>NC_067413.1:19006891-20423558 GCF_009764475.1 Pristis pectinata
GAACTTAGGAATATGAGTTTGGTCCAGGAAAGTGGCACCAAGGTAAAAGATAGGTCATGATCTTAATGAATGTTGGAACAGGCATAAGAAGCCAAGTGACATCGATTTCTCTAACTTCCGGTAATCAGTCCCCGTCTTTTCCCTCCCTCACCCTCATGACCTGCCCATCACCCACACCTTCCTCCCTCTGGTTCTCCACCTCCTTCCCTTTATTCCATGCTCTAACGTCCTCTCCTATCGGATTCTGTCTTGTTCAACCCTTTGCCTCTTCCACATATCACCTCCCAGCTTCTCACATCATTCCCACTTTCCCCTGTCCCCCAATTACCTACAGTACCTTCCTCCCTCATCCAGATTCACCTCTCACCCCCCAGCCTGTGCTCCTCCCCTTTCTCCCCCCACCTACCCTTTTATTCTGGCTTCTGCCCTCTTTATTTCCAGTCCTGATGAAGGGTCTCAGCTTGAAATGTTGACTGTTTATTTCCCTCCAGAGATACTGCCTGATCTGCTGAGTTCCTCCAGCATTTCGTGTGTGTTGCTGTGTATTCCAATGTTCTAATATTTCACAGCCAATGAAACACTTTTAAACTGTAGCTGCCAATCTGTGCACAGTATGAGTCAATATGGTAATAACAACAATAAGGTAATAATCTGTTTTAGAACAGAGATAGAGTTCCCCTAGTGTTCACCTTTCAACCTACTAGCCTCCATGTCCAGCATATCATTCTTCATCATTTCCACCAGCTGCAACAAGATCGCACCACAAGCCACATCTTCTCCCTTTTTTGTCTTTCCCAGGGACCACTCCCTCCATGACTCCCCAGTGTGCTCATTCCCCTCCACCCACACCTCCTTAATCCCAGTCGCTTTCCCCTGCAACCACAGGAGGTGCAGCACTTGTTTTTATGCCTCCTCCCTCACCACCATCCAGGGACCTCAACAGCCCTTCCAGGTGAGGCAGAGATTCACATGCACCTCCTCCACCTTGACAACTGCATTCAGTGCTCCTGATGTGGCCTCCTCTGCATTGGCAATCTCCTGGTTGCATGCCATTTCAACTCCCCTTCCCATTCCCACGCCGAAATGTCTATCCTTTGCCTTCTCCACTGCCAGGGTAAGACCCAACAGAAATTGGACGAACGACACCTTGGTGGTCTACAATGGGATGTATGTAAGTGCCTGTATTCTGCCTTGGTAGTCTACAACCCAATAGTATGAACCTTGAGTTTTCCAATTTCAGGGAATCTTCACCTCCTGTGTTTCTGCTCCTGCCTCCCCTTCTGAAACACTTCCGGTCCTCCCATTTTTGTCTCCTTTCCCATACCCCACCTCTCCAGGCCCCCATCACCTATTTTCATTCCCCTCTGCCTCTGAGTGTCATTCACCCACTGCCCACACATTTTACTCACTGGATACACCCCCCCCCCCCATCTGATTCCATCTGCCTTTCACCTCTCCCATAATGGTTCACATTATCACCTTCTTTACCAATCACATTCCAATTCTGGTAACCTTTGTGTTCCTGCTTATCACCCTCCTAACTGTCTCCATCTTTCCTTTCACCTGGCTCCATCTGCCTTGTTTTTGCCTGCCTCCACCTATTCACCTATGTCTCCCAACTCTACCCCTCCCTCCCCCCTCCCAGGGTCCCCATAAGCCTGTCATCCTTTACTCCTCCTCACTCCACCAATCTCTTACTGGCTGCTGTCTCACCACACTCCCCTAATGCTTTATCCCAGTTATTCTTCCTCTCTGCTCTTAGTCCTGATGCAGGGATTTGACCCAAAGTCTTGGCAATTCCTCCACCCCAACCTCCACCCGACAGAAACTGCTTGATCTGCTGAGTACCTCCAGCAGAATGCTTGTTGCATTGTTTTAGATTGATGGCTAAGTCTTGGGTAAGATACAGAAAAGTTATCCTCTACTCTTCACTGGAATTTTATGCACAGGGGTGCAGGGCTCAAACCTACAATCTTTCAAAGTTGAAGCAGTGCACAATATGGCTTTGACCAATTGACATACAGCAAATAATGGAAAGACATCTATTGAAATGATTAGAGCAGTATATTTAAATTACCTGGGCTTACTATAGTCTGCCTTATTCCAGCAAGATCTGGTTCATGAATTTGCTATCATGCTTTGATTTTGATAAAAATTGCTTTCCAGCTGAGGTTATGCCAAGTGGTTACACCATAGCACAGGTACTTGCTGACTCAATTGGCAATTTTATCTGTAATGAGGCAATAGTTCAATTAAAATAGAGCTTCCTCTGCAGATGCCATCATTTTGATAGAGAATACATTCCTTGCCCGATTTAAGATAATCCTTTTTTCATATACAAATTACTATTGTTGGAGCAGTTTTAACATACTTGCCTTTATAATAACTTCTCCCATTTCTCCTCATGGCATTCTGAGAGCCAACGGAAAGAGAACTCACATTTCTAATCTCTCATAACTGCTAAGAATTAGAATCACTCATTTCTGTATCACATTGGTGTTCTTTTCACTACCCACTCTATCACCCTCTTAGAAAAGGACTACCACAATTAAATATAATGGGAATGGATTCCGACACAGGTCACCCTACTGTCCTTTGTAACTTTTGCAGAGTCTTAATGAGAATTCAAAGAAATGCTAACAGAAGTTCAACTATATTCCGGTGTGATTCATCAAATGATCTATAAATATTTAGTGCTATTCTTATTAGATTGATTAATAAGATCATTACGCATGTCGTTATTTAAAATACTTGAGATCCCATGCATCATTTATAGCCATGGAAATCTTAGATTTGATTCTTGGCCTGTACTGATATATTATAGGGTTTCAAAAATGCCTTGTATTAGTCCTTATAAACCTGGGGTGGATAGTAGCTTGAGCAAGGTAACAATTGACCAATATTCCTAATTTTCAGTTCATGGCCAAGAAAGCTCACCAGCCCCTCTAATTCCTCAGGAGGCTAAAGAAATTTGGCATGTCCCCTTTGACACTCACCAACTTTTATCAATCTACCATAGAAAGCATCTTATCTGGATGTATCATGGCTTGGCAACTGGTCTGCCCAGGACTGCAAGAAACTGCAGTTGTGGACACAGCCTAGCGCATCACGGAAACCAGCCTCCCCTCCATGGACTCTGTCTATACCTCTCGCTGCCTTGGTGAAGCAGCCAACATAATCAAAGCCCCCACCCACCCAGGTCATTCTCTCTTCTCTCCTCTCCAATCAAGCAGAGGATACCATCAGGCTCAAGGACAGCTTCTATCTTACCTTATCTTATCCCACGGTGATAAGATTATTGAACGATTCCCTTATATGATGAGATGGACTTTTGACCTCGCAATCCACCTTGTTTGACCTTGCACCTCATTGTCTACCTGCAATGTACTTCCCTGTAGCTGTGACACTTTAATCTGTATTCTGTTACTGCTTTTACTTTGTACTATCTCAATGCACTATGTAATGAATTGATCTGTATGAATGCGATGCAAGACAAGTTTTTCACTGTACCGAGGTACAAGTGACAATAATAAACCAATACCAATATTTCATGGTCCTTGAACCACACACTAATTGGAACAGGTTCCCTCTATCCATCATGTTTAAATAAGTCTTGATCATTCACAGTTCTATCAAATTTCATCATATCCTCCTTTTCTTCAAATAGAACTATAGCTTCTACTGTCCAATATCACAGCTGACATCTTTCATCTCTGGAAGCATTCTAGCAAATATTTTCTGCACTGTAACTAGATTCATCACATTGTCTTAAATTTTGGTGACCATAATTGGACTATTGTAGACTAACTGGTGTTTTGTACAGGTTCAACACAACTCCCTGCTTTTGTCTTCTGTGCCTCTCCTTATGAACCCAAATGTCCTACATGCCTTAGTAATCACTCTCTCAACATAAGACATAGGAGCAGAATTGGGCCATTCAGTCCATAGAGTCTGCTCTTACACTTTTCCTTAGACGTACAAAGATGTTGCATGTGAACCTAGGTTTCTACATATCCTGTGCATTTAGTCTATTCTTTTCCTCCTTATTCTTTCTGCCAAAACGCATCACTTTACTCCTTTCTTCAATAAATTTTATCTTGCATTTGGCCGCGAACTCTGATAGCCTATGACTCAGTCTATTACTCTCCTTTTTTCTGTTGAACACAGTTCCAAGTTTTGTATTGTCCATAAATTTGAAAATGCTACTCTGTATGTCCCTGTCAAAGACATTAACAAACATCAAAAAAGGCAGTAAATTAAACAAAAAAAAGATATCTGAAATAAAAGCTGTAAATGCTAGAAGCAGAAAATCCTCTATCCCACTCCCACCTTGATCTATCTGTGGTCTCCTGCACCCTTTTATTGATGTCCAATACAAGCTTGAGGAACAGCACATCATCTTCCATCTGGACAGGTTGTGGACTTCTCAACTGAATATGGAATTCTCCAAGTTCAGGTAATTCACTTTCTTTGCCTATAAACTGCCCATTTTGGTTCCAAGTCATCCACCTTTGATATTGGATCTGTTTTTCATTTTCTGTTTTTATTTCAGAGAAAGCAGTGATCCCAGCACTGGTGTTTCTCCATTACTACCCCAATTTATTATTCATGCAAGCATTATCCTTTTAATTCCATAGGTCTCATCTTTATTTTCTGCATCTCATGAACCAGAGCATCAAAATCTTTTTTTCTGCATCACATGCGTGAATAAATGCATGTTTTTCCAAGTGTCGTGGGAATTTAATTTTAGTGGTAATTTTAATGGGAATGAATATGAACAGAATCAGAACAGAATTAGGTTTATTATCACTGACATATGTTGTGAAATTTGTTGTTTCATGGCAGCAGTACAGTGCAAGACATAAAGACATAAAAATTACTACAAGTTACAAAATTAATTAAATAGCGCAAAAGAGGAATAACGAGGTAGTGTTCATGGGTTCATGGATCGTTCAGAAATCTGTTGGCAGAGGGGAAGAAGCTGTTCCTGAAGTGTTGAGTGTGGGTCTTCAGGCTCCTGTACCTCCTCCCGGATGGTAGTAATGCAAACAGGGCATGTCCTGGGTGGTGAGGGTCCTTAATGATGGATGCTGCCTTCTTGAGGCACCGCTTCTTGAAGATGTCCTGGATGGCGGGGAGGGTTGTGCCCATGATGGAGCTGGCTGAGTCTACAACACTTTTCAGCCTCGTTTGATCCTGCGCATTGGAGCTTCCATATCAGGCAGTGATGCAACCAGTCAGAATGCTCTCCACTGCACATCTATAGAAATTTGCAAGAGTGTTTGGTGACATACCAAACCTCCTCAAATTCCTAATGAAGTAGAGAGACTGGAAGGCCTTTTTCATGATTGCATCAATGTGTTGGGCCCAGGATAGATCCTCTGAGATGTTGATGCCCAGGAACTTGAAGCTGCTCACCCTTTCCATCGCTGACCCCTCAATGAGGACTGGTGTGTGTTTTCCCAACTTCCCCTTCCTGAAGTCCACCATCAATTCCTTGGTCTTGCTGACATTGAGTGCGAGGTTGTTGTGCAACACGACTCAACCAGCCGATCTTTCTCACTCCTGTACGCCTCTTCATTGCCATCTGAGATTCTGCCAATGACAATGGTGTCATCAGCGAATTTAGAGATTATGTCTGAGCTGTGCCTGGCCAAGGAACAACCATATCTGCATCACAAACAAGCCATGAATGAAGTTGTGTTTTTATTTATCTAAAATCATCCTGCAAACTTGTGGACACTTGTATTTTAAGGGTTTTCTCTATCTCATCAGTTGCTGGCCACTCTGCACATTAGTGATGCATATTATTTTTTTCCTAGCAAATTCCAATGCATTGTTAAGAAAGCAGATTAGTTTTGGAAGAATAAAGCTTTTTTCCTCCTTTTCAGTCATCTGCCACAATGGCAATCTTTGACAATTGAGCTTTCTTTCTTCCCCTTAATCTGCTATCTAGAACATAGGGTTGACTTCTGACATAATTTCAGTGTCTTTATTTTCCTCTCACTCTCTTGCTTGAGTGAACCAAGCTCAGCAATCTAAATTCATTTCCATCTTGATAATGGAGTACTGTTCTATATTATGTGTCCACTTTAATCAGGGAGGACAGAAGCTTAACTGTGCAGGAAGGAGAGCTGATCCAGGAGAGGAGCAAGTGTCTTTCAACACTATCAAATCATGTCATTGGGGAGGAGAAAAGAACTTCCATGTTGCACCTAACCTATCAGTGTGAGATACTAATGCAACAAAAGTGAACACGTTTTCCTCCTGAATAATGACACCAACGTGTTACAAAAATAGATTTAAACATCTTTAATAATCTTGGCACCAGAAAAGTGGCAACACTTGTGGGCTGCCCCCAGAACACTAAGCAAAAAGATGGATTTCACTGTGTGTTTTGATGTACATATGACAAATAAAGATGTCTTATCAGAGTTATAAAACAAATGTACAATTGTATTATCTAATTTCACTTTTGATATATTTTAAATACAGTTAGCAAATATGACTAGAATCTGAGAGTTACCACCTATTTCACTGTTACCAGAACTGAATTCCCTTCATCTAGTGCTTCATTATCTATCCATACATATCTCTTTTCCTAAATCACTTCCATCACTTAAATCAAAACTCAGTGGATCTTTCCAATTCTAAATTTGAATCTATGGCATGGTTCCACAATTTTTGACAATCTATTGATTAAAGCTAATGAGAATAAATGTGTTTATGTGTGTGTGCATTTTTACACTTATCTTTACAGTTAGGGAACCATTCATAACTTTCTATTGGTGTTTTTATGCTTCAAAAATTAAGGGTGTTTTACTGTACACATGACAGTCTAAGATTATTTACACAGTTTATGGAAATAGATTACAAAGCAACCCGACATCCTGTCAGATCTGGCATATTCTTCGACCAGAGAAATGAGCTTTCATATATATGCAAGTTTGAAAAGCTACTGACTTTCACTCATTGGTTCTGTAATGCTCATTACAATATTAATACACCTCCCACCCACACCCCAATAGGTCACCTGATCTGTTTATAAATAGCTGCAATTAAACAACTACTGAAATACGTATTTTGTGTGACCATCTTCCTCAAAGTAACTCCAAATTATATTCAATTATTAAAAACCTCAGATGAAATGTATTCACTCACCCATCTTTCACCCTGTTGGGGTAAGTAAAAATGTTTATTGAGTTTTAACTGATTAAATACCATTGTTGCTCAGCTTTGAAAATTAAGTAGCATAACTAGTTCAAATGTTATTGAAGAAGAATTCATCACAATACAAGTCTGTGTTTGGGATGATGATATTTAAAGGCCTTTCATTGTCCTTTATGTTGCTGTCATATATTTAATTTACCAGGCAAGCTTAAAAAAATCATCATTGTCAGAATGTAGTCCAGTTTTCAGCATATTAGATTAACAAATAAATTCTTTAGGTCACTTTCTTACATGTTTTCAGGGTAATCAAACTGTAAGCATGCACAATTATATAGTACAGAAGAAAGTCTTTAATCATATTTTCCTTGTACCAACAAACAAGAGATGCAAGTTAAAATTTAAAAAAAAAACTGCAAATGTTGGAAATCTGAAATGAAACAGATTCTGCTGGAAACACTCAGCGGGTCAGACAGTGTCTATGGAAAGAGAAACAGAGTTAACGATTCAGGGCTGAGACCTTTTGTCAGAGTTGCAAATTAGTTTCCCAGACCTCACAGAACATTGGATTACTTGCAATGGGTTTCTTTAAACAGTCTCATCTACTGGATATCTACCATATTTCTTCACACAGTTTGCTGCATTTCTAATCCTTTGTCTTGAAATTAAATTTCACCCATTTTTTCCTGCACTAAGTTTTACCTGAATTCCAATTCAAGAATCACCCAAAAATCCTGAAATTGGGACATCCTCATTCGAAGAATAATTATTGTCGTGGACTCTTTCTTAAGGATAATTAAAACCCAACTTGCACATTCACATACAGCAGCTGTTCGCTTAGGCTGCAGCTGCTGTTGCATTTGTACACTGGTGTGTTAGTACGGATAAAGTGATTTCTTCATTGGAGTGGAAAAATTGGGAGGAGGTAAATTGAAGGTGGCATCAGGAAAATGCGGGGTGGGGGTTGATTTACTTTAGCAGCGCAATGATAGATAGGTCTCCCTGTGCAACAGAGCAGCTTAATTGGACCTGTTGCTGCAACTGAGCTCCATCATGTCCCCTGGACTGATTAGACTACTCCATGGTTATCATCTGGACCATAGGGCTGCCAATATGCAAATAAAGGAAAACAATGGGGAGGTGGGAGGTGACCACTGCCATCACAGAGTCTTAGATTCATTAAAATGATTATGGGGATTCATCAAATATTCAAGCAATTCCCAGCGAATTCGAGTAGGGTCCACTGCCTTTGATATGATGTGTTCCTTGTCAACTGTGAGTTAATAATGAAGTTCACAAGTCACAAGCTTGCATTCTGTCAATAAGTAATTAGTGGGTACTGTTGATAATGCCATCTTATGTATGAAATATGACAAGGTAATGATATAGGCATTAAGGTGAATTGTGACCAGAAGTGTTTGGTCCAATATCCCATTGGGTAGGACTTCAGCAGAAAATGGTTACTCTTCAAAACATATGAAGAATATTTTGTATGCATTATTTAAGCAAGTGTAAAGAATGAGTGAGTCCAATTTCCAAACATTTGTATCATTCACAAACATGGAATTAATGAATAATTTTTTCTTGGTTTCAATAAGTATCAATGAGAAAAGCTGCTCCAACACAGAATGTGAAGAACACTGCTGTATATCTCCCCTCAGTCTGACAAACAACTATTCATCGATAGCCTCTTCTTTCCCTCAGCAAGTTTAATATCCATGCTGCCACTGTGCGTTTAATCTCAAGGGCTTCAATTTTGCTACCTATTTATTATGTGGTATTTTATCAATTGCCTTCTGAGAGTCCATGTGAATACAACATCAATTGTCACTGCTGTTTCATTCAAAAAACTCAATTAAGTTAGGCAGATCTGCTTTTCATGTAACAACTCCCTATTTCTTATCATTTATTAATCCATTATTGTGCCTCCATTTATTAATCCATGCCCTTCCAACTGCCAAACTCTTTTCTTCAAATTATTTGCCCAGAACTTGTTACCGGTGACAAGATTCCTATGTTTGTAGCCTCTATATACATATATGTGTGTGTGTGTGTGTGTGTGTGTGTGTGTGTGTGTGTGTATATACATATCTATATATACATACATATATATATATATATATATATATATATATATATATGAAGTAATGATGTAGCTATTGCAGTATCTCCAATATCAATTTGCAGGTAAGCAAGTTCCAAACCTTGCATAATATTATGTCAGTATGTGAATAGGACACAACGAGCCTCAGCCATGGAGTGCTCGTAAAAACTTTGATACTTGGCAAAACCAGGGTCCCAGCTTGACCTAACTGTCAAAAAAGTTCAAGGGTTTTGAATATCCAACATTCCGAAACAATTCGAAACTATTAAAATCAATGAAATAACTAAAATGTTAAAATGATCAAAACATTAAATTTTAAAATCTAAATATTCAAAAATTAAAATTAAATTATTTAGTTTCAAAAATGTTAACAGCCTTCTCCTTGCAGCTGGGGATGCAAGAGACTAGAGATGCTGGAACTAGATCAACACACAAAAAGCTGGAAAAACTCAACTGGTCAGGCAGCATCTATGGAGGGAAATGGACAACTGACATTTGGGATCAAGACTCTTCATCGGGACTTCATCTCTGAGTCCATATGAAGGGTCTCGACCCCAAACATCGACTGTCCATTTCCCTCCATAGATGCTGACTGACCCGTTGATGTTCCTCCAGCCTCCTTGCAGCTGTTCTCTATTCAGATGAAGTAAGGGCACTGTTCTGCACCAGCTTCAGTAGGCAGATCCTGAGCATCAGATTTTGGATGATCAAGCTCCGCTGCTGCACTCCATATGGAATCCTATATCAGAATGCAACCAAGCAATTGCTGGTGGAGTTTGTCCAGTGACTTTGGGGCTCCAGCTTTTTGAGCAAGGTTGTAAATATCCTGACAGTTGTGGGGATGGAGGTTTTGGCAGAAGCAAGAAGTGGTTAGTGGGTGTGAAGGTTGGTGCTTGTGAAGGTTGGTGAGTGAGTTTGCCAATGCCAGCAGTGTGGTGTAGGACTGCCAATATTTACCAACAAGTTCCATACCACTTCCCTCTGGAAGTTTCCTGAGCACAATGTTCAGCTGACTGCAGAAACAAAAAATGGTGGAAACACTCAGCAGGTCAGGGAGCATGTCCGGCAAAATAAACAGTTAATATTCCAGGTCAAAGACCGTTCTTCAGGACTTTGTTTCTCTCCCCACATGCTTCCTGATCTGCTGAGTGCTTCCAACATTTTTTTTGCTTTTGCTTCAGTTTTCCAGCATCTGTAGATTTTTTTGGATTATTTAATCACTGTTAGGCTGAATAGTCAGGCGGATGTCGTCTTCTTCATTTTAAATGGGCAGTGGCACATTTACCACCCTCTGCTCCTCCAGCACCATTCTCGTATCCAAAGATTCTTTCATGAGCAAACTCGGATACATACTCTTTAGGCTAAGTGAAGATCTTGTTTTGTGCACTGGCAATCTTGACTGCCACACAGGAAAACCCAGGTGAAAGAGTCATATAACTCTCCAACCTATTCTTTTTACATACCACATATAATTTACACTATCAAGGATGGAATCAAATTCCCAACAAAGAGAAATATTTTTAGATTATCTTTCTCCTAATCTCAGAGACCTAACAAAATATACAGGATATAAATTTGACTGAGCAGTTCACAGTATTCAGCATGAGCGCTTAAATTCTACTGATAACTTGCCTGCTGCTTCAGCAGAATCAAAATCAACTGATAGAATTTTTAAATTTTCTGGCATAAATTTGTGGCAAAAAAATACATGTAAAACCCCATTGGAAGTTCTGTCTGATGCGTTCTGGGAAGAACTCTGAGCTACGTTACCGTTGTTATGGGCCCCATCATCAACATCTTCAGAAAGTCACCATTTAAGGATTGAGAGAAAACATTATTGAAACAAGTGGCAAATGGCACAGCTGGTAGCGCTGCTACCACACAGCACCAGACACCCATGTTCAATCCTGTTTCCGTGGAGTTTGCAGGTTCTCTCTGTGACCATCTGGGTTTCCTCTGGGTACTTTGGTTTCCTCAAAGACATACAGGTTGGTAGGTTATTTCGTCACTGTAAATTTCCCTTAGTGTGTAAGTGAGTGATAGAATCATGGGAGTGGGGTGGTGGTTGTTGATGAGAAAAGGGAGAAAGTAAAAATGGGATTAATGTACAATTAGCGTAAATGGATGGTTGATCATCAGTGTGGGCTTGATGTGCCAAAAGGCCAGTTTCAATGCTGCAACTCTCTGTGACTCTATTACCTGAAACTAAAATGGAGCAGCCATAGAAATGCTATGATTATACAAAGGTTATAGAGTCAGAAACCCTGCCCCAAAGTCTTTCCACCACACACAAGTCACAATTTCATAGTACAACAAAATATACCCCATTTGCCTAGAGGAGTCCACCTCCAACCATATTTAGAAACTCAACAGCATCCAGGACAAAGCAATTTGATTTACTGACACCATGTCCACCACTCAAAGCATTCACTTGCTCTACCATTGCCGTACAATGGCTGCCGTATGCATTATCTACAAAATGCACTGCAGTTACACAGGCTACTCTAATATCACTTTGCCAAATCCACAAACTCTTCCAGCAAGGTGAATGACTGCAGGCACATGGGAACACCAAAACCTGCAGTTCTCTAAGGATAGGTTGAGCGAGCTAGGGCTTTTCTCTTTGGATCGAAGAAGGAGGAGAGGTGACTTGATAAAGGTGTACAAGACGATAAGAGGCATAGATTGAGTGGACAGTCAGAGACTTTTTCCCAGGGCGAGAATGTCTCACACGAGGAGGTGTAATTTTAAGGTAATTGGAGGAAGGTATAGGGGGAGAAGCAAGTTTTTTTACTCAGAGAGTGGTGGGTGCATGGAATGCACTACTGACAGAGGTGGTGGAGGCAGATACATTAGGGACATTTAAGAGACTCTTAGATAGTCACACGAATGACAGAAAAATGGAGGGCTTTGTGGGAGGGAAGGGTTAGATAGATCTTAGATCAGGATAAAATGTCGGCACAACATCGTGGGCTGAAGGGCCTGTACTGTGCTGTAATTTTCTGTGTTCTATGTCCTACGCAAATACAGATTTGGAATATATTGTTGTTCCTTTATTCTCACTGGGCCCAATACATGGAACTCCCTACCCAAAAATATAGTGGCAATACCTTCACCAGAAGGACACTGGTGTTTCAAGAAGCAGTTTGTCACCACCTTCAGAAGGGCAATTTGGAATGGGTAATAAATACTGCCATGCCAATAATTCTTGTAAAAATGAATGAAAAAGTAAGGAGGTCTTGAAACGGCTGCTGCCAATCTAGCAGATCATGGACAGTCTGTGCCTCAATTCCATTGATCCTGGACGTGAACATTATTTCCATATCCTTCATTAACTTCACCAAACATGAAAGCTCCATTTGAACCAGCTTTTGCAATGCTTTGCTGATGAAAATTTCAGATTTCTTTATGGAATAAATTGCTCACTGATTTCCCATGTTATTGTCCTGGAGGTCATTTTAAAATTTCCCTCAAGCAGAAGGTACATTGTTTCCTAATTACCCCATCGAATCTTTTAAACAGATTAAGCACCTTTATTGGATTAGTCTTCTATACGCAAGCCATTTTAATGAAACCTTAACCTGTTATGTGGTGGTACAATTGTTGTAAATTTGCAGTGCATCCTCTGTAATGCTAGTACATCCTTTAAATCTCTTTAACCTTCTTGAATGACAAAACTGATCAAACTGTGGAGTGCTAATTTACGCTGAATCGTTATTCCATTAAAATGGTGAAAATCTTAACTTACTCCCAAGGTACAATGTAAATCATAATTGTTTATCTGTTTCATAATCTTTATGTCTTTATTAACACATTTTGTTAGATTGATTGAAATATTCGTCTGCCTAACCTTTCTTTCCAATGCCATCTTTCAAAGATAATAATATAAATAAACTGAATGTTTACATTTTACTCTGGATTTCCATTTTAAGTACATAATTTCACAGGTTCTTAAACCAAGTCATTTAGCACTGAATTGAAAGAATGAAAAAAAAGACTATTCAATTCTTTGTGATTACTAAATTAGCATCATGGCAAATTGATTCATTTTCCAGGAATTGTAATATTGATGTAACGTTGGTGTCAGGATCAAATGATTCAGGAGACAGATTCCATGGAAGTAGATTCCTTGGAGTTATAACACACATGTAGAGGTGGTAATTTGACTTATGTAATGTTCAGGGCCCCTTGAACACCCAAGTATTTTGTGATTCACCTTATGTATTTAAATATTTTAATGCTACAACTTTTCTTACTTCTGAGTTTTCCATCCAGCCACATGCATTACAATCTCACAAAGCACAAGTGGGTGACAGAGAATGCAATCTTGTAAAGTGGTAGCATTGTACCATCAAACTGACAGTGACATCTGAAGTTTGTCCATGCATGGGTGGATGTAGAATTCAGAGGCTACTGATGGAGATTTCTCTGTTCATCTACAGGTGCCCTGTCCTCTCCAGAGTATTCAGCAGAATCAGTAAACTGACAAGAATTTCAGGAATTGACATTGTATTCCCATAGTACAAACACTGAATTTACTGTAGTATGAAATGTAATAATAACCCACTAACCCATGATTACTACAAAGTCCTTCCTAGCCATATATGAAAGAATTTATAAATGGTGGTTGTCATTCGTCTGGGTAATTTTCCCAAAATTATATTTTATCAATTAAAAAAATTAACGTTTATGATCCTTCGGTATCTACCTAAACTGTATGTGCTTTCAAAATAATTTTGAGTGGTCTAACAATATTTTAAGTTTTAGTTAAAAAATTAGGCATTTTACTTGCTCTCTGTGGGAATTTGTCACACGCTCAGACAGCCTGAAACCTGTAAGATTGCTCGATACCAGAGATCCCTTGGAACTAATGCCTCATAATAATCAACGTCAGAAAAGAGGAAATCCATGCAATAGAGATTGCCAAACCTTTGTCATCAACTCTCTCTGAGGTCAAAAATGAGCCCTACCAGAACAGACCAATTTTCAAATCAGAGCAAGGGTCCTTAGGACTCCTGGCAGGAAACTTCGTCTCATTTATTCTGTGGAAACAATGTTGAGATAAGGTTAATTGAAAACTTAGAACTTGAAATCAATAGATTTTGCTTCAGTATTATGTATTAAGAAGAGTCAAAGTGAGTTTTGCTTTATTCATTTTTCACGAAGTAGACATCACTCACAAGGTCAGCATTCAATGTCCATCCCTAAATTTCCTTGAGAACCTGGTGGTGAGCTGAGTGAATTTACAAGTCCCTCACTGTTTGTTCTTTATTGTTCTCTCATGGGCTGTGATAAGCACCAGTGAGCAGAACCCCTAGGAAAATTACCAGGATTACATCTTGTGGAATGATAACTCAAATAGTGCTAATGGCCAAGCAATCAACAGATATTAGTGAATCTCTTGAGGAATTTATGAAAAAATAGCTGAGCTCTGCTGAAAGATTCCGAAGAATTCATTTAAAACTGCCAAATCCAAGAGTTTATCTATGCTGAGACAAGAAATAATTAGATGTCTAATTAACAGTCCAATGAGAGATAAGATAAGACCAAAATCTAAATCATGGTACATTGGAATGTTAATTAAAATTGAGTTTTTGCCACTGATCCTCGAAAATGCTTTTAGACATTTTACGATGTTAAAGATAGTATAGTTGTATGTACAGTCAAACTATTGTCATTGAATTGTAGCAATGGTGCAGCAGCAATAGTTATTAAAAGAATGCTTCTCAATCAACAGGATAATTCATTCTTGAACATCTTCTCAATGTATCTCATTCTATATGTTAACTGCAACAGTTAATCATAATTTATTAGTGTTTCATGTAAAATTAAAATGTTTCTTCCATCATGAATGAAGCTATGCATATCTGAGTATTATGAATGTAGGCTATTCCAGGGTGAGACACTGTTGGCATCTATCTAAACTTCAGGAGGATGCTAATGATTCTTAAAATATCAGCTTTCAAATGGAAAAGTTCAGATAAGTTTTCATTGCTTCTCCTTCAGAAAGAAAGGTTGATGGCATAAAATGGTAAAGGTAAAAAATTACTAATAGTAATAATAATAATGATAATAAAAGTATAACAATGAATTGTTATACAGAGTTGGAGCGAGATATTTTTCTAATTATCCAAATGCTGATGCACGTGGCCATCTTCAATTTTGCAAGCCCAGTCCACTGAGCTTTCTTTACATTGAAAGCAAACTGAATGTCTGTGCCCTAAAATGATTGCCTTAGGATCTGTTCAATAAAGTCTCTGCCTGAAACGTTAAATAAATGAAGTACTCTGACTTCTCACGTTGGGTTCCGAAGTGGAGGTGAAGCAAAGTGTGCATGTCCCAATCAACTGGCCTCTTTTTGTGTGGTAGTTGGGGAATATAAGCTTTGCACAAGACACTAGTTTATGTTTTTAAACACAGATGGAGCTTATATACAAAAAAAATCCCACCAAGCTGAATTTGAAGGAGTTTGCTGGGTTACGTGGCGACAGCCAAAAATGCCTGGACTTTGGGCTGATTGGGAACATGTTCAGATTCCAGAGCCCCATTCTGTGCTTTTCAGTGGTATGTAGAGAAAATGATTGAAATTGTTTGCCCTTAAAGGCATGCTGTGTCACTTGCTATATCACAGGACTTCAGCCACTGTAACTTGTATCTGGTAAATCTTTTTTGTATGATTATATGTGCAATGTCAATGTTGAATGCTTTAAAGTAGTGATGTGTAACTATTTGGCAGGGAGAGCCAGAGTGACAATCCAAACCACTTCTAAGGGTCTCTCACAGGAAACACAATTCATCTTAACAATACATCTTTAAGAGTGTCGGAGGCTGAGGGGAGAACTGATCAAAGTTTTTAACATTATGAGAGGCAGAGAGAGGGTGGACAGTCAGAATCTTTTTCCCAATTTAGGAATGTCAAATACCAGAGGACATGCTTTACGGTTTATGGAGAGAAGTTCAAAGGCAATGTGAGAGGCAAGTTTTTTTATGCAGGGAGTAGTAGGTGCCTGGAATGTGTTACTGGGTAGTAGTGGAAGCAAGTAGTTTGGTGGAGGTTAAGAGGCTTTCAGATAGACACATGAATATGAAGGGAATGGAGGGATATGTATGATGTACAGGAAGAGGACATTTAATATAAATTGGCATCAAGATTGGCACAACATTGTGAGCTGAATGGCCTGTCCAGTGCTGTACTGTTCTATGCTCTGCTCTAATACATAACCATATATTTTTAGCCATGTTTGAAGATGAATGTTATAGTTCTTCCTGCTTTCCCATTTTCTCCTCACTGCTCCATTCATTATCAGTCTACTGCCTTCTCGCTGCTCCAGTTACTGACCCATTCATCACAACTCCGGTGCTGCCATCTTGCCAGACCTATACCCACCAGCACTACACCCCAATGTTCTGCAGTGACAGTCCTGTACCCCCAAGTACAGTGCCTGATTTAGATTGACAAATCTATCCTTACAAGTTCAGTACCTTAAAAGTGTGATTAGCACGTTTTGGCAGAAAGAATAGTTTGGACTAAACAGTAACATTCTATAACATGTGTAGAAATGTAGAAGCCACACGTATACATGCACAAATCTTTGAAAGTAGCTTTGAGGGCTTGATTAGTATGCCAGACCTGAGAGAAGAATACAGTTAACTCTAAATAAATCAGTATTAAAGGACTAGGCAGATGTACTGAAAAGATGATTATGTGCCATTCACCCATAAAATGATCAAGTTTCTTATGGCATCCTACAAGGAATCAAAGGGCTTTGAAATCAACTTCTAAAGTTCATTTAAAAGTGGGCTGAAGAAAATATCAAACTGTTCATGCAAGGACATAAAAAGATGGATTTTGCAAGTTTATTTATGTATTCCAAGGGAATAAATAGAATAATCAGACCATACATTGACATGTATCTGTTTAGATCTGTCACTCTGACTTCCCTGAACCTCTGTAGTCTGGCTAGCCAGGAGGCTTACAGATTCACAGAGAAATAACAAACATGATTCCACTAAATCTGGATTTGTCTCAAAAGTCATTGAAGTCAATTTCCAAACCACTGCTGGAGTGAAACCCATTCATCTTTCCATAATGCTGATGAACTCCAGAACTTTTTTTCTGTTAAGACACCTTTGGGCAATAATGATCAATATATCAAGCAGGATGCCATGCCCTTGAGAGAATAGGAGATTAATTTACTGATTCAAGAGTAAAAGAAGCAATCATTTCACTGACTTATGGCAATCGGACAAGAGGAAGATAAAGGGGATACAACTGAAGGGTGCTTGTTGAGGTGAGGGTGATATATCAATCAGATTGTTATTGGTATGAGTTTTGTAGTATAAAGAAAGAAAGTTCCAGGATAAACTTTAGTAATTTGCAAAGTAACTTGCATCAGTACACTTGGGCTTGTGTAACACTGCTCAAGTATTCTTGACATTAGCCTCATTGACGGAGAGATGGATATTGGGTTTGAAACTAAGACAATCACCACCGCACTGGGAGCCTTCCACGTGTGGACTAATCAATGACTCAGTGGCTGGTTGATGTTATTCCCGAATCAAAATTAGCCTCTAAAATATTTGTATAATGGAGAATTTGGCATTGGTGATGTCACATCTGGAACTATTGTGACTTCCATTTGATGTAATAGCCCCTTTCCAGCCATGCCATCTTCCCACCAGAAACCTGGAATTCATGCAGAGACAAGGTCATGAATTTGGCTCCTTGTAGACTCTTGGAGAACAGGCTGGGGGTCTAGGGTAAGGTTTTTATAGAAGGTGGTAGATATCTGGTATGTGTTGCCAAAGGGAGTGATGGAATCAGATACAATTACTGCATTTAAGAGACATGTAGACAGGAACTCAAATAAGCAAGGCATAGAAGGACATAGACCTAAATGTGGGCTAAATGGAATTAGTATCAAAGGTCAAAATGTTCGGTTTGAATGTGGTTGGCCAAGGGCCCATTTCTGCAATGTACAACTCTATGACTGTCTGACTAAAAGCCTTGTTCCTCCATGTTCCACCATACTTCCATGCTTGAAAGTGAGGACAAATTTTCATTAAGCATGTTGTGCACCAGGAGTGGTTCAATTGGTGTGGAACTGAAGGTGGTTTAAAAACTGAAATCATGAAAAAACATTGCATTGGTTGTTGTATTGTCTGGTGGAGTGTGAGGTATATGGTGTATGTGGAGGGTAGAAGGGAGACCATACAAAACTTTGACTGACATGTTTAAATCATGCTGCTGCAGTGTCAGTGGGAGCCTGATGTAAAAATGGCTGCTGCTGAATGGACTTCCCAGGTCCAGAAGAGCTGGTGGTGAAAGGGTAGCAGAAATAGATCACAAAAATAATGCTGCCAAGTTTGGTGGGACCTGTACTTCCTCAGGCTTCTGAGATTCTTCTGCTTCTGGCTCCCCAGTGAATATCAGAGCCAGTGTGTCTCAATAACTGTTACTTTGTGGCAAACTTTCTGTTCTTCTTTGACCTGAAGTTCTCTAGAATTGTTTAAATATCATATGACTATCATATGCAAAACTGAATTTGATTGACAGGTCCAGTAACTTGGAGCTTATACCAATGTGTCAGTTTGATTAACTCTGAACATTATCTGTCTGACTACTATTGTTTTGGCTTGACTTCAAAGGGTGGTGTGAGTGAGATTGGCAGCCAGGCTCTTCATTTACCTGCCCTCAGTTCTATTATCTCAGTGGAGGTTAACAGTAGACATTGAAGACTCCATGAAAAACCTTCAATCAAGGACATATTGTCAAAGTTATAAAGTTCAAAAAAATTACTATGGATGTGGAAATATCATTGCTTAGAAGTTTGAATATCATTGCTTGGAAGACTTTAAAAGTTTTTTTCTTGGGCAGTAACCCTGGACTGAGGGTGACTTGCTTCCACTCTCATTTTTTGGGTTCTCAGTGTCTGAGGCCAATGTGGGGCCAGTAGACTCTGCTGTAGAAGGGACAGGAAGTGATTACTGGAGCAAACAGGCTGGTAGTGGGTGGTGTAAAGCTCTTCTCATCATAATTGCTGGGTTCTCTTCTGTACCCAAACCAATGAGAGGTTCTCAATGTGCTCCCAAATACAATATCTCCATTTTGATCAGTCATTGGCCTGCCAATGAAAAATGTTGGGTCCAATTCACCATTCTCCCTTTAATCCCTTTGGTCTCTACTTTTGTGACCAGCCAGCCATGTGGAACCTCATCAAAAGCCTCACTGAAATCCATGTAGACAACATCAAGCACATTGGTCTGATTGATACTCTTTGTCACCTCCCCAAAAATTCAATTAGACAGACACAACCTTCCCTTAATCCATGCCAAATGCCCTGATTAATCTGTCCTTTTCCATATAAAGTTTTATACAGTTCCTTAGAAATGATTCTAATAATTTGGTCACCACTGAAGTTAAATTAATTGGCCTATAATGATTTAGCTTATCTCTTTCTCTCTCTTTACAATATTGGCAGTCCTTCACCATTCCTGAAGCCAGGGAGAATTGAATAATTTAAAAAACACATCTGCAGACACTGGAAATGTGAAATAAAAACAGACAATGTTGAAAATGCTCGGCAGGGTTGGCAACTCCTGTGGAGAGAGAAGCTCAGCTAACATGTCAGATCAACGACCTGTCGTCAGTTATTTCTCCCACTCCCTTTTGCATCTGCCTTCTCCGCAGACCTTGACAGTATATTCCACAACATAACCACATGCTGCTCATAAACTAAACACAATGTTCCAATTGTGGTCCAACGTGTTTTATCAACGTCCTTTAGAACTGCCCTGCTTCTATTTCTTATGATTTTATCTTCTACCCAAAATTCTACCAGCCTCAAAGTCAAAGCTGGGTTTATTGTCATGTGCACAAGTACAGGTGCAATGAAAAATTTACTTGCGGCAGCATCACAGGCACATGGCATCATATAAGTAGCATTCACAAGAAAAACATAAATTAAACACAATTTTTATAAGAAAGAACACAATTAGAACAAAAAAACAAAGTCCATTTTAGTGCAAAGTGATCAAAATGATCATAGTGTTACTAAACTGTAGTGATTAGGGTTTTGCTGGTTGGTTCAAGAGTCGAATAATTCAAAGGAAGTAGCTGTTCTCGAAGCTGGTGGTGTGGGACTTCAGGCTTCTGTACCTCCTGCCCAATGGAAGCTGCAAGAAGATGGCATGACCTGGATGGTGGGGATCTTTGATGGATGTTGCCTTCTCGAGGCAGTGCCTCCTGTAGATGCTATCAATGGTGGGGAGGGATGTGCCTGTGATGTATTGGGCAGAGTCTACTGCTCCCTGCAGCTTCATACATATCAGACCATAATGCAACCAGTCAGGATACTTCCAACAGTACATCTGTAGAAGTTTGTTAAAGTGTTAAAGCCGAACCTCCTAAGAAAGTAAAGACACTGGTGTGCTTTACTTATGATTGCATCTATGTGCTGGGCCCAGGACATCCGATATGCTAACCACCTGGAACTTAAAGCTGCTGACTCTCTCCACTGCCAATTTTCCCCCAATGTAGACTGGCACATGTTCTCCCTCCTTCCCCTTCCAGAAGTCAACAGTCAGCTCTTTAGTTTTGCTGATGTTGAGCGAGAGGTTGTTGTTGTGGCACTACTCAACTAGGTGTCTTATTTCACTCCAGTAAACTGACTCATCACCTGTGATTCGTCCAATAACAGTGGTGTCATTAGTGAATTTGTATATAGCTCTTTGAAGTTTATTGCAGTCCTCGCCGTTTACTGCACCTTCAAACATTGTGTAATCTAAAATGGTGGTTACTGAGTAAGTCTGAACAGCTAATACAGGTCAAAGGAATAATATTAGGAGAATTGCAGGTTGGTGCAAGCAACGCCAACTGCAAATAACGATCAATGCCAAAATTGATATATTGCTCTGCATCTCCTATTGATAATTTAATCACCTGTTTAGCAACTCTGCAGGGTGAATAGTAGCACATGCATCTGGTATCCCTCATTGGGTCTGGTAGTTGCCAGCAGTAAAGAAATTGAGAGCTGTCATCATGCCTGACTACCACTTATTATTGAAGAGGTTGGTACACACCTGCTTGAACAAGATCAAACACAGCTGCTCCGTTCTAGGGAGGCAGCTACCACTTAGTATGTGTTCATTTCACTATCAGCAGCGTCTTCCAGGGTTTGTACTCCCATTCTGTACTTGTCAAGGAGCAAGATTAAATAATATTATCAAGGAAAAATTAAGATTGATGAATTCAAAATAAGAAATGTTCATCTGAACCAGTGCAAAGACACCCATATCTGCTTTTTGAAAATCATTATTTGTTAATACCATTAGTTTTCTCAAGATTTGGGTATGGAATGTACTTTCATTCAAGGGGTGGATGGTTCAACTCTGCTAATTATTTGGTCATCTCAGTTAGATTTATGGAAATCTATAAATATCACATGTGTGTAGGTGCTCTTGCAAACCTCCTTTAACTGAGCAAATTAAAGGGAGGTCTTTGCACCTTCTCTGTGCTGGGGGTGCTGAAGATTAGTTACTTCCAAACCAACTTCAGAATTACTGCATGATTTTATATTCATTCACAGGAGATTGGTCTCATTGAAAAAGCTTACATTTATTGCCCAACCTTCATTATCATGAAATTGGATGGCCAGCTAAGCTCTTTCAGAAGCCAACTAAGGGTCATCTAAGGATGTGTTAGAATGGAGGCTAAATCGTTGAACCAGTGTTCAAAACCTTGTTGAGGAAACAGGGAGTCTGCAGAAGGACTTGGACAGGTTGGGAGAAAGGGCAAAGAAGTGGCAGATGGAATATAGCGTAGGGAAGTGTACGGTCATGCACGTTGGTAGAAGGAGTAAAAGCATCGACTATTTTCTAAACAGAGAGAGAATTCAGAAATCGGAGGTGCAAAGGGACTTGGGAGTCCGAGTGCAGGATTCCCTCAAGGTTAACTTGAAGGTTGAGTCGGTAGTAAGGAAGGCAAATGCAATGTTAGCATTCTTTTCAAGAAGACTTGAATACAAAAACAAGGATGTTGTGTTGAGGCTTTATAAGGCATTGGTCAGAACACATTTGGAGTCTTGTGAGCAGCGTTGGGCCCCATAATCTAAGGAAGGATGTGCTGACATTGGAGAGGGTCCAGAGGAGGGTTATAAGTATGATCCTGTGAATGAAAGGGTTAACATAAGAGGAGCGTTTGATGGCTCTGGGCCTGTACTTTCTGGAGTTCAGAAGGATGAGGGTGATCTCATTGGAACTTACTGAATATTGAAAGGCCTGGATAGAGTGGATGTGGAGAGGATGTTTCCAGTAGTGGGAGAGTCTAGGACCAGAGGGCACTGCCTCCTCAATAGGACATTCCTTCAGAACAGAGATGAGGAGGAATTTCTTTAGCCAGTGGGTGGTGAATCTGTGGAATTCATTGCCACAGATGGTTGTGGAGGCCAAATCATTGGGTATATTTAAAGCGGAGGTTGATAGGTTCTTGATTAGTAAGAGTGTCACAGGTTATGGGGAGAAGGCAGGAGAATGGGGTTGAGAGGGAAAAATAAATCAGCCATGATTGAATGGCAGAGCAGACTCAAAGGTCTGAATGGCCTAATTCTGCTCCTATGTCTTATGGGCTTGTATCAAATACTAAATGACTGAATAGGCTTCACAGTGCTTTGTTGAATCTGTAGTGAACTTTGGAGAGGCAGAACTTTCATCGTAGTAATTGTTTCTTCACGGTTTTTTACCCAGAGAGTGGTTGGGGCATGGAATACGCTGCCTGGGATGGTGGTGGAGGCAGGTACATTGGTCAAATTCAAGAGATTGCTAGATAAGCACATGGAGGAATGTAAAATAGAGGGATATGGGAGAGGTAGAGGTTAGATAGTCTTAGGTGAGGTTTAAAGGTTGGCACAACATTGTGGGCCAAAAGGCCTGTATTGTGCTGTACTGTTCTATGATTCTATATTTCTATGATTCACCCTTATTTGCATATCTGTGTAGGAGCATGTGATGAGAGACTCCAAAGACTGACAGTTCAGTTCCATATGATAATTTATGACATTATAATTTTCTGAGTCAACTCCTTAAGTCTGTATGCTCATAGTCTGAGTGCAACCAGCACACTTTTATTATAGCATAAACCTGATTAGAACCAAAAAAATGGAATTTGTTGATCATTTTAAAGATGCACTCAAGGTATATAACTGAGGTTGGTTGGGACATTCCCAAACTAAAGACATTCATCTGTGTCTCAGTGGTCACAGTTTCATCTTTTGAGTCAGAATTTTATTTGTGAAGGATCCTTTCCAACCCGTTGTTTATAAGATCTAAACTTACACTAAGCACAGTGTTAGGGAAGTGATATCTTTCAGGTTCTCCAAAGGGCCCATTAGCCCTCCTGTGTTGAGGTAAGAGGCCCCATGGCACTAATTCAAAGAAGGACATCGACCTTCCCTGGTCAGCATTTATCCCTCGACCAGAATTAACCAAAACAAACAGAATACCTGGTCACTGTAGAGGTGTTGTTTCTGGGACCCTGATGCATTTCCAAAATTGCAACACCGGCAGCATTTCAAAAGTTCTTCATTGACTGCAAAATGCTTTCAAAGGCAGATACAAAAGCAAACACTTGCATATTACTAATATGCAGGATATCTGCACAATAATGATTCTGTTTGTAAAGGCAGCTTCTGAGGATGTGTTTGAAGTTAGCCTTGCCTGGAAGTAATAAATTAATTAACATGGGATTGGACAGCTTTCTCAACTGCTCAGTAAGTTTATTGGAGATGCTAACTCTGCCCAAATGTTTCTTTGGAATTCATCTGGTCTTCAATGAAGTGGGATGATGGATAATGCCTAATACCTCAGGAGTCACCTTTAGAGTTTAGAAGAATGGAAGTAGATCTCACAAAACTTACAAAATTCTTCGACACGGTGGATGCAGAGAAAATGTTTCCTTTGGTTCACAGATTTAAAACCAAGGTTCAGTCACAGAATAAAGGACAGACTGAGAGGAAGAGAAGTTTCTTCACTGAGAGGATGATGATTCTTTGGCATTCTCCACCCCAGAGGAATATGGAGGCTTAGCCACTGAATTCATTCAAAACAGAAACTAATAGATTTATCAATCATTGTATAAAAAGGCTATCAAAGGATGTGAGGATGGTGCAGGAAAGTGGTGTTAAGATAAAAGATTAGCCATGAGTTTGAGGAATGATGAAGCAGATTTAAAGGGCTGGTAGATACCTCCTTCTATTTCTTAGGTTCTACTATTGTGCATTTACTCTTCTTGTTACCAACTTCCTCTTCAGGTACTCTGTCGGATTCTCGGATTCCCTGGTATATACTCTTGTAATATCCAAATGGATCATGGTGTATATGGTGCAATGCAAGCAATCTGGAAAGCTAGTGAGAAAACATAAATCAAAAACAAAACCTCCGCTCCCTCATGGGAAATTAATTATCAGTTATGCATTGTGCTTCAATGAAATGTAGACAATTAATTTACTGCAATCTCTTGTTTACAAATTGCAATCACTTTTTGATTTTGTTGATTTCTAAATATAACACCCTGTGTTTTTATTTGCTTAAACACTCATGCCCAATTGCCCTGTTGCCTTTTGTCTCAGTTACATTCTACTCGTTTTCCAGTGCAGAATACAAATGAACAATGGGAAATCAGCACACAAAGCTTGTCCATTGTTTCAGTAAGTTTAAATAGTCAAGAGCTGAAACATGTCGTTTGACAACAGTCCATACAGAGTTAGTTGTGTTAAGCACTTCTGTCTTAGAGCGGGGTAATTTTTGTGGCATTTCTACTCCTGTTCACTATCAAATAACCATTGTTGGAACTCTTGATAGCATAAGAATATCATAAAAAAGAGCAGAAGGAAACAATATGGTTTTTCATGTCTGCTCCATTATTCAGGAAGGTGATGGACTATCTTCCATTTTAAAGCCACTTTCCTGCATTTTCCTTATCCCTTGGTGCCCTTAGGGTGAAGAAAACTATCGATCTCAGCCGTAAATATTCACAAGTCTCTGATGTAAAGGATCTTAAGATTTACTACTTGGCGAGGGAAGATATTTTCAGAATCTGAATCAGGTTTATTGTCGCTGACTTAAGTCGTGAAATTTGTTGTTTTGCTGCAACAGTACAATGCAAGACATAAAAATTACTATAAGTTACATAAATAATTAGTGCAAAAGAGGAAGTGTTCATGGGTTCATGGACTGTTCAGAAATCTGATGGCGGAGGGGAAAAAGCTATTTCTGAAGCACTGAGTGTGAGTCTTCAGGCTCCTGTACCTCCTCCCCAATGGTAGTAATGTGCAGAAGGCATGTCCTGGATGGTGAGGGTCCTTAATGATGGATGCTGCGTTCTTGAGGCACCGCCTCTTGAAGATGTCCTCGATGGTGAGGAGGGTGGTGCCCATGATGGAGCTGGCTGAATCTACAATCCTCTGCAGCCTCTTTGATCCTGTGATTTGGAGCCTCTATACCAAGCGGTGATGCAACCAGTCAGAATGCTCTCCAGAAATTTCTGTAGAAATTTGCAAGAGTCTTTGGTGACATACCAAATCTCCTCAAACTTCTAATGAAGTAGAGCCACTGGCATGACTTCTTCATGATTGCATCAATGTGTTTTCTTTGATTTTTTTTTAAAGGCAAATCCTTTTGCTAGTCACTCTAGTCAGAGGAAATAGTTTCTTGCCATCTTCCTTCTAAGGTACCCAGAACCTTAGATATTTCAGTGAGATCTCTCATTCTTATGACGTCCAAAGTGTATAAGGACATGATATTTAATATCATCTAATTGTACAACACTCGCATTCCAAGAATTAATCCAGTGAACCATTGAAATATGACATTGTACTCTTCACCAAGTCTAGAAAAAAATGGCACATGTTATTTTAGGGATGGTCTTATCAAAGCCTTGTATGACTGCAGCAAGCCTCACCTCTTATACTCCAAAGCAGTGCTAAAGTTACACAGTCCCATGTGGAATAGACCCCAAAATAACAGAGGGGTCTAATGACAAGAAAGGTTCCCTCCTTCTTCCTTCATTATTACCCCATTCCCCATTTCTGTTTGCCACGTTCTGACAAACAGCATTGACTTGCCTGAACATGTGGGTCATACCCATCTGCTGGTGTTACCTCAGATAATGCCCTGCGTATTCCACTTAAAAGGCAGCAGTTTAACCTAGGACCCTTTCTCATATGTTCCCATCTCTTTCTAATAATGACATTTGTCCTCTTAATTACCTACTGTCACTGGAAGTTAACTTTCTTAATTTTCTCTATAGATTTCTAACATCCTTCTGAACACTAACATTTAATTGTGGCACATAATTTAAAAAATGTTCCAGATAAAGAGTGCATTGTGTTTTTCAGTGATTTATCCCCTGGTTCTGATGAAAAGTCATTGCCCTGGAATGTTACTTTCCTGGGTCTCTCACCACAGATGCAGTCTTGCCTAATGAATAACTCCACTGTATTCCGATTTCAGATTCCTAGCCACCACAGCTATTTGCTTTCAGACTCAAATATAACATTAAGTTTACCATTTTATGTAGAGTAACTTTTAGATATGAAGTGAGAAAAAGGATGCTGATGATATTGTAAACCCCTTGAGGTTCAAGTGGTTTCTGTAGGTTCCAGTGATTAAATCCTTTCCTCTTCTGCTACACAATATATTTTAACAGTTGCTTCATGAAGTATGTACAGGGGAATGGATATCTTTTCATGCAATTGGAGCATTGTCCTCAGGAGAATGGTTTAATTTTTGTGTTTATCATACTGAAGTGATGAGACATGAAATATATTTCCATTTTTTGATGCACAACAGAGTTGCTAATATGATGGTGGCTGCCTGAAGCATTGAAGGAAATCGAGCCCCATTCCCTGTATTATCTGCCACAAGGACGTGTGATCTATTATATACCATGGTGTGTGGTTTATTGAGTGTGATTAGCCAACATCAATGGTTGTGAGGGCTAGTCCACTGACTATGTAACAACACCAATAAAAAAGCTGCATTTCTAGAATGTACAAGCCCCACCTCAAATATAGGGAGACGACAGTGTGCGGATTGGCAACAACATCTTCTCCTCGACAATCAACACAGGCGCACCTCAAGGATGCATGCTTAGCCCAGTGCTCTACTCTCTCTACACTCATGACTGTGTGGCTAGGCACAGCTCAAACACCATCTATAAATTCGCCGATGACACCACTGTTGTTGGCAGAATCTCAGATGGTGATGAGGTGGTGTACAGGAGTGAGAAAGATTGGCTGGTTGAGTGGTGTCACAACAACAACCTTGCACTCAATGTCAGCAAGACCAAAGAATAGATTGTGGACTTCAGGAAGGGGAAGCTGGGAGAACACACATCAGTCCTCATTGAAGGGTCAGCAGTGGAAAGGGTGAACAGCTTCAAGTTCCTGGGCGTCAACATCTCAGAGGACCTATTCTGGGGCCAGCACATTGATGCAATCATGAAGAAGGCACGTCATTACTACTTCGTTACTAGTGTGAGGAGATTGGGTATGTCATCAAAGACTCTTATTAATTTCTATAGTGGAGAGCATTCTGACTGGTTACATCACAGCCTGGTATGGAGCTTCCAATGCACAGGATCGCAAGAGGCTAGAGGTTATAGACTTAACCTGTTCCATCACCGACAAAACCCTCCCCACCATCGCGGATATCTTCAAGATGCGGTCCCTCAAGAAGACGGGATCCATCATTAAGGACCCTCACCATCTGGGTCATGCCCTTTTCTCACTACTACCATCAGGGAGGAGGTACAGGAGCCTGAAGACCCAAACTCAACAATTCAGGAACAGCTTTTTCCCTCCACCATCAGATTTCTGTACAATCCATGAACACTACCTCATTATTCCTTTTTCTTTGCACTATTTATTTATTTTTGTAATTTATAGATTTTATGTCTTTGCACTGTAGTGCTGCCACAAAACAACAAATTTCGTGTCATATGTCAGTGATAATAAACCTGATTCTGATTCTGACAATTGGGTCAATCCATTGTTAATTATGACAATTGCAATTAATTTTACATGCATAATTTGTGTTCTGTAATTAACCTCTGCACACTGCATTTTGTTGGTGAAACATTCCTACTCATTGTTTCTCCTCATCTCATTCCTGAACAGTCTACCCTTTATTCTGAGACTATGACCCCAGGTTCTAGACTTGTCAGCCACCAGAAACATCCTTGTTGTATCCACCCTGTTGAATCCTGTGAGGTCCCGCAGAAGTTTCTTTGAGATCTCCTTTCATTCTTCTAAACTATGCAGAAAAGAGTACAAATCACGGCATGGTACCTGGTGAATGTAACTTTAGTTAATTAAGTAATCTGAAATAAAAAGATAATATTTCTTATGAAACTGTGACAAAAAAAGGCTTCTTTATAAAATTTACTTAAATCTGCCAGCATTACTCGAGGGCATAGTTTTAAGGTGAGAGGGTGAAAGTTTAAAGGGGATGTGCAGGGCAAGTTTTTTTACACAGAGAGTGGTCAGTGCCTGGAATGTGGTACTAGGGGTGGTAGTGGAAGCAGATACGATGGTGGTGTTCAAGAGGCTTTTAGATAGGCACATGAATATGCAGGGAATGGAAGGATATGAATCATATGCCAGCAGAAGGGTTTAGTTTAATTTGGCATCAGGCTTGGCATAGACATTGTGGGCCAAAGAGCCTGTTCCTGTGCTGTACTGTTCCAGTGAAGGTCAGCATTTATTACTCATCCCTAATTGCCCCCTGAATTTAATGACTTACCAGACCATTTTAGAAGGATGTTAACAGTCAACTGCACCGGTGGGCCTGGAGTCACATATAGTTTAAAGCAGGTTATGGTGCAGATTCCCTTAAAGAGCAATAATGAGCAGCATGTGTTTACACAACAATTTGGGTTGCACAGTGGCACAGCTCGTCAACCTGCTTCCTCACAGTTCCAGTGACTGGGTCCAATCCTGACCTCTGGTACTGTCTACGTGGAGTTTGCTCTTAAGAACATAGAACATAGTACAGTTTAACGCAGGAACAGGCGCTTCAGCCCATGATGTTATGCCGAACTAATTAAAACACTAATTAAAAGCCTATGAAACTAGTCCCTTCTGCCTGCACAAGTCTATATCCCTCCAATCTGTGCACATTCATGTGTCTGCCTAAGAGCTTCTTAAATGCCTCTATTGTATTTGCCTCCAGTACCACCCCTGACAAAGCATTCCAGGCACCCACTATTCTCTGTGCAATAAAACTTGCCCTACACATCTCCTTTGAACTTACCCCCTCTAACCTTAAATGCATGCCTCTAGTATTAGACATCTCGAACCTGGGAAAAAGATACCGGCTGTGTACCCTATCTATGCCCCTCATAACCTTATAAACTTCCATCAGGTCTCCCCTCGGCCTCTGTCGCTCCAGAGAAAACAACTCAAATTTGTCCAATCTCTCCTCATCGTACATGCCTCTTAAGCCAGGTAGCATCCTGGTAAATCTCTTATGCACCTCTTCATTCTCCCAGTGCATGTGTTTCTTCCTGGTTCTCCGTTTTCCTCCCACATCCCAAAGACGTGTGGGTTGGCAGGTTAATTAGTCACTGAAAATGGCCCCTAGTGTGTGTGTGAGGGTAGGGTTTGGGGGGAGTTGATGGAAATGTGGGTACGTGGGTACTTGATGGTGGGCCTGGACTTGGTGGGCAATAGAGTTCTTTCCATGCTGTTTCTATGGATTCTATAACAATCTTGTCAGCTGTTATTACTGATAACAGTTATAGTTGTCTGATTATGTAAAATTAAATACCCCATGGGAGCATTCTACAAATTTCTTCTCTTGGAATCCAGTACCAACATGATTTTCCCAACCTACCTGCAATCTACCACTGTAACATTACCCTTTTTACATGCCTTTCCTATCTCCTTTTGTAATTTGTACCCCACATCCTGGCTACTATTCAGAGGCCTGTATATAACTCCCATCAGGGTCTTTTTACCCTTGCAGTTTCTTAACTCTACCCACAAGGATTCTACATCTTCTGATCCTATGTCACTTCTTGCTGAGGATTTGATTTCATTTTTTACCAACAGGGTTTTTACCAACCCCACCACCACCCCCCCCCACCCCCCCGTCCACCTGCCTGTCTTTTTGATCGGATATGTATCCTTGGATGTTTAACTCTCAGCTGTGATCTTCTTTCAACTACGACTCTGTGATGCCACAACATCATATCTGCCCATTTCTACCTGCACTATGAGCTCATCTACCTTATTTTGTATACTGCGTGCATTCAAATACAACATCTTCAGTCCTGTATTCATCACCTTTCTTCTCAAATTTGTCTCTGTGTTGCCTGAAGTTAAATTCTTATTTCTTTCTAAACTTTGTCTTATTCTTTATTCTGGAGACTTCAGCAACCTGTCCTACACTCTCCTTCCCTTTCACTTTATCCATACTCTTCCAATCTGTTGAACCCACCCCACTACTATTTAGTTTAAAGCTCTATTCACAGCCCTCGTTATGTGATTCACCAGGACCCTGGTCCCAGCGTGGTTCAGGTGGAGCCCGTCCCATCGGGACAGTTGAGATTTTATATGAGATTTCTTTATTAGTCACATGTACATCGAAACACACAGTGAAATGCATCTTTTGCATAGAATGTTCAGGGGGCAGCCCACAAGTGTTGCCACACTTCTGGCGCCAACATAGCATGTCCACAACTCCTAACACATACATCTTTGGAATGTGGGAGGAAACTGGAGCACCCGGACGAAACCCACTCAGACACAGGGAGAACATATAAACTCCTTACAGGCAGCAACCGGAATTTAACCTGGGTTGCTGGGGCTGTAGTAGCGTTATACAGTATGTTGTAATAGTGTAAGATGTTGTTATCGCAGTTCCCTCCTTCCCCATTACCAGTGCCATTGTCCCACAAATTCAAATCCACTTCTCCCACATCAATCTTTGAACAACGCATTTAACTCTCTGATCTTATTAACCCTGTGCCAGTTTGTACGTGGCTCAGGTAGCAATCCAGAGATTATTACCTTTTTGGTTCTGCTTTTTAATTTGGTCCCTAGCTGCACAAATTTCCTCAGCAGAACCTCTTTCCTTGTTCTACCTATGTCGTTGGTACCCACATGGACCACAGCGACTGGATCTTTCCCCTCCCATTCCAAATTCCCCTGCAGGTCAGATGAGATGTCCCGTACCTGGGCACCAGGCAGTCAACACAGCCTTTGGGTCTCTCGATCCTTGTGACAGAGAATTGTGTCTATTCCCCTGACTATACTATCCCCAATCATAACTACATTTCTCTCCTCTCACCACTCTTGAATGGCTCCCTGAACCATGGTGCCACGGTTTGGTTGGTCATCCTTCCTTTAGCCTCCACTTTCATCTGCACAGGGCTCAGACCTGTTGGACAACCTCAAGGGCTGAGGTTCCTCCAGCACTACCTCTTGGATCCCCCTACCTGCCTCACTCACAGTCACACCCTCTTGTCCCTGACCACAGACGAAATGTGAAGTAGTTAATCTAATGGGTGTGACAGCCTCCTGAACCATAGCGTCCATGTAACTCTCCCCCTCCCTGATGTGTTGCAGTGTTTGAAGCTCAGATTCCAGGTCATCAACTTTGAGCCTGAGTTCCTCAAGCAACCAACACTTGTTGCAGATATGGTCAGCAGAAACCACAATGGGGTTTTATGTTACTATTAACAATCTTACTATTGACCTTTGTATCGAGGTGCTCTTTCAGGAAAGATTTTAAAATAATGGTCATAGGAACAAGTAAAAGCAAAATAAAAAAATATATTTATGTAGACCTTACATGTTCCACTTAGGGCATCCTAATGTGCTTTACAGGCAATGAAGTAGTTTTGAAGAATAGTCAGTGTTGAAATGTGTGGCACCTTGTACTGAAATCTGAACCTGCTGCTTGATGTGTGGGTGTGTGTATGTGTGACATGTAAGACTGGGAGCCAATTTGCAGACAACAATCTCTCACAAACAGAAATTTAATAACGGCCTTATCATCTATTTTAGTAATATTGAGAGAGGAATAAATGTTATCCAGGACATGCAGGATGATTCTTTATCAAAACAGTGCCATAAGATTTGTTAGATCCATCTGAATCTGCAGTCAGGGCCTTGGGTTAACAAGGCAGGTGCAAACCATATGGCCCCTGCAGTCTGTTCCACCATTCAGCGAAATTAGTCATCCCTCGCAACCAAGATCCTGCCTGATCACTGAGTGCAAGTCTGTACACTCTTAGTATGGAACTTCTCACACTGAAAACATAGGCACTTTGGTCAGTGCACCCCAATATTGGTTGATCTCTGTGCCAGAACTCACGGTGTGCCATCTCAATGGCACATTTGTAGCACTTCTGCTGACTTACGTTGTGGATTTTCCCCACTGCAGAATTGCTTCCTATTTTGCCTTTGGCTTGTCTGCAAGTTTCTCAGATGAGCTTGCTGGACTGCAATTGCATTCAATTCGTTTAATGTGGGATGTTTATGCAGAGTTTTAAAAGTTCAAATGTATTAAGCACAGGTATGAAACTGGAGAGAAAGACTTTGCAATATCCTTGCACCATTAGCTTCACCACCATCCTTGCTATGTGCCTGTGATGCTGCTGCAAGTAAGTTTTTCATTGCATCTGTGCATGCATGTATTTGTGCATATGATAATAAACTTGACTTTGATAGAAGAGGATGCAGCAAAAAAGATGCTGGAGGAACTCAGTGGGTCAGGCAGCATCTGTGGAGGGGAAAAAGGGTCTTAATGTTTCAGTTCAAGATTCTTCATCTGGATAAGAGACTGCAAAGTGTGGAAGTGTCTGGGTTGGACAGAAGCTGGAAAATGGCACAGGAGAGCTGCTGCCTTTTTGCACCCGAGACCTGGGTTTGATCCTGACTTCAGGTGCTGTCTGAGTTTGCATATTTTCCTTGTGACCCCGTGTGGTTCCTCTGTGTGCTCTGGTTTCCTCCCACAATCCAAAGACATGTATGTTGGTAGGTTAATTAGTACAGTAAATTGCCCCTACTGTGTTGGCAAATGATAGTATCTGGGGGGAGCTGATGAGAATGTGGAGAGAATAAAGAAAAATGGGATTAATGTAGGAATAATGTAAATGGGTGGTTTATGGTCAGTGCGGAGTCAGGGCACTGAAGGTCCTGCTTCCATGCTGTATCTCTCTGTGACTCTATGACTAAATTGTGAAGCAAGGTAAAGATGCAACTGGATTTCCTTTGCAGATGGTGATCCCAAGCTTCCACTTGTACCGCCTGTTGTATTCTTGACCTGAAACACCTTGATTCTGGTGGGGGCATCAACAGAGGTTTGAAGGACATGTACCTTCTGTACATATCTTACAGTCTTTCTCACCTGTCACACATACACTCACCCACACAGCAGGTAGCAGGACAAACATAACATTGAGCCTGACCACTATCTTTATTCATGCGTTCTGCAGCTCAGTGACTAAAGTTGGTGTCACCCTTGGTTGCAGAGTGGGGGTGACATAAAGTGATAATTATAGGATTGTACAGTCATACAGCAGAGTGCAAACCCTTTGGTCCACCATGTCCTTCACAACAATCAAGCACCTATCTATATTAATCCATTTACCAGCATTTGGTCCATGGCCTTCTACACCTTGGTGATCAAAGTGCTCATTGAAATAATCCTTTAATATTGTGAGATTACCTGCCACCATCACCCACTCAGGCAGTGCATTCCAGATCTGAACTACCCTCTGGGTGAAAATGTATTTCCTCAGATCCCCTCTAAACCTTTTACCACTTACCTTAAACCTATGCACTCCAGTGTTAGATGCCTCTGCAGCAGTGAAATGTTTCCTCCTATCTACATCCCTCATAATTTTGTACATCTCATTTGGGTTGCCCCTCAGCTTCTGGACACCAAGGAAAATAAACCCAGCCTATCCAGTCTCTCCTCATAACTGAAGCACTACATCGCCCCTGCACACTCTCCAGTGCAATCATGTCTCTCCTATAGTGTACCAACCAGAACTGCATGCACTGCTCCAACTGCTGCCTAAACATAGTTTCATAAATTTGTACCATAACCTCCATTTCTTATATTCTATGCCCCAGCTAATGAAGGTAAATGTCCTATATGTCTTCTTCACCACTTTCAGGGATCCTTGGACTTGTACACCAGAATTCTGTTGTTCTTCAGTGAACCCTACCATTCATTGTGTATGCCCCACACTCATCAGTCCATCCAAAAATGTATCAACTTGTACTTGTCAGGATTAAATTCCATTTGTCATTGCTCTGTCTATGTTACCAATTCACCAATATCATCCCGTAGCCTTTGACTGTTTCCTCACTATCACCACCAATTTTCATGTCGTCTAGAAACTTAGTCATACTTCCTACATTCATATCCACATTGTTAGTGTATATAACAAAAAATATGTGTCCCTGGATTGATCCCTGTTGTGCAGAGGTTTCCAATCACAAAAACAAACGCCCACCTTCACTCTGTGCCTTCTGTTACTAAGCCAATTTTAGATCTATTATGTCAATTTGTCCTGGATCCCATGGGCTCTAACCTTTTAGACAAGCCACCCATGTGCCACTTTGTCAAAAGGCTTACTGAAGTCCATGTAGACTGGATCAATCATGCTGTCCTCATCAATACATTTTATTAACTTGTTGAAAAAAATATGAAATTAATGGACAGGATCTCTCCCCAACAAAACCATGCTGCCTATCTTTGATTAACTCCTGTCTTTTTGAATGCAGATTAACTCTGTCACTCAATTTTTTTTCCAATAACTTCCCTAACACTGATGTTGGAATCAAAGGGCTTTAATTATCCAGCTTATCCCTGCTGCCCTTCTCAAATAAGGTTGAATAGATTATTTTATATATTCATTTACCAGGATCTGGATGGTGTTTTGATACAGATTATTGCTGAGGTGTGGAAGAAAGCGTATTATGCATGTTATGCAGAAGAAACTGCATTTAACACATTAAATGTCTTTGGATTTGCTCAACTTTAAATTCTGGCCTCTAATAGGATGTATTCTGAAGCAGTTCAGTAATCACTTGATCTCCATTTGTTTTCCCATTTTGTTAAATGAGGCAGTCTCTGCATCGGTGTGGCAGCCACACCTGATTTGTCCTTGATCACTGTTGGCAATATACAAGTGAAGTAGCAGAGACCTGGAGAGAAAAATGGGGCAAATTATCCAAGATTACAATAATAAAATAATTTGTCATTTCACACAATATCCATCCTTATGCTACTCCAAATGAATCAGCTAACTCAGACTGTGAAATGAACCTTGCAACATTAAGCAGGTAAGGTTATGTTTCAACATGGAATAGTTATACTATGAGAACTAAATTTATGTTCAGTTTGAGGTTTCTTCAATTCAATATTGAATCCTTGGTTCTATTTATTGCTTTAGATGGCAAGAAAAAATTTGATAAGACTCAGTGAAGAAGACATCAGATAACAGTATGATAACTGTAATCAAGAATGGTTTGTTCTGTGCTTCATCATCCCCAGATGAAAGGAATCTAGGTCTATTGATAGAAAAATAAACATACATTTTTAGGGGAGTTATATATTTTTAAGCTGCAGCAATAGTTATTATCTGTGGATGCATTTGGCACCCATAATAAAGTAAAATATCACAAGGCACTTCACAGAGGCTAAACCAGGTAAAAATTTACAAGCAACCAAAGATGAACCAAGTGGGTTAGTGATATTAAACTTGATCACAGAGAGAGGTTCAAGGTAATATTATAGAGACAGGTCAGGGGGACTTTTAGAGCTGTTGGCTAGACAGGTAAAAATACAGCCACTGATGGTGGGCAAAAGAAATGGAGATTATACAAGAGACCAGAACTGAAGAGTTGTGGAAGTAGCACTGTATATAATTCAGTCATAGAATTGTACAGCACAGAAGAGGGCTCTTCAGCTCAGCATGTCGATGCTGACCTTTTTTGCCCATCTTCAATAATCCCATTTGCCCGCATTTGGTTTGTATCCTTCTGTGCCTTGTCTATTCAAGTGCCTGGCTAAATGTCTCTCAAGGACACAAAGGTTTGTCAATGAGCACACTTATGATGAATGAATAGGGCTTGATGCGTGTTCTCTAAGTTTGAAGGTTGTCTGAGGTTACAACAGGATCTAGATCAATTGGGAAAGTGAGCAAATACATGGCAGATGGAAGTTAACTCAGATAAGTGCAAAGTGATGCATTTTGGAAAGTTAAACTAGGGCAGGACTTACACAATAAATGAGAGGTCCCTGGAGAGTGTTGTAGAACAGAGAGACCTAGGGGTACAAGTACACAGTTCCCTGAAAGTGGTGACACAGGTAGACAAGGTGGTGACTAATGCATATGGCATGCTTGCCTTCATCAGACTAGGCACTGAGTACAAGAGTTGGAACATCATGTTACAGCTGTATAGGATTTTAGTGAGACTGCACCTGGAATATTGTGTTCCGTTCTGGTCACCATATAAGAAGAAGGATGTGGTTTAAGCTAGAGAGGGTGCAGAAAAGATTCACAAGGATGTTGCTGGGACTGGAGGGCTTGAGTTGTAAGGAGAGAGTGGATAGGCTGCGACTGTTTTCTATGGGGTGAAGCAGGCTGAGGAATGACCTTATAGAGGTTAATAAGATCATGAGTGGCATAGAAAAGGTGGATGGTCACAGTCTTTTTTCCCAGGGTAGGGGAGTCTAAAACTAAAGGGCAGAGGTTTAAGGTCAAAGGGGAAACATTTAAAGAGGACCTGAGGCCAAGTTCCTCACACAGAGGGTGGTGGGTGTATGGAACAAGCTGCCAGAGGAAGTAGTACAGACAGGTACAATTACAAGGTTTAAAAGGCATTTGGAGAGGTTTATGAATAGGAAAGGTTTAGATGCATATGGGACAAAGGCAGGCAAATGGGACTAGCTTTGGAAGTCAACTTGGGTCAAAGGACATGTTTCTGTTTTGCATAATTCCATGACTCTGCTACTCTTTGACTATGTTTTTAGGAACAATAGCTGAGTTTAGAACAGTTCAGGTTTATTGAAGGTATAAGATGAAGAGCTAGCAAGGAGAACATTATAATAGTTGATTCAGGAGAGCCAGAAAACATGGATGAATCTTTCAGCAGCAGAAAAACTAAAGCAGAGAATGGTATTAGGTGGTGAGACGTAAGTGTGATTGAGAAGATATGGGGTCATAAACTCAGATTGGGGTCAATTCAAACATTAAAGTTGCAGATAGTCTGACTCTAGAAAAGAGAGAGTGTTCAAATGGAGCTCAGAATTAATGACGAGACAACAGAATTTGTGGCAGATCTAAAAATTATGTCTTCTTAAACCATTCTTTATCCAGAAGTACTTCTAATTGCTTGCCAAACCATTTGCTTCATTGCTTCAATGCCCATTCATGATAATTTACTATCTTTTGGGTGATTAAGTCTACCTGGCTTCCTTTCATATCCTTATATTCCCAATCTTTAATATGTGTCCTTGTTATTTAGACTCTTGAGCATGCAAACCCTGATCTATTTTTCTATTTTGTCAATAAGAAAACAATTAATTGCAGAGCAAATCATTAATATTTATAAAGCTTTGTTCTGATTTATCAAGTTAAAGTTATAAGTGAAAGATATAGGAAAACTCATTCAAAGACAGTAGCTCATTATCAAAACAATTTTGAGACCCAGTGGACACAGGTTCAGATTCAGGCAAAGCTAAAATGCAACCATATGGATTAAAGATTTGCTTCCCTGTTCAGCTAACTCATAGTGAGTCATTCCTGACTGGTGTTAAAAATAATTGTCTCATCTTCAAACCTGAGCTTTCACTGCTTGCCTGACAGGATGTGAGTGCCCCCTACTGATAGCCCCTTTCTCCAGAAAACCATGGTGCTGTGTGAGGGTCTGCACTGCTGTTGGTTCCAATTAAAATCAAGGCAAAATTAAACAAAAACAATTGTAATTGAGAATACTATTATGTTTGTTAATTGTGGAGAAAATTACAATTTAATTCAAAATCTTTCCAGAACATTTTGTGGCTTAGTTATTTAAATCCAATTTCAAAAACAAAACTGACAAAGGATTTCCTGGTTTTGCATTTACTCATTTTAGCAGATGTCTATGATTGTCTCTTAACGTTGTTCAACAGCAGAATAATTATATTTATAGTTGAACAAAATATAATATTGGCGGAAGGTTAGGATATTGAAGCATATACAGTCTTCAATTATTTTCATATTTTCCATTCATTTTTACTTATTTTTGTGCAGAGAGAAATATTTACATTAAAACAACACCCTTCATGATCTCAGTAGTTTCAAAGCACATTGCATGCATTATAATACTTCTTGAGGGCAAAGAAGCTTAAAATGGAAGAAATGTAGCATCTCAGCAGTTAATATGTGTACAGAAAGGTGGCTCAAACAGCGATGTGATATTGAACAAATAATCCTATTTTGTTGTTTAAAGGACCAATATTAGAGTGGACATCAAGTACAAACTCGTTAATCATCCATGATGATGAGATCTTTCACTTCCAGTCGGGGAGGTAGAGGAACCTCAATTTAATATCTCATCTGAAAAGCAACACCTTCAACAAACACTGGTGTTTCAGTGTAGGCCTCTGAAGCAGGATTTGAACTAACATCTTTCTGGTACAGAGCCATTTGCTACCAAATGAATTGTGGCTGACCAAATAGAGGCTGCTGTGTAAAGAAGTCAACCAAGGTGCTTGCAGAGGAGCATTTCAAAAGAAGTATGCTGAGTCAAAGAAGGAAATATCTGGAGAAATAATCAAAAATGCGTCAAAGTAGTAGATTTTAAGGGCTGTCATGAAGAAGCATATGGAACTAGAGCGGATCAAAGATATAAGGAGGAAATATCTCAGCCTCTGAGGTTGAAAACATAGTCTCCAATATTGTGATGAGCAAGGAACAATTAGAAGTTCAGAGTAGACAGAATATTTAGGGCAGGGGTTTGGTGGGGAATAGGCAGGTGAAGGTTGTACAGCTGTTGGGGGCTACCTAGTAATGGAACAATGAGGCTGTAATGAGATGTAAACCTGAAAGAAAATTGTAAATATAGGGCATTGTGAGACCAGAAGCCACTGCAGCTAAGCAAGGGTGGGGCTGAAGGATGAGATGATTCAGGCTGCAGAAGTATAATGGAGGATAATGATTGAGAGTCATAGTTGAGCCTCAGATTGACAATTGTGCAAGTTAAAGTATTTGGGGATTTTGGATGATGGATGAACATTGGCCAGCTGTGTTTAGCCCCATGCCCATGGTATTCACTATTTTAATTCCCTTTGTTAATTATTATTTGTTCGATAAATTTACTGGTTATTGCAGCTCCTGCTCTTGTCAAGTTAGAGGTAACCCTAAAGTCCAACAGGATAGCTCAATATTAATGTATTGATTGCAGTGCATTCATTTCGTAATCTGAGATTTAAAACAGTACATACTAAACAGATAGTACAAATGTTAGCAATATCTTAATCCAAAATGAGCCAAAATTAAATGACAATGTTACTCAAGCAAATTACACTGAATGAGTGTCAGTGTGAGAATATGGAGGTTTAAGTTGCTTCTGTAGCTGAGGGTGAGAGCCAGGAACTAAACGCAAAGCAAACAAAAAGAACGATCCCTCCCATCCATCACTGCTTTAATTACTATGGTTCCTGGCACACAATGTTTTACTGAATGCAGCATTAAGAGTGAATTTAAAAAAGACCCCAAATTAATAATGAACAACTTAATTATTTGTATCTTGTTGACCTCAGTGACAGGTGTATTTTCTCTTCCCTCAATACACGCAAATACAGTTTTCAAAATTAATGCTTTAAGGAAGTCATTTTGTTTTAAGATCATGTATATGTGTGACAAGGAAACAAATGACCCCTACCAGTTCCTATAATCCCCCGTCTATGTGGTTTAAAATCTCTAAAAGAGATCAGTGAGTTGCAGCTTTATAGTGAATGATTACCATAACGCTCCTAGCTAATGTTTTGCCATTTCCAATCCATTCCTTTGTGTGTTCTGTTCAGTCGCAGTTGAGAAACAGGGCAGGCATTGCAAAACACATCGAGTGAAACAATGAGAGTGGAGTTTAGTGCTTGAATGGCAGTAAATGAAAGAACAGGAGAATTGCCAACAGTGGAACAGTAAGGCTTTGTACAAAGGTAGAACCTTGAGGTCTTCATTAACACAGTCGCCATCTAGAGCAATTGTACATTGCATTCATTTGCATTCTTACCATAGGATAGAAGCATTTAACTCTTCCTCAAATATTTCAAGAATCATTGCAGAAATCTCTTGAAATTCAGACCTTCTTAAAGTCAAATATATTAATATTTATAGAACTGGTTTGATTAGATTAATTTGGAACACTTTAGAGCCACATTCATTTTTATATATTAGAGACTTCAGATAAATGTGTGTCCCTGAGAGGTAGATACAGAAGAGATGAAAAAGGGAATAAAAATCTAAATCAATCTTGCTAAAAACAGTACAAAGAAAGTTTGTGGGATTAGGGTGAGAAAAATTGAATTGATGTATTGATGAACCATCATCATACTAAAACTGCAGAGCAATTTCAAGCAGCTATTTCATTTATTCCTTCTCCTACTTGTTATGTTTGAATATCCTCAAAAAAATATTTGCGAGTTTGACGTTGGAATCTTTCAAGTAAAATTAAGTGAATAAAATGACAGGAATGCCTGGCGATCAATGTAGACTTCTCAGAGTTGGTGTATTCTACTAAATTCACGAACTAAGTTACAATATAATAGTCCAAAATATGTAGATTTCCCATGAGTGGCATTCACCTGAACAAGAAGCCTAACCCTAAACCTGATATGTGAACAATCTGATAGATAGAACATTGAAATGTACATGCTACATTTCCTCTATCTTGACTGCTCTGGAGGAGTCCTACAGTTTCAGCAGAGCAGAGCAACTAAATTCTAAATGACCCTTTAATCCTGAGGGTTTAGCCCTTACCACAAGCTATATGAGGGAGGATAAAAAGGAGGAGAAGAAAGAATAGAGAGAGAGAAGGCAGGAAAAGAGATGAAAAAAACAGCATAGATAAAACTGCAATTACAGTGAGACAATAACTACACAATGAAGCCTGTGGCAGAGGTTCCAGTCCTGATCTTGGTGCTGTCTGTGTGGACTTTGCACGTTCTCCCTGTGACCACCTGGATTTCTCCCAGGTGCTTTGGATTCCTCCTGCATCCCAAAGGATATGCAGGTTAGTAGGTTAATTGGTCACTGTAAATAGCCCATAGTGTGTAGGTGAGTGGTAGAATCTGGGGGGTGGAAGGAGGAGTTGACAAGAATATGGGGAGAAAAAAATGCAAGATTAGTGGATTATTGTGAACTTGGTGGGCCAAAGGGCCTCTTTCCGTGCTGTATCACTCTAAGAATCTAAGACAGGTACAGAAAATGCTGGAGGCGCTTAGCAAGTAAGGCAGTATCAGAGAGACAAGAAACAAAATGAACACTTCAGCTCAAAGATCTTTCATCAGAATAGACAAAGTGAAAAAAATGAACACATTTTAAGTTTCAAAGAGGGTGAGGGAGGATAGATCTGAGGGAGATCTGTGGTAGAGTACAGTTGTTAAAGGTAATAATTCACTTAAAAATGTCAGTTATAGACAGAAGAGAAAAAAAACAATTTGAAACAGAAGGCTGCAACTGTATCTGTGGAGAGGGCAAAAAAGGGTGGTTACCTGAAATTGTTAGATTCAATATTAAGTTCAGCAGATTGCAATGTGCCCAAGAGGAACATCAGATGATGTTTCTTGAAATCACATTGGCTATCGTTGTAATAACGTAGGTAATGTTGGAAGCTGTAGACAGAGAGGTTAAGAGGTCAGAGTAAAAGTGGGATGGAGAATTGAAGTAATAGCTGACTGAAAGCTCAGGGTTGGCCCTGGGGATTGAGTGGTCTGTAAAGTGGTCACCCAATCTGCATTTTGTTCCAATGTAAAGGAGACCACATTGAGAGCAACAAATGCAATTCACTAAATTGGGCAAAATGGAAAAGAATTGCTTCTTCTGTTTGGACTGCTTGGATCCTTGGATGGTGGGAAGCAAAGAGATAAATAGCTCGCTGGGACTCTTCCTTGCTGGGCTCCCACATGCATTTTCACAGCTCCGCTAATTAAAAGAAAATCCTCATTCACTGACTCTTTGGATCTTAGTTTTTCTCTGCTGCTCTCCTTCATAGTGTCAGCTTGGTCACAATTCCAAAAACAAAACCCAACAACAAATCAACATTCCAGCCTCATACCAAAGAGCATGAGAGAAAGGAAAATTTGGCATTGGATTCTAAGGGTGAACTGTTGACAAGCCAGTTTTCCAAATATTCAAGCTTGTTCAAAATCAACATTATATTGGCAGTCTCATGGGGGAATAAAAGACATAATGCAGAATAAAACAAACAACTGGATATCTAGTACAGGTATTACTAACTTCAATAAACTAATAATAAATAAATCCAATTGTCTTCCAAATTATTACACACTTCCTGTTGGATTACGAATCAAATATAGGACTTTCTGCCCAGATACCACCTTCAGAAATGAGTGGTTTGACAGCTTGCTTATCCACACCATTTTAACAAATCCCTGAACAGTCATCCTAAATAATAGGATAATGACTGTATGACCTCCTCTTGTGCTATTGAAATCTATGATTTAACAATATGAACACATATTGGACTGCTAAGACCTAAAAAGATGTCTCACCGTCACCTTCTGAAGGGCAATTAGGGATGAAAAATACATGGTAGACAGTGCTCATTCCTGGGATGGCGGGTTTGTGATTTAAATAGAGATTCAGCATATGGGATCTATACTCTCCAGAGTTTAGAAGAATATAAGGTGATCTTATTGAAACACAGAAAATTTTTCGGGGCTTCACAATGTAGATGTTCCCCTGGCTCAGACATTTAGAAGCAGAGGTCGCAATCTTCAAACCAGGGGGTCAGTCAATTCAGTTTTGAGACAAGAAGAAATTTCTTCATCCAGAAGACGGTGAATCTTTGCAATTCTCTACTTAAGAGGGCTGTGGAGGCTCAGTTGCTGAGTAAATTCAAGACAGAGGTAGCTAGATATTTAGGTGTTAAGAAATAAAAAGAAAATGAGGTAGGTCAAGGAACACAAAGGTGAGATTAAAGATTTGCTAGGATCTCAGGCAGAATGCTCATACTTCTGCTTTTTCTTTGCTCTTACCTTCCCTAGTGTTAACTTAGCCTAGAAGGTAAAGTGAAAGATTTTCACTGGCACTCTGGATTAGCTTATACTTTCTTACAATCCAATAACCTTGTAAAATTAGTCTTTGAACAAATAGTATTTGGGCAAAATAAGATATCTTTATTAGTCACATGTACATTGAAACACACAGTGAAATGTATCTTTTTGCGTAGAGTGTTCTGGGGGCAGCCCGCAAGTGTCGCCACGCTTCCGGCACCAACATAGCGTGCCCACAACTTCCTACCCCGTACGTCTTTTGACATGTGGGAGAAAACCGGAGCCCCCGGAGGAAACCCACGCAGACATGGGGAGAACGTACAAACTCCTTACAGATAGCAGTGGGAGTTGAACCCGGCTCGCTGGCACTGTAAAGTGTTACGTTAACCGCTACACTACTGACATGATAAATTCAGAAAATCTGAAATAAAACAGAAAATTCTAAAAAAAAATTCAGTAGTCAGGCAGTATCTGCAAAGAAAGAAACAGAGTTTATATTTCAGGTCATTGACCTATCATTGGAATTGTTTTAGAATAATTTTGGAATTGAATTTATCTGTGATTCTATACACAAGCTCTGTGTCAGGGGGATGAAACCATCTGGGATACCAGCTTTGGCATAAAATGTATGCAATTAAAGAACAGTATTGCAAAAAAGCAATGGATCATAGAGTACAATTTGAAGGCCTTTCAGGTAGTAATGAAAAGATCCACTTTGACATCTAATTACACATGTTGTGATAGAAGTCTTGTTTATATTATTTTTTGTCTTGCCTTCTGGAATAGAAATGGTTGCAATCCCTAAAAGACTGACATTTCCTGTGACCTGAAACCACTGAAGCAAAATAAAAGGTATGGATAAAATCACATTAAGATTGCAAGGGATTAACACTAAACAAATTCCACCAAAGAAAACCAATCAGCCTGTTTATACTGGACAGCTCTTTTTTTCTCAGGAAGCTACCTCAACAAAACTTATAATTAAATTTGAGCAGCTGCAGCAAAAAATTGGCATGGTCTGTTGTTGGTGCTTTCCTCCAGCTTCTCTCTCCTTGCTACAGAACAACCCTCCTCCTTCCTTCAGCTGGTAGGGTGCCTGAAAGGGCTCCAGAGTCTGCTTGAATTCCCACATCAGTAACACTCTGTTGCCTAGCAGTGAATGGACATGTATCCATGGGGTAAGTGAAGCACAGTGTCAGTTTCCTCCTGAGGATGAATGTGAGTCAGAAAGCACACAGGGAAGGAATGCATCTTACTGCATAATCAACTTTTGAGGGTTAAGTTGTCATCTTAATTATTAATGTCAATCAGTGCCATACCAGAACACCACAGACCAAGGCCTTTTCATTCAATCACTATGTAATCAGCCACTTGACTTTAAAGGTTTTTCTACTGATCATCATGCCATCTCATCTTTGGTCTCCTTTGTCAGCCGTCAGCTTTAAAACAAACTGGACTAATTATATTCCACATTATTCAGCATTAAGCTGGCTCTCAGGGTGTCAATGATTTTAATCACTGTTCTACCTCAACATTTCAAGAGCTTATGACCAGCACATCATAGCTTCAATTTTAACCCCCATCATTACCTCATCTGACAGGAAATAGCCTGGCAAGTGTTCATTGGGAGGGTGGGAGTGTATGCAGAGGACACTCGGAGATGAGATTAATCTAAAATGGCACTTTGCTTTCAAATGGCTAACTTTATTTGACACTATGGATGTTTAACTCTGTACTGAAACCGTATGTTTAAACAGTATTGTGCTCTTGCTACGGGTTGAATCAAAGTTTTATTTGTATTTTTTTGACTTCAGGCAAATATTTAGTGATCCAGTACTGTGCTGTCATTGGAGGTCTAACTAAGGTATTAAGATTCAGCTCTGGCTTTTTGGATTTTCTCTGATCACTGATTTCAAATTATCAGAGTCACAGATTCATACAGCACAGGAACAGGCCCTTTGGCCCAAATCGTCCATACAGACAGGTTGACATTTTTTTCCATATTCCTCATGTACTAGTCTGCATTGGCTTTTAATTGTAATCTTCTCTTTCTACTAGCAGTATTGTTTTATCAAACATATTAAAAATATTATGATAATAAACAAATTGGATATTTATTTTACATTATTGCTTAATCAATCAACTGGAAGAAGGTGAAAAGAGGGTTTGATTTTAAAGACCATCTTCCCAGTGAGAATGATGCATTGGAAGGATTAAACAATCTGAGAGTTCGCCATTCCTAACTGATAATATTGTACTTCTAGGCCAGCGGACACCTAAATGATATCCAGCAGCTGCCATTGGCACTGAAACAATCTTTGAGGTTCTGCATTGAAAGCTCTCGTGGGGCTAACAGTGGCAACTTAATCATGCCAGTATTCCACAAAGTAGCCAGAACAGATTCAAGAAAATTTGATACTTAAAAAAAATATGTTGGCCTAAAAATTGAATGGTGTGAATCAGGCCAACAGTTCCAAGCTGAAGTTCAGGAATGCATTAGGCTCATTAACAAGAGCTGCCCAACCTATTCTAGCCTTCCAGTCCCAAGTCCAGTACTCTGCAAATTATGCATGCGATAAGGGCTTCAGCCTCCACCACCCTTTCAAACAGTGAATTGCATATCTCCACAACCTTCTGACTGAGAAAATTAATTTTCCCTATCTTTTACCATCCTTCTACCAATTACTTTATATCTATGCCCCTTGCTTATGACTCCTCTATGAAAGGTCACTCTGGTCTTCTCTCAAGATTATAGATCTCGGTTAAGTTTTCTGCAGCCTCCACTGTTCCAGATAGTACAACCCTAACCTATCCAATCTTTCCTCACAGTTAAATGTTCCAGTCCTATTGATATTGGTTTATTATTGTCACTTGTACTGAAGTACAGTGAAAAACTTGTTTTGCATACCATTCGTACAGATCAATTCATTACACAGTGCATTTAGTTAGTACAGGGTAAAAACAATAACAGAATACAGAGTGTCACAGCTACAGGGAAGTGCATTGCAGGTAGACAATAAGGTGCAAGGTCATAACAAGGTAGATTGTGAGGTCAAGAGTCCGTCTCATCGTATAAGGGATTCAATCTATTTCTGACTACTTAAAGCATAGTAGTGTAGCAGTTAGCGTAATGCTATTACAGCACCAGCAACCCAGGTTCAATTCCAGTCACTCTGTGAGGAGTTTGTACGTTCTGCGTGGCTTTCCTCCGGGTGCTCCAGTTTCCTCCCACATTCCAAAGATGTACTGGTTAGGAGTTGTGGGCATTGGTATTGGTAGAAATATCCTCTTTAATTTCCTGCACTCTCTCCAATGCAATCATATCTTTCTTGCAATTGTGTGACCAGAACTGTCATCTAACTTGCATGTTCAAGCAAAACTTCCCCGCTCCTATATTCCATGTCTTGGCTAACAAAGGAAAACATTGCAGTATCCTTTTTTACCATATTATTAATGTGTTTTGCTGCCTTTAAGGATCTGTGGGCATGTGTTCCAAGGTCCCTTTATTTTCCATTTACTATCAATTCCTTTGTTTTGATGCACCTCCCAAAATGCATTACCTCACACTTCTTTAGATTAAATTCTAGTTGCCATTTTTCTGTCCAACTGACTAGACCATTTATATCTGCTTGCAGTCTAAAACCTTCCTCCTCTATTTCAAGTACGGGGCCAATTTGTGTATTATCCACGGACACTTTTTAATCATACCCCCTACATTTGGGTTAAAATCATCTATATATCCTGCAAATAGCAAGGAATGATGTACCAAGTGCCATGGCACCCTATAGTTAACAGCATTCTGGTCACTAAAGCAACTGGCAATCATTGATTTTTTTGTTTCCTGTCAATGAGCCAATTTTGGGTCCAAGTTACTGTCCTCCCTTGGATCACGTGGGCTCTTACATTTTTGACCAGCTTGCCATGTGGGACTTTGACAAAGTCTAGCTAATATCGATGGAGACAACATCAAATTCATTGCCCACCCATTAACACTCCTTGTTATCGCCTCAAAAAAATTCCACCAGGTTAGTCAGAAAAGACCTTACATTAACAAATCTAAGCTGGTGTTCGTCATTCATCTGTGCCTTGAATGATAGAAGTCTTCCAATCATCTAGTATACCCCAGTAGCAATGCTACAGCTGGAGCTCAGCTTCTTTTAATAGCCTATTGGAGCCTAGTGATGTTTCCACTTCCAAAGATGCAAATATCTCAATATTTCCTCTTTTATTAAGTTTATCCCATCCACTGATTCACAGGGGCGACCCAGTGGCCCAGCTTCAACCCTGACTTTCGGTGCTGTTGGTGTGGAGCTTGCACATTCCCCTTCTCACTTTGTGGGTTTCCTCCCACATCCCCAAGACATGCCAATTGGCCAGTTAATTTCCCACCGTAAATTGCCCCTATTGTGTGGATGGGTGGTAGATGGTGGTAGGAGAATAATTCGGATAAGTGGCTGCTTGATGACTGGTGTGGATTTGGTTGGCCAAAGGGCCTGTTCCCATGCAGTTTGGTTCCATGATTCTATGATCTGTCCTCCTTAACTGCAATATTGGCAACATCTCCTCTTTTGTGAAGACAGCTATAAAATATTCATTAAGATATTACCCTCCACATATAGATTACCATTTGATGCAGTGTTTTGACCTGAAACATTGACAATTCCTTTCCCCCCACAGATGTTGCTCAACCTGCTGAGTTCCTCCAGCAGATTGTTTGCTGCTGCAGATTGGAGCATCTGCAGTCTCTTGTGTCTCCCTAGGTTTCCTTTTCTGTCCTCAGTAGGTCTCATTTGGGTTTTGTTTGATTTCACATGCCTGCATTTTATCACATCTTCTCTTTGCTTTTCTAATTTAATTTCATGCTTGCACTTTCTATTCTCTTCTAGGCTCTTGCAGTATTATGTTCTCAGTGTCCACAAAAGCACCTTTTTCTTTCACCTTATTTTACCCTATCTTCACCTTTTTATGCAGAAAGCTCTGGATTTGACAGTCCTACTATTTTATTGTGGGAACATGTTTACCCTAACCCCTTCCAATCTCAGAATGAATACTTCTCATTACTCTGAAGCAGAGTTCTTTTCAGGAACAGTTTCCAGTCTGCTTTGGCTAAATCACTTCTCAGTAGAACCTTCCCGAGAACTGGTCCGAATTCCCAATGGATCTAAAACCCTGTTTCATGCATCATCTTCCAGTCATCTCTTCACCTCTACTATCCTGCTATTTCTATTCTCACTGTCTTGTGGCACTGGGAAAAATCCAGAGGTTTGTGGTCCTGCTTCTTAATCTTTTTCCTATTAATGTATGATCTGCCTGCAGAACCACAATCCTTTTCTACCTACTTCAGTACCCATAGACCGTGACCTTAGGTTGTTTACTTTCTCTTTACAGTTCTGCAGCTGTCAAGTGATATCATTGACCCCAGCACCAGCAAGGCAACAAACCGTCCTGAAATCCTGTCCACAATTGCAGAAGCATTGTCTGCTCCGCTGACTGTAGAATTCCCTATAATTACTCGTGCCTTGACATTTTTCTCCCCTCAAACAACTAACTCACCAATGAGTTATAGTCTCATCTCTAGCTGCACTCCCCAGGGAACTCTCTCCTCCATCCACCATCAATATTCAGTTTAGAACCATCTCACTGGTTAGAAAGTGAGATCTCCTCAGGTATCTCCCAAACTTCTTTCCTACTCTTTACTTGTCTCTCTGGCTGTCACACCATCCCTCTCTCCGTATAATCTCTTGATCTGTAGAGTAACCACCTTCTAAAATGTGCTGGCCACGAAACCATCAGCTTCATGAATGGACATGGTGACATCAGTTGTTGCTCAACATAGAACATAGAATATAGAAGAGTACAGCATGGGACAGGCCATTTGGCCCACGATGCTGTGCTGATCTTGGTGCCAATTTATACTAAATGTCCTTCTCCTGTGTATCATCCATATCACTCCATTCCCTTCATATTCATATGTCCATCTAAAAGCCTCTTAAACTCCACCAAACTGCTTGATTCCACTACTACCCCTGGTAACCTATTCCAGGCACCTACCACTCTCTGTGTGAAAAAAAAACGTGCCCCTTAGATTGCCTTTAAACTTTGCGCCTCTAACCTTAAAAGCATGTCCTCTGATGTTTGACATTTCTACCCTGGAGAAAATATTCTGACTGTCTACCCTATCTATGCCTCTCATAATTTAAAAAAAACCTCCCCTCAGCCTCCGACACTCTAGGGAGACATTCTTCCCTATCAGTAGTGCAACCCCACCACCTCTTTTACACCCACCCCCATCACGTCTAAAACTGTGAAACCCAGGAACGTGGAGCTGCCAGTCCTGTCCCTCACACATCCAGGTCTCTGTAATGCAACAACATCCATGAACTGATCCAGGCTCTAAGTTCATCCTCCTTACCTATAATCCTCCTAGCGTTGAAATGAGCACATTTCTTCCCATCAGTTTCACCATGTTTATTAGCCTGTCCCTTGCTGTCCTTCCTTTCAGTTTTACTTCTCATACCATCTTTCTTGCTCTCAGCCCTACCACCTGTTGCCCTGCTGCTATGGTTCCAATCCCCCTGCCACTATAGCTTAAACCCTCTTGAGTAACACAAGTAAACTTCCCCGTCAGAATATTGGTCCCCTTCTAGTTCAGATGCAAACCATTTTGTTTGTACAGGTCCCACCTGCCCTGGAAGAGAGCCCAATGATCCATAAATCTGAAGCCCTCCTTCCTGCACCAGCTTCTGAGCCACATATTGAAAGCCCAAAGCCCAGAGCATCCTGGAGTCCCTACAGAGCACAGAATATGCATTTATGAGTCTGACGTGCCCTGTCTTGCATTTATTTATTAGATTAACTCATTAATCAGAAGTACTGGAGCACCTCCTTCCCTCACCTCACTCATTCCTCACTCACTAAAATCCTGATGTTTGTACTCTGTGGGAGCAGTGCTCCATGGAACTGGACTCAGTACTACTCGTTCTCTGTATAAGCCAGTATTCACTGTCAGTTGGTAGCAAGACTAGAACTGGCAGCTAGGTATGCAAAAACATTCCAGCTATTAAAATAGGCTGAGCTTCCTCCTACAGGATCAGATGGGTGCATCAGATGAACCACCCAATATGTAATTGATTTATGCTTCATCTGAAAGTCACCTTAGGTGAATAGTTAGTTACTGAGAAATCTTTGATTTAATTCTGTGGAGGCACAAGAGACTGCAGATGTTGGAATCTGGAGAAACAAACAATAAGCTGGAGGAACTCAATGGGTCAGGCAGCATTGAATGGACATGAATAGTCAACACTTCTGGTCGAGATCCTTCATCTGGACTGAAAGGTGAAGGCCAGTATAAGGTGAATTGCCAGTATAAAGAGGTGAAGGGAAGGGGTGGAGCAAGAGCTGGCAAGCAATAGGTGAATGTGACTGCCAAAATCATGGTGACAAAAATTAAACTAGAAACAATGTTTGGTGTAAGGTTCACGAACATCACTATCCACCTCTGGAAATTGGTAGAAGAGACACTATACAAACTAATATAGTAAATAAATTGTTCATTTGGACATCAGGTAGAATTTAAACGTTCCTTTTCATCAATCAGATTTGAGGCTAACCTTAAATATTTCGAGCAATGGAAGCACTCTGAGATCTGATGAAATACAGTATTCTTGAGGAGTTAGTACTGTATGCACTATACCATGACCAAACAAAAAGAATCTTTCTTTAAAACAATATCCCAAGGTGTTGTGCAATGAAAAAAAAATGGCAGGGGAAAGCAGTGCTCTGAATGTTAAGGAGTGATCAAACAGCTGGTTGAATCGATATGTTTCTTTCAGGAAGGTTTTTAATATGGAGAGGCAAGTAGATCAGAGACTGTGATGGGGTCAGGGGAGAAGAGGGGTGTCAAAATGGGTGAATCTTTACCAGCATTATGAGGAGTAGCGAGAAGGGCTATTTCAGACATCTCACTTTGGGGAGGTTGTGAGGGTCCCAGAGAGGCTAGAGAAAAAAATTACTGGAATAGCTCCCTGAAGGAGGGATTTCAGCTACAAGTTTAAACTGAAGCTGGAGTTGTCCTCGTGGAGTAAAGCAGGTTGAAAGGATGTTTGACAGAGGCATACAGATCGAGGGTAATGTAGCTCAGCTAAAAAGAGGGAATTCATTCCCTTTAGCAGATGATTAGAGGATTAGGTAGCAATGATTTAATGCTTTGGGTAAAGAATGTAAGGGGGAGTGAGAAGAAAGACATTGTTTACTCAGACTGTAACTATCTGAAATTCAGTGCTTACAGAGGTGTGACAACAAAGTCAAGTACATTTTCAAAAACGAAAACTGGTTTGCAAGGTTACAGCAAAGTGTGGAGAAAGGGGCAAGTGGGATTGCTCTACTCAGAATTTGCACAGACTCAGTGAACTGAATTGCCTCCATCTGTATCATAATAATTCTTTGATTCTATGGGTGTATAAAGAAGTTACTACATTTAAGAAGCATTTAGACAGACATTTAAATAGATGAGTCAAAGAAGGATACGATCCTAATGTGGGCAAATGTGATTGGTCGACATGGGCAAAAGGATAGGCAGGGACATGGTGGGCTGAGGAGTCCCTTCCCAAGCTGTACATCTCTATGACTCAAACAAATGCATGTGACAATAACTGGAGCTTTGTGAAAGTAGTCTAGCAGTTTAGAAAGTCGTGTACTCTCTTTGAGCTGGAAATCTGTGAGCTGCTTGCCAGGCATTTGGACTCAATTGCTTTGATTAGCTTGACCAGACTATGTAAAATGACAACACAGCTAGGCAAGTGTTAAAGTGATGGAAAATTGATGATACATTCAAATTGTGTGTAGATATTTTAAAGCACAAGGTTGTGATGCTTGATTTACCTGAAAGCCAAACCTTGGCAAAAAAAACCCTGCTGACTTGGTAATTTTACTGCGATCAGCTAATGCGAGATGGTCAAAGGAATTGTAAATACTCACCAAAAGGATTTCATGGATTAATGCATCAGGAACCTCCCATTCCTTAATCAAATAACCAAATCAAATTTTAATTTTATAAGCAATTCATTTCTCAAGATCACAATCTCATTAGCTTATGTTATGCCTTCTGTGCTAGAAGCTGCTCTTCCCTTGAGGTTGGTTATCTTTCATTTATCCTGAGTAAGCATATGTGAGAGAGTATATTTGCTCAAGGCCAAGAGATAAAAGCATTTTTCATTGAATAAAATATTAACTTAGTCCATACAAATTGTAAGATGTCTCCTTTGCTTCAAGAATAGAGGATAGAAGATATCAATTGATGTAATTAGTTTATTATTAAAATAGATGAAATGCAGATATTGTTTGATCATAGGGATGCAAGATGATCACTATAGTTCCACACCACAGGAGGCTGAAGAATTTCATGCAGTCATATTTGTGAGATTATGATATCCATTTCACATAACTTGATGTTCTCATTATTACTAACCCATATGTTCTTATCATATGAGAAGTGCCTTGGACACCTCTTCTTCTTCCAAGGAAATCCAAGGTATTTGGACAGGTACATACATGGATAGGAAAGATTTAGAGGGAAATGGGCCAAACATGGGAAAATGGGACTAGTTTAGATGTGAAACTTGATTGGCATGGACTAGTTGGGCCGAAGGACCTATTCCCTTACTGTATGACTCTAAGTCCTTTGGGACTGTGTATGACATGGTCCTACTCTGGTTCTGTGGATTCTGAGGTGATTGATGACACCAGTGTGGGAATTGCAGACTTTTCCACAGACAGGGCAGAAAGTGCTTAATGGGGCAGGCAAGAGGGTAGTTTGTGAGGTGGTGTGCTCCTTCTGCCACTTATGCAAGGCCTCTGAGCTTCCAACGCGAGATTTTCAATACCATCCTGAATGCTCCTTCTCCACCATGAGCGGTCATGGGGTAGGGATTCCCAGAAGCCCGGGAAGATGTTGCATTTCTTTAAGGAGGCTTTTGAGTATATCCTTGAATCTTGTCCTCTTTTTGCCTGGTAAGTTCTTCCAATAAGAGAGTTCAGAATAGAGTGTCTGTTTCAAGAGTTTGCTATCAGGCATATGAACGATATGGCCTGTCCACTGCAGTATAGCTTGGGTTTCAATGCTGAGATGTTATTCTGGGAGAAGACATTGGTGTTGGTTGCACAGACAGCACTGTGATATCTTTTCAGTGCTTGGAGTTGACTGCTGCAGGTGGTTGGGTCTCAGATGCATATAGGAGGGGAGAGATCACTGCTGCCCAGTAGACCATGAGTTTTATACCAGGTATGAGTGCTTGATCTTCAAAACACCATTTTTCCTCAATCAATCAAAGGATGTACTCAGACATTGGAAGCAATAGTAAATTTAATCATCAATGTCTGCCTTCATTGAGCTGTGAGAAGTAGTCCATGTTTTCCAGAGACACACTATAAACCTTTATTGTCAGAGAACAGTGTGGTACTGTGGGGGCACATTGGAAGAGGACCTTTGTTTTAGGGCTGTTGAACAAGTAGGTGATAGCTTGGAGTCCAGCCTCCGAGTGCAGACTGTAACCTGGTTACTGAGATTTGGGTGACCTTGGAGTGCAGTCATCATTTCCTATTAGTTCTGTGGATGGGCTTTTCATTAGAAAAAGTACCTTCTAAATAAACTTTCTTCCTTTCGTTACACTCCATATATTACTCTTGCAATAATAACTATTGGACAGTGAATGCACGTTCCCGATAGCAATGATTGGGATAGAGCTTGCTGCTGAACCTGAAAGGATATCGAAAGAGATCAATAGTTTGCAACCAATTTATAATTTAAAAGAATGGTTTCACTGAAAAAACAGCCGAGCACTCAGATGTATTTATTAATGTTCCTAATAATATTTCCTAAGCTATAGTTAATAGTGCAAGGGTTAAATCAAGCTTACTTTCATTAATTCATTAATTTAATATTGCTTTATGGAAGATATTTTGACAGATTTCCTTTATGTATAGATCCCACAATTACAGTATAACACTGTAACAGTGGAATGAATAATATATCAGTAAGTATGTTTCAGGTTGGCTGACTGATCATTCTGGCACAATTTAAAATGCTATATAAAATGTCCGCAGGACACTGGGGTACAAGTTTATTGAGGATATATTTCTACATTAGTAATAAACACACATCTTGTTACTCAGTGAAAAGGAAATACGACTGCTTGTTCATGGCCTTACCCTAGCGACTGCAAATGCTTCATGCCGTACATATTGTTCTTAATAGGGTAAGAGGCAATGTTCTTTAAGGAAGGATAGACAGTTAAGGTTTTGTATTCCTTGGAGATGAGAAGAATGAGGAGCAAACTTGTTCAAACATATAAGATCCTAAGGGGGCTTGACAGAGTAGATGTTGAAATGTTCTCACTGGTGTGAAAATCACAAGCAAGGGGACACAGATACAAAATAAGGGGCCAGTAATTTAAAACTGAGGTGTGTGGAGATTTCTTCTCTCAGAAGGTAGTGGATCTTTGGAATCTTCTGCCCCTTAGGGTGGTGGAGTCCAGATCATCAGATATATTTAAGGCGGAAACAGATGAATGTTTGAAAGATGAGTAATTGAGGGTTATGGGGAACTGGCATCAAAAGAGAGTTGTGGTCAGCAAAGATTGGCCATGATCATGTTGAATGGCGGTAGTAGGCTTAAGGTGTCCAATGGCCTCATTTCTGTTCATATTTTCTTGTGTTCTTAAGTGTATGCTGTGAAAATAACATAAGAGCCCTACAATGGCCATACTGGCTTTTGCCTGACAATGGGTTAAAATGCATACTATCAATCCAGTGTTGTTGGAATACAACTTGTACTGGGTGCAGATGTGATGAACTTGAATATGGAGCACCAAGTGCCCTACTGATGATTATTCATGCAATAATTTTAATCAGATATAGTGATTGCCATGACAATTCTCCTGATACATGCTCCTGTTGTCCAAGTTCCTCCTATGGAAGTATTAACTGAGAAAGTTCAGCTCTTTATTTACATGTTGTCCAGCTGTCTGTGAAAATGTTGACATTGCCACTGATTGCCAAATATGGGATTAACATTTTCATTTGACAACAAAATTTCATTGATCACCTCAGAGGAAGAGGTGGAGGGGGAGAAAGTAAGAATATTTTCAATTCAAACATTCACGCGGGCAAGAGGGTTTAGCTCAGATGGGAATGTTTGGTCAGCATGGGCCAGTTGGGCCAAAGGTCCTGTTTCTGTGCTGTATGACTCTGTGAATCTATGACTCGAAGAGATAAATGTGATTCCCCTCCCCTTTCTATCAGAAGCAATCCTTAATTTTAAAACACTTAAAACAATTACAATTACTGAAATATAATCACAGCATGCTTACCATATATATGTTACCATTGCAAAAATAAATAGCTTTATATTGAAAGTAAACCTCATCAATTTCTTGTTTCTTGGTTGAAAGCAGAGCATGCTGCTGTGTTATCTCTGATGTATGTTCCATTGAAGTTTGTTTCTAATTGTGTGTTTGAGCCTAGTGAATGGACCCATTGTTCAAATGTTACTCTTGCTAATTAGTTTAATGTGCTTCAAAAGTCATCAGCAACTTCAACTTGAAGAAATGTTCAAAAGGGGAAAAAAAACTCCAAATGCTGGAAATTGAAATAAGTGCAGAAAATGTTGGATATAATCAGCAGGTCAGATGGCAACTAGAACAAGAAAGAGAAGATATTTTGTTTTTGCATTTTTATTTATTTCCCTTCAATTTCAGGAATGCAAACCTGGAGAAAGTTCTGCTCTTCTCTCTCGCAATAAACAAACTGCTGGAAGAACGGCAGGCAGCACCTGTGGAGGGAAATGGTCCAGATGAAGCGTCTCAACCCCAAATTATCGATTATTCATTTCCCTCCACGTCTGCTGCCTGACCCATTGTGTTCCTCAGCAGTTTGTTGCTCCAGGTTCCAGTATCCGCAGTCTCTTGTGTCTCCTGCTCTTCTCTCTCAGTTCTGATGAAAGGTCATCTACCTGAAACATTAACTATGTTTCTCTGTTCACAGATGTTTCCTGACCTGCATTTTCTGTTCTTATTTTAGCAGTCATTACTCTGCTCAGCATAAACTAGAAATTAAACTTTGGGCTTATGTAAGTAACCAAAATAAGTATATTTTATAAGTGCTTTAAGTGGAAGAAGTACAGACCTTAGCACTTAAAGTTTGGAGAGCAAATTATATACTGCTTCACAAATGGCAGATGGTGAAGCCTGCTTATTGTGAAAAAAAATCTATATTACAGCTTGCTGACAGCTGAATAAAAGAAAGGTAGGGTCAAGATATGGAACAATGTGAAAAGAACTATGTAGAAGCAGGTGTGTGTCCTTGGATGACTGGTTCCCTAATGTCGTGGAGAGATCAGATGTAATCAGGAAGCCAATGGAAGATGAAATGCTGGAATTGTCAATGGAATTAGCAAAAAACATGTAATTTGATTGTGAACTGCCAATGTCAAGATTGCATTAGAGAAATAATTTTTTTGTGAATGCAGTCACATTATACATGTTCTCACTTTGATTTCACAATCCAAGTGTGCTCTAGAATTGCCTTTTTCACAATGTTAGCATACCATATTGACAGAGGGGGACTTAGGTGAAAAAAAGGGAAAAGATACACCTTGAAAGAATACCACAAGCACTACAGCTCTGAGTAATAAAGCACTACAGCTCTAAGTAATAGACCTAAGCCCAGAAATTATATCTGTGCTTATTAATGGACAAATATTTAAGGTGATCTTCCTCCACTCATTATTTTAATACAAGCTGTAATACATGTTTTTGAATGACATTCCCTTTAATCAAATAATAGGCAGAGGAATGTCAAAATCATAGAATAGTACATCACAGAAGGAGGCCTTTGAACCCTTTATCTACACTGGGTCTCTTAAAAAGCAATCCAGTCAGTTGTCCTCTTCTGCTCTTCATTTCAACCCTACAATTATTTTCTCCCTTCATGTATTCATCCAATCCCCTTTTGTAAGCCACCATTGAATTTAGTTCCACTCACTATCAGGCAGTGCCTTCTAAATCCAAATCATGTGTTACATTTTTAAAAAAGTTTTCTTTCCTCTGGTTCTTTCTCCAGTCACTATAAATCTGTTTGATCTTGTGTCCTTCAAGCAAATGATGTATGTTGTATCATCCAGATGTACTTAGTCTTATTTGCTAATATTGGCATTAATTAATAAGGATAGATTGCCATCTGCTGATGGCAATTAAACGTCTGGATTTAAATGTGCAATAAAGTCGGTGCTATGTAGTTACCTTAAGTAAATAAAAAACAGAAAGGTGAAATATTTGATCACCATCTGTAAAATGCAGCTGGTAGAGCTATTGCCTTGCAGTTCTAATGACCCAAGTTCAATCCTGACCTTTGGTGCTATCTGGAATTTGTATGTTCTCTCTGTGGTCCGGTGGGTTCCTCCAGGTATTCTGGTTTTGTCCCACATCTCAAAGATGTGTCAATTGGTAGGTTAGTTGGCCACTGTGACTTGTTCTTAGTGCAAGTGAGTGATAGTATCTGGGGAGAGTTGAGGCAAATGGAAAATTAGTGGGGAACAGTTTTTCCCTTTGGGTGGGCATTCAATGGGCCAAAGTTGCTTCCTTCTGGGTAATATGAAAAAAAGTACATTTTGTGAGGATGAAAATAAGAAATATCTCCGCTACTCTCATTTATCCAGCAACTCTTTATTTTTCTCTTTCAGATGTAATCAAATGCAATTGAACACAAAAGTTTACTTAAACAGGTAAACATAGGATTCAGCACATCCCCAACCTTTCTGAGGTTGACTGATGTCACTAAAATTAAAGGTATAATATTGATAGGAGTATTTATTGCAATTTCAAATATCACTGTTCCTCTTGGCTCCAAATTCATTAAATATATTATGTGCCCTTACCTCACTGGTTGGGTCTTCTTGTGGACCACCTACTGAACTGGATAGAGCACAGGTCCTCCTGGTTGCTTCTGGGTAAGCAAATATTTTATATGGGCTTCAAGCAGGATTTAGGTCCCTTGTTTTAAAGTGCAAAGAGTCTAAAACCTGTTTCAAAACTGAGCTCTTTATGAATAGTTATTGTCTTTTATGAACATGGAAATTAACACATTCGTAGCTTGCAATGAGCAAGCACTTTACCAACATGCACCTACCATATTAGAGTCTCTGGAGATTGTTTAATAAGCAACAGACTAATGCGCTCTGGCTACATTTTTAGGTCTTAGAGTATAAAAATTTACAATATTAAATTGCGTTGTTGCAGGTTGACTTAAATCCAGGGATATACCGAAACCTGTCAAACTGTTATCTTCCTTACTAAATAACAACTTAATCTCAGGACCCTCATGGACCAATACCTGAGCAGTGCCTTTGAGGGGGTGGAATGACACACCAAGCCCCAGAGTATTCATAAATAACACCACTGCAACACCTAAAAAACATTTTGAAAAATTGATTGTGAAATGGTTGATAAATGTAGTATCAGCTAAAGTTCTTCTCCAATGAAACATTTTTGAGAATCTACAAGAATTTGATCGAATTTCATTACTTCTCACAGAGTGTTATAATAATCCTCAAAGGTGATCCTGAATATGTCTAGAATTTACAAAAAAAACTCTTTGTAAAATACCCTTCTCATAAGCCAACCCTCCTGGTGTGTCATATGTCCACTGACTTATTTTTTGAAATTATAGTTACTGCTGTAATTTAAACAAATATGACAGGTACATTATGCACAGTAACATCCCAATATAACAACAATCAGACTGTTAAACTGTATTATTTTGCTTGGGGGATAATTGCTTGGGAGAAAATCTCTTTGAATTGTGCTGTGGAACATGCAGATAGAAGCCTCGATTTAATGTTTTTTTTCCCAATAAATAGCATATGTGACTCACTGAAGAGAATACTGTCACTGAGGGAGATACATCTATGCCTGAAATTGATTCTTGTCAAAAGAATGATTTAGAGAAATTGATAGAAACGAAAGCATTTAGGAAGGATTGAGATGAAGGTGGGTAAAATATCTAGAAGCTTAAGTGGCTTCATGGTCAATTTTAAATAGCTTATTTTCATGGGCAATTTAGGGGATAATCTTCATACAACCAGTGATCAATGCTTAGTAATATCTTCTGAGTATAGTGGAGGCACAAACAGTAGAATTAAGATGATGGAATGACTGAAAGTAATAACCTATATTGGGTCTCATTTGTATTTATGGTGTGACCTTCTGAAAATAACTGAATGTGTTTGAATTGTGAATGTATCTCCAAGCAATTTATCACACTGATGCCTACAAATTGGACTGCACCCAAATCAGGGTATGAAACAATGAAATGTGCTCGCAAGGGCCTAATGAAACCATCTCCAGGATCATGACTTATAGGTGTGCCAGCCTCATCAATATAGTTCCAGCCACTTGCAAGAGAAGCAAAGTCAACAGACAAGGAGCACAGATAAGGCATAGACTCATAGAAAGATACAGCACAGAAACAGGCATGTTGACACACCATGACTATGCCAACTGTCATGTATCCATTTCAAAATACTAATCCTACCTTTAACTATTTTATTCTCCTTACTTTCCCATCAGTTTCCCCCAGATTCCACCATTTATCTACACAATAGTGGCAATTTGCCTCCCCTCCACAGACTCTGTCTAAACTTGTCGCTACCTTGAAAAAGCAGCTAATATATTCAAAGAACTTTTCCACCCCAGACTTTCTATCTTCTCCCCCCTTCCATCAGGCAGAAGATACAAAAGCATGAAAACGCGCACCACCAGGCTCAAGAATGGGTTCTATCCCATTGTTATTAGACTATTGAATGGACCTCTTCTATGATAAAGATGAACTCTTGACCTCAGTCCACCTTGTCATGTCCCTTGCACCTTATGGTCCACCTGCACACCACTTTCTTTATTACTGTAACACTATGCAAAACATGCCATCCATACATATCCTTTCAAATCATAAGTACAGATCATTTCACCGTATCTCAGTAGATATGACAATAATAAACTAATTACAATTTACAGTTTCCAAGTAAGGGACCAACTAACACTTTTTTGGGATGTGGGAGGAAACAGAGCACCTGGAGAAACCCATATGGTCATTGGGAGAACGTACAAACTCCACACAGACAGCACTAGAAGTCAGGATTGAACCTGGGCCACTGGAGCAGTGACAAGCAACTCTACAAGCTCTATGAGCTTCCCTCTGCCATGAATTGTGGGAAGAGAGGGAGCAGTGGCTCACCAGTTGAAACATCTATTAGTTCTGGCATCCACGGGTCCCCATAAGGACCACTTATCTGATCGTAGACTTAGCAATCCTACTGAAAATGGCCAGCCCTCACCAACTGCTCTTTTCATTTAGTGTCCTAAATCAGGTATTGGTTCTTCATGGTGTCATGACAACAATCTTTCTCTCAATGCTGGCAAATCAATAGAGCTGGTCATTGACTTCAGGAAGGGGGGCGGTGCACATGCTCCTGTTTACATCAATGGTACTGAGGTTGAGAGCTTCAAGTTCTGAGGAGTGAAATCACCAATAGCCTGTCCTGGTCCAAACACAGAGATACCATGGCCAAGAAAGCGCACCAGCGTTTCTACTTCCTCAGGAGGCTAAAGAACTTTGGCATGTCCCCTTTGAGCATCACCAATTTTTATAGGTGCACCACAGAAAGCATTCTATCCTGTTGCATCATGGCTTGGTATGGAAACTGCTCTGCCTGAGACCGCAAGAAACCGTAGAGAGTTGAGGATATAGCTCAGCACATCACAGAAACTAGCCTCCCTTCCATAGACTCTGTCTACAATTCTTGCTGCTTTAATAAAGCAGCCAACATAATCAAAGACCCCACCCACCCAGTCATTCTCTCTTCTACCCCCTCCCATCAGGCAGAAGATACATAAGCCTGAAAGCACATACCACCAGGCTCAAGGACAGCTTCTATCCCGCTGTTATAAGACTATTGAATGGTCCCCAGCACAATAAGATGGAGTCTGACCTCACAATCTACCTCGTTACGACCTTGCACCACATTGTCTGCTGCACTGTACTTTCTCTGTAACTGTAACACTTTATTCTGTATTCTGTTATTGTTTTCCCTTGTACTACCTTAATACATTGATGTGTTGAAATGATTGTATGGATGGCATGCAAAACAAAGCTTTTCACTGTACCTTGGTACATGTGACAAAAATAAACTAATTTACCAATTTAACATTAGCACATAGGGGTCCTGCCTTGTGCTTTGGAGAGCTGCCAGTGATTTTTATATTGGGTCTGAACCAATATGGAAGCTGAAGTCTTTACAGTGCTGTTCAGGTATTTCAAAATGTCTCTGTAAATTGGACCTCATTACCTCTGTGGTCTACTCACTTTGCAGATGCTGTTGGATCCAATTTCACCCCCTGAGCATGCAGCCTGAAACAGGGCATTTGCATTTTGCATGTGTTATATGTTGCAAGGCGAATCTATTTTAAGACTATACAGGCAGCAGTTGGATTGAAGTTGTCAAATCAAAATGCTATTATTTTTGTTATTCACTGACACAGAACACATAAGTGATATCACCATGGCCTAACAAATATCTGAGGTATGGTTCTAACCTTGACAATTTACTGGTGAGTTATATGGATGGCATTTCGGTGAATCAGAGCTAAAGTTCATCTCTGTGCTATAAGGACATAGAAACGTGACTAAATTAGTTTCAGCAGTGAGAGCGTTCCACATGTTCTAATGGAGAGATGTGGCATTTTTTTCATGAGTCATGGTCCCAGACAACTCATATCTTAGTTTCATGTACGATCTTTGCCAAAACTCAGAGCTAATGTCCTCTCATTCCTGGAGAATTAACCTTAGGTTAGAAATGTGGAGTATATGCCAGGGTTGCTGCTCCTGATTTACTTGCAGAAGATTTTGTGGGAAGAGTATCATGAAGACACAATAAGATTCTGCTGTGGTAACACTTGCATAGTAATTATTCCATTTCCATTGCCTAGTTTGAAACTTGAAAGCTATTGGTACAACAGGAACAGTCAAGAAGAGGGTAAATGAGAACTAGACTGAAAGGTTTACACAAAGTACATGGTTGAAGGAATGAGCAGAGGCTCTCTTCTGCCTAGAAAACATTGCTTGAGCATCATTCAAGAAAAGAGGCAAGAAATTACTTATGAACATTTACTATTTACCTTTATAATTCTCGTGAAAATGCTACTTCTATTTGTTTTGTTTAATGCATTTGTTCGACGTGGTTAGAACTTAAAGTCCATCCTTAGCTGCATTGACAAGGAATGGCTTATTTGGCCTCTTCAGAAGGCAATTATAAATCACTTTGATATAGGAATGGAGGCATGTGTAGGCTACACTAAGCAAGGATGACAAGTTTCTTTCTCTAAAGGACACTGGTGATCCAGAGTGTTTTCACAATGGACAGATTCATGGTGACCATTACTGATGTTATATTCATTAAAATGAATTAAGTTTTCAAACTGCCTGATGCAAAATATGAATTCCATTCTTTGGACCTCTAGCTTAGTGAAATACTACTGCTGAGGAGCCATACTCCTCGTTGTCAGCAAATCTGGATTCTTGTGTATGTAGAATTAACACACAAAGTTGTAAACGGTGCAAGTCGAATAACTAAGGACTCCTGCATGTTGGTGCTAGTACTGGATACTGAATTATCGTGATAGAAATTAGATTATTTGGGACATCTAAACACAATTCTTAACCAGCCAACTAACAATGGGACCATGGTCTAAATATTATAGCCATATTATACCTGCAGAATTATTGTAACATCTAGTGATTTCCAGTGAACTTGAAAATATAGTGCTCCTAACTGAATTTGTATCGATAATTTACCTCTCTTCCCCTTTTAATTTCTTTCCTTGGCATCTTCCTTTACAATCCATTCTTGGATTCTGTGGTGCTGCCTAAATTACAGTGTGAACTGGTTGCAATCCCTGGTGCTACCCATAAAGATGTTAAAAATTGCCCCTTTAACCTGTGGCATCTTTACTGCAGCAGCTGCAAAGTGAAACCATTCATAATTGCTGCAAGATCACAATCACATTCTAAAAAAATGTGGAAACAAAATAAGGCCCACTTCAGCTGAGCCACAGCGATAGAGAATGATTGTAGATGGCTTCTTTTTTTTGTTTATTTCCTTGAAGAGTTATTTGAACAGACGGATGATGTTTGGGCTTGGATATAGGGTCTGAAGCTACAAGAAGCAGGGGCAACCAGGCATGAGGAAGAGAAATCAGGGATTGCTTGGTAAAGCGGAAAGAAGGCTAAGGTAAGTAAGAGCTGCTTCAGGACCAAGTCAGGAGAAGTTAAGTCTGTGGAAAGGCTCACAGTCTGAAATATTACATTAAGTTTGGAGCTAGACTTGGCAGACAGGACTGTTTGCAATTCAGCTGATTACAGAAAAAATTGCTCAAGGAAATTGTGCATCTTGTGAATAAATTCAACATTCCCCTCCTGTGATCTGTTTTCATTTCAATTAAATGTAGTCTTTTTGGATGAAGCTGACCTACCCAAACAAAATTTCACAATTTTTTCCTTTGTCAAAGTAAATGTGTGTGAATAGATCAGGATGCCATTAATCACTTTAATTTTAACCTCACTCCCCACTTCCCATCAACTAAACCCTGCTCCCAACCCACCACATCACAGTAGCACAGTCACTCCTCCTTTATGAGCAGAGAACTATTGGCTGCAGATTATCCAAAGGCAATAATTAATGTGAAGACTGTGCTACTGACCTAAAGCTGGCATCTGATGGAGGATTTTGATACTGAACATTTCTGAGGAGACAGATCTGTTGGTTTCTAGCAGAAAATGGCACAATTGCTTGGAAGGCGAATATGAAGAGCTGTTACCATGGAAAAAAGAACCTTTGGAGATGTTAATTCATGCTGTCAAGGATACTATCTGCTACGCTGACAATGAAGTCAGTATTGCCAATATATGATAGGCTTAGTTACAAAGACACCATTTAATATTACCTTAGGCTATTTTATGAATGTATCTATGTCAGCACCATAAGATATGGCTGAGATAAAGCTTTATTCTCTATAACTAAATCAGAGCACTAGGTCACGTGTCAATTGTTGCTCAGTTGGAAACTTTCTGGTGCCTTGGTTAGCAGGTGGTGCTTTCCATTCCCATCTAACTACTCAAGGTCAGTGAAATACTGAGGCAGTGAACATATGTGGGGGTGTGATTTTCTGATGAGACACAAACATGAGTGCCTGCTTATCTGTTGAATTTCCTTAGGCAATGCCTTTAAAAAAAGTAAGAGAATATCCCTGATTTCAGGCCAATGTCCCAAACAGAATCATAAAAGCATATTACCTGGCCACTTGTGAGAATTTACAAATGGCAGTGTGATAATAACCAGGTAATTGGCTACTGTGCTTTCAACATTAGAACAACACTTTGCAAGTTATCTTGTTGGCTCGAAGGCTGTTTAAGAATCACTTCAATTCTTTAATGTATATGTATTTCTTCCAGTACATTTAAGCAATATCACTTCTGCCCTCTGTGTTGATAAGCTTTTTTTCTGTGTATAGTCATTTATTCTTATAAACTAAATACATATATACCAGCTGCTGAAAATATGATGATGAAATTAAACATCAGCAGGGGAGCAACAAGAACCATTTGTGGGTCAGCTACTTACTTTGTGGACTACCAAACTTCAATCTTCATTAACTTCACAGGAAATAGTAAATGAGCAGGTGCAAAGAAACAAACTGCTGGAGGAACTCAGCAGGTCAAGTAGCATCGATGGAGGCAGAGGGATCGTCGACATTTCAGCTTAAGACCCTCCATCAGACTATCCCTGTGGCTCCACAGATGCTGCCTGACTTGCTGAGTTTCTCCAGCAGTTTTTTGCTTGCTCCAGATTCCAGCATCTGCAGTTTCTTGAGTCTACAACTGAACAGGTGTTTAGCAGGCAGACATTCTGCTATTAAACCTTTTGCATCCCACTGCAAATAAATAATACCCCAATGATATTGGATAACAAGCATTAATTCTGAGCATTTAAAATGGGTATTAGCAAACTTGCAGCCCCTTTATCTTTCTTGTCCATTTTTTCTCTCCATATCCCAGTGCCTCATTGCACCTATAATTGATGCCACCAGTAACGGCTCAGCTAGCTGGCCATTCTGTTGCTGTGTCTGGGACCTTGATGTTGTGTAACTGGCTGCCGTGTTCCTCTGCACAACACTAGGCTTGTAGTAGAACAGATTATCCACTAATTGCAGTAGAATGTCTCTGGCAGCAAATGCTTCATTTGTGCATTCTCTTTCTTTCTGCTATTTTTTTATTTTTAGTAGGATTCACCCATTTAATGTAAATTGTTTGAAATGGTAAGGAGTCTTTCGAATGAAGATGTTATGTTTTATATGTATAATGTCATTGAAATCTATCCAATGCTGGATAGATTTCAATGATCCTAATAGATTTCTATATTCACTGGTTAATAGGCATGAATCTGATGCACTTTATGTAGACTGCTCGGATGCAAAGAGCATCACTAAAATTAAATAAGCATAATATAAAATGGTTTACATGGATATTTTGAAATAATCTCACAAGGTCTTAAAATATTCTGGGTATTGCACTATATAATTTGCATGCTGCATAGATACTATAAAAATCTTCTCAATAAGTGAATTCAATCTTGTGGTAATGAGGCTGTCCTGAAAAGAATTGAGTGTAATGTGATCAGAGCAGGCATTGCATTCAAAATTTCTTCAGCTCGGCTTTATTTCTACAGGAAAATTAAAGCCTCCTCCACTCAGGACCAATCAGGGTGTAGCCAAATAGTTCCTAACCCACAGCTCTGTAGCCAATTTATCATCAATTTATTATATCCCATTTTCAGGGTCAGCAGCAGTCATAACACAACGAACTTCAAGCTTTTGGGTATGTTAAGCACGTGTTTAATGAAAGTTCCCTGTGGAACCAGAAGGACCTTTGCCAGAGGCCTAAGGATCTGTTGTGTTGCCTTGTCCATCAGATGATTACTGTGTTTTGTTGGATTGATTTTTAAATAATTGCCACTCTCAAATTAATGAAGTAGAATGTGTATGTTTTTTTTCCAGAACCACTAATTGACGAATCCTATAATTGGTATTGTTTCATCAAAGCCTTTTAAATTTGAATAACATGACATTATTTCAGCTCTTGTGAAACAACACATCGCTTGAAAGGCTGTCATCTCTATTTTGTTGGTATGATCTGGAATTCACTATGTAAAAGGGTGAAGGAAACAGATTCAATAGCAAGTTTCAAATGGGAATTAATTAACACTTGAAAACATTGTGAGGTGATGGCAAAAGAGCAGGGTTGGTTGTGAGACAAATTGGCTAGCTTTTCCAAAGAACTTGCACAGTGCTGTTGGTCTGAAAAGTCTCCTCTACAACATAATTCTATGGGTCTAACCCTTCCATTCACATTTTGTCATTCTTCCACTGAAAACATGGGGAACTCTTCTTAGGCACAGGTAGCTTTCCACTATCTCTTCCCACTGTCATAGCTTATATTAATCTGTAAATATTGTTGGAACAAGGCCAATAAATTGTGGAGCAATATTAACAACAAACTCAAAGCTGATTGTTCCGTGGTTGACCTGCAATCTGCTTCACGTGAGAGGAACTCCACAATTGATGGATGGCTCCATGGTCATCTGTTAAGTGCATGACAGCCCCTGTAACCGCATCTTAAGGGGCAGTCATTTCTTCAGCTGTTAATGCACAGAAAATGACCACAAAGGTCTGAAATAGTGAAGCAGACTGTTTCTGCTGCTTCACTGGTTTAACAGGTCCTTATAATCTCTCAGGATTTCATAAATTTGATTAAAAAGGAGTTGTGTTTACAAAATGAATATCAAAATGCTAGAACATCCTAATGTGCTTTAAAATCAATGAATTACTTTCAAAGTGTCATATCTGATGAAATGTGGTAGCCAATTGCACACAAACAGCTTATGCAAACAACAATAGGATAATGAAAATTTTTAAAAAACTGCAAATGCTGGACATCTGAAAGAAAATCAAAATGCTAGAAACACTCAGTAGATGAGACAAAATCTGTGGTAAGAGTAACAGTTAACCTTTCAGGTCAAAGATCATTTGTCAGAACTGGGGAAGAGAGTAAGCAATGGGGTGATGGTCAGATCATCTGTTTTAGTCATGTTAGTTGAGGGATAAATATTGGCAAATAAGAGAGCAAAAACTTCTCCACTGTTCTTCAAAGTAATGCCATGAGATATTTTCTGAAAATAACACCTCCAACACTCTAGTACTTGTTAATGCATTGGATTGTCAGCCTGGATTTTGCAAAGTTTTTGGAACAGGCCATTAACCCACAGAGCTTACGTGTTAATGCCCCACTGAACCCTTTGGATGTTGCACATATGGCAGAAAGGAGCCAAATTCAGATTACCTGCAAAGCAACCAAAGAGTTTTAATCTGCAACATGCTCATACAAAGGACCCAACACTTGTAAGGGGGAGAGACTTCAGTCCTGAGAGGTTGCTATGGGGCAGGGAACAATCTATTGCCAAATGCACTCTTACCACTACAACAGCATCTTGCAGGGGCATTAGAATAAGGCTCAGAATTCTCACATCAGAGGCTATTTAATAGTTGCATATGTACATAAGTGCTGGAAACACACTGAAATTTTGTTTCATGCATTGTTCATGGAAAGGTTTAGTACAAGCATGAGGTCCATGGAAGGGAAAACACATTAGTGTGCTAACTTTTGTAACAGATTAGGGCAAGATGTAAGCAAGACTTTTAGGACTTTAGACAGATATCAAAGAATGGTCAACCTACAACCCCAACACAATTCTTGCCCTCTAAGCTCAAGAGTGAAACATGATCAAAGAAGATGCATGGATGTTGCCTGAGCTTACTGCTGAGTGACCCCTGTTATTTTACACTGTTTATTCTTAGTTTCTGATTTTAATTTTTCACGGCTTCCTTTTTGAAGTTCTAAAAAGGGAGGGAGATTGTTCTCAAAATAACTTCATTTTGGAATTAATTTGTACCATTAAAGGGAATATCTATTTCTTAGTGAAAGGGTGAAAATTACTTTTATATGTTGGTTCCTATTACAAAAATAAAATCCTGATGTTGTTGTGGTAACATTGTATGAAGACTTAATTGACACCTAGTCATTCTGATCATGCTTTGAATAAAATCTAACACCTATTACGTGCTTTATTAAAGCTCAGTAGTCAAACTATGTTTGGATCATGTTTGCTCTTTCTTCATGTGATATGTTCTACACTTAGACAGGGAAACCTGGTTATAATTCCATCCAGGATTTCACCACAAAGATCCCTGGAGCAGCATAAATCTGAGTGTTATTTTGGAGCTGAGTAGTAGGATAGGTTTTGGAGAAAGCACAGTTATACTTGGTTTCTCTAAGGGAGGTGAGAAGAAATGGCTTATGTCAGCTGGCCTTCTCCCATAATGGGCCAGCTGTCTCTTTATGGGATATGACTGAGTTTTTTGAAGAGGTTACAAAGTATATTGTTATATAACAAAGTTGATGTTATTGACATGCACTTTATAAGGCCTTTGGAAAATTAAGAGCCCATGGGATCCAGAACAAGTTAGCCAGTTTGTTCCAGCATGGAATTGGTTATAGGAGTCAGAGGGTGATGGTGGAAGGTTGATATTGTGATTGGAAGACTGACCACTGGTGTACCACATGGATTGCTGCTATGACCCCTACTATTTATTATACATATATTAAGGATTTGGATGTGAATGTAGGTGGTGTGATTAGCAATACACAAATGACAAGAAATTTGGTAATGTTGTGACAGTGGAGGTAGTCTTTGGCAACTAGATGATATTGATGAATTGGTAAAATGGGCAGAGCAATGGCAGATGGGATTTAATCCTGAGTAGTGTGAGACTTTGCATTTTGGAAGGATTAATAAAGGTACTTTTTACACAATGAATAGTGAGGCCCTATTAAGATGCCTGGGAAGAAGATGTGATAGCTAAATTTGTTGTTGTCAAAAGGAGAATTAGGAAAGTGGGTTGAGAAGAGGACATGAGGAGGGTACAAAAAGATATAGCTATTTAATTGAGTTGGCTATGATCTGGCAAACAGAGTGTAATGTGGAAAAATGTGAAATTATCCATTTTGGCAGGAAAAATAAACATAAAGCATATTATCTGACTCGGAAGAGATTGCGGGTCTCCAAGATGCAGAGAGATCATTTATTGCTGAGAACTGATTATTGTAGGGATGTTAAGCTTCAGTTATAAATGACATTGGTGAGACCACATCTGGAGTACTGCGTACAGTATTAGCTTTAATTAAGGAAGGATGTAAATGCATTGGAAGCAGTTTAGAGAGGGTTTATGAGACTAATAACTGGAAAGGGCAGGTTGTCTTAGGAGGAAAGCTTACTCAGGCTAGGCTTGACCTGCTGAACTTTAGAAGAGTAAGACTGGACCTGCCTGAAACATATAAGGTCCGGAAGGGTCTCGACAGGTGAATGCAAAGAGACTGTTCCCTTTCATGGGAGAATCTAAGGATCACAGTTTGAAAATAAGGGGTCATCCTTTGTAAAACAGATTTTTTTTCTCTCTGTCAGAGTGTTGTGAGTTTTTGGAACTCTTTTCCCCAAAGGGCAGTGCAAGTCTCTGAATATTCTTAAGGAGGAGGTAAATAGAATTTTGATAAATAATGGGGTGGGAAATTACTGGGAATGTGGATTTGAGGTTACATTCAGATCAGCCAAGATCTTAATTAATGAAAATAAGGCTCAAGGGACCAAATGATGTAGTCTGGCTCCTAATCTGTAAACTTGTATGTTTGTATATCCTTACTCACTCTGGCTTACATGTGACTTTAGATCTACCAGCATGGTTGAAGCTTACCTACCTTTTCAGTCCAATAATCAATTAGGGATAGACAGTAACTGCTGGCTTTGCCAAAGATATCCCACAACTATGAATAAATCTGAAAGAAAACCTGGAACGGACAACAATTACCCTACTGGATAGTTTCCTTTAAGGTCCAGCACTCTAACAGGATTTACTACAGGAGAGTGTTGGTGTCTACAGTAAATTCAATGTTGTTGAGAGATGCACTGCTTAACATATAAAGTGGCACTGTGCAATGAAGATGTATGTGTGTTTTTATTCAAGGTTCAAAATCAAAAATGGCATCCAGGCGACTTCAGAATAAATGATAGGCATCGTTCCATCTCTTTGAGATGATGGATATGGAACGGTCAAACTTTGGTGAAGCTATGTTGTATTTCCATATATGACTAAGCAAGCCACTCCTGCAAAGTCTGCCACGTGTACCACTGTAGAACATGTCCATGGCCGATGACGTGGGATGATTGATCATTTGGTGGCCTTGCTTACACCGTTGGCATCTACTGTGGAGCAGTTGAAACCATTATTCATGGGGCTACATCCCTCCCCACAGCCAATGCCATCTTTTTCTTTTGTTGTCAACTATATCAAGTCATAGAGTCATATGGTGCAGAAATTTGCCCTTCGACCCACCACGTTCATGCTGACCATTCTGCCCATCTATACTAATCATATTTGCCTCTATTGGGTTCATATGCTTCTACAACCTGCCATTCAACTGCCTATCTAAGTGCCTCTTAAAGATAGCAATTGTATCTGACTCTACTCTACTACCTCCTCTGGCAGCACACTCCAGATATCACCTGTGCAAAAAAACTTCAATCCTCAAATCCTCTTTAAAATTCTTCCCTCTCACCTTAAACCTCTACCACTTGTTTTTGACACCCTTACCATGGGAAAAGTATTCTGATTATTAATCCTACCTATTTCTGTCATAATTTTATTTACCTCCATCAGGCTGCCCTTAGCTTAGTTTCCTTCTCGTTATAATGAATGTTGAAAGCTTTCACCTTCCTCATTTTTAACATGCTTAAGGTAGAACATGTGGTGCCTTACAGGTCTTTTGGCTAGTGCCTTCTGCCCATGCAGAATATCCTTGGGGATGCAGCCTTCCTTCATCTTGTGTGACAGTCCTGAGTCAGCAAAGTCTTCCTGAAACATCTCTGCTTTGGAGAGGACCATTACATTGGAGGCTTTTTCTTTCTATTAAGAGCCAGGCATCAAAACTGAAAGTCATTGAAGTTGTTTTTTTGGCAGTTGTTTGTAGACCAGGTTTCAAGGCTATTCAGTAGTTTGCTAAGAATGAAGACCTCATAGATCTTATTGACTGACTTGAATAGGTTCAGGTGAAACACGCAGTGCTGCATTGGGTTTCCAATCCAGTAACAAAATAATTCCTAGGTGCATGTCTATGGAAACAGATTTTAAGGTGAGCATTTGAGGACCCTGAGATGTAATTGTAGGTCTCATTTAATCCATGTATTAGCTGTTAAACAAAGGTAATCTCTGTGAAAGGTAGCATGCCTTTGTTTTTTTTTCTGACAAGATGCATTCAAATGACAAACTAAATTGTGGAAGATGTGAAAGTCATAAATGATTCTCATAAAATTCAAGGTTATGATCAACTAAATCAGTACACCCTAAGTTCAGATATGGGACTTTGATGGTCAGAATGGCTCATTAGACAGTTTTCTTCCTTGTAAATACATCACCATATCCCCTTTCATATTTTGGATACAATCCTATGTCGTATCTAGTAGTTGTCAGATCTTTGCAAAAGAATTACCATTGATAAATTAGATTGGGAATTTATTTTGAAGACTAATTTGGGTCCCTGGTGAGATATATTTCAGCCATTTATTGAAGCTGACACTTATATGATGAGCCTGTAAAACTGAGCAATACATTTGACAAGTTGATTTAAATGTCACTTCTCTGTCAGGAGGATGAAGGAGCAGTTTGCATACAATAAATTATACTATTCTCTTTGAAGCAATGCTCTCCACGCTTCAATAACTGCTCTTTCATTACTATGACAATGAAAAGGGCCAGCCATTGAAAGTTAGGTATACACAACTCTAAAGAGGTTAGTAAAAATTAATGTTTATTTTCAGCCCTAAATCTTTTTCTGTGTATAAGTGACTACCAACAGCAGTTGCCTGTGGCAAGCCTTGAACTCTGCAGACTATTTAATAAGGTCATAAGCACACAATGGTTGGAGAAATTTAGAACCAGGAAAATATCAACATTGTCGTCCAGTTTAAACAATTTTCCTGATTTTCCCAAATAAAAACAGAAAAAAACTGGAAATATTGCACAGCTGAGGCAGCATCTGTTGACAGAGAAAGAGAGTTAATGTTTCAGGTCAATGACTTTCAACAGAAGTAAGAAAAGTTAGAAATCAAAAGTGTTTTAAGTTGCAGAGAAATAGTGGTGGTGGGTATTGGTACTGGTATTGGTATTGGTGGTGAAAACAAATGAAATGCCCTTGATAGGGTGGAGATGAAGAAAGACTGAATGACACAAGTGGTGGTGCTGCTGTCTGACAGGATGGTAAATGCTTATTAATCACAGCTCTTCCATCTGGAGGCTGAGTACACAGGAGATGGAGGAGTTGCTGAGGAGAAAGGAAAAGTGAACAATGCTGGAACTGAGATACAAACCACAGCAACTGCTGGAAATTCAAAATAAAAGAGAATGCTGGAAAAGTTCAACAGGTCAGAAAGCTTTTGTGGAGATAGAAGAAATGAGTTAAAATGACTTCACAAATGAACAACAGCTTCTTCCAATTTAGTGTACTGCATTCATTGTTCAACGTGGTCTCCTCTGCAGTGAAGAAACCAGATGCAGATTAGATTTCTGACATGTAATGCACTGAGGTCTTCATCACCATTATCCCCATTCTCCTCCTCTCCCTCCAGTCTCCCCTCCTGCTTCTCTGATTCGACCTCCTTCTTGACTGGCCTATCTAAAGCAGAAATCATTGGATTTGTCGGCAGTGGCCAATTCACCCTTATAGTGATGCAGATAGTAATAGGCATATCTACTGATAATTGAATCAAAGAGGATGTACTGATTACGCTGAAACATTGTCTGTGAGTATACCTGGCAGATTGTGATTTGCACTTGTTCCAGAAGTGGTTTAGAGCTTATTGATCTGTTCATGAAGTGCAGGATGAACTCCTTGGGGTGAATTAAGGAGACTACCACTCCCATGTGGGTGGTCTCCTCACTGTCTTTGCCTAAAGGGAGGAGTTTAAGGATGTTCAGTAACCTTTTGGAAACTACATTTGTCAAGCCCTCTGTGTAGGGAGTAAAGGAGCTATAATATCAACGATAACGGCATGGAGATAATGATAGGAGCGAGCAAGTGTTCCCAAATGGTAAAGAAGTATTTTTATTGCTCTTAAGCTCCCCTTAACATAACTTGATATCTCGTGAGATTGTGAAAATTGACAAAGCTACAGATGCCGGAATCTGAAACAAAAACAGGTCAGGTAGCAACTGTGGAAACAAAAAAAGTTTACATTTTAGGTCAAAGTAATGCCATCTATCCCAAGACCTTAAAAGCTCTGTTTTTCATTTCACAGATGCTACTTGACCTGCTGAGTGTTTCCAGCACTTTTGTTTTCAGATTACCAGCATCTGCAGTTTTTTTAAATTTACATTTCCTGTTTGCATTCACTGTCGGTTCTCTTTCAAGATTGTTAACCTTGAAGAAGTCTTCTTTTACTGAGATCATGACTTCACTCTTCGGTTGCTGCACAGAAAAGATTTTTTCAGTTGCACTAAATTGGGTAAGGTCCTATCTTACTCTTAAGGTGAATGATTCTGAATGCAAACCAATGTACTGTTGCTTCTAACATATCTTTGGCTAATTTTGTGATTTTTATTTTGTTTTCAGGAAACCATTTGGGCATTAGCACTTTCTGCAGCACACCTTTCGTGCACCAAAAAGGGGTGAAACCCAACATCTAGTCATAATTTGAAATTTAGTGTTTTGGTGAGATACCATTATCACAAAGCTTCTAGAGGGACAAGCAAATTCAATTGCAATTTCTTGGCGATTATGTTAAGTTGCATACATCTGGCCTCTGGAGGTTGAAGTCATACTAACATTGTAATATGGTGAATACTGAAAGGCTTTTTTAATAAAAAATCTGGGTCAGTGAATTTAAATAGACAATTGTGACAATTGTGAGAAATAAGTTAGGAGTTGAAATTGGGCGTTAATGTAGGGTGGGGTAGGATAAGAGCAATATTAATATTTCAGCATGATTCTTGTTGATTGCCTGATATAGTTCAGTTACTAAAAATGAAACTGAAGTCTATAGAACAGGTATACCATCAGTTTATTATTTAAACATAGACAAGGCCACAGAATGCTGTCAGTTACCTTGAATGACTGGTTACTTTCATATCTCCAACAAAGTTGAGTAGAAATGGGCACCATTTGATGCACTACAGTTTGAATGTGCATTGGTAGATTAATTGGAATTGAGTTTTACTGTAATGATATGGGGTCTTCAATATAATGCAAATATGAAATGGATGCACATATGTAGGGATATGCAATTTTGTCACCTAATACAGTAGCAGAATATTTTCCCAGGGAAGGCTATTGAAGGAGAGAGCAATGGGGCCATGACGGATTTCTAGAGGGTGATGAGTTGGGCACCTACTGGTGTATCACCAATGCTGTACTTTTGTACTTCTCAGTGCTCTGGATATCAGGATTCTTTGTGGTATCACCATGTCTCAATGGTAACATATGCTTCTGAGCTAGGAGGTTAAGAATGTAAGCCTCACTCCAATGGGCAGGTATGGTAGTGTCGCGGTTAGCACAATGCTATTACAGCGCCAGCAACCCGGGTTCAATTCTGGCCGCTCTCTGTAAGGAGTTTGTACGTTCTCCCCATGTCTGCATGGGTTTCCTCTGGGTGCTCTGGTTTCCTCCCATATTCCAAAGACGTACGGGTTAGGAAGTTGTGGGCATTCTATGTTGGCACTGGAAGCATGGCGATACTTGTGGGCTGCCCCCAGAACACTCTACGCAAAAGATGCATTTCACTGTGTGTTTCGATGTACATGTGACTAATAAAGATATCTTATCTTATCAGTGACAAAAAGCAATATAAAACAAATAATCTGTTTCCATGATGTTAGTTGAGAGCCAAATATTCCCAAGGACACCAAAGAGAACGTCTCATCATGAAGTTTTAGAAGCTTGGTGCTTTACTGTATTATTGGCCTAAATTACTTTTATTACCTCTGGACTGGATCTTCAAAAGAAGTAAGAGCATTACTGCTGAACTATGCCTGACACCTAAGTGGCTATTCATTTTTGACCAAAGAGAGCTTCTGTCTATTCTTGCAATCTAAATATTTCCACTTGATAACACTGCATGCCAATATTCCTGCAGTAAATCCTTGAAGTGACTATACCATAGTTAGTGTTTAGTGTTTGTGCAACTAGTCCTTTTTGGAGACTGCTAATTAGATTTTCCATCTAATGACGATGGATGGGTGAAAAAATTTAATCCTTGATTTTGAATGTGTCAGCTGGCCAAACATTGTTTTCAGTCTCAAAGCAAACAAGGGGAATGTAACATACTTCTACTGACAATCTTATTGAAGGTTCATTACAGTTCAATAGACCATAAAGTAGTAAACCAGAATGTTGTTTTATCTGTGCTTAATAGAAACTGTCATGTTAGGATGTTACCAGAAATTAGATGCAAAGTAAAAGGCTGTGAGCCCCTGAAAGAACCAGCTTTTTCAGCACTGTATGCATGTAAAACTGCTCTTCTTCTTCATCTTAGGCAGTCTCTTGGAAGCAAGAATAACTTGCGTCCACCCTGGTTTTGTGGGTTCTGTGGTAGCTAATGAGGCCAATGCGGCAGGCTTTTCCATGAATGTGGTGGAATGTGGCTGATTGGCAGGTGAATAGGATGCTGATGAGGTAGCGCATTCCTTTGATGCCTCTGCAGGGCTTCATGTGCTAACTGGGCAATCTCCTCCCACGACTGAGTTCAGAATAGAATATCTGTTTCAGAAGTCTGATGTTGAGCATGTGATCAAAATGGCTAGTCTGATGTAGCCAACTGAGAGTAACCTGTCGAAGGATACTGATGTTGGCAGGCTTATTCTGCTAGTGAATTTGGAGGATTTCGCAGCAATTGTGTTTGTGGTATATTTCCAGTGCTTTGAGGTGCCTGCTGTAAGTAGCCCAGGTCTCAGAAACAGATCGCAGGCTAGACGTCACTGCTGCCCACTGGACCATGAGTTTTGTGTTCACATAGCTGCCTTAAATAACAGATTTATTTGTAATTTCCAGTTTGACATGTAAGAGTGCTAAGTGAAATTGGATGGTTTGCGAAGTTACTGCTGTCTGAATATGCATTTGGCATCACAAAGAGCAGAAGATAACTGAAAATGAATTCCACCATACTGAAATGGAGTCTTAAATATTTGATGCAGAAATGTAAAGAAATCTGATGGAACTTTTCAAGTAATTAATATTCTGGGGAAGACCATTGAAGGAGACAGTGCAGCTGTGCTCAAAAGACAATGAAGTACATGAGGTATAATGGGACTGCAGAGTGATATATCAGAAAGAAAAGTAAACCCTGTGTGTAGACCCCTCATCTTGCTCTAAAAGACATATGCTGGCTATCCCAGCTTTGTAATTTGGATTTTTGTTTATTGCATTTAATTTACTGGTTGTTTGCAATGTTTCCACTATCTACTTTTTAGGATGTTCTTCACTTTCTCCTCTCCCTCACCACATTTCTGATGGGTAGTAGTTGGTTGTGGATCATTACAGTACTACCCTATATGCCAGACACTGCAAGGTTCATGAGTAATAATTGGGTCACTAGTGGATTTACCATCAGCAAAACAGTCAGAATGATAGAAATAAAAAAAGCAACTGCAGATGCTGGAAATCTGAAACAAAGCAGAAAATGCTGGAAAATCTCAGCATGTCAGGCGGCCTCTGTGGAAACAGTCAACATTTTGAGTCTGCCACCATTGGTCAGAACTGAGAAAGAGAAAGACTCAAACTAGTTTTCAGTGAGAGAGAAGGTGTCTGGAACAATGGGGATGTCTGTGATAGGATGAGTTGAAGTGGTATCATGGTAGTTGTTACAAGGGCAGTATTGTCAACACTGGTACCCCACAAGGCTGTGTCCTCAGCCCTCTACCCTACTGCCTATATGCTCATGACTGTGTGGCCAGATTCTGCTCTATCTCCATCTACAAGTTTGCAGATGATACCACCGTAGTGGGCCATATCTCAAATAATGATGAGTCGGAGTACAGGAAAGAGAGAGAGAGATTAGTGACATGGTGTCATGACAACAACCTTTTGCTCAATGTCAGCAAAACAAAAGAGTTGGTCATTGACTTCAGAAAAAGGGGACAATGCACCTGTCTACATCAATGGTACTGCGGTCAAGAGGGTTGAGAGCTTTAAGTTCCTAGGAGTGAACATCACCGGTAGCCTGTCCTGGTCCAACCACGTTAATGCCATGGCCAAGAAAGCTCACCAGCACCTCTACATCCTCAAGAGGCTAAAGAAATTTGGTTTGTCCCCTTTGACTCTCACCAATTTTTATTGATGCACCATAGAAAACATCCCATCTGGATGCATCACAGCTTGGTATGGCAACTGTTCTGCCCAGGACTGCAAGAAATTGCAGAGAGTTGTGGATACAGTCCGGCACGTCATGGAAACCATCCTCCCTTGATGGACTCTGTCTGTACCTCTCACTGCCTTGGTGAAGCAGCCTGCATAATCAAAGACACCACCCACCCAGGTCATTCTTTCTTCTCTCCTCTCCCATCAGGCAAAAGATACAGGACCCTGAGGGCACATGCCACCAGGTTCAAGGACAGCTTCTATCCTATGGTGGTAAGACTATTGAACGGTTCCCTTATATGATGAGACGGACTCTTGACCTCACCATCTACCTTGCGTGATCTTGCACCTTATTGTCCACCTGCAATGCACTTCCCTGTAGCAGTGACACTTTATTCTGTTATTGTTTTTACCCTGCACTACCTCAGTGCACTGTACGAACGGTATGCAAGACATATTTTTCACTGTACCTCGGTGCAAGTGACAATAATAAACCAATACCAATACCAATACCAAAGGCTATAATTTTCTAGGTCTGTGTAAAGAGTTGCTAGTGGTAGAGTTGTGAGACATGCCCTATGAAGAAGACAAGAAGAACTAAGCCAACATAATACAAAAAAAAGTGGAAAATGCTGGAAAAACTAAGCAGGTCAGGCAGCATCTGTATAAAGAGAAACGGTTAATGTTTCAGTTAAGGTAACCTTCATCAGACTTGAGAAAGAGAGAAACAACCTAAGCTTGAGAGCAGCAAAATGTGGGTGGAACCAAGGGAATTTCTCCAATAGAGTACAGTCATGCAGAAGGTGGAATAAAGTTAGGCTCCTGTGGCTGTGTAATATGTTGCTGATGTGATTCAAGCACATTGGGACATGTCCACCAGAATACACTACACACAAAGAGGAATAGAAAAAGGTGGGGCAGACAGAAATGATTCTTGCAGAGACAGGAAGAAAGAGCATTTTACCTAAAGTTAGAGAACTTAATATTAAATCCAGATGGAAGATGACGTGCTATTCCTTGAGGTTGTGTTGAGTCTTCTTGTAACAGTACAGGAGGCCACAGGCAGAGAGACTAGAGTAGGAGTGGAATGATGAATTAAAATGGCAGGCATCTGGAAGGTCTGGGTCATTCCTGCAGACTGAATGCAGGTGCGCCATAAAGTGGTCTCATTCTGGGGTTGGTTTCTCCAGTGCAGAGGCGGCCACATTGCAAACACCGCATGCAGGGCACTAGATTGGAAGAAGTGCAAGTGAATCATTGCTTCAGCTGGGAAGACTGGGTCCCTGGATGATGGGAAGGGAAGAGGTAAAAGGACAAGTATTACATCTCCTGCAGTTGTATGACAAGATGCCATGTAATGAGGAGCGGTAGGCAAGGACAGAAGAGCAGACAAGGGCGCTGCAAAGGGAGCAATGATAAGTATGGTACAGTATTCCATGGATAAAGAGGAGAAAGAATTCCATTGTGGATTTGTGCTGTCTGTCAAGAACAACCATCATGAATTTCTGTAAGGTAATAATGTTGAGGATACGATGATGGTAAGTCGAATTTATATTCTGTCTTTAATAGCTTCTTATCCATTAATAGGAACATTATGAATTAAAATCTGATATCAAACACACAAGTATCTCTGACAAGTGACCAGAAGCTTGGCTGAGGAGATAGGTTCCTAAAGAGGGTCTGAAGGAATTATAGAGGGTTACCAACTTCTCTTGCCAACTTGAAGGAGTTTAGTTCCTCTGCTCTTGTGACACCTATAAGATGGTGGTTTAGTATGCTGTTTATTTTTTATTCTAAAATGCAGCACCTTAGACTTCTCTGTATTAAATCTTGCCTACCAGACAGCTGCCCGTGGAACCATAGAAACATAGAACACTACAGCACAGAAAACAGGCCATTCAGCCCTTCTAGTCTGTGCCGAAATTTTATTCCGCTAGTCCCATTTACCTGCACGCAGTCCATACCCTCCACAGACATCCGTCCTGTCCATGTATCCTATCGAGATTTATTCCTTAAAAGAAGAGTGAGCCCACGTTTACATCAGATGGCAGCCCGTTTCACACTCCAGCACTCATTTGAGTGAAGAATTTCTCCCAAATGTTCCCCCAAACACTTTCCCCTTTCACCTAAAGCCATGTCCTCTCGTACTTATCTCTCCTAATCTAGGGTGGAAAGAGCCGACTCGCATTTACTCGTGTCTATACCCCTCATAATTTTGTAAAACTCGATCAAATCTCCCCTCATTCTTCTACGTTCCAAGGAATGAAGTCCTAACCTGTTCAATATTTCCCTGTAACTCAACTCCTGAAGGCCCGGAAACATTCTATCAAATCTCCTCTGCACTCCTTCAATCTTACTGATATCCTTCCTATAGTTAGGTGACCAGAACTGCACACAACACTCCAAATTTGGCCTCACCAATGTCTTATACAACCTCATCATAACATCCCAACTCCTATACTCAATACTTTGATTTATAAATGCTCGGATGTCAAAAGCCTTTTTTTATAACCCTGTCTACCTGTGACGCCACTTCCAAGGAATTATGTATCTGAACTCCCAGATCCCTTTGTTCCTCCGCATTCCTCAGTGCCCTACCATTACTGTGTATGTCCGACCTTGATTTGTCCTTCCAAAATGCAACACCTGACACTTGTCTGCATTAAATTCCATCTGCCATTTCCTGGTCCATTCTTCCAGTTGGTTCAGATCCCTCTGCAAGCTTTGAAATCCTTCCTCGCTGTCCACTGCTCCTCCAATCTTAGTGTCATCAGCAAACTTGCTGATCCAATTTAGCACATCATCATCTAGATCATTGATATAGACAAAAACAACAATGGCCCCAGCACCGATCCCTAAGGTACACCACTAGTCACAGGCCTCCAGTCTGAGAAACAATCATCCACTACCACTGTTCTCTCTCACGGCCAATTTCGAATCCAGTTTACAACCTTACCATGGATACCTAGTGACTGAACCTTATGAAATAACCTCCCATGTGGGAGCTTGCCAAAGGCCTTACTAAAGTCCATGTAGACAACATCCACCACCTTTCCTTCATCTACGTTCTTGGGAACCTACTCAAAAACCTCTACAAGATTCATTAAACACGATCTACCACGCACAACGGCATGCTGACTATCCTTAATCAGCCCTTGGCCAAATACTTGTGTATCCTATCTCTCAGAACACCTTCCAATAATTTACCTACGACTGATGTCAGGCTCACCGGCCTGTAATTACCTGGTTTCCTTTAGAGCCTTTTTTAAACAACGGAACAACATGAGCTACTATCCAGTCCTCCGGCACCGCACACGTGGCGAAGGACATTTTAATATATCTGCCAGGGTCCTTGCATTTTCTAAACTAGTCTCTCTCAAGGTCCGAGGAAATATCTTGTCAGCCAGGTGGATTTATCTACCTTTATTCGTTGTAAAGCATCAAGTATCCCCTCCTCTTTAATCTCTATGTTCCATGATTCTACTGCTTGTTTCCCTTCCTTCCATATACTCTAAGCCCGTTTCCTGAGTAAATACTGATGCAAAAAAAAAACTGTTTAATACCTCCCCCATTTCCTGAGGCTCCACACATAGACGACCACTCTGACCTTCTAGAGGACCAATATTGTCCCTTATTATCCTTTTACTCTTCATGTACTTGTATAAAAACTTCGGGTTACCTTGTTACTAGTTGCCTATACCTGCTTTACAACTCTCTCTCTTTCTTCACCAGAGCAGCAACATCTTTGGAAAATCAAGGTTCCCTATGATTGTCAACTTTGTCTTTAATCCTGGCAGGAACATGCAAACTCTGCACTCTCAATATTCCACCTTTGAAGGCCTTCCACTTAGTGAACACATCCTTGTCAGGAAACAACTTATCCTAATCCATTTTTCCAGATGCATTCCTCATTCCACAAAATTGGCCTTTTCTCCAATTTAGAACCTCAAATCGAGAGCCAGACCTATCCTCATCCATAATTAACTTGAAACTAATGACATTATGGTCACTGGACCCAAAATTCTCACCTGCACATACTTCTGTCACCTGATCTGTCTTGTTCCCTAATAGGAGATCAGGTATTGCATTCTCTCTCACTGATATCTCTATATATTGATTTAGGAAACACTCCTGAACACATTTGACAAATTCCTAAGCCATTCAGCCCTTTCACAGTGTGGGAGTCCCAGTCAATATGTGGAAAGTTAAAATCCCCTACTATTACTAACTTCTGTTTCTTACACTCGGTCTGCTATCTCACGACAGATTTGTTCCTCCAATTCTCTCTGACTATTGGGTGGTCTATAATACAACCCTATTAAGTGTGGCCACACCTTACCTGTTCCTCAGCTCCACCCTATATGTCCCCTGTAGACGAGCCCTCCGGGCTGTTCTGTCTCTGTAGAGCTGTAATATTTTTCCCCTGACTAGTAATGCCACTCTTCCCCCTTCCGTCCCTCCCCTTCTATCACGTCTGAAACAACGGATTCCCGGAACGTTTAGCTGATAGTGCTGCCCCTCCTGCGACCAGGTCTCACTGATAGCAATAATGTCGTAATCCCATGTGCCGAATCCACGCCCTAAGCTCATCTGCCTTACCTACAATACTTCTTGCATTGAAATAGGATGCACCTGAGAACATTTCTATCACGTACAAACCTTTGATTTCTGTCGATACCTGCAGTCCTCACATAACCTTTTTCCTCCTCCACCTCACTATCTGCTCTAACACTCTGGTTCTCCTCCCCCTGCAAATCTAGTTTTAAACTCCCCAGAGCAGCACTAGCAAACCTACCCGCAAGTATGTTAGTCCCCCTCCGTTCAGGTGCAAATTGTCCCGTTGGAACAGGTCCCACCTTCCCTGGAACAAAGCCCAATTGTCCAGAAACATGAAGCCCTCCCTCCTGCACCATCTCTTTAGCCAGGTATTTAGCTGCATTATCCTCCTATTTCTAGCCTCACTAGCACGTGGCACTGGCAGCAATCCTGAGATTGCAACCTTGGAGGTCCTGTCCTTCACTTTGCACCTAATTCTCTAAACTCTCTTGCAGGACCTCCTCCTCCTTCCTATCCATGTCACTGGTCCCTTAGTGGACCACGACATCTGGCTGCTCACCCTCCTTCCTGAGAATATCGAGAACTCGATCCGAGATATCGCAGACCCTGAGTACCAGGGGAGGCAACAGACCATCCCAGATTCTCGATCACGTCCCACAGAACCTCCAAATCTGTCCCCCTAACTATCGAATTCCCCTATCACTATCTCCTCTTTTCCCTCCTTCTCTTTCTGAGCTGAGGGTCCCATCTCAGTGCCAGAGACGCGACCACTGCAACTTGTCCCTGGTAGGGTCATCCCCACCAGCATATCTAAAACGGTATACTTTGTTGATGGGAACGGCCACAGGGGTGCTCTTCTCCTTTTGGTTTTGGCCCCTTCCCTTTCCTGACAGTCACCCAGCTACCTGCCTCCTGACTTTTAGGGGTGACTATATCCCTGAACCTCCTGTCTATTTCTGCCTCTGCCTCACAAATGATCAGAATTCGTCAGCTCCTGCTCCATTTCCCTACTCGATTTGTCAGGGAGCTGCAGCATGGATGCACCTTTTACAGGTGTAGTCATCAGTGACAAGTGTGCTGTCCCCTGACTTCCCACATACTGCATATGGAGCACACGACTTGCCCTCACTGCTGCCTTCATTACCTACTCCTAAGTATATTAAATTAATTAAAGGAACTTACCCAGCCTTACCTCACTGGGAGCAAGCTCATCCTCAGCCTCCGCTCGCCGAAGCCTCTCAAGCCTAAGCCGCAAAGCTCCACTCCTACCCTGAGCCACTCACACACTGGCAACTCCTCACTGGCTGCTCCTCTTCAGTTACCCCTCCTTATATTTGTCCCTGCCAATTATCTCAAGTACTCACTCCCTCTAATCAACCAATCAACACTCTGTTTTAAATACTCAGCCCCTACCTGTTAGAGACCCGCTGTTCCAATGGCTCCCAGGCCGATTCTGTAAGGGAAAAGCCTGCGGAAAAACACACAGCTTTTTAAATGCCCACTTGATAAGTACTTGTAAGTTTGCCACCATCCTCCCCATAATTGTATACAACTAGGTGCATAGAAAGAGGCTACTCAGCTCAACAATGCTATACCAAAAATTCTGTATTGCTTGAACCTCCTCTCATCGTTCTTGAAACAGTGAGCATAATCCTTAGTTTCCCCTTTCTCTTATATGTCTTGTCCAACTTTCTCACCAAGCCACCTTTAATATTCACTGAGCAACTTGCTGTGATGGCAAATTCCAAAATCTCACTTCTTTACAAGTAAAGAAATGTATTTAGAATTCTCTATTTGGTATCTTGGTCATGATCTTATATTGATAGTCTCAGCTTTAGTTCTTCTCCATGATATACTATTATCCTGCCTTTGCTGTCAAAAACATTTCATACTTTTAACCACTTTTGGTTGGTTGCCCTCAGTGTTCTTATTTGAAGAGATAGGTGGTCGACTTATCCGGTCTTTCCTCACACACACACACACACACACACACACACACACACACACACACACACACACACACACACACACACACACACACACACGTCGAGGCATATATATGTTGAGACTTCTCAGATGAAATTGGTAAAATTGTCTTATTATTGTCACTTGTACTAAGGTACAGAGAAAATTTTTGTTTTGCATGCCATCCACACGGGTCATTTCATTGCAACAGTACATTGAGGTAGTCAAGGGAAAGCAATAACAGAATGCAGAATAAATTGTTACAGTTACAGAGAAAACACAGTGCAGGCAGACAATAAGGTGCAAGGCCATATGAGGTAGATTGTGCATCCATCTTATTGTACTAGGGGACCATTCAATAGTGTCATAACAGCAGGATAGAAGCTGCCCTTGAGCCTGGTGGTACATGCTTTCAGGCTTTTGTATCTTCTGCCTGATGGGAGAGGGGAGGGAAGAGAGAATGTCTGGGGTAGGTGGGATCTTTTATTATGTTGGCTGCTTTACCAAGACGGTGAGAAGTGTAGACCGAGTCCACGGAAGGGAGGCTGGTTTCTGTGATGCACTGAGCTATGTCCACAGCTCTCTGCAGTTTCTTGTGGTCTCGGGCAGAACAGTTGCCGTACCACGCTGTGATGCATCCGGGTGTTTCTATGGTGCATTGTTAAAAATTGGTGAGGGTTAAAGGGGACAGGACAAATTTCTTTAGCCTCCCGAGGAAGTAGGGATGCTGGTGCACTTTCTTGGTCTTGGTGTGCAACACAAATGCAAGTTACTTCTTATTAACAGAAAATAATTCAATGTAATTTAAGCATATTGTCAAATCTCTCAGTGACTGGATTCTCTGCATTACCATATGATCATCTAATTCAATCAATTTGACTTCGTCACACAAAGTGATTCAGCTAACATTCATTGGCCTGGAATCTGCAGGATTTAACTGATGCTTCCTCATCAGAGAGTCATAGAGTAATACAGCCAGAAATTGACCTTTCGGCCCAACTCAACCATGCCTACCAAGATGTCCATCTAAACTAGTCCCATTTGCCCACATTTGGCCCATATCTCTCAAAACCTTTCCAATCTCATTGCAAGCATTTTACAGACTCCTGCACAATCACAGAAATCCCAAACATAATGGATGAGTTTCAATGGTCATTTCCAGGCTGAGGTCTGTTGGTGGGTGAATTTCTCCAACAGTGCAGCAGGATCTAGCTGAGATTCACCAGAATTTTCCCCATTTTAGACAGGACCTTTGGAAATTGGAGGTTTGTGGGGAAATAAAGGAAAAGCATGGTATGTTACAATTTGTGTTTTACTTTGTCATAATTAAAAGCCTTTTTATTGATTCTAAAATTATTTTAAAAAGTTTTTTAATAAGTTCATCATTTACTAATTATTCATTTTTTGTAGATTTTACATCTTTTAATGTCAGAGATATAGATGTCGGTGGTGGCAATTGCGAAACTAAGTGATTTTGGAGTTCAAATCTTACTCTGGATACTTGAGCTCAAAAGCTGACACTAAAGCTATGCCAAGCTGTTGACTGCGTTGTTAGATGTGCCATCTTCCCAATCAGACTCTAAGTGGTGCACCGTTCTACTCCTGGAGGTTCTTGTAACAGATCTCAAGACACTATTTTGAAGAATAGTGGAGATAGTTCTTGCAACAATATCTATTAGCAGGCACGGTAGTGTAGTGGTTAGTGTAACGCTATTACAGTGCCAATGACCTGGGTTCAACTCTGGTCACTGCCTGTAAGGAGTTTGTACGTTCTCTCCGTGTCTGCATGGGTTTCCTCCGGGTGCTCCAGTTTCCTTCCACATTCCAAAGACATACAGGTTAGGAAGTTGTGGGCATGCTATGTTGGCGCCGGAAGTGTGGCGACACTTGCAGGCTGCCCTCAGAACACTCTACAGAAAAGATGTATTTCACTGTGTGTCTTACTGATTATCTATGCAGCATCCCTTTTTTGTCAGTGGGAATTTGGCAAGCCCTAATTTGCTGCATTGCAACTGTGTAAAAAACAGTGTTCCTACATCTGACACTTCAAAATTACTTTATTGATTGCAAGACACAATGTAACAAGCAGAGGTTATGGCATCGTTATACAATAGAGGTCTTTATTTCAGCTATGCCACCTTTCGAATGAGACTTAACCAAAACCTCAGTGATGTATTGGGAATGCATAAAAGATCCCATTGTACATTTCAGTGAAGAGCAGGGACAATCTGCTGGTGTTCCCGCTAATATATATCCACCTGTAAAAACCAGCAAAAACAGACCAGTTGTCTCTCAATTGTTTACAGTAGATCATTATGAGCAGTTAACTGTCGCATCATCTTAAAGAATAATAATGTTAAATGAAGAATAATTTCTCTGTCTGAAATGTCCTTTGAGAGTTCTTGAGAATATTCTATCTGCAATATAAAGGTAAATCTATTTTTTCTCATTTTTTAAACTTGTATTTTCATGACCACATTTGCTCATTATTCTTCTATTGATATGCTCACAATTCCTCGAGGCTTTGACTTAACCCCCTCCCACACAGTTTTGTACATTTTCTTCGTCATTTTTTCTCAAAATAAAAGCTGCCATGCTGCATCTTAATGTGTTCTTCACTGAAATCTTAAAACTCTGGAACCTTTTAACTGAGTACGGCTTTTAAGACCACTGATCGATAGGTTTACTTCTAGGAGCAGGAGTAGGTCATTCAGCCCTTTGACCCTGTTCTGCCATTCAGTTATATCATGGTTATTTTTGCACTTCAACTCCATTTACTTGTCTCTGCTCCTGACCGAAGTGAAGGCTGTGGGTGGGCCTTTGTCAGCTGTGAGGCATTTTTTCAATGTATCTGTCAGAGACATTTAAAAACATAATTAAAATTAATAACAAACATAAAAGAATTGAAGTTAATTAAAATTGCAAAGAATACTTAGAAATGATCGAAAACATTAAACCAAAAAAAAATTAACTTTAAAAATGAACTTACCTGCCCCTTTGCCTTGCAACCCTTGAATTGCCATTAAAATCAATGGGGCTTAGCATCCTACCTTGTTTCTGAGTGGTGTAAAATCCCAGTGGCAATTTCCCTGCCATAATGTCAAGCCAAGTCAAGTTGAGTTTATTGTTACATGCACAAATACGGTGAAGTACAGGTACAATGAAAAACTTGCTTGCAGCAGAATCAGAGGCATGTAGATATGGACTCCACACAGAACATAAAGTAGACATAAATTACACAAGACAGTGAATAAAAAGAATATAAAACAAGAAAGCAAAAAAGCATAATCAGGGACAAATTCATAGTAGTACAAGAGGTGGTCCATAGTGTTCTGCTGCTGAGGTAGGATTAGGGTTGTGCAGGTTGGTTTAAGAACCTGAAGGTTGTAGAAAAGTAGCTGTTCCTGAACCTGGTGTATGGGACTTCTGTACCTCCTTAATGCATAGTTCATTGAAATCAGCATCACAGGTAGACAGGTTGCTTAAAAAAAGCATTTAGCATGCTGGCCTTCATTAGTCAGGGCACTGAGTATAGGAGTTGGGACTTTATGTTGCAGTTGTATAAGTCGTTGGTGAGGTCGCACTTGGAGTACTGTGTACAATTTTGGTCACCCTGTTATAGGAAACACGTGGTTAAACTAGAAAGAATGCAGAAAATATTTACAAGGATGCTATCAGGACTTTAGGGCCCGAGTTATAGGGAGAGGTTGGCCAGGTTAGGTCTTTATTTCCTGAACTGTAGGAGAATGAGGGGCAACCTTATAGAGGTGTTTAAAATTATGAGAGGCATCGATAAAGTGGATGGCAACAGTCTTTTCCCCAAGGTAAGGGAATCCGAAACGAAGAGGCATAGGTTTAGGGTGAGAGGGGAAAGATTTAAAAGGGACTCGAGGGGCAATGTTTTCACACAGAGGGTGTGGTTGAGGCAGATACAATAGTATAATTTAAGAAGCACTTGGATAAATACACAGAGGGATGGGCTTTGGAGGGATAGGGGCCAAATGCAGAAAATTAAGACTAGCTGGGTGGACAATGTGGTTGGCATGGACTGGTTGGGCCGAAGGGCCTGTGTCTGTGCTGTATTGTTCCATGCCTGTCTGACTCCTGTCCAACAACAGCAGCAAAAAGAAGGTATGAACCAAATAGTGAGGATGACATATTCCTTATGTAGATGCTTTCAATTGTGGGGAGAACTGTGCCTGCAATGGACAGGCAGTGTCCACAACTGTCTGCAGCCTCTTGCATATCTGTGCGTTAGAATTGCCATACAAGGTCAGGATGTAACCAGTTCCCAAGAAAGCTGGGCCTCATTTTTAGACCCCAATGGGGAGTCACAGTCACATGTATACTTATCCAGGAATTACATCAGTTTGAGTGCTCAAATGCCAGCAATTACATTTGGAAACACTGGTTACAGCCACCATGATTTATTTCGAAATGCATGTATTGTTAGAAATACATGGAAGCTAATTGTGCACAGTAAGGTCACACAAATAGCAAATGGATAACCAATTTTTCAAGATGGGTTGAGGAACAGTTATTATTTTCAGTAAATAACATAAAATTTTGTATCTCTATCTGAACAGGCAACCAAATCCCAATTTAACAATTTATCCAAACTCCAGCAGCGTAAAACAAGGTTAGGAGATGTCTTAAACATTTAGAATGTTTAAGATATAGGTAAGGGAGGGGACATAATTTTAAGGTGATTGGAGGAAGGTATAAGGGGGATGTCAGGGGTAAGTTTTTTACACAGAGAGTGGTGGGTGCGTGGAACGCACTGCCTGCAGAGGTTGTGGGGGCAGATACATTAGGGAGATTTAAGATACTCTTAGACACATGAATGATAGAGAAATAGGGGGCTATGTGGGAGGGAAGGGTTAGATAGATCTTAGAGCAGGATAAAACGTCGGTACAACACTGTGGGCTGAAGGGCCTGTACTGTGCTGTAGTGTTCTATGTTGTATGTTCTGTTATTGAATTTTTTGCTTCAGTGTTCACTAGGGAGAGAGACTTTGATGAATGTGAGGTCAGTGTAGAACAGGCTAATGTGCTCGAGCATGTTGAGGTTAAGAAAGAGGCAGTGTTGGAGCTTCTGAAAAACATTAGGATAATAAGTCCCCGAGGCCGGACGGGATATACTCCAGGTTACTACAGGAAGCGAGGGAAGAGATTGCTGGGGCATTAACAATGATATTTGCGTCCTCCCTGGCCACAGAAGTGGTACCAGAGAATTGGAGGGTGGCAAATGTTGTTCCCTTGTTCAAGAAAGGTAATAGGGAGAATCCTGGGAATTACAGGCCAGTGAATCTTACATCACTAGTAGGCAAACTATTGGAGAGGATTTTTAGGGATAGGATATATAAGCATTTGGTGAAGCATAGTCTTTGTGAGGGGCAGGTGGTGCCTCATGAGCATAATTGAGCCTTTTGAGGAGGTGACAAAATAAACTGATGAAGGTAGAGTGGCAGATGTGGTGTACCTGGACTTTAGTAAGTCATTTGACAAGGTTGCTCATCGTAGGCTCATCCAGAAAGCCATGAGGCATGAGATCCATGGAACATTGGCTGTGTGGATTCAGAATTACATAGAACATAGAGCAGTACAGCACAGAACAGGCCCTTCAGCCCACAATGTTGTGCAGACATAGCTATTGCCTCTTACCTACAGAATGCCCGTATCCCTCGATTTTCCTCTCATCCATGTGCCCATCCAAGCCCCTCTTAAAAGCCCCCAATGAACTTGCCTCCACCACCCTATCAGGCAACGCATTCCAGGCATCCACCACTCTCTCAGTAAAAAAAACATACCCCTCACATCTGTTCTGAACCTACCTCCTCTCACCTTAAATGCATGCCCTCTGGTATTGAATCACTCAATAACGAGAAAAAGATGTTGCTTGTCCACCCTATCTATGGCCCTCATAATTTTATAGATTTCCAAAAGATCACCCCTCAGCCTCTGCAGCTCCAGAGAAAAGAGCCCAAGTTTGTCCAGCCTCTCCTGATAGCACATGCCCTCTAATCCAGGCAGCATCCTAGTAAACCTCCTCTGCACCCTCTCTAAAGCCTCAACATCCTTCCTATAGTGCAGTGACCAGAATTGCATGCAATACTCTAAATGCGGTCTAACCAGAGTTCTGTAGAGATGCTTCATAACTTCTTGACTCCTATACTCAATATCCCCATTAATAAATGCGAGCATTCCATAAGCCTTCTTAACCACCCTGTCTACATGTGTAGTCACTTTCAATGAGTCATGGACTTGCACCCCAAGGTCTCTCTGCTATTTAACACTGTTAAGGATCTTGCCCTTAAGAGTGTACTGCCTCTTGACATTAGTCCTACCAAGGTGCAACTCGTCGCGTTTATCCTGGTTGAACTCCATCTGCCATTTCTCTGCACACATCTGCAACTCATCTATATTATGTTGTATCCATCACTATTCACAATGCTACCAACCTTAGTATTGTCTGCAAACTTACTAACTCATCCATCAACCTACTCATCCAGGTCATTTATGTACATCACAAACAGCAAAGGTCCCAGCACAGATCCCTGCAGAACACCATGACTCACAGGCCTTCAGCCCAAATAAGTCCAACCACCACCCTTTGTCTTCTATGGGCAAGTCAGTTCTGGCTCCACACAGCCAATTCTCCACTGACCCTATGCATCTGAACTTTCTTGATTAACTGATTATGTGGAACCTTGTCAAATGCCTTACAGAAATCCATACAGATGATATCAACAGTTCTATCTTCATCAATCTCTCTCATCACCCTGTCAAAAAACTCGACCAGGTTAGTAAGACACGACTTGCCCCGCACAAAGCCATGCTGGGTTTCCCTAATCAAGCCATTGGATTCCAGATTCTCGTATATCCTATCTCGAAGAATTTTCTCCAGCAATTTCCCTGCAACTGATGTGAGACCCGCCAGTCTGTAGTTCCCTGGTTTTCCCTTGTTCCTTTCTTAAATAGAGTAACATCATCAGCCACTTACCAGTCATCCGGGACCTCACCCATGGTCAAAGAGGACACAAAGATACTGGTCAAGGCCCCAGCAATTTCTTTTCTCGTCTCCTTCAGTAACCTGGGGTATATCCCATCGGGCCCTGGGGACTTATCCACCTTAATACTGTTTAGGAGACCTAACACTACCTCCTCCTTGACTTCTAAATGCCCTAACATGTTTCCGCCCTTAGTTCCAATTTCTGCATCCTGCATGTCCCTTTCCTGGGTAAATACTGAAGAGAAATATTCATTCAGAACCTCACCCACATCCTCTGCATCCAAACATAGATTCCCAAACCAAACATAGGAATTGGCTTGCCCACAGAAGGCAGAAGGTGGTAGCAGATGGAGAGTATTCTGCCTGGAGGTCAGTGACTAGTGGTGTTCCCCAGGGATCTGTTCTGGGACGCCTGCTCTTTGTGATTTTTATAAATGACTTGGATGAAGAAGTGGAGGGATGTGTGGTAAGTTTGCAGATAACACAAAGGTTGGAGGTGTTGTGGAGAGTGTAGAAGGTCGTCGTAGGTTACAACAGGATATAGACAAGATGCAGAGTTGGGCAGAGAAGTGGCAGATGGAGTTCAATTCGTACAAATATGAAGTGATACACTTTGGAAGATTGAACTTGAAGCTGGAGTACGAGGTTAATGGCAGGATTCTTAGCAGTGTGGAGGAACAGAGGGATCTTGGGATCCAAGTCCTTAGATCCCTCAAAGTTGCCACGCAAGTTGATAGGGTGGCTCAGAAGGTGTATGGTGTACTGGCCTTCATTCGTCAGGAAATTGATTTCAAGAGCCACGAGGTAATGTTGCAGCTCTATAAAACACTGGTTAGACCACACTCTGCTCTGTTCTGTTTACCTCATTATAGGAAGGATGTGGAAGCTTCAGAGAGGGTGCAGAGTGGATTTACCATGATGCTGCCTGGATTGGAGTACATGTTTTATGAGGAAAGGTTAAGCAAGCTAGGGCTTTACTCTTTAGAGTGAAGCAGGATGAGAGGTAACTTGATAGAAGTGTATAAGATTATGAGGGGCACAGACAGAGTCGACAGCTGGCACCTTTTCCCCAGGGTGGCAATCACCAATACCAGAGGACATCAGTTTAAAGTCAGAGGAGGAAAGTTGAGGGGAGATGACAGAGGTAAGTTTTTTCCATAGAGAGTGGTGGGTGCCTGAAACACACTGCCAGGGGTGGTTGTAGAGACTGATACAATTGGGACATTTAAAAGACTCTTAGGTAGGCACATGAATATAAGAAAAATGGAAAGTTATGGGCTGTGCAAGAGGGAAGGACTAAATTAAATATAGAGTAAGTTTATACAATTCGGCACAACATCATGGGCCGAAGTGCTGTACTGTTCTATGTTCTATACTGAAAAAATAAGTAGTTTCTTTGTGTTTTCTCACTGTTTTCTCAGTGAGCTCAGAAGTAGAGAACACTTTAAATATTAATGTCCTTAAAGTAAGATGAAAGATGGACTGATGAAAGATGGACTGATGATGGTCTAAATTCCTAGCAAAGGCAATGGAAGCACTTTTGATAAATCAATCAGAATAATTTTTGAATATAATGTTGAAATGAGGAAATGTTCCTCTGGATAGTGATCATCAGCTGCTTGAGTAGCTCACATATCAGAGCTGATTGGTGGAGATGTGAGAATGCTGAATATTCTACAATCTTCCCTGATAACTTGTAGAATTAGGAGATAGCACAGCAGGTTCTCTCAGGAAAGTGGTGGCATCCAAGGGAGGATAAGGTATATTGATGTGGAAAAGCACATGACACATAACCCATTATACCTGGCAGCATAGCTCTCCTTTGTCAGCCACTGTTTGATTTTCTATCAAGAATTTTCTATCATTTATCTATCTACCCCTTCTTATCTATCTACCCCTTTTCTATCTATCCCTTATTACAAATAAGGGGCTTTTATGAAGACTTTGCCTCAAGAATGGTGTGTCCTGAAGCAGCACTATCCATTGCACTCAAGCCTCCTTGGAGAAATGCAACATCCCCACTAATTCCTGGGAAGCTTTGGCCCATGAGCACTCAAAGTGGAAGAGGTGCATTTGGGATGGTACTGAGAACCTTGAGGCCATGCTTCAGGAGCACATAAAAGCCTGGCATTAGTAGTGGAAAGAGCACACCACCTCATAAGCAACCCACCTGCCAGCCCCACCTCATCCGTGAAACAGTTTGCAATTCTCACATTGGTCTCATTAGCCACCTTAGAACCCATAAAACCAGAACAAAAGCAAGTCATCCTTGATCCTAAGGGACTGCCTAGGAAGAAGAAAATTTTATTTACAATTAACTACTTGAATTAAAGAAAAACCTTTCATTTTCTGGCAGGTCTGATCTGGTAGTTTTCTCTGTTAATAGATTGTTCCTGGTTCCATTACTGCAAGCACTGAGGCCTACTGCTGGGCACCTTTGATACTTCTGTTCAAGGACATGCACTAGAAATGTGGGAATGGAAGCTCCTGAACTTCGTGGCCATAGTCTTATTAAGTTTTCTGATATTTATTCTTTACCATGAAGACTTTCGTTACAGTTTACTGCATTTTCAGTCATAAAAATGATAGACTATTGAATGTCATCCCAATGCAAAACAGAAGTAAAAACTTCTTTTTATATAATCCCTTTCATAAACTCAACTTGACTCAATGGACCTTGAGGACAATGAAGTATCTGCTCTTTTGAAATATGGTCTTATTAACTTAGGAAGCAAAGCAATCAATTTAAGCACAAATGGCACTGCATTTGGGAGTGTGATAATGAACAGAGCATTTGTTGGTTTGGTGGAATTATGTTTTCCAACCTCACGTTGCATTGGGCAGGTACTAAACACTTACAACAAACTGCACAACTTAAGCCATTATTGATATAATAAACTGAATGACAAAATGTTATGAGCGGTATGGTGTATCCCAAACTTGAGCGAACTATTAATGCTCTGAAAGGGTTTATCATTGTAGCTGCTGCTGGGTTGCAACATATTGCAAATCATATTATACAGTTCTTCCTGTCATTTTAAAATTGCACAACACTTCTTAGCAGTTGATGTTCTCTTTCTGACACATTAACTTCATTAAAATGATCAATTCAAAGAACGATCAAAAGAATGATTGAAATTTGCAGCACAAAAGGAGCCCGTTGTGTCTGTCAGAGCTTTATCATGGTGCAATGCAAAACTGAGTCTACAATCAATAACACATGTATTATGTAAAAGCTTTCATGCTGAATAATATCTCAGGAACATTATCAAATAAAATTTGGCACACATCCACACAGAAAGATATTAGCAAAGATGTTGATTTTGAAGTGCATCCTAATAAAGTAGTGAGAGTTCAAGAGATCGAGATATGTGGAGAGAATTTCACTGCTTAGCTAGATGAAAGCATAGCTGCCAGTGGTGGAATGCTCCAAATCATAGAATGGTTACAGCACAGAAGGAGTCCTTTCAGCCCATTATGTCAGCACAGAGTCTCTACTAGGCCAATTTACTTGTTCAATCCTTTGATATCCTCCCATTATTCACTCTGGTTCAAGAACAGCTACTTCCATTCAACCATTTAGTTCTTGAACAATCTGGGAAAACCCTAATCACTACAGTTTAACAACACTTTGACCACTTTGATCACTTTACACTAAAATGGATGTTTTTTTGTTGTAATTGTGTTCTTTCTTGTAAAAATTGTGTACAATTTACATTTAATTTATGTTTTTCTTGTGAATGCTGCTTATATGATGCTGTGTGCCTGTAATGCTGCTGCAAGTAAGTTTTTATTTGCACCTATGCACACATGTACTTGTGCATATGACAATAAACTTGACTTTTGACTTTGATTCACGTTTTCATCCAATTAATGTACATGTATCACAAACAGCAGAGGTCCCAGTACAGATCCCTGTGGAACACCATGAGTCATGGACCTTCAGCCAGAATAAGACCCATCAACTACTATCCTCTGGCTTCTATGGGCAAGCAAATTCTGAACAAAAAATGTCCAAATTACTGTGAATCCTATGCATCTTAATCTTCTAGATGAGTCTACCGCAAGGGACCTTGTTGAACGCTTTACTAAAGTCTATGTGGACAACATCCACTACTCTGCTTTCATCGATCACATTCATCATCTCCTCGAGAAGCTCAGTCAAGTTAGTAAGACATGACCTGCCCCACACAAGTTCAAGTGGGGTACCTGATGGTCAGCATGGACATGGTGGGCTGAAGGACCGATCCGTGTGCTGTGTGACTCTCTTACCTGCTGAGGTTAAGCTGACGTGCCTGTGGTTACTGGGCTTATCCTTCATTCCCTTTTGGGAAAAAGGGAGTAAAATTCACTCCTCTCTAGTTTCTGCCACACCTTGTATCCAAAAAACATTGAAAGATTATTGCCAGTGCCCCCATAATTTCCTCTCACCCTTCCTTTAGAATTCTGGGAAACTTTCCATCTGGTCCTGGTGATTTTCCCACTTTAACTTCAGCCAACTTTTCTGATATTTTTATGCTATCAATTTTTAGCATATCCTGTGTCCCTACCATCTCTGCCTTCATTATTACTTCAGAAGTACCACCTTCCCTGGTGAAGACAGATGTGAAGTATCTATTTGGTACTATTGAATACTGCCCTCAGTAGCCATTTGAAATTCCTTTTTCTGTTCATAGAAGACCCCACACTTCCATGTATCACCCTTTCACTATTTACTGTATATGCCAATAGAATATATTATGTCAGCAGCTGATCTTTTCTTGAACACCCTCTTTATCTCTCTTATTTAATTTTTAACTTCCCTTCTGACTCTTTTCTATTCAGTCTGAGTTTTGCTGGAATTTAGAACCAACACTTCTCATATGCAGCTTTCTTTTTTGCTTTATCTTCCTCTATATCTCCCTTATCATCGAGGGAGCCCTGGGTTTGTTTGTTCTTCCTTTACTCCTGATGAGAATCTGTCTCTACTGTACCTGAATCATTTCTTCATCAAAGGCAGACTATTGTTGTGCTGCAGTTTTGCCTGTCAATTTTTAGATCTAATTGATCTGAGCCAGATACACTCTCATCTCACTGAAATTGATTTTCCTCCAATTACTTGATTGTGTTTACCTTGGATTGCTCTTTATCCATTTCTATGGCTCCCTGAACTCTGCCTGCGGGACTTCGTCCGACTCTCTACTTGTGTCATTGCCACCATCTCCGGCTGCTCATCCTCTACCAGAATGCTCCACAGTCTTTCAATGACATCCTTGACCCTGGCATCAGGGAAGCAACAGATTGTCTTGGAATGCAGAAACATCCATTTAGCCCCCTAATTACCAAATCCTTCATCATGATTATAGTCTCATGGTTCTTCCTCCCCTTTGTGCAGCCAAGACACTTGTGATGTCATGACCCTGGTTCTGTCTGCACCCCCAGGTGGATCCATCCTTCCAACAGTTTCCAGAAGGAAAATATGTAAGGCAAACATTTTCTCCCTATAGCCAAATATCTTCCCTTGCTTTAGTTGTAGAGATCATGGGATTGGTCTATGATTAACTATGATTAAGAATAAGTTAATTGATAGGAAATCAGTCATATGCAGGTTTGCATTTGTTTAACTAATGAAGTGCTACAAGGGTCGGTACTTTGGGTTCAGCTATTTACACTTCATATTAATAACTCATGTGAGGGGACTGAGTGTAGTTCATAAGAATATACAATGTAATAGCACAAGTAATACACAAAAAGTGCTGGAGGAACTCAGCAGGTCAGGCAGCATCCATGGAGGGAAATAAACAGTCGATGTTTCGGGCCGAGATCCTTCTTCAGGACTGGAAAGGAAGAGGGCAGAAGCCAGAATACAGAGGTGGGGGGTGGGGTAGGAGCACACGCAGGCAGGGGATAGGTGAGTTCAGGTGATAGGCAAGCCAGGTGAAGGGGGAAGTTAGTGGGTGGGGGAGCAGGAGAAGATGTAATAAGCTGAGAGGTGATAGGTAGAAGAGGCAAAGGGCTGAAGAAGAAGAAATCCAGCAGGAGGGGGCAGTGGACCATGGAATAAAGGATAGGGGAGGGGAGGAGAGGAGATAAGAAGATAAGATGTCTTTATTAGTCACATGTACATCGAAACACACAGTGAAATGCATCTGTGTCAGGTCTCCCTGATGCATAGGAGGCCGCACCGGGAGCACCGGATGCAATAAATGACACCCTCGGACTCACAGGTGAGACACTACCTGATTGGGTGACTGCTTTGTCAAACACCTTCGCTCCATCCGCCGCAACAGCCAGGACCTCCTGGTGGCCACCCACTTCAATTCCACATCCCACTCCCATGCTGACATGTCTGTCCATGGCCTCCTCTGCTGCCACGTTGAGGCCAGGTGCAGGTTGGAGGAACAACACCTCATATTCCATCTTGGGAGTCTCCAACCTGATGGCCTCAGCATTGATTTCTCTAACTTCCGGTAACCCCACCCCTTCTTTTTCTTCCCCCCTCCCCCCCCGACTCCTTTGTCCTCCCTATTCCCGTGGCTCCCTTCCCCCCACCTTGATGACCTGCCTCCTCCATCCTTTATTCCATGCTCCACTGCCCTCTCCTACCGGATTCCTTCTTCTTCAGCCCTTGGCCTCTTCTATCTTTCACCTTTCAGCTTATTACATCTTCTCCCCCTGCCCCACCCACTACCTTCCCCCCTCACCTGGACTCTCCTATCACCTGATCTCACCAATCTCCTGCCTGTGTGTGCATCCCCCCTCCCCCCACCTTCTTATTCTTGCTTCTGCCCTCTTCCCTTCCAGTCCTGATGAAGGGTCTCAGCCTGAAACGTCGATTGTTTATCTCCCTCCATGGACGCTGCCTGACCTACCGAGTTCCTCCAGCACATTTTGTGTATTGCTCCAGATACATCCGGCATCTGCAGAATTTCTTGTGTCTCTGATAGCACAAGTAGATCATTTTGTCTCTCAGACCTGTTCCATAATGCCATTACTGAACATCTACATTACCTCCAGTTTCATGTTCAATTTCCCTTTTCCCTAATTCCCTTCAAGTCCAAAAATCTATCAATCTCTGGCATGAATAAATTCCAAGTTGTTTTGCCAGGAGCAACTGGATTTGGGATTATTGTCACAGGATGAGGATAAATTTCTTCACTCAGTCGGTTGTAAACCTTACGTGTTCTCAACCTCTATGGTTGCAAATGTTTGGTCATTTAATTGAGTTCCTCCAGCATTTTGTTTGTTGTTCCCTGTGTGATGTACCACTTTAATTTTATTTCCTTTCAGCCCATCAAGTCAATCATTCACATCTTTTCATGTTAACCACATTGAATCACAATCTAATTGATTGATTACCCAACATGCCAACATTTTAACACAGTCTGAGCATCAATGGTACAAGTTTATTTGCATTAGAACACAATTTTGAGTTTAAAATAAAAACAACAACGAAGTAAATTTGTACAGCACATTTTGTCCGGCTTGCCAGTCCAAGGCACTTCACAGGAGTATTGTCAAATAAATTTTGTTGTTAAAACACATAAGGAGATTTTAGAGCAAATGACCTAAAGCTTGGTCAGAGATTTTAAGGAGGAAAGAGAAGTAGAGAGAACAAGAGTTTAGGGAGGAATTTTACAGAATGATTCCACCCAGGAATGGTAAATAGAATAGAATTAGGAGAATTCAGATTTAAAATCTTTGTCACTGGGTCAAAATCTGGGAAAACCTTATGTAACAGAATCAAGAATTACTTGCTTCCACTCTGGGAAGATTTTCACCACAACAGTTGTTGCAATCCAAAAAAATAATGTACCATTACATTCAGAAAGGGCCGGTAAGAATGGGCAGCAAATGTTGGCCTTATCAACAGTGGAGTTATTTTTTTTAAAACCTACTTCTCTTGCTTCAGCAGTTTTTTCAGTCAATGTTTCCACATGTTGCTCAATATTTATCAAATGGCACAATGTCATAATCTGAAATGTTTTGCCTAAAGTGTATTGACTCCAGCAACAGATTCAGAATTGCTGCTATGAATAGTTGAGTGTTGTATAAAATTATGAGGGCCATTGATAGGGTGAATGCACACAGTCTTTTTCCCAGGGAAAGGGAATCAACAACTGGAGGGTATAGGTTTAAGGTGAGAGGGGAAAGATTTAAAAGGGACCTGAGGGGCAACTTCTTAATGCAGAGGGTGGTGTATATATGGAATGAGCTGCCAGAGGAAGTAGTTGAAGCAGGTTGAGGCACATTTAAAAGACATTTGGACAGGGATGTGGATAGATTTAGAGGGATATGGGCCAAATCAGGCAAATGGGATGAGCTTAATGGGCATCTTGGTTGGCATGGACGAATTGGGACAAAGGACTTGTTTCTGTGCTGAACTACTCTATGACTTTATGACTCTAAATGATATGTTGACAGTAAGGTACTGTTGTAAATTATTTAAAATAATGTACATTGACATGCAAGTATTCTAATCATGTTTTTTTCATACTGTTGCATACCAAAAGATTTATTACCAAGATTGGTAGTCTATGGATATTCCTACTGTTCAGTGAAAGTCATAGAGTTATACAAGAACTTCCACAAGGAATACAAATGTCCCAAAGAACCATTGCTGGAGGACTTTACAATCAAATAGAAGACTATTTTTTTTCATATTTCTCTAATGATTCAAGCAGCAATGAAATTAGACAGTGAAGCCATCTGTTCTATAGTTACATGAAATACATGGTATCTCAATATATAGTTAGTGAGCTATTATGGAGGAGATTTTCAATCTGATGAGATCCTTTTATAACCATTCAGCGTGATGTGCTATTTTAATTTTATGCAGCAAATCACTTCAGTAATATCTGTAACTTCTGTACAAAATAAGAAATAAAATGCTTAATGCCTCCAGTAAATTATTAGATAATGTTACAAGTTTTCTAATCATGATATTATGATTCCCTTAAAGAACACTCATGAACATTGTTGGATTGTGACATCTCTTCTTTAAATTGCTCCCCTTTACTATTAGACTTTGAACTCTAACTCACCCACCTCAACTCTTCTCACTTTCCTATGCTTATTACATTCTGAACATCATTCTCTTCTTCCTCGTGCCTGTTGTGTTGCTGTTTTTTTATATGCTATAGTGACTTAGAAAGTTGGAACAGGAGCAGGCCATTAAACCTGCTCCATTGATGCCAAAAAACCTTTGACTTCCCAATATTTCAAAAGCCTGTTTAATTTAGCCTTGAGTATTACTCAGCACCCAGAGCTCTCTAGCCCAGATACTTCAAAAGATTCCCCATCCTCAGAGAGAGGAAATTCTTCCACATCTCAGTTTTAAGTGGTTGACCCCTTGTCCTGAGACTATGTTCCTAGTTCTGGACCTTCCCACCACAGATACATGTTCAGTGCACATACACTGTCAAACTCCCTCAGAAGTTTATACTTAGATGAGCCCACAAAAGTTGTTACATTTTAATGGGATCACCAAAATCACCATGGACTCTCTGATTGTTTTGTTTTTGCACTAATGTCTTGCTTTGCAGTCTTTTTTTTTCCTCACAGTCTTGTATAATTTATGTTTAACCTACATTCGGAGTGTTGCCTGCACCCATGTGCCTGTGATGTTGCTGCAAGCAAGTTTTTCATTGTACCAATACCTCACCACACTTGTGCATATGATACTTTGTCATGTATCATCTTGTTACAATCTTGGATGTATTTCCTGGTATGTCGGTGGGAAAAGATTCACTCAGTGTGTTCAAAAAGAGATGGAGGAAGTATGAGAAAAGAAAATAGAGGATGATGAGGAAAGAGATCGGGAATTGGACAGAAAGTCAGCACAGACTCAATGGGGAAAATGACCTCCTGTCTTGTAATATTCTACAATTCTGTAAACTGTGTTGTAATCAAAACTCTTTATATTATTTTCTAATTTAAAATCTCTTTCCAAGGGACACAGTATAACTCTTTACCTCCCTTGATCCTTTCTCTCCATAATCCCCTAGTTTGTAAATCCAAGTTAATCATTTCGTAATATCAGCTTTATTATTTATCTTTCCTTTTCTCTGCTTGGTAAACTTTAATGGGCCTTGCTCTATGGATTTTGACCATTTGTCTGAAATCTTCAGTTTAAAATTTCCAGGGATACATTACTGAAATTGTAGCAGATGCCTAGGAGAATCCCAATGGAAATTTAACCTCCATGTATTATTGAGGAGATGTTTGATTTTCACTTTTTGTGGTGAGTAAAGTTAATATATTCGATAAATATTTTTTTGTGAAATATTTATTAAAGGAAGCATCAGAAATAATCCAGCAGATTTAGTGATTTCTGTATCAATCAGTTTTAGAGAGATGGAAAGATCTCAAAGTAAACAAGTTCCTGGGGAAAGATATAATTAATTCTGGGCTGTCCTGATAGTTGGGATGATAATTGTGAAATATGCATTGGGAGTAATTGGAATTTATATCACTGGGAAAAAAAAAATGGAGTTTGAGATTGAATGGACAACCTGCTTTACCCAAATAGGAACGAAGCAAACTAGGATGAAGGGCAGGCTATTCAGCTGTTTGAGCCTCCATTGCCTGTCAATACGATCATGACTGACTCTCTATCTCAATGCCATATTCCCCATACGCTCGCCTTAACCTGTGATGCCTTTGTGTCTAAAAGTCTATCTATAAGCTTTCTAAATATATTCAATGACTTGGCTTCCACTGCCTTCTGTTGCAGAGAATTTCACAAGTTCACAATTCGCTGAGTAAAAAAAAATCCTCATCTTAGTGCTAAATATCCTACCCCATATCGTGAGACTGTGATTTCTGGTTCCGGCCAGGGGAAGCATCCTCCTTTCTTCTTTTTACTGATTACTGATATATCAGGAATTGCAATCTTATCAAGCCTTGATAGAATTTTTTACAGTTCAATGAGATCTCCTTTTATTCTTATAAACTCTAGGAATGCAAGCCTAGTCTGATGAACCTTTATTGCATTCCCCTTATGGTAAGTATATCTTTTTCTTAGGTAAGAAGTCTAAAACCAAGCACATTTCCCCAGATGTGGTCTCACCAATACCCTGTGTGATTGTAACAAGACATCCCTTGTTCTTGTACTCAAAATCCCTTGCAACAAAGGGCAACGTACCATTTGGCTTTTTGCAGCACCTGCATGTTTGCTTTCAGTGACTGGTGTACATCGACACCCAGGACAAGATGTATACAGACAACTGGCTTTTGATCACTTGGTGACTAAAGTTAAAACTCCCTTCCAAAAGTTGGAGAGCTGAAGGATCAAGGCCAGAAGATCACTATCGCTCTGCCAGCTCCTCCTGTCAGTAAAAAGAGTTGTACAGAATCTTTTGAGCTGTTTTTCGAGTGGCACGGCACATTTGAATTGGACATTAAAAATAATCATCTGCCTGAAGTAGGGAGCTACTCATATGGATGTTGGAGGTCCAAAGAAAATGCTGTGATAAAGACTATATACTATCATCAGACTTATGTTGGCTACTTTCAGATAATATCCACCCTTTAGCAGTGTTCATATTTTCTAAAGAAACATAGAGGAAGGATTTAAGCTATGGATGTGGTGGAGAGACGAGTCATGGAGATTTATTCCTAGAGTCAAGGGAGTGAGTTGTGAATAAAGATCTGCAGTTGTGTTCCATTAACTCAGGAAGGAGATCAGTTAACTGGGGAACCTTATCCTGGTATGGAAGGAATTAAAATCTTTAAGATTAATCTGGAATATCACAACAGTATTCAAAAACAAAAGTATAGATAAAACTGATGTATCAGGGATTACAATGAGAAATATAGTCATCAACACATGCTTGTCTTCTCCAAGAAAAGGAGTGGGGAAAAAAAACTTACCTTGACAAGATGGCATTTATTGTCCACCTGTACTCGAACACAAAGTCGACTTCAACCACTGCAGTCCTTTTTGTGATACTGTTCCTATGACGGTGTTAGTTTATTCAACAGATGATACAAAGAATGTAATTATTTGTTACTAAATGGATGAGCAAATTTAACCAAATGGCATTCCCCATTTCCATGTTTACAATATTATGAAACTTGACAAAAATTGTTTTTCATTCAGATTCAACATGTGCCATGTGAACTCTTGGGGTTAATTCTCACCAAACAATAGCAAGTTAGTTAAGATTATAACTGTAGGACTGATTCCATAACCTGGTCTTCTCTCAGGTGGCACTCACCTCTAGCATGCAATGCAAACGTCCAATGCAAAATAATTTTGCCCAGAAATTTAGACCCGGTCAGTAGCACTGAATGTACCATTGCTGAGGATGCAAAGATGGGTGGAAAAGTTAAGAGTAAGGAGGGCACTTATTTTGGGTGACTTAATGGTGCATTTGGTACAGCTCACAGCATCAGTGACCTGGGTTCAATCCTAACCTCTGATGCTGTGTGTGTGGAGCTTGCATGATCTCCCAGTGACTGCATGGGTTTCCGCCGGGTGTCCTGGTTTCCTCCTACATCTCAAATTGTGCAGGTTGGTACTTTAGTTGGCCATAGTAAATTGACCCCTTGTGTAGGTGAGCTGTAGAATCAGGGTTGAATTGATGGAAATGTGTGGAGAATGAAATAGGTCATAGTAAGATTAGAGTAAAAATAGGGGCATGACTGTTGGCACGGACTTGATGGGCCGGAGTCTTGTTTCTGTGCCGTATCTTTCTATCACTCTTCAAAGAAAAAAGAGGAGATTAAGTGAATGGGTAAAAATGTGGCAGATGGAGTATATTGGAAGGAAATGTGAGTTGATCCAATTTCATGGGAAGAATAGAAAAGCAGAATTCTGTTTAAATGGAGAAAGAATACAGTGTTTTGTTGTACAGAGGAATCCTCAATCAGGAAAACAGAAATTGGCACAGGTACAGCAAATAATTAGGAATGCCAAAGGAATATCATTTGAAAATTGAAACAAAAGATGCTGGAAATCTTCTATGAAAACAGAAAATACTGTAAACAGTCAATAGGTTAGGTTGCGTCTGTAGAAAGAGAAAGAGATTTAACAATACAGGTTGAAGACATTTCATCAGATGCCACCTGACGTAAATGGAATACATATCCTTGTTGCAAGGGGATTACAGGTACATGCAAAATTTGAGAAATCTTGCTAAAGTATTTTGTTCAAAACATACAAGATTCTGTGCATGATTTTTGTTTATTGTTGATCTAATACTTGTACTGAAGACAGATCAGAGATTGATTTCTAGGATGAAAGTAATGTCTTATGAACAGTATTTGAACAGCCTGGGCTCAATAGTTTAGAAGAATGAGAGGTGATCATTTTGAAGGATTCTGAGGAGGATTGACAAGCTAAATACTGAAAGGATGTTTTTCTTATGGAAGAATCCAGAACTAAAACATTAATTTCATTAAGAATACAGAACATTAATTTCATCTTAAGGGGCAACTCGTGTGTGGTAAGCGATGTGGAATTTCTTCTCTCAGAGGATTGTGTTGGGATTTGAGAGGATACGTCACTAAATATATTCACAACCAACCCGGATAGGTTTTTGGGCTACAGGAAGCCATGGCTTATGAGGAACAGGCAGAGATGTGAAGTTAAGTCCTAAATTAGATCAATTGTGTTCCTGCTGTATGACAGAGCTTCATGGCTCACTGCTGAATCTATTTCTTATTTTTGTATATTTTTATGCAGTGGCTTTAGAACATTCAGCTTTGCCTGTGAAACTCATTCCATATATCTCAGGATGCATCTCAAGGTATTTATTTTTCTTTATTGACATTTTCATTGATAATGGGCTAGATTTTCAACTTGCCACCTGGGTGTATGACTGGCAAAGTAGATCAACCAACCAGTGATTTCAGTTACTGTGACGGGTCACCAATCTGTAATCCCTGTTTTGATCTCAGTGGCGTATTGAAAATTTGCTCTGGAAGACTTTAATCTACAGACCGGCAAATATTTGAAGACTACTTCTTGCTTTTCCCTAACACTTTTCAACTCTGATGGCATCTTGTGCTTTGTGCATGACTATTACCTAAGTTCTGCACTAATTGCTAAACTAGCTTGTGTGAACTGGGATCATCTGCCTGGATATAAAACAAATCATCAGAAGAGGAAAGGTGACAGTCTTTTCTTTTGATTCATCTCCTAAAAAGCATTGAGTACAAGCTGGAGGTTAACAGTGCTTGCAATTAATTCTTGAGATTTGAAACATTTAATCAATTATCTCCATGTTGCCGGTTTGGATTGCCTATGTATTCTATTGGAACTTCTACACAGCAAAATGGTTACAAAGACTACACATTATTTGGGCAATTGACAGCTGGACTGAAACAGCAGTTAATGCTTTGTGGTGCAGTATTCCCAGAAGATGATGACTTTTCAGCCAGATTTTCTCAGTAACACTACTTCACAGTTTCAAGCTGCAGTGAATATAGATGCTGATCTGCCGTGACATGTGGTGGATTACTGAGGTAATGCTGCAATGTTGAAGATGCTGATTTTTAGACATGATGCCCAAATGTGACTATTAGATGAATTTAAAAGAAATCATTGAACTATTTCAAAAATGACATTTATTCAACCAACATTTAATTGTTATCTAATATCAGTTAATGGTCCCTATGGCTAACCATCCCATTGTTACTTGTGAGATATTGACATATGAAATTTTTCTGTGATATGCTCCTACACCACAGTTCAGAAAGTACTTTGATCCATGGAGACACCTGGGAACGTTTGAATGTGGCTATGAATGGATGTTCATTCTTTTGTGCAATGCTGGTGTTGATAATCCTCAGTTGGTTTGAAGAACATAAAATTACTGGCTGGGCAAAGCCAGCAGGAGATGACAGTCAGAGCAAAGCTGTCTGTACTGCTTGGAAGACCAGGATTAAAATTTACAGCAATGTGGCATACTGATCAAGGCTGTGTTAGCAAGCTGAAGAACAACATTGTATGCAAATAGCTGTCTCAGAAGGCACATTGTAATGTAATGCCTGTCATGCAGTCCCACAGTACGCCTTTATAAAAACCTGGTACTGTACACAGATGCAATTGCTCAGTAGTTAAGACACTTGTGTAGGAGCACTCACTTTATATTCCCACCATGTTCAATATCAAAGTCACATTCAGTAACTTCAGTAATATGCGGCTGGCTCAGGAAATAATCAAAGTTCCATATTGTCGATAATAACCCAACTGCTCTATTAAGGTCTTCCAAGGAAGCTCAAGTGGACAACCCTACCCTTGACACTATCTTTTTGCTTCCTATCCTATTTGGGCCGCACTCTGGAATTCCCTTGCTAAATCTTTCTAACTTTTCATCACCCTTTCTTTAAGAGCCTTCTTAAAACTGTGCTTCCTGTGTTAAACTTTTGATGTCTGCTCCTTATTTAGCTTTGCCTCCACTTTGTTCTGACAAAACTCCATGAAGGGCCTTGGGATCTTTCTATGCTAAAGGCAAAATATAAAAGATTAGTTTGCTGATGATTGTGGGTCACATATTTTTAAAAAGTCATGAAAACATGTTGACTAAATTATACATCATAGGGTTTCTTAGGTTATATAGTGCAGAAACAGTCCATTTGGCCCATCCAGTTCAAGTTAGTTTTTATGCTGCACTTAAAGCTCATCCTGTCTTTCCTCATAGAAATCTATCAGTTTAACTCTCTTTTTCATTCATGTTTTTTCTCTAGCCTTCCTTAAATGTATTTATACTATTTGTTACAAGTATTTGGTATGGTAATGAGTTGTACATTTTCACCATTGTTTGGTAAAAAGGTTTTTTATAAATTCACCATTTGATTTCTTATAATGATGGTCTCTAGTAATGCTCTCCCCCACAACTGGAAACATGCTTTCAGTAAATTAAAATCATTGATCTTTTAAATTCACTAATTTCTCAGCCTCACTTTCTCAAGAGAAAAGCGGCATAGTTTGGTTATCCTGATGTGGATGCCTTTGCATTTCTGTTATCACATTTGTAAATCTTCTCTGAACCAGTTCCAGTGTCTTTGTATCCTTTTGTGTAATACAGTAAACAGAACTGTGTAGAGTACTCTTAAGTGCAATCTAACCAAATTTCAATTCTGGTTTAGCATAACTTCCCTACTTTCCAATCCTGTCCCTCTAGAAATAAACATGATGTTTTTTATTTTTTATGACCTTAATCTTTGGCACCTCTCTGTACTTTGAGGTTCCTATGATGCACTACTCTTATCTAAACAGCAAGGACCAAGCAAAATTGAATGATTAGTAGCTTCAGACCTATGAGTACAGTGGGATCACTGACTGACATCTTTTTCAATTAATAGTTCTGTGGCCTTTGATTGGGAGATTAACTGCAGTTGTCTGAGTTTAGTTTGTTAATTCAACCCTAATCTTAAAAAGATTAGTCAAATTTAAGGTACACTCCAGTTTTCTCTGGGAGTTGGGAAATCATTCTCCAGACTTTTTTTTATGGTAATTAAGGAAACTGTTTGTGTCAAAAACAAAGATAGCAAATGTTCACCGAAGGTGCAGCCTTGTTCAATGCCATTCATTCAATAGGTTAACCGACCTGAAAGCTGTTATAAAAGGCCATAACTGATGTTAATCTCTCTCAGTTCTTTCTTCTCCTATTTCCCTCTCCTTTGCCACTATTGATTTCATCCCTCTTCCTAGTATTGGAGTACCCCTTCTCAATGAATGAAACAATGTCTTCTCTTCCACAGTTAGAATATTCTGATGTAACTCCAAGATATCTGAGCTTTGCCCCACCTGGTGTTGCTGACATTTTATTCCAAAAATAAGGGAAAAGTTGCAGTTGTAGCTTTTTCCAGATGGAGTTTGTGAGTGGGGATTGCTGAGGATGGGACTTATTGTGGAAGGAGGCATTAAAAATCCCACTATAATAACAGATCCTGGGAGCATTAATGGCTCAATGGGTCAAACTGTCCTTTCTAAACATGGGTACACCAAACCAATGTTCTCTATCATGACTGAAATAGGTTCCAAGTTCTGTAGCAATCTTCAAGACATTTTAGAATTTGAATACAATGATATTCTAAATATCTGACAAAAACCATGAGCATGATTATTGTCCATCCTACATAACGAATAAATTCTTTATTAAATCTCTGTGGGGACTTTCTGCTCCACACAATCCAAAATCAATGTAAACTGGTGTAAATTTTCTCAGTGAAATTATGTCAGCATTTGAATTTTGATTGGGCACTTCTGGTCAGGATCTGTGCTGTTGCATCCAACATTTTCCCAGTGTCAGACAGATACCCATTGACTGCAGTCATAATGCAAAAGCCTGTCCGATGATCCCAAGTCCAGAAGGGACAGTCACAAGAATCAAGGCACACAAGCCTCTGAATTTTGCATCCAAGTGCCACTTAAAGAGCCATGTAGCTTACAAATATTCTTCACAAGGCATCACCTAAGCTCAATGAAGACTATTTACATACTGTCCTTTGTGTTTATACCATGCTTCAACTAGTAATGAGTGCTTTTTTGAAGAATTTAATCATGAGGAACTCTTTTCATTGGTTCATTGACATGTCTGCCCATGAAAAGAAAATCCTTCCTTCAGTCCCATTGACCATATGTTTAAATTCCCCACCAATGGGTGGCTTCATGTCTATTCCCGCTAGTTGAAAAAAAACACTTGCTGGAAACCTGAAACATTCTGATCATTCCCGGTATTTCCTGCCTCAACAGAGGAAGTGAAGTACATACATTTTCTTATTATAAATCAAAACAAAAATTGCTGGAAGTATTCACGAGGTCAAGCAGAACCAGAATTAATGTTGCAAGTTAATGAGCTTTCATCAGGACTGACCTATCCTTCTGAGTACTTCCAATATTTTCTATATTTATTTTGGATTTCCAGCAACTGCAGTATTTTGCTTTTGAACTTTTTTATTATACATTTATAGGCTTCATTGATGTGTGGAAGGTTGTGGGGGGAAACTGTCTGTGAGGATTATGGGAGACAGAGATGGGGTTGTAGAAGTGAGTGAAAACTTGTGTGTGTGCATGTGCTTGTGTGCGTGCGCGTGCATGTGTGGTGTCTTAAATAACAAATTTATTAAATAACAGTATTTATAATGCTGTAGAGATCACCTTGACATATTTGTCAGTAATGATATTTTACTGGAATTGCATTATTGTATGAAGGTTCTCCATCCAGACAGGTATCTCATTCACCAGAACTTCAAGCTTTTGCTGAGAGGCTGATGCTTTCTATGTGACTTTTCTGGCCTCTTACTTCTGCCTCATGGCCATGATATGTGCCACTGCTACATACCTAACATAGATGTGTGCCTTATGGCCTAACCCTCTTATTTAATTGCTGTGTAGCAAAGTGGTGGCAGCTGTGATGAATCAGAAGTGCACCCATCACAATCTACACACTTGTTTACAGCCAATTCCATGAATTTCTTGGGGGATGTGACACACCAAAAAAGATAAATCCTTATTGTTTGACATTGACCACCTTTTACTATATAATCTGTGTATTTGTGTTTTAAACCAAATACTTTCACTTCATGTTGATAGTGGAGCCTGCAAGGATTGTTAGTGAAGCAAAAAAGTCCTGATGTTGTTTATTAGTACCAGTTTGGTGTGGAAAAAGAGCATCTTTTGAGATGATTTTAAGTAATAGCTTCACATAGATAGAAGGATTACTCTTCAATGACAACTGCATTAGTTGTTTTATTGGTGCCATCAGCAAGAGAAATTCAAATCTGTCTTTCAGGTGTCTGAGAGGTTATTTACACTTTCATGATAATAGCATGCCTATGAACCAGGCAGAGAAAAGTGCTGATGCTGGTGTTTTGTTATTCTACTCCCTCAGTTACACTTTTGTTGTTGGAAAACAAAAATTAATCAGGGACGTTGTTTTTTGTGGTAACTTATTTTCAGTTCTGTGACTGAAGAAAACAGAAGAGGTTGTAATATTATATGGATTAAAAATCAGAACAACTGCAGATGCTGGAAACATGCAGCAGGTCTGGTCGAGAAACAGAGTTAACATTTCAGATTGAATTTCAGATGAAGAGTTTTCATCCTGACCTGCTAACTTTGTTTCTCTTTCCATGGATGCTGGGTCTCTTATGGTTGTTTTCAGCATTGTCTGATTTTACTTGGATTTTGCTTTGATTCGTTGTAGTCATACTGTTAGCAAATGTGAAATGAAAAATATAATTGCTTGAATATTATGTACTTCAAATTATTATAAAATGAAATGTTTGCATATTTTTCAACATCTCTCTGCGACTTCACATATTTCTGAGGAGCAATTTGATTGTCTTTACTTGGTTTGGCATGTGCAATTCATCTGGTGCTCCCAAAGCCTTAACATTCCTAAATGTTCATGCAATGCTGACAGCATTGATTCTTGTGTTAGTGCACAACTGTGGATCCAGTTATGTGAAACACAATCATAAGTTTAAATTATTTGTCGTTGATTGAAGCCCTGATAAAACCTTTTGAAAGGCAGGATCACTTTCCCTGCAAGGGGTGATGGAAGACATTCCACATATTTGGCTGCTAAGTGAATACCGGAATGGAGCACAAGCAAATTCGGATGACCTGATTTTTAGATGCAGCTCTGGACACCTTCACTGATGAGAATGAGAGATGGGTGAGGTCCATTATATGCAAAGACCAAGAAGTCACCAGGTTCATATTCAACTTCCAGTGGGAGGAGGCACAATCATAATCAACAACCAGAGTCAAGCCAAAAGGATGTAGATGTAGCAGCAAGAGAAGTATCATGATCTCATAAGCATGGCTAAGGTCAGTGAACACATGCTTATATTCCATCTCCTATCAGAAGCATCTCCAGCCTTACTGCTCCTTGCTGGACAAATACATCGCTTAGGGAAAAATAATATCCATAAATCACTAATACCAACATCCCACGATATAGTCACATGTAACTGAAACAAGCCTCACACCCACATCTCACAGCTTCCATCTATAACTTTGACATTGTTGTTTAACAATTGCAGGCCCTTCATTCAACTACACTGAAACACAGTGACCAGCTTGATGCCTAGTTTTGGCTTTCTGAAGACTAGTTGGTAAAGTGAGAGTGGCTGCCCTTGACCCCTTGACTGAAAGGCCATTTGACTGACAATGAGATCATGGGCCCAAGTAACATTGAAGGCAATGGGAATTGATGGTAAAACTTCCTACAGGTTAGAGTAATACTAAGCAAAAAGAAAATGGTGGTGGTTGTACTGCCAAGTGCCGGCCTCTGGTTGGTCAGTGAGCCATCACACAAAACTACTGAAACACACCTGAACTTGGACATGCAGGTGGCTACCAGTCCTTCAAGTTGACCCCAACCCGATGGCTTCATTGCCTTTACGTATCACCACTAGTTCAATACACTGAGATTATCTGAACCCTCACCCACCCATCCACTTGGATCTCTCTGAATCCCTTAGAGTCCGTGCATAGCTCCGAGAGCCCTATCTGGCCCAGCTTACTTCACGTCATCAATTTTAACAGTGAAGACAAGTGGAATAAAGCCTAGACTATAAACACCATCCGAAATGAAAATCATTCATAATCCAATGGTGAGGATCCCAGGATCTCCCTTACTCAAAGGATTTGGATGGGATATGGGTAATGTGGTCACTTAATGTATAAGTAGATTGTGAATGGGTAACCTGGGCCAAACAGTGGACCATAGTATCACCTGCCCTTGTAACAAATTTGAACAAGATATCTTTGAGATAAACTTCCTCTCTGATGGTATACAGTAGTTTACAGAAAGTGAACTCAAATTAAAAGGTACTGTTCCACCCAAATGCAAGAAGATTTGCCTCAAGGAGCTGGTGACAGCTGAGTTACTCTGTGTGGTTTAAAATCATTTAGTGGCATGCCCTCTTCAGAAGGGAGGTGACATGGAACTGGAGTTGCAGAAAAGCCAGAACAGGTAAGGGTAACAGATTTCCTTCATGAAGCATTTAGTTTTACAATAACAATAACACAGTTTCTTGATCAATTTTACTGAAACAGTATTTTTAAATTGTTGTTCGTAAACTAAATTCAAACTGTCTTTCCTCCTTAGGCGGACTTGAATTCAGCTTCTGTAAGATTCTAACCAAGTCACTTTGCCACTACACCATTGCACATAAATTTGTGGGATATGCATCATCCAATTTCTGCCCATTGGTAGCGGATGTGAATAGCCAGCCAGGGATACTTAAAGTTATTGTTGCTAACTACTTAGGAAATGTGAGAGGATGTCATGTGGCAGTGGTATTCGTAAGCCACTTTCAGCTGCTCTTAAGTATTAGCCTGCTCACATGCTTCCTCACTCACCTCACCCCATCCCAAACCCTTTCCCCATCCTACCCATGCACCTCACTTTCCCACCACAGTTGGGTCACAAGAGACTGTAGATGTTGGAATCAGAAGTAACAAACAATCTGTGGGAGGAACTCAACAGGTCAAGCAGCATCTTTGGGAAATTGTTTTGTCTGCCTCCACCTATCACCCTTCTGCCTCTATCTCCCAACTCCACTCCTCCCTTTCCCCCACCCGGCTCCATCTGCCCATCATCTGTCACCTCTCTGCAGTCCAGTAATCACCTACTGGAACTTCTCTCACCACTCCTCCTCTCCTCTTTATATTCGCTATCTTCACTCTCCACTCAGTCCTTGTGCAGGCTTTCAACCTGAAACACCAACAATTCCTTTGTCCACAAAGACGCTGTTCGACCTGTTGAATTCCTCCAGCAGATTGTTTGTTGTTTCCACCACAGTAGCCTGTTTGCATTGTAACCTGTTGCTTTTGGCACCAATCTGTGGAAATGCTGTCAGATTTACCATTCTTCCTGATTGCTAGGCAGCCCAAGAGTGTTAATTCAGTGCTTGTTGATCGAATGTGAACAAGGCCTGACCCTCAAATTTGTTTTGGTCTCTCTCCAAAGACATTGGATAGGCGTCTTTGATCATTTTACATGCCTTCTGCCTTTGTCCACATAAATTGAGAAACTCATCAACTGTACTAATCTTTTTTGTACCACCCATATTCTTAGATAATTTCTTCAGTCTCATGCTCTTTAATGAACTACTTGTGCCCTGTAATTGTAAACTTACACAATCCAAGTTAAATCCACTGCATCCATTAAAACCTAAGTCCCTTTTACATAGCATTAAATTGGCTCTTAAATAACATTTGCAGCTAATTCGAGTAAAACATCACAGTAAAACATTGAGATAGGTGGCACAAAATGACAATAGCATAAATTAACGGTTTAGCTTATATGTATATATAACTCTGGAGATAACTAGACCTCCTCAACTATATTATTGGCTTGAAGCTTCCACTTCCCATAAATATTAAACATTTTAAAAATGTAGCATTTGTAAATCTCAAAGTCAATATAAATAACAGTCAGAAATGATGTGCTGACCTGGTCATTTGCATCATCAGCCAAACTCAAACTTAGCCCCATTATTTTTCAAAGTATAAAGGAAACTACATTAGCTTTTCATCTATAGGGATACAGCAGATGGCAAAGACCCTCACTGAATCTTAGTGTATGTGATTAATTTGTGTTCCTTAGTTTCCAGTCTTTCTCCCTTGACACAAGTTTGATATTAGACCAACACCAGATGCAACAAACATTGATTTGGACTTCTGGCCAACTATCACTTTTTTACAACAGGTTACATCTGTGTCACTCATTTGGGCAAACATCAAACAGTTGGATCTTTATACCACTGTCAAACAGCTTAGGACAGATTGGGATCAGTTTAATTGATATTAATTGCACAAACATAAAAACATCCAAAAGGGATATTTGAGGTAGGAGTCAGAGGGTGGTACTGGAGGGCTGTTTTTCAGATTGGAGACTTGAAACCAGTAGAGTGCTGCAGGGATCTCTGCTGGGTCCTTTATTGTTTGTCATATATATTGATTTGGAAGAAAATGGAGGTCATATGATTAATAAGTTTGCAGATGACACCAAAATTGGTGGTATTGAGGACAGTGAAGAAAGTTGTGTAAGGTTACAACAGGATCTAGATCAACCGAGAAGGTGGGCAAGCGAATGGCTAATGGATTTTAACTGCAATGTGATGAATTTTTGAAAGCTAAATCAGGCTGGGACATGCACAGTGAATGGCAGGGCCCTGGGGAGTATTATTGAATAGCAAGACCTTATAATTCAAGTATATGGTTCCTTGAAAATTGTGAGCTAGATAGACAGGGTGGTGAAGAAGGTATATGGTATGCTTGCTTTCATCGGACAAGGCATTTGAATATAAGAGTTGGGATGTTGTATCACAGTTGTACAAATCGTTGGTTAGCCTGCACTTGGAGTATTGTGTGCAGTTCTGGTCACCACACTATAGGAAGTATGTAATTCAGCTGCAGAAAAAATTCACAGGAATTCTGTCTGGACTGGATGGCTTGAGTTATAGAGAGTGATTGGATTGGCTGGGATTATTTTCCCTGGAGCATAGGAGGCTGAAGGTTGTTCTGGTGACCTTATAGGGGTTTGTATAATTATGAGAAGCATAGATAGGGTAGAAAGTCACATACTTTTTCCCAGGGTAGGTTAGTCTAAAACTCGGGGGCATAGGTTTAATGCGTCCTAAAGAAGGGTCCTGACTCAAAATGTTGACCATGTAAAAGACATTTGTACCATAGGATGGAAAGGAAAAGTTGAGAGGGATATGGGCCCAAGTGCAGGCAAATAGGTTTAGCATGGACGTGATGAAGCATAGGACCATAGAACAGTACAGCACAATCCAAGCCTTCGGCCCACCATGTTGTGCCGACCTTTAAACCACGCCTAAGACTATCTAATTCCTTCCTTCCACATATCCCTTCATATGATTATCTAACAATATCTTGAATATGACCAATGTACCTGCCTCCACCACCACCCCAGGCAGCGCATTCCATGCCCCAACCACTCTCTGGGTAAAAAACCTCCCTCTGATATCTCCCTTGAACTTCCCACCCATTGCTTTAAAGCCATGCCCTCTTGTATTGAGCACTGGTGCCCTGGGAAAGAGGTGCTGGCTGTCTACTCTATCTATTCCTCTTAATATTTTGTATACCTCTATCATGTCTCCCCTCATCCTCCTCCACTCCAAAGAGTAAAGCCCTAGCTCCCTTAGTCTCTCCTCATAAACCATACTCTTCAAACCAGGCAGCATCCTGGTAAATCTCCTCTGCACCCTTTCCAATGCTTCCACATCCTTCCTATTGGTCCAAACAAGATGTCTATCTACACTAATTCCTTGCGTCCATACTATATATGAATCTTTCAGATGTCTATTTGCAATAATCGATGGATTAGACATATGAAAACTCAGACTTTTCTAGCCCTTATCATTATAATGTGCAGGCTTTACTGAAAACAGGCAATTTGGTGGGAGGAAGAGGCTCGCTAGTGAGGTCCTATCCCTGATTTGAGAGGTAATTATTTCTTAGAATATGACTTTCCTAATATTGAAGCTATTGTTCTTATATTGTCTGTATTATTCTCCAGAAATTGACAAACATAACCTCGTAAGTTTATGAACAGTTTAATGTTAGAAGGTCAATTTCAACTCCTACCAAACCTGCACAACAGAAACCAGTTGTGGGAGGCAGGGGTATCGATCAAAACAGAGTTGGGCATTTATTCACTCCTATCTTAATTGAATATGGTTACCTACCGCTCTCTGTGTTTAAAAAAAAGCTTGCCCCACACATCTCCTTTAAACTCTCCCCCTCTCACATTAAATGCATGTTCTCTAGTTTTTGACACCTGGGAGATAGATTCTGGCTGTTTACCCTATCTATGCCTCTCATAATTTTATAAACTTCTATCAGGCTGCCCCTCAGCCTCTGACACTCCAAAGAAAATAACCCAAGTTTGTCCAACCTCTCCTTATAGCTCCTACCCTCTAATCCAGGCAGCATCCTGGTAAACCTCTTCTGTACCCTTTCCAGAGCTTCCACATCCTTCCTGTAATCTGGCGACTACAACTGCACACAACAGTCCAAGTGCAGCCCAATCAAAATTTTATATAGTTGCAACATGATATCCTTACTCTTATACTCAGTGCCCTGACCACTGATGGCAAGCATGCCGTATGCTTCTTTACCGCCCTATCTACTTACATGGCCACTTTCAGTGAGCTGCAGATATGGTCCCCAAGATCCCTCTGCACATCAATGCTGTTTAGGGTCCTGCTACTAATTGAATACTTTCCCCTTACATTTGACCTCCCAAAGTGCAACATCTCACACTTGCCCAGATTAGGATCCATCTGCCATTTCTTTGCCTATATCTGTAACTGATCTATGTCTTGCTCTATCCTTTTTCAGCCCTATATACTGTCTACAACTCCACCAATATTCTGTTGTCTGCAAACTTACTCACCCACCCATCTAAATTTTCATTTAAATTATTTATATACATCACTAACAACAGAGGCCCTATCACTAATCCCTGTAGAACACCACTGGTAAATGGGTCTCCAGCCAGAATAACAACCTTTCACCACTACCCTCTGTCTTCTATGGGTAAATCAATTCTGAATCCAAACTACCAAGTCACAGTGGATCCCATGCACCTTAATCTTCTGGATCAGCCTATCATGAGACCTTGTAAAATGCCTGCCTAGGTCCATGTAGACAACATACACTACTCCTCCCTTATCAATCACCTTTGTCACCTCCTCAAACAACTCAATCAAGTTTGTAAGACATGACCTGTTCTGCACAAAGCCATGCTGACTGTCCCTTATTAGGCTATATTTTGTAAATGTATATAAATCCTATCCCTAAGAATCCTCTCCAATCGCTTCCCCACCAATGATATGAGACTCACTGGCCTATAATTTCCTGGATTTAAATCCCTATTCCCCTTCTTGAACAAAGGAACTACATTAGCTACTCTCCAACCCTCTAGGATCTTGACTGTCACTGGTGAGGATACAAAGATCTTTGTCAAGGCCACAGCAATCTCCTCTTTTGCCATTTTCAATAATCTTGGATATATCCCATCAGGCCTTGGGGATTTAGCCACCTTAATACTTTTCAAAATACTCAGCACCACCTCCTCTTGATCTCAAAATGCCCGAGCACATTAGCCTGCCCCATCCTGCTCTCACTATCCTCCATGCTCTCCTCTTTGGTGAATACTAACACAAAGTATTCATTTAACCCACATCCTCTGACTTCAAGCATAAATTCTCTCCTTTATCCTTGAGTGGTCCTACTCTATCCCTGGTCATCCTCTTGTTTACAATGTAAATATAAAATGCCTTAAGATTCTCTTTAATCCTACTTGCCAAGGACATTCCATGGCCCCTTTTGCCCTTTCTAATCCCCTGCTTTAGCTCTTTCCTGCTATCTTTCTTGAAACAATTCAATAAATAATGTATGTACTCAGTGTAGTATTTTATTTGTTTATCGAACAAGAAATTAGGCTCAAATTTCCTGTTGTGTAAGGCTGAATGGTGATTAAAAAAATTGTGCATGAATCTACATCCATAAGAATTCACTTTTGCTGATGTGACACCAATTGGGGTGGCAAAATAATGATGTTAAAAGACAACAGCCATTTGTTACTGAACCACATATAAAAATACAATTCATCTCCTTGCTACAATATAAGCCTTCCTTCACCAGAGTGTTTCTTCAAGTGACCCTGTATGGTTATGATCAATCTGAAATGTTGATTCCATATCTTTCACAACAGATGCTGGCTAACCAGGATTCAAGGATCTGACTTAAAAGGAGACGTTGGGCAGGCTAGGATTTTATTCTGTGTAACATAGCAGACTGAGGGGTGACCTTATGGAAGTGAATAAAATCATGAAGGCATAGACAGGGCAAAGGCGCACAATCTTTTTCCCAGGGAAAGGGAATCAAAAACTAGAGGGCATAGGTTTAAGGTGAGAGTGGAAAGTTTTAAGAGAGACCTGAGGGGAAACTTCTTCGCACAGAGGGTGATGTGTATGTGGAATGAGCTGCCAGAGAAAATATTTGAGGCAGGTACAATAACAACATTTAAAAGACATTTGGATAAGTACATGGATAGGAAAGATTTAGAGGGATTTAGGCCAAACACAGGCAAATGGAACTCGTTTAGGTGGGCACTTGGGATGTCATGGACCAATTGGGCTGAAGGGCCTGTTTCCATGCTGTATTGCTCTTTGACTCTATGACTCCAACTAGATGAGTGTTTCCAGCAGTTCTGAATCTCATTTTCAGATGTATAACATCCAAAGTATTCTGCTATAGCTGAATTATATTTTCTTTCCCACTTCATCTGAAATCTAACCTGACATGTAACTGCTAATCAATAAATTATTTGTCATCTAATGCATCCAATAGTATCTGATGTGATGGGTATTTTGTTTGGAAGAAATTATATACAATATTGCTTTGTTATCCGTATCTGTCTAATAAACTATTATAAATTAGTAAAATTGTTCCACTTGATATACTTTCATATAACAACTGGGACCTAAAAGCAGAGGAGTTAGTCTTGTGGGGCGTTACAGTTGTAACCTATCCTATACTGATGACCTCATTTAGACACTTTGTATGGACAGCCACTTGTTGTAATTAGGATTGGCTGCTTGCATTGATTTCTTGTTGTTCCCTCTCAAAACTCTATATCATTGCTGGATGTCAGGCTGTGAATAGGTAATTCCACAGATTCCAGAGAACAAAACTGAAATCCTCCCATTCTGAACAGTTCGGGTCTGCTTTAAACAATAGCCCTGCCATCAGAGACATGAATGAAGCTCCAAGCAAATGTTCTAATATAAATCTTAACAAAAGGCTATTTTTAATTGTTGTAATTGAGTGTGCTGCTAGATATTTTGAATTTAACATGTGTAAATTCCACTTTGACTGATTAAGAAAAAGTTGAAAACTCCACAGATAGTAATGTTTGACAGGCTTTCAGATTCAGATTTGGTGACTCATAGATATGCACAGCTTTTTGCAATTGAACAGAAAAGCTGAAATCATAGCCTTATTAGTGGCCAAAGATGTTCAAAGTGACTGATGCTATAAAATGCAAATATCTTAGCTTCTTTATACATCTCAATGCCTAGGTTATTAAAATTCATACATTTTTTTCATGAAAAGGTAAAAGGTAAATGGCAGGATTCTGGGCAGTGTAGAGGAGCAGAGGGATCTGGGGGTTCATATCCACAGATCACTGAAAGTTGCCTCGCAGGTGGATAGGGTAGTTAAGAAAGCTTATGGGGTGTTAGCTTTCATAAGTCAGGGGATCGAGTTTAAGAGCCGCGAAGTGATGATGCAGCTTTACAAAACTCTGGTTAGGCCACACTTAGAGTACTGTGTCCAGTTCTGGTCGCCTCATTATAGGAAGGATGTGGAAGCGTTGGAAAGGGTGCGGAAGAGATTTACCAGGATGCTGTCTGGATTAGCGAGTATGGATTATGGGGAGAGACTAAGGGAGCTAGGGCTGTTCCCATTGGAGAGAAGAAGGATGAGGGGAGAGATGATAGAGGTATACAAGACATTGAGAGGAATAGATAGAATGGAGAGCCAGCGCCTCTTTCCCAGGGCGCCAATGCTCAAAACAAGAGGATATGGCTTTAAGGTATTGGGTGGAAAGTTCAAGGGTGATGTCAGAGGGAGGTTTCTCACCCAGAGAGTGGTTGGTGCATGGAATGAGGTGGTGGTGGAGGCTGATACATTGGACAAGTTCAAGAGAATGTTAGATAAGCATATGGAGGAATTTAAGTTAGAGGGATATGTGGGAGGAAGGGGTTAGATAGCCTTAGGTGTGGTTTGAAGGTCGGCACAACATGGTGGGCCAAAGGGCCTGTATTGTGCCGGATTGTTCTATGGTTCTATGGTTCTAAAAGTCAAGGCTAGCCTATAATCATTTCAGCAATTTATTGCAATAGAATACATGCTTATGTAATAGATACCGTGGGTGTATAATACTACTCCCAAGATATAACATTATCATCCAATTCAGTATTATTTACAAAACTATTGTGACCAAGTAGAGAGAATATTTTTCAGTAAAGTTTTCTTTATCTGTCATACGTGAAGACAACACCTTTGTATTTATGCTATCACTCTGTACTCATGGGGATCAGTGTTACAGTCTCTCACTTACATAATGTGCAGCTGATGGTAAGGACTATCTTATCAGTAAGAGGCTGCTAAATTTTCTAATCATGATAATGTTCTAAGAAAGGGGCAGAAGAAGTAGCTAACACTAGGAAATTGGATAAGGAATCATATCACCAGTTATCTTCTCCAAATTGGCAGCATTTGCCCATTTGATATCAGTCTCAAGGCATAAGCACTTATGACAGAAGTGTTTCATTCCTATTTGAAGGTCTGCTGAGGGTTGAAGCAACAGAAGATATTGGTGATCTCAAAGAAGGCTCCCAACAAAAATTTAACAATTACTGCTGAGAAAATGTCCTCTTTCCGTATGTGTGCTCTTGTAAGGTGTTGGTTCAAATGGACCCTGGAAATTATGATGTCATCAAGTTGTCTGTGCAGCCAATCACATTACAGAGTTCTCACAGGTTGAAACAAACCATAATAAACTAATTAAGTCTTATACAGTACTCAAAATAAATATTGAATTTAATCATATAGTTAAAGCTGAAATAACATAAAACATCTAAAATATAAACAAAACACTTCTATATTTTTGAAAGATTCATGAGAAAATTACAATGCATGCATGTAAAATTAGTCTGTTAGGGTCTAAAAGATTGCCAAGCAGTTTGATATGCCATTAAGATCTCACAGAGCTCATGTAATTAAGCATACGTTTGTAGGATCTTTTACAATGGGATAAGTTTGTAAATACCTGACATACGCATCAGTTCATATGGTTTCTGTTGATTATGCTGGAACAGGCTACAAATTACATTGCCTCTAGGGGCACATTGAATCATTGACAAGAACTTTTAAGATTTCCATTGTTAAACTACACTTAAGTTTCCAAAACTGCTATCAGTTTCAGGGATTAATAACAGCAAGCACTTATTGTTTTGTTGTAATTACTATCATGAGATCTGAGCCAATAAACACGACCTTTGGTGTGATTCCACATTTGGTTATCTGAGTAGGAAGGATATAATGAAAAGGAAGCACATCTTGATTTAACTGAACATCAGAAAGCTGGTTTTAGATTGAATGTGTCTCACTGGAGGTGAAAGCAGGAAATGTATGGTTGGGTGAGAGCCATGTTCATTTACACCAGAGACTCCTTCACCAGTCTTCTTCCATCAAATGACGTTCACAGCCTCAAGCAACAATACCTAGAAATGTTGTAGGGATAACTACATTTATAGACTCTAGTTCTCTGGGAAGGCATTGATTAAGTTATGCCATCTTCTACAAACTAACCTGTACACAGGGATTGCACTGTTAATCATAGTTATGATTACCATGTGTTTTTTCCATGTTGCATTTATGATCATCACACATCAGATATGTGCTCAAGCCATTTGTCTAATTGTTTTTTGGCAAATGTGGAAATCCTAGATTTCCTGAGGGATTTGCCATCTCTTTTCAGACACTGGACTCCTCATGGAGTTCAATGACAGAGTGCCACCGTCCTTTCATTTCCCAATGAGAAATCTTGGAATGTGGCTCCATTCTTTTTATTTTTGAACACTTTAAAACACACTATGAAAAAAAAAATGTGATTTCCTCACTGAAATCCTCCTCCAGTGAAACCAAATGGAGCATTCTCTCTGCTTTCACCACACTGGTGCCGGCTGTGGGTGGGGGGGGGGGGGGGTGTTGGGGAGTGGTGTGGGGGTGGGGGCAGCTGGGTACCACATACAACTTCATTAAGCTCTACCACGGCAGTGCAGTCTGCTGTCTGGTGGCAAAGGACTGATGAAGATCATGGAATATTCATGAATGCTGGCAGTTTTGCCATCATTTTCCCACAAGACTGGACCATAATTTTCTGATTTACAGAGAATTCTTTGCACTGAGTTATTTAAAGAGGGATTGAAATCCCATCTCCAAGGAAACAAATGGATACTGTCCAGTCATGGCTCATGAAATCTTAATGCAATACAAGGCAGTCAATGAAAACATTAGGGTTGTACAGGATGTTGCAAGGAACTTGAAGCATGCCTTCTGATGTCTTGCTAGATTATCATTCACTGTTACATATCAATTATGGCCCAATGAGATATTCTTTGAGTAACATGTCTCTACAGAAGACATTATTCTGGATTTGACTCATGGAATCAGTGCAGCACAGAAAAAGGCCATTTGTTTTTTTTCAAGCCTGCGCCATTTTCAGTGGGAACTACCTCATTCATATCATTCTCCAGTTCTTTCCACTAAGCCATGCAAGTTATTTTCTTTTCTGTCCATCCAATTTCATTCTAAAGCTCTGATTTCCATTGTCCTTACAGGTAGTAAGTCCTAGATCATATAGAATTAGGACCAATATACTGTATACTTAAAATATAAGCTGTTAATATATTATATATTAATGAAACAATACTTTAATCATTCTGTGACTATTATATTTATTCATGATTTTATAATATTCTTAAATAGAAAGAAAGTTGTACATGGTATGTTAGTGAGATTAATCATTCATTTATCTGTACATTTAATCCTTGGAAATCATTTTGCTCCTTCCACAGGGCTTCTTTATTCAATTTTTTCCTTGTAAAGAGAGCAGAAGTCTGTCCTAAGTATGGTCAGACAGATGTTCAGCATGAGCTTAATATGACTTATTTGCCTCTGCATTATACCTATCAATAATGAGTCCGACCACTTTGCACTTTGTTGATTATTAGCTCATTCAGCTACTTTTACTGGTTTGTGAATTTGCATTAGAGTCATAGAGTCATACACCACAGAAAGAGACTCTTCAGCCCACCACATCCATGCCAACCCTTTTTATCCATCTGCACAGATCTCATTTGCCCACATTATCTCCATATCCTTCTGTATCTTACTTATTTAAGTGCCTGTCTAAATGACTCTTAAATGTGATTGTATCTGACTCCACCACCTCCTCTGGCAGACAGCTACAGATATCAACCACAATCTGCGTAAAAAAGATTCACCTTTAAAATTCCTTTCTCCCACTTTAAGTCCATGTTTTCTTGATTTTGATATCCTTAAGATGGGAAAAATGATTCTGACTATCTACCCTATCTTTGCCTCTTATAATTTTATATACTTCTATCACTGCTCAGCCTCCTACATTCCAGGGAAACAAAGCCAGCCTGTCCAATCTCTCCCCATAACTAAAGTCCTCCAACCCAGGCAACATCCTGGTGAATCTTCTCTGCACCCTCTCCAGTGCAACCACATCCTTCCTATAGTATGGTGACCAGGACTGCACACAATCTCCCAAGAGTGGTCTAACCAATGTTGTGTAAAGTTGCAATATAACATCCCAATTTTTATATTATATGCCCCAATCTATGAAGAAAGCATGCCCCATCCAGCTGTGTTACCACTTTCAGGAAACTATAGACTTGAAGGCCAAGGTCCCTCTGTTCATCAAATTTCCTTAGCAGCTTACCATTTACTGTATATGTCCTACCCCTATTTGACTTCCTAAAATGCATCTCTTTACACTTGTTGGGATTAAATTCCATCTGCCAACACTTCACCCAAATTTCCATCTGATCCATACCCTGCTGTGGCCTTAGACAACCTTCCTCGCTACGCACAACACTGCCAATTTTTGTGTCATCTTCAAATGTACCAATTATGCCTCCAATATTCACATTCAAGTCATTAATATATCGTATAAATGACAAGTGTCCCAGCACCAATCCCTGCGGTACACCACTAGTCACAGACTTCAATCAGAAAAGCATTTTTTCACTGCTACCCACTGTCTCCTATCGCTAAACCAACTTGGACCAACTTGTGCCTCAAACTTCTGGACCAGCCTGCTGTACAGGACCTCATCAAAAGCCTTACTGAAGTCCATAAAGACAATGTATACCATCCTGCCTTCATCAATCGTCTTAGTTACCTCCTCAATCAAATTTGTGAGGAAGGATTTCCTTCACACAAAGTCAAGAAGGAGGAGGTGTTAGATGTCTTGGGATGCATATGGGCTGATAAATGAGATGAGATCACTCCCAGTTTGCTATGGGAAGCAAAGAAGGTGGTAGCCCTGATGAAGGTTTTTGCAACTTCATTAGCCAGAGGTGAGGTGCCAGAAGACTGGAGGATAGCTAATGTTTGTTTATTTAAAGAGGACAGCAGGGATAAGCCAGGTAACTACAAGTCAGTAAGCGTTATGTCAGTAGTAGGGAAATTATTGGAGAAGGTCCTAAGGGATTGGATTTATGTACATCTGGAAAGGTAGGGGCTGATCAGGGAGAGTCAGCATGGCTTAGTATGGGGGAAATCCTGCCTCACTAATTTGATATCGACATTAAGGATTTGACATTAACATATTTCTATATTGTTCTTTGTAATTTGCCTGGATTTGAATTTCTGAAATTAGAAGTTGTGTCCATGTTCTAATTGAAAGATATACGTATATTTATGTCATGCCATTCATGACTTTAAGATGTACTAAAGCATTTGCAGCCGACGATGTGCTTTTCCATTGCAGTCACAGTTGTAATAGAGGAAACACAGAAGCCAACGTATGCACAACAAGATCCCAAAACAATGGCAATAACATGAGCACATAATTGTTTTTAATTGATGGTATGTGATGGATAAATATTGGCCACTATCCTGGGGATAACTCCCTGCTTTTCTTTGAAGTAATGCTATGGATACTGTTAAGACTGTGAGCTTCACATGAGCAAGGAATTTCATTGCACCCTGGTGTATGTGACAATAAACTAAACTAATCTAATCTAATCTATGGATTCTTTTATGCCCACCTGAGAGGCATACGTGGCCTTGGACTTATGCCTCACCTAAAAGATGGCACCCCTGTTTGTGCAGAAATCCCTTAACATTCATTGGATTGTTGACTTAGATGTGTGCCTATGAATTCTGCATTACTGATGCATTGACTCCACCATGTCTATTAAACTCTTCTTATCCACATTTGAAATTGAAAGTGAAGCTATTCCCATTCTTTGCAAATTGCTTGACCTCAACATTTGAAAACTCATTGTCAGTGAACACCATTCATAAGTGTAGAAAATAGTTTTCATGCAATTTATTAAGGTTTTGCTTGTAGTATTGTGCATTGTGTGTATCTCTGTAATTTATGTAACAATCAGTCAGCATCAGATAGCTCTCTCTGGCCATGTGACCAGATCAATAACTAAGTCCCAACAGAGTCAATGTGGTTTGAATGATGTTGTTGCTGTTACTTGCCTCCAATATCGATATAATCTCACACATGACTTGAAACAATGCACAGTGGGGAATGGGAATCATTAACCCATAATATTCATTGTAAGTACAGGTGACCTCTGGGTGTTGGGGAGCGGGGTTGCATTTGTTGAAATTGGTTCACTTTGTGATTTTCTGTAACACCACATCATCTGTGAATGCATCAAGTAACGCGAGCTGAAAAATTGTGTTAATTTGTTTACTTTTTTTCACACAAAATCTGTGACAGTAAATTTTATTCCATATTTCAAATTTTTGGATAGTGATTTGTGAATTCTGTAAGGGCAAATTTCCATAAGCTGAATGGCCGTAATACGGATGTTGTCTGTATACATCCATAGATCCCTCAAGGTTGCTGCGCAGGTTGATAGGGTTGTTAAGAAGGTGTATGGTATGTTGGCCTTCATTATTCAGGGTATTGAGTTCAAGAGCCATGAGGTAATGTTGCACCTCTATAGAACTCTGGTTAGACCACGCTTGGAGTATTGTGTTCAGTTCTGGTTCTGGTCGCCTCATTATAGGAAGGATGTGGAAGCTTTAGAGAGGGTGCAGAGGAGATTTACCAGGATGCTGCCTGGATTGGAGATCATGTCTTATGAGGATAGGTTGAGTAAGCTAGGGCTTTTCTCTTTGGAGAGAAGGAGGGTGAGAGGTGACTTGATAGAGGTGTACAAGATGATAAGAGACATAGATCGAGTGGACAGTCAAAGACTTTTTCTCAGAGTGAAAATGGCTAACATGAGGGGGCATAATTTTAATGTAATTGGAGGAAGGTATAAGGGGGATGTCAGGGGTAAGTATTTTACACAGAGAGTGGTGGGTGTGTGGAACGCACAGCTGGCAGAGGTTGTGGGGGCAGATACATTAGGGACATTTAAGCGACTCTTAGATAGCCACATGAATGGTCGGAATGGAGGGCTATGTGGGAGGGAAGGATTAGATAGATCTTAGAGCAGGATAAAATGTCATCACAACATTGTGGGCTGAAGGGCCCATACTGTGCTGTAATGATTTATGTTCTATAGGGCATCACAAGGTGGCACAGTGGCACAGCTCGTTAAACTGCTGCCTCAGAGCTTTAGCAACCTGAGTTCAAACCTGACCTTGGTGCTCTCTGTGTCGTGTTTGCATGTTCTCCCCATGACTGCATGAGATTCCCCTAAGTTTCCTCCAGTTTCCTCCTACATGACAAAGGCATGCAGATTGGTTGGTTAATTGGCACTATAAACTGCCCTTGGTCTGTGTGGGAAAATGGTGGAATCTGGGGGGAGTTGGAAGTGTGGGAAGGATGGAATAGGATGAGTGCAAGATTGGTGTAAATGGGTTCTTGTTATTTGGCATGGACTCAGTGGGCTGAGGGGCCTGTTTGTGTGCTGTATGACTACATGAGTCTGTGACTCCATGAAAATTAAAGCATGGTAATGGTTCTTAGCCATTAAGATTTGGAAGCACAAGTATTGTTTGGTGCTTGCAAATGTATAAAGTGGATTTGTGGAAAGAAACTGATTTAATGGTCTGGAATTTGCTGCAAGGTGTCTGCATTTGCCATTGCTGCTGAGTATGCTGTTCTTTCTAAATTACTCTTACGCACACCCCTGGAAAACCTGCCAGCTGAGAGCATCCTGAACCTGACTGATGAGATCCTGAGTGACATAAGCATATTATGTGATTGGGCCAGAAAGGACTCAAGATGGTGTCGGAGCATGGCGACTCATTGCAAGCTGATCTCTGCAGAGCCACTCATTACTTCTATTATAACTCATTACTTCTTAGATAAATACTATGTCTCTAAGTATTTCTAATAATGTTCTTTTAAATCTTCCTACAGGTCTGGCGATCTTCCGACCTCCAGGAAGGACTGATCTACCTCACAATCTATCTTGTTATGACCTTGCACCTTAGTGTCTGCCTGCACTGTACTTTCTCTGTAGCTGTTACACTTTATTCTGCATGCTGTTATTGTTTTACCTTTTACTACCTCAATGCAGTGTGTAATGAATTGATCTGTATGAACGGTATGTAAGACAAGTTTTTCACTGTACCTGGGTACATGTGACAACAATAAACCAATTCCTATTCCAATTCGAGAATAAGGGCTGCCCACAGAACTGACAAGGAAACTTGTAATAGACGGTGAAATGATGAACCCCTCCTCATCACTATCAACCATACCGTATGTGAAAGTTATTAAGCTTTGAAATGCCCTTGACATTCAGAACCATTAGAAACTATTTAAAATTGAAATAACATCTAAAAGTTCAGAAAACACAAATTATTACTATAAATGCAAAAAATTAAAAAAAAATCCTTGCCCTTAATGTTTATCCTTGCTGCTGTTCAATATCTACTGAACTTAATGGACTCATGGATCCTTTACCCGGTATATGCAGGAAACGTGCTCTTAAGTAGCAAGTTTATGCAGAGTCCAGTGGAGCTTGGGCAATAACTTCAGGAATACTGGCCAATCATAACAAGGTTTAAGTAAAACCCAGGCCACCATTTCAGGCCAGTGATCTTTCATCAGCTTTGCTCCACAACTGCTGAGCATTTCCAGAATTCCCTGTTTTTATTTGTATCAGATCTCCTGTCAGTGTCTGTCAGTAAGGCAGGGAATGGAGGGATATAAACCATGTGGTAAATTGGTTTATTATTGTCACATATACTAAGGTACAGTGAAAAACTTTGTTTTGCATGCCATCCATGCAATCATTTCATCACATCAATGTATTAAGGTAGTAAGAGGGAAAACAATAACAGAATACAGAATAAAGTGTTACAGTTACAGAGAAAGTGCAGTGCAGGCAGACAATAAAGTGCAAAGCCATAACGAGGTAGATTGTGAGGTCAAGAGTCTGTTACGGATTAAGTAACTATTGGTGAATGTCCCCTTAAGACATAGTACAGTAGTGTGTGTGTGTGTGGGGGGGGGGGGGGGGCGAGTGATTACAACAATAATAGGAGTAAGGACGTGATGACGTTTTTGGAGTAGTCAGTCAGTCAGAGAGAGCGAGAGAGAGAGAGAGACCTGCCTGCTGGTCTCTGTATCGATGGATGAAAAACAATAACTGTGTCTGTCATTACAATCTACGTATGGATTTTTGGAATAATCCAGTGGAGTCCACTTTGCCGTTAACCTGTAGAAGGAGACAGGAATTTGTGTGGACGGCCACGTCTCGAATGCCTTTTGGGGTGGCAGATACTTCGGAACAAAGGAATGGAGATCATCAGTGATTGAGGTGTCGTATGGGTTCCATCGGGGAAAATTTGGATTTCGTAATTTCTCTCCAATTTCTCGCTACATTTCCTCTTCAGTCAACGGTGGTTTTGCAGAAGCCTTTGTTTACGTTTCACCTTACGGCTTGCTGAACTGAACTTTGAGAACTATTCCTGGACTTGGAGTTTGGGGATTTGTCACACACACACTTCAAGTTTAGTTTTTGGGGTTAAGTTTAAGATCTAGCATTTTTACTTCTAACATTCTAACATTTTTACTTTTTTTTATTATCATAAGTAGTTATTAATAAAATAGTTTTTAACACTTATACATGACTCAGTGTGTTTCTTTTGTTGCTAGTATATGACAAGTCCATCTTATTGTACTAGGGAACTGTTCAATAGTTTTATAACAGCAGGATAGAAACTGTCCTTGAGCCTGGTGCTATGTCCTTTCAGGCTTTTGTATCTTCTGCCCGGGAGAAGATACGAATACAAAGATACAGGGGGGGAGAACAGAACATGTCCAGGGTGGGTGGGGTCTTCGCTTACGCTGGCTGCTTTACCGCAGGCAGAGACACAAGAAATTCTGCAGGTGCTGGAATCTGGAGCAATACACAAAAAGTGCTGGAGGAACTCAGCAGATCAGGCAGCATCTATGGAAGGATATAAACAGTCGATGTTTCAGGCCAAGACCCTTCATCGGGACTGGAAAGGAAGAGGGCAGAAGCCAGAATAAGAAGGTGGGGGAGGGGAGGAGTACACGCAGGCAGGGGATAGGTGAGTTCAGGTGATAGGCGAGTCTGCAGGCAAATGTGCAGGCAGATGTGCAGTTTAAATTGGCAGCTTGGTTGGCACAGACATTGTGGGGTGAAGGGCCTGTTCTTGTGCTATTCTGTTGTATGTTCTATGTTTGTCTAGCATCAGAAATATTTCCCTTTTGTGATAAAATATGTAAGAAGGACAGGGCAAGACTGAGAAAAGGAATTTGATCAAGAGCAAAATGGAGTGGGCTTAAATAGTAATTACCATCAGGAGAATGTATGAAAAGGAACTGTCAGAAGACTAGAGGAGAAGATAACCAAGGGAAGGTGCAGAAAGTTATTTGGGTGAATAAAAAACAAAATTAATTCACCAGGGCCTGATAGGGTCTATCCCAGATTGTTAAAGGAGGCAAGAGAGGAGGTTGCTGTGGCTTTGACAATGATTTTTGTATCCTTTTTAGCCACAGGTGAGATCCCAGAGGACTGGAGAATAGCCAATGTTGTTCCTTTGTTTAAGAAAGGCAATAGAGACAAACCAGGAAACCAGAGGTCGGTAAGCCTTAGATTAGTGATCGGAAAATTATCGGGGAAAATTCTCTGGGACAGGATTTACCAGCATTTGGAAAATCATGGACTTATTAGGATAGCCAGCATGGCTTTGTGCTGTTGGGGTTGGGTGGAGATGGTGTGGTGTCATGTCTTGAGCGATTTGAAGATTTGATGAAGTAGACTACCCAGGCCGAATATGGTACGAGCATTGAATTTTTCAGTTTCAGGTAGCCCTCGGTCCCCGTGCTCTTTGCTCTCTCTCCTTCTGATCCACACAGGTTCACCCATCCCCTCCACCCCCTCCCCCTCAGTCACCCAGTTTCATTCCTCTTGCCTGTCTGATTCCATCTGCCGAGCACCCACACACGACACACACTGGCTTCCCTATTCCCCTCCCCCTACTGGCACCACCTGTCCATCATCCCCCGCTCTCCTGTTTCCAGTTACCCCCTTCCTTACCTATCAGATTCCAGCCTCTTGTGTCTCCACTTATCACCTTCCTGTCTCTATCTTCACCCCTCATTCACTCCCATCCTCCAACCCCACCACCTGCCTCCACCTTCCCTTTTTCTTTTTTTCTCTCTCCTCACCTGTCTCTACCTATCACCCACCCATCACAGCCTGCCAGCTCCACCACCTCCCCAGCCCCCACCTGGCTCCATCTGCCCATCATCCCACTCCTCATCTTGTTCCACCCAATGCCTGCCAGCCCCTGCCTCACGCCTCCCTCTCACCTCCTTATTCTGGTTATCCTCCTCCTTCACTCTCAGTTCTGCTGCAGGGTCTCCACACGAAGCATTGACTATTCCTTTGGTATTAGTATTGGTTTATTATTGTCATTTGTACTGAGGTACAGTGAAAAACTTGTCTTGCATACCGTCTGTACAGATCAATTCATTACACAGTACATTCAGGTAGTACAGAGTGCATTGAGGTAGTACAGGGTAAAAACAATAACAGAATACAGAGTAAAGTGTCACAGCTACAAGGAAGTTCATTGCAGGTAGACAATAAGGTGCAAGGTCAAACAAGGTAGATCGTGAGGTCAAGAGTCCATCTCATTATACAAGGGAACCATTCAATAGTCTTATCACTGTGGGGTAGAAGCTGTCCTTGAGCCTCGTGGTATGTGCCCTCAGGGTCCTGTATGTTCTGCTTGATGGGAGACGAGAGAAGAAAAAATGACCTGGGTGGGTGGGGTCTTTGATTTTGCCTCCAAAGATGCTACCTGACCTGCTGAGTTCCTCCAGCAGTTTGTTTTTACATCGGTTGGAAGTATGGGCAGAGAAGATTTTAATCTGGACAAGTGTGAGGTGTTGCACTTTGGGAGATCAAACGTAAAAAGAAAGTGTACAGTAAATGGAAGGACCCTCAGTAGTGTAGATGTATAGATATATAGCTCTCTGAAACTCACAAGTGGATAGGGTGATAAAGAAGGCATATGGCACACTTGCTTTATCAGTTGGGGCATTGAGTATAAAAGTAGGGAGGTTAAGTTGTAGCTGAATAAAACTCTAGTTCCGCCACATTTGGAGTATTGTGTGCACTTGTGGTCACCACATTGCAGATGTGGAAGCTTTGGAGAGTTCCACCGGGATGTTGCCTGGATTAGAGAGCATTAGCTATAAGGAGAGTTTGTACAAATTTGGATGTTTTCTCTGTCGTGCCAGAAGCTGAGGGGTGACCTGATAGAAGTATATAAAATCATGAGAGGCATAGAGAGGGTAGGTAATCTTTTCCCCAGGATGGAAATGTCAAATACCAAAAGGCATAACTTTAAGATGAGATGGGGAAAGTTTAAAGGAGATCTATGAGGTAAGTTTTTGACACAAAGGATGGGAGGTACCCAGAACGTGCTGTCAGGGGAGGTGGCTGAAGTAGATATGATGGCAATGTTTAAAAGGCACTTGGACATGCACATGAACAGGCAGAATGTGGAGGGGTGTAGACCATGTGAAGGCAGAAGGGATTAGTTTAATTTGGCATGGTCGTTAGCACAGACGTGTTCTGTGTCAATGTTCTACTGGTGCTATAGGTTGTCTGTGGCAGAGGACAGTAAGCATCGGAATAAGGAATCACTCAAATAAACTTGTGAAAATTATAATGGAATTCTCAGATTTATCTCAAGAGGCATAGACCATTAAAACCATGAGATAATGATGAGATAGCATAAAACTTTAATAAGACCACAGTTAGAATGCTATGCGCTGTACTCCACACTATATCAAGAGTACAGCTAAGGTTTCCCAGAATGTTGAATGGTGTGAGGAAATATATATTTGCAGGAAAACTTAAAGAAAAGCCCTTCTTTGTTAGAAGCAATATGACAGGAATGAGGCATGGAATGTGATAGGCTGAATAGCCTTATCTATACTGTAAATCTCAAGGACAATAAACTTTTAAAGTTCATTCACAGGATGTAAATAATGCTCGCAATGCCAGCAGTTATTGTCCATCCCCCAAATTGCCCTGAAAATACAGACACAGATAAGATGGGTCTGAAGTCACACATAGGTCAGACATTGTAAGGATGGCAGATTTCACCACCAAGTCTCCTGAAGAACATTCGTGAACCAGGTGAGCTTTAATGAAAATCCAGTAGTTTCTTGATTACTTTTACTGAGACCAGACTTTTGTCCGTAATCCCAGATTTTACTTACGTTCCCCGTTTGTCATGGTGAGATTCTTTCTTATGTTCCAGCCTCTAGCTGCTAGTCTAGTAACCTAACCACTTTTCTCCCATACCCCAGAGGACAAAGAAGTATTACGAGTTAGGTGAAAATGAAAGCACAATATACAACAAGAAGACTGAAAGCTAGCCGGGTATCTGCTTTGCTAAACATCACCAGTCTGTCGCAAGATAACCTCGAGCTTCAAGTCAGTTGCTATTTTAAATCACTTCCATTCTTTGTCTTCTACAACCCTTGTTATTCTAATAAAGACCAACATAATCTCAAGGAATGGTATGTTTTCCCTTGTAATTGGTACGTAATTCAGTTTCAATGAAAAATAAAGCATAAAGGAAAATTGAGGAAATGCTGGTGGATATGTATTTCCCTTAATTGAGGCAATTAAGGCAAGTTGCATAAATTTGGCTATTTTTCTTCTGGATCTACCATACATCTAATGCACCAATCCATGGAGGAGCCTGACATGAAGGGTATTGTCTAATAACTTGCATTTGAAACCACTTCTGGGATTTTCATACATGTGTGCATATCCAGCAAGACGACTCATTGAGAAGGCTTTCACAATAATTGTCAGCTTGTAATCTCCAGAAATCATGATGGACCCATTTTGCTTTAACACTGACACAATAGATGTTGCCATTCAGAGTACTTAACAGGTTCAATTATCTTCTCTCTGAGAAGTCTGTCAATTTCTGCCACCAATTTTGATTTCATTGAATAAGGCACTGATCACAGCTTGAAGAATGCTGGTGGATACATATTTCCCTCTGTCGTGGTAATAATCTTTGTTTATTGCTCTGAAATGATATTCTGTTTGCTTTGAAAATGTGTGTTTTGCTGCTAGTCCACTGTGTACATTATTCCGTGGAACAGCAGGATTCAATTGTGAGTCTTGCACATTCATACTTCAGAATCAGAATCAGAATCAGATTTATTGTCACTGACAATGTGACGTGAAATTTGTTGTTTTGCAGCAGCAGTACAATGCAAGGCATAAAAATTTATAAATTACAAAAATAAATAGTGCAAAAAAAAAGAAATAATGAGGTAGTGTTCATGAGTTCATGGATAGTTCAGAAATCTCATGGTGGAGGGGAAGAAATTGTTCCTAAATCATTGAGTGTGGTCTTCACACTCCTGTATCTCCTCTCTGGTGGTAGTAACGAGAAGAGGGAACGTCCCAGATAGTGAGGGTCCTTAATGATGGATGCCGCCTTCTTGAGGCACCACCTCTTGAAGATGTCCTCGATGGTGAGGAGGGCTGTGCCCCACCCAATGATGATTAGAATGTTTCTTAGTAATCCACAAATTCCTTATTTTTTTTATTTCCAGATTTCTCTGGGTTCAGCGGGCTTTTCATTAAATTATATGTACTAGATCCAAAGAAACTAATTAGGAAAGACCTCTGTTCATCTTCATCAGCAATATTGTTTTCACAAAGAAATGCACCAGTATCAGGCAGCACCTGCTAAGTCTGGGTTTGAGTGCCAAGTGTTGCAGTCAAACCCATTTGTGTGGCCATTTTATTTCCTTACTATTTTCTTTTTTAGATAAAACAGGAAGTCTTTCCAATTCTCCCATCATTTTATTTTTGAAAGTCAATACAACTTGACTTCAGGAACAACTTTGCTCATCGCCAAGCTGATATATCTCAACATACAATAAAAGTGTCAGCTGAATTTCATCCATTTCAGAAGGTTATTTGTTTTCTTAAAGCCTTGTAGATGCACCAGGGTGAAAACATAGCGCTCATGGAGATCAATCACCAGAGTTTTCTGATTACAAACCACACGAAGAGGCCTTTCATAGTGTAAAGCCTACTTGTTAGTGAACTACCTAGAGATTGGGCCTCGGGCATCAATGAATTCTCCTGCAGGGAGCCCTCAAACAAAACATGCTTTGGCCACTGTATGGTGACATTTTAATACCTCAAACAAGTGCCCTTCAGTATCTAGGAACTTGCAAACAATTTTTCAGTTTTTAGACCAATAAAGCTGGTAAGGATACCACTGTTGATGTAAACTCTCCTGTCTTACATCCCAATCACAGAATTTCCCTTTTGTTTCTTCTCATCCTTTCTGACCTTGTTTAAAACCTTTTACATCAGTAGCAATTCCCAGTTCTGATGGAAATTTACCATATCCAGATGCTGTCAGATATTCTATGTAAAAGCAATTGGTCTCTGATAGTCAGGGTGCACGAATGAATGAAGGATGAGAACGTGAATATAAGATTAAATGGGAGAGATATGGAGCAAAACAGCAGGTTAAACATCATTACACAGAGGCTTCAGAATGTACCTTCAATGTCAGTGGCTTGCACTAAAACAATAAAGATCAGATTTGTTAAAACAGAGCAAGAGAGAGGAGTTGAGGAAAATATGGAATCGGGTGGGGAAAGGTGCCTAAAACAATTCACTCCTTAATAATTACTGACATAGACTGGATGGGAGAATAAACTGCTCCCAGACTATAATCTTTCATATTTCTATGATTACAAAATGACTGACAGAAACAAGGATCAGTATAAATTTAGAACTGATAAAGAAAACAGGACTGCTCCGTCATTAATCTGCAGATTCATAATTGCAATTTACATTTCCTTGCATCCTAGATTCTCAGGTTCACTCAGTTGTCCAAAGATGGCAAAAAGAACAAAAGAAAATAAAATCCTTGCAAGTAGTTTCCATAAGTATGCCTGAATGAAAATCTGATGCAGAAAACTCGTCAGATTTTACCTGTCCAAATCCACAGGGCTGAGCTTCATTCTTTTGTCACTCCTTGGAAAGGTATTTCGGAACAGTGCACTGAACCATAGAGCAATACGGCACAATACAGGCCCTTTGGCCCACCATGTTGTGCCGCCCTTTAAGGATGTGGAAGCTTTCGAGAGGGTGCAGAGGAGTTTATCCTCAATATCCAGGTGGTTATTAAAAAGAAAAGACATTGACTTTTGAATGCTGATGAGCATTTGTGCATCCTGGGTTTAAATTATCAGGCAAACTGAATGAAGACCACATTCAGTTTCGTCACCCTTGTAGGGTGGTGAGAGATTTAAATTATTCATGTCTAATTCCATTATCATTGCTATTGCAAAAAGTTATGTTACTTCTTTGGATTTGTTTCGATAAATAGGGAATTTTAGTATTTGAATAATCAATTAGTCACCAATTCCTTTCTCCTGACAGATGCCAAAGAATGCACAAAAAATGAATTCAGTAATGTAAGTGCCACCAAAACAACCTTGAAAGCAGTCAAAAAGAAAAGCTACAGTGAAGAGAATTAAAATAAAACAGATAAAATGTTTAGCTCTTTTAATTTAATTCTATTATTTTCTCATTTAGTTAGTGACTGTGAAATGAGAAAGACAGAAATAAAAAAGCGCCTCACAGATTCTCAAGTACTGTTGTTCAATTTTGATGCATTGTTCAATTGTAATGGGAAAATAATGCAACCGAGTCCAGTGGTGCCCTAAATGTTAATGTGCCCTTTAAAGTTTGAAAGGGAATAAAATCAGTCCCCTTTGTTTGTATAATCAGGCAACACACTTTTATACAATGACATTTTACCCTTTATCTCTGGTTTGTTTTTGAAGGTACAGTGACTATTAACAGCAAAATGCAGTTGATGCTTATGGCAGGTGTTTCAACACAATGGAAGGCCCTTGAGACAGGTGCATATGGTACAGTAGACTTTCTCCAGCCTGCATATTAAATATTAGTGCGACAAGACTTTGTCCCTAAGCTGTCAGCTTGATTTTTAAATAAGGATCAAACAACAGATTGGCCGTTTTTTTGAAATTAACACATAGCTCTGATTTATGTTTTTCCTTTCCTTCCAGAGGTGTTTATTTTGTTGCCAAATGTGCTCTTTGGAGCTGATCAAAGCAGAGTGTTTCACTGTGGAGTAAAATTCAGGACAATGCTGTTAAATTCTGTTCAGAAAGAACCTTTTTCCTGTATTGGGATAAAATAGATATGCTGAGCATTTCTTTTGTGAATGGTTCTGCATTCAATGCATGTTATTTTTCTAATGTGATATCCTGTCAAAATGGATTATTCTGAAATCTAGTACCATTGGGAGAATACAAAACTCCTCAAAGTATTTCAGTTTATGATCTGTTGCCTTTTTGCAGTATGGATATGCTTCTGAAAGGCAGAAATAAATAAAACACATGCTAGAAAATCAGAAATCAAAACAGAAAACACTAGAAACACTCAGCAGTCAGGCAGCTTCCATGGAGAGATCAGCTCCGGTCAGACAGCATCTCGGTTTCTCTTTCACAGTTGCTGCCTGACCTTACCTGACCTTTCCACGATGCTGCCTGATCTGCTGAAAGTTTCCAGCGTTGTTTGTTTTCACTTTAAATTTTTGTCCATCTTCTACCAAGTGGGACATGTGAAATTTATTAATTGTCACTTGAAAAGATTCTTTTCTCTCATGAATACATCAAACTAAGATGTATTAGGGATGTATTGTGCAAATAAAGAAACAATGAATTCACAGATCATAGAACAGTTAAGATATAGAAGGAGGCTAATCCCATTGTGTATGTGCTATCCAACCTAATCCCATGTTCTAGCAGCTCAATCACGTTGATGCCACAGCCAAGAAAGCTCACCAGTGCCTCTACTTCCACAGGAGGCTAAAGAAATTTGGCATGACCTTTGGCACTCCCCAAGTTTTACTGATGCACCATAGAAAGCATCTTATCTGGATGCATCGCGGCTTGGTATAGCAATTGCTCTGCCTGGGACAACAAGAAACTGTAGAGGGTTGTGGACACAGCCTTGCACATCATGGAAACCAGCCTCCCCTCCATGGACTCTGTCTATGCTTCCCGCTGCTTCAGTAAAACAGCCAGCATAATCAAAGACCCCATCCACCTAGGACATTTTCTCTTCTCCCCTCTCCCATCGGGCAGAAGATACAAAAGCCTGAAAACACATGTCACCAGGCTCAAGGACAGCTTTTATCTCACTGTTATAAGCCTATTGAATAGTTCTCTAGTATAATAAGGTGGACTCTTGACCTCACAATCTACCTTGTAATGACCTTGCACCTTATTGTCTACCTGCACGGGCATTTTCTCTGTAGCTGTGACACTTTACTCTGCCTTCTGTATTGTTTTACCTTGTCCTGCCTCGATGCACTGTGTAATGAATCGATCTGTATGAACAGTGTGCAGGACAAATTTTTCACCTTACCTCAGTACAAGTGACAATAATAAACAAATTCCATTTCCAATTCCGGTCAGTGTGTGACCCTACAGGTCATCACTCTTCAAGTACTGTCCAAGTATTTTTCAATGTGAAGAGAACTTCAGCCTTTACCCACCCTTCCAGACAGTGAGTTGCATACCTGTCACCCTTTGGGTTTAAAATAATTTTCCTCATCACCCCTCTAACCCTCCCTAATAACTTTAAATCTATGGTTCCTGGTTTTTAACTCTACTGCCTAGGGAAATAGGTTCTATTTAGTTCTGTTTGGTTTATCCAGGCCTCTCGTAATTTTATATACAATAATTGTCTCCATTCACCTTCCAATCCAAAGGAATCTAACATAGTTTATCCAATCTTTTCTCATAGCAGCAATATTCCAGTCCTGTAATGTAGTGAGCAGAATTGTATGCAGTACTAATGCTATAGCTTTACTAGTTCTAGCATAACCTCCCTACTGTGACTAATGAAGGAAAGAACCCCATGTGTCTTTTTAACTACATTATTGACTTTTCTGGAGACACACGAGAACTGCAGATGCTGGAATCCAGAGCAACAAAAATCTGCTGGAGGAACGTCGATAATTCCTTTCCACCCACAGATGTTGCTCGTCCCACTGAGTTCCTCCAGCAGATTGTCTGTTGCTTATTGACTTGTTCCACTACCTTTGAAGATCTGTGCATGTAATTTCCAAGGTCCCTCTCTTCCTTCCTACCACTCGATATCCTTCTATTTACTGTTTACTCCTTTATCTTGTTGCATCTCCCTAAATGCCTTACCTCTTTACCTTGCATTTGCATTTTCAATTCAAATACATGTTCTGTTTGCAAGTATTCATCTATCTAGCAACAATACTGAGAACTCGGTACTACCATCAGGGAGGAGGTACAGAAGCCTGAAGACCCACACTCAACAATTCAAAAACAACTTCTTCCCCCCCAACTGTCAGATTTCTGAACGGTCCATGAACCCATGAACACTACCTCGTTATTCCTTTTTTTTTGAACTATTTATTTATTTTTGTAATTTATAGTAACTTTATGTCTTTGCACTGTAATGCTACACTGTAAAACCATCAATTTCACATCATATAAGTTAGTGATAGTAAGTTTGATTCTGATTCTGATTATGAACATTAGGGGAAATATTAGAGGCTAATCAACCACAGTCGACACTGGTTTTAAGGGAAAGGTTAATCTGACTAATTTTTTTGAGATCTTAACTGAGGGTTGCTGACCATGGTGCATCTAATGGAGATGTTATCAATGGCAAATTTCCACATGACATTTTGATCTGGGAAGTAAAAGCCCTTGCGATCCAAGAGAAAGTGACATATTAGATATATTGCTTGAAACAGTGGTCTGTTAAAAGTTGCCTGGTTAAGCAACTGAAGGGTCATAACCTACAAGACTATAGATCAAGAGTGGGGAAGTGGGAGTATTCTCAATACAGGCCATCCCTGGGTTACGGACACCCAACTTATGGACACCCCTACATACAGATGAGCTCCCATAATATTATTAAATTCGTAAGTCTGACATATGTACATACATTCATTCCACAAACAGCAGAACTAGTTTCCTCTCTCCACTTTCAGTGATGGTTCTTTCTTATCAGTTTTATGTGCTTTTGATGCTATTCAGCACAGTACCGTGGTAGTGTGGTCACCAATATAGACTGATTTTTGTGTATTTTCCGACTAATGGACAAAATTGACTTATGGATGTCTGTAAAAATGGAACCTGGCTGTTACCCGGGGACAGTCTGTCGCTCCGTTTTGGCTCACATGGATATGAAGAGCCAAGTGGCCTCTCTCTGTGTCACTAAGCTCTTTGATTCCTTTAGAAAATAGGAAATTATATTTGTATGGCCCTTTATATAACCCTAGGGCTTCAGAAGCACTTCACAGCCAATGAGAAATACTTCAGAAATATAACTGTTTGTGTAATATAGAAAACAGACTACGGTAATTGGTTTACTATTGTCACATGTACCGAGATACAGTGAAAAACTGTTATGGACCCATCAGTTAAGATCAAGGCTTGCATACCCCATGAAGCAGATACAAAATGGAAATGAATATTTCGTGAGCAGCAAAGTTTTGAAAATGATGCTGTACAATCCAACTTGATTGACAGTTTTGAAAGCTCTTGTGAGATTGAGAAAGATTATCTGCAGTAATTAATGTGGTTGAAGTTGTTGCATGTACATTTTTGAAATTGGGAGGAGGTTGTTGAGGAGGACCCTGGTAGACAGAAGGGATACCCACCTCTGTTTACTGCAATTAGTTTCTCTCCATTCTTGATATTAATCATGATTATGGCAATTCTGGTTACCCCAGTCATGTTCTCCTCTTCCCAGATGCAGGAGATACAGTTGTAAATTTATAACTGAATTTCCTTTCTACTAAAGTTTAGCAGAGAAACCATCTGATCCTTTTTTGTCTTTAAGTTGACATATGGCTTTTCCATTTTTTTATCTGTCAAGACCAGACTGGTACTGGCCTAGTTGAACAGGAAAGGCACATGGAAGTGAAGGTAACTCAAAAGTTACAGCTGAATGGCTGGAAATTAGTGGCAACAGCAAGTTAAGGGCAAAACCTGAACACTTAGTCTGTGATGTGCTTCAAAAACTGCTCAGCAGGTTAACATCTTCTGAAGCCTTGAGCGTGTAAACATCCATTATCAGATTCATGGAGATCAGCTCACTTTTTGACTCTGAATATAAAATAGATGGGGTAAAATAAAAATTAGGCCAAACATCCCCCTCCAGCATAGAGTGGTTCTGTAAATGTTTGCAAAGCGCATGAATAATATTGTAAGATATGCATAGAGAACAAAGTATAGAAGAAAAATAAAGTCAGTAGAATTTTTGTAGCATAACTTTGGTCAGAGAAAGAGCCATCTTGGTTGGGCATAAATGTGGAGCTTGAAGTAACAATTATGTTTTAGTGCATTGTTGTACAGTAATTGGTGGTAACATTTATGTTTTATTGCATTGGAAGTAACATATTTGTTTTATTGTGTTGGTAATAACATTTATCTTTTATTGAATTGCTTGGAATTGGGAGTAACAGTTTTGTTTTGTTGCACTGCATAAAATTGGTAATAACGTTTATGCTTGAGTAGGTATGTAAAGTTTTATATTGGACCTGGAGCCAAAATTCCTCGTTTAATTGCTACCACTGGAAGATTAAACCACAACACAGAGAGATAAAGATAGAACTTTGGGGGATCCATTTAAAAAGTGTCATCTTTTGCATCTACCTGAAGGGGCTTTTCCAAACCAGTGTCTTGGAGGGTACAACATTCCCTCACTGCTGCATTGAAATATCAGCATAGAACATGAAGTCAAATCTTTAGATGTGTGGCTTGAACCCAAATCTCCGACCCTGAGTTGAGGTATGAACGTGGCACAAAGGAATTTGCATTTTTATGGGTGCTTCCGCAATTATCATTTATTTATTTTCTCCTGATATAACGTAATATATGATTAGTTCATGAAATGCAGGATTGATAGAAAGACAACTGATTTGTTTTTTGCCTTCAACTTCCACTTTATCACCAGCCCAGATTAGATTGTTGGACATCTGCAGCCACTCTGGTGACAGAAGTCATCGTAATGGTCCGAGAATTGATCATTTCATTACCCACATGAGCACTTACCATATCAGCAGGTGTCACAGTGGCACAGCTAGTAGAGCTACTGCCACACAGCTCCAGCGATCTGAGTTCAGTGCTGACCTCCAATGCTGTCTGTGTGGAGTTTTCACGTTCTCCTTATGTCTGTGTGGATTTCCCTTGGGTGATCCATTCTCCTTCCACATCCCAAACACTGTGGATTGGTAGGTTAATTAGCCACTGTAAATTGTCCCTGGGGTGAAGATGATTGGTAGAATCTGGAGGAACTAATGTGAATGTGGGGAGAGTGAAATGGGATCAATGTAGGAATAGTATAGGTGGCAGTTGACAGTTGGTGGAGATTCATTGGGATGGAAGGTCTATTTCTATGTTGTATGATTTCATGACTCTATGACACTCCAGACCTGTTTTGGGCTGACCTAGAGTAGGGTTTAACTCACTGGACTGGTACCAAGAGGCCGGACTATTGATTTGAGAGCATGAGTCCAAATGCCATCAAGGTAGCTGGGGAAGTTCAGGTGCCAACTAAATGGGATCTTAAAGGAGAAGCTAATGGGGATCATATGAGGAGGTACAAGAAATTCCAACAAGACAGAAGGCTAATGCATCACTGTGGTCTTAATGGGTTGGATCTTTAATTGATGATGGAAGTGAGAGTGGAAATTGTTTATAGTCTAAGATTCTTCCTTAAGACCTCCACCAGTAAGAAGGAGAAAGACAACAGGCGCATCTGAAGATTACCCACCAAGTTGCAGAGCATCCTGATTTCAAAATGTATCTCTGGTCCTTCATAGTCACTGCATTTAAATGTAAGAATTCCATCCAATAACGATACAACTTAGTGTGAGTACCTTCATCAGAAGGACCACAGTGGTTCGAGAAGCCAGTTCACCACCACCTCCTCAAGGGTCATGGGAATGGGCAATAAATGCTGGTCACATTCTGGAAAAAGAATACATGTAGAAAAACAAGGCAAGTATTAATAAGCAGCTTGAATTCATAATGGAAAGCCAGTGTGCATTTATTAAAGGCAAATTATGTTTGATTAAATTGATTTAAGTATTTTGGCAAACTGACAGGAAACTTTTATTAGAATAATGAAATTGATGTGTGTATGAAATTTCAGAAGGAATTTCATAACTTCCCATATAAAAAGGTGGTTTGCAAAATCGAGGCCCGTGGAGTAACAGAGAACATAGAACATTACAACACAGGAACAGGCCCTTGGTCCTCCATGTCTGTGCCGATCATGATGCCAACCTAACTCATCCTATCTGCCTGCACTTAGTCTGTTTCCCTCTATTCCCTGCCTGTTTGTGTCCTTGTGATTTTGGAGTTTCTGAGCCAACGGTGAACAAGATCCTAAACTGAATAGGATAAAGGCTCTTGTTCCATATTCATAGCTGGTCAGGAAACATAGAACTTTCTTGGGAAGGGTAGTTTGTTTTAAGGATAGTGGTGAACTTTGGTTTAGTGGGCAGAGATTGAGAAAACATAAAGGATTGCTGTGAGCAATATTATTCCTGTGCTGTCTGTAAGGAGTTTATACGTTCTCCACGTGTCTGCGTGGGTTTCCTCTGGGTGCACCAGTTTCCTCCCACATTCCAAAGACGTACGGGTTAGGAAGCTATGGGCATGCTACGTTGGCGCCGGAAGTGTGGCGACATTTGCGAGCTGCCCCCAGACCACTCTACGCAGAAGATTCATTTCACTGTGTGTTTCGATGTACATGTGACTAATAAAGATAAGGATATCTTATATTGATTTTTTTCTTTACATGTAGTTTCACTAAATCTAAATAAGATATATTGTGAAACTTTTACCTTCATGGTCTGGAGCGAGAAATAGAATTAATATGTGAATCTCATGACTTGTCCTGTAATATGGAGGTTGTGTGCCCATAATCTGATAACACATTACTGAAAATCTGTTTGATAAGCTTATCTGACATCTCTCTCCCAGCATGTATTTTGACCCTACTGTGTCCTTTTGTTTGAGTCCCTCACTTTCAGGCAGATCAGCTTCTAATTTTGCTTTCTGTTCAGAATCCTAATTGTCACCCAGTGAGCAGGGAATAATAATGGGTGCCTTAGCAAACCAACACAATTTATCATCCTAGATTTGCAGAATACTGGAGGGAGCCCTTGACCTCATTTAAGCTTCTGCATTTTCAAGCTAACTGTTTGTTTAGTTTTAGTGTTGAATATAAACACTGTTGTAGCATCTTTCCCCTTCAGCACTTGCTTTTGTCAATAGTATTAGCAGCCATGGTAGCAAAGGATACATGTTGTCTATAGGAAACCTTTCTTTCTTTTGACACTGGACTACCAAACGATATATAATCCATGGTATCTCCTTGGATATTAGGCATTGACCTGTGTACACATTTTGCTGTCATTACGTTGGGGCTCTTACTTTGCATGAATTTATATATTGCTCCAGGACCTCATGGAAACCAATGAAAAGAAATGACCTGCCTTTAACTATCTTCCAGCCATGTCAAGAACTGTGCTCCTCTAGTAATCTGCTTGAGTAACTTGATGAATGAATAGCAAACTGATTAACCCTCCTGAATCTACCCATTAAGAAATATTGCAAAATTGCACAATCCTACAATGGAATTGTTCTGTCAAATAAAGTTGATAGAGGGAACATGAAAGTTGTGGGAATACCATTACGTAATGCTGCTTGTCATGACCATAAGTCCCAAGGAAAGTTTACTTCCTATTTCCAGAGATTGTATCCTTTAACTCTTTTTGGATCCCATCTTTTATTATTATAATTATCATTATTATTATTATTATTATTATTATTATTATTATATGTTCTGCAGCAAAAATTTGTCCTTGGCTGCATGTTCAATGTGTGTCAGATGGTCTCTAGTTCCAAAATTTGCTTCTGCTGAGTTTTTCTTCTGCTCTGAGTCACAGTAAGTCCAGGACTGTGTTGGAGCATTAGTTGGAGCCATACATTTCATGTGGAGCATATTAGCAATATGGGTATTGTGTAACCATAAACTGATACTGAGTGTCTGTCTGATCAGATTGATTCACATCTCCCTCCCCATGCTGGGGAACACCTGTTAGATTTTATGCTTGGCCTATTGTTACAAAGCATCTGTGACACCACTAATTTCAGTGGGGATTGCAGGGCTGTGGGGAAACAAAACTAAGACAGAAAATGTAAATTAATTACTTATAAGTATCTTATAATGAATTACTTATAAGATTATTTTGTTTTTGAATTTTATAATCATATGTTTTTTTTAAATTTCATGTGTAATAGTTTTTAAATGTTCCTAAATCATTTTTTTCCAGGATTGAAATGTCTAATACTAGAGGGCATGAATTGAAGGTGAGAAGCAGTAAATTCAAAGGAGATGTGAGGGACAAGTTTTTACACAGAGAGTGGTGATTGCCTGGAATGTGCTGCCAGGGGTGGTAGTGGAGCCAAAGATGATAGAGACACTTAAGAGGCTCTTAGATAGGCACATGAATATGCAGAGAATGGAGGGATATGGACTTTATGTAGGCAGAAGGGATTAGTTTAGTCAGGTGTTTAATTACTAGTTTTGAGGACAGGATCCTTCATTACATCATTCAAGGCTCAGATCCTCACCATTGGACTCTGGGACATTTCTGCCCAGTAAAGGTAAACCTCTCTGCATCTAGACTAGGTATACACTGGTGATAAGTGTCCACACAGGGGACGATTCTGGGCAGTAGGTCTTCGTCAGCACAAAACAGATCTTTGCTTCCGAATGCTGATTTATCAGTAAATAAATGGAAAAAATAATTTAAACACATTTGTTGGTATTTACTCGGATGTTGCTTGGAATATTTTCCAGAGGAATATATATTAGTTGTTACTCATTCCAATCACAGTATCTATAAAGTTGTAGGTTTCAGCTCATAGCAGGTGCAATCTGTTGAAAAAATTGCCTTTCTGTCATGAGCACAGATTGCTTAAACACAAACTTGCATTTCTATTTGTTACAGCTCCACATAGCATAATTATGTATGATGGACTGTAAAGGAGGATGACCATTCTTGCTGGTAGAGATAGAAACTATGCTTTAGGCCTTCATCTTATCAAACTGGAGTATGTTTCAATTAAACCAGGATTGGACATCTGACAATTAAGCCATTAAAGAGGCCAAGGTGTTTGGTGTGACAGAGTAATGAGTCATCAATGTGTATGTGGAATGTGACATTATGACTTCACTTGTTGCTGTGGTATTGCATGCAGAATTAAAGTAGGAGATATCCAAGGATCCCAAAAATAAATGCTTCTGGGTCACCAGACATAATGGTGCAGGAGGTGAACAGAGAAACCACCGTATTTTATATCATCCACTAAGCAATCAAGCGAGGATATAGTAATGGCTGTTTCATTTGACTGGACAATGAAGGAGAGGCATTGGAGGAGGATGGTGTAAGCCAGTTGTCAGGTTCAGAATCGCAGGGTGACGTTTTGAGCTTAATTTGAGCAGTTGAGGAAAATCAAGAAGTAAACCATGAGTAGTTACTGTTTGGCTCTGGTACCAATTCCAATATTTAAAAACTAATTTTCAGGATCTGGATGTCACTGGAATGGCCAGCATTTACTTACCTACCCTAACTCTGCTTGATAAGGTGATAGAGAGCCATCTTCTTAAACTGTTGCAGTCCTTCTAGCGAAGGCAATCCCACTGTGGCGTTGGATAGAGAGTTCTAGAATTTAAACCCATTGATGATAAAGGACCAGTGATATATTTCCAAATCAGGATGATGTGTGACTTGGAGGGGAACCTACTGGTAGGGGACCCAGCTTCCTTCTGGTGGGTTTTCTCCTCCTCTTCCCCCCACCTCTCTTTCCGATCTTCCTCTGGTCCTCCTATTTCTGTCCACTTCTCTCCCCATTCCCCGATCTGGTACTGGTTCCATCTGCCGTTCACTTCTCCCCTAATGGTTCCCATTCTCACAAGATCACAAGACAAAGGAGCAGAAGTAGGCCATTCGGCCCATCGAGTCTGCTCCGCCACTTCACCATGAGCTAAACTATTCTCCCATCTAGCCCCAATTCCCAGACTTTTCACCATATCCCTTGATACCCTGACTAATTAGATACCTATCAACCTCCTCCTTAAACACCCCCAATGATTGGGCCTCCACAGCTGTATGTGGCAACGAATTCCATAAATCCACGACCCTCTGGCTAAAGAAATTTCTCCTCATCTCTGTTCTAAATTATCACTTCCTTTACTTATAAGATTCCAGAATTGGTAGCCTTTTCTGTTCCTGCTTAACACCCTCCAGCAGCTGTCTCCAATCTTCACATTCCCCTCCTCCCACCTTGCTCTGTCAACCTCTCATTTTTTTCCCTCTCTCTCTTTGTCTCCCTCCATCTACCATATACCTGCCACTGTCTCCCAACTCCGAACCCCTCCCACACCTGGCACAACCTGCCCATCATTTTTCATCCCTCCTCAGTCAACTAATCACCTCAGCACTCCCTCTCTCCTCTTTATATCGGCTATCTTCCCTCACCACTCTCCATCCTGATGGAGCGTTTCGATGCTAAAAGTTCACAATTCCTTTACCCCTACAGATGCTGCTCAACCTGCTGAGTTCCTCCAGCAGATTGTTTGTTCCTCAAATTCCAGAATCTGTGCCTATGGGTAGTGGTGTTCACATTCGCCTGCGTGCCTTGTCCTACTTGGTGGTAGAGATCCTTACTGCAGGACACCCAGGCTTTGACCTGTTCTTCCAATCATAGTATTCATGTAACGTCCCCCCAATTGAGTTTCTAGTAAATGGTGACCCCCGAGTCAAAAATGGCAATAGCATTGAATATAAAGAGTTGGTGTTTAGATTCTCTCCTGTTAGGGATGGCCATTGCCTGGACCTTTGGCATTGTGAATGTTATTTGTCACCTACCAGACCATGCCTGAATGTTGTCTACATCTTGCTGTAAGCTGTTATCAACCATTTCATTTGCTGAATAGTTGGGAATGGAAATGTACATTTTGCAGTCATCAGCGAACATCCTCAGTTCTGACCTTATAATGGAAGGAAGATCATGACTGAAGCAGTTGAACATGGTTGGGTCATGGACAATGCCCTGAGGAACTCATGCACTGTTGTGAATTAAAATGAAAAAAAACACATGCTAGAAATATGAAATAAAAGCAGAAAATGCTGAAAACACTCCAGCAAGTCAGGCAGCATCTGTGAAGAGAGAAATTGTTAATGTTTCAGGTCTAACACCATTTGTCAGAACACATCAGAACCTGAAATGTTGACTACATTATTTTCTGCAAATGACCTGCTGAGCTTTTCCAGCATTTTCTGTTTTTATAGTTGCAGTGATGTCCTGGGAAGAGTTTGATTGATCTCCAATGACATTCCAACCATCTTCCTTCATACGAGGTATGACTCCAACGACTGCAGTGTCTTCCCTTGATGCCCATTGACGTTAGTTTTACCAAGGCTTCTAAATGCCACACTTGGCTAAATCCTGCCTTGACAGCACAGATACTCACTCTCAACTCATCTCTTTGGTCCATATTTTAATCAAAGCTGTGATGAAGTCTGTGCTTATCTAAAAGAGGCTATTAGAAAGGCCAATGAATCAGAATCAGAGTCAGGCTGATTATCACTGACTTTTATGTTGTGAAACATGTTGTTTTGCAGCAGCAGTACAGTGCAAGGACATAAAATTACAATAAATTACGACATAAATAGATAGTGCAAAACAAGGAATAATGAGGTAGTGTTCATTGGTTCATGAACTGTTCAGAAATCTGATGGCGGAGGGGAAGAAGCTGTTCCTAAATCGCTGAGTATGCATCTTCAGGCTTCTGTACCTCCTCCCCAACGGTAGTAAGAGAAGAGATCATGTCGTGGATGGTGAGAGTCCTTAGTTATGGATACCACCTTCTTGAGGCACCGCCTCTTGAAGATGTCCTTTATGGTGGGGGTGGTTGTGCCCATGATGGAGCTGGCTGAGTCTAAAACCCTCTGCAGCCTCTTGCAATCCTGTGCATTGGAGCCTTCATACCAGGCCATGATGCAAGCAGTCAGAATGCTCTCCACCGTACATTTACAGAAATTTTCAAGAGTCTTTGGTGACATACCGAATCTCCTCAAACTCCTGATGAAGTAGAGCCGCTGGCATGCCTTATTCATGATTGCATCCATGTGTTGGGCCCAGGGTAGATCCTCCGAGATGTTGATACCCAGGAACTTGAAGCTCAGGAATGTGCAAGGAATGGAAGAATATGGATCACGAGCAGGCAAAAGTGATTAGTTTAACTTAGCATCATGTTCAGCACATACATCATGGGTCGAAGGCCTGTTCCTGTGCTGTACTGTTCTATGTTCTTTCTGTAACGAAGCTGGTCAAGTACAGCTACAACAGGGTGGCATGGTAGCATAGTGGTTAATGTAAAGCTATTACAGCGCCAGTGATCAGGGTTCAATTCCCGCCGCTGTCTGTAAGGAGTTTGTACGTTCTCCCCGTCACTGCATGGGTTTCCTTTGTGTGTCCTGGTTTCCTCCCACATTCCAAAGATGTGTGTCTTAGTAGGTTACCATGAGTGTAATTGAATGATGCAGTCTTGTTGGGCTAGAAGAGCCTGTTACCATGCTGTATAAATAAAGTTTAAACAATGGCAACAATGACAAAAAGGAAATTTCCCCAGGTAGCAGGGGAATCAGAGAAAACTTTCTCATATTTTTCCCAGTGCGACAATGGCTAACACGAGGGGACACAATTTTAAGGTGATTGGAGGAAGGTATAAGGGGGACGTCAGGGCTACATTTTTTACACAGGGTGGTTGGTGGGTGTGTGGAACGCACTGCCTGCAGAGGTTGTGGGGGCAGATACATTAGGGACATTTAAGAGATTCTTAGATAGGCATATGAATGATAGAAAAATAGGGGGCTATATGGGAGGGAAGGGTTAGATAGATCTTAGAGCAGGATAAAATGTCGGCACACCATTGTGGGCCAAAGGGCCTGTACTGTGCTGTGGTGTTCTATGTTCTATATTCTATGTGTTATTTCTCACATTTCTGCCTATCAAGGCTATCAGTTCAATCCCATCAGTCCCATTTCCCCACCTATTTTCCTGCAACCCCCTCTTCCTCATGTGTTTATCAACTATCCACCCAGCTGCACAAGGTGAACATACAATTAATATGCAATGTAATATACAATTGATAGGCATGTGAAAAAGAATAGATTACAGGGAAATAAGAGAGGCACTGAGACTGATGAGAATGCCCTGAGAGGCAGCATAGACACAATGGTCTGATGGGCTCCATTTATGTCACAAGGTATTTGAAAAATATAAGTTAGTAACAATCACTCATTGACCACTGGCAACCACGTGGCAATTTTTATGCGACCACCACTTGCTTGTCCCTGAGCTTCCAATATTTAAACTACTTAATATAATTTCTCAGAGAACACTCATGTCATTTTGTTGTGAGTTTTGACTGGCATGTACAAACAATATAGCTGAAAATATGCTTGTATGTTATCCAAGCATATCTGATGACCATGTGATTGTTGCTTTGGTGACACTCTTCATTGGACTTAGGTAGCCAACGCCTTTTGTCCATTGTTCACGCAATCCTTATTTAACATTGTTTACCAGTAAAAAAACTATTTTTTTCTTATTTATACACATAAGGAGCACCAATAAAATATTTAAAGCCAATAGATTTCTACACAAACAAAATAGAAAATATTTCTCAGACATTTATCAATTATTGCCTTGAATAATAAAACTTTGGGAACAGGCAGCATATAAGTAAATGTCAATTCTTGCTATGTCCACCATCCTTGATGGAAGGGAAATGATGTTTATTAGAAAATGTCAGACCTGTTCCTGAGTAACTGCTATAGTCAACATAAAAGCAAGACTTTAATGTGACCACCATCTCAGAAAATTGCATATTCAGCTCTTTTACTGATGTATCACAAGGATAATTTTCTCAATCTATACTCTTGTTTCAATTTTTCTCAGTAGGAGTGCATAAAAAATTCCTTAAGGCATCAATCAAATTAAGACCAAATTTTAATGTCCAAAACACATGGAGGATTCTCAATTGGATTTGAATGGGACATGGTCACTTGGGGAACTTCATGCCCATATGAGTATTGCAGGATATGCATTCACCCTTTTCAAACTATCCACAACACAATAATAACCTGTCCTCTTCAAATGTTTGAAGTTGACATTACTAAGGTAATTAGCTCCTCTTCAACACTATTAAACAAGTTAGGCAATCGCAAACAAGGCTTCTAATTGCTGCTCCAAACTAACCATAATACCCTTAATTATCAGAAAGTTGACATGAAGTCTAAGCAAATGCGATCAATATCAGTGGAATGGGAAAGAATACCAGTTAGGAGGCCCAACTGTTCATTGCAGAGCCCCGGAGGAATATTATTTTTCTCCTGCACAACAAGGAAATTGTCTTATTTTTGTAATACTGTTCAAAAGATACTTATTAAAATAGGAACTGATTTGTGTTCAGAGAGAAGCCAAGGTGCTCTGATTTTTAATCTCCATAGATTCCATTCTTCTCAGGAATAGAATCAGGGTGCCTGATTCTGGGGATTTTAATCCCGAAATACCTTTCTTTAAAGACAATGGAGCAGAATAATGTTCAGCCTGATCTCAGCATTTCCAAAGGGTAGAGAACCTGGGAAAAGGCTACAGAACAAATTTTCCTCCCATCAGATCTTTCATTAGGGTAATTATTTAATTGTTTCATTTTCTTGCATCTACTGCAAAATAATCCCCAACCAGCTCTCACTGCCCTCACCTTCCCCACACCTCCACCTCTGATCATTATCACCTTGACCAGAAATCCCAAGCCAATATTAAATAAGTGAACACCTGGGGAAGGATTGGATTGTTACTTTTAAATAAAAGGTGGGAAAATAACATATTCTTGTGAATTATAAGTTACAAACACTGCTCTTGATTCAACATTTTCACTAAATTTTTGTCTGACTTTAAAGACTAAATAATTTTAATGATCTATTTTATTTCATAAAACTTAAATCTCTTTCTTTTACTGATATTTCAACCATGTTAGCACATAATATGCACTCTTCTTTTATCCAGTCTCAGGACTATTCACTTGGCACTTTTTGATTCCATCTGCAGCTTCACCTCCCACTGAGATAGTCTGCTCAGTTCCATTTGGAGCAAAGCACATTGGTGTCTTGGTTTACATCGGCTACAGTACTCAATTCAGTGCCAACTGGAAAGACAAACTGGATCTAAAGAACATTATACATCACAGGAGTGGTCGCACTTAGAGTGTTGCATCTAATTCTGGGAGATGCAGTTTTGAATTTTTGTCAAAGCTTTGCAAAAGGTGCAGAGGGCATTTAGGAGAATGATACCAGGAATGGAAACATTCAGCTGTAAGGAGAGAAAAGAGAAACTATAACCATTATTCTCAGACCTGAAAATATTGTAAATATTGAACAAATCCCTTTTTAATTTTATTTGTTGTACAATTGTAAAATTATAAGCCATAAGTTAAGCATGGAAGAAGTATGCAGCTGATGTGTAAACTGTACATTTGTTGGTGATTCTATCAACTGCAATAAGGATTTTTTTTTCTTTTGTGAGAGTTGAAGGAAACAAGGGAATATGAGCAGTTATGTAAAACACTGGAGGTCTACAGGAAGAAGAACAGATGGGAATGATCTGTGTGAGGGAAATAAAGGTAAACAATGGCTGAACTAACATGAGCTGCTAAATGGGTAGAACCCATAGACACCAGTGGCAGAGGCATTTTTTACAACTGGAGCCAAGGAAATCAAATGGACTTCTTTAAAAGACCAATGATTGAATGGCCTTTGTCTGAGGATTGAGAGATAAAGCTAAACACATTGAAGAAAGATTCACATGGGTTTAAGAACTGTCTGAAAAGACAGGAAAAAAGCAGAGCAGACTGAAGACAACACTACCTGAGAAGCTCCAGAGACCAAGGCCACTGACTACCCATCAATTATTGTTGTATTTTATACTTCATAAACTCTTGATCTCATTCAAAAAGTATTGGTTGCTGCTCATTTTGTCTTGTTCATGAACCAGCCTAATCTTACAAGGCTAAGGAGAGATTTGATAGATGTTTTCAAAATTAATAACAACAACAAAGTAAAGAGGAAGGAAGTTTCTTTCAGTTATAACTGATAAAGTAGATCAAAGATAATTGTCAAAAGAAGCTGAAGAGAACTGTTGGGGCATATTTTGTGAACTGTATGCATGGCTTGAAAGGGTGGTGGAAGCAGGTTCTACAGAAGCTTGCAAAAGAGAATTAAATACATTCTTAAAAAGTAAAAAAAAGAATGCAAGGGGATCTGAAGAGGGTACCTAATTGGATACACCATTTAAATAATGCACAACTGCCTCCCCCTGTGTTGCCATATTCAATATTAATATTATGATTCATATTCATCTCTACTGTATACATCATTGACAAGATGTACAGTGTCAATCTAATTCATAGCTTTGAATTTTGTCCTTCAAACTTACACTAACAGCAATAAATCTCTCAGATTTAGGAACGCTGATTGTGTTGATAATAACTTTGATCAGCAGCTTTTGCATTAAGCAACGGGATATTTTATGCCTTGAATCTGCTCACTCGAACCTGTAAACCCAGTTCAATTTCTCTGTTCCTGCCTTCCCTCCCACCAGTTCTTTCTTTCTTCCTCTAACCAACACATTCTTAAAGAGAGAGTCAAATCTGATCACTTGTTCTTAACGTAAGCTTGGTGGTATTCTGCATTCTACACTTTTACAATTTACCTTTCCTTCAGAAGTAACACAAAAGGAAAATAAGCAGATGTTGTGGGTGATTTTTCAGTATCAACTCAAGGTGAAAAATAAATTTAAACTAGCATGAATGTAAACAATAATTCATACAAAAGAAACACCATGTGTCACTTTTCTTTGAAGTGGACGTATATATGCTATTTCTTTAATCAATTTTTTATCATCTAAGTAAATGACCTCAAATTGCTATAGAATTTGTGAACATGTATAACTGCACAACATGTTAAGCATTCTGGCAAACTGGACTAGAAAAGTTCATATTAAATATAAATTGTTTCAAGTTGAGAGATTTAATATAATTCCTACACTTTATTAGTTCAAGTATCTGTATTACCTGTCAGCCTGAGCATAATAACAACGTACAATTGCTTCTCTTCTCTCCCCACACAGAAATCTTAAACCTTTCAAGCCACATGACTTATTTTGGAGACAGAAGAAATGTGGTGAGGGAATACTTATTATTTTCCTCAACTAACTTTTGTTTCAAATGGTGTTTTTGTTCTGTTTTGTTCTGATTCAGTGTAGGCTGATGTTCAGGAAGTAGATTAGGACATCTTCTATTGTACTCCTGAGCGTTGTGGAGGTTGGTTGACTTTGTCATTAAAGTCTGGGATTTTACACGATATGTTGCATGATTTATATTGTGGCTTCTATTTTTCTCACTTTGCATTGATTATCAGATATATTCTGTTATGCAATGAAAGCAAAGCACCAGATGCTTTTCTTCAAAACAGTTGGTATATATACACTTTCTTACTGGTAACATCTGTTTCTTTCCAATATATGTATTTGTCAATTGAGAAATTGAGAAATTGAGGAAGATATAATCACCTGGAATTTCATCCTTAGTCATTAGTGTTAAACATGCTACATAAAGTTATCAGTGTTTTATACTCTGAAGCCATAATGAAGTCAGTGGAATGAATTTCACAGGTAGAGTACAACAGGCTGGCACTACGATATAGGGCTGTTAGCATTACTGAGGGTGAACTTTATGGCAAATTCCTTTAATACCTCCACAATATCCCAAAACACTTCACAGCCACTGGAATTTGTACTGATGTCACTTTTGTAATGTATGAAATGTAGCACTCGGGACATGCCCTCTTCACGTTACTATCACCCAGGAGGAGGTACAGGAGCCTGAAGATCCACACTCAACGTTTCAGGAACAGCTTCTTTCCCTCCGCCATCAGATTTCTGAATGGTCCATGGACCCATGAACAGTACCTCGTTATTCCTCTTTTGCACTATTTATTTAGTTTTGTAACTTACAGTAATTTTTACATCTTTGTGTCTGGCATTGTACTGCTGCTGCAAAACAACAAATTTCATGACATATATCAGTGATAATAAACCTGATTCAGATTCTGAGCTAATGTGGACATCAATATAACTCTCCAGCAGGAAATATGTCACCTTATCTCTACAATGGTCAGAAGTACAATGAAACGACCACCACTCTAGCATAACCAAAACAGCATTCTGTTAGACGACCAGCTCCTCTGACGATCATAAACCCCTCAGAACTGTGAAGGAGGGTCAATGTAGATTTGGTGGTCAGGTTACTGGAATAGATTTGAACTCACCACCTTCTGCTTCATAGGCAAGAGGCGCTTCCTGAGGCATTGCTGAAACTCCAGACAAGCTCCATCTGAAGTTTATCAGCATAATAGAAAACTGTAAGAGGAATGGCACGATTAAATTGACCAAAGCTAAGCCTACCGCCACAGGGTTTCCGAGCAGTTTTTTCAAAGTATTAATGTACATAACCTTAAAAAGATTGTTTTTGCCTAAATTCAAGCAAATATTGGAAGACTCAGGAATTACTTTGGCACCAAAGATATCCTGTCACCATTGGGAGGATGCTCTGTGCCTAGCATCAGGAGTAACTTCTGGTGCTGACAACCAAAGAATCAAAATCTGAGGAAATCCACAGAAGAGAGATATCTGATTGTATGTACCCAGCTTCCACATCTCCCAAAAAAGCTGTTGAAGATTGGTCAGAAGGGTAAGCTATCCTTTACAAATTTAGCCTTAGGCTAAATTCAAAAATACATTATCTGCTTACTCATCTCATTATTCTTCGGATGCATAATCAGTTTTGCACATGTAAAATACTTGAGAACATGTAACAATTATGTGAAGCATAGACAAGGCAGATATTTCCCCAGTGTGGAAATGTCAAATACCAGAAGGCATAGCTTCAAATTGAGAGGGGGGACATTTAAAGGAGATTTACGAGGCAACTTTTTTATACAGAGTGGTAGGTGCCTGGAATGTGCTGCTGGAGGAGGTGGTGGAAGCCAACAATAGCAACGTTTAAGAGGCATTTAGACAGGCACATGAACAGGCAGAGAATGGAGGGATACAGACCATGTGCAGGCAGATGTGATGAGTTTGGATTGGGATTTGTAGTCGGCATCGAAATTGTGGGCGGAAGGGCCTGTTCATCTGCTGCTCTGTTCTACATTCTGCATTCTAATTCCTGCCTTTTAAAATGAGAACAGAAAACTGTGGGAACACTCAACAGGTCAAGCAGCATCTACAGAAAGAGAAACAGAGTTACTGTTTCAAGTCAAAGACCCTTTAATCTTTTAAAAACATTCATTGTGTTAGCAACACATGAAAATGTTTCTGAGATAAGGTTAATAAACCTCTGGAAGCCAAAATTCACTCCAGCCCAAGCAATAAGAGGGAAAACATATATAGAATGCCAAAAATTGCAAAGCCATGTCTTTTACAAGAGTGTTACATGTAGAAATTAAAGGAAAAGGCTTTCAGTTCATCTGATACACTCCATGTCAAAGTTTATGCTCCACGTACACCTTCCATCTCCAATTCATCAAAACTTGTTAACAGTCACCCTTTTGTATTTATTGGGCTTACCCTAGATGTGTTGAAGCTGTGTTTATTTTCCGAAAATAACATTCGCCATTTTGTAATAGAACCTACTTCAGATACAAAACAACAGTTGGGCAATGGCTATAATCATTTGTTTATTCACACATAAATCTCTGGTGTCCATATCAGTGATGATGCTTGCAGATGAGATTCATTGCTTACAGTTTATGATGCTGTTTGGCAGAACTTTAATTATATCTGAATTTGCAGATTCTAAATGAGCTGCCATATAAGGGGCCATTGATTTTCACCTCTCTGCAATCTCGTATTTCAGCATTAGACTGTAGCGCATATAAGAGAAGTCGTTGAGTTATTTCTAAATTTGCTATAACTATCAAATCAGCATCCAGGATATAAATGAAAACAAATGATGCAACATTTATAAAATATCATTGTTTCTTTTGCTGTGTAGTAAATGAATGACTCTAATGTACACCTTTAATTACTTTGCTGCTCTTGGAGGGGAAACTCAAATGCTTTCTTGTTTATAAATAGTGAATGGATCGATGATACTGTGCACCTCCAAGCCTGTGATGTCAATAAGGGAAATATTATAGGTTCATATGTGAGGCACTACACACAACTGACTTGAGTTGTGTCTTTGTGGTGAAATGAAGACCTCTTGCCTTTCTCCTTCCTAATGGTGTTTGGGAGATGATATTTAAATAGTCTAGGAGAATAACCACAGTGCATAGTAGGTAGAACCATTTGTTTCTTGAACCAATTGGCAAAACCCTCATCACTACAGTTTAGCAATACTATGACCACTTTGATCACTTTGCACGAAAATGGACTTTGTTTTTCTTGTTCTAAATGTGTTCTTTCCTGTAAAAATTGTGTATAATTTATGTTTAATTTGTTTTTCTTGTGAATGCTGCTTATATGATGCTTTGTTCCTGTGATGTTGCTGCAAGTAAGTTTTCATTACACCTGTGCATATATATACTTCTTCATATGACAATAAATTTGACTTTGACTTTAGTATCTAAGAGACTCTTTGATAGGCACATGAATGTGCAGAGAATAGAGGGATATGGACATTGTGCAGGCAGAATGGATTAGTATGGTTAGGCATTTATTTACTAGTTTAATTAGTGTGGCATGACATTGTGGGCTGAAAGGCCTGTTCCTGTGCTGTACTCTATGATCTAGGTTCTATGTTCGAGTATATACTGTGGTCACTGTATGCTGGTGGCAGAGAGAATGAATGTTCAGGTTGGTGGATGGGATACCAATTGAATGGGTTGCTGTGTCCTGGATGCAGTCAAGCTTCCTGCATATAGTTCGAGCGGCACACGTCCAGGCAAGTGGAGAGAATTCCATCACTTTATTGACTTGCGGCTTGTAAGTGGTGGAATGGATTTGGGGTGTAAGAAGTGAGTCATTTGTTGTAGAATATCCAATCCCTGACCTGCTGTTGTAGCCACAGTACTTGGTCAGTACAGTTGACTTTCTGATCAGTGGTGACCCACAGAATGTTGATAGTTGGGAAATCAGAGGTAGTAACCCTACCGACAATTACAGATAGATGGTTAGACTCTCTCTTGTTGAAGATGGTAGTTGCCTGATACTTATGTTTCATAAATTGTATTTGTCACTTATCTGCCCATGCTTGAATGTTGTCTAATTCTTGCATTATACTCTCATAGACTGCTTTATTTATTGGGAACTTTTCAATGGAATCCAATACAGAAACATTAGAGCAGGAGGAGATCATTCAGCCCTTTGAGCCTGCTTTACCATTCGACATGATCATGATTGATTATTCAAATTCAGTACTCAGTGCCTTCTTTCTCCCCATACTGTTTTAGTTCTTTAGCTTTTAGAACTGTATCTAGATTGAATAGATTTAGTGATTTGGCTTCAACTGTCTTCTGTGATAAAGAATCACTCTTTGGGTGAAGAAATTTCTCCACTACTCAGTCTTAATCGACTTGGCCCATAGTCTTCAGCTGTGGCCTTCAGTTTCTGAACTTCCAAACATTGGGAGCATCTCTCTGCATCAGGATTTTATGATGTCCCTGCCATTCTTCTGAACTCTAGTGAAGGTAGACTCAATCGTTCCTATCTCTCTACATTTATTAGTCCTATCATCCCAGAACTCAGTCTGCTGAGACTGTGCTGCACTTCAGCATTGCGAGAACATTCTCGCTCATATAGGGAGTTCAAACTTCCACACAATACTCAAGGTGTGGTTTCATCAAGGCCCTGAACAAATGCAGTAAGACATTCCTGCACCTGTATGCAATTCCTCTTGCTGTGAAGGCCAACATATCATTTACGTGCTACCTCTGCATGCTTACTTTCACCAAATGATGAACAAGGTCTTGTTGTACCTTCCCTTTTCCTAATCTATCACTGTTCTGGGAATAATCTACCTTCCTATTTTTGCCACTATATTATGCTGCATCTGACATTTGCCCATTCATTCTTTCTGCCCAAATCACACTGGAACACCTCTGCATCCCTGGTCCTGCCATGGTGTTATCCATCCAGTTTGTACTGATCCCACCTGCCCCAGAACATTGTGCAATTATCAGCAGACATCCCTACTTTTGACTTTACCAAGGAAAGAAGATTGTTTATGAAATAATTGAAGATGATTGGGTATAAAACACTGTTTGAGGAAGCCTTGCATTGATGTCATGGGACTGGGATGATTGAACTCTGACAATCAACAACCACATTCCATTCTGCAAGGAATGACTCCAACATTGGAGTCCATTGTCCTTGATTTCCATTGGGTTCAGTTTTACCAAGGCTTCTCGATGCCATATTCAGAAAAACGATGGGTTAATGTCAGAAGCATTCACTCTTACCTCACCTCTGGAATTCAGGTCTTTGGTCCATGCTTGGACCAGGGTAGTGATGACATCTGGCGCTGAGTCGTCCTGACAATATTTAAACTGAACACAGCAGAGCAGACTATTGTTGAGTAAACGCTTCTCGATAACATCATCAATAACACTTCCATCACTTTGCTGATGATTGAGAGTGAACTGATTGGGTGGTAGGATTGGGTTTGTCCAGATTTTTGTGAACAGGGTTTACCTGGGCCATTTTCCACATTGTCAGCTGGATGCCAGTGTTGTAACTGTTCTGGAACAGTTTGGTTTGAGGCATCACTGAAACTTCAAGACTATACCCTGGATCTCGTCTGATCCCATAGCTTTTGCTGTACCCAGTATTCTCACAACTTTCTTGGAGTGAAACATGATAACAACCATTTCCAGGTCACTGTGTATCATACTAGAACTTTAACTTCCTTCATGAGTCTAATTTACTTGTCTGATGAGACTTAGGTGCCAGATGCATATCAAAAGATATAATTCCCCACACAGCCCTCCTTTTGGAGCTTTGCAACAGGAATTAGCCCCTATTATCCTGGAAGCATCCATTATTGGCCACACCCATGAGAGCCTTTCATTGCACATTGCTGCTCTGGAACCCCATTAAGGCAAGTGCCATATTTACATTTACGTTGTTCAACTCAACCCGTCACTTCAACATTCCACCACTCTATGATTTTGCCCCCAACCTCTTATTTAATTCCTTGCATCTCAACCCTCTAATTTCCTGAAGTCCTTCATGGAAAGCTAGATCTCCATTTCCAGGGGCCTTATCTAATAACTGACCTGACCTGACTGAGCATCACTGAGCTCTACATCTCAAACTGTGTGGGGCTCCTCAATGTCGCACAGAAGTCTATTTTTTTCGCTGAAATTTTTGAAATGTGAGTTGAATCCAAAACCTTCTGACTAGCAAGAACACCACATTGAGTCACAGCTGACACATTTCTTGAGGTAACAGCTGCCTGCTGCTCCTGCAAGTGTTGCTAAGATCTATAGAATCATTGAAAAGCACTCAGAGCCTTTGTTTATCATCTCATACTAATGAAAGGCTCAGTAAGTAGTGCAATGTCGAAACAGGAGCAGGTATAGGCCAAATGGCCTTCTCAGCCGATTCCACCATTCAATAAGATCAAGACTGAAATTTTTACATCATCTAACAAAAAAACAAAAGATGGTGCCTTCAACTTTTTCAATTCAAAGGGAAGTCTTGATAGGCATAATGTTATTAACATTTAATTTAGAATTTTACATCTGCACATGATCTCAATTGCAAGTTTATAGATTTGATGAAGAAGTTAGCTCATTCATTCCAGTTATTTAACTATTAGTTTGTGGTAGGACAATAGGCCACAGACATTTTGCATTCCAGATCTAATATATGGAAACAGTGAATTCCTGCACCAAACAAAAATGTCTTGGATTCGTAAAATTAACATTGGCGGTAGACCAAAATTAGATATTTAATACTGGCAGTGCAATTTTGCATTCATTTATATTTTGATTTTCTCTGTTAAGGAAAATCAATGGAAATGGGCAACTTTGGAGAGAGAATTCTACTCCAAAGTGCATCTGAAGTGTTGCAAGTGATGGAACTTATAGAACACTGCAGCAGTTCAAAGGTTATTGCAAACAAAACATTGCAGACACACCAGAAGGGTAAAAATAAAACTGCACATGAAGTCAGGAAAGTCTTAAAGAAGAAAGTTGCCTGCAATGATCAAGCCTTCAAGATGTTCTGAGTTACAACGTGTGTCCACTTTGGCAGTGCTAAAGGCAAAAACCAAAGGCTTTCTGGTACCCAGGTAAATATTATCCAGGAAAATGATGTTCAAGCAGCCTTGAGAAAGATTGCAGTTCTTCCTTCCTTTATAGTTAGACTCGGGGCACTAATAGCATTCACTAATCCAACCATTCAGAAGAAGTCAACAGATATCTGTTGAGCTGCTTGGAATTGACTCAGAGGCCTTCAAAAAAGTACATTGTTACCTGGCCAATGCAGTGATGAATGCAACAGACAAGTGTGGCTCCTATCCCAAGAGGCTTCTTGAGAGGATTCAGATTCATAAGGTGTATTTGTCACTTTTATGTAGTCTTGAATGCACCCCTACAGAAAGGTGGCTGCTAGTCAGGTTTCAACTAGTCAGGTTGCATTTCTCTGCCTCCATCCAATAGAAATGATAACAGCTTTGTTAGGTGTATAAACAGGAAGGGTTAGATAAAGTAACCACACGTTTCTTGGAGGATGAAACTGAAGAATTAATAAGGATAAATAAAGAAACAGCAGAGATTCTAAATATTTCTTTGGATCAGCCTTCATGATAGAAAATATGAAAATGATAGATAACACAGGAACTATAGAGAGAGAGGAATTTTAAACAATAATTATCATTAGAGAAAAAACACTAGGAAAACTAATTGGTAATTGTTAATTAGTTTATTATTGTCACATGTACTGAGATACAGTAAAAAACTTTGTTTTGCATGCCATCCATAACAGATCATTTCAAACCATTTGTACATCGAGGCAGTGCAAAGGGAAAAGCAATAACAGAATGCAGAATATAGTGTTACGGTTACAGAGAAAGCACAATGTAGGTAGACAATAAGGTGCTAGGGCCACGATGAGGTAGATTGTGAGGTCAAGAGTTCAAGAGCAATGAATCTCTCTCTCTCTGCAAATAACATGACAGAAGACATTGCAGGAAATTACAACAGATATAGCATAATATAAATTATCATTATCTAATTGAACGTCACTATTCTGAAACTTACACAGTTTTAAATCTTACTGTAACTCTTGAGAGAGAGAGAGAGAGCATTCTGAGTGGTCACCATGGTGATTTCTGTCTAAAATAATTCAGAGTTAAAGAATAAGTAATATTTAAAGTTCAAGGGTAGCTTACAAGGGAAATACAAACAGAATTGACCACCTGTAGATGGAAAGATACCAAGGTTTAAAGCAGTGTAAGTTTCAGAATAGAGACCTCTGGTTTGATAGTGACAATTCATATTATGCTGTATCATATCTTTGGTAATTTCCTGCAACATCTTCTGTCATGTTATTTGCAGTGTTTGTATTTATATTATTTTATTTGGTCTTTGATAAGGTTGCAATAAATTGTTTCAGAGAAGCTAACTACAGAGACATAGTTTCAGAATAAGGGGTTGACCATTTAAGATGAAGATGAGGAGGAATTTCTTGTCTCAGGGTTTGTGACTCTTTGGAATTCTCTACCCTAGAGAGCAGAGTTACTGAATATATTCAAGGCAGATACTGAAGACATTTGAGCTACAAAGGAGTCAAGGGATATTAGGAGAGAGCAGGATAGTGGAGTCAAGGCCATGATTGGATCTGCCATGATTTTATTAAATGGTGGAGCAGACTCAAGGGCCCAATTGTCATAAGCTTCCTGCTGTTTCTAGTGTCTTTATATGCTTACAGAAATTGACTGAAGGAGAAATCCAGATGGTGTTTCCATTGTCCATGGGCTGAGGCCTTAGTACAAAAGAACTCATGGTTCACATAGCAACAAACAATCTGCCGGTGGAACTCAGTGGGTTGAGCTACATCTGTGGGTGGAAGGGAATTGTCTACATTTTGGGTTGAAATCCTGCATCAGTCCTGATTCCAGCATTTGTGGTCTCTTGTGTCTTCATGATTCACATATATAAATATGGACTGCAGAACAGCCACTTCATCAATGTTAGTTCCTGTTCTGGACACTATCTGAAGAGTTGCACATCAAATGATGTAACAGTTGGTGTCCCTTACACATTGATTGCACAGATTGGCTATTACCTGTTCATTTGCAAAATGCTTTGTCCAGTATAAGATATTATTCATGGATTCTAAGGTTCAGTTTATGAACAGCATCTCCAGTGTTCAGCCACAGATTGCATAATCTTTAACAGTGCTGTCTAATGACAAAATAAAAGGACCAACTTGTAAGGAACAATGTGACCCTTAAGCTCTGATTATAAATTTGAATGAATTGCTCATTTCAAAAGTAAACAAAGCTCTATTGAAAAGGTTCTGAAATTCATGGAATAATAAACTTTTGGTTTATTGCAGTTGTTCCTGCTTCCAATTTTCATCTGATGTCTCTTATATTTTAATATCATAGAATGAGTCCAATCAGGTTCCATTACTGCGTCCTTTGTCCCCAGACAGCTGCATAATTTTAAAGAGGCAGGTCACTAATGGAGAAGAATAGAAGAATAAATGCTGCATTGATATTTACAATCCACTACATAATACTGAACAAATCATCTGCAATGCAAAAAGTGTCCCTTCATTTTGTCAAGGTGTTCCCAAGCTCAGCTCTGAAAAATACTCCATGGGGATATTTCACTAAAAATATGAAGAGACAGTCCTGGAATCAAAACAAAAACGGTGCAGTGCATTAACTAACATGGAAAAGAATAATGCCTCTTTCTTTTTGAATCCTATAAATCTCCTTTTTATTGAAAAAAAACATTTGTACAAGCAAAAAGCTGAAAATTTTACAGCAGTTCACAAGCAAATAACTGAGGTACAAATGGCAAGATAAAAGAGCCCTTAAATGCAATTGTATGTCTTTCATCATTTTCAAACTGTTCAAATGTTTGTGGAATATGTTGATTTATTACATTCGGAGAGCTGCATAAATATTTTTTAGTTCTCAAATGCTAACTTGTGAGGAGTGAATCTTTAAAACTGCATTGCTCAGAAGCTCATATGGGAAATCAGATGGCCTTTTCCTGGAATTTTACATAGAGGAGATCATTCACAATGTCCTGATATGCACTGTCGAAAGGGCAAAGCTCACAATTCTTTAACAGCGAAACTGTAAGGCAAGATGGTGTTTATTGTGCATAAAATATAGCACTGCCAAATAAAATAAAAGACCATCTGAAGGTTGTGGGTGTCATAAGCAGCTTGAGCAACGGAATATAGATACATGTATTTGGTAGGCTGCGTCAGAAACGTAGGTGGCTAACAAGCTAGTTTTAAAATAGTTTTAAACCTATACTAATATCAACAATGCTTTGAGATCCAGTTAAGGCATTTCCCCAACCAGCTGTTAAATGACATAAAATATAAAATAAATACAAAACCATGAACAATTAGATACACCTAAATAAGTCAAAGAAATGTAAATCATCTGAAACTTGCTTCTTTTTCTCTCAGGTTCTTTCTCATTGAAGGGAATGGATTCACTGAAACAGTTCAGCAGAGAGATTTCCCCATGGAACTGCAGGAAGTATACACAGCACTGCAACAATCCATGAGGAATCCAACTTCAGAGAGCAGTCAGAATAACAGCAGTGATCACTTGAACAAGACTCCTGACAGTTGCAGCAGTAACTGTTCCATCTGGAACTGCCAGTTTTTCCAGAGAAATTTTGGGGTGTAGAAATTTAGGTGCAAATTTTAGGTAGTCTCACATTTGCTTATTCAGAGACAAGGGTCCTGGATTGAAATAAAGGAAACTATCCTGATAGGAGGCGAGTATTAGCTATGATAAACTGGGAACGTTACTTATGAGGTTGATGGTGGATTGTCAATGGCAAACATTGAAGGAATGCATGGGTGAACTACAACAATTCATTCCTGGCTGACACAAAAAAATAAACAGGAAAAGTGGCTCAACTATGGTCAACAGGAAAAATTAGGGCAAGTGCTAAATCTAAGGAGACATATAAATGGACCTGAAAGACCAGCAAACCTGAGGACTTGGAAGAACTTAGAATTCAGCAAAGGATGACCAAGCAATTAATTAAGAGGGGGAAATTAGATGATGAGAGTAAGCTTGCAGGAAACATAAAAACTGACTGTAAAATCTTTGTTGCAGGTATTCACCCTCAACAACAATAATTGATTGGTTAGGCACAGAGAGAATCGGTGTTAACTAACAAATAGTTTTATTGGTTCAATTAACAACAAGCATGCAATTTATACAAGACTAAATACTTGTGTGCACACCCACTAGGTTTCTCTGACCCTCCCTGAACAGACAAAGAATAGAAAAGGTAGTACCCAGGAATAGGAGTTTACACTGGCCAGGCATTCCTCTTGATCCTGACATAATCTCCATGTTTCTGATGTGGGATCATCCACTTCCATGATGGCTGGTCTCCAGAGATTTTGCTGCTTCTACACCCCAATCCTCCATTCTTCTCCTCTTTCTTATCAGATTGAACTGTTACACTTGAATTTCGTTGGCTCTGGCTCATCTGGCTAGCTTGTGTCAACTTCTCATTGGATCTGGCCCAAAACTACAAGCGGTATTACTTTACTGCTATTCCACTAGACTTGTGCTTCATGTCACTTTCTTTGTTCTCCTCGAGTCAGGCAAGTTCAAACCACCTTAGTGAGGTCAGCCAAACACTGGGCTCAGGTTACTTTATGTCACAGGCTGTTCTTTCCATAAATCTGCCATTTCTACCGAACCAAATGAAGAGTTCATAAACAGCTTCTTATTTGGAAATGATCTCAGATTTAGCAGATTATCAGTAGAGACCTCATTGTGTCCACTTTCAGTTGCTCTGACCAAGCCAGCCCCAAGCAAGAACCAGTTCACAAAACACTTTGCAAAATGGTGGCTGCAAGGACACTCACAAAATAGTAGCCTCCATCCCTTCGACCACATGGCAAGAATAAAGACATTTGGTTTGTCAACATCCACTGTCCTTGGCTCATTCCAGTTGACTGTTTTACAGATTTTAATTCATTTCTTGCCAACAACTTCACCAATCTTTTGAAGATTGGTGAAGAAAAATGTAGAACCCTGACAGTCAGAAACAGGGGAATTTATATCGGGGAAAAAAAGAAATGGCAGACCATTTGTACAAATAGCCTCCTAGAAATGTTTGGAAATCTAGGATTGAGTGGGAGGGAAGAACTAAAGGAAGTCAGTATTAATAAGGAAATGGTGTTAGGAATTTGATGGGTTTGAAGGCTGAAAAATTCCCAGGGCCCTATAATCTGCATTCTACAGTTCTTAAGTAAATGGATGCATTGGTGGTCATTTTCCGGCACCCTTTGGATTATGGATCAGTTTCTAAAGATTAGCGAGTAACTAATTAGCCCCACTGTTTAAAAAAAGAACAAAGAAGGGGAATTATAGATCAGTTTGCCTGATATTGGTTGAGGGAAAATGCCAGAGTCGGTTGTTAAAGATATAAGGAAAAGTATTTGGAAAATAATGACAGGATCAGTCAAAAGTAGCATGGATTCATAAAAAAGAAATTATGATTGACAGATTTACTGGAATTTTATGAGAATGTAACTGGTAGAGTCGATGGGTGTGAACTAGTGGATCTGGTGTATATGGACTTTCAAAGGGCTTTCAACAAAATGCCGAATTAGAAATTGATGTTCAATCTTAAAAGACACGGGACTGGGGGCTAATGTACTGACATGGACAGAGAGCAGCTTGGAAGACAGGAAACTATTTGTAGGAATAAACTGGTCCTTTTCCAAATGGCAGGCAGTTACTATTGGGGTACTTCAGCACTCAGTGCTTGAACCTCAGTAATTCATGATATAATTCATTGAATTACAAGAGAGAATTAAATATAAAATCTCCAGGTTTGCCAGAAATACAAAGTTGGGTAATTTGTGAATGGACAGGCTTTGGAGTGTTTTTGGACAGGTTGATTGTGTGGGCAAATGCATGGCAGGTGCAGTATAACTTGGTTATCCACTTTGGTTCAAAAAGTAAGAAAGCAGATTATTGTCTGAATGGTGACAGATTGGAAGAAAGGGAGTTGCAGTGTATTGTGCACCATTTGAGGCAGCTAAGAAAGTAAATGGTATATTGAGCTTCATAGTGAGAAGAATTGAGGGCAGGTGCAGGAATGTATTCTGCAATTGTACAGGGAGCTTGGTGAGACCATACCTTGGCTATTGTATACAGTCTCAGTATATTTATCTGAGGAAGGATGTTCTTACTATGAAGAGACTGCAGCACAGCTTTACTAGATTGATTCCTGGGATGGCAGGACTAACGAATAAAGAGAAATTTGGACAATTGGGTTTATATACACTATAGCTGAGAAGAATGAGAGGAGACCCGACTGAAGCATAAAATCCTGACAGGGATGGATAGCCAGATAGAGGAAAGATGCTCCCAGTGGTAGGGAAGTCCAGGAGAGGGGTCACAGTCTCAGGATCTAGGGTGGACCATCTATGCCTGAGAGGAAGAGAAGTTTCTTCACTCAGGGAGTAGTGAACCTGTGGAATTCTCTACCACAGAATGCAATTGAGACCAAATCATTTACTATGTTCAAGTGGCTGAATATATCAAAGGAGGTAGGGAAAAAGCAGGAACCCAATATAAATATGAATATAAGCCACTGAATTTGCATGATCACCATGATCATGTTAAATAGAAGAGCAGGCTTGAAGGGCTAAATGGCCTACTTCTATTCCTATTTTCTATATTTCTATGCTTTTATATCCTTTTCTGAACATTGTCATTCATCTTTGCAACTTGATCCGGTTTGAGGGCTGTTCCAAACTAGTAAGCATTTTGATAATGCAAATTAAATTGTTATGTTACAACTGAACATGAGAGAAGTTCAAATTAATAAAGGGCCTATAGTCAAAAAGACACTGGCATCTTGGAAGCCTCTAATAAGGATAAATAAAACTTTCATAGCAGCTATAGAAACAAATCATAATCAATCATTTAAGACAGTGGAACTCTTGGCGTCGATGTTTCAGCTAAGCCTGTGCTTTTATTTTACAGTAGATAGGGCTGGATTTTAATGTGGAAAAACTGCTTGGGTTTGGGAACAGGCTTTTATCTCTTGTACTCAAATCCTGCTGCAGTAAAGCCCAATTATTAGTTCAATAATTGCTTATTGTACCAACCTCATTGAAATTTATAGAATTCTGACAAGACGGAGAGTGTAGATGCAGAGAGAATGTTTCCCCTGGCTAACGTGTCTAGAACCAGGGATCACAGGTTCAGAATAGTGAGTACTCAGGAGAAACGTCTCATCATTCAGGAGGTGAAGAGAAATTTTTGCACATCGATGGTGGTGAATGTTTGGAAAACCTTTATCCCAGAGACTGTGGAGGTTCAATCATTTAATTAATTCAAAACTGGGTATGAAGGGATCAAGGAATATAAAGATGGTGCAGGGAAATGGAGCTGAATACAAGAACAGCCATGATCTCAATGAACTGCAGAGCATGTTTGAAAGTCTAGATAGACCATTTCTTGCTGCTAATTTTTTATTTCTTATGTTGATATTCTTAGCGATATTGTAAGCTTTCTCTTTTGATGTAATGCTATATTTAATTGCTGTTTAGCCTTGCCTGGGATACTATTTTATTTAATTTAATGCCTGATATGGAAACTTATGTTTTAGCCATTGCTTGTGTACTCTCTGTATATGTTCTTATGTCATTTCCCAATCTACTAGAGCCAACTCATGCCTCAGTTCTTTATAGTTTGGCTTGTTTAGATTTAAGACCCAGTTTTCAGATTAAATTAAATCTCTTTCATTCTTGATATATATTATGATCCCTCTTCCCTAAAGGACAGTTAAAGGACTAGATTATTAATGAACCCTTTCTCATTGCACAATGCTATATCTAAATTAGCCTGTTTCCTAAACAGTGATTTCAACAACATATAGCTGGAAAAGTATTTTTCAGTGGTCTGGAATGCCCACAACTAAAAACATATTGGTAAATTGCAGACAGATTTCCAACAATTTTCTCAAATCTGTGCTTTTCAATGGTGAACAACATACAGCAGGTGTACAGCTTGTGCAAAATGAAATATTAACCTTCTTGTTTGATCTTCCAAATCAGCCCTTAAATACACATTCTTGTTGAGCTACAAGTGTACAATATTCCGGTAAGTGTGAGGAATTTCTGGATATGTAAAGGGCTGTGGTCATTGCTCAAAGAGATCAGGCTATATAATGAGAAACAGTCTCCATAGAAGGATAAAATTTTTAAAATCACCCTTTACATACCAGTGGGGAAAAAATGGAAAACAAGAAAAAGAGCTGTGTAGCCAGAGACAAGATGTCAAGTATCTCGACAGGCTCTGGGAGGATATTCTGCTATCAGGAGAAACAGAGAGAGAAGTGCTGGGAACCACAGATCAAAGAAGCACAACAAATAGTAGATGCCATGATAGGATTTAAGCTCCTGTCTCTCAACCAGTGGTCTGAAACTCTAGCTATTCATTCAGTAGCTTAGCCATTATATTCCTGTACCAGACTCTGGAAAAAAATTTCATTTACTATCTAAAATGCTTTCATGCTTCTGAACACTTTCTGAACACTCCAATTAATGCAGCCTTGAAGCAACATTGTCTATTGAAGTTATATGCAGAGTTCAGAGGATGTGGCTTATTGTAAAATCACAAGAGCAATCCTGTTATTTTCTTTCTGCTGAACTCAGTGGGTAGAAAATGCCCCTTGACTGAATGATTCCGTAGGGTAACAATGAGAAATTTTCAGGTTACTCACAGCAAGTCCAAGGTTGTTGTTTGATATCAAACATGAGAAAATATTTGGTAGAGAGTTATGGTATTCCGAATCAGGAACATCTTCCATCTCAGGAATGTTAGGAGACAATCCGTGGATGTCCAGTATATTAGCTATATGAGGAACAAGATAACACGGAGGAAATGCTTGCCAACACTACAAAAAAAATGACCAAAACCAAAATGCTGAAAACACTCAGCAAGTCAGGCAGCAACTGAGGGAAGAGAAATAGAGTTGATAATTCAGGTTAAAGGCTCTTCATCAGAAATGAGAAAGAGAGAAAGGAGTTGGTTTTAAAACTGCTTTTTTCCCTCTTCCCCAGTTCGAAACCTTAACTGTTTCTCTCTCCACTGATGCTATCTGACCTGTTGAGTATTTCCTGAATTTTCTGCTTTTGTTTCAGATTTCCAGTATCTGCATTTTTTTTTTGATTTTCACAATATGAAAGAAATGGAATAGAGAAGTAAATATCCTCAGTGATACATTCTGACATGAACAAGAATGCCAGTTGGACAGCAAATTGTGGTGTTATGGTCTGTTCCTTAAAACTGCTGCTTCTGTTTATATGGAACATCTGTTGTTTAGAACATTCTATTCTACAAAACAGAGGAAAAAGTAATAATTTTATAGGTTTGGAGAGATTGCATTATTCTGAAACGTTAGGGTGGTGGATGTTGAGTGGAGCAGGAGTCAAGTGGCTAATGGCCTAGCCAACAATGGTGGTAGAGAGAAGGTGTACAACAAAGGCCAGGCATGAAAATAGAGGTGAAAAAAACAAGATGGTGAAGAAACTCAGCAGGCCAGGCAGCATCCATGGAGAAAAACAGTCAACGTTTCGGGTCAGGACCCTTTTTCAGGACTGAAGATAGGTATAGGGGAAGCCCAATATAAAGAGGGAAAAACAGAACAGTGATAGATGGACAAAAGAGTGGAGGTGGGTTAGGCACAAGGTGGTGATAGGTAGATGTAGGTAAGAGATAGTGATGGGCAGATAGGGGGGACGGGGAGCGAGCAGATCCACCAGCAGATGGGTCAAAGGTATGGAGGCAGGCACCCCATGGGGGAGGAGAGGAGAGGAAAAAAAGAAATAAATAAGGATAAAAGAGAGAGATAGGTTAGGAAAAGGAAGAAAAGAAAAGAGACATGGTGTGGGGTATGGGGTGGGGAGGGGGTTGGTTAACTTAAAGTGGAAGAATTCGATGTTTACGCCATTAGGCTGTAAGGTTCCAAGACAGAAAATGAGGTGCTGTTCCTCCAGTCTGCGTTTGGACTTCTTCTGGCAGTGAAGGAGGCCAAGGACAGACATATCGGTGATGGAGTGGGAGGGGGAGTTGAAGTGACTGGCAATGGGGAGATGAAGATCGTGGTTATGGACGGAGCGCAGGTTTTCAAAACAGAGGTGATGATTGTTGCTTCAGTAAGGAAATAGAGGTCGGCAGTATTGTGGAGTTGGAAATAAGCAAACACTCTGGTAAAGAATATAAGCTGGAGATCCTTCACCATCTGGATGAGGTTAATTATAATACCATTTACAATTTTGAAATTGTGAATAGTCTCCCCTTCAGTCTTCATCCCAAATTAATTTGGTGACCTAAGGTGGGAGGTATGTTCCAACAAGCAGGATGTTCCACAACTGTTTTTCATGGGCATGCCACTAAACAATTCAATGAGGTGTAATTTTTCCAGTCTATGTGGAATTTTGCACAAATAGAATCATTTGGCTTAACATTCCCTCATCTTCCCATTTAAATCTGCCTCATAAAGCTCACTGGATAAATGCCTAAAGGAGTGTAAATTGTGGTGAACACGATTCTCTATTGACTGAGGTATGTTTGTACAGTGATTGGAACCCACCCATCTACATTGGGTATAAAGAGAAGCCCTCTGATTAAATGGTTCGGCCCCTGCATTTGTGTAATGGCATTGTATAGCTGTGGCTCTGGCTGTATGAGTAGGCAGTGTACTTTGAGTATTTACGTGTAATCGGAAACAGCTGCATACTGTTTGCAAAATTGCCAGGAGGCCACTGCAGTTGAAGAATTTATAACAGTTTTTGAAAAACAGAAAGAAGAAGAGAAGGCTTAAAGCAAGGTTTCAACCTGAAACGTCAACATTCTTTTCAACCACAGATGCTGCTCGACCCACTGAGTTGCTCCGACAAATTCCAGCACAATATTGGTGTCTCTTTTAAAAATGGCTCTATTTAAAGATTCAGCCCAGCTCAGAGACTGAAAGCCAGCTAAACCCATTTAAGATTAATCAAGGGAGGGTAGTTCTTAATGCAACTTAGCGACTCAAACTTCATCTGAAGTTTGAGCCTCATTTATAAAGTTTCTACCATTTTCAATATCTATTGTAAGACAGTAGACATACTGAATGAAGTAATGATCCAGACTATGACCACTTTGCTGCCGTACTATCCTTTTGGATTCTAGGTGCATGCCTGGAAACAATAGTCATTGAAGAACCATAGATGGAGTCATAGAGTCATACATCTCGTAAAGAAGTCCTGTGGCCCACCCACGGCCACGCTAACCATCTAACACCAGTACTCTCATTTTCCCACTCACATCCCTATCAATCACCTCCTACCCCAATTCTTCTGCCATCCTTTACATTAGGAACAACTTACAGTAGCCAATTAACCTCTCAACCAACATATCTTAGGCATATGGCTGGAAAATGGTGCATATGGGGGAAACCACAAGTGCCATACAGACAGCAGCTGGAGCAAACCTGGGGTACTGAAGTTATGAGGAAGCAGTGCCTACCATTGTGCATTGTGCCACCCAAATCATCATGTCCAACTTCACTGCAGCATTGACAATAGATTTTGGAACCTGTGCTCCTCCATTATTTGCAAAGACATACAATTCCTCATCCGTTCTGTCATTTTCAATGCCACCTAATTTTTTCAGTCATTTTGTACCCATCATAACATCATAGACACTTTAAAATCCATAACTTTTCACTTTCCTGTATTTTTTAAGTCTCCAGATGTCAGCCTTTCATTAACATTGAGGATTAAGAGTTGAGGTTCTGAGACCAAATTTTGTTTAGCAATTCAGCATGAATAATTAATTATAAATTTTAAGGTCATTAGTCTAGTAAGAAATCAATGCTTTAACATCTTATGATATCCAAAGATAGGAAAATCAGTCCTTACATCTCCAAATGAGTGCCATTAGTTGAATGGCTGTCAATTATTTTGTTCCATACACAGACTATGGTCGTCACTGACAACATACAAACATGCATATTAGGAGCAGGAATAAGTCACTTGGCCCCTAAAGCATGCTGTGCTGTTTAAATACAATCATGGCTGATCTGAATGTAACCTCAAATCTGCATTCCCACTTCTCCACATGAACATTTCATCCCTTGCATGTCAAATGTCTGTCAAAAACTTTGCTTCCAACATCCTTTGAGGTAGAAAGTTTTAAATGCTCACGATCCTGAGAAAATAAAATTGCCTCATCTCTACCTTAAATGGTAACCCCTTATTTTTAAAGGGTGACCCCGGCTCTAATTAAAACATAGTCTCTCTACTTTTGTATTCCATTCCCTATCCATAAGCAATAACATTCTGTTAACTTTTCCAATTACTTGCTGTATCTGCATAACAGTTCTTTGTGAATCATAGTGTAAATTTAGATCCCTATACATCTCAGAGCTTTTAATCTCCCACCAGTTAGATCATATTTTATCAATTCATTCCTGCTAAAGTGAACAATTCCACATTTTCCCACATTGTACTCCATTTGCAATATCTTAGCCCTCTCACTTAACCCATCTCTATCCCTGTGTAGCTGTCTGATATTCTCTTCACAATTTACTTTCCCACCCACTTTTGCTTTATCAGCAAATTTAACAATTACACCTTTGCTGCCTTCGTCCAAGACATTTATAAAATTTGTAAGAAGCTGAGGTCCTGGCTCCATTTGTTGCTGGTCCCTATCTGCCTACTGACTTGTGGTTTGCTAAGCCACTTAAGTGCCAAACACATCACTGCCTTGAGTCACATATAAATTAGATCAGGTAAGCATCACGTATTTCCTTACTGAAAGGGGCATTAGTGAAACGGGTAGGTTTTTATGGAAATCCAATGGTGTCCAATCCAATCATCATAACTGATACCAGTTTTTTACTGCAGATTAATTTAATTGCATAGTTTTGAATTCCATGCCTATCCTGATAAATCTGGGTCATTAGTCCAGCCTATGGATTTTTAGTTCAGTAGCTTAAACACTATACTGCTGAAGCCCATCCAACTACAATCTCACTAGCTTTCTTGATAACCCGTTTCAATATCTTGACAAAAGAATGTGCACAAACAATATAATCTAATTACTTGTTGCTTTTTCTCAAGCACTGTATTGGCACTATTTCAAAGTTTGCATTGACTTCAGTTTTTGCTTTGAACTGTAAAGTGCCTTTTGATAGCGTACCTCCAGTTGTACCTTATGATCTGACACTCTTCAACTTTTTTGCAGATTTTGCTGCCTTGAAAATCCATCAAAGTATTAAAGCCACCGACATTTTGTAGACTTCATACTTGTCAGAAGCAGCCTGACACCTCTTTAGTCAATATTTGGGTTCTGAATCCACAGAAAATAAAAGTAAGCTGTTATATTTGTTGATGGCTGAAAGGGGAAAAGTGTTTCATATTTTGCTTTCTTACATTTGATTGTTATTATAACTTTATGATCAAAATGTTAAAAGAATATTTAAGGGGGAAGGGGTCAGAAAGGATAAAAGATTTGAACAGGGCATTCTGCACACTACTTAATAGTGGAACAGTTCTGGAAGAAAAAAAAATGAAAGCAAATCAAACCAATGAGTAAAAAATTCAAATAATAATTGTCAGAGTTTTCAACTACCTTTCAAATAAACCACAGCTGGTAGGGAACATGATAAAGGAATGAAGATTATACAGTGCATTAAATCATTGCTGATACTTTATTATCCAGTATATATAAAGTTCACCAAAAGGGATAACTGCTGGATAAACGGGACATGAAACAGAGCAGATAAAAAGTAAACAAATGAGAGCATCTAGACAATTGTCACATTCACATAATGTGCTAATCGTGATGGGGAAATACAAATGCAAGACAATGTCATAGATTAGAAAGAAAGAAACTAATTTTCAGGGCATGGGAATAGAAACATGGAAAAAAAATGGAAGCAAAATTTGGCAATGAATGATAGAAGAGCAATGGAAATATTTAAAGCAGTGAGTGGATAAATTGCAGAGAAAAAAAACTAACAACAAAGAAATAAGATGGATAAGTTATCTGTTTTACTGGATTTAATTAAGGGATAAATATTTTGGCCAGAAGGCTGGAGATAATTGCTCTGTTCCTGTTCAAAATAACAGCATAGGATCTTTTAGTTCTTCCTGAAAAAAGTAGCCAGGGCCTTGATCTTAAGTCATCCAAAGAGCATAGTGTTATATCTGCTTGGTACTGCACTAGACAGTGAACCAATATTTCTGATCTCATGTCTCTGAAGTGTAGTTTGAACATCACTGTCCTCTGACATGGTGACATGAGCCATAAAAGATGAGATGAAAAGGAAACGTGAAGAAGCCACATAAAAAAGGGGGAAGTGACGCAGAATTGCAGAATTAAATGCAGATGTAAAAAGGAATGGGTCATTTTCTGCTAACAAATAATTAACAAATCCATGTAAGCAATGCACGGATTTCACTACAAATAATCAGAGTGAAATGGTGAGAATATCAAATCGGTATGGTAGCCTGATATTTTTCAAAGTTTGAACATGCTGTTTGAGTATCAGATGTAAACCAGTATGAAGACATTTAAAGAAGTAAGAGAGGAGATATTGGTAGACAGGGACTATAGCATAGATGAGGCCTGTATGAATAATCCAGAAGCATAATTTTGAATACAAATGCAGCAGAAGGAATAATTCAGAAAATGCAATCACACAAATACTGGATGGCCAGAAGGATTCAATTGGTACAAATAACATCCTTCAGGAAGGGAGATTTGCATTCATTCAGGTTGGTCAATTCAAGTCCAGCTTATTATCATGTTCACAAGTACGGTAAGGAATGGGTACAATGAAAACCTTCTTTGCAGCAGTATCACAGGTACGTGGATTCAGACAAGACATAAAATATAATTTAACTTATACATAAATTAAACAAGACAGTGAAGAAAAAAAGACTGTGCAAAACAAGACATTAGTGCAAAAAAACACAATTGGAGTCAAATCCATGGTAGTGCAAGAGGTGGTCTGTAGTGTTCCATTGCTGAGAGAGGGTTAGGGTTGTGCAGCTTGGTTCAAGAACCTGGTGGTTGTAGAAAAGTAGCTGTTCCTGAACCTGGTGGTGCGGGACTTCAGGCTTCTGTACCTCCTGCCCGACAGTAGCAGTGAGAAGAGGGCATGAGGTGGGGATCCTTGATGGTAGATGCCCCCTTCTTGAGGCATTGTCTCATGTAGATGCTTTTGGTGGTGGGGAGGAAAGGGCCCCTGATGGACTGGCCTGCATCCACTACTTTCTGCAGCGCCCTGCATCACTGTGTATTGGAATTGCTGTACCATGCCATGTTGCAACCAGTCGGAATATTATCAGCAGTGCATCTGTCGAAGCTTGTTATTTGATGACATGACATACCTCCTTAAGCTTCACAGAAAGTAGAGATGCTGGTGCACCTTCTTTGTGATTGCATCAATGTGTGACTCCAGACTGGGAACAACGTGGTTGACTCTTCATGGCCCTTTAAAAAGGCCATTCAAAGGACATTATGATCTGTAACAATGCTGTTGACACAATGAAACTTAAGGTAAAATTAGTGATTTCACTGTAGTAGTGAAGAAGGGAAATAAAGCTCTAGTTTAACGACTAAAACACTGCATGACAATCGTCATATCAACCTGAAATGTTGCAATAAATGTAGGCTAAAAAAAAATTCCATGCATTAATCATGTTTCACCTGAAGACAGACCTCAGGACCATTCTGGCACTGGAACTAATCCTATGCTCTCCCTCCCAGCCTATTCATTCCACTGTTGGCTTTCTGCACATCCAGAAATGAACAATGGCTCAGCTGGTAGAGCTGCTGCCTCAGTGCCAGAGAATCCGGGTTCAATCCAGACTTCCAGTAATATCTGTGTAGAATTTGAACATTCTCCCTGTCACTACAGGCGCTCCTGTGTCCTTCCACATCCCAAAGATGTGCGGGTTGGTTGGTTAATTGGCTGCTGTAAAGAGCTCCTGGTGCGTAGGTGAGTGGTAGAATCCAGCTGAAGTTGATGAATGTGTGTGGAGGAAATTTATAAAATCAGATTAATATAAGATTTGTGCAAACGGTTGTTGATGGTCGGCACAGAAGGGATGGGCTGAACAGCCTGTTTCTGTGTTGTATTTCTCTGTAACTCTATTTGGGCTTTGTACATTATGACTCTCTGGGATACAATGCCGCTACAGCAGTAAGTGTTAAAGAAGTTTTAAAGGTTTAATTAGTTTATAACTGTACAGAGCTTACCTGGAGGCAGACTTTTAAAGCCTGAAAGCTTTGCCTTTTGAAAGGGAGGGTCTTTTCCTATAGACAGTGTTGGGTTTTATAAATTTGAATTACTAGATCATCAATGACCAATGTATTTTCATCAGCATCTCCTGAAGGAGCTTTGGCCATTCATCCAGCAGGGAGTGAGGCTTTAAAATACTATTGGCCAAATGTGGATACAATTGCAGGAAAAGGTGTCATGTTTTGACAATTCAGATAGTTGGGGAAAGAACCAGGGGGAATTGTACAAAAAATTACATGCTGAGCTGTTATGGTATGGAATGTACTATCCAAAAGATAGAGGAAGCAAATTCAACAACAATTTTAAAATATAAGCTTCATAAATTGACTTGAGTCCCAAATAACTATTAGGTGATCTATTGGGATTGCCATAGAAATTTTCCAAGGGTATTGCAGTCTGTTGAAAATTCTGAGCTGCATGTTGAGAAAGTTGCATTTTGAGATTTATAAAGTCCATATTCATTGTATTTTCAGAAGTCTGCCGCCATGGAACTTCCAGAAAATGATTAAGGAAGCTCCAGAACAAGTCAGTGGAGCCTCCAAAGAGCTGCCAGAGAACCTCATGTAAACCAGCAAAGAATCCTTAACCAGGGAACCTCCAGGAAGTTCTTGAGGGAACATCTGAAATCTCCAAAGAACTCAAGAGAGCCTACTGTAAATCACCATAGATCATTCAGAATACATCTGGGAAAGCTCCAGAAAACCTCCAGGAATCTACTAATGAATCTCAAGGGAACATTCAAATGAATGCCGGCGAGCCATCTGAGAACCTATAAAGACTTTACAGTGAACTTTCAGAAGCCTTCATGGGTACCTACATGGAGCCTCCAGGGAATTTTCAGGAAAACACCAGAGAACTTTCAGAGGATTTTCTGGAAATTTCCAGAGAATATCCAAGGAGCTTCTAAGGAATATCCAGAGAATCTCCAAAGAACCTCCAGAGAGCATTTGGGGAACTTTTTGAGAACCTTCATTGAATATCTCAGGAATTTCCAGGGTACGTCTTGTGAACTTCCAGGTCTCTGCCAGTAAACATCCCAAGAAACTCCAAGGAAACTTCATTGAGCTTGCAGAGGAACTCGAGGAACCTTTAGGCAAACAGGGAATTTCCAGTCAATATCCTGGAAACCACTAGAGAACTTCCAAAGAACTTCGAGAAAACATCCAAAGAACCTACGGAGACTAGGGAAATTTTCTTGAACCTCCAGAGTACTTCCAGGAGACCTTCAGAAACCCCCAGAAAACTCACAGTAAACTTGCAGGGAACCCCCGCAAGGCTGTGTCCTCAGCCCCTTACTTTTTTCCCTATACACTCATGACTATGTGGCCAGATTCTGCTCCATCTACAAATTTGCAGATAATAGCACCATAGTGAGCAGGATCTCAAACAACGACAAGATGAGTATAGGAAGGAGATAGAGACCCTAATGGCTTTTGTCATTTCAACCACCTTTCCCCCAATGTCAGCAAAACAAAAGAGCTGGTCATTGACTTCAGAAAGTGGGGAGGAATACATGCCCCTGTATGTATCAATGATGCTGAAGTAGAGATGGTTGAGAGTTTCAAGTTCCTAGGTGTAAATATCACCAATAACTTGTCCTGATCCAACCACATAGATGCTACTGCCAGGAAAGCACACAAGGTTTCTACTTCCTCAGAAGGCTAAGGAAATTCAGCATGTCCCCAATAACCCTCACCAACTTTTACAGATGTGTCCTATAAAAAGCATCCTATCTGGATGCATCACAGCTTGGTATGGCAACTGCTCTGCCCAAGATTGCAAGAAATTGCAGAAAGTTGTGAACACAGCCCACCCTATCATGAAAACCAGCCTCCCCTCCATTGACTCTACAGCCAACATAATCAAAGACCCCTCCCACCCTAGTCATTCTCTCTGATCACAGAAGATCCAAAAGCTTGAGAACATGTACCACCAGGACAGCTTCTATCCCACTGCTATAAGACTCTTGATCTCTCAATCTACCTCATCATGGGCCTTGCACCTTATTGTCTATATGCACTACAGTTTCTCTGCAACTGTAACACTATATTCAGCATTTTGTTACTGTTTTTCCTTTTGTACCACTTCCAATGTACTTAAGTATGGAATGATCTGTCTGGATAGCTTGAAAAACAAACCTTTTCACTGTATCTCAGTACATGTGATAGTGATAAACCACTTACCAATTAACTCCAAGGAACATCCATAGAACATCCAAGGTATTCTCAAGAGAATCTGCAGTAACCTTCCAGAGAACTTAACAAGAAATCACCAAAGGATCTCCACGGGTCCCACAGGAACATTTAGGGAATCTCCAGTGAACATCCAGTGAAAAAACCAAGGCAGTACCAATTTCTTATGTGATTATCTCTTCTTGAAGTAGCTTGTTCAGTGAGGAAGGCAACTTTAGAGGATTGGAACAAAACAATACTAGAATGGTTTAATCATTCTGACAGTACAGGTGAAGGTCCTCCAGCTTCTGAACCTATATGTGATAAACAGGCCAAGAATTTCTGGGAATGTGAACACACTTTAACACTTTGCCTGGACAGCTGACTTGATTTTAAAAATATCATGATATTTATGAGATCCAAAAGAAGGTTAAGTGTAGATGTCACCTGTTGTTAGATTCTGAGAGGAATACACTGAAGAATGATTGCAACCAGGGGAGACTTATAATGCAAACTGAAGCGGACCTCATTAGAAATGCTTACCGAGTAACACAAGTATAGTAAAGGGAGGGTAACACTCGAGTGTTGGAACAATGCACAGCTCAAACTCTGTGTGATTGGCAAAGCAAAAGAAAAACCAAGTCCACTTAAAGCAATTGAAACCACTAATATATCAGTGGATTATTTCAGCTTGAAATTGGTATTGATGGATCATGGCATTTTCAAACAGTGGTTTCACAAGGAGTTTGTTCCTTACATCCAGGAACACAAGTGATCAAAGGGCTTGCTAGATAGGTTGTCCTGCTGGTGGATAATACCCTTTCTCACCCTCCTGAAAGTGTCTTCACATCCTCCTGAAATCCTCAACCACCAAATGTGACCTCAGTAATCAAACCTCTGGACTGCAAAGTGATTGCATGCATTAAAATGAATTATCAATCTGAACAGTAACAAAAGCACGTTGGTGAGGGGGATGATTGAAATCTTTTTTGTGCAGCTGACCATTCTGGATATGATCTACTAAGTGAGCAGGAAGGATATTGACACCAACCACATATATCAAATCAAGGAGCAACATCTTTTCAGCGGTAAAGGGGTGGTAACGACTTGGATGAGGAAGAAATTTTAGCAGCATACCCAGCATGAATTGTGAGGTCAATATGTCAATGCAGAAAATATTGCGGAGTGGCTGTGCAAGATACTGTGCTGCTTTCTGACAATGACATGGTACAACGTGTTGGCAGACAGAACATAACAATGAGCAAGAGAAAAGGGAAAAGGAGAGAAGGAATTTTGCAGCATTTGGTTTTCAAAGTGCAGCCCTCACCTGTGTTGAGACTCTGTCTGATTACTTAAAACAGCAAAATGCTGCATTCTTGGGTAAGAAATTATCTATGCAACTGCTAGAGATAAATATTAGAAAATAAAAGACCTGCCAATCAATGAAACAAACAAACAGGACAAACAAGAGGGGGCCTAATTTTAAGGTGATTGGAGGAAGTTATAAGGGGGATGTCAGGGGTAACTTTTTTACACAGAGTGGTGGGTGCATGGAACGCACTGCCTGCAGATGTTGTAGGGGCAGATATGTTAGGGAAACTTAAGAGGCTCTTAGATAGACACATGAATGATAGAAAAACAGAAGGCTATGTGGGAGGGAAGGGTTAGGTGGATCTTAGAGCAGGATAAAATGTCGGTGCAACATTGTGGGCCAAAGGGCCTGTACTGTGCTGTGGTGTTCTATGTTCTATGTTCTAACAACAAAGTAAGCAGTTTGCAACTTATGTTATGTTCTGTACTGTGTTTAGTGTGCTTTACATTATCTGTGTCCTTACCCATTTTGCAAAAGGGACTCCTCTTCACCCACTGCCCTGGATAGTCAATAGTTGATTGTACTTGAAAATAAAAATTGCAGTGCCTCAGGAAAAGACCAATGGAGTGGGATCATTTCAGCAACTTTTTCAACAAGCCAACATCAGCAGGATAGGCCAAATAGTCTCTATACAGTGATGCTCAGATATGAGTCATATTTGAGTATGTGTGGGAAGGGAGACATTTAATATTTAATGGACCAGAAAGGTAATGCAATCAATTGCAAAATAATCAATTGCACACGTGAGTGGATTCAAATGGGCCAGGACCAAGAAGTCAGCTGAGTTCATCTCAACTGAAGGCAAAAGTCACATACTTTCAACACTGACTAACTATTTTATCTAAGCTGCTAGTTTAAAAAGACAATAGAAAACTAAAACAGTAGCTTGGCATTAACCATGATTATATGTGCAGAAATTATTGCAAATTATTTTAATGTATCATACTCTCCTCATTCAATAGTAATGTTTAGAGGAAAAATAAGGAGGCACTAAGAGAGAGGAAAATTTGTTTTGTGCTGATTAAATGGTCATTTTGATTGGCATCATTTCAAGGTTTATTTTCAGGTAAACAAGCAGTGCTGGTAAACCGGACAGACTCTATAGTCTAATTATTGAATGAGGTGCAGTTTCCCAATGGGGTATATCAGACTAAAGAAACATCTTGAACCTCCACTGTGAAATGGTTGAAGTCAAAGACCTTACTGTTGTCTGTCTTAGATCTGCTGGTGGTTTGCTGGTGATCCAGATTAGCTGCAATTGTAATAGAGTGAGTTATAGAGCAATACAACACAGTAGCACGACCTTTGACCCATCAAGTCCACACCGAGCTCTCATTTACACTAATCCCATTTTATTCTCTCCACAGTCCCATCAACTTCCCCCAGATTCTACCACTCACTTACACTCCGAAGGCAATTTACTATGGCCAATTAACCTACCAACCATCATATCTTTGGGATGTGGGAGAAAACCGAGGCACCCGGAAGAAACCCATGCAGTCACAGAGAACGTGCAAACTCCGCACAGATAACACCAGAGGTCAGAATTGAACCTGGGTCATTGGAGTTGTGAGGCAGTCTCTCTATTATCTGCACCACCATGCCACCACAGTTGAAGATATACATTACAAAGTAATTGACAGTGCAAAGCATTCTGAAATACTTCAGTCTGAAAATGCACTGAGTAAGTGTGCTTTTTTTCCCTTCTCAAGGCTGAGTAAGGATATTCTGGTGGGTTGGTCCAAGTCTCGGGCCACATCTTCAGCTGAAGATAAACAAACAGCATGGGAAACTACAAGAGGCCGTTTTTGCAGAGAATTAAAGCCATTTCCTCAGGGGTTCTCTTGATTGTCACAGCAATGAATAAGGGGATTTCTCACACATAATTTGATGAGTGATTCTTTCTACTGCTCCACTTCCCTTCCAAGGAAAGGATATTAAAAGCTACAGAAACAAGGCAGACAAGATGGAGTCAAAATACAGATCAGCCTTGATCTAATTGTGTGGCGTAATAGGCTTGAAGGCTAGACAGCTTATCCTTGTCCCTATATTGCTTTTAGTCTCACTGCCATCGTTTCATACTGCCTTGGTGGAAAAGTTTGGTATGAACCAGTCATGAATATAATTGAAGAGTACTGGAAGATTGTACTTGCGTTCACTAGCTTATAATCAGTGGGAATATAAAGACGTATGCTTTGGCTGATGTATTGAAGGCAGCCCTGCTGTGCTGCTGTATGAAGCATCATGCTCTTGGATATATTTTCCAACTGGTTCTATTTTAATGCCAATGTTAAATTGTTTATTTATTCATTGCAGTCTGTTATTTCAGACAGTTTAGGATGAATATCCTCTGCAGAAGGAGATGAATATATATACAGAATAGGAGAGATTGGAGGTCGATAATGTCAACAAGTGCAAGAAGATGTTAGATGGATGCCTGATAGAGAAAAAAGGCAGGAACTATGGGAAATGGAGTGGTATCAGATTCTTCTGAAATTTTAAATGTGTGATCTTCTCCGGCCTAAAAATAAATGACCCCTACCATGGGACTATTTATATCCACCTGAAAAGAATGATGGTTTAACATCTTATAAAAAGACTATTATCTCAGAACTGTACCAACAAGTCAGCTTATATCTGAAGGGCAAGAGGGACTTGCCCACCCACAGAGTGCTCATGTAAAGAGGGATGCGTGTTGCCCACTGTATCACAGCTGCCATCAACCTGATCCCCACCTCCCACCACACCCGTTCCACCTGATTTACTTTCTGATTTATCTAATGCCTTCTCTTACAATAGCTAGAATTACCCACCCACATTATGTAAATTTAAACAAAATTTTCCCCTTGGGAAACAGATAGCTGCTGCATTATTGTGTGCTAATTGGGTTTAATGAAGTTTTTGGAGAGATATAAGACATGAAGAATTGGGTACCTGGTGGAACACCCACTGACTGTGACACAAATCAAAGCCATTCTCCCCATTGGGTCCATGCCAGCTCCCAGTAGAACAAATCTCACCACTGGAGCAAATCTAACCAATTCCATTCCATCTCTTCTTACTTCTCTATAGCCCTGCACTTCATACTTTCTCACATGCCCGTCAATTTTTTGTTTGTCAGTTACCAACACAAAATATAATTTACATTAGTCAATGAACCTACCAACATGTCCTGGGGATGCTGGAGAAAAACAGAGAAACCAGAGTACTCTGCAGAAACCTACGTGGTTACAGGGAGAAGGTGAAATCTCCACACTCAAGGTCAGGATCAAGACTGGGTTGCTGGAACTGTGTTAATTGTGATGATATCACACTGCTCCAGGTCATTATTAGCTTACTAATTAGGTTTGGACAAAGCCTTCTGTACTTGTTCATTCTGCTCCAGGATCAATTTAAAAGTAGGAAGGAAAATGTGCCTTTAAGGAGGGCATAGAAGCTAACAATCAAATAACTTGGTAATGGTATTGGTTTATTTTTGTCACATGTACTGAGATACTTAAAGTGAAGAGAAACAAAGGACTACAGATGCTGGAATCTGGATGAAAAACACAATGATGCTGGAGGAACTCAGCAGCCAGGCAGCATCCATGGAGAAAAGCAGGCGGTCAACGTTTTGGGTCAGGACCCTTCTTCTGGACTGAAGATAGGAAAAGGGAAAGCCCAATATATAGGAGGGAAAAGCAGAGCAGTGATGGGTGGACAAAAGAGAGGAGGTGGGGTGGGCACAGGGTGGTGATAGGTGGATGCAGGTAAGAGATAGTGATAGGCAGGTGTGGGGAAGGTGGGGAGAGCACTTTTACTTAAAGTGAACTTCAAAAGGATGATATATTACAGATGTCCATTTGAATCAAAATGGTGACTACTCAAAATTCTAATGATGGATGTATCAGTTAAATCTAAACATTTTAAATAGTGCAACAGGGAGAGTAAGAATTGTTATACTCTATTTGGGATTTACTTCCCATGTTTAATACATTCATGTTGAATATCTGCTTAAAACAAAAGATATTTGCACTTCCACATTACCTTTCATGAGCTCAAGATGCCCAAGTGCACATTACTGCCAACAAAATACTTCTGAAATGTAGTCACTGTTAGAACATAACCAAATTGCCCACAGCTTGTCCCCACCTGCAGCAATCTGTTCATGAGAAGATAACCTGCTTTAGGGATGTTGATTGAGGGATAAATATTGGGCACCACTTTGTCACAATATCCAATGGGAGCTTCCACTTCACCAGAAAGCACAGTCGGTGTCTCGGTTTAATGTCTCATTGAGAATCTGCTTAACACACCCCACTCTCTCAGTACTCAACCTATTTAGAATTAAGTAAAACTAACAGATAGACTGATGGTCCACTAGCATTGTTTTCTTGGGAGAATCCATAAACTGGTTTTCTGACACACTTTGACCGAATGATGAAACATTTAGAGAGTCATAGATTTATACAGCACGGAAACAGGTCCTTTGGCCCAACTTGTCCATACTGACTAAGTTAACTACTTGAGCTAGTCCCATTTTTTTGCATTTGGCCTAAATGGGTGCATTTCAATCAAGTGAGAGGTATAAAATGTGAATCTGAAGCATAAATCTAATGGTCCTCAACGAAGCATGCTTCTGTTTACAGTGTCAGCAAAACAAGCCTCAGGCGTAATTCAGCCCAGCTATCTGGGTGTGAGTCAGTCAGTGAAACATTTTGAGGATACTCTGTTCTTCATTTTAATGGGACTTTTATTTTTAACAGTAGTTGGATGTATCTCTCAAGTGGAGCCCAGGCATTGAATCCATAAGTTAAGTACTTTTAATGTACTGATTATGAGCCAAAAGTGTGAATATTCAAGAAGTTTAACTTTGTGCGTGCTGCTTACTTTCTATTAGTTTGCCTGTAATCATGACATTCCCTGTCTTACCACTATCTGAATGCACAATCCTACTCCTGGCATTCCCCCATACCCTTCCACCACCAGGCTCGTCTGAATCTCTTTCCTTTCCTTACCTCTTCCCAATCTGCCAACCATGCTGACCACCAGCAGACCTACCTGCCCTCATCTTTGTTATTTGCAAGATTAAGGGGTAGTGTGTGGGAACTTCTTTTTGTCATGGGTGGTGAATCTCTAGAATTCTCTATCTCACAGGGTTTTTTGAGGCTGGATCATTGGGTGTATGTAAAGAGGAAGTAGATATATTTTTGAAGATTAGGGAATTGAGGGCTATGCGGAACTGGCAGAGAAAAAGATTGAGGCCAAGATCATATTAAATGCTGGGGAAGCTTGATGGGGCAAATGGCCTACTCCTGCTCCTATTTCTTATGTTCTTACAGATGTAATGGGCTGAATGGCCTCCTTCTATGTCATAAAGAAACATAAGGAACAATGAAATTTCTCTCTTATTTGGTGGACAGTCAGTCATTCACGACAAAAATATGCAGATCCTGCATAACTCCTCATTGAAAACTAATATAAAATCTTGTTCCTTGTCTTTCACTAACTCCATGCTCACTTACTTTGTCAGCTTTACCAGTACAAGTAGTTTACTGATCAAAGATCATGAGACATTGATGCAGGAGTATGCAATGTAGCCCTTAGATTCTGTTTCTATCAGTCAATAAGATTCAAGCTGATCTTTCCCTCAGGTTTACTTTCTTTCTTAAATCCCCTGTCCAATTCTATGTTAGCCTCTGAATAGACTTGTCAACCAGGTATTCACAGGTTTCTGAAATAAAGAGTTCCAAAAACTTATAAGTCTTTGCCGATAAGAATTTCTGTAAGATCTCAATTCTTTGTTAACATTCCTAACTGTATTCCCATTCCTGTACTTTCAACTGCCCATCTCCCTCATCAACACTTTGGCTCTCTGCAAGAGATCACGCTAAAGATTTCACTGACCTACCATTATGTCCCAATATAATGTGACCAACATAATGTCCTCATTATTGCCACGGCCCCCATAATTAATATACTGAGGTCACCCATTCTCTCGAAACTTAATTGGATTGTCCACTTAAGTACTGTGAGTGCAAGAACAAGTCAGATGTTGGGCATACTATGTGAAAGACTCATTCACAGGAGAGCCTTTCCACCATCCACAAAGCACAACTGAAGAATGCAATGAATACTCTTCAATTGCCTGGAAGAGCTAAACCAACATTTATGAAGCTCAAAAGTATCCATGACAAAGCAACCCCACTCTAAGCATTCACTCCCTCTCTAGTGGACACACTTTGCTTGCTGTGGAAACCAGCTATAAAATGCACTGCAGTTATTCACCACAGCTACTCCAACAGAATCTCCCAAACCTATCATTTTGATCACCAAGACAAGTAAGGACAGCAGGCACGGAGACCACCAACACTAACATATCATCCTGACTTGGAAATATATCACCTGTCCCTCATTGTTGTTGGATCCTAAAATCTGGGACTCCTTTCCTGAAAGCACTCTGGGTGTACCTTCACCAGAAAGACCACAGAGGTTCAAAGAAATGGTTCACTACCACTTTCTCAAAATAATGATGGAAATTAAAGGCTAGATTCCAGTCAGGCCCACATTCCATAAATAAATGAGCAATTAAAGCCATCAGCTTCTCTGCAAAGTGAAATAAAGTTCCTGCTCAATGACTTTTCTTGAGTTTGGTCGCTGAACTGAAATATAAACTCAGTATCTCTCTCCAGAGATGTGTCCTGACCTGCTGAGTGTTTCCATCATTTCCAGTTTTGATTTTATATTAAAGAAAATGATAATTGAATCAAGTCCAGGTTGTAAAAGATCAGAGAGAAGGTAACAAAGTGAAATCCAGCTTTTAAAAACCATGAATCTCTGTGTTATTATCAGGTCAGATGCTCTACAAGGACACTCGTCATTATGGTGACATAATCAAACTATAAAGGCTAATCTTTGAGGAATATGGACCATCTGCAGGCAGAAGGGATTTGTGTATTTAGGCATCATTAGCTTAATTAGTTTGGCACAACCTTGTGGGTCGAAGGGTCTGTTTTTGTGCAGTACTGTCCTATGTCCTGTGTTCTATGTAATTATACAATGGAATTTGATGGTGTAAAGCACAACAGGGCAATATAACAAGGATACGAACGATAGACTTCATAAATCAAATCTTTATAAATCTGTATTGAGTTGCTTTAGGCAACGCTCAAGGCAAGCCTAGCTCTTTGCACTTGCCAGTATCAGCTGGAATTGTTTTATCATGATTTATAATCATGCAGGAGTACAGAAATCATACATTTGATTTGAGAAGGTTCAGACATCAGATGGTGGTCCTATTTGCTGCATCTTTTTACAGCCTACATGTTCTGCTCCCTGCAGTACTTAGCACCTGAGCCAAAACTGATGTGAGGAAATGACAGGATTTCAACCAAACAACATTTTATTGCTTCAATTTGCAGAATTTCACACAGAAAGATAAAGCTGCAATAAGCCAAGTTAAGTCGCCCATGGATGGAAATTGAAGCTTATTGCCCTGTTTTGTACCCAATTAGTTGTGTGCAACAAGAGTCATTTTGGAGAAACAATATTGTGTGCTGCGAGATTGCTTAAAATAGATCCAACTGGAGATTGTGCCTGGCTATGAAAGCTGTGATTACACCGCTCCCTCCCACTGCCCTTGCCTTCAGTGCACCAAACCTCAACCACAGAAGACATTGGAGCCCATTGCCACAAAGGCAGCTGAATTCAAATTATGTTCCTACAGAAGAATGAGATGCTTGTTCAGTAAACATTGGCAGGTGGTCCAGGTAATGATTGAGGACCAATTTCAGTCTGGCTATCTAGCTGGTGTACGCATTGTCTTTGCATTACTCACAGAACCAGATGCCAAACATTGCTAACCCTCTACATAGCTTGACAACCAAGCAATGTAAGTTTGCTTATATGCCGCTTGGGTCAAAATAACAATGTTCAAAGCTTGGAAGAAGCATCTGGCTCTGGCAATTCTCATGGACTCATACATACTCACACTGGGGGGCAGGCACAGTAGTGTAGTGGTTAGTGTAATGCTACTACAGCACCAGCGACCTGTGTTTAATTCTGGCTGCTGTCTGTAAGGAGTGTGTACATTATCCCTGTGTCTGCATGGGTTTCCTCCGTGTGCTCCAGTTTCCTCCCAAATTCCAAAGACGTATGGCTTAAGAAGTTGTGGGCATGCTATGTTGGCGTCAGAAACGTGGTGACACTTGCGGGCTGCCCCCAGAACACTCTACACAAAAGATGTATTTCACTGTGTGTTTCAATGTACATGTGACTAATAAAGGTATATTTTAAAAAAATCTTAGAAGTAATTATTTCAATGTTTCGGGGATCGATCAAACACATGGATGAACAGAAGAGAGTAGAGACCACTCTGTCTAACCATACCCAAAGGCCTGGATAGTGTAGACATGGAGAGGATATTTCCATTAGTGGGAGAGTCTAGGATGAGAGAGCACAGCCTTAGAATAAAAGGATCATCCCTTTAAAACTGAGATGAGCTAGAATTTCTTCAGCCAGTGGGTGGTGAATCTACGGAATTCGTTGGCATAGAGGGCTGTGGAGGCCAAGTATTTGTGTGTATTTAAGGTAGAGATTGATAGGTTCTTGATTGATAAGGGGGTTAAGGGTTATGGGGAGAAGGCGGGTGAATGGTGCTGAAAAAAATGAGACATGATTAAATGGTGGATCAGACTCAATGGCTCGAATGGCCTAATTCTGCTCCTATATCTTATGGTTTGTGAATCACCTCTTTAGCTCAGCTGTAATATCAGGGTCACCTTGACCTTGACTTCTGCACTTACACATTACAATGAAGATTGGAGGTCAGATATTGGTGGATTCCATCTCCCCCTCCACTGATGGACTCAATGCCTCATTCATCTGAATGTAATCACGACTTGAGTTGAAAATGTAAGTGAAAGCTTTTTTATTTTTCTTAATCTTATTGTTTTTAATTAATTTCCATCACTGAAATATATTTTAAGTACATTTATTGTTTGTCATTTTTTTAAAATATTGTAATTGCTTTAAATCTATTTCAATTCTTTGCCTGGAGCTCTTGAAGGCCATCATGTTGTTGGAGAACAGATGATGGGATATCAGGATCCATCGCCTGAGGGCTGGTCACCACTAGCAGGCTGCTTTGTTTTGCATGATGATGATGGCAGCGAGGCCTGGAGAATGTTTGCACTGACAGAGCCACAAAATATAAGTGTGTGTATTGGACAGAACAAGGGGAATGAGTTGGATCAAGCATGGTCTGGCCCAGTGTAACATCTGCCCCTTTCGCAACAGTCATCCATTTTAGGAAAGATGCCACTAAGTTGGAAAGAATGTTGTCAGGACTCAAAGGCCTGAGTTATAGGGAGAGATTGGGCAGGCTAGGACTTTATTCCTTTGAGTGTAGAAGGCAGAGGTGTGACATTATAGAGGTGCACAAAATCATGAGGAGCACATATAGGGTGAATGCACACAGTCTTTTTCCCAGGGAAATGGAATCGAAAACTACAGGGCACAAGCTTAAAGCGTAAGGGGAAAGATTTAAAAGGGGCAACTTCTTCGTTCAGAGGGTGGTGCGTATATGGAACAAACTGACACAGAAAGTGGTTGAGGCAGGCACAATAACAACATTTAAAAGACACTTGGACAGGTACATGGATGGGAAATGTTTAGAGGGACGTGAGCCAAATGCAGGCAAAAGCTTAGATGAGCATATTGGTCAGCATGGACGAGTTGGGCCAAAGGGTCTGTTTCTGTGTGATATTGCCCTATGACTCCATGAATCTTTTCCTAAAAACACTGGGAGTAATGTTGATATTTGGAGACAGTGCAAAATGGCAATGTCAAATCAGCTATCCATCATACATTTCTCCTGACCTTCCATTCTAAGTGTCAGCACGCTTGTTCCTCTACACTTGATATTTTTACTTCATATATTAACCCAGAATGAATATGGTCTGGCTGTTAAATTACCATACACACTACAGCTAAGCACGATTTGCTTTCCAACCGACAGTACTAGGGTGAAAGTAAAATTCTCCTGTGGAGAAAAAAAAATGACAATGTATACAACATTAATCAGAAAGAGTAAATTAACGGTTAAAAAAGAAAGGCATAGAGACTACATGCAAATAATTGCATTATGATAATGAAGTAAATAAAGAGTTGTAAGAAAATGTTAATATTTGTTTTTGTTCCTGTACAGCATTGCTGGATCTCAACCATATTCTACATAAAAGTGCACCATGTGTCCTTTGTATAACATACATCACAGTCAAAGATTGACTCCTCTCACTGACCGTGAGCAATGCCATGGAAAATCTATTGGTCCTTTCAGAGTGTACGAAGCCTGACCAGAATCACTGATGTTGACTCTTGCCTACCTTTTTTATTTGTCTTTCTGCTTGCACCCTGAAGCACAAAATAACAAACACAGCAAGAGACTAAAACACTGCCGTGCGCATCAAATGTTCTGTGCTGTGAAGCTACTGAAAACAGAACAAGATATGTCTCAGGCTAAACCAACATCCATATGCAGTACACATACATTTTCTTTGCAGCTCTCAGACATCAAATGTAGGCCTGGGATTCATTGATTTGAAAATTAATAACCCAGAACACTAACATTTCTGTACAGCAGGAAGGAAGACCTTTTGCACATAATGCGCAAAACACAGGTATTAAACACAGTCCCTCATGTTCTCTCAAGTTCCACTGTTTAACATTACATGGATACATATAACCCTGGGTGAATGCAGCCTCAAAAGATAAACAAAACAATATGGCAATAAAAAAAACAGAAACACATTAAACCTCTGCAGAAATTTTGTATTTTTCCTTCATGTGAAGAACAATATGAACAGAAATATATTCAGATTTCACAAATTTATAAAATACTATATTTCATTATATCTCTAAGTCTAATAGGTTTCTAAATTGTACTGTTAAAGAATTTACTACTGTGACACACTCAATATTACGAAGGACAGGCATTAGCTTTTTAAAATATCTTCTCCATCAGTGAACCCTCGGTCCACACTATATAACATGTTTGATAATTGTGGCTTTGACTGGATAGAAGTAGGGGGAGGGTTTCAACTCTGCTCAGAAAATCTTCGAAATCCTGACTAGAGGCTAAAACTCGAGTTAGGCGATTCATAAAAATGGATGAAAATTTCAGAAAGAAGAGACTTGCTGGTCGAATAAGACACTCCCATTCTGTTAGAGTGCAGTTAAGCATTATGACCCTCAGTTTCCTCCATTCAGCTGTGGACAGGTAACTTCTTGCAAAATTAAACAAAAATCTAAATTACTCTCAACCGATTTAAGATATAAAATCATACTCTGTTCACCTTTATAAACTGTGATATCAGTCACAACCAGGAAGTCATCCAGCTCCATTTTCAAAGCAACCAATCCATAAGCCAACAACTAAAAAACAGGTCTCCTCACACCTAGACTTATGTCAATGCCTACAAAATTGATATGCATAGTCCCAGTATCTACTTAATCCTTCTCATTCAAATTGTTCATCTATATTCAAACAGAATAATGCCTTTATTATTTTAGCAACAGTTTATTTATATGGTATCTTAGAGGCAGTTCTGTGATAGTTCACAAAATCAGAACTCAGGTAATTATAGGCCAGTTGGTCTAATGTCAGTGGCAGGTAATTATAGGTCAGTTAGTCTAATGTCAGTGGTAAGTAATTATAGGCCAATTAGTCTTACGTCAGTGGATGGGAAATTATTGAAAAAAATTGGGTGGATAATGTCTTGGATGGTGATCTCTGCTGTGTCTCCTTCCACATGGGACCCATGATGCTTTTGAGGTCTCTGATCTATCTCCTTACCACACAGCAAGAGAGCATTAGTTACAGACAAATACTTACTAGAAATCAGTGTGGAAAAGTTGTCAAAGGTGTAAGGAAGGCTAACTCTTAAGGGCAAGCAGTGAGACAACAGGATGCTGTGGAGCAATGTGCCAAAGCATTCATTTTGAATACTAGGCCTCAGATAGCACAGTTTCAGTGGCAACTGACTCATTGAAAGTTGATTGTACTGTGAGAACAACGGGTCTGATCTTTTTTAGATGAATGAGGTTGGACATTTGTGAGTTGTACTATTGGAGACGTCATTTAAGGAACTTTTACGGCAGAACCATGTTTTTAGTCAGAGGTCACACTTCCCATCCAGATCTACTCCAGGGCAACACAATTTTCAACTGCACAGTACATTCTTGGTACTGTTAGAACGAATTCATAACCCTAAAGTTTTAAAATCTGGAGGGGTGATGGGAACCTTTGCTGCGTCTGGAATGTTCCATGTAATGGAGATTAGTTTCATAATTGATGTAAAAGAGAATTGGGCAGGTACTTTCTTTTTTAATCATTTACATAGTGTAAGCATGACTGGCAATTTGTTGCTCATCTCTCCTTGCCCTTGAGAAGATACGATGAGCCACCTTTTGGGCTGGAGGTCTTGAATTTAGATCAAGCAACAATGAAATAGTGACAATATATTTCCAAGTCAGGATAGCACATGATTTTGAGGGGAACGTGTAGTGGTGGCATTCCCATACACCTGCTGCCCTTGTCTTTCTCGGTGGTAGAAGTTGTGGGTCTTGGAGGTGCTGGAGGACTAGCCGAGGCACATAACTGCAGTGCATTTTGTAGGTTGCACGGAATGCAGCTATGGTGCACCAGTGTGGAGGGAGTGAAAAGAGATGAATGAGGTGGACAGTTAAATAGACTGCTTCATTCTGGATAGGGGTCAACCTTCTTAATGGAGCTGAATTCATCCAGGTCAATGGAAAATATTTATCAAATCACTAATGTGTGCTTGCAAATGGTGGAAAGTTTTGGCAGAGCCAAGAGCTGAATCGTTCAGTACAGGATGTTCCCAGCTTCTGACTTGTTCTTGTAGCATCAGTAGCTGGTCCAGTTAAGTTTTTGGTCAGTAGTTATCCCCCAAGATGCTGATCATGGGAAATTTTATGTCAATACCATTTACCAGTAAGTATAGGTGTTTGACTTTCATGTTGAACGTGGTAATTACTTTGTATTTTTCTGGTGCAATTAATATTTGCCATTCATCAGCCCATGCCTGCATGATTTCAAGGTTTTGCTACATCCAGGTATGGGAAATTCATTTTCTTAGGAATTCTAAGTGGAACTGAACATTTTAGAATCATCACCAAACATCTCCACTTCTTGCATATATAATGAAAGAAGGGTCTTTGATAAGATAAGATATCTTTATTAGTCACATGTACATCGAAACACGAGTGAAATGAATCTTTTGCATAGTGTTCTGGGGGCAGCCCGCAAGTGTCGCCACACTTCCGGCGCCAACATAGCATGCCCACAACTTCCTAACCCATATGTCTTTGGAATGTGGGAGGAAACCAGACCACCCTGAGGAAATCCATGCAGACATAGGGAGAACGTACAAACTCTTTACAGACAGCGGCTGGAATTGAACCCGGGTCGCTGGCGCTGTAAACTGTTATGCTAACTGCTACACTACCGTGCCTGCCCAGTGAAGCAATTCAAGATGTTTGGGTGTAGGACAGTGTCCCGAGGAACTCCACTAGTGATGTCCTGGTGATGTTGACTTCCAATAGCCACGGCCATCTTCGTTTGTGTGAAGTATGACTCTCACATGAATTCTCATTGACTTCATTTATACCTGTGCTCCTTGGTCAAAATGCTTGATTTTGCCTTCAAAATCTGTCCTCACTTCACCTCTGGCATCCAGCTCTTTGTTCCACATTATGACTTCTGCACCCAAATGATCTCATCAAAACTCAAACTGAATATTGGTGATAACGTTAATGGTGCGTAAGTGTCACTTCCAAATACAAAAAGCACAAGAAAATGGGGTTGGAGGAGGCCTCTCAGCCCCTCAATCCTGCCCTGCCATTCAATATGATCATGACTGAACATTGTTAACAGCACCTTCCATTACTTTGCTGATGATTGAGAGTTATTTATCTGGTGGTATTTGATTGGATTGATTTATTCTACTTTTTTTCTGGACCTGTGGAAGTTTTGACAGTTAAAACACAAGGATAAAGGAGAAAACAATGCTGTTCTTACAAAAAGATCTCTCAAGCACATTTGGCCATTTTCCTTCCAGTAAGATTCAAAATTTCTATGTAAATAGGTGTGGTTGTAATTGTTGATGACTATCTCTTTTTTGTTAATGTATTGCCTCTTGCCATCTATTCTTGAATGAAAGAACCAAGAGATGGAAGTAAAAAGAATAACAGAAGCTGGTAAAACCATCAGTAGAATCTTTTAGCAACACATAAAATGCTGGGGGAACTCAATAGGTCAGGCAACATCTATGGAGGGAAATAGTCAAAATTTCAAGTCAAGACCCTTCAGCAGGACCTGATGAAGGGTCTTGACCCAAAACATCAACTGTCCATTTCCCTCCATAGATGCTGCCTGACCCACTGAGTCCCTCCAGCATTTTGGGTGTTGCTCCAGAGTCCCAGCATCTGCAGTCTCTCTTGTGTCTCCAGCAGGATCTTTTGCCAACAGAAATATTCATGGTAATACTTTAGTCTATGTCACATTTAAGTTTGCACTATATGAGCTGTATCGGGCAATGCTCACAACATGGGTACATCTGTATGTTTCCACAGTGGTTACACTAAGGTTGACTGTTTCCATCATAGTTAATGGCTAAATTCAGTCCTCCAGGTTGAACTGCTTCCAACTGAACAAAGCATTTCAGTTATATTGGGTTTCCTTAGAGGCTACACAGAGAGGAATCTTGTCTTTTCCTGAGTCAGAGGATGTAGAGCTATTTTACCATGCATAGAAAAATATGAGTGGGTTGAGCTCTCCCCTTGAAATTGAAATTACATCAGTCACATAAACAGCTCTGACTGAGATATTTAATGCAATAGCACAGTCCTGCGATTTTCAATTTTCTCTTACACCTTCATAATACCTTTATTCTGAGCTATATTAATATTCAGCATTGAAAGGATGATTAAACGTGTTTATTTACCACTGCTCTAACAAAGGTGATCATATTAAATGTCAACTGCTAAGAGCAATTTCAAGAAATCTTCAAAAGAGCATTGTATTTCTCAGACTTGAAACCATAATCTACTTTCATACCAGAAAGAAAAGAAAACTAATAGTTATATGTGATTCAAAAGCTAAAAAAAAATGCCAGTGCTGGTACTAATCAACAGGTCAGGCAGCATCTGTGGAGAAAAAAAAAGGACTCAATGTTTCAAGCCTATGTCCTTAATAAGTGGTCTGGTTAAAACAGCTAATCATTTTATAAATCATAACAACAGTAAAATTACAGTTTATTGTTTTTTTTAATTCTTTCATGGCTAATATCCAGCTGGCCTCAAACTAAGCATCTCTCTGGATTTTAGATTGGCAGGTACGGTAGTGTATTGGCAGGCACGGTAGTGTACCAGTTAGCGTAACGCTATTACAGCGCCAGCGACCTGGGTTCAATTCCGGCCACTGTCTGTAAGGAGTTTGTACGTTCTCCCCATGTCTGCGTGGGTTTCCTCTGGGTGCTCTGGTTTCCTCCCACATTCCAAAGACGTACAGATTAGGAAGTTGTGGGCATGGTATGTAGGCACTGGAAGCGTGGAGACACTTGGGGGCTGCCCCCAGAACACTCTACGCAAACGATGCATTTCACTGTGTGTTTTGATGTACATGTGACTAATAAAGATATCTTATCTTATCTTATCTTATCTTATCTTATCTTATCTTATCTTATCTTATCTTATCTTATCTTAAGAACCAGCCCCATTGCTGTGGGTCTGGCATAGCATGAAGATCAAATGTAAGGCCAGTTAAGGATGACAGATTTCCTTCTCTGAAAAATATTATTGAACTAGATGAGTTTATATGGCAATAAATAGTTTCATGGTCACTTTTACTAATAATGGCTCTTTAATTCCAGATTTATTTTGTTAACTGAATTGAATTGTCTCGGTGCCATAGGGAGATTCAGACTGATGTCTCCAGATTGTTCTAGGTCTCTAATGTTACAGATCCAGGAACCAAACTACATACTGTAGTTACCACATCCATGTAGGTAATTGTCTCTTGCATGTTTTCTCCATGTTTGGCCTGTCCACAGCTCATTGCAAATTGCCAGAGTTTGCCTGACTGGATTTACCTGATCTGTTCATGATAAAATTAAGGTCATTCAAAATTCTGGTACTTGTTTCCCAATCACATCAATTTCTCTTCAACCATCACCCCTCTTCTTGGTGACCTACAGTAACACTCAGTGAAACCAAATCTCAATCGCAAAATTCTTGCCCTTGTTTTCAAATCCTATCATGGTCAGCTTTAAGTTCTCCGGCACGCACAACCTCATCTTCACCATGGACATCCAGTACCTATATATCTCCATTCACCATCATGACGACCTCACTGCCCTCCGTTTCTTTCTTGACCAGAGACAGAACCAGTCCCCTTCCACTAACACTCTCCTCCGCCTGGCTGAACTTGTCCTTACCCTAAACAACTTCGCTTTGGATTCCTCTCACTTTCTACAGAACGAGGGTGTAACCATGGGCACTCACATGGGCCTCAGCTATGCCTGCCTCTTTGTTGGCTACATTGAACAGTCTCTGTTCCAAGCCTACTCTGATCCCATTCCTCAACTCTTCCTCCACTATATCAACAACTGCATTGGTGCCACCTCTTACACCCATGCAGAACTCGACAGTTTCATAAATTTCGCCACAAATTTTCACCCTGCTCTCCAATTCACTTGGATTATCTCTGACACCTCTCTCTCCTTCCTTGATCTTTTCATTTCCATCTCAGGGGATTCCTTGTCCACCGACATCTTCTACAAACCCACTGACACCCACACCTACCTCAATTACAGCTCCTCCCACCTTGTCTCTTGAAGGATGCTATCCCTTTTTCTCAACTTCTCTGCCTTATTTGCTCCAGTGATGAGGCTTTCCATTCCAGGACATCTGAGATGTCCAACTTCTTTACTAATCGTGGCTTCCCCCTTACTATGGTCGAGAGAGCTCGCACCTGCATCTTTGCTATTTCCCGCACCTCTGCTCTCACCCCCACCCCTCCCAGACCTAACAGGAATAGAGTCCCCCCTTGTCCTCACATTTCATCCTACAAGCCTACGTATCCAACACATCATTCTTTGCCACTTCTGCCTTTTCCAAAGGGATCCCACCACCAAGCATATCTTCCCCTCCCCACCGCTTTCTACCTTTCGCAGGGACCACTTTTCCCGTGACTCCCAAGTTCACGCCTCTCCCCTCACCCATCCCACTCCCATCCCGGGAACTTTCCATTGCCCCCGCCATAGGTGCAACAACTGCCCCTACACCACCTCCATCACCTCCATCCAGGGACCCAAACAGTCCTTTCAGGTGAGGCAGAGATTTACCTGCACCTCCCTTAATATCATCCACTGCATTCGGTGCTCCATATGTGGCCTCTTCTACATTGGCGAGACCAAACGCAGACTAGGTGACCGTTTCGCAGAACACCTGTGCTCTGTCCATAACCGCGATCTGCATCTCCCCATTGCCAGTCACTTCAACTCCCCCTGCCACTCCATCACAGATATGTCAGTCCTTGGCTTCCTCCACTGCCAGGAGAATTCCAGGTGCAAACTGAAGGAACAACACCTCATTTTCCGTCTTGGAACCTTGCAGCCTAAAGACATGAACATTGAATTCTCCCGCTTTAAGTAAACCCAACCACCTCCCACACCCACCATGCCTCTTATTTTCTTCCTTTTCCTAGCCTATCCCTCTTTTTTCTACCCACTTTTTTCCTCCTTATCTTTGACCCATCCCCTGGTGGATCTGCTCTCCCCTCCTCCCCTGCACCTGCCTATCACTATTTCTTACCTGCATCCACCTATCACCACCTTGTGTCCACTCCACCTCCCCTCATTTGTTCACCTATCACTGCTCTGCTTTTTCCTCCTATATATTGAGCTTCCCCTTTTCCTATCTTCAGTCCTGAAGACGGGTCCTGACCCGAAACATTGACCGCCTGCTTTTCTCCACGGATGCTGCCTGGCCTGCTGGGTTCCCCCAGCATCATAGTGTTTTGCATGGTCTGATTTCTCTCTGTCTTGGAAATCTCCTCCATTGGTCTTACCTTCCAGGTTATTGGAGCTCCTCCAATCCTGACCTCTTCACTGCCTCTAGTTGTAATCCTTGCCATTGCTTACCAAAGCCAAGGCCCTAAGCTTTAGACTCCCCTCCCTAAATCTCCATTTCTCTACCTATCTTTCCTCCTTAGCAACTCTCCTTAATACTTACCATTTGACCAAGATTTTGATCATAATGCCAGTGTCACCGATGTGGCTAGGTGTCAAATTTCATTTCATAATGCTCTTGTTGAACATTATAGGTCATCTTCTCACCTTAGCCTTCACATATTGTTGTCATTGACAGTCTTATCTGACTCACAATCTTACAAGTTTCTTTTCTTCAAATGATTTTTACAAAATGATTGACTATTTGGTTTTTGTGATTAAACTAGACTGGAAACAGTGCTGGGCCATTATCTTATGCTGTGACTCACCCAGTAAAATGCTTTTTTTTTGTTGCAGCTACACTGGTGTGCTCTTCTGAAAAGCTTGCTGTAAATAGTAAATTGCAGAGTTGTCAAGTCTTACCTGCAGTTACATAGCCCAAAAATTGTAAACTTTTGTGTCTGAAAGCAGAATGTCATCATTACTTTGTTCAACATGAAAGCACCAGCATTTGGACAAAAGGAAGGACAAAACATTCAACCAGGCAATGATGTGCAGCTTTTTGTCTTTCCAAACTCTCTTCTTTATACAGAGAAGACTTATTTTATAGACACTGTCTTTGCTTATTGTGTGATATGTGTTTTATGCATTGCTGCTTCCAGTTAAGGTGAAGGCTTGAATTGATTCCTGGGCATGAGGACAAATCCATCCTCATTGACTGGAAAGGGATGAACTGGGACTCAACAAATAAACTGCAGCAAATGGAGACAATATGTCGCTGGCCTCATTCAACTATAAAAGCCTGGAAACCCAATATGGAAGCCACAGATGAAGACAAGGAGGACTTCTACTCCAATCTTGAAAATCCCTGGAAACAAACTCAAAGGAATGGAAGCAGAAGTAGGATATTCAGCCTCTTCTGCCTGTTCCACCATTCAGTAAGATCACAGTTGATCTTTCAGCTCGATGCCACATTATTGCACTAATCCCTTATCCTCTGATTCACTTAATATCTGAAAATCTATCAAGCTCTGCCTCGAACTTACTCAGCAAATGAGCCTCCGCAGCCTTCTGAGGTAGTCAGTTCAACACTTTGGTTGAAAAATACTTTTCTCATTTCTGTCTTGAATACTCCTTACACAGATAGACAGTGATACAAAGAAGGTGTATGGCTTGCTTACCTTCATCAGACAGGACAGTGAGTACAAGAGTTAGGACATCATGTTACAGCTGTACAAGGCATTGGTGAGACTGCACCTGGAATATTGTGTGCAATTCTCATCACCATACTACAGTGCATCAGGATGGGATAGGTCATACAAACGTAAAACCATACCTTCAATTGGAATCAGACCAGAAAATGTTTAATGTAATACAGGATAATATATGCTGGAAGGTATATTAGTAGCTACTATTATAAAATCACAGTGACTAACAGCATAGGAAGAGGTCTTTTGGTCTGTTGTGTTTGTGCTAGTTCTAAGAATATCACTTGCTTAAAAAGTCAAATTGGCTTTTCTCTTTATTAGAAGCTCTACAGAAGCATGAATTAGAGAGGGGGAAAGTTAACTGAACACTTTGTGGTCAAGTGGTCAAACTCCCTCAGTTAAGTACTACAGAAATGTTCTGTCAAGAGGAATGGGAGAGTATGATTATAGGTGAGGTAGGAATGGGGGTTCAAAAGGTAGAACTGGAGGACTTGCACAACAGTTATTAAATTCTTACAGTCTCTGTGTTTTAGAGCAGAGATTGCTGGGAGAACGACATAGCTCCATAGTACTGACAATCATTCAAATTGAGGGTGTGAAAAGGAATGTAGTCACAATAGGGGACAATATAATTAGGGAGGTTCTCTGCAGCCATGAGTGTGAGTCCCAAAGTGTTACCTGGCCAGTGCCAGTGTTAAGGATATCCCTTTGGGTTTGAGAGAAACTTGGAGTGGAAGAGACAGTTTCACTTGTGAATCAACCAACAACATAGACAAGACGAAGAAGGAACTTCTGCTGAAGAAGTGGGTGAGTGGGGACCAGATCAAAAAAGGAGAACCACCAAGGTAAAGCCATAAATTGGCATGAGATCAATAACATCTGAGAGTTAAATGAAGACACGGGAGACTGCAGGTGCTGGAATCTGGAGCAAAAGAAACAAACTGCTGAAGGAACTCAGTGGGTCAGGCAGCAACTGGAGGGAAATGGAACAGGTGACTTTTTTAGGTTGAGACCCTTCACCTGGACTGAAAGGTAGAGGGGAGACTGAAAAAAAGGTGAGGGGAAGGGGTGGAGCAAGAGCAGGCAAGCGATAGGTGGATCCAGATGAGGAAGGGTGATAAGCATTGGAGGAGGGAAGGGTGAAAATGGGAAGTGATAGGTGAAGGCAACAAAGGGCTACAGATGATAGAATCTGGTAAGAAAGGAAAGTGAAGCATGGAACCAAGTAAGGGTGGTGGGGTGAGCTGTAGGGAACAATAGGGAGAGGGGACCCAGTAGAAGTGTGTGGGTGATAGGCAAGTGGATTGAGTAGAGGAGGGGAAAGGATCAGACTAATGTGGGTCTAGGAGGGTGGGGTGGGTGAGTAGATCAGGAGGAGAGAGAAAAGGGACAGAGGGGGAGCAGTTAATCTGAAATTGGAGAATTCAATGTTCATGCTGTCATGTTGTAGACCACCCTGGTGGAATATGAGGTGCTCTTCCTCCAGTTTGTGCTTAGCCTCACTCTAGAAGTGGAGGAGGCCGAGGACTGACAGGTTGGTGTGGGAATGGGGAGGGGAATTAAAATGGCTTGCAACCGAGAGCTCCAGAAGGCCATGGCGGACAGAGTGCAGCAGGCTTGGCAAAGCAGTCGCCTTGTCTGCGCTTGGTCTCCCTGATGTAGAGGAGGTCACATCAAGAGCACCAATTGCAATAAACAAGTTTGGTGGAGATGCATGTGAAAGATTGCCTCAGCTGGAAGGGCTTATTAGGTCCCTGGATGGTGGTGAGTGAGGTGGTGTAGGGAGATGTTTTACACCTCCTCCGTTTGCACGGGAAAGTGGCTGGAGAGGGTGATGGATGTGTGGGGGGGTGGTGGGGTTTGCGGGGTTAAGTGAACCAGGGAGCCATGGAGAGAGTGGTCCCTGCGGGAAGTAGAAAGGGGTGGGGAGGGGAAGATGTGGCTAGTGGTGGGATCACATTGTAAGATAGATAAGATTTCTTTATTAGTCACATGTACATCAAAACACACAGTGAAATGCATCTTTTTTTGCGTAGAGTGTTCTGGGGGCAGCCTGCAAGTGTCGCCACGCTTCTGGCGCCAACATAGCATACCCACAACTTCCTAACCCGTACGTCTTCCTAAACCAGAGCACCTGGAGGAAACCCACGCAGACACACAGGGAGAATGTACAAACTCCTTACAGACAGTGGCCGGAATCGAACCCAGGTTGCTGGCGCTGTAATAGCATTCTGCTGACTGCTACACTACCATGTAGCTACCGTGTAGCTGGCAGAAGTTAAATGTGTGCCTCAAAGATCGGTGTGGAAAATTCAATACTTGGGGCATTGGCATCAATATGAGGTAAAAAGGGATCCTTACAATGAATTGTCTTCCTAAGTTATTGGAAATGGTTTCCCTACAGAAGTAAGTGAACAGTGGGTTTGCATTCCTCACTTTGCTTAAGCTGTGTGTATTCAGGGTTTCTTGATAATTATCATTTGAATGTTCAAAGCCACAGAATTCACTGAATGTTAATTCTTTTTTGACAATGAGAACAAAAGCATGTGGCAGAATTTATGATAATCACTTAACTTTAAATCATTGACAGTGGCTTCAGCATATTGATTTGTTGAATTTACAAGCAGGTTACACGCTTTGCCAGTAAAACCAAATTGGAATTGGAGAGAAGCAAAAACACCATAAATTTTGAGTGCATCTATTTAACTCGTGAATCACAAGTAATGAGATTTTTTAAGCCTTTCTTGTCAACAGCCTGACTTCCTCATACATTGCTACATTGCACACTTCTTGCTTCTCATGTCCCATCCGTATCTTTTCTCAATAATTACTCAATGCAGCAACTGATACCATGCCCACATTAGCTCTCATTTTTTTTTAATGGTATCTGGGGAATCAATGACAAAAGTAGCACAACCAATGATGCACATTATTGATTAACTGTCTCTGCATTTCCTGGAACAACTAAGGAAGTGCATTTCTAATTCATTTTCCCTACACGAAGTTCATGTTCTCTGCCTCTTTGGTAAATCAAGAGGATTGAGTAAAAAAAAACATTCTAAGCCAGCCATCAATGCTTCGTGGTAGGAGAACGAAGTTACAGCAAATATATCCAGAAAGGCACAGTCTCCTTGTATTGCGTCCATCTCATCTCCACTCCCATTACCTGAGACCCTACACTCTCCTCCACTAGTCAACACAGCGGTACACCACTCAGAGCGAAATACCAGGTCTGGCTCATAAGCTGAGCTCAGTTAGTTCATTTCATTCACTACAGTTGGAGCACAACCATTGATCTTCATGTTTTCCAGTGTCTCATTGTGAACCTTTATTGCTGGAGGGCAGTGTTGAACAGCAGGTGCATGCTGCTGGAGGGCCTTTGTCTCACTTGATGTTGAGTATAAGCACATCCTCATGTATGCTACAGTAAATTAGTTGACAATGGCTTAGACCTTGGCCTCTAAGCATGTACAAATGCGGTTGGCATCTGCCTACTGTAGCTTGACTATTGAAGTTGGGGTGACATTGGTTCTGGAGTGTACTTGACACATGTTGAGTAGTTTCCGATTAGGTCTGAAGATTAGATTCACTCCTGTGGAGAGCTTGTTGGAGTGACATCCAATGTTACAGAGAAAAAGATTGAAAGAAGTGCTTGGGCAATGACACAGCCTTGCTTGATATTGGTCTTCATTGCGATTGGCTATATTGTCATCATGTTCATTAGAATCATCATTTGCGTGTTATCATGAAGCAACTGTAAGATGGAGGCAACATTTTGTGGGCAGCTGAATTTGAGGAGAGTGCTCAATTGATGGAGTCAAGTCTTTAATAAGGTCAAAAATAGCTCATGTGTCATGATTGGTGCAGCTTCCTGCACTTCTGAGTCCTTGTGTGGTGAAGATTGCCTCATGTCTCTGGATGGACAGAAGCCTCACTGCAATTCGTGGAGCAGTTCTTTGGTCACTGGGATGAAGTAGTTTAGGAGACCCTGACGACAACTTTCCCTGTGGTGGACAGCAGGCTGACCTCTCTGTGGTTAACACAATTAGATTTACCCCTTTCTTGAAGTGGGTCAAAGTTATAATGTCTCTGAGTTGCCCTGGTATATCCTCCTCTTCCCAGATGTGAGTGATGAGGCTGTGGATTTGTGACTCCACCTCTTCACTGCCAAGTTTTAGAACTTCAGCAGGCAAACCACCTGCTCCTAAGTCCCTTCTTTTTTTTAGTTGTGATATGGTCTTTTGTGTTCTCTTGTCCGTCAAGATGGTGGCAAGGCTGAACTGAATAGGCTGCTGTGGGATGGGAGTCAAGGTAGTTCACATCAAGGATGGAGTCCTGGCTGAAGTCTTCAAAAGGTTCCTGCCAGTGGATGTTGATTGCCTCTCTATCCTTGAAGTGTTCACTTCTGGTCCTGACTCACAGCGTGGTGAGGCTTTGGGTGTTTGGGTCATCGGTGGCTTTGACAGTGCTGAAGAACCTACACATGTCAATGAGATGCTGAACGTCCCCACAGGCTTTTTACATCCACTATCTCTCATTTAGGTTACAGGATGTTGCTGGAACTCTTGCCTTCATGTTCCTGTACATTATTTTCCCTTGTGGAAAAGTGGAGTTTCCTGTTGAGGAATGTCTTACGTTGTCAAAGTCAAAGACAAGTTTATTGTCATAAGCACAAGTACATGTGTGCACAGGTACAATGAAAAACTTACCTGCAGCTGCATCATAGGCACATGGCATCATATAAGCAGTATTCACAAGAAAAACATGAATTAAACATAGATTATACATAATTTTTACAAGAAAGAACACAATTAAAAACAAAAAAAACAGTCCATTTTAATGCAAAATGATCAAAGTGGTCATAGTGTTGCTAAATTGTAGTGATTAGTGGTTTGCCAGTTGGTTCAAGAACCGAATGGTTGAAGGGAAGTAACTGTTCTTGAACCTGGTGGTATGGGTCTTCAGGCTTCCGTACCTCCTGCCCAATGGTAGCTGTGAGAAGACGGCATGGCCTGGATGGTGGGGATCTTTGTTGATGGACGTTGCCTTCTTGAGACAGCGCCTCCTGTAGATACTACCGGATGGTGGGGAGGAATGTGCCAGTCATGTATTGGGCTGAGTCCATTGCTCTCTGCATCTTCTTTCATTCCTGCACATTTAAATTGTTATTAATGAGCTCCTTTATCTCCTGGTCATTCGCATCAAATCAATTCTGGTTCTTCTTGTCTCTTCACAGGTTCCAGTTATGTTGGACTTTAGGGCAGCCCATGTGCTGTGGGCAGTCTGCAGTTCCTGTTAGCTGGGTGTTGGCAGGTTGTTGTGAGGCACTTTGGGAGAAGATCTACCTTTGTGGGGTCTTTGAGAGCAGTGACATAGATCTTGTTGCAGCAATGATTCTGTTGATGCTGATGTTTTGGGGTCAGGTTGATGGCAATAATAAGCCAAGTTAGGTGGAGACTGGTCCAATAGTCACGATACCAGTTGAGTGTGGGTAGATGACCTTGCAGTCCCTCGCTTGGATGACAATGTAATTGAATAGGTACCGGTGCAGGTTACCATGAGTTTGTCCCTCTGACAAGTAGACTGTTGGTTATGACAAAATCAAACTCAAAGCATTTTATCAGAACAAACTCATCGGAATCAGCCTTCCAGGAAACAAAGGGTAGATGAGAATATTCTACATTGGATGAATATAAAAAATCCAAGGGCATAATGTGAAGAGTAAGTCAGGGCATTTATCCTGGGTGTGCTTATCTCTCAACACATTATTAAAGCAGGTTAACTGCTCTTGTCACATTTAATGGTTGTGGACCATGTTGTATGTAAGTTAGTTGTTACATTTCCCACATTACAATGACAGCTACACTACAACCTGCACCTTGAGATATCCCAAAGTCATGAGAGAAACTATGCAAATGCAAGTTTATTCACTTACTAATATAGAATAAAAAATTGAATTCGATCTCTTGAGATTCTATAAAGTCACCACATTACCATGTTAATGGAAGTTAAAGTTGATTATGACAAGGGGATTGTCATATCAATATTGGAGATAACAATCAAGAGAAGAAATATACCTCATGAAAAAGTATTCACGATATAATACAAGTCATGCATCAAAGCAGTACATTTATATATTTACAATTACACAGGGATAATTGACAAAAACAAATTCAGCATACTTGTAAACTATAATGATCAGTAGCATGAGAACAAATTTGCACACCACAAGGTACTACAACATTAATGTCAAAATGACCATGTAATATATGCTAGTGATACTGGTGAGAGATAGCTATAATCTGGGACAGAAGGTAAACTCCCTTCTCCTTCTTCAACATAATGACTTGGGATTTTTTTCATACACCTGAGAAAAGCAGGGAAAGCATTAATTTAACAGTTCACCAGAAAGGCAGTATCTCGGAGGCCCAGATTTGGCCCTTTGTGCTCTGGGGTGAGACTGAAAGACAGCTTTCACTCTTCCTGCCAAATCTATCAGCAATCAGCCACGGCTGATGTCCTAAGGGCTTTGCAGAAGGAATACTGAACATTGTGGAAGTAATAGGGAAGTATCTGAGATGGTCATCACAGTTTATGGAGTCATGACTCCATAAACTGTGATGACAAATATTTCAGGAAGAAAATTCTGTCTTGGTGTAGGTAAAGCCTCCTCCAACTAATTGTGGATTTTTAAAAAATCAGCTGTTTTTATGTGGGTGTTGCTGGCAAGACCATCATTTGCTGGACCTTCCTAATTGCCCTTGAGAAGGAGATAGTGATCATTTTTCTTGAACTACTGCATTTTTCTGGTGAAGGTATTCCCACAGTGCTGTTTGGAAGGAGTTCCAGGATTGAAACCCAATGACAATGAATGGACAATGATAAAGGGTGGTGTGCAAGCTGGAAGGGATTTTGCAGGTAGTGGTGTTCCCATGTGCCCAAAGCCCTTTTCCTTCTTAATGATAGAAGTCATGGCTTTGGGAGGTGCTGTCAGAACAGGTTAGGTGAGTAATATTAATATATTTTATTGGTAGTAAGCACTGAAGCCATGGTGTACTGGTGGTGGAGGAAACAAATAGTTTGGGTGATGGATGGAGTGGCAAGCTGAACGTTAAAATATTTGCATTTACATTGTGCCTTTAACACAGTTAAATGTCTTAAGGCACTTCACAAGAGCATTATCAATCATTATCAGACACAAGGACACATAAAGATTGGTTAGGATCGATGGTCAAAAACTTGGCCAAGGTGGTAGGTTTTATAAAGTTGCTTAAAGAGAGGTAGAGAAGTTTATGGAGAAAATTCTAAACCAGCTAAAGGCAATGGCAACATAATGGAGTGATTAAAATAGGTTGATGAAAAGACCAGAACTGGAGAGCTAAAGATCTCTACAATCTTGTTATGTGTGAGCGATTATGAACACAGTAATAGACAAGGTCAAAGAAGAATCTAAAGATAAGGATGATAATTTTATGATTAAGACATTGCTTCATGAAGAGTCAATGTAAAAGTCAGCAAGTACAAAGGCAATTCATGTTTGCCTCAGCTTTACAGAGGCTAAAATGGGTTGTCCAGATTTGCTTTGGAATTGTCTAAATCTATCAGTAACAAAGTGAAGTGTGAGAGTTTCTGAAGCAGATGATCGAAGACAGCTAAAATGATCCAATGATATAAATTGGCAGTTTTGGCAATGCCATTTATAAATAGCCTGAAGTTTATCTCAGTGTCAATTATACCAAAGATAGAACCAATGGCCAGGAAGGTGAGCTTGTGGTCAAAGTCCTTACAATATTTGGTAGCACTAAATGACCTCTTTCTGCGTCATAAATTTTCTATGATTCAGTTTAGGTGATTCTATGATTTACTTGGAAAAAAAAATTCTTGTAGATATCCACAAGTAATCATGCAATTAAAGGCAGGGAAAGGTTAAGAGAGATGTTAGTAAGTTTGAGTTTGCTCTCATCAACATACATTAAGTCATAGAGAGTCATTCAATGCAGAAACAAGCCCTTCAGCCCACCACATTTGTGCTGACCATTTAACCCAACCGTACAAATCCGTCTTGCCTGCATTAGGGCTATAGCCTTCAATGCCTTGTTGAATCAAGTCCTTTGTCTAGATGCTTCTGAAATGGTGCAAGAGTATCTGCCTCTACCACTTCCTCGGCAGTGCATTCCAGATTCTGACCACACTCTGAGTGAAAGAAACTCCCCCTTAGATCCTCTCTAAACCTTCTACCTTCTACCTTAAATCTCTGCCTTCTTGTCTTAGACGCCCCCACCATTGGTAAAATGATTATCTCCAACTATCCCCCTTATAATTTTGTGTACTTCTATCAGGTCCTTGGCATCCTCCATTCCAAGGAAAACAAACCCAGCCAATCCAATCTCTCCTTACGTTCATGTGAAAACTGACAGATTATGCTGCATGCAGGTGATAAATTGGAAGATCCCTGAGGTAACCCCTTAGTGGATAGTGTGGGAATGAGAAGTCACTGCAGGTGACTATCTGAATAATAGTTAAGCATGCAGAAGAGCATAGTAGTCGCACCCACCTGGAAGAAAGTGAAGGTGTATTGGAGATGGTGTCAAGGGCCGCAGACAGTTTGAGAAAAACAAGAATAGAAATTTGCTTTGTAGCAGTAGTATGGGATGTCATTTGTGAAGACATCAATGGTATTCTTCAAAGATTCATGCAGTACTGCAATCAATTTATCAAAGGCTACTAAAAGCAAAATGTAGGTTTTTTAAAAATCATCAGTCCTTCATTTTTTTCAACATTTTAACCTAATGGATTTCTATTTTTTTAATGTTTTGAGCGCATTTACTAATGCAAGAGTTCAAGTCTGGGCAGCAGAGTGGCATAGCTGGTAGAGCTGTTAACCTCTTGTGCTACCTGTGTATGTGTGTTTTCCCCTTGAATGTGTGGGTTTCTTTTGGATGCTCTGTTTTCGTCCATCACTCCAAAAACATGCAGATAGGCTGGTTAATTGGCCACTCTAAATTACGTCAAGTTTGTGGGCGAGAGATAGGATCTGGGGAGGAGTTGATGGGAATGTGGAGAGAATAAAATGGTATTAGCATAGGATTAGTGGAGAGATGGGTGGTAGATGATTGGTGCAGACTCAATGTTCCTGTTTCTGTGCTTTATTTCTCTATGATTCTATGACTAAAGTTATGGGTATCAGCCATCTTGCTAACATGCTATTTTTCACATGTGAGCTTAGGCAGTGAAAGTCATCTTCAAATCATTAGTATGGCAGGCCCCCAATAATTCCTCAATGGTTCTCCAAACAAATTTACCCTTTTCAACAGGTGCAGTGAACAGAATGACAGAGCAGCTGGCCTCACTGATTTTTAACATCTGCAGATAAAGCACCACTAAAGCAAAGGATACAGGAGATACAGTCCTTTTATGATGCTTCTTGTCAGCATGACACAAACTTACTACCTCCCAAGCACAGATATACTGCTGAATATTGAAAGATTATTTCATTAACAGAAAAAAATATGTCCAGCATGTGTATGAATAATAAAAAGGTGATGCCAAAGCTGTACTGTTACTTCATTTTTCTGATAATTTTTAGAAACCACCTTAAGGTCTCCTGTTGCAATTTAGCATAATTTAAATTGTGAACCCCACAATCTCTCCATTAACTCCTGATTTATTTATTTGTTTCTACTGCAAAATCCAGAAATGTGGGACTTGTCCTTTCGCCTGGATTTATTCATCATTACCTATTACCCAACAGGCTTGGTTGTCATGTGACCCATATAGAGGCTGGGTAGGAGGCAGGCAAAGTGTGATGGAATTGATCTGAGGTTCAAACTCTACCAGACACTACCCTGTGGTAAAAAAAAGCATGTTTACAGAATAAAATGGATTGGTTGGTGCTGAGTGATGCTTCATTCTTCAGCAGGGCTCTGCTTTGTTCAAGAAAATCAAAGAAAACCCCACAAATGCTGGAAACCTTAAATAATAACAGAAAATGTTGGTAATAATCAGTGGGTCAGGCTGCATCTGTGTGGCCTGACCTGCCGAGTATTTCCAGCATTTTCTGTCTTCTTATGCTGTTTTGTTCAATGGCTGTGGATTTTATCTTGCGGCATGAGCAGAAGCAAAGTCCATTCATTCCCAATGTCATATTTTAGTCACACAGCAGGAGGTTACAGAGCCTTTTATTGTTAGTGAGCAATGTGAGCAGAGAATTATTGCCAATTTATGAATAATGTTTGCTTATGTGACTGGAAAGATTAATCATCTCCATTAAGTAGTTCAATTTAAAAATATGCATAATTCAATATGGATTTAATTTAAAGGTTGCCTATGAGAATCTTTTCAGTGGAGGCCACTATCTTACAGAAACTAGGTGAATTGGGCATCAACAGTGAGATGGGGTTTGAAAGATTGTGGGACAAATACAAGTTGAGAACTGTAAGAAGGGGGATTTTCAACTGATATATTAAGAATTGGAGTGACCAGCATCTGACAATTAAAAATAAACCTTTGGTTCTAAGAACATTGGCAAATGGAATTCCATTAAATTTAACTTCTGCTAAAACCAGGTAGGAACCCAATTTGGTTTGCATTGTGGTACCCCGTTTTCAACACAATGGTCAGTGATAATTGTCGGATCCCAACAACTGATAAAAGACAATGAACTGTGCAACAACTGATCAGTTAAAAACAGCAGCGCCAGCAATTAGTTTTCAGGTTTGCCCTGATTATGACTGCTGGGGTTTGCTCAAGCAATGGCAATTAAATATTTATCTGTACTTTTCAGGAGGAGGAGAAGGGGATGTATCATTCCTATTTGGCGCTGTCAATGCTTTGGATAATTTCAGGAGCCATTATTTAAAGTTCTGAACACTACACAGTGAAATGTTTAATTAACACTTTCACTTGTGTCCTGATTGGAAAGCTTTTCTTTCATTGATGCCAACAAATTGGTATTATGTAGGCGTATACCTACCATAATTGTGGGCATCCGAATGGGAAAGCTAATAGTTAGGCAATTAAATTCTTCCTTTCAATAAATATAGCAGTATGAACTTTTACTATGCTAAGTACAAGCCATGCACTTACATTTATGTGGGGGGATGTTATTAATATGTTCATTGAATGTCTTGAGAAAAAAAAAGAGCAGGATGGGAGGATTAGATTCAGATTGTTCTAGGAAGAAACGGATGTTAACAAGATTGTTCTTCACTAAGGAAGTAAGCCAATCACTTCTGTGTTATCCTTCATCCAAAATCTTATGATTTAAACAGAAAAACCAACTGTTATGTGCCGAACTGTTACATGGTCCCGGCTGGTCTCATTAATTAATTGCATGTCATCATCACCAAACTGGATAGAAATAAAATGTTGTATTTGCTCGAAGGGTCAAGATCCAGAGGAGAATGAATTAAATTAATTGGCAAAAGTGATGCAAAGAAAATGTCTTGCCTTACAGGTGGTTAGGGTTTGGAATGTGCTGCCAGGTGACTGGTATGAGATGAAGGGCAGAGAATTAGGGAGGGGATTGGTGGGGGAGAGTGGGGGATTGGAAGGATGTAGGCTATGGGATTGGGAGGGATGAATGGGGTGAGATAGGACGATGGCATTAAAAGAAGTTTCAATTGTGGCATTTAAAAAGGGACTGGGGAAAATAAATGCAGAGAAATAGGGAGAGGGTAAAGAATGGTACAAGCTTGATCACTCTTGCGTAAAGCCTGCAGGGGCTTGATGGTTGAATGTCCCCTTTCCATGCGTGATTCTGTAATTTATGCATATTGATGAGCTACCAGTTTCTTTGACAACCAGGAAGTGCTAATTTTAAATTGAAGGCAACAAACAGTAATTCGGCTGAAAGACATCTTTCCCATAGACTGTAGTAAATTACCTCACTGGCTAACGGGACTGGATGGTACCTACTGCCATCTTCAGTTCAAAGACGTATGTCAGAACAATATTTTTTAGCTGTTACATTCATAATTGGCACAACCTCAAGTAACGGTGAAACACTCACCGACTGTTACTCTGAACACCAATAATTTTTCACTCCCTTAGGAAGACCCTCAGAATTGAAGATGACTTTTTTCCACACTGGATTTGTGGGTTCTGAGGTTGCTGATGAGGCCAATGAAGTATCTCAAATACCAATGAGTTGGAGTACAGGAAGGAGATAGAGAGCCCAGTGACATGGTAAGATAAGATAAGATATCTTTATTAGTCATATGTACATCGAAACACACAGTAAAATGCATCCTTTGCGTTGAGTGTTCAGGGGCAGCCCGCAAGTGTCGCCACATTTCCAGCGCCAACATAGCATGCCTACAACTTCCTAACCCGTACATCTTTGGAATGTGGGAGGCAATCAGAGCACCCAGAGGAAACCCATGCAGTCACGGGGAAAACGTACAAAGTCCTTACAGACAGTGGCTGGAATTGAACCTGGGTTTCTGGCGCTGTAATAGCGTTACGCTAACTGCTACACTACCGTGGCTGCCCCATGTCATGACAACAACCTTTGCCTTAATGTTAGCAAAAGAGCTGGTCATTGACATCAGGAAGGGGGGCAGTGCACATGCACCTGACTACATCAATGGTGCTGAGGTCAAGAGGGTTGAGATCTTCAAGTTCCTCGGAGTGAACATCACCAATAGCCTGTCCTGGTACAACCACATAGACGCCACGGCCAAGAAAGCTAACCAGCGCCTCTACTTCCTCAGGAGGCTAAGGAAGTTTGGCATGTCCCCCTTGACACTCACCAACTTTTATCGATGCACCATAGAAAGCATCCTATTTGGATGCATCACAACTTGGTATGGCAACTGTGTGAAAGATAGCTGGGAACGCAAGGGTCAACGACTGGCAGTGTAAGAGTTAATAGTATGCTTCTTAGTATGGTTCACATTGTAAAAGGGTTCTCAAGGTAAAGAATGATCTCACTATGGTGTGATTTAGCTTTGTCTAGTTTTAATGCCAGGTGTAAGTGGAAAAGAAGTAGTTTTTTAGATATATCTTGTTATGCTAGAAACTTTATGTAAACAATTGCCTGTGTAAGTGTCACTTCTCACCTAGTTTTCCCATGAAAATGAGTATAAAAATACGCTGTAACCGAGTCTTCTTTGAGTGGGTTTCGGTATAGAGTTAGGGTTACATAGTTTACTCTCTCTCTGTATTCCCCCACTCCTGCTAGCGAAAGCTAATAAAGCATTAAGTTCTTTGGTTCTGCTGTTGTCTGATTCTTTACAGAAGCATGGGTTGACTTTGACAACTGCTCTACCCGGGACTGCAAGAAACTGCAGGAAGTCGTGGACACAGCTCAGCACATCACGGAACTGAGCCTCCCCTCCATGGACTCCATGGTGAAGTAGCCAGCATAATCAAAGACCCCACCCACCCAAGACATTCTCTCTTCTCCCCCCTCTCATCAGGTAGAAGATACAAAAGCCTGAAAGCACATACTGCCAGGCTCAAGGACAGCTTCTATCCTGCTGTTATAAGACTATTGAATGGTTCTCTAGTACGATAAAATGGACTCTTGACCTCACAATCTACCTTTTTATGACCTTACACGTTATTGTCTACCTGCACTGCACTCTCTCTGTAGCTGTGACACTTTACTCCTGTATTGTTTTACCTTGTACTACCTCAATGCACTGTGTAATGAACTGATCTGTATGAACAGTATGCAAGACAAGTTTTTCACTGTACCTCAGTACAAGTGACAATAATAAACCAATTCCAATTCTAATTCCAATGTGGAAATTGCAAGCTCTTCCAAGGAAGTGCCTGATGTAGTGGATGGGTGAATAGTTGATGAGGTAGTGTGTTCTTTCTGCCACTTACATGGGGCTTCTGTGTGCTCCCAATTCATAGACTTGAAGTTCTTAAATCCATTCTGAATGGTCCTGCTCCACTTTGAGTGATTTTGGGCCAAAGATTCCAAGAAGTTGGTGGGGTTGTTGCATTTTTTCAAGCTCATCCTTGAATCTTCACCTCTTGTCTGACTGGTAATCTCTTCTTACAACAGATCTTGGAATAGAATGTCTGTTTTGAGAGTCTGGTCTTGGGCATGCACGGTAGTGTATGGGCAGGCACGGTACTGTAGCGGTCAGTGTATCACTATTACAGCACCAGTGACCCAGGTTCAATTCCAGCCGCTGTCTGTAAGGAGTTTTATGTTCTCCCCCCACATTCCAAAGACTTTCAGGTTAGGAAGTTATGGGCATGCTATGCTGGTGCTGGAAGCCTGGCGACACTTGTGGGCTGCCCCCAGAACACTCAACACAAAGAATGTACTTCACTGTGTGTTTCGATGTACATGTGACTAATAAAAATATCTTATCCTGTCTTATGTAAATGAAATGGCCCATGCAACATAGCTGACAAAGTGTAACTAACACCTTGATACTGGGATTGTTGGCCTGGAGGAGAATTGTAATGTTAGTTCGCTTACCTTTCCAGTGTATTTCATGAAGACAGTGATGGTGTTATCTTCCCAGTGCCTTGTGGTGCCTGTTGTAGGTAATCTAGTTTTTGCAAGCTTTTGAGCAGGTAGGGATCATTGCTGCTGAATAACCAATAACTGTACATGGAATATCATTAACTATATTGTGATCATTGGACTACATGGAAGATCTGAATCACTTCTGAGAATCACTCACTGAAACCCAAATGCCTCAAACTTCATGTAAGGTTCTCGCTGCCATAATTCTAACTGTGCTCTGATGTGTTGATGGAGTCCAGCAGCAGAGCACCAACTTCCTGCACTTTCTCAGCAGTTACACAGGGAGATCTGGGCTCTGAAGCTGTGTCAAGTTACAACTAGTGCTTATTCAGTGAATCCATTCCAGTGGAAAGAGATAAATTTCAGATCACTTATGCTTTCTGAAGTATTAACAGTAAATGTATTTAATCGTTAACTTAAATATATTTAAATGCAACTCTTTTATGTGCTCTCTGGTGTCTCTGTTTTAATTTTTAAAACAAATAACAATTCTTTTAATAATAATATGAACTTCTTTAGATTTTGACTACTTTTCATTGTTTATGAATGTCAGAAATATTCACAATCATTTCCAGTCCCATGCCTGTGAACTTGACTGTCAAAGCATTTCTTGAGAGGGGAGGGCTTGAACTTTTGTTAGGAAGGTTTTGCACTGCAATGGACCTCATTGATGGGAAGCCGATTTCAGGGACCAAGTTACTGCTTCAGGTAAGTGCAGGTAAGGGAATAATGAAAACAGGCAGCTTGCTGCTAGCTGAAGTGAGCCAGAAGGTATATTGTGTGTCAAGGTCAGTAGGATATCAAGGTAGCAAGTGTGTCATCAGCTAACATGCATGTGTATTTTCACCATGTTAAAGACTGGACATCACACAAATGATGATGAAATTCTGAAAGTAAGAATGCCAGCTACCAGGTGTTCAAACATATGTTCATTTATCAATGTCAGCCTTAATTGGGTTGAAAAAAGGCAAGCGGTTGCTTTTCACCTCCTACCAATGAAATCATTATTCAGTGGGATGTCAGGTGTTGTGAACAGGAGAATGGTGACAAACCACTGACGTTAACTTTATTTGGTGCTACTCCTTATCACTCAGGAGCAATGCTAGTCCCTTGCACCACGTTAGCAAGAGGTTAAAATTGCAATTGTCAATTTTGATATATCAGCTGTGTTTAAGTAATCCACAAATTAACAGCAGTTCTTATGCTTTGTACCTTGACAACATATGCCAACATTGGTCCTTGGTCTGTGCATTGAATAGCAGTAGGACCCCTCCTTGGTTGTTGTATAAGTCTCAACTAGTCTGTCTGCAATTGTGGCAAACTAATTGCCCATGAGGTAGTTTCTGATCTCATGTCCATTCCTTCACCAAGACCATATATTTTCTCTTCTCTAGTGTCATCCAACCCTGCCCTTGTTTCAACTCACATATGTGTTTTTTTTAAATTTGACTCCTGGCTAGTCTCCCTTTTACCACCTGCAACAATTTTATACATAAAATAGATCTAGCAAATAAAACTCCATTCACCCAACATTCCTGTTTACATTGGTTCCCATTTCAGAAATATGTCAATTTTAAAATTCTGATCCAGATCCCTCCAGGACCTCACTTTTCCCCATCACTGAAACATCTACAGACATTGGAGAGCTCTGTACTCTGCCACCTCTGGCCTCTTGCATGTCTTTCACTTTCATCTTTCATTGCCAGCTGTGCTTTCAGCTGCCTGGGTCCTCAGCTCAGGATTTCTTTTCTGAAGTCTCTCTGGCTCTTTCTATCTCCCTCTTCTTTCAAGAGGCTTCTTAAAACCTACCTCTTTGGCAAAGTTCTGGGTTACTTCTCCCAATATCTTCATTTGTGGCTTGGTGTCAAACTCTATTTGCTAATGATCTAGAATTTTTATTTTTGAGATTGCGCATTGCACATTGAACAAACTGAAAGTATGTATCTAAAGATCTAGTAGGCATCCAACCTACCAGCACCAGATAGTGAAACAAGTCAGGTGGGAGAATCTTAATCATTTTCCAGGACTTCCATGTATCAAGTCGATGAATGAGTAAAGGGATGTTGCTTTAGTAATAAGAAATTAGAGACTAGATTACATATTGTTACATATGCTAGGAAAATGAAATTAGAAGAATTAATATTTTAAAAAAACAATTTATTCAGCAGCTAAGCAAAAGCAAATTAACATCCTGGTTTCTTTGTAATTAGCTTCAAAATTATGGTTTTATTTAGCTTTGCCTTGGAGTGATAAAATCTCTAACACATACAAACCTTCTCAAACATTATTGCTTAATTACTAAACAGCAGGGTCGAGCAAAACATTTAGATTTTATGCTCCCTTTAAGGGGATATTTTTGGCAGGGTTGTTGCCTGTGGTCGAATATTTGCATAGTTTTTTCCTTTCATTACTGATTCATCTGCATCCAGGCTCAGCAAGGAAACCTCTCACACGATGCTAAGAATAAACATGGGAACCAACAGTGCACTGTTGAGTTTGCCCATAACTTTGTATAATTTGTCTAACTAATTGTTTATTTAGTGGACATTTCTGTCCATTTTTTTCACAGTTAAGATGGGATTTACAATGTCCATGAAACTTTTTGTGAACTAACAGTTTCCATGAAGGCTCGGTCAGTAAATTGCACTGCCAGATCCTGGCATGATAACAAGTTATGTAAGCCAAATAGGCATCAAGCCATATTCCCCATCTCTTGCTTTATTTGTCACAGTATCTGTAATATTGGCTTATACTGCACAAGAGCACTTGGAGTACTATGTCCATTTCTGGTCAACTCATTATAGGAAGGATATGGAAGAGGAGATTTACCAGGATGCTGCATGGTTTGAAGAGTTTGGATCATGAGGAGAGACTAAGGGAGCTAGGGCTTTACTCTTTGGAGAGAAGGAGGATGAGGGGAGACATGATAGAGGTGTACAAAATATTAAGGGGAATAGATAGAGTAGACAGCCAGCGCCTCTTTCTCAGGGCACCAATGCTCAATACATGAGGGCATGGCTTTAAAGTAATGAGTGGGAAGTTCAAGGGAGATATCAGAGGGAGGTTTTTTACCCAGAGAATGGATGGTGCATGGAATGCGCTGCCTGGGGTAGTGGTGGAGGCAGGTACATTAGTCAAATTCAAGAGATTTTTAGATAAGCATATGGAGGAATTTAAAATTGGGGGATATGTGGGAGGAAGGGGTTAGATAGTCTTAGGCGTGGTTTAAAGGTCGGCACAACATGGTGGGCCGAAGGGCCTGTATTGTGCTGTATTGTTCTATGGTTTTATGATTTTATGGTTCTATGGTTCTATGGTTCTAAGAACACAAGAAAATAGGTGCAGCAATAAACCACCTGGCCCTTCAAGCCTACCTTATCATTCAAGATGGTCATGGCTGATCTAAGCTGGCCTCAACTCCTCTTCTGTGCCAGATCTCCATATTCCTGAATCTTCCACAATAGTGTTGTGGGCATGCACGGTAGTGTAGTGGTTAGCATAATGCCATTACATTGCCGGTGACCTGGGTTCAATTCCCGCCACTATCTGTAAGGAGTTTGTACATTCTCCCTGTGTCAGCGTGGGTTTTCTCCGGGTGCTCCGGTTTCCTCCCATATTCCAAGGATGTACAGGTTAGGAAGTTGTGGGCATGCTATGTTGGCACCGGAAGCATGGCGACACTTGCGGGCTGCCTCCAGAACGCTCTATGCAAAAGATGTATTTCACTGTGTGTTTCTAATGGATTGTGACTAATAACGATATCTTATCCCAAAATTGCAGGCTCAATTGCAGGTTCATCAAAGCTATCACTGGTTGGAATACGATCATTTGATAGAAGTAACCAAAATAAAGAGGGGAGAATATAGTGATGGAAACAGGCAGAAGCTTGAAGTACTGAATCGTTTCATAGCTAATGGGTTAAATTTGCAGGCACACTTTAAAAGAATGGCAATAATGATGTTTGGAATCCAAAGAGTGGCAGGAAGGAAGGAAGGAAGGATGAAGTTCTTGGCTAAATATTGTATGATATTTTTTAAGTGGCCAATTGGTAAAGTATGCGATTGAGATATGGTTAACTTTGAGGTTGGATCTGAACAATATGTTGGCAATGAGGTATAGTTACTTACAGTGTGCTCTGTTAAACTTTCCTACATTTGGAACGGTTGGCAATAATGGAGGTGGTAGCCCTGGTAGGTTACCACCTTAAGCATACTTTCCAATAGGTGGCTCCTTGTCACGGGAGTGTTGGCTGGATTGGGAATGCAATTAGGTGGTTAGTTTCTTTTTCTGTACTCCTGGGTATTTTGCACGTGTCTGGTGGGTTCAAACCTTCTTTTTAAAGTTAATTCATAGAAAATAACTGTATATAGCAGATGTTATTTCAACTTTTAATAAAGCACAAATATCCCTCAACCAGTACTACTTGCATTATCTGATTTATGTCAGTGTTTGCATTACCTAATATGCAGAAATTGGCTATAGTTTACATTGCATAATATCTACACAAAAAAGTAGTTAATTGGATATAAAGCAATTTGGAATGTCATGAGGACATGGAAGATCTTCAAACACATGCATGTTGTTTTGCTTTTTTTGTTTTCTTTCTGTATCTTTCATCAAAGGACCTTTTCAAATCCATCCTTTTCTAATTCCAAGTTCTACAGAACCTGACAAAACATAAACTTTGCTTAGGATACCAATCATTGAATTCCAATTACCAAAGCCACTGCTAAACAATATTAGTGGTTGAGCTTAGCTCGCCAAGTGTATGTCCATATTTATTTATCTATTTATTTATCTATTTATTTATTTATTTGTAGTGTTAAACATACAGTGGAAAACAATCAAGAATGACCTGATAGCACCACAACTTGCCCTTGTCTATATTGATTTATTTGTATCAGTGCATCTCTTCCTGACAATATTGGTAAAAAAACAAGTAGCAGAATATTCTTGCAGTGGTGGAGTTTTGGATTTACATTGAGGGCATCTTTTAACATGCTGTGTGATGCTACATGCTTCACAAGCTGCAGGAATAGCATGCTACAGACAGAGCTAAATAATTCCACTACAACTGAATCACAACAAAGCATTGCAGTCCTATCACAATCAATTGTGAATCGTGATGGACCGTGAAACAACTAATGGGTCAACTCCAAGAACATCCCTGTTCAGAGCCCAGCATGTGAGTGCACAGGACAAAGCTGAGGGCTTGGCCCCATATCCCATTGCTGCTTTGGTGCAAAATGAACAAAGGAACTGTATTCCAGAGGCAAGGTAATTGACTCATTTTGGCATTAGGTGTGGCAGCCAAAAACACCAGTAAAATTGAAATCAAAGGGAAAGCTCTCCACTGATTGGAATAATACCTAGAACATAAGTTGGAAGCCTGTGTCTTGCCATAGGACACCCTTGCAGATGTTTATCAAGGAAATGTTCTAGGCCAATCCATCTCTAGTTGTTTCATCAATGAATATTCAGTCACCTTAAGATTAGAAATGTGGATGTTGACTAATGATTGAGCAGGTCAGCGACTCTGTATTTTGAAGTCAGTGACTCAATTCCTACCTTTCCAAAACTGTTCCACCACTTGCAAGGCATACATTCAAAGTGTAATGGAATACTCTTCACTTAACTGGATGAGCTCAGTTTACCAATAATCAAGAACTCAATACCATCCAGAACACAGTGATCAGCGTTCTTGCACCTCATTCACCACCCCTTTCTTTCACTCTATCAACTATTGACACAGCACAGTTGCAGTATATTTCATCTGCAAAATGATCTAAAGATTCTTCAAAAGCTCAAGGGTAGTAGGATGTGGGAGTCAAACTATCCCATTGTGGGGAGAAATTTGCAGGTGGTAGTGTTCATTCCTCAGTCAAAATTCTGGAAAACTTAAACTCTCAGCACTATCGGAGTGCCTTCAATACAATCATAGCCGTGGTTCACACAGGCAGTTCACTGCATTCTCAAGGACAATTAAGCATGGGTATTAAATGCAGTCTTGCCTGTGATGTCCACGTTCTTTGAAAGAATAAAAATTATCCTTTATGCCCGCTCAAGGAGAAACATGAGGGAGTAAAAGTCATTGTGAAAAACAATTGTAACATATGCATGCTGTAGTTAAACCTTTGAATATGTTTCCATAAATTGAAATAAGGAGCCGGAATACATGTTTAAATAATAATATCATATGGTAATCCTTGACAATGTTGCTAGAGCTGCAGTGCCATCTACCAGTTATAGAAAATAACAGTCTGTACCATAATCTCATTTAAACAGAAAAAAAAATGTTTTGGATTGATAAATTCCAAATCACATAATGATTATGAATAAATGCTCCATTAACAATTTGTTTCTTTTATGGATAATCTCCTTATTGTAATGTTGTGTTTTGATCTCAAACCATGTGGTTTCTTGGATTTTGCCCACTTAACTTCAGCAGTTTTCTTTCTATACATCAGTATTGGAGGGAACCATAGTAATATTTCAAAACCAGCCCAGACTGAAAATTATAATAACTTTGAAAGAGGCGCCAATGAGGAGAAGAACAGCAGTCCCTGCTAAAGAAGGGCAACCATGTGTAGTTAGTGCTGCAATACTTCTCAAGACACTTCACAAAGTCCAACACTGAGCCATATATTTCTCATATTTTTCATGACATAGGCCATTTGGCCCTCAGGTCAATGCTGACTCTCAGCACATTCCCTTAAGTCCTACTCCCCCACTGATTTCCCTCATAAAGCACTCTTTGGCACGTAGCTATCAACACCTCACTGATTCTCCTGCCACATACCTTCGCTAGGGGTAACTTACAGTAGCCAAAGAACCTATCAACCAGCACATTTTTTGGGATGTGGAAGAAAACCAGGAGGACCCAATGGAAACTCCTGTTTTCACAGAGAGAATACGTAGAGTCTATATGAACAGCATGCCCAGGTTAGGATTGAAGGCAGGTCACTGGAGCTGTGTAAAGATAGCACTATCTAATATCCACTGTGCCGCTAATAAGGATTTATTAGTAATAAAAGCTTGATCAAAGGAATATATTTCAAGGACGGCTTTAAAGGACCAAATAGATTGCAAGGAAAAGAAGATCATGAGGGAATTACCAAAATTAGAGGCTTGGCATCTGAAGATATGATCACTACCAATGGAGCAATAATAAATCAGGGATGATTAGGAAGTCACATTTAGAGGAGTACAGGTATCTTAATGCATAGTGAATGTGGTGGAGATTATGATATATGATGGAAAGAACAACATCATGGAGAAAGTTGAGAATAAGATTGACAATTTTAAAATCAATATCTTGTTGGATTGAGACCCAGTATAAGGCAGACGGAAAAGGAGTGATGCTTAATCAGTATGAGTTATGCTTTGGCAGCAGAGGTTTAGAGGAGATACTTTAAATTGTTAAAGAGATATAACTTAACTTTTAAAAGAAAGGACCTCACTCATGAGAAGTAAGAAGCGGCTTTCATACATTTCAACAAATGCATTTCATATCCCCTACCATTTTATCATCAATCAAGCATTTTTTTATTTTTTACTTATTTTTGCACTGATTTATTTGGTACATTTCTATCTAATTTTAAAAAGTTGGTAATTTATACAATCAGTAAAATTATCTTTCTGTACAAAAAAATTGTTATTATATGATTAAAATAACTGGTTCTACACATTTATCTAAAAAGAATGCAAAGGAATTCTATACAGCTGGTCACATGCTATTAATCGCAGTATGGGCTAATTAGCTTATTAGTGCTGTCATTGTCCACTTCGGCTTTCCTGATGTCCGCCAAGATGATTCTAGCTATGTTTGTCTGACCAGATGTTCAACTATCTTCCTTTCCATTATTTACAAAAAAAGAGACACTGAATCAAAAAAAAATGCCTGATCAGTGCCTGGGATCTATGCTGGGTTGATTAATTCCTTTGGTAAACATGGTATGAAATAATTGCTTAAAGGCTGATTCAAAGCCAAGGAGTGGCGCTTAGTGCTGGACCATAGATCTTGATTTCTCTCTTCCTCCATTTATTTCCCTGTTGGCTTTCCTGACAAACATAGAAGAAATGTAGCAATTAAGAGAATATCAACTAATTGTAAATTCAAAGTTCAAGGGAGGTCATGTGAGGGTAACTTGATTAGTCCTGCAACCCTGTCACCATCGCAGTTTTTTAATTGATATGCCAGGTTTTCAGGCCATTGGCTGTGAATAGATAATGTCATGTCTTCAGAATGCATTGAGACTCACCAAGAGATTGAGGTTTATTTCCAAGAGACATAAGTGTTGTGTCTCTAAGCTGATGGTGCAAACTGACTGTCTATGAAGCTGTTATATTGCTTGAGAAGCAGGCAGGCGACATGACTCTGTTTTTGCTCTGTGTTAAGTTAGTTGATCTAAAATGGAGAAATAATAGAGTACTATAACTGGCCATGGTGTCTGAAAAAATTCTGTGGAATACAGCACACAATGACCATCTTGAGAGTTCCTGGAGTCTATACTCCAGACAGAAAAATTATTGCTTGAGGATTTTGACAGTTTGCACAATCAGGGTTCTAATAAAGTCATGGCATTGATTATGATTATTCTCTGTGTTTGTATATGAGTTCCTGATAGATGTTATGAGTACAGGGGGCAGCCTCTTTGTCAGAGAAGCTAGCCTCCAATCGAAAGGTCTAATGACAGATAGGAGGGACTAAGGGCAGGAACATAACGGTGGTGTAGCAGTTAGCATAACGCTATTACAGTGCCAGCAACCCTGGTTCAATTCCAGCCACTGCCTGTGAAGGAGTTTGCACGTTCTCCCCTTGTCTGCATGGGTTTCCTCTGGGTGCTCCGGTTTCCTCCCAATTTCCAAAGATGTACAAGTTAGGAAGTTGTGGGCATGCTATGTTGGCGTCAGAAGCGTGGCAATACTTGCGGGCTGCCCCCAGAAGATTCTGCGCAAAAGATGTATTTCGCTGTGTGTTTCAATGTACATGTGACTACTGAAGAAATCTTATCTGTATTGTGACCACAGGTAAGATATCTGTGACAGATCTGCAGGATGCACTTCATACCATCACACACCAGCTGAATATTCCTGTAAACCTACACTCCAGGATCTTGGTATTGTGCCAAGCCAGACAAAATGTATGCAGCTGCTGATACTTTAAATCTGCAGCAAGCTACCATTTATGACTTCTATAGAGAAGACAAAGTATTGGAGGCACAAGACACTGCAGATGCTGGAATCTGGAGCTAGAAAAACAAGCTGCTGAAGCAACTCAGCAGGCTGGGCAGCAACTGTGGAGGGAAAGGAATGATTGACATTTTGAGTTGACACTGCATCAGGACGAAGTCTCGAACCTGGTGGATTTTGGTTCCATTACCTGCTTGATGGAGGCATACACAACAGTTTTGTTTGTGATAGTGATGTCACTGGATTCAATCTGGAATGAGCAAGAGATAAAAGGAAGGAAATACTTCCATAGTGAGAGAATATGAAAAAGGATAGATTTGAATTTGAGTTAAAGTTAGCAATGGTAAAAATAATCTCGATATCAACACAGATATGTTGAAGAACAAGGGCTACTTCATCTTTTTCCAAAGGCTGATTCCAGTAACATTTTATGTGCTATAAAGGAACATAATCTAATTTTAAGCAACAAAACAGATGTGCTTAAAACTTTAGAAGAGATAATTGCTGTTCTGCGTAGGCAGCTTACATAATGCATGCTGGTACTCAAAAAGTACAAACAAATAAAAGGCTGAATTAATCAAATTTTTAGTTTCCATTATTCAAGCAAAACTAATCATTTGTATAAAAGACAAATCTTCATGAACTAGTAATGTTCCAACATGCAAAAGTATCTGATTAACATGCAAACTGTGAAATGAAATATTTTATATAGTTTTCAAGCCAAAATGCAGAAAAACAAATGATGCCACATGAAGAATTAAAGATTATTGAAGCTTGTGCAGAATACTTATGATGTAGATTGCAAGTCTGGTTGCAAAAGTGATCCTTGTACAATCTTCTTTTTGTGTCATAGCGCAGAGGAGGACTTGTGTAGGATGTAATGAAGAAGACCACACACATTGGAAAGGTGTTGTGGTTTCTGGCTTGCAGAAAATGTAAACGTCTGATGACACAGTGCATGGACAGCATGGCGGCACAGCAGTTAGTGCAGTTGTCTTACATCTCCAGGGACCTGGGTTCGATCCTGACCTCAGCTGTTGTCTGCATGGAGTTTACATGTTCTCTCTGTGACTGGGCAGCTTTCCTCCGAATATTCCTGTTTTCTCTCACATCCCAAAGATGCACTGGGAGAATAATTGGCTACTGTAAGTTAACCCTTTGTGCAGGTTAATGGCAAAAAGAATCAAAGAGGAGTTGATGAGTTCATGTGGGGAGAACAAGTTACAGGGATACAGGGAAGTAAGGAGCGGGGGAATGAAACTGAACCCCTTGGAACCATGATGGCCCCAGTAGGCTTAATGGACTCCATATGTGTTAATATAAGTACAGCTAAGTATAAGAGTTCTCGCCCTCATCCAGGATAGTAAGCACCCCTCATTTTTGGGGTAGAATTTGGACTTTGTTACATTAGTTTTATTGGGGTAGGACAGGTGCAAGGAGGGTCAATTTCAGGTTGATGATTTTTCATCAGAGCAATTCATTCTGCTGGTTGGCAGCTCAGAAGTTAATATTCATCATGTATTCTTTTAAATTCTTCAGGCACAGCAAGTGGCGGAGGGCTCCCTTCTTGATTTAATTTCAAACAAAATCTCATTTAGGTATCTTTATGTACGAAGGAACTCAAACGTCAGTCTCTTCACTACACTTCAGATACTCACCATCTTCTGACTCTTTTGTTAAAACCTTCCTGGTTTCCCCAGTATGTGCATACTTTCTATTGTTACTGATTGAATCTGGTTTTCTGATAAGGGGTCGATCATTTAAAACTGAGGCACATAGAAACTTTTTCTCTCAAAAGGTAGTGAATCTCTAGTATTCTCTGCCCCAGAGGGTTGTGGAGGCTAGATCATTAGGTATACTTAAGGTGCAGAAAAATAATTATTTGGAAGATTAATTGGGGGTTATGGGGAACTGGCACAGAAGAGGGGTTAAGGCCAGCATGGATCAGCCAAGAATATATTGAATGGTGGGACAGGCTTGAGGGACCTGGTGGCCTACTCCTACTCCTATTTTCTTCTGTTCTCGTATTCACTTCAACCATCAGCTATTGCTGTGGAGAACCCTTACAATGAATTCACCTCCATTTCTTCCCATTTGAACATAATATTAAAGTTCAACCCATTGTGGTATTTCATAGTTTTAGTTTGATACTGTATCTTCATGTATTTCTATTTATTAAGTAAAATGTCTGATTCTTTGTTCTCAAGTTCCTTGTTGTGAAAGGGGCTTTAGGTTAGCATTTCATTTGAAAAATGACACCTCTGACAGTTTAGTAATCCCCTGATCCTCTGCTGGATTTTATGCTTAACATTCTGGTGAGAGACTTCAACTGTCTCAGTGAAGGCTAACAACTTTAATCATAGTAAGACTAATATTTCATGTTATCTTATTTAAATTTGCAACTTCTACATGTCATGCATTACATCAGAATACTAAACAAACTCCCAGAAGGGTGAAATTAGATACAGAAATGATGCACAAAATGGAAATATTTGCATTTAACCAACTACTAATAATTAGCTTAATTGAAGTTAAGTTAATATAAGTCAAAGTTTAATAGGCCTATCCCAAAATGTTTGTTCTAATGAATAATAAGCACATTTGGGTTTAATCATAGAAGCCAGAGTCTAACAAAATCACTGACAAAGTAAATATTTTTTGGTCAACTGCAAATCAGTGGGTATGCTTGCCCTGCATTTGCTCCTTCTCATCGCTCATGGTGTCTACCCATTTGCCAAAGGGAAACTGTTACAGAAGTAAAGGGCCAATCAAGTTGACTCTCTATACCTGAGAGTTGACACTTTAAATGGAGTAGGCTGTGCGTAATGACTGTGCCTTATGCAGTGTAACCTAAAGGTAAGTATGCTCGAGCACAATACCAACAAATCCCTCCAATTTCTTTCCAAAACTGAATAAGTGGACAGAGAAAATATGGAAACAAACAAGTACTATATATCTTGAAGAAGGACAAATCAGGACATAAATGCACAAGGTGTTTTTATTTTCTAAAAGAGAATTCCCAAGATTATTTCTTGAAAACTGATTGTTTTAATTTGCTTCTCAAAATGCAGAGTAATATTGGCAGCTAGCTAAAAGGGTTATTCCTCTGGATTCAATTTATTCAGACACAAACTAAAACAGTACTGCTTTATGGTCCTTTGGTAAGATATTTTTATGTCTACAATTGCAGATAAATCAGCTTCTTCATGAAAGAAAAAAATGAAATGTCTGCCACAAAAAAAAATGAACTGGAACTATTTTAGTGAGTTTAATTATGGCCTGCTTTGACTGCAGCATTATGTGGTTAAAATACACATCATTATTCTTGCATGTATAATGAGGGCTGGTAACAGCTGTGTGAAATGCACTGCATAGAATACAGCCCTCTGGTGTTCCACATAAAATGATTATGGTTTGTGCTACATGTGATTATGCTTGACACCTTTGAGGCTTTTCCACAGATTGCTGAAACAATATGAAAATAAATGTATCACTCTCTCCACCTCCTCATCTCACCCTCTCCTACCAGCTTGCACACTGGCACAGACACACACACACACACACACACACACACACACACACACACACAGAAATATAGGGGCAAATACAAACAAAAGTTATGAACTGACCAAGCTTTAATGCTCTGCATTCATTGGTTTCTCTTCGCCAAGCATTCACACCTTCAACGTCAGCCACTTCCTATGATCTGATACACAAAATGCCTATGTATATGCATGTACCATTTATGGATATTGTTGGCATAACATATTGGCTCTGATCTTTCTGGATTTATTTAGATAGAAGCTATGCCTGGATGACGGAGGGCTTCTATATCAACAGAAGTTATTATCTTGAGGGAAATAAGCCAATATTAAATAAAGCATCATTTTAACTGAGTGATGCACTTTAGCCCCCGAGCCAGGGAAACTGGACTCATCTAAAGCCTTGATTATAAACTGTCAGTTAATATTAGAATCATACGACGAAATTCTGGACTACCATGTTACAGATAGGACACTAAACCAACAGCACCGGTTGTTTAGGTAGATGGCAAAATATCCAATGGAGCACATTGATAAAAAGAGCAGTCAAAGCAATTCTTTATCAGAAAACCAAAAATAAACCACAGATGTGGAACATAAGAACATAAGAAATAGGAGCAGGAGTAGGCCATCTGGCCCGTCGAGCTTGCTCCACAATTCAATAAGATCATGGCTGATCTGGCTGTGTACTCAGATCCACCTACCTGCCTTTTCCCCATAACCTTTAATTCCCCTACTATGTAAAAATCGATCTAACTGTGTTTTAACTATATTTAATAAGGTAGCCTCTACTGCTTCCCTGGACAGAGAATTCCACAGAGTCACTACTCACTGTGAAAAGCAGTTCCCTCAGCTCCGTCCTAAATCTATCCCCCCCCCCCCCAAATCTTGAGGCTATGTCCTCTAGTTTTAGTTTCACCTACCAGTGGAAATAACCTTCCTGCCTCTATCTTATCTATCCCTTTCATAATTTTATGTGTTTCTATAAGATCCCTTCTCATTCTTCTGAATTCCAGTGAGTATAATCCCAGGCGACTCAATCTCTCCTCATAGGCTAACCCCCTCATCTCTGGAATCAACCTGGTGATTGTCCTCTACACCGCCTCCAATGCCAGTGTATCTTTCCTCAAGTAAGGAGACCAGAACTGAAGACAGTACTCTAGGTGTGGCCTCACCAGTACCCTGTCCAGTTGCAGCATAACCTCCCTACTCTTAAATTCAATCCCTCCAGCAATGAAGGTCAACATTCCATTTGTCTTCTTGATAACCTGTTGGACAAGCAAGCCAATCATTTGTGATTCACGCACAAGCACTCCCAAGTCCCTCTGCATAACAGCATGCTGCAATTTTTCAACTTGTTTCAATTTCAAATCTCAGACAAAACAAAACATTACAGAAATATTCACCAGTTCATGCCACATCTGTGGGAAGAGAAGCAAAGTCAACATTTCAGGTTGGAGACCCTTTGTATTAATGATCTGACCTGAAATGTTGACCCTGGTCCCCTACCCATAGATGCGGCGTGACCTTCTGAATATATCCAGCATTTTCTGCTTTTATTTCAGTCCTTTATCCGCCCTTGTCAACCTTAATCTTGGAACCAGCAGTCATCAAAGACAGATGAAGTTGTCTTCTAATTCATTTCTATCTGAAAGGTTTATTTGGGTGCAAAATGTTGCCAATGTACAACAATGATTGCACTTCAAATATAATGTGTTGGTTTTGATGTGCTTTGAACTGCCTGAGGCCATGAAAGGCAATATAAAAATGAAAGCTGTTTTCTTTTATAAATGATGATTGATGAACATTCGTATAAATACCAACACCAGTCTCCGAGGATTATTCAAAAGTCCTCCATATGACAAGAAATGAAATGGGAAATATGAACTCCATAATGTGCTGGATCGTAGTAATAACCTGACTGAGTCCAAATTGGCTTATTTTGTATATGGATAAACCAAGCTGATGATCCATCTTCTTGGCTATAGGTTTGGATAAGGTTGAGAATTGTTTTTGCATTAGAAGCTCGGCAACATTTGTATTTCAGTACGTCACTTACCAATTCATCAAATTGGTTTCATAATAATCCAAAATTTCAGAGCTTCTTTTCCTTCCCATAATTCTATATCTTCCCCTAATTCAAATCTTGATATGCTCTGCACTTAATAAGTACTATGGTCTCCATTTTAACCACTCTTTGCAGGAAAGCACTTCAATCTTTATGCAGAAATAAGATGTTGCAGGTCCTTAGACGTGAAGATATATGTTCTTGTGGAAGAGAATAAGAGAAGAAATACTGCATTGGATAGTAAAGTTTTAGAGAGAATTGTGATACATAATTACATTTGAGGCTGAAAAGATTATTCCCTGTTATAACTCCACAGTGGTTTTATCTTAATGTCACAAGCTCATGTGGAGGAATCCAATTGCAGAACCTTTAACGGTGGATTTTAATGGTTGATATTTCACATATTTGTGAATTCAGAGTGGAACTAATTGAATAGCTCTTTCAAGAACCAGCAGAAACATATTGGGCTGAATGATCTCCTTTTGTTCTAACTGGGTTCCTAATAAGTCCATTTCTCATATTCCTTGTCAGACTGGAATGCTGAGGATGCATAACAAGCCAGTTCAGTCCTGATTTAGATTATAATATCTGAGTGAAGCTCCAACTCTCATTCTTGGCAGGGCCTGAAGGCATGTTTCATCACCTGCAGAAATATCAATCTTGATGACAAAGAAATGCAGATTTTATTTTATTTGCATATTTTATAAATTTGTTTTTTTTCATTTAAGGCAAGTGAGTGTTGCTGCCAAGGTTAGCATTTATTACACTTTACTAATTACTCTTGAGAAGATTGTGCTGAGTCACTTTCTGCAGCCACTATAATTCATTAGCTGATGGGATTTCCACAGTGCTATTGAGCAGGGATTTGCAGGATTTGGACCCAGAATTGATGAAGGGACAGTAAAATATTTCCAAGTCAAGATAGTCAACGATGTGACAGGGAACTTGTCATTGATGGCATTCCCATGAGCTTTCTGCTTTTTTCTTCCCAGTCTGTGGATGTCACTGGTACTCATGGAGTTGTACAGCACAGAAACATGTCATTTGGCCCACCCAAGTCCATGCTGACATTTTTCCCCATCAACACTAATCCCATTTGCCCACTTTATTGCTGTATCCTTTTTTGTTACTTATTAAAGTATCTGTCTAAATGCCCTTTAAACATTTTAAATATGTCTGATTCCACCACTTCATCTGGGACCGAGTTCCAGACATACAACATTCTCTGTGTAAAACACTTACCCCTCAGATTCCCCTTAAAAACTCCTTCCTCCCACCTTAAAACTATGCCTTCTTATTTTTGATCCCTCGACCATAGGAGAAAAGATTTTGTCTTTCTATCCTGCTTATGCTCTCACGATCTTTTATACTTTTATCAGTTAAAAAAACCTTGATGCATTGGAAAAAAGTTAGCTTCAGAGCTCATGAAGTTTCAACTTATTTTCTTTCAGTTGTATTTATATTCAGTCTAATGTTAAGGATATATGCAGTGTATGTAAGACCTAAATATGAGGGCTCTTGATTATAAGTTAGCTTCCAGTGTTTACTCAAGGAGAGACATCTAACTCCATCAATTTGACAGATAATAGGTATTCCATGTGTTTGTTCTTGGCTGTGATGTAAACCTTTGAACTCAGGCTTGTGAATACAGAAAATAATTCTTTTAACTATTATTCTTGAGGGGAGAAATATGCTTCAAAGCAATTTAATATTTATACTGTGCCTGTAATAAAGCAATGAAAAAGAAAACACTCTAAGTATTAGTTATTTCTGGTTCTTAGTTTGCTATTAATGGAGCTTTATGTACAAATATACAGAAGAGTTGTGTTTCAGACTTAGCAAAGAATCTAATCAGGTTACAAAATTTCACAATAAAGAAAAGTCATTTGAAATACGAAGAATTTGTTTCATTTTACCTGATAGCATTCTGTGCTTATTATTTCCCTAGGCATTAAAACATACTGTCTATTTTGGTATGAAAAGCAAACAACTGCAGATGGTGGAGTACTGAAATAAAAATAGAAAATACTAGAAATACTCAGCAGGTTAGGCAGCAGCTATGGAGAGAGAAAGAGACAGAGTTAATGTTTCAAGTTGATGACTTTTCATCAGTATTCCGATTCCAGCTTGACCCATTTCACTTACTTTTTATTATTGACTCTAGTATAATTGCACTGAATATGATTTTTTTTCATCTTCAATCCCTGACAAGATTTTCCAGTTGGTGGATAATCTCAGACCTAAAGCTGTATCAAAATGGGACTAATACTCTGAACTCTACCTCCATTTAATTATTCAGAGGAAAGTTGTCGTCAATAAATGACTCTCCCCTGTGATTTTATTTTGGTGAGTTTCACTCTCATTAAGGTGAAGGATGTTATTGCAGATTATTGGGCTTCTTCTTCAATAATAGTATCAAGTACTCTCAAGTCAGGTGTAGTGTGACAGAAAAAAAACAATAGTTTTATGCCCAGTATCTGGAAAGAACCCCAAAGTATGTTATACAGAATGGTATGACCCTTGTTGACTTCGTAGTGTTCTCGTGCAGTGCTGGTATTGTGCCCTATGCTCATCTTGCTGACCATTGCATTTGGACAATAATAAGAATTTATATTTTGGTGACACCTTTAGTGGAGTGAAAGAGCAAATATTTGTACCAATCTATGCAAGGAAATACCAGGACAGGTAACTATACGCTTGATCAAAGAGATGGGCTTTAAATAGCATCATTATATAGGAAAGATAGGCAGAGGGAGAAAGATTTGGGAGAGAATACTTAGATTTGACAGCAGTAGGGACAAGGATATGAATGAGGTAGTTAGGCTGAGAAGGAATAAGAGTGTTGTCAGTGGGCTGTAGGGCTGGAGTTAGGAAGGGCAAGACTGTTAAGAGATTCAAACAAATATAAAACTGAATGAGACAAACTTTTAGCATCAAGAAGAAATTTCAAAGGATCAAATGAAGAAAGAATATTTATTTCAGCTAATCCTTATTCTAAGCAGACACAAAACATCTTGAGAAAATAGAACATAAATCTTCATCAGAAGATAATTCAGCACATTTAAAACTTAATACTTCCAAGGTCAAAAATGAAGAGAAGTCTTGGTAAATGATATTATACAAATTAAATGTTCTGAATCCTCTTCTAAAGGCTACTGGCCAAATGCATTTTCAGAAGTTGACTGTCAGTGAGGACTCATCCAGATTCATCGACTGTCAAAACCTTTACTAAAATTGAATGGTTGTGAATGCCTTGACATTCATTAACATTCAAAAAGCCCTGGAAGTACAAACAATGATTAAAAATTGAAAAAATATTTTTTATCTAAAAAAAACTAGAAAACACTCACATGCCCTTTAAAACAGTTAAATTCATTTAAACTAACTTAAGTGTACAAAATTAAATGCTACTTTCTTTTTCTGGCAGTCATTTTATTTTCCATTAGTTTTAATGGCCCTGTTGGACTTGCATCAGGTTAGCTCAGTATGGGCAGGCTTCTCACCCTCTGAGCTGGGGTAACTGAGGAATCTCAAACTGCCCATTGAATTCAATGCAGAGTCTGCTGATGTAGTGCAAGTGATCCAGGACTAGAAGCCACCTGTCATGGAAGGCTGTGCTTCATCCTCTGCTCAGGAGTCCAGAGAATCCACCAAGTTAAGTGTTTAAAAGCTTTTAAGCAAAAGATATGTAACAATATTATTATTGTTTAATGATTACCATACAGAAAGAAAAATTTTAATTTTGCATTACGAGTAAACATTTAGCTAATATTGACAAATGTTAGAGAGAAGCAGGAGCCTGTTAGGTTTCCATGATTTTTTTATATCTTCTTTAGCCCTAGATATATCAGATGAGTTTAGAACATGGATCAGCACTTGGAATAATGATATTATTGGATATCTGGAGAGAGTATTCAATGAGGCCACATGGGTAGAACCTGGGAAGAAGTGATCACTTTATACTATGGCCCCTTAATAGTCAGCAAGAATTAGAGGAACAGACATGTAAGCAATTTTCAGAAAGAGTTATAGTACTGGGGTATTTTACCTTTCGCAATATTGACTGAGATTCTCCTAGTCCAAGGGGCTTAGGTAGGTCAGAAGTTATTAAATATGTTCAAGAAAGTATTTTGAGACAATATGTAGAGAGTTCTACTCAAGACGGAGCAGGACTTGACCTTATCTTTGGAAATGAATCTGGGAAGATGGTGTAAGTGTCAGTGGGGGAACACTTTGGGAACAGCGACTGTAATTCTGTAAGTTTCAAGGTAGTTATGGAAGGGAATATGGTTGGTCTTCAGGTTAAGCTTATGAATTGGGAGAAGACTGATTTCAGTAGTGTAAGAGAGAAAAGTTACTCAGCAGGTCAAGCAGAATCTGTGGAGGGAAGTTGATGATTTGGGTTGAGACCCTACGTCAGGACTGGTGCAGGGTCTTGAATTTACACCTTATGCATCTACAGCTGCTGCTTGATGCTGAGTTCTTCCAGAATCCTGCTATTTGTTCTGGATTCTAGCAACTGCATTCTCTTTTATCTTCAGCTGACAAGTGGGTATCCTTTGAAAGATAATTAGTAAGAGCTGAGGGCCAGCAGGTTCCAGGCAGGAACAACTCCTCATATTCCGCCTGGGTAGTCTATAACCCAATGGTAGGAACACTGAATTTTCCAATTTCAGGTAACCCTTACCTCCTGGACTCCCCCCTCTCTCTCCTTCTCATCCACCTCTGGTCTTCCCTTTCCCATACCCTCCCTCCCTCCAGCCCCCATCACTCATTTTTGGCTCGTTCCCCATCCTGGTTCCATCTATCTACTACCCACACACTTCACCCACCAGATCCCCTCCCCCATGTGGTTCCCCCTATTTTTCATCCCTCCCTTAATGGTTCCCATTATCACCTTCCTTACTTCAGCATTTGTAGCCTTTGTGTCCTTGCTTATCACCCTCCAGCAGCTCTCTCCAGCTTCATCCTGTCCTCCCTCCACCTGGCTCGGCCTTTTTTCCTTGTCTGCTTCCACCTATCACCCACCTGCCTCTGATTCCCAATTCCACCCCTCTCGCTCCTCCACCTGGATTCATCTGCCCATCATCCGTCACCTCTCCTCCATCCACCTATCAGCTACTGTACCCTGCCTCGCCCCTCCCCGTCTCCTCTCTATACCAGCAATCTTCCTTATCCATTCTCAGTCCTGAGGCAGGGTCTCGAATCGAAACAGTGACAATTCCTCCCCCCGCCACAGATGTTGCTCAACCTGCTGATTTTCTCCAGCAGTTTGTGTTTTGCTCCTACAACAGCAGCTACTTACAGAAGTACTTCATTAGTTGCAAAATGTTCTGGGAGTGTGAGCTATGAAAAGTTAACTATTCCTTCACTAACCTTGAAACCACTGCTTCTCTCTGCCATCAGAGCCAAATTGATTTTTTTTTCATTTACAGCTGGTGCACTATAATTAGAGATTTTCTTCTCATATTGAATAGAAAAGGCTTGAGAAAGCCCAAGCAAAGTCAAATGCACATGTCAACCCATGCTTTTGTTTCTGCATTTCATTATACAGAATTCCTTGAGAAATGTTGGTAAACAGTGCAATGAATAAAAACTTGGCACTCATGTGATCAATATCAGCTCATATTTCTCCTTCCAGATCATGGTTCTGAACCTTTTTGTATGAAAATCTCAATTGCTTCCATTCAGTAAGGTATGCACCACCTATCATAAACACCTGATGACATAACAGGACATTCCTTTTCAGGGGTTGATGCTGTTCTAAGGTTACTGGGTTGATTTAGCAGCCCTACAGCCTCAGTAGCCATAATGCAGAGTATAAGTTATGCTCATTTTTTGTGAACATACTAACTAAATCACCTCAATGTTGTCAAAACATCACAAAACTCCAGAAATCATTGTTACCGCCTGAGGCAGCCACTCTTATATGTACTCTGACCTGAGGGAAAGTTTAATTAAAAACAGCTACTTTTAATTACCGCATCAATCTGCTTGAATGATTCACTTGAATAATTCCAAATGGAAATGGAAAAAAAGGATGGAAAATAGAGATGAAAACATGGGAAAAGTTCCTCCAAGGAGCTTATGTTTGATCTAAAAGAAATGAGTAACTTATAGAATGAATAGGTGACCTGTAAGTTCTGTTGACTTAACATTTTTGGTGGAAACATATGTATGTAAAATGGGGGCATCGTATTGCTCTTATTCCAACATGGAAACAGCTTCTGTTAAAAAGAAACACATGGTATTTTTAAAATGGATGCAATAACATATTATAATCGTAATATAATGTGGTGTTGAGGCTAAGATTAAATCAGCCAGGACTCTATTGGATGGTGAAGCAGGTTCAATGGGGTCCTTTGGCCTACTGCTGATCATGCTTCTTCTGTCTTACATTTCTTATGTAAGACCTAGTGCTAAAACCTTAGAGAGTAGCTGTAAGATTATGTTTCTTTGTCATGATTCTTTGTGGATTAGGCATTAATAATTCCTGATTGATTAAGGTTCTGAGAGACAGCGAGGCAGTAATCATTCTCACTTAATATCATATTATATGGTAATTTGATTGACAGGTTCATCATGTTCATCATTGGTTAATTATCATAGCACTGGTCAGTGAATGGGTCAGATGATAATTATAGAAAATGGGTCAGATGATTATTATAGAAAATTCTTGAGGGAATTAAAAATGCTCAGCTCTAAAAAGTTTGCAGTGCCTTTTTCAATAAGTAATGTTGCTCTCTTATACAGTAATCCTCTATCCGATATTTGGAAATCCTGATGGTTCAGTATCTGGCTCACTGGGGGCTGATTCATGCACTCCCTTTAACATACATGGGGCACCATTTCCCACGTTTCCTTTTAATTAATCAGGGCCCCGTTTCCCACACTCCCTTTAAACTCACCTGGTTCTGTTCCCTGCACTCCCTTGAAACTTACAGGGCCTGCATGTGGAAAATTTATGATTCCACTGTGTAACATTGAAAAAAATGTGAAGTAGAAGTGCATTGGTGTATTATTAGAAATAGCATTTATAGTCTGAAAAATCTGCTAGTCCAACACCACCAAAGTCCTGAGCAAGATGGACTAATCGAGAATTACTGTATTTCAATAATAAAAGTTGCTTGCAATTTATATTGAGGAATTAAGACACTGTGAGTTACAGATATGCTGCATTGATAAATGGGAAACGGCCATCTCTGTTGTCATGCAGGCAAAAAGCAGAGGCCAATTTTATGCACAGCAAGGTCCAATATATATTAATGACAGAAACCAGCCACCCATCCATTTTATTAATGATGTTCTGTTAGGGAAGAATACTAGTTGGGAAACAAGAGTAATTACTTCCATTTATTCAGTGCTTTTAAAATAGTAAAAACTCAGGTAGTTTTATGGAATGGATATCTGATAGAATTTGACACCAAGTCACAAAAGATAGTATAGGACATATGACCAAAATTTTTTTCAAAGAGGTATGTTTAAAAGAGGAGAAAGAATAGGGGTGATGGAGAGATTAATTCAGGGAATTGCAGAGGTTTGGTTCCGGGTGGGCGAAGGCACTGATGCAGATACTGGAACAAAAGAAATCAGTCATTCACAAGGCCAATAATAGGGAAAACATGGAGCTTTTACAACTTTGTAAGTCTGTATAAGGTCACAAAGGTAGGTTTGACTTGAGACCATGGATGGTTCCTAACAAAGATGGGGATTTTAAAATTGAGATGTAGGTGGACCAGGAGTCAATATAGATCATGGGACTGATATACAGGACTCAAGCAGAGTTAGAATCGATCTCCTCTAACACAATAAGTAGTCTTACAGTTTCCTCCTCAACATTCCCTAAGATAATGAGGGTAAAGGTTGGCGAAAAGTCACAATCCTGATCATATTCCAAAAGACAATAGGGTCCTATGGAAGCATCCAGTAGCACAGAATCAATGGCTTCAGAGAAGGAAATGGAGCAGAATAAATCCTCAGAAAGCCAGATCATTTGAAAAAAAACACTTCCTTGAAATCAATACCCTAACTAATTGGTACAATGTTGAATACATGCTGAAGGCAGAGATTAAGACAGACTGCAGTGGTTGACAGTGCAATAGCTTGAAACAAAGCAATTGAGCCCACCTTCAATCTCTAATTAATTCCTCATGGTGGATTAATACAGCCTATATAAGGGTACAAGGGTTCAACAGAACAAATGAGATGACTTTCAAGAGGGATCAAAATATGGTTTAATATGCTGACTACTCCAGGGAATGAAAAGATTAAAAAGAACAACTGGGCAAGATCTCAAAAACACAGCAATTGCTAAAACCTTGGGTATAAGAATCCAACTAAACAACAGAATAGGCCAAGTCCACTATCTTACTGCTGTAAAGTGACCTGTCTCAGTACTGCTTGAAAATGTCTCTTATTCACATACAGATTTCTGCATTCTCAGGATTAAAAAAATCTCATGGCATTGTTCCAAAGAAGAGTAGGAGAGTTTCCCCCAAAGTCCTGGCCAATATTTAATTTTCATCCCTATTGACTAGCAAAAGGATTATCTGGTTATTTTCATATTGCTGGTTCTGGGACATAAATTGTGTGCACAAATTGTCTGCTGCATTTCTTCCATTACAACTGCAACTACAGTTCAAAAGTTTGCTTTGCAATGCCATGAAGCTGTGAGGTGGAAATATTTCATCTTTCTTTCCTTAGTGGGGGAATCAATTTCCATATCCCGTCACAGTTTGTAACAACAATATGTAAAAACAAAAGCAGTGAATAGATCCTGTACCTTATCAATCCAATAAATCTGCACTTGATGAAATAAACCTGACAAACAATCTGATTCAGAATTTAAGCAATTGCACCCCTTCACAGCTTGTCCAAATTTCCAGATTGGATAAATAATGGCTCTGCATTAAACCACAAAAAGGATATTTGCCTCTCACTGACTGTGAAGGAGCCTATTATAATGACAACTTCTGGATTACTCTGTGCAGAGGTCTGCAGGGATACAATGATCAATGATGTAAAGCATATGGTAAATTGACTGCCCTACTGTTTCAGGAAGCAAAGTTGTAACATAATGAATTGTAAATATATAAATATTGATGTTGTAGCTGTATCTATATAAACACAGATGAAAGATCCTGTCAGTTGCAAGAGTGTGAAGCAAGTTTTCTGGCCTAACCAAGGCTAATTAATAGGCGTGTCTTGAAGCAGATGATTGTCCATGTTTTAGCATCAAGCTATTTACAGCGATATTCACATACCGTATACTACTTCATTTAATTACAAGGAACATCATGGAAAGTGCACATCAACAATGTACCCTCCTGATGCAAGTGAAGAGTACTCAATGCATCCAATCTACAATGATTATTTAACTGCTGGGGATGATATTTTAAACCTCCATGTTAATTCCTTGCTTCTATGAATGCAGCTGCAGAGAATAATGTCAAATTCTGTGGGAAATATCAATACCAAAGCAATTCAAAACTGACCATGATATTGGATCAATTTAATAGTTAAGCAACAAAATCATAATCTATTAAATCTCTATGCATTTGCTAAATTACCATCAATTTGATACCATTAATAGTAAATTAGCTATCTGTGCTGTCATATTTTTATCAAAGATTAGATTAGTTTATTGTCATATACACCAGGGTGCAATGAAATTTCTTTCTCCCGTGAAGCTCACAGAGTAATCAGTATACAAGATAATAACAAAATACAACAATAAGTACAGCGACAAGTGTAAATAATGCAAAGATTGTAGTGCAATCTGAAATAATACAAAAAGAAATGCTAAAATGACAATAACGGAATTAATAATGGAGGTAGAATTAAGAGTCCAAGAACATGGCAGCACCACCGGGAAGGGGATGTGAAAGAGGTGATTGGTTCAGGAGTCTGATAGCAGTGGGGAAGTAGTTGTTCTTAAGTCTGGTCGTCCAGTCTGTCAAGCTCCTGTATCTTCCCCCAGAAGACAAAAGAGAGGAGAGGGAATAACCATGGTGACAGGCATCCTTAATTATACCACTAGCCTTCCTGAAGCAAAGCACCATGAAAATGAACTGGACGGAAGGAAGTGACGAGCCTGTGTTGGACTGGGCAGTGTTTGCCACTCTCTGCAGGTTCTATTGGTCCAGAACAGAGCAGTTGTCAGATGCATTTGACAACCATTTTTCAGACAGGTCATCCTGGTAACTGTGTGGCTGGTTGAACGTAGCAATGGTATGGTTAATTTTATGAACCCTATTACCCAAGGACAAGAGAGGGGTGATTTTCATCTTTTGTATGCATTGAATAGACAATAATCCTGATATCCATCTGATGTGCCAACAAGTTACCTGAAACACGTTGTTGGCTCAGTGGGGATGGGGGATGGCAAAGAAGAGGGGTCATGACAGCCATCAAGGGTTGTGATCTGTTGGTGGGGAGTGAATTTGATGGTTGCAAACTGTTGAAGTCTGGTTGTAGTTAAAATGGGGCTTGAGATTGCTATTGCAGTGAGGATCAGTTGGTAGTAGTCAGATGAGTGTAGGTGAGAAGGGACAGATTTAATAGGAACCTGAGGGGCAACTTTTTCACCCAGTGACTGGTCAGTATATGGCATGAGCTGCCACAGGAGGTGGTTGAGGCAGGTACATTAACAACATTTAAAAGGTACTTGGACAGGTAGATGGTTAGGAAAGGTTTAGTGGGATATGGGCTAAACGCGGACATATGAGATAAGATATCTTTATTAGTCACATGTACATCGATACACACAGTGAAATGCATCTTTTGCGTAGAGTGTTCTGGGGGCAGCCCACAAGTGGTGCCATGCTTCTGGCACCAACATAGCATGCCCACAACTTCCTAACCCGTACGTCTTTGGAATGTGGGAGGAACCGGAGCACCCAGAGGAAACCCACGCACATACGGGGAGAATGTGCAAACTCCTTACAGACAGCGGCGGGAATTGAGCCTGAGTCGCTGGTGCTGTAATAGCGTTACGCTAACCGCTACACTACCGTGCCTTCCCCATACTACGGGACTAGCTTAGATGGGAATCTTGGTCACTATGGACCATTTGGGCTGAAGGGCCTGTTTCGGTGCTGTATGACTCTGTGATTTTGTGACTCCATGAGTGTCATAAACCTGTGTTGGTGTTGCTACCATGGTTAGAATATTACTTTAAGGAAAAAAAGTAAACCTGCAGTATCTACACTGGATCCCACTATTGACCGGGGACCAACAGCTCAGATAGGTGCCCTTTAAGTCATGCAGAAATAGACTAGGCCACTGAAAATGATGGAATATTCATTCAAACATGTGGTTGTATATCATTCAGTGCCACTGGACATATCTAGAGGCTTCTGTGTACTATGCTTCAGATGCATGTAGAACCCAGTACAAAAATTGTGAACTTTGCAATCCATGCAGTATATCCTTAATTTTCTTTAACTTTTTATCTTCACAGACATTAGCTTCTGAGGCACTCAAAAATATGGCACTGTGTGATCCAGGTTGGAGACAATAGTATCACAAAAACATTGCATTTGCTGAAAACCTGAAATAAAAACAGAAAATTGTGGAAGGACTCAGTGGGTCAAGCAGCATTTGTAGGGAGAGAAGCAGTTAATGTTTTGGGTCATTGCACTCTCATTGGATGAAAAGTCCTGATAAAAGTTCATCAACCTGAAGCATTAACATAGTTTTTCTCTCTGCAGATGCTGCCTGACCTGCGGAGTATCTCCAGAAGATTCTGTTTTATTCCCAGTATCTGTACCTGTGAAAGTCAGCCAGACAATTAAATAGATGCCTGCACATACTGGCCGTTGTTGTAAAGAGGATAATATGACTTCTTAAGTAACAACCCACACAAAACCAATCCAATACATTTGCATGCATACATAATTGTGCTTATGAAATTGCATTTTGCTGGAGAAATTTCCCTATTTTTTGAGCAGTTGTGATAGTTTGTTTCCTCTGCCTCTTAAAATAGATTGTTTACTGAGTAAATTCAACTTGTTTGCTGCATTGTAAATTGCTTTCTATCACATACTCTGCTTCACCTCCAATTCATTTTGGGACAATGTTGGCAACATGTCCTCTATGTATATTTATGTGCAACCTCCTTTTGGGAGACCCTAGGTGAGTTTGCTGAGAGGAATCGGAAACATAGGAAAACAGCTCCAGGAGCGAGCTGCTCTTTTTCAAGGAGCCTGCAACCACTTACAGCATCAATCTGAGCATTCGGATACAGCTGGAGAGTGGAACTGATTTAACCTTCCAGGTCTATGACCTTCTATCAGACATTCATGTGAATAATGCTCCCTGTACCCCAACCCCTCAGCTTCTCACTTTTTCAGTCTGTTCTCTTTATCTCTGTAGGACAACTCTGTCTGCTGTGTGACATTGTTGGTGACTGACTTCCCGGTCTGATGTACTCATCCTGTTTGTGCCCAGTTGAAAATCTCTGAAATCCACAGAAACAACTCTGCTGACAAGAACTCACTGCAAAATGTTTACAAAAGGGGAAATGACAAAGCAGCTGCAGGCACTGAGGCTTTATTGATATTGGACAATGTGAATTTTACACTCTGCCATGAAGTGCCTCACAATCTCATCTCCTTTTCACTGGCGAGAAGCCTGAGCCCTGGGAAACTCATGCTGGAGGTGTTAAATTTGAATGTCTGTTTAAATCAATTCAAAATCACCTCATTACAAGTGCTAATGATGTAAATAGCTGTACTAATTACCAAGATCCCCAATGATCCCACAGAGGAGTTGCAGCTTTCTCACACGCAGCCAGATTTATCTCTGATAAAATCCCAAAGTTTAAAGCAACTTGCAACAATGCCTAAAATGTCTACAATTTATGTTTTGCAGCTGACCCCAATCAGAATATTCACCTGGGTCAAAAAAAAACCTTATCAAAAATCTTCTGAAACTCCAAACAGTTCACATTCACTGGTTCCCCCTTATCTATTCGACGAGTTAATTCTTTCAAAAACTCCAGTAGATTTGTTAATCATGAATTCTTGTAACTCCATAGCTTGGAGTTCAGGTACAAGGTTCCGTGAAGATGGAGTCACAGGTAGACAGGGTGGTGAAGAAGGCTTTTGGCATGTTGGTCTTCATCAGTCAGGACATTGAATAGAGAAGTTGGGTGGTTGCACAAGACACTGGTGAGACCACACTTGGAGAATTTTGTTCAGTTTTGGTCATCCTGCTATCGGAAAGATGTCATTAAAAGATGTCAAGGGTGCAGAAAAGATTTACAAGGATGTTGCTAGGATTGAGGGACTGAGTTACAGCGAGAGGTTGGACAGGCTAGGACTTTTTTGATTGGAGCATAGGAGACTGAGAGGCGATCTTATAGAGGTGTATAAAATCATGAGGGACATAGATAGGGTGAAAGCACTCAGTTTTTATCCCAGGGTTGGGGAATCAAGAACTAGAGGGTATAGGTTTAAGATGAGAGGAGAAAGATTTAATAGGAACTTGAGGGGCAACCTTTTTACACAGAGGGTGGTGTGTATGTGGAATGAGCTACCAGAGGAAGTGGTTGAAGCATGTACAATAACAACATTTAAAAGACACTTGGACAGGTACGTGGATTGGAAAAGTTTAGAAGGTTAAGAAGCAAGCACTGGCAAATGGACTGGCTTGAATGGGCATCTTGGGCCAAAGGGCCTATTTCTATGCTGTATGACTCTATACCTCTATTTCCATTTCATCAAACTATGCTGACTTTGATCAATCCCATTATTGCTTTCCAAGTGTTCTGCTTCTGCATCTTTTAGAATAGGCTCCAGCATTTTCCAGACTAAAGACAAATTGGTTGCTGGTCTGTAATTCCTTGATTTTTCCTCCTTTGCTACTTAACATGTTGGTATTACATTTGCCACCCTCCAAGCTATAGGAACAACTCCAGAATCCAAAGAATTGTAGAAGAAGACCACCAATGCCACTATTATTCTCAGGGCCACTTCCTTGAATACTCTGGGATGTAGATTATTGGGCCCTGGGCATTTGTTGGCTTTAAGCCCTAATAAACATTCAGGTTATTCATATACTGTGAAAAAATAATTTTTAGGAAAATCATTTAAATATGAAATTTGTAAGGAATTAAGTTTGGAATTTTTTTTTGGAAATTGGCTAGTGTAGCTGTTAGCGTGATGCTATTGCAGTGCCAGCGATCGGGGTTCAATTCCTGTCGCTGTCTGTAAGGAGTTTGTACGTTCTCCCCATGTCTGCATGGGTTTCCTTTGGGTGCTTTGGTCCTCCAAAGATGTAAGGGTAGGTTAATTGGGTGTAATTGGGTGGCACGGACTTGTTGGGCCAGAAAGGCCTGTTATTGTGCTGTAAATAAAATTTTAAGTTTTAATGGCTTTTGTGATCATAGGGATCTCAGGAGGAAGGGAAGATAAAACTTCTATTTGGCACTTCTGTCCAAACATGGTACTGAATATTTAAACTCTTTCTATAGCACTCCCATGCTTGGCCTCACCATTATTGTGAGTGGAGGTGTACTTGGAACCTCCTCTTTCCATCAGCTCTTCATTTGTCTGGCATTCAATTCTAAATTGATTAAATCTGAAAGGGATTACACACTTTGAAATAAGTGCTTGCACACTTAGTGTACTGTGTCCAGTTCTGGTCGCCTCATTATAGGAAGGATGTGGAGGTGTTGCAAAGGGTGCAGAGGAGATTTACCAGGATGTTGCCTGGATTAGAGAGTATGGATTATGAGGAGAGACTAAAGGAGCTAGGGCTGTTCTCATTGGAGAGAAGGAGGATGAGGGGAGACATAATAGAGGTATACAAGATATTGAGAGGAATAGATAGAGTGGACAGCCAGTGCCTCTTTCCCAGGGCACCAATGCTCAAAACAAGAGGACATGGCTTTAAGGTAATGGGTGGGAAGTTCAAGAGAGATGTCAGAGGGAGGTTTTTCACCCAGGGAGTGGTTGGTGCATGGAATGTGCTGCCTGGGGTGGTGGTGGAGGCTGATACATTGGACAAGTTCAAGAGATTGTTAGATAAGCATGTGGAGGAATTTAAGATAGAGGGGTATGTGGGAGGAAGGGGTTAGATAGTCTTAAGTGTGGTTTGAAGGGTGGCACAACATGGTGGGCCTAAGGGCCTGTATTGTGCTGTATTGTTCTATGGTTCTATGGTTCTATAAAATTATTGTGTACCTAGGAGTAAATATTTGAACTGTAAAATAACATTTGTGCGTTTGTACTTATTGTTGAACTCAAAGTAACACAAGATGCAGTGATGCGGGACTCCCATTATTTTGCCAGCAGGAGTTCAAGGAGTGCTGCTGGGTGGCATCTAATGGATACTAATTCCACATATCAAAACTAATTCTGTTGTCAATTCCTTGAGGATATTGCTCTCTGCTATGTTGTTCTCTGTTGGATTGATCCTTGCTGTATTATTCCCAGAGGAATGTTGCCCCGACCCCCTTCCTATGCCACTCTTTGATTGAAATTCCCTGGTGTATTACTCCCAGAAGTTAATTGACCCCTGCTGTCTCACTCTTTAATGGGCTGCCCATCTATTATTCCTGGATATACGTTCCCTTTTCTGTGTTTCTCTCTATGAATAGCCCCCTGCTGTATCATTCCCAGAGTGATCCTAGAAAAAGATATAAAATTTGCCACTTAAGTATAAGTCCTTTCTTCATATCTTTCAAATAAATCTCTTTCTATTATTACGTTTTTGGCTCAATTTTAAAGATAAATATTTGGCAAACTTTTTCTCAGAATACATAGAACATAGAACAGTACAACACAAGAACAGGCCCTTCAACCCACCATGTCTGTACAGAGCATGATGCCCAATTAAGCTAACACACCTCTGCCTGCACGTGGTCCATTTCCCTCTATTCCCTGCGTGGTCACGTGTCTCATGTGGACATTATCCCCAAGGGAAGAATTTAATGGCCATTTCTAGTTGCTTCTATTGATGGTGGGTCACTTTCTACTTGAACCACTCTAGTTTGTATGATGAGATGAGTCATTGAATCATACAGGACAGAAACATGCCCTTCAGCCCATTCTGTTCATGCTGGCTATCAACCAATCGCATTTCCAGCATTCAGCCCGTAGCCTCCAATGCCATGGCATTTCAAGTATTTACTTAAATAAGATATCTTTATTAGTCACATGTACATCGAAACACACAGTGAAATGCATCTTTACATGGAACGTTCTGGGGGCAGCCCGCAAGTGTCGCCACACTTCCGGTGCCAACATAGCATGCCCACAACTTCCTAACCCGTACGTCTTTGGAACATGGGAGGAAACTGGAGCACCCGGAGGAAACCCACGCAGACACGGGGAGAACATACAAACTCCTTACAGACAGCGGCCGGAATTGAACCCGGGTCACTGGCGCTGTAATAGCGTTACGCTAACGGCTACACTACTTTTTAATGTTGCAAGTGTACCTGTCTCCACCACCCCTCAGGCAGTGCTCCCACAATGAGCACAATGACACTGTATTCAAGAATTTTATCCAGCAAGAAGGACAAGGAATTGCATGTCATTTTTTAATGAATTTCATAATCTTGGAATTTCTCAAATTGTTTTACCGCCAATGTTGCACTTCTGAAACTGAGTTAATTTTGAAATGCATGGAACACAATATTGAAGCTGCACGGAGAAAGGTTCTGCAAAGAGAAAATGATTGGCTCATTTCTTTTAACAAAGTAGGCTGAGGTATAGAAGATGGCCAAGGTTCAGGGCAGATGTTGAAAAGCAAAAAAAAATTGCAGATTCTGGAAATCTGAAATAAAAACAGAAAATACTGGAAATTCTCAATAGGTCAGGCAGCATCTTTGGAGATAGAGTGAACATTTCAGTTCACTAAACTGTTCATCAAAACAGAGAAATTTTGGTTTAAGTTTCAGAAAAGGAAGAGAACAATGCAAAAGCCTGTGGTTGAGTGGAGACTCCCAGAAAAAACTGAATGATTCCATTGGGATTGGTGTCAGCTGAGAAAGGTGATGAAAGCTTCTCATTTGCAAATGTTCTGCTTGGAGGAGATGTAAGCAGAAGGAGGCAAATTAAAATGGAGAGGAAATGAAACAATGCTGGAATTATGTGGTGTTAATTGTAGAAAATCTGAAATTAAACATAAAAAGCTAGAATTAACAAGAAGACCACACAGAGACATAGAGGCACAAAAAGTGCCGATGAAGGGTCTCGGCCCAAAACGTTGTCTGTTTATTTCAGTCCTGATGAAGGGTCTTGGCCTGAAATGTTGACTGTTTATTTCCCTCCATGGATGCTGCCTGACCTGCTGAGTTCCTCCAGCACTTTTTGTGTTTTGAGAAGACCACACAATATCTGTAGAAAGATAAAAACTGAGTTAATGTTATGGACCATTCAGTAGTACCAACCTGACAATTGTGACGACAATTGCTAAGTTGAATGATGAGGTGCTGTTCCTATAGCTTCCATTGGACTTTGTTGGGCAGGTCTGAGAGCTAAACAGAAAGAGGTCAGAATGGAAGTTGGGTTAGAATAAGAAGTCATAATAAGAGGTCAGAATGGAAAATGGAATTAAAATGACAAATAATTGGTAGTTCAGATTTGCCCCGACAGACTGAATGAAGGTGTTCTTCAAAGTGGGCACTCTATAGGCACTTAGTTTCCACAATGCAGAGGAGACCACACTGTAAACAGTGAATGTGGTATACTAATTTGGAAGTACAAGTGAGTAGTTGTTTCACCTGGAAGGAATGATTGGGACCTTGGATCGTGGGAGGGGAAGAGGTAAAAAGGAAGATGTTGCATTGCCTTTGGTTGTGCAGGAAGGTGTCATGAGAAGGGGAGTGCATGTTGGTGGTGCAATAGAGAGAGCCAGATGGGAGCAGGAGGGTTGGGGTGGCAGGAGGAGGGAGGGGAAGATTTATCACATTGAAGGTGTCAGAAACTGCAGTCTGTTGAAAGTGGATGTTGTTAGGGTGGAAATGAGGACAAACGGAAGCCTAAGCCTGTTCTGGAGAAGTGGGGGTGAGAACAATAGTACAATATATGAAGCAGGCACAGTTGAGGTCCCTTTCAATTATGGTGGAGAAGAAAGCATGGTTAAGAAAAATTGAACATACCTCAGACACACTGGTGTGCCAAGTGCCATCATCAGAACAAAGGTGCTAGATAAAGTGGAAAAATTGAATAGAGTCCTTCCAGAAAGAGAGTGCTACAAGATTTAGTCAAGTTATGCTTATAATGGATGCTGGTTGATAATCTGAGAAGTTGAGACAAAGAAAGGAAAAAACTTTCATGGATCATGTAAAAGTAGAAACTGTGCTTTTGCTTCCTGAATGAGAGCAGGAAGCAGCATCAATACACTAATCAATTAATCAGGAAAATAAGAGGGTGACAAAGCTTCAGAAGGTCTAAAACAAGGACCATTCCATCTATGCCTCAAAGAGATAGACAAAACTTGGACCCATTTGGGTTCCCAGAGCAGATCCCTTGATTTGGAGAAGGTGAGCAGAATTTAAAGGCACAAAGTTCTTGAATGTGAGAACTAGTTCATCCAGGCAAAAGAATGTGACGGTCGAGCGGATGGTTCATGACAGAAGCAAGGAGCCTTCAGACCATCTTGATGAGGTATGGAGTTTTTAGAGGGATTGGACATCCATAGTGAAATTGAGGCAGTTGCGACCAGTAGATTGAAACAGTCTAAGTGGAGGAGGGCATCAGAGGTGTCGAGAAAATAAGACAGAAGAGGTAACAGGGAATTGTTTATTATTGTCATGTGTACTGAGGTTCATTGAAAAACTTTGTTTTGCATGCCATCCATACAGATCATTTCACCACATCAGTACATTGAGGTAGTACAAGGGAAAAGCAATAAGAGAATGCAGAATAAGGTGTTACAGTTACAGAGAAAGTGCAGTGCAGGCAGACAATAAGGTGCAAGGCCATTACAAGGTTGATTGTGAGATAAAGAGTTTATCTTATTGTACAAGAGGTCTGTGCAATAGTCTTATAACAGCGGGATAGAAGCTGTTCTTGAGCCTGGTGGTATGTATTTTGAAGCTTGGACAGGTTTCAGAGATTGGACAAGTGGGAAAAAAAGAGAGTCAAGGCAGAAAGAAATATGAGACAAGTAGGCTGAACAGATGTGTCTACCACTACAATCCCAAATGTGGATCTTGGACAGGAGGTGGAAGGTAAAATGGGGCGATGTGTTTCCGGGGAATCTGGGGCTGGAGGCTGTGGTGGGATGATGACCGGGCAAGCAGTTGTCAGGGAAACAATGACCTCATGTTCTGCAGTGAGTTGATGATTGAGAGGGAGGTATGAGGAGGTAAGATAAGATAAGGCATCTTTATTAGTCACATTACATCAGAACATACAGTGAAATGCATCTTTTGTGTTGTGTTCTGGGGGCAGCCCACAAGTGTCGCCACACTTCTGGCGCCAACATAGCATGCCCACAACTTCCTAACCCGTACGTTTTTGGAACGTGGGAGGAAACCGGAGCACCCTGAGGAAATCCACTCAGACACGAGGAGAACATTCAAACTCCTTACAGACAGCATCCGGAATTGAACCCGGGTCACTGGCGCTGTACTAGCATTATGCTAACTGCTATACTACCGTACCTGGAGACCTGCCATTCAGTCTCTGCAAAGAATTCACCAAACAATGGCAGTACTCACTTGTCAGCAGGTTTGATGATAATGTTGGATCAATCCACAGTAAGCAGAGGGCTTCGACTTCGGGGAGAAAGGTTAGAGACAGTAAGAGCAGTGGAAAAATCGTCACATCAACAATCAGCTATGAATAGATGTAAATGTGGTAAGAGGCTAGAGGGAGAGGAGGGAAAAAGGGGTGAAACCACTTGATCGAATAATAGGCGCAGAAACAAAAGTGGTGATAGAAAAGTTCAACATCATGCTTAGCCCAGAGTTCATTGAGATTGAGCCACAAGGGCTTAGGCTGAGGCCTCTGTTGAAGACTTATCATTTGGAAGCAGAGAAGGAAAAGTCAAAAGAGATGGTTAAAACAGTAAAGGGTGAGAGTAGGGGAGAGAGAGATCAGAGAATAAGAAGGATAAGAAAGACCCAGAAGAGGATTAGAATTCAAGAGTTGTTGAACTTTGCATTTCTTGCTGCCTGAAACTGAAGGAAATCTATTATTATAGCACCAGATGCAGTGAAGCGGCAAGTGGAACTGCCAACCAGGATAGGTTTGAGACAGAACAAGTCAGCCCTATTGGACAGAAGGGTTATTGGATGATTGTGCAGGCACATGGTATTAATTGTGGATCTTAGCATGTGGTGAGAACGGTGATTTGAGAAATGCCAAATAGTTTGAACATATCTGCAGTCATGAGTAGATTTGAAACGTGAAGGGTTGAAATTCAATTAGAATTGACATAGAATAAGTTGGAGCTGGAATAATGGGCTGAAGAAAGGGATGTAGCTGCAGAAATGAGGCTTAGTCAACGCCTTGTCAAAAATGAAAAGGGGAACAGAAACCAATTAGAATGAACAAGGTAAAAGAGACAAATGGAAATCCCATCTGAATGAGAAGCAGAGCTCTCTCAAGCTGAACCTTCCTGGAAGAGAAGTAGCAGTGAATGAAGCACTAATCAAAAAGCAACTAAAAATTGCAGCTGTTGGAAATCTGTAATAAAAACAAAGAATAATGGACATACAAAACACTCAGCAGGGAACGCAGCATATGTAGAGGAAGAACAAGAGTTAAGGGATAAAAAGATTATTCTATCTCACATGTGTAGAGCAGTGTATGTGTGATGGATTCTGCTTCTATGATTCAGTTTCTTTGAAGTCCATGGAGAGAATCTTCTATGAAAAGTTTAATTCACACTTACTGCATTGTTTAGTATGTTACAAAGCATGAAAACATTTCAGGTCCATAAGCTTTCATCAGAAGAGCTGAATGGTCATTGACATGTGAAGGATTGCTTAAAGTCCCCCCAGTGAAAATAAAGATAGCTTTTCACTTGCCCTCACTTTCCACTCCATCAGCCTTTTCATTCAGTGAATCATCCTCCATATTTTCCAGCATGTTCCACAGGATTCCACTACCAAAATCATCTTCAGCATTCTGAAGGGACTGTTCCTTCTGCAGCTTCTTATACCACCAGCCACTTCTGACAACACTTTCCCATGCAATCACAGGAGATGCAGAACTATTTGTTTATTTCTTCTGTTACTGTTCTTTCAGGTGAAACAGCAATTAATTTTCCAATTTTATGTACTCTAAGTCCTCCTTATCAGGGGACTTACCATCCACAGGTTCGCTGATTCATGAGGGTGGTTACATTGTATGTTCCTCCAGAACCCTATCCTGTGGTGCCCAGTGAATTTGTTTGTCATGAGATGCTTTGCAATTTGTTGTCTTGTGCTAGCAAGTAGTGAAATAATAAACGTTGGTGTAGTAGAGCCGGAGTTAGGGTAGGGAACACTGTAGGTCAGGCATGTGGCCAGAGCCAAGGTACGGAGTCCTGAAACTTACATAGGAGTTGTTATATCCATAGATGGTGGACCATTGTGTCAGTGTGGCCTTAATGTTATCCATCTTTTTTTTGCAATCCAAGGGAATCCCATGCCCTTATCCCTTGGAAATAATGAGGACTTAGGTGTTTTACATTCAGTCCTTTATATTTGAGAAACCAAACACAAGTTAGGTTGCTGTATCACCTCTATTCTGCTTGTAAGAGTGACCCTGAGCTTCCATTCACCAATTACTTTAATTTTCCATCCTATTTTCTCACGCTCACATCTTTCTCTTTGGCCTCCTGCTTTATTCCAACGATGCCCAGTGTACTCAATCAACAGTGCAGAATTTTCCATCTTGGCCTGTTGCAGCTCTTGATATTCAACATTGACATCAATTCTTCCAGGTAACTAACTTTTCTGTTTATGTCAGAACTGGCCAATTCTGATGTTGGGTGATCCATCGGTAATATTAACTCTGTTTTTCATTTTCCACAGCTGCATCTCATATTTTCAACCTGTCCTTCTGATTATTTTCCCTCTGTGACTACCGACACAGGAAGTAATATTACTTGAACGACCTTGGTTTTCAGCCCATCACAGACATTCCTCTGTTCTCTCCACCCTTTCTCTCCTCTGCAACTTGAAACAAACTTGCTTACTCACTGTTCCACTTCTGATGAAGAGTCATTGGACTGTTTCTCTACAGATTTTTAAAAAATATTTTCAGCATTTGCAATTTTGTGCTCCAAGAGTCAATGATTATTCTCTGTATTGTGCTTGAGGTTAAAGATCTAATCTGTAAATAAAATGGATTATTACTTTAATTTGTACAGAACTGTCTAAGAGATAGTTGGTGCCTTTTGAAAATAATTCCCTGATCTTATGGGCAAACATGTAGTTGTGTAATCTCTGATATCATCCTATTTAAAATATACCTAAATAAGGAAGTCACAATTCATAGGCAGATTCTGAAAATTACTTTATTGTAGCACACATCTCTTGAAAGGACTGTAAATAAAAGCATATTTTATTACAGGAGAATAACTTCCACTTGAATCCTTTTACCGAAATTGTTCCATGAAAATATGTTTTACCATGAAGTTATATGTGAATTCCCTAATTATATTAAGTATTCTGTATAAATGCCTGCTGTTTTTAATACACCATCACTGAGCCTCAGGTATTGTTCTTCACTGAGCCTCAGGTATTGTTCTTCACAAGCCTGTCCAAATTCCTCTAATCCCCCCCCCCCCCCCCGGAGACACTCAATCACCCTCTCCCTATCATTGCAAAATCAATAGTAACACTTCCTGTAGCTGGAAGAATATTGCTTGAATAGTAGGTTCCTTTAAAAGCTTGGGTGAAAATGTCGCACCTACTGTGTTACACTTAACTCTTGCTGAATCCAGGGACTCTCTCCCTTCTGCTGAATCCAATCCCCAGCTATCAAAATCTTTTTCTTTCACAGCAACCACAATGTGTTGCAAGTGTTTGGCTGCCATAGGAAAGTGTGTCTTAAAGGAGTGATGTCCTCCTCTCATATGTGTGCAGCAAATTGCCAAAAACTGCTTTCAGCTGAGTGCATTCTCATCAATATCAATACAAGTCCCATGTTAATGCATGATTCTCAGAGTAAACTACCGTAGCACTGATTTTAATAGACCTTTAGCCAATTTCATGTATATATTGGGAATATTATTGGGTGTTGGTGCATGCAGCACATGTTCAACAAATTAAAAAGGTGAAATCCAAATTCTAGGCACACAAGTCTCTTAACCATTTAGAAGCAACCTAATTGAATGGCTGTTCTACAAAGCTGCAGTGGGTGATCATTATTAACTCATGATTCAGAAGTTTATCAGCTTAGTTGATCTTTAGCAGAAATGACTGAGTTTAATCTATCATTCTGGAGCTGACTGTAGGTCTCAGCTCATTGCCTAGAAATCTGAGTACAATTGAACATAATTTAGATTGTGTCTGCCTGCCAGTAGAATAATGAAGTCCTTGAAGAGGCCTTTGGTGGAATTAAACCTGTAAATTTCCAGTCACAATGTGGAGTGAATGTACTATCAATTCCCACTGGCTCAATAGTTGCAAAGCATCAGACACCAAGAGGTGATCTGAGACCAGTCAGAAATAGTGTCTTTTTTTTGCAAAATCCCATGCCAACTGTTTTACAGCTTCATCAAGTAGTTTATTCATGAACAGTTCAAATGCTGTAAATGCTGTACAACTGCATTTCTTCTGCTTTATTGGTTCTGGGCTACAATTAGTGAAACTTAAAGCTATCCATGAGCCACAAAATAGCTTTGTAAGAAACTGTGGGCCTATAATCTTCATTTCATACCAGTGCTTTAGCATTTTTCCCTTACAGCAATCAATGTACAAATAGCATTTTAATTCTAAATGATTGACATAGCTTGAGTACCTTTTTAGATACAAACATCACAAACAAAACGACTGAACAATTAATTTCCATGAAAGATTTCTGGATATGCCCAGAGGGAAGATAACATCTGTGTAAGGAGAATGTAAATTCATTATTCCTCAATTTTATAACTTGTTCCTTTGTTGCATGTGGATTTTGTTCCACAATCACCCATATTGAAAGATCAAAGGCCTATCCTCCAGGGTTTAAAAGAGTAAACATGAAGAGTAAGCATACCAAGAAGTAGCAATTGTTTTTTTTCTTAAGGTCATCCACCAAAGACATACAGTATATCCCTGGTGGACATAATGATATTGGTTACTTGGTGAATGGTGATTGTTGGATCTGCACTCAGAACAACTTCCAGGGCCAGAGTATGGGTGCTCCTATTGTATTCCTGTGGAATAAATTCAGTAATGTCAATCCTGATTTGCAAGAGTTTGTTAATTGTGGAGGAAAGGCTGGAGAAAGTAAGTAGCTTCACAGTTAGGAAGCCCTGGCGATAAGTGAGTTAGAGCAGGGAGCTCTACAATGCTTATTAACTTTAGCCCAGCAAGGAGTTTTAAGATTATATGTTGTGAAATTGACAATGCTTTTTATCCAATATCATTTGTGGCTTGAGGAGGAATTTTGCCTCAAAATTAGAAAATTGTGGACTGAAGCCATGGATTGGGAAGGAGAACTTAATGTCTTCTGTAAATGGTGCTAATACATACAAGTGGATGTAATGTATATCAAAGTGTAATGCTGTTTTTTTATTAACAAGGCTGAACACAATGCTTAATCTATATAAACATTATTCCTCCACAATTCTACTCTAAGCTGACCGGTCCAGTTACTATCAACATTGCAATGTACATATATCACAGGACAGTCTCATCCAATTGGAGTGCAGTATGTCCAAATATTCAGTATAATTACGCTACAAGCACAAAATCTAGGCTGCCAGTCCAATAGAATACAAAGGATGTGCTGCATTGTTGGAAATGTTAACTTCTGTCTATCCTTTCCAGTGAACAGAACTCCAGTGGAGTTTTTCCAGTATCCTGGTAAATACTTTTACCTCATTTCTGAAAGTTTTGTGCATGCCAATTGGCTGCTGTATTTGCTACACTGCAACATCTTAAAGAAATTATATTGCTGGCTGTAAAATACCTTGGGAATATATTAAGGTGGTAGTTGCTACATAAATGTACATTTCTCTTTCATTCACCATGTTACCACTGAGTTGAAATTGGATTTTACGTCCAAACATGGAGATGAAATATTCGGCCCCCAAAGGCAAGAGGAGCAACTTTAAATGAAAATGCATTATCTGGTGGATATTATATATTCCAACAGTTATGGATAAGTGAATTTTAAGAGTAATCCAATTCTGAGGTTCAAATAGTGGACAAAAATGCCTTTAGGTTTCTTCTCAAACTCTATCTTTCCATTGGAAGTCCTTGAATGGATTACTGCCTGCTGATATGATTACAGGAAGCTATGATGTCTTGGAGAGAAAATATAAAATGCTACAGCAAATAAAGCAAAAAAAATGCAAATATGCTGCAGGATAAAAGAGATGTGCATTTCCATTAAAATATAAAGTCAGAGGCAGCATAACTATTTGAATCTGAATTTTAACATCTGTGCTCTTGCAGGCTCTAAATCCAAAGAAAGGAATTTTAAACTTAGAACGACAAACAAATTTGTTGCCTACCCTCACAGTAAACATAAAAGCCTCTTGCCAACATTTCGCAGAAGACTGAGGGAGATTTCCATGACCTCCTCACGAACGTTAACCCTTCTAACCCTTCACTTTTAAAAGACAAGTTGCTATGTCATTATCACCTTGTTGTTTCTGGGACCTCACTCTGTGCAAATTGCCAGTTACTTTACCTACATTATAATAGTGACTACAGTGACAAAATACATCATTGGCTGTGAAATACTTGTGATGTCAGATCATGAGAAACACTGCATAAAGGAAGTTTTCCTTTCTTTAAGTATGCAGCTTCTGATTGTTTTTATACGAGTACATTTACATTCCCATTAAATTATAATGCAGCTGGGCATGTCAATAAAATTAGTCATAGAGGATATTGAATCAAGAATACCAGATCCTGCTAGGAATTGCTGGTATTTCCCTGTCAAATTGTTGGCACTTTTCCATGCAGGTCCTATCAAATTCAGAATTCCTGCTCAGGGGTGAAGATGTTCTAACCTTGTTGGTATTTCTTAGATTCTTCAACTGCTTCTAACTTTAGGTATCATGGAGTCCAATGGCTTTTTACAGAAGGTACTGTGTCTTTTTGCAGACAGGTTGGATTCCCATGACTTTAGAGACCCGGATTCCCATTTTAGTTCGGAACTGGCTGGATTGTAGCTGTGCACACACTCTTTGGTTTCAGGTCCAATCCAGGAGGACCATAAAAGTTATCTTCCTTGAGCAAGAATAAAGAGGTCTCCCATAGAGCAGAATTAGTTTTAGTTCGGTAATGACCAGGTGGTTGATACTTCACACCCACAGTTCACATATCCTCCCCAAATGTGACAGAGAACGACAGATAGGATTCTACTCACGTTGTTGGATTCTGTTTACTATAGTATCAGTGCAGCCCTACCACCACAGTGGAAGTTGTTGATATTGTTATCTAGCCTAAGGCTATTTTCAAATTGCCATCAGCTCATTTCTGTCACAATGGGGCACATAGACTTGGTCCAATAAAGTTCTGTTTGTTCATTATGAAGAGCAAAATCTCATTCTGGGAGATATAGACTATGTTAGAAGATCTAAAGCTAAGGGTCTTCTAATCATGTATAGAGCTCAGTTTTAGTTTGATCAGGTAAAACAGTTAAGAACACCAACTGAAATTACAGAGCAGGTTTCCCTGCTTATAAAGCCAGGTCTCACCTGCTGCTTAGTGTATTCTGAATAAGAGAATTACATGTGTCCAGTTTCATTTACTACAGCACTGAAAATAATCTATGCCCATATGCATCAATATCTGGTCAACCTTCAAGGATGGGTTGATAAGTAGCAAGAAATATTTGTACTGCATAGATGCTGATCAGTGGCCATCACCAATAAGAGGAAGTCTAACTGTTACCCCTTAAAGTTCAATGGCATAACATCAAACATTTATTTCCCATTAAGGTCATGAAGACCTTAATTGACCTGAACCTCAACTGAAATTGATTTTTAATACCATGACTTCAGGCATACATCAGTGACCAGGTGTTTTGCAAGTCTGATGGAATGTTCTTATTTTCCCAAATAGGTTCAGTTCCAGCACTACCCAGCTTTTAACAACATGGGCACAAAATGATGAATTAGCACCACTTTAATATTGGTTCCCTCCTCCTCTGATCTATCATGACTGCTGTGTGTGTCAGCTACAATAATTGCCAGTGCTCCTTCAACATCACTACCAAAATCCAAATACAAGATCTCAATTAACAGTCAGTGGCATTATTCCAGTGTGGTAAATGGGAGAGTTCACCTACACATGGGTGTATAAAAGTCATGATTGGTTCAACGTAAATGCAAGTTCATTCTTTTTGCCTTTGGCTACATATGTCAAAACGTTTTGTAGCCAATTAAATGCTCAATTGCAAGGAGTTTAGAGCAGAATAGTAAAGGAGTCCCACAGTGATTGTACAGGGCTATTGTGAGACCTCATTTGGAATACTGCATGTTGTACAGGCCTCTGCCAGGTAGATTCCAGGCAGATAAAATAATAAGGGTGATCCCTGGGATGAAGAGGTTATCCAATCAAGAAAAATGAGTAAGATCAGGATATACTCACAGGTGTTTAGAAGAATGAGAGGTGGATAAACCTCATGAAGATTTAGATAAGTTTGGTTGAATGGGTAGTGGCAGGTGAAATTTAATGTACATTGATGCACTTTGGCAAAAAAGAATACGGAAAGGCATAACATAACTAATAGCATACTTCCAAAGGGCATGCAGGAAGAGAGGGATCTGTTGTACATATGCATAAATCCTTGAAGGTGGCAGGGTATTTTAAGAGTCATTAGTAAAGCACATATGGACCCTAGAGCTCATAGAGTACAAAAGAAGAGAAGCTACACTGAACCCATACAAATCTGGCATTGTCAATACAATTCTGGTCACTGCAGGTGGAGAAGAACATGATAGTCCAAGAGAAGGTTTCAGTGTTGAAGGATTTCAACCTTAACTTTGACTGGAGAAGCTCAGTCTATTTTCTTTGAAGTAAGGTAGTTTGAGAAGAGATCTGATAGTGCTGTACAAAATCATAGCTAATTTAGACTGGGTAGAAAGAGGGAAGCTGTTCCCATTACTTCAGGAATTAAGGGGCACAGGTCTAAATTTTGAGGCAAAAGATCCAAGGGAGATCTGAGGAAACATTTTTTTCCACTCAGAGGGAAGCTAGGATCTAGAACTCATTGCCTATAAGCGTACTGCAAATAAAATCAGTGTCTTCAAAAGAGAATTGGATAGGTACTTGAAGGTGAATAATTTGAAGTGGTCAAGGAAAAGAGCAGTTGAATAGGACAGACAAGTAATCTGGTAGGTGATGGAATAGACTCAATGGGCTGAATAGCCTCCATTTGCTGTAATAATTTTACATTCTTTCTTATTGAGATGCAAGATTCTGAGAGGGATTCACAGGGTGGATGCCAAGCAGCTCTTTCCTTTTGTTGGAGAATCTGAAACCAAGTGACATTGTATGGATAAAGGATCTGATATACAGAGTCACAGAGTGAGACAGTACAGAAACAGACCCTTCAGCCCATTGAGTCCATGCTGACCATCAACCAACCATTTACATTAATCCTATGTTAATCCTATTTTTTATTCTCCCCAAGTTCTCAACTCAACCAAGAATCTACTACTCACCTATACTCTAGGAGCAACTTATTGTGGCCAATTAACCTACCAAACCACACTGGATGTGGGAGGAAACTGGAGCACCCAGAAGAAACCAACATGATCATAGGAGTGAAGTAAGGAGAAATATATTTATGCACAAGTTTGTAAATCTTTGAACATATCTACTATCAAAAGGGTAGTAGTTGCTCAGTCATTGAGTAAATACAAAGCTGAGATCAAAAGATTATTGAAGACTTAGATTTGGAGGATCAGGCAGGAGAGTGGACTTGAAGCACAGGAACAGCCATGGTGTTATTGAAGGGCCATATATCCAATTCATGTTTTTATTTGTTGTCATTGCTGATATAACACTGGACATCACAGCTAATTTTCACACAATAAGGTTCCAGACACAGCAGCACAAATGGGCCAGGCAATCTTCTTTGATAATATTTGTTGTATGATGTCTATTGACAAGAACACTTGTCAATACTTACTCTGTGTGATTTTTATAAACAACCTGGATGAGGAAGTGGAGGGGTGGGTTAGTAAGTTTGTGGATGACACGAAGGTTGGGGGTGTTGTGGATAGTTTGGAGGGTTGTCAGAGGTTACAGGGGGGACATAGATAGGATGCAGAGTTGGGCTGAGAAGTGGCAGATGCAGTTCAACCCAGATAAGTGTGAAGTGGTTCATTTTGGTAGATCAAATATGTTGGCGGACTATAGTATTAATGGTAGGACTCTTGGCAGTGTGGAGGATCAGAGGGATCTTGGGGTCCGAGTCCATAGGACACTCAAAGCGGCTGCGCAGGTTGACTTTGTGGTTAAGAAGGCATATGGTGTATTGTCCTTCATCAATCGGGGAATTGAATTTAGGAGCTGTGAGGTATTGTTGCAACTATATAGGTCCCTGGTCAGACCCCACTTGGAGTATTTTGCTCAGTTCTGGTCGCCTCACTACAGGAAAGATGTGGAAGCCATAGAAAGGGTGCAGAGGAGATTTACAAGGATGCTGCCTGGGATGCAGAGCATGCCTTATGAAAGCAGGTTGAGTGAACTCGGCCTTTTCTGCTGGGAGCGATGGAGGATAAGGGGGGACCTGATAGAGGTGTATAAGATGATGAGAGGTATTGATCAGGTGGATAGTCAGATGCTTTTCCCCAAGGCTGAAATGGTGGCCACAAGAGGACATAGGTTTAAGGTGCTGGGGAGTAGATATAGAGGAGATGTCAGGGGTAAGTTTTTTACTCAGAGAGTGGTGAGTGCATGGAATGGGCTGCCAGAAACGGTGGTGGAGGTGGATACGATAGGGTCTTTCAAGAGACTGTTAGATAGGTACATGGAGCTGAGTAAAATAGAAGGCTATGGGTAAGCCTAGTAATTTCTAGGGTAGGGACATGTTCGGCACAGCTTTGTGGGCCGAAGGGCCTGAATTGTGCTGTAGTTTTTCTCTGTTTCTATGTTTCTAACATGAGGGAGAATTTCCCTGCTCTTTTTGTATCTTTTATGTCCACTTGAAAGTTATAAATGCTGAAGTTTCACTTCCTCTTGCCCATATCACTCTGTTCCCTCCATGTGTCGTGTTTATACCAAAGGCTATTGCAATAAGCTTAAGAAGAAGTTATCAAGTTTCCAATCATTCAAAGTCCTGTGGAAAGAAAAAGAATGTGCTGCTGAGTTAGTGAGAGGTAAAAGGGAGACTCCTGCTGCAAAGTAAGATAACAATTAAGCGAGATATCAAAAAGAAAGACTTTGCTGGAAATCTGAAATAAAACAGAAAATGCTGGAAATATTCAGCAGCTCAGACAGCATTTACAGAATGGGAAGCAGAGGTAACAGATGTGGCAGGCATGGTAGTGTAGTGGTTAGCGTAACACTATTACAGCGCCAGCGAACTGGGTTCAGTTCCACTGTTGTCTGTAAGGAGTTTGTACGTTCTCCCCATGACTACGTGGGTTTCCTCCAGGTGCTCTGGTTTCCTCCCACATTCCAAAGATGTACAGTTTAGGAAGTTGTGGGCATGCTATGTTGGCGCCGGAAGCGTGGTGACATTTGTGGGCTGCCCCTAAAGCACTCTACACAAAAAATGCATTTCACTGTGCGTTTCGATGTACATATGACTAATAAAGATCTTATAAAAAATGTTTTGAGAATATAATTTAGAGGCCAACTTGTCTTCCTTCAGCCAAATGAGAGCAAGATTAAAATTTTGAGAAATATAGATTAAATAGGGGCATCAGCCTGTTTTTTTTCAAAAACCAGCCATGTTTGAAAAATGTGGCCCAATTATATGTCCATGAAGTGAATGGATGGAAAGTTGTGACTGCACTTCCCTCCACAGTTGAATTGCTGACATGCTACTTCTATTGCTCAAAGTAATGACTTTGAAGCACTATTTGTACCATTTGCCTCACATTAAATCCAGATGTCACATTTTTGGTGAATCTTGCTAAAAACATGGAATGTAACCTTAGGGAGAACGTAAATTGGTAAATTGGTTTATTATTGTCATATCTACGAAGGTACAGTGAAAAACTTAGTTTTAAATACCATCCATACAGATCATTTCATCACATCAGTGCATTGAGGTAGTATAATAGGAAACAATAATAGAATGCAGAATAAAGTGTCACAGTTACAGAGAAAGTGCTGTGCAGGGAGACAATAAGATGAAAAGCCATAATGATTGTGACAGCAGGAAGTGTAGACAGAATCCATGGAGGGGAGGCTAGTTTCCATGATATGCTGAGCAACTCTCTACAGTTTCTTGAGGTTTCAGGCAGAGCAGTTTCCATACCAAGCCATGATGCATCCAGATAGGATGCTTTCTATGGTGCATCAGTAAAAATTGATGAGGCTCAAAGGGGACATGCCAAATTTCTTTAGCCTTCTGAGGTTGAGGCGCCGGTGACTTTCTTGACTATGGAGTCTACGTGGCTAAACCTGTCCTATCCATGTACTTGTCCAAATGTCTGAAAATTTGTAATTATAGCTGCTTCTACCACTTCCTTTGGCAGTTTATTCCAAATACCCGCCACCCTCTGTGTGAAAATGTTGCCCCTCAGGTCACCTTTAAATTCTTCCTCTCCCACCTTAAATCTATGCCCTCTAATTTTAAAATCCCCTGCCCTGGAAAAAGACTGTGACCATTCACCTTATAGGTCACCCCTCAGGCTCCTACAGTATGGAATGGGAACAGGCAGAGGGCAGGATCTGCAGATCACTTCATGAAAGATGATAAAAGCAAACAGTCCCAATGCATTTAAAATGTATCTGGATATGAACTTGAAGTCCCAACAAAGCTATGGACCAATGAGTGGAAAATGGGACAGAAATAAAACAGGGGATGCTGGAATCTGAAACAAAAACAGAAATGTTGCAAGAACTCAGCCAGTCAAACAGCATCTTAGGGAAGAGAAACCGGTTGACGTTTCAGGTCTGGGAGCCTTCCTCTGTTCCACCATTTCTGTTTTTGAGTGGGAAGTCAGATTACACAGGATAGCACCTATTTAGCTGGCAAAGGAATGATAGGCCAAATAGTTGCTGACACTTGAGCATCTTTCAATAGTAAGCTTCATTTTTCAATGTATTCTTAAAGAAACAATGATTTTAAAGTTGTTATTTCAAACTGCTCAGTATCTTTGTTCAAAGGACAGGCTGAAGAATTTCATACAAATTCATGACATTTACTTCCAAATTTGCTCTGTGTAATTTCAATTCCTGGAGCCAGGAAGAAACTTACCCTTGGCTTATTCTCAATGAGAGTTTTCAAGGCTATCAAGAGATAATGGAAGAAATAATTACTTACACCTATAACCTTAATGCCTTGCACTGGAAAATTACAAAATTCCCAGCATCTATTGGAAGTGATAAATTTAAATTACCTAGCTGAAATTCTTAAAAGAAACTGATTGGTTTCTTATCTACTTACCAGTTTAGATTATATATTTTGGGCTCGAAGGAGAACAGAAAGCTGAATGTAATCATCTTTAAGATAGGGTTATGCTGCCTAAGGGAATTGTTAAACCTTTCTCCCCAGTGAGATGCATTTTTATCCTCCAATGCTTTAAGCATATTATTGAAGCTCTCATTTTGGTAAGGTCATGGGGTCATAAGTAGTCCCTGGAGGACAACACACATTGATTTACTGAGCAGTGTCATTCTAATGCATGACAATCCATTACTCATGGTGGTAGTTGGCTTATGGAATGCATGGTCATATTACCAGCAAGTGGACTATTTAATCCATGGTAAGCAAACGGGAACTAGGAATTGACCAAACTCAGCATGCTATAAAAAACTGTGGGACACTTCAATGAATCTTTCAAACTGACTACCTGAAAGAACACATGAATAAGGAGTAGGGCTAGGCCACTTGGCCCCTCAAGCCTGCTCCAGCAGTTAATAGGTCATGGCTGATCAAGTTGTAACACCTACCCAGTATTTCCACCTGCTCCCAGTAACCTTTCACTCCTTTGGTTTTCAAGAATCTTTAAAATATTCAAAGACACTGTCCTGCCACCTTTTGATGGAAAGAGTTCCAAAGACACAATGACCTCTGAAAATAAAAAAAACAGTTCATCTGTCTTAAATGGGCAAAACCTTATTTTTAAGCAGTGACCCAAATTCCAGGTTCTCCAATATGAGGAAATATTCTTTCCACATCCACCCTGTCAAAGTTCCAAAGAAGTTGTTCATGCAAACCTAAACAGATTCCAGTTCTGAATTAATTGTGTTCTGTGTGCCTGTCACTGAGATTTACAAGTCAACCCACGAGTAACAAACATGATTCCAGCAAGTCTGGTTTTATCCTCAGCAGTCTTTAAAAGTAGTAAATGTCTGAATCATCTCTTGAATAAAATTAATTCACAGACTTGTCAGAATGTGGATCTTAGATTTTTCCTTTTTGAAGTATTTTTGTAGGGCTAGTGATCAAATATCAAATAGGTGATGTTTTGATATCAATAGTTTGTGGACAAGCAGGATAAAGATGTCACAATTAAAGGGAGATTGTTTCAATCAAATTGCCATGGGAATGTACTAAAAATAAGGAGGATTCAAAATTTGCAACTTGCAGAAAGTTGAAGGCAGGATTGATGCCCATTAGACATGGAAACAGTCTTCTGAGTGATCACCAGACTGAGTTACATAAAAAATGAATTTGAATTGAAGTGTAAGTAATATTTAAGGTTAAAGAGAAGTTTGCAAGGAAACTGCAGACATGGGTGTTTGCCTGCACAAGTAAGAACAAACTCCTTCCAGTGATCCCCAGAGTGAGTTATGTTTAGAGGCAGAGTTAGAAAGAAGTTCTGATGAATTGAGATCATGTTTAGATTAAGGGTTAAAACTGTGTCAAGTTATTAGTATTTAGTGATCATATTATAGCATGATATTTTGAGGTATTTTACAATATTCCATAATTTCCTGGAACACCTTTTGTTATATTATTTGCAGTCTTTATATTTCTATGATTTCTGTTCTGGAGCTTGCTCAGTCTTAATAAACCTCTGAACGAGTCAGTGAGTTCTGGGTTGTGCTGCTTGGTGAGTCTTGATTGGTTTTATCCCAATTGGATGGGTTAATGTTGAATTCCGAGCATAGACGAAAGCAGCTATTACCCACAGATACTTTCAGCAGAAGAACTGGGGTAGGATCAATATATTGGGTATAAAATATCCTAGATATATACTTTAGCTGTACATGATTATGTTATTAGCATTTTCATACATCTCATATAATTTCTACTCACTAATAGTTCCACACAGAAAACCTTTACAAAAATGAGATTCAATGGGATGAAGGTTTGTTTTTTTTTAATGAGGAATAAATGAGTGGGTTTCTGGAGTTTCAAAGAATGAGAAGTGTTGTTATTGAACATGAAGTTGACATGGGGCTTGACAAATTGGGATCTATGAGGATCTTTCCCTTTGTGGGGGAATCTAGAACGAAAGGGCTTGGTTTCAGAATAAAGGATCACATTTAAGATGAAAGTGAGGAAGAATTCCTTCTCTAAGTTTAAGAGTCTTTGGAATTCTCCTTTCATTTGGATGTAGGGGCAAAATTATTCAATGCTGAAATAAAATTTTCAGTTAGTTTGGAATCAAGGGTTATGGAGATCAGGCAGGAGAGTGGAGAGGAGGTCAAGATTAGATTAGGCATTACTTGATTGAATGGTGGGTTGGATTCAAGGTCTATGTAGTCTACTCCTGCTGCTGCTTCTTATGTCCTTATAAATATCAATGTATTCAAACCCAGATAGCTTGGCTTCTTGGGCTTTGTTAAGAGATAAAGCTTAATAGATATCTTTCTATACTAAAAGGATCCAATTACTTTTTCCCCCAGATACAATCACATTATTTTATTACAAACCACTTGGGACACAACAAACCAAAAATAAAATGACTGCTTCAACGTAGTATTCCACTCAATGAGGAGATGGCCCATAGGGTAGAGAAACAATTACTTTCTTTAATCTAACTTTGATGCTGAAACTTTAGCCATAAAGGATCATCAACTTGAAATGTTAACTGTTTCTCTCTTCATAGATGCTGCCTTACCTGCTGAGTATTTCCAGCATTTTCCTTCTTTGTGTACACTTTGTTGACTCAGTCCTGGTCACCCACTGTGTACTAAACAAAACAGACAAGAAAGGTCTTAAGTTTAATACTAAATTTGTACTAATTTACATGATTTGTTCCATGCTGAGGACATCGCAAGTGACAGCACACCTGGTAGAAAAGTGGTGTGATATCAACCATGACTGTGCATCTATTTAGGCTCAGACACACATTATTTCCAGCTCAATCACTCTCACAGTCTCAATTCGTAGAAGATCAATTGAGTTGCCTAGAAGCAAGTATTATAATACACAGTGAGTCAACACAACAAAAAACTGATAGAAAGTTTGGAGAGTGGAGAGAACCTTTTAACGATTGTTTTAATTGTGGCAATATTCCAACAACTTTGTTAAAACTTAGATTTTCTGCTTACATATCAATCTTTAGCCTGAGGTCCAAGATAAAATCGATTGAATGCAAAACAGATGAGATGTGTGTGAAAATTAGGAGTTGATGAAATTGAAATTTGCTGGGAAACTTAGACTGGATCCACATTATAAAATATTTTCTTCCAGCTTCTCAGAGGAATAAAAACATTATTTTGCAAAGGCAGAAAATAATTAAAAGACTAGTCAAAGAATATACAAGACAATACTTAGGTATGAAAAATGTCAGACAATACCAAAGTGGAAACTCAGGGATAACAAGATATTGTAGCGGTTGCTACCGCAGAATAAAACAAGACTCTACTCGGAGGATTGCCAAACAGAACTGGTTTATTTTCCCGCCTTGCGCGGGCCCTTTAAGGGAGAATGTTCCCGCCCAAAACAACCGGCAATGACGTAAGTCCTACGTCATCAGGACTTTCCCGCGCGCGGGTTCTCCCTGTCGCTTGGAAAGACGAGGCCCGCTGCCATCTTGGGCCTCGTCGCTCCGACGCCGCGTGACCCGACTGCCGAGCCGGTTCGCTCGACTAGACGGTGAGTCGCCACACAACCCCTCCCAGAACCGGCGACACAGTCCCCAAGGTCCGTGGGCTGTGCCAGCTGCCGCTTAGGGGGGCGGCCTCTGCGTTGCGGCGTGGCAACCTCGACAGGCTGTTGCAGATCCAAATGGGCCGGTTTGAGGCGGTCCGCCGTGAAAACCTGTTCCCTGCCTCCAATGTCCAAAATAAAAGTGGATCCGTTATTCTGTATGACTCGGAACGGTCCCTCATATGGTCGTTGCAATGGCACCCGAGGTGTGCCCCTGCGAACGAAAACAAACTTACAGTCTCGTAGTTCCTTGGGCTGGCAGGATGGGGCTTGACAATGCCGTGAGGTGGGAATCGGGGCCAAGGCGCAAAGCTTCTCGCGCAGTCTTTGTAGGACTGCTGGGGGTTGTTCCCCTTGGTCCCGAAGGGCAGGTATGAAATCCCCGGGGACAACTAGTGGCGCCCCGTATACAAGCTCAGCTGACGAAGTGCAGAGGTCTTCTTCGGGGGCAGTGTGTATGCCGAGCAGGACCCAAGGCAGCTCGTCAACCCAGTTAGGACCCTTCAGGCGGGCCATCAAGGCCGATTTCAGATGGCGGTGAAAACGTTCCAACAACCCATTTGATTGAGGATGGTAGGCCGTGGTGGTGTGCAGCTGCGTCCCTAGCAGGTTCGCTAATGCAGCCCAGAGACCGGAAGTGAATTGGGTGCCTCTGTCTGAAGTGATGTGGGCCGGAACGCCAAAACGTGAGACCCAAGTTGTGAGCAGCGCCTGGGCGCAGGAATCAGTTGTGATGTCAGCCAGGGGGGTTGCCTCAGGCCACTTCATGAACCGGTTCACGATGGTAAGGAGGTACCGGGCTCCTCTTGAAACCGGCAGAGGGCCCACGAGGTCGACGTGTATGTGGTCGAACCTCCTACGGGTAGGCTCGAACTGCTGTGGTGGGACCTTGGTGTGTCGCTGGACTTTTGACGTCTGGCAGTGTGGACAAGTCCTGGCCCACTCACTGACCTGTTTGCGCAGGTCATGCCAGACAAACTTGCTGGTGACCAGTCGGACAGTAGATCTGATGGACGGGTGCGCCAACCCATGTACTGAGTCAAAAACGCGTCTCCGCCAGGCTGCAGGGACTATAGGGCGGGGCTGACCAGTCGCAACGTCGCAAAGTAGGGTCCGCTGACCTGGACCAACCAAGAAATCTCGGAGCTGCAGACCCGAGACTGCGGTTCTGTAGCTGGGCAGTTCGTCGTCGGCTTGCTGTGCGTCAGCTAGGGCCGTGTAGTCGACACCCAAGGATAAGTTGTGGATGGTTGGTCTGGAAAGTGCATCAGCAACAACATTATCCTTTCCGGAGACATGTTGGATGTCAGTTGTGAACTCGGAAATGTAGGATAAATGTCTCTGCTGACGAGCTGACCAGGGATCGGAGACTTTGGAGAAGGCAAAGGACAGAGGCTTATGATCGGTGAAAGCGGTGAAAGGCCTGCCTTCTAGAAAGTATCGGAAATGCCGGACCGCCAGATACAGCGCTAGAAGTTCCCGATCAAAAGCACTGTACTTCAGTTCGGGCGGTCTAAGGTGCTTGCTGAAAAATGCCAAGGGTTGCCAGCGGCCTTCGAGTAGCTGTTCCAGTACCCCACCCACCACGGTGTTGGACGCGTCTACCGTGAGGGCAGTCGGGACGTCAGTCCTGGGGTGTACCAGCATCGTGGCGTCTGCCAGGGTGTCTTTGGCCTTAACGAAAGCAGCCGCAGCCTCGTCAGTCCAGGTGATGTCCTTGCCCTTACCAGCCAGCAGCGAGAACAGAGGGCGCATGATACGGGCTGCTGCAGGGATGAAACGATGGTAAAAGTTGACCATCCCAAGGAATTCCTGTAGGCCTTTGACTGTGTCGGGGCGGGCAAAATGGCGGATAGCATCCACCTTGGCAGGTAGGGGTGTTGCCCCGTCGCTGGTGATTTTGTGGCCAAGGAAATCGATAGAGTCAAGTCCGAATTGGCACGGACGGGTTAATCGTGAGGCCGAAATCGCGGAGGCGGGAATACAGCTGGCGGAGGTGGGAAAGGTGTTCCTGGCGGTTACTGCTGGCGATCAGTATGTCGTCCAAGTAAATGAACACAAAGTCCAGGTCTCGGCCTACCGCGTCCATCAGCCACTGGAAGGTCTGCGCAGCGTTCTTAAGGCCGAACGGCATCCGAAGGAATTCAAACAGGCCGAATGGGGTGATAATCGCAGTTTTGGGGACGTCATCCGGATGGACCGGGATTTGGTGGTATCCCCTAACGAGGTCCACTTTGGAAAAGATGCGGGCCCCGTGTAAGTTCGCTGCGAAGTCCTGGATGTGAGGGATGGGATAGCGGTCTGGGGTGGTGGCGTCATTCAGCCTGCGGTAGTCGCCGCAGGGCCTCCACCCTCCGGTGGCTTTGGGGACCATGTGCAGGGGGGAGGCCCAGGGGCTGTCTGACCTGCGAACAATCCCCAGCTCCTCCATGTGACGGAACTCTTCCTTTGCCAGGCGGAGCTTGTCTGGAGGTAATCGTCGTGCTCGGGCATGAAGGGGTGGCCCTGTGGTAATGATGTGGTGTCGTACCCCGTGTGTGGGCCTAGAATTTGTAAACGAAGGTGCCAAAATCGATGGGAATTCAGCTAGGAGCTTGGCGAAATCGTCGTCAGAAAGGGAAATGGAGTCCAGGCGCGGGCTGATTTCTCCCAGGGGATAGGTCTGGAGAGTGCTAGAGTGGACTAACCGCTTCCTTCGCAGGTCGACTAACAGGTTGTGGGCCCGAAGGAAATCGGCTCCTAGGAGTGGTCGGGTGACGGTGGCAAGGGTAAAGGTCCAGGTAAAACAGCTGCCGCCAAAGTGTAATTGAAGCGTACGGGTGCCGAAAGACCGTATCGTTGTACCGTTGGCGGCATTGAGTAGAGAACCTGGTGGCCTGTCACGAGTGTCGCGGCCTGTCGGGGGCAAAATACTGACCTCCGCTCCAGTATCAATGAGGAAACGCCATCCAGATTTCTTGTCCTGAATGAAGAGGAGGCTCTGTCGGCGGCCAGCCGCCGTAGCCATCAGCGGCGGCTGGCCCTGACGTTTCCCTGAAACTTGCAGGGTGGGCGGCATCGACGGGCCTCCGAACCCCACCTCTGATGGTAGAAGCACAGCTGGTCACCCGTGTCGTCGTCTGCGTTCCTGGGGCGTGGCTGCTCGGTTGCTGGGGCCGGGCGAGGCGGGCCTTGGGCTCGCGGCCTGGTGATTTGACTGACGGACGAACCGCTCTCGCGCTTGGCCCTCCACAGGACATCTGCCCGGGCGGCCACCTCACGGGGGTTGCTGAAGTCGGCGTCAGCTAACAACAAGTGGATGTCATCGGGGAGCTGTTCGAGGAAGGCCTGTTTGAACATCAGGCATGGCTTGTGTCCCTCGGCCAATGCCAGCATCTCATTCATTAGGGCAGATGGGGATCTGTCCCCCAGGCCATCCAGATGAAGTAGGCGGGTGGCGCGCTCACGACGGGAGAGGCCGAAGGTCCGGATCAAAAGATCTTTGAAAGCCGGGTACTTATCTTCCTCCGGAGGCGACTGGATGAAGTCTCCAACCTGGGCGGCTGTCTCCTGGTCCAGAGAGCTAACCACATGGTAGTACTTCGTGGAGTCGGAGGTGATCTGCCGAAGGTGGAATTGCGCTTCGGCCTGGTCAAACCAGATGCTGGGCCGAAGTGTCCAAAAGGTGGGCAGCTTGAGGGCCACTGCGTTGGCTGCTGCGCTGTCGTCCATTTCGCGGGTCCAAAAGCCGTTTGGACCGTCGGGGTCACCAATGTAGCGGTTGCTACCGCGGAATAAAACAAGACTCTACTCGGAGGATTGCCAAACAGAACTGGTTTATTTTCCCGCCTTGCGCGGGCCCTTTAAGGGAGAATGTTCCCGCCCAAAACAACCGGCAATGATGTAAGTCCTACGTCATCAGGACTTTCCCACGCACGGGTTCTCCCCGTCGCTCGGAAAGACGAGGCCTGCCGCCATCTTGGGCCTCGTCGCTCTGACACCATGCGACCCTTCTGCCGAGCCGGTTCGCCCGACTAGACGGTGAGTCGCCACAATATGACATTAATGATATCAAGCTTGTTTTAAAATGTTTCTAGAATACAGGCAGAAGGAAGGACTGAGAAATGTAAGATGCTGTGTCTGAACTTGAAGGAAATTGATTGTGCAGACCGTACAGTCACAACTTCACCATAGCGGAGAACAGGGAGGAAGGACGAACAATAGGATAGCACCTATGGAACTTTGAAGAAATAAATGAGACATGCTCAGTTAAGGAAAGAAAATTATATAACCCCTTCAACACCCACCCCCTCACCGTCATGTTCCTTTCAAGATACTCCAACCCCCTCTATAGCCGATAAAATAGTTACCATTGCAATGTAGGAAGTGAGACTGCCAAATTACACACAGCAGGATCCCACAGATAATAATGCGATCATGAAGAGACAACCTATTTTCAATAATACTGTTTGAGGGACATGTTTTGACCAGTAAAACAGGGGGTAACTCCTATACCTTACTTCAAATCAGTTCACTGACAGTATTTTATATCTACATCAGGGGTGAGATAAACTCTCAGTTTAACACCTCTTTCAAAGGCAGCACCATTAACTTCCCCACCCAAGGTGAAGCACTAGAATATATCACCAAGATCTGTGGCTATCTGCTCTCAATGCCATTTGATTGGAAATTTGGAGGGCAATTTGACTTCCTGTGGATCAAGGACTTCTCTCCCACTTTCCTTTTTCAACAAAGCTCCAGTGCAGGTTCCAAAATCCTTAAGGTTCACATTCTGTCATATTGCTCCATTCTTATCAGGTCAAAAATATTTGTGGAACAATTCTCGGCACATCCTCCAGTGACAACACACCTGACACCAAACCTGCCCCACCTCCATCCCACACCTACCTTCCACTTTAAGATGTTCAGGCTAACTATAAACAGTACAGTTTAGTTTTAATTGGAACTGGGAATTATAACAAAGAACACAGCTTAAAATAATGACAGAACAAATTTGTTGTGTTGCTAGCATTTCAATCAAATGTTTTTGCCTAAACTTGCAATTTTTCTAGGTTATCCAATTTACCCAACTTTGATTCAAGACATTTCTCCAATTATAGGATAATTATTTGAACAAAACTGAACATTAAAGGACTTTGAATTGAAAACAAAAGTGCTTGTCAGAAGCTTACAAGAGATCACAAGGGCCAGGGACCACGACCGTTGGTTGCCCATGAACAAATTAGCTGGAATTTTCATTTCAGTCCAGTGAGCAAATCTGTTTGGAGGTTCTCAAAAATTTCCTATCACGGGTTGAATTAACAAGAGCTGAAATGTGGGAGCTGGAGAAGAATAAAAGGCCCTCAGCTGAATTGACAGAATGATCAGGGATCACCACACAGATTGCTTGAGTTTATTCAGGAAACAAAGGAATCAAAAGGAAACAAAAAACTCTGATCAGTAGGAGAAATGAACAGCAGAGCCATTGGTGACAGTAAACAATTTTCTCAGTTGGGTATTCCATACACTGAATGACTTATCAAAAGTTGGTGTCAAGTCTTGCTGGTGGTACAAGGTGTTGGAAGATATTTGTCCAGTTTAATATTTTCCATAGAACACCAATATAGAGATAATAGATTTGAACAGAAGCAAAAAAAAAACAACGCTGGAAGAACTCAATGGGTCAATCAGCGTCTGTGGAGGCAAATGGTGTAAGTTGACGTTTCAGGTCAAGGGCAGGCTCGGTAGTGTAGCGGAGAGCATAACGCTGTTACAGCGCCAGCAACCTGGGTTCAATTCCCGCCACCGTTTGTAAGGAGTTTGTATGTTCTCCCCTTGTCTGCGTGGGTTTCCTCCTGGTGCTCCAGTTTCCTCCCATATTCCAAAGACGTGTGGGTTAGGAAGCTGTGGGCATGCTATGTTGGTGCTGGAAACATGGCGACACTTGTGGGCTGCCCCCAGAACACATTACGCAAAGGATGCATTTCACTGTGTGTTTCGATGTACGTGTGACTAATAAAGGTATCTTATCTTATCTCTTACCCTGCTTCAGAACTGAGAGGGAAGAGAAAAGATTGCTAGTATATGTGAGTACAAGGGGGGGATAGGTGGGATAGAAGCTGGTAAGTGATAGGTGGAGCCAGATGGTGAGCGGATGATGGGCAGATGGAACCAGGTGGGAGGAGGGGATGGGAAAGATGAACAAAGGGAGAAGAAAACTAGGTTGTCAGGTGAGTCTGGGATACTGGGCATGTGGGTTACCAGAAATTGGAAAATTCAGTGTTCGCACCATTGGATTGTAAGCTACCCAAGCAGAATTTAAACACAATGTTAACAAGCCATGGGGAGTTACAATGGGGTTATTGTGGAGAACTGGTGAGGTAATGATTTAGTGAATTGAGGGAAAATTTCTTTAAAGTATCTGAGATTGAAAGAAGGTGATTCAATGGAAATCAATTGACCAATGGGGACATAAGAAAAAAAAATGCACATTTTTAGTTGGTAAACTGAGCAAAACGTAGAATAGTAAAATTGGAAGAGAAGGACCCATAGAAGTATGAAACAAGGAGTAAATCAAAATCAAATGTGCAGGAAAATAAATGGAATGTAGTACAGTGATTGTGGGGACTGCAGGAGCTCAAGGAGATTCTCAGCACCAGCATCTCAAGGAAATAAGGATGGTCAAGTTAACACCACTTATCCACCATCACTCAGCTACAGAATCAGCTCCTACCTTGATCCCAAGAAGGCGGCATCTATCATCAAGGGTCCCCACCATCCAGGTCAAACCCTCAGCTCGCTGCGACCATCAGGCAGGAGGAACAGAGGTCTGAAGTCCCACAACAGCAGATTCAGGACCAGGTACTTTCCTATAACCATCAGGTTCTTGAACAGACCTGCATAAGCCTAATCCTACCTCAGCAATAGAACACTATGGACCTCTTGCACTACCATAGTCTGTGATTGGGTCTCTTTTTGCACTAAAGTTTTGTTTTTGCACAGTCTTTTTTCTTTCTCTCTCTATTCACTGTCTTGTATAATTTATATTTTGTGTGCCGTCCAAACCTACATGCCTGTTATGCTGCTGCAAGCAACTTTTTCATTGCACCTGTACCTCACAGTACTTGTGCACATGACAATAAACTTTACTTGACCTGTGGCTCGTGCAGCTCCGATTTACTTGGCAATGTCACTCCAGTTGTTCTGCGAGGTGGCGCAGACAATCCATGGCAACCAGCCTGGGGGCAACCCTACCCAGCCCTGAGGATCTCCTGACTGCTTATCCTGCCAGAAAGCCTTTTATACTGGGTCCAAATGTTGGAGAAGATTTAAATAATTAAAAAATTTGCTATTTTAAGAAGCAAGAAATTGAAAATGATAAATTTATTTTAGAGCTTATTAAACTGCCATTAATTAATTTAAGCATAAATCTACAGTACCATAAAGTAAAGAAAGATTTATTTCTGTTTACTTTTTAAATGGAGGTTGACAACACATTCAAATGAATGGGGCCACATTGATATGTCAGCCATGGCTTCCATAATGCTGAGGGAACAAATACGAAGTGTACCCAGCTCCTCAGCTCAAAAGTCATAGGATGCCTCAATGGTGAGTCCAGGGATGGGGTGAGAGGTGAGATGTCCATGTATCAGCATGATCCTGACATCCATGCTAGTGTGCAGGCATGGAAGTCCCGAACATCCTGCTGCACTCATGGACCAATGGTTTTTGCAGAAATATGGGTTATTAGAAGAAGAAAAGAATTAAATGTACTTGGTATAGTTTTAAGTCCTTGAATACTGTGATCAGGTTCTAATGCCCATTATATTAATGCAAGAAAGAGTAAACTCAATCATGTCATCTCTGTGAAAGTGAACCACGATGGCATCTTCAACATCTCCAAGCCAAACTTTGATGCTATATTTTTTTAAATCTCTTATTCAAACCACAATTTAGAACAGTATGGCTGATTTAAACATTATTTATCTTTACTCACAAGTTCTGTAAAACCACAATTGATGATGAAATGGGTCACTTAATTAAAAAGAAATATTGATTCTGCACCCATCCCACAGCTGGTTTATCTAATTACCTCGAAAGAATGCAGGAAAGTTGAAACAGCCAAGAAGATTTGAACTATCTTGCACACCACTCCCACAGACAATGTATAATTGATAACGTCATTGGCTTGGCATCACTTAGTGAATCTCTGGATAGAACATTATAAGTAAACACACACAGGCCCAAAACTAATTAGGTAAAATTCCTTGATATCTTTCTTGTATTCAGTAACGAGAAATTGTGTTTGCTTTGGTCCATTGGGAAATTCTGCATGAGTGTTATACTACGAAAGAGACTCTCTAGATTGGGAGTGAGAGAAGTGTACCTCTGACCAATTCCGACTATATTGTAGTATAGTCTTGCTCAAAATACCACAATATTACTTTACAAATAGGTACTCCTTTATCCTTTGATCGCATCTTTAGTCTGATGCATATCCATGTTTTAGAAATAATTATTGGTGGACTTTGACTTGGATTGTGTAAGACAGTTGATAATGAGCTGACAACACATTTTGCTTCTCTTATGATTTTTTATTTCCATTGACTTCAACTTATCTCCCAAATTCTCAATTAAACAAAGGCATTGCAGCCTTTTTGTTTGCTCAGTAGGATATCTTCTTTTCTTTTTAGGGAAGAATTTGTTCCTCCGTCCTAAGGACCGACTACAATTTGTAACATTCCAATTAATTTATCATCAAATTTAATGAAATGAGATTACTATCCATTCATAATTAAAACCTAAATTAATCTCTAATTAATTTCCTTATAAGGGTATTGGAATAGAATCTAATTAATTAATGGAAAACAGTGACAATGATCATGTCTCTGATCATTGAACACTTACAATGGAACATCCAGATTTAGTCCAAACAAAAGATTATAAATAGTGCATAGCAGAGCCAGATTCACTCAAAATATGGTACAGAAGGAAGTGCTGTCCCAAAATTAGCCCAGAACAATTCGTAATACCTGCATTAAGCCACAGAAGATTTCTCCCCTCAGATGATATTTTCAAACTATTCATGTACATATCAATGAAAAGTCTTATTCAAGTTCTAAGAGTTAATACATGTGTTCAAGTGACATTTTGTGGACTACTGCAGTACCCTATGTACTGGATGGGCAGTTGTCCACAATTTCCGAACTTCTATGTCTTTGCTTTAAGGTTTCCATTTGAAGATAGATCTAGTGCATGTATTCTGAAAACAGTTAAACGCAACTCTATCTCCATAAGGGAACATTGAGGGGGAACCTGCAAACTCAGTCATTCAGTCAGTGATTAACCTGTTAAAACATCATTACCCTGACTGTTACCTTCTCCATTTCACTAAGATTTTTAGCTGGCGACAATAAATGGGTTAAATCCATTCAACCTTGTATGTTGATATATAACATGCCCATCAAGAGCCAATCCCAAAGTTTGCTCTCCACCTGGGGGAAACATCTCTTGTTGAATATTGAAACAAATTTAGAAAGTACCAAAGGGTTTGGAATTCTAGCAACACCAGAAGTAATAAATCAGAGAAATGCCTGGAAGCCAATGATAACGTTTTTAAGATCGACATGAGATGCTGCATGCTTTTATTGCATGTTTCGTTAATTAAGATTAAAAACTGGTGGATGGAACTCCAAAGTGACTCACTGACACATTGGATTGGTTTATTATTGTCACATGCATCATGATACAGTGAAAAGCTTTTGTTTTGCATGCCATCCACACAGATCATGCCATACTTAATTACATTGAGGTAGTGAAAAGAAAAGCAGATTGCAGAGTATAGCATTGCATTTACAGAGAAAGTGCACTGCAGGTAGACAAATAAAGTGCAACGGCCATGATGAGGTAGATTGGGAAGTGAAAAGTTCAAGAGTTCATCTTTTAGTGTATGAAAAGTGTGTTCAAGTTATGATCTGTCTGCTCTCTATCCTTCCAGTGCATATCCAGTACACACAGGATAGTGACTTTACCAACATGGTCTCCAGTTTGATCTGCATTAAAGCATTGCTTGGTTACTGTGGTCAGCAGATCACAGACAGGAGGTTTGAGAGAGAAGATCACACATTTTGTGAGATTTTTCACTCAGTTGTAAAAAAAGAAAATTCAAATATGTTCAGTTACCATCATTCAGTCATCCTGCTCTGGTGGCCCAGTGGATAAATTATTGGACTAATGACCCGAATTCTGAGACCAACACTCCAGATAACTGAGTTCAAATCCAACTGTGGAAGATCAGTTAATAATCCAGAACTTTTTTTTAAGAAGAAAGGAAAGATTGTCTCAGTAATGAAGACCACAACCCTTGCAGGTATGTATTAAAAACCCAGCTGGTTCATTAATATCCTTCAGGGGAAAAAAACCTGGCACAAAAAAAACAAACTGCTGGAGGAAGTCAGCAGGTCAGACAGCATCTATAGAGGGAAATGAACAGTTGAAGTATGTAATGTAAACTATCCGGTTCCAGATAAAAGGTCTCGACTTGAAACATCGACTGTCCATTTCCCTTTACAGATAGATGGCTGACCACCGAGTTCCTCCTGCAGTTTGATTTTTGCTCCAGATTCCACCATCTGCAGTCTCTTGTGTCTCAAAGAAACCTGGCATCCTTACCATCGGGTCCATGAGACTCCAGACCCATCAATGTGGTTGATCCTTAAATGTCCTTTGACAGGATCAAGCAAACCATTCTGTTCAGAGTAATTATGGATGAACAATAATTCGAGCCTTGGCAGTGATGCCCACATAATGAGATAAAAAAGATTAAAGGGAAAGTTCTCCACACAGGCCATGATTGTGCCCAGGCAATGAATATTAAAAAAAACATCAAATCATTTCTATGCAGCCAGCAGTTATTTTCTGATTAGACTCCGTATTGGAGAATGCTATTTCTTTTCGCATTAGTGAATCTTTTGAGACTCTTTGAATCAATATCAAGTGAACAACAATTTCAAGTTCAACTGAATATTTACTGATTGAATTTGGATTTGCTGTTTTTTTTCATTTCATCAAACCGTTAGTTTATAATGATTAATCAGCCAGCTCTCATTATAAGGACAGTGAAATGTTTTTTAGTGGCAAATAAGATTTCATAGAATCTGATCTAGGTTTATATCCACTGGAGAAGTGACCTGATTCATGTTGGTCCTTTAACTATTTGTCTCTTTTCTAGCAATAGAATATTTTTGCCTGCAAAGTATATTGATCTTCTGCTTAAGAACTGTTCACGTGTCAGATTTTAGTTTTTTTAAAAACTGTGCAGAAGCTTGGGACTTCTAACTCCATCCTTCTGCCCTGGCAAAATGTCAATCCCCAAAAACCTTTGCTGGACTCCACAGGGATTCTACTGGGGTAGCATCGTCTTTCCAGCACCTGAGCCATATTGGGACAATGAAACCTGGAATCAAGTGGTCCTGGGAGTTTCAAAACAAAATATCCAGAAGCAGATTACCAGTTAACTTCAGTCGTATTTCTGATGATCAAGACTAGTGTGATCTGGCAATGATTAGTCAAATTGAACATGCCCTGCTTTTTATGGAGAAGACTAATTCCCACATTATCAGACAGATGCTATTATTCTTGTCCTGGAAGAGCTTGGCTTGAGATGGAACTATTTTAATCTGCACACCTTCAGCACCAGAGCTGGAATGTGGTTAGCACTCCCAGCCTCTATTGTGTCCCTTACAGACAGACATTTCTTGATAACATGGAATTAACTGAATTATCTGAAAACTGGCTTCTGGACTGATGGGGACTTCAGCAGGAGGTGCATTTGATTGGCACTTCTGGCTGAAGATAATTACAAATATTTTCTCAATCAATTGTTGGATTCAGCAACTGTTGAAGATGGGATGTTCTTCCTTCATCTATTTAAATAAGCATCTCCATTCACAACCAGATGTAGCACATCTGCAGGGCTTTGATGTGATTAGTAAGTTGCAGCATTGGATCACTCTGCCTACTTCTTGACAATTTGCTGTTAAGTATCTAGATGAGTACCTGAATCGTCAATGCACAGAAGGATATGGATAAAGTATTGATAGAAGGGTTTAGTATAAATGGATATTGATGGTTGGCATGGGCAGAAAGGGCCTGTTTAGACATGCATACAAACATATGGATTAGGAACAGGAGTAGGCCACTTGGGTCCTCAAACCTGTTCTGCCCTTCATAGCTGATCTGATTGTATCCTCAACTTTATCATCTACCTTCAGTAATCCTTCAGGTCCTCGTTTATCAAGAATTTACCTACTTCTGCCTTAAAATATCCAATCACTTTGATTTCACTGCCATTGAGGAAGTGAGTTCCAAAGATTGGCAACCCTCAGGGAAAAAAAATGCTGCCTCACCTCTGTCTTATAGGGGCACATCTTATTTTTACACTTACCCTTCAGTCTAGATTCACCACAAGAGGAAACATCTTCTCTGCATCCACCCTATCAAGACCCCTCAGGATCGTACACATTTCAATCAAGTTGCTTCTCCAGTGGATATAACTCTACCTTGCCCAACCTTTTATCAAAAGACAACCTACCCATTTCGCATATAAATGGTTAAAAACTAATATTCAGTATTTTCCAATTTAATGGAACATTCTGTGATATAAGGGAGTTTTGGTATGTTGTTATTTCACCAGTTTTTGTCTGATTTTTACTCATGCTTGGTGCACTCTTGGCATGTTCTTCTGCACACCCTGGCTTGATAGCCACTGTAAAATGAACAACATGCCAGGCTTTGAGGTTACAGATTTAGTGATGTGGATTTCTGAAGCAGCTATTTTGAACTTCCAGACCTTTTCTGGGTTTATCCCATTTGCACCATGGTATTGCAACACAGTAGAAGGTGTCCTCAGTGTGTAGATGGGATTTTGACTCAACAGGGTGATCTGGTCACTTTTACCGATAATATCAGATACAATGGAGAAGATGTCAAATAGGTTTACCCCTAATCCCTGATATTACCTAATCCTCCACTATCAATATTCTGGGGGTTATCACTGACCAGAAACTGAACTGGAATAATCATAAATATGACTACAGGAGGAGATCAGAGACTAGGAATCTTGTGGTGAGTAACTCCCCCTCACACTCCTCAAAACCTTGTCCACTATCTGCAAGGCTCAAGACAGGAGAGTGATAGAATACGTTCCATTTGCCTGGATGAATGCAGCTTTCAACACTCAAAAAGTTTGACACCATACAAGACATAACAGCCCATTTGATAAGCACCCTATCAATAGTCATTCACACATTCCACCAGCAGCTAGTACCATCTGCAGGATGTACTGCAGTGATTCACCACACTCCTGAAACAGCACCTTCCAAACTCATGAGCTCTAGCAACTTGAAGGACAAGGGCAGCAAAAGCATGCGAACACCACTACTTGGAAGCATGCAAATTGGAAATATTTCACTGCTTCTTCACTGTGGCTCAGTCAAAATCCCAGAATTCCTTCCCAAACAGCATTGTGGGTATACCCACACCTCAAGGGCTGCAGCATTTCAAGAAGATAGGTTGAGTGAGCCAGGGATTTTCTCTTTGGAGAGAAGGAGGGTGAGAAGTGACTTGATAGAAGTGTACAAGATGATAAGAGGCATAGATCGAGTGGACAGTCAGAGACTTTTTCCCAGGGTGACAATGGCTAACACGAGGGGACATAATTTTAAGGTGATTGGAGGAAGGTATAAGGGGGATGTCAGGGGTAAGTTTTTTTTACACAGTGAGTGGTGGGTGCGTGGAACACATTGCCTGCAGAGGTTGTGGGGGCAAATACATTAGGGAGATTTAAGAGACTCTTAGATAGACACATGAATGATAGAGAAATAGGGGGCTATGTGGGAGGGAAGGGTTAGATAGATCTTAGAGCAGGATAAAATGTTGGCACAACATTGTGGGCTGAAGGGCCTGTACTGTGCTGTAGTGTTCTATGTTAAGGTAGCTCACCACCACCTTCCCAAGGGCAATTAGAGCTGGGCAATTGAAAGCTGGCTCAGCCTGGGAAACCTACATTCCTTAAATGAATAAAAAAAGCCTTGCGTTGGTTTGGTCTCCATGGGTTAACTAGTCACTGTAAATTACTCCTAGTGTGTAGGTAGAAAGTGGAGAAATTGATGAGCACACGGGAAGAAAGTGGAATTAGTGTAAATGTGTGCTTGATGGTTGCATGGACCCACTGGGCCAAAGTGCCTGTATCCTTGCTGTATGACTATGACCTCCCATTGTTCCTGTCCGACAGTGAGACACTTTGGGTTTCTACCAGTTCCATAGTGAAGCTATAGATCCAGCCTCTATGATGGATACTGAAATCCTCCATCAAAGAATCAGTCAGTGCTATTGCGACTCTCAGAGCTTTTGGCAAGTGTCGTTGGAGAACTGATCCACAAACTGAAGGAGGTGGTAATCTGCAGGAAGGTTCGCTGCTTGTGTTTGAACTGATGCATGTGACCATGAAGTCTGGACTCAGTGAGCCTGATCTTACTGACTCAGTGCACTCGTCCAATGACCAATTACCACTTACCTGGCCAACCTTTGTGGACAACAGCCCGACTGGTGCAAGAGCTTTTGGCAGCAGAGGGGGAAAACGCCAGTTCCAAAACAACCTGCATACCCAGCTGAGTAATTTAAAGTATTTAAATATCTCTGATATTCAGAGACTTCTTAAATATTTAAACTGAAGTCAATTATTGAAAAAGCTAAAAAATTCTTTTCATTTTTCAAAAAAATATGAACACTTAAATAATTAATATGAAACTAAAGTGAAATAAAGTGTCCATAAGGTGATTACCCAGCATAAAACTTAACTGAATCTCAGAAGGTTTGTTTTTCACCACTGGGCTTCATGTGATGTCCAGCAGGAGGGCAAACTGAATAATCAGTCTTCTGAAATTGTCAGTAAATCCAGAATTTCTGCACATGCACAGAAATGCCAAACTTAATTGTTTAAACAGCTAAATGTTCAGAAAAGGAAGTATCAACGAGTGAAAATTTGACCTGGTGTTGTGCACTTCCACGGCTATACCTTTCTGGCTTCAAAGCACCATGCTTCAACTTCTGTTGAGTCTGCCTGTGATATAAAATAAAACTAGGGATTATGATGGGATAGCATAGGATTTTGGCCAGAAGGTATCATTCTGTGAGTGTGACTTACATGCTGATGCTTGACCAGTCCTTTAAGCATTCCCCCAACGTTGATACATGTCCCAGATTCTGTGAAAAGAACTCTGGAGTCACTGGACTAGGTGTACCTTTTTCAGGTCTGAATCCTGGTTGGTGCCAATAGGTTTGCTTGTTTTTCCTGCGTGGCTTGATTCTGCCAGGTGCTTGGTTTGACTGTATCTGGAATCACAAATCGACTAAGTAGGGTTAGGATGGCCAATTTTCTTCCCTAAAGATTTTTGTCTCTGAATCATTCATCCAATTCCCAAGATCAACTTTGACACTGGATTCAGACACGACAAAGGTACACCCAATCCAGTCACAGAATCCCAATGTTATAATATCCTTAAATTTGAGAAAAACCAATGCTGGTAAACTCATTTGCTATTTTTCATATTTATTTGTCATAGTAGTGAGGACTTTGTCAACATCAGCGGATGATGATCAGGAACACAACAGCCTCATGTCTCTGTGACTGACCAATCAAGAAGCACTGAAAAACAGAATTTGAGTGAAGGAGAGAAAACAATTAGGGGAAGTGGCTTTAAACCTCAGAAATATTCAGGATGATCAATACTGTAACTGAAATGGAAAATTATGGAAAACATTCAACAGATCAATTAGTTCCTGTGGAGGGAGGAGGGGTGGAGTTAATATTTTCTCATTGACTTGTTATCAGGTTCCTGAAATGTAATGTTAATCACATCTTTGTCATTCTGCTGATGGGTGTTTCCAACACATCCAGTTTTCCATCATCTGCGGTATTTTGCATTTTTTGTATCAAGATCATTACTACTGCACTTACGTATGCAGTTGAAAATGACTCATGGAAGGTCAGGATGTATAAACAATGAGATTATTTTCAAGATGGTAAATATGCGAGACAGATCAGAGTAAGAATCAGTCATTGCTCCTGAACAAAGAACCCAGAGAGAATGGCAAATACAACTCAGACAAGAGAATGACAACCAATGAATAGCTTATAACTTCACGTCGTTATAAATAAGCATATCACATGCACAGAACCAGAAAAGAGGTTGAAAGTGCATTAATTATTGGAATTTTGATTGTAACACATTTATTATAAGTGACAATCGTCCAGACATTCCATTATCTTGCATTCAATACATGTTGACTATTTCATCAAAATCCATTTGTGTTGAATGTCAGTATATTTAAATCTGTTAACTATTAGCACTACTTTTTTTATAAAGATATCACTTGAAAGGACATGGTTATTGTGGGAGGAAAAGGTTTTTCCATTATAAAGAACTGACCTTGCTGCTGTGGCATTCCTAGAGACAGTGAAGAATTCCAACATTGTATGAAACATTATGGTTTTAATTAATTAAGTTTTCTCTTATAACAGAACTACAGCAAAGTAGCCCCAGAGAAGAAAGTACAAAGTGGGACTTTGGTCCTGGTTCAATGATAACCTAGAAGGCACAAGAGCCAGAGAAAATGTTGGGAGTAAACAGAAATAAAATAATGTAGTGTTTGAAGTTCCAAAACCAAGCATAGGTTACTTGTTGACACATCAGATATAATGTCATTGTCTATCTGTTGTGTCATTGCTTCAACACAACAGATAGGCAATGATGTATTATAATTCTATACACTAGGATGTTCTTAAACATTAACCAGGTCAAAGAGCAACATGCTGACACATGAATGTGGAAAACTGACATCTGAAAATGGAACATCACTGTTTGGAATTCAATTTTAAATGAGTCTGCAATGAATAAGATATTGTGTTTTAGTGATAGAGTACAAATACTTCAGAAAATAAGAGAGAAACAAAAGAATATAGGGGTACATATTCAAAGCACATAAAAACAGCAATGCAAATTAACAATATAATATGTAAAGGAAACACATTCATTTCTAGACGTGTAAAGCTGAAACCAGGGAAACAGGTTGATGCTTCCTGACCTGCTGAGTTCCTCCATCTTTTTGTGTGTTGCTGCATATTCCAGCATCTGCAGTCTCTTGTGTCTCCAGAGAAACAGATGTCTTGGTTAGACAACTTGATTAGAGAAGTCAAATTAAGGAAGAGTATATAGTTTCACTGGACAAATATGCATAAAATATCCACAAGGATGTTATCAGAGGTGAGACGTTCTAACCATTAGAAAAAGATTGAAGAGACTGAGGCTCCTTTTATTGGAGAGAAGCCAGGTGACAGTTTTTCAAATTATGAATTGGTTTAATAGGTGAGACATGCAGAAGCTGTTGCTACCTATGCATAAACTTTGGTGGAAAGTTAATCAAAGATAAATCCAATAAAGTTTTAAGAGACACAAGAGAGACCAGATCCAGAATCTGGAGCAACAGAGCAGGTCATGCAACATCTGTAGGGGAAAAGAAATTATCAATGTTTTGAGTCAAACTCCTCCACCATCGAGGACATCTTCAAGAGGCGGCGCCTCAAGAAGGCGGCATCCATCACTCAGGACTACCACCATCCAGGACATGCCTTCTTGACCCATTCTCAATGATTCAGGAACAGCTTCTTTCCCTCCACTATCAGATTTCTGAACGGTCCATGAACACTAGCTCATTATTTGCTTTTTTTTGCACTTCTTTAAAATTTATTTTTGTAATTTATAATAATTTTATGCCTTTGCCCTGTAATGCTGCCACAAAACAACAAATTTCATGTCATACAAGTCAGTGATAATAAATCTGTTACTGATTCTGATTAGGACAAGTGTTTAGGAGAAAATCCTTTATTCAGAGTATGTTACAGGAAAATTCTTAATTTGGCATGCTCAGGACTTTAGTGGTGCCTTTCTGGCAGATTCTCCAAACAACTGGATTGTGAATTATTGGAGTTATACTGTAAAGCTGCTCTAAGAAGCAATTGTATTGATATTTTAAGGGTAAGGTGGATGAGAAAGAAAAGAATAGAGGAATATACAGACAGGGTTATTTAAAGCAGCATGGAACAGAAATACCCACACTGACAACTTGGGCTAAATGGCTGTTTCTGTGTAGTAACTAAAGTGAGCAATGATAAACTTGACAGTAAAGTTTAAAAAGCTGAATTAATCATAATTTAAAAGTCAAGAGAATCAATTTGGGCAGGAAACGTACCATTAAAATCGATTTATGGAAGGATAAAAGATGAATTTAAACCTAGTAGAGGGTTAAATGATACAGTTATTAATGGGATAAGATTTTCAAAATAATCATCATCCATCAAAGATTAAAAGGAAAAGCAAGAACCTTAAAATGGAGATGTCAGGAAATTGAATAATTTGGCAAAAGTAATTGTTTAAATCATAATTACATATATTTCATACAGGAATAAAGTTACATACGTTGTTGGTAACATTCAGTTAAAATGTGCCCAGAGATGAGTTGATTTAATTCAAGAGACTTGTATGAGCATCTGAGTACCCATATGCATACAAGCTAGTCTCTGTGAATGTGCCAAACTGATGGAACAAGTCAGAGTCATGTAGGCAAAGTAATGGACGTTTGGCAGCATTTCTGGAACAGATCTACATAAAGAAGATATCACTGAATAGAGAAAAACAATAACATGGAGGGAAAAGTCCGCTATTGGAGGATTGATCGAAATGTGGTCCGGATGTTATAGACCAGATAGCTCGAGGGTGTTCTCTGGAATATTTCATTTACGTGACACCGTCAAATGGGAGTTTGTTATTTTGTTGGAATTCAGCATTTGGCTGTAATGTTTGTGCTGCTGGAATGGACTGGTCGGCAGTCGGCCAGGCATTTTGCTACTTGTTGTTATATAAAAGTCAGATAATATCAGACAACTCTGTAGCTATCTTTTCAGATTCCTGGGTGATGAAGGTTTTGAATAATGGCATGAGGGGCCACTGTTAATTTTTCTATCTTTAAGTGAATGTTGTCCCATTCTGAATTACTTAAATTCCATAAATTAGTTGTTGAAACAGAAATTGCAGAAGTAGGATGAATTAAAATATTTTCATAATATCTCTACTCCTTTTCCTCTCAGTTAACATCTGTGCATTGCCTGAAAGGAAGGTGGTTGAATATTTAAAAACTTTCCTTTTGAAATTGAATAAATATTTGAAGGGGGATTTATGTTGACAAGTTCAAGAGATTGTTAGATAAGCATATGGAGGAATTTAAGTTAGAGGGATATGTGGGAGGAAGGGGTCAGATAGTCTTAGGTGTGGTTTGAAGGGCGGCACAACATGGTGGGCTGAAGGGCCTGTATTGTGCCTTATTGTTCTATGGTTCTATGGTCCTCAAGTAAAATAATTTAATTTGTTGTCTTCACTTACAACTGACTCAAATATTTAAAACCAGCAATTCAGGGTTTGAGTAAGTTCGTACAAAACCAAGATACATTTCTAATCCCTCACTAGCCCTGTCTAGCCTTTTATGCACACATATGAGAGAGAAACTTGGCCCAGACAAATAATATGGAAAATCAGAGCTATGAATTTCTTTGAGAGCAGACCAAGCTGAGTCACAGGGAGGCAAACGTGAATTAAGGGATTTAATGCTGGTCATCTTTCTGGGGACAGAAATTCTGGTCAGTTCTGCTTTGGGTTTTCAGGAGGAGAAGGGTTCAATGAGTGAAGTGCATTGGCCAGAGTGCGCCAATCTTTGTTTGTGGATCCAGATAAGATAAGATGAGATAAGATTTCTTTATCAGTCACATGTACATCGAAACATACAGTGAAATGCATCTTTGCATAGAGTGTGCTGGGACAGCCTGCAAGTGTTGCCACACTTCCGGCGCCAACGTAACATGCCCACAACTTCCTAATCCGTATGTCTTTGGATACAGGAAGAATGCTTGTGTTCCTTCAGTTTCCACAAAAACTTAACAATGTAAGATTTTTGTGACTGATTCTGGAGCAAACTCCAGCAGCAAGTTTTAGGAGCAATGGTAGAAGAGCAGTAGATCTGGTTTAAACAACTGTGCTTGAATTTCACTTTGATATAGAACACTGCATTTCCTGATGAACTGGCTTCATGCCCGCTTTACAAGTGGAAAGCTCCCCAATTATAACATTTGGAAGGCTTTTGTCGTCAAGGAGGTGGCTGAAGTTTCAGCCTGACTTCCAAATCGTAGTGACTTGATTTTCAAAAAAGTCTTGCACTTACTAAATTCCTTTCTTGATTTCTATACATCCCAAAATTTGCAGGAACACTTAAAATCTTGTCATAGTTGTAATGAAGGAAAGTCAGCAATAAATTTTCACTTAACAGAGGTCCCACTAACAGCAATAAAATAATGTTCAGGCAATATAAGACAGTATGGGATCACAATGCACTAACTTTGAGCTGTTGCCCACACCTTCACATGTTTGTAGCAGACAGAAAGGAGGATGGGGGAACAAATTTTCAAAACCTTCTAGCCATGATTACACTAGACTTTATAGATCATAAAGCAGAAATGCATTATAGCCTCTAGCACTGATGAGACTGTCTGGAACAATGAATGTACTTTGATCAAATAAACATGGGGCAACATAGGAGCAGAAGGATGTAAGAAATGGAAACACAAGCAGGCTAATTAGCCTCTCATACCTGCTCTGTCATTTTATGTTTATTGCTGAAATTTTAACTCACTGACACCTTTCTGCGTTAATCCCATATCCTTTGATTCTCTAGTATCCAACAATCTACTGATTTCTGTCAGCAATGAGCCTCCACTACTACTCTCTGGGTAACCAAATTTCTTGTCATCTCAATCCTGACTGGGGCCATTTTTTTTTAAGAACTGTAATCACTGGTTCTAGACAGCCAAATAAGGGGGAATGTTGAGCATTCAGACATGGGCTGATGTGGCAAGAAACATCAGTGGCCTGAAAGCATGTACCACCAGGCTCAAGGACAGCTTCTATCCCAATGTTATAAGACTATTGAATGGTCCCCAGTACAATAAGATGGACTCTTGACCTCACAATCTATCTTGTCATGGCCTTGCACATTACCTGCCTGCACTGGTCTTTCTCTGTAGCTGTAACACTTTATTCTGCATTCTGTTATTGTTTCCCCTTGTACTACCTCAGTGCACTGATGTAATGAAATGATCTGTATGGATGGCATGCAAAACAAAGTTTTCCGCTGTATCTCGGTACACGTGACAATAATAAACCAATTTACAGGCATTACAAGACCAGATCAGAGGCTTGATATTCAGCTGCGAGTGACTCATCTCCTGACATCTCAAGGCCTTTCTATCATCTACAAGGCACACGACAAGAGTGTGATAGAATGCTTTCCATTTACTTGGATGAAAACTTCACAAATAACTCTGAAGTATTCAACACTGTGTCTAACAAGATAGTCTGCTTGATTGGCATTCCATCAGACAGCTTAAACATTCATTTTCTTCACTGCCAGTGCACAGTGGTTGCATTGTTTCAGTTACAATATGCATTAGAGTTATTTGCCCATGCTACTCTGAGCATAGAGTCATAGAGATGTATAACACAGAAGCAGGCTTTCAGCCCACTGAGTCTGTGCCAACCATCGACCACCCATTTGCACTAATCCTACCCCAATCCCATTTTATTCTCCTCACGTTCTCATCAACTGCCCTTGATTCTACCACTTACCAGTACATCAGGGGCAATTTACAGTGGCTAATTAACCTTCCAATCCTGCAAGATTACTTTTAATACCACTAAGATTTGCAACCATCACCACTTGCAGATTTCCCTTCAAGCCACACATCATTGTGACTTGGAAATGCATTGCACACCCTTTATCACTGCTGGCTCTAACAACATCCTGTTCAACAGCATTGTGAGAGTACCTTCACTAGAAAGACTAATAGTTCAAAATAAAATGGCTCACCCCATCTTCTCAAGAGCAATTATAGATAGGTAATAAATGCTGATCAGAGAAGTGACACCCTAATTCCAAAACTGAATTCAAAATATCCCTGCATCAACCCTGTAAACTTCTGTAATAGTTTGTGTGTTTCAATGAGATCACCACTCATTCTTTTAAATGCATGAATATATTGGTCCAATCTATTTAATTTCTCCTCATAAGCCAAACCCCCACTCCAGGATGAATATAGTGAACTTTTTCTGTACTGTCTCCATTGCAAATACATTCTTCTTTAGGTATGGAGACCAGACCTGTACACAACATTCAAGGCATGGCCTTTACTCTTGTACTCACATCTTCTTGCAATAAAAGCCAACATACCACTTGCCTTCTGAATTGCTTGCTGTGCCAGCTTGCAACCTTCAGTGATTCATATACAAAAACTTGCAGGTCCTTTTGAATTCTAATATCTTTCAATTTTTCATCATTTAAAAAATTACTCTGCTTATCTACTTTGACTACCAAGATGGGAAAATGATGGTTTTTTTTCCAAATAATATTCCATCTATCACGTCTTCACCCTTCACTTAGCCATCTATATTCCCAGGAAGCCTCTTGGTGTAATTCTTACAACTTACATTCTTACCCAGTAAGCTCTATCTGCTCACACTATTATCAACAACCTTGGATATATTACACTTAGTCCCTTCATTTAGATTATTGACATAGAAGATGAATAGCTAGAGCCCTACCAACAAGTCCTGTGGAACACAACTAGTTAGAGCCTGCTAACCTGAAAGTGACCTAATCTCTGTTTGCTGTCCATCCACCAATCATCAGTCAATTTCAGCATATTACGCCCAATGTGATGTGCTCTAATTTTGTTTAATAACCTCTTGAAATAGTGGGATCCACTTTTTTCCCCCCAACGTTGCACTGGATGTCTTACCAGAAAAGGGAGGAGAAAAGACAGATGTGATCAATCTGCAGAAAGTGATCCTCCTGTCCTGCACTGGAAAAGTAATAGGAAGAAATAACAGTGGAGGTGAGCCTCTGAATCAAGCCTTGAAAACCCAGATACAGTGGTGCTAATAGTTCAACAAGTTCACATGCATTGTCAAGGTCAGTCAAAACATCTTTAAATATTGAAGATGCATGTTAAATATATGGCATTAGATGCTTTGTTGAAGTCAAATGTAGCAAAGCATTTGTTAAATTAGTTGACCCCTTGATATTTTGAATATTCCTCCAGGTAGCATCTTCAGAGGTAATCTTATCTAATAATTATAACACTGAGATTGAGTAAAAATTACAGCAGTGACAAATCTTCTCATAACAAGTTGGAACATTGTTTGACTTGCCCAAGAAAGTTTCAAGAAATCCAATAATATTCAAGAACCTTGTTGCTAGACTTTGAGCAGAGGACTATAGTTTAATTAAGAATATTTTAATGGGTTTCCATTCTTGAAAATATCATACAATAACTCATGGAAATGATAAAACAGGAAAACAAATACATACAATAGCTCATTATTTTTCTGCTTTTGAATGAAAAGGGTGTAATTGGGCAGTGCGGGCTCATTGGGCTGGAAGGGCCTGTTATCATGCTGTATTAAAGTTTTAAAATGGATTGTTGCAATGTATTTAAGATTACGACCTTTCATTTAATTATCCGCTTCTTGCTCTTTCTCTGGTCTATCTGCTGCATCAATCATCCTGTAACAACTTCTTCATCAGGAACTTACTGTGGAATTATCATTGCTCCTATTTTAATTTAAGATGAGACAAATCTTGTTTGATTTATCGATTTGGAGAAATACCTCAGTGATCTTGGTTGCCATGGAATTTTAATTGAGAGAGATTAGTTCCAACAAAAACAAAATCAAGAAAGTAAGAAGTTTCACCAAGATCTACAATGAAGTTGAAGGAGAGAATAGAGGTGGAGGAAACAAAATATTCAGAATGAGAATTAGGGACCAATCGTGCATATCACTTTGTGTGTTGATGTTTCAACCAAACATGCTTTAATTTTAGAAAAATTTAAGAGAATAGTAACATTTGAAGAAAGAAATCTTTGTAACTTGAACAGTAATAGTAAGTTTCAATGATACAATTACAAATTTCACAAATCCAAGCATGATAAGGCATTACAAAAGAACCAAATTTTCTACAGGTTAATGGATATGTGGAATAGGTCTCAAGAAAAAGAACTTATTTAGAGTCTGTTGATAACTTGAAAGAGAATTAGATTGATATCTGATGAGGAATAGTATTGAGGGTTTTAGAGATATGAGCACCACCATTAGATGCTATTTTCAGAAGTGGGAGGAAAAAGAAAGTCATCTTTGGCAAAAGTGCTCAATGGACAGCAGTGACTTGGTGGCTCATTTTGATAACCACCTATTTCTCTTTCCTATCTCTCCTCTCTCAAGGATTCTTAAGCAGATACAACATGGTAATGTAAGTAGAAAGATATATTAGAATAATCATAGACTGATAGTAAGATAAGATCTTTATTAGTCAAATGTACATCGAAACACATTGTGAAATGCATCTTTTGTATAGAATGTTCTGGGGGCAGCTCGCAGGTATCGCCACGCTTCCGATACCACCATAGCACGCCCACAACTTCCTAAGCCGTACGTCTTTGGAATGTGGGAGGAAGCCAGAGAACCCAGAGGAAACGCACACAGACACGGGGAGAACAGATACAAGATATTTATTAGTCACATGTACATCGAAACACACAGTGAAGTGTGTCTTTTTGCGTTACTGGAGAATGTGCTGGGGGCAGCCTGTAAGTGTCGCCACTCTTCCGGCACCAACATAGCATGCCCACAACTCCTAACCTGTATGTCTTTGGAATGTGGGAGGAAACCAGAGCACCCGGAGGAAACCCACGCAGACACAGGGAGACGTACAAACTCCTTACAGACAGTGGCGGGAATTGAACCCAGGTCACTGGCGCTGTAATAGCATTACGCTAACCACTACACTACCGTGCCTGCCAGCTACACTGCCGTGCAGGATCATAGCAATGAGTTAGTGACTTTTTTCTTCTTCCAGACAATGTTTGGGTTTGAAACAGATTATAGTTGGTCTCGTATGGAAATATTATTTTTTTTTCAGTTGGAAAAGATGTTGATGAATGCTTCTTAGCTGTTTTAGTGTGATTTTTTTTGTGTTGCCCAACACACATATCAAGCTGTCCTTGATATCTAGCAGCATGGAGGTTAAATTCAAAGTATTTAACTTTTCTTTTTCCTGCTTCAATAAATATTTGACATGCCCACCAGAGTTTTATTTTTAATTAATTCTTAGGAAGTGGGCACACTCATAGGACCAGCATTCATTATCCATCACTATGAATGCAAAAAATGTTGGAAGTACTCAGCAGATCAGATACCATCAGTGCAGGGAGAATCAGAATTAACACTTTATTTCCATCTCTAGCTACACTTGAGAAGATGGTTGCAGATCATTGTTAGTTTGCATGGTGAAGGCGATCTCTCCATGGTGTTGGATTGGGAGTTAGAGACAGAAATATAGCAAAGAAACAGGCCCTTTAGCCTACCAAGTCCATGCCAACCATCAAATATTCATTTTTAACTCAATCCTACTCTATCCATTTATCCTCCTAAATTCCTACTAACTACCCCCTTCCCCCACTTTACTGTACATGAGGAGCAAAGTAGTGGACAATTAACCTACAAACCCACATATCTTTGGGAAGTGGGAGGAAAATAGAGCACATGGGGAAACCCATACAGTCACAGGAAGAATGTGCAAACTCTACACAGATGGCACCGGAGGTCAGGATTGAACCCAGATTACAGCAACTCTACAAGCTATGTTGCCCTACATTCCAGGATTCTGACACGGTGAAAATGAAGGAATGGAGGTATATCTCCAATGTGGCATGACATTTGACTTGAAAGCAGAAGTATGCACAAGAATTTAAACAATAGGAGACACAAGAGACTGCAGGTACTACAATCTGGAGCAAATAACAAGCTGGTGGAGGAACTCAGGAGATCAGATAGCATCTGTGGAGGCAAAGGTATAGTCAATGTTTCAGGTCGAGACCCTGATTTAAGACTGGGAGTGTAAAGGGGAGAAAGCCAGTCTAAAGAGGTGATGGGGACAGGTGAGGCAGGAAGTGGCAAGCAATAGGTTGATCCATGTGAGGAGGGGTTGATAGGCCGATGGAGCCAGGTGGGAGAGGGAAGGGTGGAGATAATGCCAGAGGATGGGAGGTGATCATAGTCAATAAGTGTGCCAACGTGCCGCCCATAAACTTGATCACTCTTCTCTGGACAGAAACTGCATCATCTGAGTGAAGAAGTTCTTCTGAATGTCTACTTAAAATGACTTTCACTGAGTGAAAGAAAAATCTCCTGGTTGCATTGCCCTGGTTTACTTCTTTGTAGCACACCAGTTTATCGTATCCATGTATCATTTGTCACAGTTAGTCTACAATGTAAAGATGACATTTATTCACCCATCACTGGAAACCAACAATTGTTCTGATGCAATCTATCACTCAAATGATTTTAAGCACAAATGTCACATACTTCACTGACACTGAATGGTACTGAGATGTTCCTATCACTTTGCAAAGCTTGTTTAAGGTGCAAGTAACTGTAGCTAGTTTATTCTTATCTCTCAAAAATCTTCTCTTCTCATTATTTTATAAAGCCTATTTGAAAAGCAAAACTATTATTTGGTAAAATGCAGAACATTATAGTATATTTAAGTTAAAAGGGAAAGTTAAATGAATTTATTGCAAATGCTTCCATTTTAATCAAATACTGGCATGATCTATTTTTGCTCTTTAAACTCTCTTCTTCAATAAGCCAATAAGTAATAAAACCTTCAATAAAAATGGCCATCAAATCAGTGAAGCTCACTTTAAATGTACTCCAAAGAGCCTACTATTATTTCCAGTGCTGCTGTAAATCACCTTGTGCTAATTCTATTCAATATGATGACCAGCTATCTGGCAGTGAGTGATTCAACCCCTACTTTCCAAAGCCTTTCTATTGCCTATGAGGAACAATTCAAGAATGTCTTCATGGATGAGTGGATCTCCAACAACACTTAAAATACTTAAGTACCATCCAAGGACAAAATAATTTACTGAAAAGATACCCAATTCTCTACTGTAAACATTCACCTCCTTCACCATTGACAGAAAGTGGCTGCAGTGTGTACCATTCACAAGATGACTACAGCAACCCACAAGAACACAGAAGCTGGATATTCAGCCCCTTGAGTGTTCTCTACTGCTCAACAAGACCATGGCTGACTTTTGACCTCAACACCATTTACCTACAAGAGCAACAAACAATCTGCTGGGGGAACTCAACAGGTCAGACAGCATCTGTGGGAGGAAAGGAATTGTTGTTGTTTCGGGTCAAAATCCTGCATCAGGACTGAGAGAGATGAGATGGTCAGTAGCAAGAGAAGGGCAGTGGTGAGAAAGGAGTCCAAGGTGATTGGTGGACTCAAACTGGTGGATTGGTGAGGCAAACAAAGAAAGAGAGGAAAGAGAAAAAAAGCAGATGGAGGAAGTTAGGAGATGGGAGGATTGTGAAGACTGGAGACAGCTGCTGGAAGGAGCTAAGCAGGAACATAAAGGGCTACCAGTGCTGGACTCTGATTGATAAGGGAGGTTAGAATGGGAACCATTCGGGGAGAGGTGAATGGCAGTTGGAACTAGAGGGGGAGAGGGGTGGGTGGGGGAACGTGGGTGAACTGTGTGTGTGTGTAGTCAGTGGTTGGAAACAGGAGGGGAAAACCACAGGTTAGAATGTGTCTCCTTTTTCCTACAATATCCATACGTCCCTAGATTCCTCTACAATATCAATCTCATTTTGAATGAAACTATTTATTTACATTTAGCAATAAATTTTCACATACAACAATTAGTTTTCCTGTTGCATGGTGTCTAAATTCTTTAAAACAAGCACCAGGCTGTCTGTCCATCACACTGGTCAATTTCATAATAATGTCAAATATTACTTTTTTCATATTCAGATTTAAGTATCTGTTCCTGTAGAATTCTGCTCAGAATATTCTTCTCCTCTCTATGCAATCCCATCTGTGTCTTTTTTTTTTGGAGATTTAATTATGTTAGCATTTTTATGAAGTTTGGTCATTCCTATGCTTTAAAGTTCTCCCCACTCCTCAAACTTGGAGTTTGCTAGAATAGCTAGAATGAAGGCATGATTAGGAGGTGTGCTACAGTTATTTGTTCTTTCTTTGCAACTTTCCTTTACAGGAAATGTCTTTCCTTTCCAAATCTTATCAATTTTCCTCATTTGGCAGTTTTGATATGAAAAATGTGTTTCTCAGCAAGTATTTCTCAGTGCAATGTCTGTGGAGGTACATTGAAGCAGAGCAGAACATTACAATTTATCTGCAAGGCAGAATACTTGAAAAATTTACACATTAAGACTGGCAAGTTGAAAAATCCAGAGTCTATATGGGTAGAACTCAGGAATAGGAAGGTAGCAATCACTCTCGTGGGTGTACTATAGATCTCCCAACAGTCACCGGGACATTGAGGAACAGATATGCAATCAGATTAGGGAAATGCGTAAAAATTACAGAGTTGTGATCATGGGAGACTTCAACTTCCCTGATATAAATTGGGACCTTTTTAGTGCAAGGGGTTTAGATGGGGCAGAATTTGTTAGGTATATCCAGGAGGGGTTCCTAAATCAATATGTTGACAGTCCAACAAGGGGAGAGGCTATCCTGGACCCGGTGTTGGATAATGAGCCTGGCCAGATGTCTCACCTATCAGTGAGTGAGCAATTGAGGAACAGTGACCACAGCTCATGAACTTTCAGGATAGCTGTAGATAAGGATAGGTATGGGGCTAGCAGGAGGGTTTTAAATTGGAACAGGGATAATTATGAAGGCTTGAGGCAGGAACTAGGTGGGGTAAACTGGGAAAACCTTTTTCCTGGCAAGTCCACTTCGAGCATGTGGAAAGTGTTTAAGGATCAAATACACAGGGTACAGGATAGGTATGTCCCAATTAGAAGGGAGGACATGCATGGGAAAATAAGGAAACCTTGGATGTTCAGAGAAGTAATGAACTTAGTCAAGAAGCAAAAGGACAAGTATGTAGAGCTTCAGAAGTTAGGATCAGACAGAGCACATGAGGATTATAGAGAAGCTAGAAATGAACTCAAGAAAGGAATTAGGAAAGCAAGGAGGGGCCATGAAAAGTCCTTAGCAAGTAAAATTAAGGAGAATACAAAGGCAGTCTATACCTACGTCAGGAATAAGAGGATAACGAAGGAAAGGGTTAGGACCACTTAAGGATAAAGAAGGGAATCCTCTGGATGCAGAGGATGTGGGTGAGGTTCTGAATGAGTATTTCTCTTCAGTATTTACCCAGGAAAGGGACATACAAGATGCAGAAATTGGAACAGAGGGCAGAAATATGTTAGGGCATTTAGAGGTCAAGGAGGAGGTAGTGTTAGGTCTCCTAAACAGTATTAAGGTGGATAAGTCCCCAGGGCCTGATGGGATATACCCCAGGTTACTGAGGGAGGTGAGAAAGGAAATTGCTGGGGCCTTGACTAGCATCTTTGTGTCCTCTTTGACCACGGGTGAGGTCCCGGATGACTGGTGAGTGGCTAATGTTGTTCCTCTATTTAAGAAAGGAACCAGGGAAAATCTGGGAACTATAGACTGGTGAGTGTCACATCAGTTGCAGGGAAATTGCTGGAGAAAATTCTTCAAGATAGGATATATGAGCATCTGGAATCCAATGGCTTGATTAGAGAAACCCAGCATGGCTTTGTGCGGGGCAACTCACGTCTTACTAACCTGGTTGAGTTTTTTGACAAGGCGATGAGAGAGACTGATGAAGGTAGATCTGTGGATGTCATCTATGTCGACTTCAGTAAGGCATTTGACAAGGTCCCACATAATCAGTTAATCAAGAAAGTTTGGATGCACGGGGTCAGTGGAGAATTGGCTGTGTGGATCCAGAACTGGCTTGCCCATAGAAGACAAAGGGTGGTGGTTGAAGGGACTTATTTGGGCTGGAGGCCAGTGAGTAGTGGTGTTCTGCAGGGATCTGTGCTGGGACCTCTGCTGTTTGTGATGTGCCTAAATGACCTGGGTGAGTATGTTGGTGGATGGGTTAGTAAGTTTGTAGATGATACCAAGATTGGTGGAGTTGTTAATAGTGCAGAAGACTGGCGACGGATACAGCGTGATATAGATCAGTTGCAGATGTGGGCAGAGAAATGGCAGATGGCATTTAACCAGGATAAATGTGAAGTGTTGCACCTTGGTAGGACTAATGTCAAGAGGCAGTACACTCTTAAGGGCAAGACCCTTAAGAGTGTTGAAGAGCAGAGACACCTTGGGGTGCAAATCCATGACTCATTGGAAGTGGCTACACAGGTAGACAGGGTGGTTAAGAAGGCTTATGGAATGCTTGCATGTTTTAATCAGGGTATTGAGTATAGGAGTCAAGAAGTTATGATGCATCTCTATAGAACTCCGGTTAGGCTGCATTTAGAGTATTGCATGCAATTCTGGTCACCTCACTATAGGAAGAACGTTGATGCTTTCCGGAGGGTGCAGAGGAGGTTTACTAGGATGCTGCCTGGATTAGAGGGCATGTGCTATCAGGAGAGGCTGGATAAACTTTGGCTCTTTTCTCTGGAGCAGTGGAGGCTGAGGGGTGATCTGTTGGAAGTGTATAAAATTATGAGGGGCATAGATAGGGTGGACAAACAATATCTTTTCCCCCCCATTATTGAGCAATCCAATACCAGAGGGCATGCATTTAAGGTGAGAGGGGGTAGGTTCAGAACAGATGTGAGGGGTATGTTTTTTTTTATACAGAGAGTGGTGGATGCCTGGAATGCATTGCCTGATAGAGTGGTGGAGGCAAGTTCATTAGGGGCTTTTAAGAGGGGCTTGGATAGGCACATGGATGAGAGGAAAATAGAGGGATATGGACATTCTGTAGGTAGGAGGGAATAGCTATGTCGGCACATCATTGTGGGCTGAAGGGCCTGTTCTTTGCTGCACTGTACTGTTCTATATTCTAGATTGACTGTGACAATGTTACATTGCTGCAAAGCAGCATGCCACATGACTCTGCTGTTACTTTCCTTTTGAGAAAGGAAGGCTGAGGGTGACATGACAGTTCCTTAAAGTTATGAAGGCTTTGATAGATTGGCTGCAAAGACTATATTTGCATTTGTAGGGATGAGTATACCTCGAGGTCACTATTGTAAGAAAGTCACCAGAAGTTTTTGAAGGGAAATTTAAGATAAGTATGATAAGTGGCACATGTTAGTCATGCAAAATCTCTCAAGTGCATTTGAGGCATATTTTCAATATGGGGCTGTTGCATGCAAGCAGGCTGACCTTTTCTGGTCCACAGCCACAGAGTGTGATGCATGTGTTGGCTTACAGGTAAATATTCATTTAAATGGCCATTAAATCAATGAAACTCACTTTAAATGTACTCCAAAGAGACTACTATTATTTCCAGTGCTGCTGTAAATCACCTTGTGCTAATTCTATTCAATATGATGACTGGCTATCTTGCAGTGAGTGATTCACCCCCTACTCTCCAAAGCCTTTCGATTGCCTATGAGGAACAATTCAAGAATGTGATGGAATACTCTGTCTTCATGGATGACTGTATCTTCAACAACAGTTTAAAAAAAACCATAAGTACCATCCAGGGACAAAGCAATTTACTGAAAAGAAACCCAATCCTCCACTGTAAACATTCATGTCCTTTAAATTAAGTGTTTGCTCCCATCAATTACCTTGTTTCCTGCCCCTTCAGTGAAGTCTGAATTTAGCATCTAACCGACCCCATTCCTTGGATAGTGTCTGATCATCTGACACTCAATGGTCTCGGCACTTTCTCTGCAGCAGCACAAATATGCTGCATTATTCTCACATTAGAATTTTGCTGTCTGTAGGAGCTTGCTGCAGTATTTTGTATGTCATGCCAGCACTTGGGGCCTCAAGTGTACTTAATTGACTGTGAAGATGTCCCAAAGCCATAAGGGTAGGTATACACCAGAATTTCAAGATTGATTGATGCAATTTCTGTGTCCCAACCATTGGGATAATTCAGATAGCATTTAAACAGCATCAGTGAAAATCTGCATGCGAGGATTAATTGAAACTATTATTTCAAAAGATCCTGATACTCTATGACAGTTAGATTACTTTGACCTTTCACTCTTATTGAATAGGGTACAAAGTTACAACTTCTGCTCCTTTTTCCTTCATTTTCACTCTATACTATTGTCCCAAGGTAGAAATTCTTTCCCAACATTAATTGGGTAACTAAATACCTCGATTCTGCAAACCTCCAGTGGTTCCTACTTTCCACTTGTGTGAACTTAACTTGCTAGGAGGGTTAAGATTGTGAACCTGGTGTTTTCTTGAAACTATGTTCTTGCTGATTAGTCTCTGAACAACATTTCTAATTGAGTTGTTTCTTTTCAAATCTGGAAGCCAAATTTGGTTGAACAAGATTCAAACATGTTCTCATTCTCTTTGCCAAGATTTTAGTTGATGTACATGGAGTTCTCCACTCAGCAAGAAATTGGCTGAGTGGTGTTTTAAGCTGAGTTTTTAAAATCCCTGGAAAACCTGCTCCTTGGAAACTTCCTTCTATATTCTGACTGACCACTTTGCTGTTCCAGTTGAGGCTGGATAATTTGAAAAACAAAACAAAAAGAATATGTCATTCTGTTTCATAAAGTTTTCTGCTTTCTTTTTGACCTAATAAAATGATATAATACTTGTAATTATATAGTCCTTATTCTTTAAAATTTTAGCCTTGTGTCATACTTTATAATATAATTTTTCAGTTAACTGTAGCCACTGAAATTTATGCCTTTGTAATTTGCTTCATTCAGATTTAAGCCCTGGTCTCAGAATCTTATACAAAATTCTGTTATATTATGATTAGAGTCGTACAGCATGGAAACAGGCCGTTCAGCCCAACTTGTCCATGCCGACTGTGTTGCCCAGCGATCTCGTCCCATCTCCCCACATTTGGCCCACAGCCCTCTAAACCTGTCCTATCCATGTACTTATCTAGATGGCTTTTGAATGTTGCTAATGTGCCCGCCTCAACCATTATTTCTGGCAGCTTATTCCAAATATACGCCACCTTTTGCGTGTAGAAGCTGCCCCTGAAGTCCCTTTTAAATCCCTCACTTCTGATCTTAAACCTATGCCCTTTTGATTTTCACACTCCCTCCCTGGGAAAAAGACTATGTACTTTCACCCTGTTTATGCCTCTCATGATCTTATATACATCTATCAGGTCACCCCTCAATGTCCTACATTCCAGGGAATAAAGTCTAAGTCTATGCAACCTCTCCTTGTAACTCAGGCCCCCCAGGTCCAGGCAACATCCTGGTAAATCTTTTTTGCACCCTTTCTAGTATAATAATATCTTTCCTATAATAGGGTGACCAAAACTGTACACAATACTTCAAGTGCAGCCTCACCAATGTCTTATGTCTGCATCATAACTTCCCAACTCCTATACTCAGTGCCCTGATTGATGAAGGCCAGCATGCCGAACACCTTCTTCACCATCCTATCTACCTGTGACACCACTTTTAGCAAACTATGCACTTGCACTCTGAGGTCCCTCTGTTCCATAACACTCCCCAGGACTCTACCATTCACTGTACAAGTTCTACCCTGATTTGATCTCCCAAAACGCAATACCTCAGTTATCTGGATTGAAAGTCACTTGCCAGTCCTCAGCCCACATACCTAGCTGATCAAGATCCCCTGTAACTTTTCATAACCTTCCACACTATCTGCAACACCACCCATGATAATATCATCGACCATGTCTTGTACATTCACATCCAAATGATTTATATAAATTACAAACAAAAGGTCCCAGCACCAACCCGTGGCACACCACTGGACATAGGCCTCCAGTCTGAGAAACACTCTCGACCATCATCCTCTGCTTCCTACCACTGAGCCAATTATGAATCCAATAGGCTCTCTCCTCCGGATCCCATGCGACCTAAACTTCCAGACTAGCCTGCCATGAGGGACCTTGTCAAAGGCCTGCTAAAACCCATACAGACAACATCCACTGCCCAACCCTCATGATTACCTCCTTGAAGAACTCCAAGAGATTGTCAGATACAAATTCCCATGCACAAAGCCATACCAACTGTCCCAAATCAGACTGTCTCTCCAAATGTCAATAGATCCTGACCCGCCGAAATCCCTCCAACAATTTACCCACCACTACTGTCAGACTCACTGGCTTGCAGTTTCCTGGCTTGTTTTTGCTACCCTTTTTAAACAATGGTGCCACTTTAACCACTCTGCAGTCCTCTAGAACCTCACCTGTGGCCAGAGATGAAGCAAAAGTTTCCGCAAGGGTCTCTGCAATTTCTTCTCTAGCTTCTCACAAGGTCAGAGAATGCACCAGGTCAGGCCTTGGGCATTTATCCACCTTAATTCACCTTAAGGCCTCCAATAACTCCTCCTTGCTAATTCATGTGGTCCAAGACAACTCCACTAATTTCCCCCATTTCCTTAACTTTAAAACATTTGTTTTTTGTTACACAGTAAAAACTGAAGAGAGAAAGTCGTTAAAAATCTCACCCTTTTCTTTTGGCTCCACACTGATCTTTAAGGGAACCTATTCTCTCCCTAGCCACCCTTTTACTCTTAATATACAGTACCTATTGGATCACTTGGGATTTTGCTTCACCTTGCCTGCCAGATCCTTCTCATATCCTCTTTTTGCCCTCCTCTTAAGTGCAGTCCTACATTTCTTGTAGTCATCCACTAGTTCTCAGTTGCTTATGCAGTGTATGCCTCGCTCTGTTTAACTGGAATCTCAATATCTTTCATCAACCAGGGTTCCCTAAACCTGCCAGCCTTGCCCTTCACCCTAAAGGGAACATGCAGGCCCGGAACTCTTGACATCACACTTTTAAAGGCCTCCCACTTGGCAGACGCTCCTTTCCCTGCAAACAATCTCGCCCCATCAACCACTGCAAGATCCCACCTAATGGCTCCAAAATTTGCTCTATCCCCAGTTCAGGGCCTTAATCTGTGAACTGACCATATCCTTCTCCATAACTATTTTAAAACTCAGAATTATGGTCACTGGACCCAAAGAGCTCACTGACAGACAATTCCACTACTTGACCTACCTCATTCCCCAGGAAGAGGTCCTGTATTGCACCTCTCTGGTAGGTCCCTTTATATATTGATCAAGGAAGCTTTCCTGGACACATCTCACAAATTCCACTCTGTCCAAGCCTTTCACACTGTGGTTGGCCCAGTCAGTACTGGGGAAGTTAAAATCTTCCACTAATACTACCTTATTATGTTTATAGCTAGCTGCAATCTCTCTACATATCTGATCCTCCAATTCCTGCTGACTATTGGGGGGGGGGGGCTGGTGGGGGGAGCGATAATACAATCCCATCAGACTGACCATCCCTTTTCTATTTCTAAGTTCTACCCATATGGCCTCACTGGATAATCCCCCAGAACGTCCTCTCTAAGGGCTATCTTTAGGTCCTCTTTCATAAAGAAGGCAACTCCCCCTCCTCTTACTGGCACCTTTGCCACGCCTGTACATCTGTGTCCTGGATCATTGAGCTGTCAGTCCTGCTTTTCCTTCAGCCATAACAGTTTGTTGTGTCCATGATATCCCAGTCACCAGAGCCAATCTATGCTCTGAGATCATCTGCCTGACCTGTCAAGCCTCTTGCATTGAAACAAATGCAGTTTAAACTAATGGTCCTTCCTCTCCTTTTACTATACTTCTGTCTATCCTGATGACTAAATTTGCTCTCATTGGCTACAGTATCCCCCAATTTTTCATCAGCCACTCTGCTGCTCAGGGCCCTATACCCCTGCCACTCTAGTTTAAACCTTCCTGAGTAATACCACCAAATCTCCCAGCCAGAATATCGGTCCCCCTTCAGTTCAGATGTAACCCGCATCTTTTATACAGGCTGCTCCTACCCCAGAGGAGACCCCAATGGATCCAAGAAGTTGAATCCCTGTGCCCTGCACCAGCTCCTCAGCCACACATTCATTGGAGTTATCTTTCTATTTCTACCCTCACTAGCAAATGGCACTGGGAATAATCCAGAGATCTGAACTGGAGGGGGTCTGTTTTAGTCTTTTTTAGGTTCTTTCCTAACTCCCTATGTTCGCTGCACAGGACCTCTTCCCTCTTTCTACCTACATCACTGGTACCAACATGCACAATAACCGCTGGCTGTTCACCCTCCCCCTTGAGAATGCTCTGCAAGACGTCCCTGACCCTGGCACCCGGAAGGCAACACTGCAACCTGGCATTTCTTTTACGGCCACAGAATCTCTTGTCTATCCCCCTAACTATTCAGTCTCCTAACACGACCACCCTGCCTGACTTCTCCCTTACCCACTGAGCCTCAGTGCCACTGACCTGTCTACTGCTGTTGTACCCAGAAAGGTTGATCCTCCCCAGCAGTGTCCAAAGGGGTATACTTGTTGCCGAGGGGAACAGCCACAGGGCGACCTTCCTCTTACCTCTTCTAGTGGTCACCCAACTATCTACAGCCTGATCCTTAGATGTGACCACCTCATTAAAGCTCTTGTCTATGGTGCTCTCAGCATCCTGGACGATTTTAAGAATGCCCAATTCCAGCTCTAGTTCCTTAATACACTCAGCCAGGAGCTGCAGCTGGATACACTTCCTATAGATGAAGTCATCAGGGACACTGGCAGTCTCCCTGATCTCCCACATCCTGCAGAAGGAGCATGCTACAGCCCTAAATGCCATCCCAGATCCCAGCTACTCTAATAGGGAGAGTAACTCAGAGGAAAACCTGACCTGGACTTAACATGCACTTAGCTACTCAGCCACCTGAACCAAAGCCACCTGAACCAAAGCCTCAGCACTTATACTCAACCACTGCACTCACAGCTTAATCACAGTTTATGTTAATGTTCTTCAAAGGTCCCTTTACCAGATCATTGTTTATTGCTTAATACTAGATCCAAAAGAGCCTGTTCCCTCATTGGTTCCTCAGCATGGTGATCTAGAAAACCATCTCTTATACATTGAATTTGTTCTCCACACAGTTGCTGCCAATTTGGTTTGGACAACCAATATGTGAATTAGAGTCCCCCATAATTTTTGTATTATTTATGTTACATTCGACTTTAATTTCCTTTTTTATATTGTGCCCTAACTTAATGTTAGGGCTTATATACAACTTCCACCTATGCTTTCTGCCCCTTGCTATCAAACTGATTCTATTCCTCTAGATTCTGAGCTAAAGAAAAAACCTCCCCTCTATTGCCTTTTTCTCTTTCATTAATATCAGAGCTATTCTACCTCCTTATCCATTTCACCTACCTTGTCATGAATGATGCACACACTCGGATAAAGAGTCTTTAGTTTTATCTTTTCACTATTTTCCTTACTCTTCCTCTTATTGGAGGCATATTTGTTTGAACTATCCCATCCTAACAGCCTCTGGTATTGTTCTGTACTATACTTACCGTTGCTTCCTTGTCATTTTGCCTTGCATCATTATTTTTGAACACACCTCGTCACGCTGGGGAAAACCCCACCCTTCCCCCTCCAATCCCCCCCACATCCCCTCCCCCATTGCAGGACAGACCTTAGAATTGGTCTGTGTTTAAAATATAGATAAAACTTGCAAAATAGGAGGAAACTATTTGTCTGAACCAAAAGCAGGTGGACTTGACCTTAAAAATAAAGCTAAGAAATAAATCAGAAAACATTGTTCCCACAAAGGAACATGGAAATCACTGTCTTGAAAGGCTGTGAATGCTTAGGAACAATTGAAGATTTGAAGACTGGCCTATGTGCCATAGACAAACAGGTTAGTGAGCATTTATTAGTGGGATGCCTACATCTAAAACATTAATTCATTGTTTCTCTTAAGCTCTACTACATAGAGGAAAAAAATCTCTTATGTCTGATTTTCAACTTTTCTTTAAGTCTTGTTCTAATTACCATAGATACAATCTTGCTTGATTGCCCATAGAGTATTCTGAAACTACAATATGGGATAGTCATAAAGTTGAAGAACTCGGGGGAAAAAAGTCTTTAGACAGCAAGAATTGCATTTATATAGTACCTTCCACATGTTCAGCACCCCCAAAGCACTTTACGGCTGATGAAATATTTTTAAAGTTCAGCCACTATTTTAGAAATAGAGTAACTACTTTCCAAATATAAAACTGTCATAAAAACAGTAAAGTAGTAGCAAAAGCATAACTTTTGAAATATTGATTAAATATTGGCCAGAATTCCAGGTTTCCTGTGCTTTGTTATTTGAATAGTGCAATGGACTCTTTTACAAGAGAGTACAGGAGGGCTTTCATTTTAATGTCTCATCCAAACAAATTCATGTACAACAATAGTGCTATCAGTCAGTACTGAATTGAACTATCAGCCTCTTTTTCATTTTGTACTCCTGTCTCTCAACTAGGACTTGAACACAAACCCAGTTAGTGAACAGTCACTGACAGTCTCAGTTTCAAATGAGCCATTTAACTAGTAGAATGTGGCACTCACTACAATGTGCAGGTGAATAGCATAGATGTGTTTAAGGGGTGGCTGGGAGAAGGGTCTTGGAATAGAATGATATGCTATAAGAGTAATATAAAAGGATGGGAAGAGGTCCATGTGGAGCATGAACACCAATGTGGATTAGCTGGCTCAATGATCTGTTTCTATGTTGTAAAATGTTATGTAATGTATCCCAATTCCAAAACGTTCTAAGTGGGAGGTCAACCTAGGTATGTATGGATGCCTCCCATATATCTGTGTGCATGGTTTTGCAAAGGACCAGCAAGAAGAACAAAAGGGGCATCTGGAATATCTATGGAGGTTTCCAGGGATAGTTTTAAGGGGGTAAAAAGGGAAAGACATCAGTGAAAGTTATGAGATAATTATAAAGCAAAGCAAGAACATTCTCACTGAGCTGGACAATGAAAGAAAAAAGTCAATAGTGTTGATCTTATTCCATATATATGCAATAGGTTTACAATCAGAGCAAAACTCACATTATTAAAATATTGTTTTGCAGTTGAAAATCTCTTCTTGTCTGCATTTAGTCCAATTTTTTCTTATTTCCCTGATGAAATTGAACAAAAATTTCTTCTAATCAGCTTTTAGATGGTTTTACTTGCCTGTCTGTGTTCAACTCATGGTGATTCAGTCTGCTTCCCAGTTAGACAATCAGTCATTAATTATCCCAATCCAAGTTGTCAGTGAAATCTCTAGCTGGAGACAAAATATGCAGATTTTATTCTGACAATGATTAGAGGGAGACATCAATGTTGATCTTCAGTCACCTCCAAAAGACAAGCAATTCAAATTCGCAATCATTTAAACTGCTGGAACTTTGGAAAAGCAAATTCAGGCAAAGGATTATTTTGAAGTTAGATTTGAAAAACCTTGATAATGACACTATTAACGTTACTGTTCAGGGTACTTAGTTTTCATTTCCATGCATCGCCAATGGAAATGACTCTGTATTTGTTATCACTTTGTAAAGAAAATATATTTAATTTCTAAGTCATATAGATAATGTTTGATTCTCAGTCTCACCTGAAGTGGTTCTAGAGGGGAATGCAATTATATTCCTGAGCGTCCAGTAAAATTGGAACAGGAAAATTAAGTAGTGCTCCCAATCCTTATTGCTGAATTGCATGTGTGGATGACAGGGGGAAGCAGGATCATGTTAATGCACTGCTCCGGTAAATCTGTGTTACTCTGACTTTCTTCTTTACCAGAGTTTTGGGCTCTAGAGTTCAATGTGCTTTGCTAATTTTCCACCATTCCATTTCCACCCATCTATTCTCTGTCTGCAGAATGGGTACAGGTAGGTACAAGTGGCTTTTGCAGGAATATGCACAAATATCCTTAAAGTCAGGGGGATGACATGTTCATGTGGGTCATAATGTATTCATCCTCGTATAATTATTGGGGATATGTTGCGCGTATGATGTCCTGTTTGTTATCCCCTTTATACTTCCCGCCTACTCTGTTAATACAATTTTTCTCATATTTCCTCACATCATAAAAGGAGATCATTCTGTCCATCGAGTCTATGCTGTTTCTCAGAATTGGTATTGGTTTATTATTGTCACTTGTACTGAGGTACAGTGAAAAACTTGTCTTGCAAACCGATCATACAGGTCAATTCATTACACAGTGCAGAATAATACCACTAATCCCATTGCTCCATTTATTGCCCTGTAACCTTTTCTCTCTCAGATGCCCATTAACTTATGTTTGATTCTTTTACCATCCACCTACACTAGGGGCAATTTACAACTGCCACTTAACCTACCAACCAGGAAACCTTTGAGATGTGGGAGGAAGCCAGAATACCAGGGTAAACCCATTGCAGTCACAGGGAGACAGTCAGCCAGTCGAACATGGGTCACTGGAGCAGAGAGACAGCAGCACTACCAGCTGCACCTCTGCGTCACCCTTGACATTCATTAGTCCTTTATTTATTTGTTGCCCTTTTAACTTATTTTAGCAGTGCTCGCCCCACCTCTTTATACTGGTTCTCTTCCCTCCACCCTTTCAATCTAAATGAAGGGTCTCGACCTGAAATGTTGACTGCATTTCCCACTACAGATGCTGCCTGACCAGCCGAGTTCCTCCAGCAGTTTTTTGTTCATTTGTAATGCTTTCCATTCTGAAGAAGGGTCCTGAGAAGTTTAATATGATGCTTTCTCTGGAGATGCTGGCTGACGTCTATACGCTTTGTGTTTCTTTAGTTTGAGCACCTACATTCAAATTATTGTGTCAATCCCTCCTAAATTTTTTAAAAAGTACATTTAAGAAGAAATTGTAGGGCACAATAAGGAGGGAAGCAGCACCAAGGGTCATTTTACAAGTCTGTAAGAACACAGCAATCCTCATCCCCTAACATATCAGATTTTTAACCGTTGAACACTCAATTTACAATGTGCACCATGGGCTTTGATACGTCCCACCTACAAATATTACTCGTAAAAAAATACTCACAACAACCTAGCTGGAAAGCTTTTCATAGCAATTTTCAGTGACAATGTTATTCTTTTAGAGGTGTGAAATCTTCAGTTCTTAGTACCTCAATTAAAACTATATATGCACACTCTAATATTGAAATATCCTCTTGTGCTAATTTTAGCCTGCTTGTTAAGGTATTGCCTTACATTTTCCACAGGTTAACAGGTCTGTTACATTAATACAAACAAGAATTTGACACTAACATGTTAATCAGTCCACGGAAACAAATCCAAAGGGCAACTGCATTTTTTTTTACCTTTTGCCTTGATCCTTAAAGGGAAAGTTCATTTGTCTGAATTGACAAATAATAATGCTCCAATATAAGGAGTGAACATTACAAAGGGCATGGACACACAATGATGGGCAGGAAAATGGCCTTTTAATCAGTCCAGCTGTCATGCACATTTAGAATTTCTTGTGCATCACACTATGTTCACTCTTTCCCTCCCAAAAAATGTGATCTTGTGTGAGAGCTGAAAATAAGGGATGGATCTTTAAGTCAATTTGAACACAGCAATCTCATTCACTGACGAATGCCATGTGAAAATCTGGGAATTTTTTCTCACCAACAATACCTGCTCCAATCTTGAAAAAAAAATACAGATTGGAGAGGGGTGATATCGGAGTAATTTGACTTTAAGGAAGGCATTTTTCTGTATCATGAAACATTATCAGTTTATAAATGACAACAAGCAGCCTTACAGCCATATCTATTAGGTATGCACTATATTTAGACAATAACATGCCCAAAAATGATCAACGTTTAGCTGTTCTTTTTTCCTTACATTTGCACTTTGGTGTTGGGATCCAAATTCTTGTGACAGCCCCAGAGACACCTTTCATTTAATCACAGTGACAGATAAAGTCCAAAGTCTTGGAGGATGGATACAGGACACATCATACTCAATAATAAAATAATTTTTTGGTGATAAAATAGAAATCTTAACTGACACAAAATCCATGTAAAAAGACACTCTCCCTCAGTCACCAAGTCAAAACATATCACCTAGCAGAGAAGAGGACTTCCTGCTCATTTTTCCCTGTCATGCTTCAGGGTTTTATTGATCATAGAAATAATTTGGAAATGAGTTGCATTTAAGTAGAGATTTTTAAAGCAAACACACAAATCTAAAAGCAAAATGCTTCTGATGTTTGAAGTGAAAACCCACCTTTTTGATCGTTTTCATTTCTTTGCCATCTTCTTTCGTCTGGCTCCATTATCCCCATTGTGATTTAATCTCTCCAGTTCTTCACTTTATCATGACCTTTCCTCTTGTTCTCCTCTTCCCTCCCACCTTTATTTGCATCTTAAAAATTTACACCCACAACCTTTTCCAGTTCTGATGAAAGCCAATAATCTGAAACATTAGCTTTTTTTCTGTCTCTGCAGATACTGCCAGATCTGCTGAATATTTCCAGCATTTTCTGTTCTATTTTGTACAAAGTTCTTCTTGAAACCTATGCACTGTTTATTGTCTGCCTGCACTGCATTTTCTCTGCAACTGGAACAGTTTATTCTGCATTCTGTGCAATTTACCAATTTACTAATTTAATGCAAGCCAAGTTTCAGGTGCTGACATGAGCTAGTTTTTGAGATGTGTTCAAAAGCCAAATGGCAAAAATGTGCCAGGACTGACCATGTTTCAGACATCCTAAATACACTCACACAATATTGCAATATAGGGAAGTATTTGGGGGAATTGAAATCCATTCATGACTGGATTTTAAGGCCACCTAATAGATGGTAAGCTACATTCATGAAAAGGAGGAAAAAGTTTGTGGTCAATTTTGATTGAAAGAGAATTACCTTGGAAGCTCCTCAGAGCAAGAAGGCCAATGAGGATTGGTTGTTATGTGTTACAGTTCATTATTAATCTTGCCATTTCAGAGGAAGGATTTCAGCATTAAGTGAAATGCATTTTAACTACAACTGTCACTGTATATTCACTCACCATTTGTGAAATGCTTAACGATTCACATCTGACTTCCACTCAATAAAATATTTCAAGTCCATCTCCAGAATAATTTGGAGAAGAGCAGAACAAAGAGCAGACAGAAGACAGGAATTGGTATTCAGGGACCCAGGTAGATGCAGAAACATTTCTCAATTTGCCACATTAGGCTTAAGAGAATTTTAACCCCTGGGTCTTGGTCACACAAGTGCAGGAGTAGGTCACCTGCCCATTCAATATGATCTACCCTACGCCTCAGCTCCAATTCTGTGCCAGTTCCCATCGTTCTTAGTTCCCCGATCTTTCAAAAATTGATCTACCTCCACTTTAAATACTTCTTATCATCCAGCCTCCACAACTCCCAAGGGTAGGGAATTCCAGAGATTCACTCTTCTTTGAGAGAAGGAATTTTTACATACCTCTGTTTTAAATATCTGGCCCTTATCTTGAAACTTGGTCTATTTGTTGGAGACTCTCCCACGAGTGAAAACATTTGGAACAGGGAGAATTAGTTCCAATTATGCATAAATCCATGGAAGCAATTCTTCAGAAACTGTAAAGATTTTGGAGAAGACAAAGGAGAAAAGTCAAAGGATTAGTCCTTGGCATCACAGATAAACTGTCAGAGTTTGGGTATAATTGGTAAATGTCAGTTTCCATGTCATTCAGTTGGTCTTGTTCTGCTCCCTCTACAAGCTTTACAATGGAACTGGAGGTAAGCTCAACCCCTTTAAGTGGCCACTTTAACCTCCACATCAGCACTTGAGTTTCATGTGCCCTGAGTGATCCACACATGTCCAACGATTTCTTCACAAAGAGGGAGAATATTAAAAATTTGAAGTATATGATGTCAGTTTTTGCTTTATAGACTCGTATTTTGGGTCAAATACTTTTGACATTTTGGATGGAAACACTTATTTTAGGGCCACACTATATAAAGACCACTGGAATCCCACCGATAGCTAGGTGAGTTGGTTAATTAAATGAGTTTGCATCATTAATCGTGGTCTCTTTAAACTTGTTTCATTGGCTTAAAGGTTAAGGAGAATTTCTCAAAGTTTGAAGTTGAAAAGTGTCTGTTTTTTGCCAGTGTATAGTGGTGGTTAGTCAACATTCCTAAAAATGGGGACAGCCAACATAATCAAAGACCCCACCCACCCAAGTCATTCTCTCTTCTCCCCTCTCCCATCAGGCAGAAGATACAGGAGCCTGAGTGCACATACCAAAAGGCTCAAGGACAGCTTCTATCCCACTATGATAAGACAATTGAACGATTCCCTTATACGATGAGATGGACTCTTGACTTCACAATCTACCTTGCTATGACCTTACACCTTATTGTCTACCTGCACTGCACTTCCTTTGTAGCTGTTACACTTTACTCTGTATTCTGTTATTGTGTTTACCCTGTACTACCTCAATGCACTGTGTAATCAATTGATCTGTACGAACGGTATGCAAGGCAAGTTTTTCCACTGTACCTTGGTACAAGTAACAATAATAAATTAATACCAAAGTATGGTGTGGAAAGATACATCATTTTGGATTTACAACTATCTGGCAGTGTCCTCACAGTAGCAGTGGTGAGATGATGGTGGTGGTGGAGGAAAGGGAGGGTACTCAAATTTATTTATCAGAGGAATGGGAATTAAGTTCTAAGTGAGCAAAGATTAGCACAAAGAACTAAAAGGGATAAATGTAACTAGGAAAAAAACAGAACTGTTAAAGATAGGACTAGGCAAAAAGAGTACAGGAATATCCAATTAATATCAAAATCTTTCCAACTAGATTTTTCTGCATGTGGGATTATTTTATGAGTCCACTTCGGTAGAAAGAATGAGAGGTAATTGTAAACTACGAATTACAATTGTACAATGTCTAAAGAACAGATATCTGGGGTTACATGTTCAGGAATTGTTGAAAATGGTAGAGAAAGTTGAGAAATCAATTCACAAAGCATGCAGGACCCTAGGCTTTATTATTAGAAGTGTTGAATACAAGAGCCTGGAAGTCATGAGGATCTGCTATCTAAAAAAAAAATGATTTGGACAAAACTAGAGTACTGTATCTGATTCCTAAGAAAAATGAAGGCCTGAAGGATGGTGCAGAAAAGATTGCCTATGAAGATTCCTGGGATAAATGAGTTTAGTTATCTAGACTGGAAAAGCTGGGGCTGAACTCCCTGGAACAGAGGAAATTGACCCAGGATTTGGTGTTTAAAATAAAAGATTCTAGACATCGTACTTCTCAGGCAGAACCTTCAGTTCAGTGACCTGCTTCCACTCCATATCTGAATTCTGTGGCCGAGGGTGGCAATGTGGAATCCATAGACTTTACCACAGGGAAGGCAGGAGTTGTTTGATGGGGTGGACAGGCTGTGGGCAACTTGGAATGTTGTGCTTCTACATGCTTCGATGAAAAGGCTTAAGGTTCTCAATGCTATCACAATGCTCCTTCTCCAAAGAGAGAAACGCTGTTCTTATTGGAGCTAGGGTGAAAAATTAGAGGACATAGTATGTATAAAAGGTCTTTATACATCAGATAAAATGAAGAAAAACATTTTATGCAACAGTATTAGGATCTAGCGTAGACTGCCATAGTGGGCAAAGTCGTGGAGGTGATAGTCAAGATGTTCAAAAGTGCACTTTGATAAGTACTTGAAAGGAAAAATATTGCAAAGCTATGAGGAGAGGGGAGCATGGGATTGATTGGATAGCTTTTGCAAAGTACCTGGACAAACACTCTGGGATAACCTCCTTCCAGGCAATAAATTTTCTATGATTCCATAGTTCTACGATTTTGTAATATATCTGCATTAAATAACTACTCAACCATGCAAACCATTCCTGGTACCATGTAAGCTCACCAAAAAGCAGTTTTCACTCCAAAGGATTAATTTCATTATCTATCCTGAGACGTGTTTCAGAAATGTGAGCATGACTTGGAAATTCCTTTAAATCTCCCAGATCAGTTGCAGAATAAGTCTGACCCATCTGCAACTCCTATTGCTATGTTAACCAGGAGTATGAGAGAAGAACCTAAATTTGATTATACCATCACCTTCAGGGCAAAGTATTGAGATTCAACAATAATAAATCAGCCATTCTTATAATAAGCAAAGTCATGAGTACATGCTTAAGGGATTCTTGGTTTCTTTTAATAGAACAGCTACAGTTTATACCATTACTGGGTTGCAAAAGATAACCATGCTTTATTGATTGCACACATCAAGATATGGATATCCAACCTGAAGGCTTTTGCATTAATTGTTAATTCATGAATTTCCAGTAAGTGGTATGCAATGCTACAAACGTCATCATGCGTGTGTACAAGGATTTTTTTTATTCTGTTGCAAGATTGAGAAATGACAGACTGTATTGTTGGCTGATGAGCTATATCAAATTTTTTCAAGTAGGTGATAATTTTTGCATAAAATTCTCAACAATTTTACATTCACCCAGTGGTCGGCAACAATAAAATGAAGCACAGACATTAAAAAAGTCTTGAATTTATGCAGTATCTTTCTCATTGTAAGACATCTCAACACTCCACAGGGATGCTCCAGAGGAATAAAATAAGATCCAAGGGATATATTGACAGATTAAAACAGCTGGCCAAAGGAATATATTTTAAGGTGCATCTTCAAGAAAGAAAGTGAGGAAGAGAGGTAAAACAGAGCTCTGGACTTTGACACTTAATGCTCAAGGACAGCTTCTATCCCACTGTTATAAGACTATTGAATGCTCCTCTAGTACGATAAGATGGACTCCTGACCTTACAATCTCTCTTGTTAGGGTCTTGTACCTTATTGTCTGCCCGACCTGAACTTTCTCTGCAACTATAATACATTATTCTGCATTCAGTTATTGTTTTCTCCCCTTGTACTACCTCAAATGCACTGATATGATGAAATGATCTGATTGATGGCATGCAAAACAAAGTTTTTCACTGTACCTCAGTACATGTGACAATAATAAACTGATGTACCAATTTACCAAGAATGGTAGAGCATTAAAAAAAAATGGGGATGTGTGAGAGGAGAAAACTAGCAGGAGCCAGAATCCCTGCCTTACAGCTCCAGAGACTTAGGTTCAGCCCTGATATTGGATGCTACTCGTGTGGAGATGGCATGTTCTCCCCAAGTGTTTCTGCCAGGTGCTCCAGTTTCCTCCCACATTCCAAAGTCAAGCTGACAAGTTAATTATCTATTGGAAGTTGCCCCTTTACAGAGGTAAATGGCAAAAAGAATCAAAAGAGTGGATGTGTATATGTATGACAGATTATGTTGCAGAGGGACAGGGGAATCAGGAGAAGGGGCAAGAGGGACTGATGAGATTGATCCACTGGAAGCAAACATGGACCTGAATGGCCTCCTGTTGTCTTGTAATAAGAAATAAGTCAAGGGTTTTGATTTTTTAGCCAGAGAAGGTTTCTCCTTCCACTAACTGCAACATGATGTCATTTGAATACAAAGTCATCGCAGATTTGCTTGTTGGTGGAGACTGCCTGCCCAGTTTTCAGTTAGGGAGGAGAATTCTCATCAGTATGTGCAAGGGAAAGCTTACACAGCACAAATCCATTGCACTTCTCTAGGGCATCATTTCTCTTCAGAATTGAATCATTGTACATCTGCCAAGAAGATCATGTTGCAGTCATGAGACAGATCAAAAATGACAACTTAGTGATGGAAGTCAGGATACTTCTGCAGCCAGATAAATGGGGAAAAAATGAATCTGTGCATGCCCGCCAATATGAGCAAAACTTGATCAAATATTATAGATCCTCATGTCAAACTTGCTCTGCTGTAAACTATTCCAAGCAATAATGATAACACCCAAGATGATTACAGGAAAGCAACAAGTTAGAGTACATTTTCTCCTGTTCCATAGTAAGGTACTTTCCAATTATCACAGATGTACATGAACCACAAAAAAGCACAACTTAAAACTGAAGAACTAAAATTTATTAACTGAAGAAATAAATAGAAGTCTATGGATTGACAACAATTTACTTTCAGATTTAGAGTCAGCCATGAGTCAGTTCATTTTTGGTCAAATCTAAAGGTTGTAGGCTCAATCCCCTTGTAACAATTTGATTATTTAGATTGATACACTAGTCAGTACAGAAGGATTGTATTGTTGGCAGGGTGATCTTTTGCATCCCATGTTAAACTGCAGCCCTGGATGCCTTGTTGAAATAAATGAGAAAGATCCCATAAATAATTTTGAAGACAAGGAAAGTTATCACTGGCCTCCTGACAGTATTTCAAAAAACAAAACAGATTATTTGATTGTAATAACATTGCCATTTATAGACATGATAACTGGCTGCCATGTTTCCTACATTACAACTTCAAACATTTAAATTGACTAAAGTAATTCAGCATTCCCTGTGAGTATGAGGGGTACTGAATAAATGTACATCTATCTCTGCTCTTTCCAATAACACATGGTCTTTCCCTTAGTCTGTCCTCATCATCCAATGAGGCTACCAACAGAACATTATTGAACATTTATTATTGGAAGAAAGAAACAGCACACCATCTGGTTTGTGTTAAATAACCCTAGAGTGACAGATAATTTATATAAAGCTGTCATTATAACAAATGCAATGGAACAAACTAAACAGGCCTACTTTATAACTAACTCAAAAATTGAAGCATTGATTTTATTTACTCAAGTAGCTATCAAGCCCAGTGGGAGTGTAATTGCAGGACCTTCTGGCCTTGTCTAAAATTCTTATAGATGTTAATAGCATGCAAAGCTCTGGATGAGAGTTTGAGTTTTTAAAAACATTGCATTAGCTTCAGTTACAGCAAACAAAGAAAATATAGATCAATTGTAAAATTGGAAAGAAATTTGGAAAATGAAGTTAATGATAAATGAGCATAAACATTGGAACAAATCTTTCATACTGATAATAGCATGACAGACTTCAAAATGAATCTGGTGTTATGCAGGCAAGAAAGAAGCAATTTGTATTGACATTGTTCTTTGCATTTTTCATGACTTCAATAAGACAACAGAAATAAAATTCAAACCAGTCAAAATTATTCCTAGTGAATTGAATAAAGTTGGGTTTTAATTTTTAAAGATTGTTTCATAACCAATGCCAGTGGGAAGGAAAAAAGAGTAAAGAGTGATACCAATCTTTGGTTAGAAGCTTTTAGGGATGAAGAACTTGGAGAGTTCTAAAATATTAGAAAGTTAAACAAATTGAGATATAGTTTTCCAACTGAAATGTTGACTTTGTTTCTCTTCCCACAGATGCAGCCTGATTTGAGTTTTTCCAGCATTTTCTGTTTGTCTAAGAAGTTGGAATTCTTCTCAGAGCAAAGTAAATTCAGCAAAATTTGTTGTATTTTTTGACAAAATGAATAGGCAGAAACTGTTTCCATTGTGGCCGAGTGACTAAGAGTTGAATTTAAGATAATTAGCACAAGAACTTTTGACCAAGAATTTTGTAAAGAAATTGGTAAGTATCTTAAATACTATGTTATGCAGTTGGTTAGTACCTGGTCAATAAACTCATTGTTAATAGGTCTGTTGCTGTGAAAATCAGCAGGCCAAGAGAACCAAGTCATATTGTCAATGAGGAGAAAACAAAACTAAGGGATTCATGCCCTTTCCTTCACACTATCTATGCATTTGATTGGTCAAAGAGTGAGGCTGTTAGAGACTGTCAGTGATTAGTGAGAGAGATCTTAAGGTCAGCATTCATGTTGTGAGGTTGGTCAGATGAGGCCAGGTATGTGTCCTTTCAGAGAAATAGATTAGCAGGTGTGGGAATTGTTCTGGATGAGGGGGCTGAAGGAGAGCTTGAAGAAGATTGACCCAAATTAGTATCCTAGTGTCAGCCTGAGACCTACAATGGAGGTTATCCATAAGACAGAGCAGAAGAATTAGGCCATTTGTCCCTTCAAGTCTGCTCCACCATTCAATCATGGCAGATATATTATTCCCTCTCAACCCCATTCTCCTGCCTTCTCCCTGTAATCTTTGACACCCTCACTAATCAAGAACCTATCATCCTCCACTTTAATATACCTAATGACTTGGCCTCCACAACTGTCTGTGGCAATGAATTCCACAGATTCACGACCCTCTGGCTAAAGAAATTCCTCCTCATCTGTCCTAAAGAGATGTCCTTCTATTCAGAGGCTGTGCCCTCTGGTCCTAGACTCTCCCACTACTGGAAACATCCTCTCCACATCCACTCTATTCAGGCCTTTCAATATTCAGTAGGTTTCAATGATATCTCCCCTCATCCTTCTGAACTCCACAGGCCCAGAACCATCAAATGCTCCTCATGCATTCATCCTCTTTTTCCCAGGATCATTCCTGTAAACCTCCTCTGGACTCTCTCCAATGCCAGCACATCCTTCCTTAGATATGGGGCCCAAAACTGCTCACAGGACTCCAAATGTGGTCTGACCAATGTCTTATAAAGCCTCAAGCATTACATCCTTGCTTTTATATTCTTGTCCTCTGAATGGAATGCTAATATTGCATTTTCCTTCCTTACTACTGACTCAACCTGCAAGTTAACCTTTAGGGAATCCTGTACTAGGACTCCCAAGTCCCTTTGCAACTCTGATTTCTGAATTCACTCCCCATTTAGTAAAGAGTCTACACCTTTATTCCTTCTACCAAAGGGCATGACCGTACACTTCCCTCTGCTGTATTCCACCTGCCGCTTTGCCCATTCTCTCAACCTGTCCAAGTCCTTCTGCAGACTCCCTGCTTCCTTAACACTACCTGCCCCTCCACCTATCATCCTCAAACTTGGCCACAAAGCCCTCAATTCCATCATCCAGATCATTACCATATAACATGAACAGTAGCAGACCCAACACCGATCCCTGCAGAACAACAGCAGTCACCAGCAGCCAACCAGAAAAAGCCTCCTTTCTTCCCACTCTTTGCCTTCTACCAGTCAGCCAATCTTCTATTCATGCTCGTACCTTTCCTGTAATACCATGGGCTCCTATCTTGTTTAGCAGCCTCATGTGCAGCACCTTGTCAAAGGCCTTCTGAAAATCCAAGTAAACAACATCCACTGACTCTCCTTTGTCTATCCTGCCTGTTACTTCCTCAAAGAATTCCAACAGATTTGTCAGGCAAGATCTCCCTTTTAGGGAGACATGCTGACTTTAGCCTATTTTATCATGACCTTCCAAAGTACCCCAAAACCTCATCCTTACGAATGGACTAACATCTTACCAACCATTTGAGGTCAGGCTAACTGGGCTATAATTTCCTGTCTTTTGCCTCCCTCCCTTCTTAGAGAAGTGACATTTGTGATTTTCTAGTCCTCCAGAACCATTCCTGACTTTAGTGATTCTTGAAAGATTATTAGTGCCTCTACAATCTCTTCAGCTGTCTCTTTCAGAACCCTGGGATGTAGTCCATCTGATCCAGGTGATTTATCTGCCTTCAGACCTTTCAGTTTCCCAAGCATATTCTCCTTAGTAATAGCAACTACACTCACCTCTGCCCCGACTCTTAAATTTCTGGCACGTTGATGGTGTTTTCCACAGTGAAGACAGACGCACAAATACTTATTCAGTTTGTCATTTCTTTGTTCCCAATTACTTCCTCTCCAGCATCATTTTCCAGTCTGATTTCCACTCTTGCCTCTTTATATCTGAAAAAATTTTTGGTATCCTCTTATATTCTTAGCAGGCTTACCTTCATATTTCATCTTTTCTCCCCTTATTGCTTTTTTAGTTCCCTTCTGTTGGTTTTTGAAAGCTCCCCAATCCTTCAGCTTCCCACTAATTTTTATATTATTGTATGCCCTCTCCTTTGCTTTTATGCTGTCTTTGACTTCCCTTGTCAGCCACGGTTGCCCCATCTTCCTTTTAGAATGCTCCTTCTTTGGAATGAAATGATCCTTGTCTTCCAAATTACTCTCAGAAACTCCTACCTTTGTTGCTCTACCGTCATCCCAGCTAGGGTCCCCTTCCAATCAACTTTGGCCAGCTCTTCTCTCATGCCTCTGTCTTTTTACCCTTGCAGTTTCTTAACTCTACCCACAAGGATTCTACATCTTCTGATCCTATGTCACTTCTTGCTAAGGATTTGATTTCATATTTTAACCAAAAGAACCACCCCACCCCCTCTGCCCACCTGCCTATCTTTTTGCTAGGATGCATTTCTTGGATTTTTAGCTCCCAGCTGTGATCTTCTTTCAACCACGACTCTGATGCCCACAGCATCACATCTGCCAATTTCTAACCGTGTTCTGAGCTCATCTACCTTATTTTGTATACTGTGTGCATTCAAATGTAACACCTTCAGTCCTGTATACACCACCCTTCTCAAATTTGTCTCCATGTTGCCTCAAGTTAAATTCTTATCCCTTTCTGAACTTTGTCTTATTCTTTATTCTGGAAACTCCAGCAACCTCTCCTGCACTCTCCTTCCTTTTTACTTTGTCTATACTCTCCTAATCTGTTGAACCCACCCTCCTACTATTTAGTTTAAAGCCCTATCTGCAGCCCAAGTTATGCAATTCACCAGGACCCTGATCCCAGCATAGTTCAGGTGGAGCCCATCCCATCAGAACAGCTCTCTCCTTCCCCAACACTGGTGCCAATGTCCCATAACTTCAAACCCACTGCTCCCACACCAATCTTCAAGCCACACATTTAACTCTCTGATCTTATTTACCCCATGCCAATTTGTATATGGCTCAAGTAGCAATCCAGAGGTTATCATCTTTTTGGTTCTGCTTTTTAGTTTAGTCCCAAGCTGCTCAAATTCCCTCAGCAGAACCTCTCGCCTTGTTCTACCTACTTTATTGGTACCCACATGGACCACAACATCTCGATCTTGCCCCTCCCATTCCAACTTCCTCTGCAGGTCAGATGAGATGTCCTGGACCTAGGCAGGCAACACAGCCTTCAGATCTCTCAATCCTTGCAACAGGGAATTGTGTCTATTCCCCTGACTATACTATCCCCAATCACAACTACACTTCCCTTCTGTGCTCCCTCTTGAATGGCTCCCTGAACCAGTGCCACAATTCAGATGATCATCCTTCCTACAGCCCCCACTCTCATCCACACAGGGAGCAGGAATCTCAGACCTGTTGGACAAGATCAAGGGTTAAGTCTCCTCCAACACTTCCTCTTGGATCCCCTTACCTACATCACTCACAGTCACACACTTGTCCCTGACCACAGACAAAATTTGAAGTAGTTAATCTAATGGGTGTGGCTGCCTCCTGAAACACAGCATCCAGGTAACTCTCCCCCTCCCTGATGCATCACAGTGTTTGAAGCTTAGATTCCAGATCATCATTTTTGAGCCTGAATTCCTCAAGCAGCCAACACTCTCTACAGATGTGGTGAGTAGGAACCACAATGGGGTCCGCCAGCTCCCATATCGTGCAGCTACAACACATCACCTGATCCTGCATCCCTACTTTATTTAATTAGTTATAATTTGATGTCTTTTTATTTAACTACTATAAAAAGCCTTACCTGTTACACACCTGTGCCTCCTTGCTAAAGCCTCAGATTCCTACACTGGCCCACTCACAAAATGGCCACTCCACTTTACCCTATCTTCCTTTTATTGGCTGAGTTGCCACACACTTACCCAATCACACAACTTAAAGCAAACCTGCTAGCTCCTCCCCTCTGCTGCTTTGGCTGCTGACATCCTTTTAAGTCATTCTGAAGCAGGACAATGAGGACACGTAAACATTCCTGCTGAGTTCCTCATTCACTTTGTGTGTTGCTCCAGATTTTGGCATCTACAGTCTCCACTTGTGTTTCCATGCATGTACTGTAGCTAGTTGGAAACCACTGGCCATATTCAGGCTCCTTGGTGTGTTAACATGTCAGCTGCAAAGGAGACAAAATAAAGATCATGCACTTTGTGCAACTCACAAAGTCCAAATTTTCAACTACATCTAACTTTTTTTCATTGAAATTGGATTGGGTAGAAACTATGTGACATAATTTTTAGCCTTTCTTATACAATGAGTTATCATGATGCAAAACCTACCGCCAGAATGAGTGGTGGAAGCATTTTCAATGGCAACTACCAAATGAGACTTGAAAGGAGAAAAATGTAGGATTAAAGTGAAAAACAGGAGAATATGATAAATAGGAAGAACCTACAAAGTGTTGTCACAATGATAATGGGCTGAATAAACTCCCCTGTGCTGTAGGATTCCATAAATTATGGTTATGTAGAATCAATGAAGCTGACTTTCTCTTTCCCACTATAGTCAACACTCTTGCGTATCAGAGGAGCAGATTTTATTTATGCATTACTTCACCTTACATTTTTCTATTTTTGCTTTGATCCTTTTATTATTTTGAAAGCATTACACCAACATTTATGGATTCTGTACAAGTATATTATGTGCCCTTTTCCAATACTGAAACTCTCAACCAAGTTAAATGCCCTTTTGCAAAGAGTCACCAATAATTCATGGTTGACTGTCACATGATCAAATATTATGAAATCAAATGCCACCTAACCAAGTTAGGCAACTATTGATAAAACATGTATAATTTTTGATGACAGTTTGCAGGAAAATGATGGATTAAAAATGACTATGGTTGGAAATTATGGTGGGTCACGTTGATAACAGATACATTTTGGAGCCAAACATCTGGACATCGGCAACATTTATTTGGAAATGCAATTTTGACGAAACTAAACATGAATTCTGATTAACTCGATGGGATTAAATGTCTGAGATATATGCATGTCAGTTTTTTTACATCATTATGATTTATACTAGTAATTAACAAGGAACTGTTTAACTGTGTCCTTATTTTGTAAACTGTTTATTAATTTGTTCATCCTGACACATCAATTGCTCTCTTGTAGTTGGCTGGATTAATTGCTGATAATAAAGAACAATTAACCCCTATAATATTTTTAACGCTTACCGTGGTAATGAATGATTTTGACTCAGGCCACTCCGACATCCGACAAGCTATTACACAGTGTTAATGTCTTGAGTAAGATATCTTTGAGGTTCTTTCTTTTCTTCTATCTTAATCAGAATATGAATCTTACAGCAATATACCAGTCCTGAATATTATTTACAGTTTGGTTTTGGATAATGTATCATTATGATATTTATGAATAAATAATATCAGCCCAAATGATAAAAGTGAGCTTCATAACATTTTTAGAAAACATTGTTAAAGTAATTCAGCCTTATGACTTAGCTACTTAACCCTTCACTAGGGTGCAAGTGAAGGGTTAAACAGAGTGTTGAGTGGTTGATTAGAGAGAGCGGTACGTGAGGTAATTGGCAGGGACAAATATAAGGAGGGGTATCTGAAGAGAAGTAGCCAGTGAGGAGTGGCTCAGGGTTAGGAGTGGAGCTCTGAGGCTTTGGCAAGCAGAGGGTGAGGGTGAGGGTGAGGGTGAGGGTGAGGGTGAGGGTGAGGGTGAGGGTGAGGGTGAGGGTGAGGGTGAGGGTGAGGGTGAGGGTGAGGATGAGGATGAGCTTGTCCTCAGAGAGGTAAGGCTGGTAAGTTCCTTTAATTTAAATAACTTAGGAATAGGTAGTGATGGCAGCAGTTAGGGCAGTCGTGTGCTCTGTATGCAGTATGTGGGAAGTCAGGGACTTGTCCCTGATGACCACACCTGTAAAAGGTGCATCCAGCTGCAGCTCCTGACTAACTGAGTTAGGGAACTGGAGCTGGATGAACTCCGGATCATTCATGAGGCAGAGGTAGAAATAGACAGGGAGATAGTCACCCCTAAAAGTCAGGAAACAGGTAACTGGGTGACTGTCAGGAAAGGGAAGGGGTATAGACAGACAGGTCAGAGCACCCCTGTGGCCGTTCCCATCAACAATAAGTATACTGTTTTGGATACTGCTGGTGGGGACAACCTACCAGGGATGAGTGGCAGTGGTCCTGTCTCTGGCACTGAGATGGGATCCTCAGCTCAGAAAAGGAGGCAAAAGAAGAGAGCAGTAGTGATAGGGGATTTGATAGTCAGGGTGACAGTTAAGAGGTTCTGTGGGAGAGATTGAGAATCCTGGATGGTCTGTTGCCTCCCTGGTGCCAGGGTCCACAATATCTCTGATCGAGTTCTCGATATTCTCAGGAGGGAGGGTGAGCAGCCAGATGTCGTGGTCCATGTAGGGACCAATGACATGGATAGGAAAAGGGAGGATGTCCTGCAAAGAGAGTTTAGAGAATTAGGTGCAAGGTTGAAGGACAGGACCTCCAAGGTTGCAATCTCAGGATTGCTACCAGTGCCACGAGTTAGTGAGGCTAGAAATAGGAGGATTATGCAGCTAAACACGTGGCTAAGGAAATGGTGCAGGAGGGAGGGCTTCATGTTTCTAGACAATTGGGCTTCCTTCCAGGGAAGGTGGGACCTGTTCCGATGGGATGGTTTGCACCTGAACTGGAGGGGGACAAACATTCTTGCGGGTAGGTTTGCTAGCTCTGCTCCGGGGGGTTTAAACTAGATTTGCAGGGGGAGGGGAACCAGAGTGTTAGAACAGATCGTGAGGTGGAGGAGGAAAAAGGTCATGTGAGGACTGCAGGTATCGACAGAAATCAAAGGTTTATACATGATAGAAATGTTCTCAGGTACATCTATTTCAATGCAAGAAGTATTGTAGGTAAAGCAGATGAGCTTAGGGTGTGGATTGACACATGAGATTATGACATTATTGCTCTTAGTGAGACTTGGATGCAGGAGGGGCAGGACTGGCAGCTTAATGTCCCAGGGTTCCATTGTTTCAGACGTGATGGAGGGATGAAAGGGGGAGGAGTGGCATTACTAGTCAGGGAAAGTATCACAGCTGTGCAGAGACAGGACAGCCCGGAGGGCTTGTCTACAGACTCCATATGGGTGGAGCTGAGAAACAGGAAAGGTGTGGCCACACTAATAGGGTTGTATTATAGACCACCCAATAGTCAGAGAGAATTGGAGGAACAAATCTGTAGTGAGATAGCAGACAGATGTAAGAAACAGAAATTTGTGATAGTAGGGGATTTTAACTTTCCACATATTGACTGGGACTCCCACTCTGTGAAAAAGCTGGATGGCTTGGAATTTGTCAAATGTGTTCAGGAAAGTTTTCTAAATCAATATATAGAGGTACCAATGAGAGAGAATGCAATACTTGATCTCCTTTTAGGGAACAAGACAGGTCAGGTGACAGAAGTATGTGTAGGGGAGCATTTTGGGTCCAGTGACCATAATGTCATTAATTTCAAGTTAATTATGGATAAGGGCAGGTCTGGTTCTCATTGAGGTTCCAAATTGGAGAAAGGACAATTTTGTGGAAATGAGAAAGGATCTAGGAAGAGTGGATTAGGATGAGTTGTTTTCTGGCAAGGATGTGCTCAGTAAGTGGAAGGCCTTCAAAGGCAATTTTGAGAGTACAGAGTTTGCATGTTCCTGCCAGGATTAAAGGCAAAGTTAAGAAGCATAGGGAACCTTGGTTTTCAAGGGATATTGGCAATCTGGTTAAGAAAAAGAGGCCTATAGCAGGTATAGGCAACTAGGAACAAATGAGGTACTTGAAGAGTATAGAAAAAGTAAGAAAATACTAAAAAGGAAATCAGGAAGGCAAAAAGAAGACATGAGGTTGCTTTGGCAGATAATGTGAAGGTAAATCCAAAGGGTTTCTGCAAGTATATGAAGAATAAAACGATAGTAAGGGACAAAATTGGTCCCCTAGAAGATCAGAGTGGTCGTCTCAGGAGATTGGGGAGATCTTAAAACAATTTTTTTGCATCAGTATTTATGCAGGAAACGGGCAGTGTATATGGAAGGAAGGGAAACAAGCAATAGAGTCATGGAACATATAGATATTAAAGAGGAGGAGGTGCTTGCTGCCTTACAGTGAATAAAGGTAGATAAATCCCCTGGGCCAGATAAGATATTTCCTTGGACATTGAGGGAGACTAGTGTAGAAATTGCAGAGGCCCTGGCAGATATATTTAAAGTGTAATTAGCCACGGGTGTGGTGCCGGAGGACCGGAGGGTAGCTCATGTTGTTCCATTCCTTAAAGGATCTAAAAGTAAGCCAGGTAATTACAGGCCGGTGAGCCTGACATCAGTAGTGGGTAAATTATTGGAAGGTGTTCTGAGAAATTGGATATACAAGTATTTGGACAACCAAGGGCTGATTAAGGATAGTCAGCATATCTTTGTGCGTGGTAGATCATGTTTAACAAATCTTGTAGAGTTTTTTTGAGGAGGTTACCAAGCAGGTAGATGAAGGAAAGGCTGTGGATGTTGTCTACATGGACTTTAGTAAGGCCTTTGACAAGGTCCCACATGGGAGGTTAGTTCACAAGGTTCAGACACTAGATATCCATGGAGAGGTTGTAAACTGGATTTGAAATTGGCTGTGTGGGAGAAGACAGAGTGGTAGTGGATGATTGTTTCTCAGACTGGAGGCCTGTGACTAGTGGTGTGCCTCAGGGATCTGTGCTGGGGCCATTGTTGTTTGTTGTCTATATCAATGATCTCGATGATAATGTAGTAAATTGGATCAGCAAGTTTGCTGATGACACTAAGATTGGAGGTGTTGTGGACAGCGAGGAAGGCTTTCAAAGCTTACAGAGGGATCTGAAACAAATGAAAGAATGGTCCAGAAAATGGCAGATGGAATTTAATGCAGACAAGTGTGAGGTGTTGCATTTTGGAAGGACAAATCAAGGTCGGACATATACAGTAAATGGTAGGGCACTGAAGAGTGCGGAGGAACAAAGGGATCTGGGAGTTCAGATACAATTCCCTGAAAGTGGCGTCGCAGGTAGACAGGGTTGTAAACCCTTTTGGCATCCTGGCATTCATAAATCAAAGTATTGAGTACAGGATTTGGGATGTTAAGGTGAGGTTGTATAAGACATTGGTGAGGCCAAATTTGGAGTAATGCATGCAGTTCTGGTCACCTAACTATAGAAAGGATATCAGTAAGATTGAAAGAGTGCAGAGGAGATTTATTAGAATGTTGCGGGGTCTTCAGGAGTTGAGTTACAGGGAAAGATTGAACAGGTTAGGACTTTATTCTTTGGAGTGCAGAAGAATGAGGGGAGATTTGATAGAGGTTTACAAAACTATGAGAGGTATAGACAGTTAATGCGAATAGGCTCTTTCCACCTAGATTAGGAGAGATAAGTACGAGAGGACATGGCTTTAGGGTGAAAGGGGGAACATTAGGGGGAACTTCTTCACTCAAAGAGTGGTGGGAGTATGGAATGGGCTGCCATCTGATGTAGTAAATGCAGGCTCACTCTTGAGTTTTAAGAATAAATTGGATAGATACATGGACAGGAGAGGTCTGGAGGGTTATGGACTGGGTGCAGGTAAATGGGACTAGTGGAATAACATTTTGGCACAGACTAGAAGGGCTGAATGGCCTGTTTCTGTGCTGTAGTGTTCTATGGTTCTAGGTCTACATCTTATTGGAAGTAGAGTTATATTACCATCTGATGAATTGCATGGCATTATGAGCATTTCTGAAGAAACATCATTGATCTTGACACTGATACAGAAGGAAGCCATTCAAGCATTACTCTTTGCCAAATTCCAGCACCTCAGTCTCATCAGTCACAATCTCTCTTCACTTCACTGTCCCCCACAATTTACTCTCTCACACCCTCATTAATTCCCTTTGACTATTTTGTTACTTATCCACACTAAGTTGATCATTTGCACCAGTCAATTAACGTACTAGCACATTATTTATTATGTTGGTGGGAAACTAGGCCACTCAGTAGACACCTATGCAGTCACAGGAAGAATACACAGACTCCACAGAGAGCATCTGTGACCAGGCCCTTATAGCCATTAGACAGCAGCACTCACTGCTGTGCTATTGTCTAACTCTGAAATGTGAAATTTTCTTACTGCCTCCACATGTGCTGCCTGACCTACTGAGAATTTCCAGCATTTTCTGCTTTTAATTTGAGATATACAATAATATTTTGCTTTGACATTACCATCTGGTCTACTTATTATGCAGTTCAGCTTATTTTATGGGCTGTAGTTCACTGCAACAGTATTGCAGGATTGGACATATTCTGGCTTTGGGTCTTCTTAGGTAATGGGATGACCAAAGAAGCTAGAAATGTCTCCATATGTGGTCTAAAGAGTCAGTATGCCAACAAACAGAATGAAAAGGGTTGACCTTTTCCTTCTGTTATGGTGGGTATTTTGCCTTATTTTGTGACTTGGCACTGTGCATACAGGCAGTTGTAATATAAACAACATAGAACTGAACATTACTGATTTATATCAAGTGGCAAAAGATCATTTGAGTGGTTAAACAGTACAAAAGAGGATAGATGCCAGTTTACTTGAGAATGCTAAGAATAGATAAAAAAACAAGTAAGGTTTATTTATAGCATGGCATTTCCTTTGATTAGGTGGACTGTGTGAATAAGAAATTGAATGCCAGATACTAAATGGCAGGCACAGTAGTGTGTGGTTAGCATAACACTCTTACAGTGCCAGTGACCCAGGTTCAATTCCGGCTGCTGTCTGTAAGGAGTTTGTACATTCTCCCTGTGTCTGTGTGAGTTTACTCTGGGTGCTCCGGTTTCCTCCCATGTTCCAAAGACATGTGTTAGGAAGTTGTGGGCATACTATGTTGGCGCCAGAAGCACACCGACACTTGCGGGCTGCCCCCAGAACACTCTACGCAAAAGATGCATTTCATTGTGTGTTCCAATGTACATGTGACTAATTAAGGTATCTTATCTTATTTAAACTTTCCAGATTCCTTTGAATTCTGCTGGTTAACTGTCTATGTATTCTGATTTGAGAAGCTGGTAGGAGACATTGTCAATAGGCTGCAATATCAACATTTTTGGAATTCAATAATTAGAAAGGCAGCACCTGGCCTTTGCCAACAAAATATTTCTCCTGGTCCATGTCTCATAGGAAGAGTTTAAAAAAAACACATCAAATTGGATCTCATTTAGGATCAATGCTCTTCTCTTGTTTCCCATCATTTGGTGAAGCAAAATACCATATCTTTAATGGTCACATGTATGTTGAAACACACAGTGAAATACGTTTTCTTGCATAGTGTTCTGGGGGCAGCCCGCAAGTGTCACCGCTCTTCCGGCACCAACATAGCATGCCCACAACTCCTGTACGCCTTTGGAATGTGGGAGGAAACCAGAGAACCTGGAGGAAACCCATGCAGACATGGGGAGAACATACAAACTCCCTACAGACAACAGTGGGAATTGAACCCGCTGTAATAGTGTTATGCTAACTGCTACACTACCATGCAACTTTCTGCTCAGAATCAGGTTTATTATCAGTGACATATACCATGAAATTTGTTGTTTAGTGGCAACAATACAGTGCAAGACACAAGGACATAAAAATTACTATAAATTAAAATAGTGCAAAAGACGAATAATGAGTTAGTGTTCATGGACCGTTCAGAAATCTGATGGCAGAGGGGAGAAAGCTGTTCCTGAAACGTTGAGTGTGGGTCTTCAGGCTCCTGTACAGACAGACACTTAATTTGTTCTTCGTGAGAATTGTAAGTAAACTTGCTGAATTGTTACAGTGAATTCTTATGGATAATACAAACTTAACAATTTAGAAGTCCAAAGTGGCAGTATTGTTGAATGAACAAAGTGTTTGGCACCTATTAGTTTTTCATATTCTGGAAAGAAAGACAAGGTGGAGGTTATGAAACAGATTAGGGTGTGGTCAGAAATAGTCTTAATTTTGGAAGTGGCAATTTTTTTAAGGCAATGCTAAATAGAGATTAAGAGCAAAGACAGAAAAGCACATTTTGGCAAGAAGACAATTTAAGGTTCACAAATGTGCTGGGGAGGAAAATATAGAAACAAGCAACTTGGCTTATCAAGATTTAGCCTTTTTTTACATAAAACATACATTCTCATTCCACTCTTCTGCTCACCTCCTTAATCCTTTGATTCATTTACAAACAATTATCTAATTCCCTTTTAAATAATACATGAATTCTGCTTCAAAGATTTGCAAATAATCTCAAATTCTAATCACCTTGTAACTTCCTCTTCAGTTTTTCTAAATGACTGATTGAAATGTTATCCTCTTGTTGAAAGTTTATGCCAGTGAAATCGACCTATTTACTTTGTAAATTCATAATCTTGACAACTTTCTCTAAACTCTGTTTAAAAAAGGCTTAAGGTCTGTATTGTATAAGCCTCTATGGATTCTTAGTGTCCAGTGAAGTAACTTCAGAGATGCAGAACAATGCACACGAAATGCAGGCAGCTCTAAAAGCTGTGTCTGGTTTATGAGGTCCTACTGCAGGGTATCGATCCAAGACAGTGATCATCCCTCTGCCTTCACATATGCTGCTTGACCCACTGAGTTCCTCTGGCAGTATGCTTTCTTTGCTAGAGAAAGGCAGAGTATTGTTTTTAAATTTATTGAAAGACCATGGTGTTCAGAGGTACACTGGAGTTCATGTACATGAATCACTGGAATTTAACATGTATGTTTAACAAGTAATTAGGAAGGCTAACAGTACATCAACCTTCAATGCTGGAGAATTTGAATACAAGTGGAAATACTTTAATTATACAGAGTCCTAGTGTGACTGCAACTGGAATATTGTCTGGTCTCCCTATCTAAGGAAGGAAGTATTGGTTCCTGGGATGATGGATATGTCACATGAGGAGATAGAGTAGATTGTGCCTGACCTCTAAAGTTAGCTTTCAATAAAGCTTGCAATATTCTTATTCTTGCAACACTCAACAGGCTGGATGTTTGGGAGGTTGGGGGGAAGGTGGGCTGAAGAATCTAGATCGAGGGGTCAGAAAGGTCTCAATGATTAGGCCATTTAGGAATGATCTAAGGGAGTGCAGTGAAGATTCACTAGACTTGTTCTGAGGATGGTAGGTTTGCCATGTTAGGAGAGTCTACTCAGTTTAAAAGAATGAAGGGGAATCTCATTGAAACTTGGCAAAATTCATACAGAGCTTGAAAGGGTGGACATTTCCTTTGGATGATCCTGTGATCATATTGGACAGAGATGAGGAGAAATTCCTTCACTTATAGGCTGTTGAATCTTTTGAATTCTCTGTACCAGAGAACTGTAAAGACTCACTGAATTCATTCAAAACAGGGCTCAATGGCCTTTCAGATATAAAGGGAATCTGGGGATATGGACACAGTGCAAGACAGTGGCACTGAGGTGTTGGATCAACCAAGATCTTCATGGATGGCAGAGCACACTCAAAGGGCCAGGTGGCCTAATGCTACTCCTACTTATAACATGATGAAAGTTTTAAATATTCTTTAAAAATTACACAGAAATTAACAACACTTAAATGATGGCAAATAATTTAGTACCAAATAATTAAGTAGATAGGGCAGTAAATAAGATATAATGCATAATTGCCTTTATTTGTTCAGGCATTGAGTATAAAAGTTGGTAAGTCATGTTGCCACAGTATAAAACTTTGGTTCAGCCACATTTGGGGTATGATGTGCAGTTCTAGACGCTGCACTACAGGAAGGATGTGGAGGCTTTGGAGAGGGTGCTGAAGAGGTTCACTAGAATGTTGCTGGATTACAGAGTATTACCTACAAGGAGAAATTGGACAAACTTGTATTGCTTTCTCTCAAGCATCTGAGGCTGAAGGGCAATCTGATTGAAGAATATAACATTGAGAGGCATAGACATGGTAGATAGTTGGTCTTTTTCCTGGTATGGGAATTTTAAGTACTAGAAGGCCTAACTTTAAGATGAGAGGGAGAAACTATTTTTTAATATACAGAGTGGTAGGAACTTGAAGCATGCTGCCAGGGGAGCTGGTGGAAGCTGATACAATAGCAACAATTAAGAGGCATTTAGAAAGGCAAATGAACAGGCAGAGAATAAAGGGATATAGATGGGATTAATTTAGAATGGCATCATGGTCGGTACAGACATTGTCTCAAAGGGCCTGTTCCTGTGCTCTACTGTTCTGTTCTATGCTCTAATTTAAAAAAAATAAACCACTTCCTTTACTTTCCTTTCCAGCAACGTCTGTTTCCCCCCCCCCCCACCCCCATGTGAACAGGGTCAGTGAATGGCCATGGCTCTTAAAACAACCACCATTGCCGTAAAGGTGTGAAATATATCAGCCAAGATTGGATCAGTTATGATCACAGAGCAGGCTTGAGGGGCTAACTGACCTATTTCTGTTCCTGTTTCTTATTGTCTATGTTCTTAGGTTTAGTTCTTTGTCTCAACACCTCAGTGTTTTGTTGCTGGACATGGCTGTGAGTTCAGAGGCAGAGCAGGAGGTCAATTGCACTGTATTTCCTTAAGATATAGAAGGAGGTTGTTCAGCCCATCAAATTTATGGGCTCTCAGAGCAATTCCATCAATTCCACTTCCCAGTTATTTCCCGTAACCTACCCTCATACATGTCCTTGGCTCTCTTAGCACCTACTGAGTCTGGGTGTAATTTACAGTAATCAACTAGTCTAACAACTCGAAAGTCCATAAGACTATAAGACATTGGAGCAGAATTAGGCTATTTGGCCCATTGGGTCTGCTCCACCATTCAACCCCATTCTCCTGCCTTCTCCCTATAACCCTTTAAACCAGCTTACCAATCAAGAACATTAATCTTTGCCTTAAATACACCCAATGACTTAGCCTTCACAGCCCTCTGTGGCAAAGAATTCCACAGATTCACCACTCTCTGGCTGAAGAAATTCCTCCATCTCAGTTAAGGGACATCCCTTTATTCTGAGGCTGTGCCCTTGGATCTTAGATTGTCCTACTAATGAAACCCTCATCTCCATATCCACTTTGTCCAGACTTTTCTGTATTCAGTAGGTTTCAATGAGGTCCCCCCTCATCCTTCTGAACTCCATCAAGTGCAGACCCAGAGCCATCAAATGCTCCTCATATGTTAAGCCTTTCATTCCCAGGATCATTCTTGTGAACCTCCTCTGGATCCTCTCCAGGGCCAGCACATCTTTCCTTAGATACGGGGCCCAAAAATTGAAAATTTTGTTTCAGATTTTCAGCATCTGCTGTTGTTTTGATTTTCATTATTTGGAGGATGAGGGGACTAGGCAACAAAGTAGGCACAGAATCAGCCACAATCCTGCTTGTATTTCTATTCTTCTGGCTTTTCCTCACCACCTCCTTTCCTCCACAACCTGCTCTTTGGAATCCTCCACAAGCCATCTTCATCCTTCCTTTCACATGTAACTGACAACAGAATGGGATATTGGACTAGAGTTGTGTACTTGTCTATGTTGAAGGATAGGTTGGGATAAAGCACCACAGAGAAGGTCACACAGTTACATGTAATGTCTAGGGTTAAAGCTATAAATCAAACCCTTCCAGTATGTTTTGAATAGTTAACATGGAGAGAATATTGCATAAGCTTGCATTTGGTTAACAATACCATATTAGTATTCACTTGACAGATGTCCTGAGGCAAAATCTTCTTCCTGTGGACTTGGAGTTTTACAAAAAACAGTTTCCACAATTTGTTGAAAGAGCTGATACTGACTATTTAGATATAAGCAGCCACAAATCAGTATTTTAAAATCATCAGACAGAAGAGGATCTCTTACAATGGTCTTGAACTATTTAAGTATCAGCTCCCTTACCAGGAACAGTTTCAGGATTCCTTGAATCTCCAAGTGTTGCAAGCATAACAGATTGTTTTAGAAATACCCAGTAGATGACATTTTTACAAGTGCATTTACAATGTTGGTAACCATAGTGACAAGATAATTCTTACACAACAAAAGTTGTGTCACATAATGAGTAATTTTTGTGTAAGTGCTGCATGAGATACATTTCATTAATGAGCATATTATTGTATTTATACTATAATGAAAATTTAATTCAATCCAGTAAAAGATTTTGTTAAAATGGGAACTTTGTGGTATTCAACAAATTTTCAGCTTGCTTATTTGCTCCAATTTTATATGCATGAAGTGAGCAAAGTATTTATTTTTGGTTCCAAATTCATTGTAGGCTTTTCATCAATTCATAAGTCTAATTGCTGTGATTACTTGACAGAATTTTGGAAAAAAAAATCTTGCTGTTGCCACAAATAAGTATATTTGCATCACTTCTTACCAGTCTATTGTTGAATGCGTACAGTGAACCCATAGAAAGCATTTGGCCCTGATGGTGTCCCTAGTCATGTTCTTAGATCCTGAGCAGATCAGCTGGCAGGGGCATTTGCAGACATTTTTAACCTCTCCTGCTTCAATCTGAGGTCCCCACCTGCTTTAAGGAGACCACTATCATCCTGGTACCCAAGAAAAACAAAGTAATATGCCTTAATGACTACTGCTGGTGGCTCTGATATCCACCATCATGAAGTGCTTTGAGAGACTGATCATGGCACACATTAACTCCAGCCTCCCAGAAACCCTTGACCCACTGCAATTCGCCTACTGCTGAAACAGGTGTACGATGGATGCCATCTCCCTGGCCCGACACTCACCTCTGGAGCATCTGGCCAGTAAAGATACCTACTTTAGACTATTGGTTATTGACTACAGCTCCACCTTCAATACTATAATTTCAAGCAAACTCATCTCCAAACTCCTAGACCTGGAACTCAACACCTCCCTTTGCAACTGGATCCTTGACTTCCTGTCCAACAAACTGCAATCAGTAAGGATAGGCAGCAACACCTCCACCATGATTATTCTCAACACTGGTGCCCCACAAGGCTGCATCCTCAGCCCCCTAATCTGCTCCCTATACACTCATAACTGTGTGACCAGATTCTGTTCTAACTCCAAGTTTGCAGATGATGCCACCATAGTGGGTCATATCTCAAATAACAGGAAGTACAGGAAGGAGATAGAGAGCCTAGTGACATGGCATCATGACAACAATCTTTCCCTCAATGTCGGCAAAACAAAAGAGTTGTTTATTGACTTCAGGATGTGGGGCAGTGCACATGCTCCTGTTTATATCAATAGAGGTGAGGTTGAGAAGGTGGAGAGCTTCAAGTTCCTAGGAGTGAAATTCACCAATAGCCTGTCCTGGTCCAACCACATAGATACCACAGCCAAGAAAGCTCACCAGCACCTCTACTTCCTCAAGAGGCTAAATAAATTTGGCATGTCCCCTCTGACCTTCACCAATTTTTATAGATGCACCACAGAAAGAAAGCTAACAGGATGTATCACGGCTTGGTATAGCAACTGCTCCAACCTGGACCTGCAAGAAATTGCAGAGAGTTGTGGACACAGCTCAGCACATCATGGAAACTAGCCTCCCCTCTATGAATTCTGTCTATAGTTCTTGCTGCCTCTGTAAAGCAGCCAGCATATTCAAAGACCTCACCCACCCTGGACATTCTCTCTTCTTCCCCTTCCCATCAAACAGAAGATGCAAAAGCCAGAAAGCACATACCACCAGGCTCAAGGACAGCTTCTATCCCACTGTTTTCAGACTATTGAACGATTCCCTAGTTCAATATGATGAACTCTTAACCTCACAATCTACCTCATCATGACCTTGCACCTTATTTTCTCCTTGCACTACACTTTCTCTGTAACTGTAACACTTCATTCTGCATTCTGTTATTGTTCTCCCTTGTACTACCTCGATGTACTGATGTGATGAAATTATCTGCATGGATGGTATGCAAGACAAGTTTTTCACTGTACCTTGGTACATGTGACAATAATAAACCAATATACCAACTTAGCAATTTACAACTTTTACTTGGAAGGTGTAACGTTATGGTCTTTATTGGGATTCAGCTGCAAAACAATCAAGAATGCAAAGTAAATACACCTGGATATAAAGTCTGAAGGAAAGATTGGAATGACAATCTTTAGGTGTAGAATTAAGAAATAGAAAATAATTTAAGATTGTATTGAGAATAACGTATAGGTTCCCTTATAGCTGCAGTTTAAGTGCCAGAATGTATAAATGCAGACAATTAACAAGTAGTTTTAAAGGAGAATTTTAAACTTTCATATATATTTAAAGGTAGAACTGAATTCCTGAAGCAGACTTCAGTACAAAGTAGCTGCTATATTGCCTTTTTAGTGTTACAAGGGAACAGCACAATACAGTACAACTCCATTATGCAGTATCTCATCAAATCTAAAATTGATTTCTTTAGTTCAAGCCCATTATTTAGAAGTCAATAATTCATGCTCAATGATCCATGATATAAATCCAACGTGTGTGAAAATATTTCAAAAGTAAATCAAAAGCAAATTATTGTCGACATCATTTGCAAGCAAAATGTATTTTTCCACCAATGGAAATTAAGTTATTCATAACCTCTTTGAAACAATTCCTAAAAGACTTCAATAATTTTTTCTCATAAGCTAACAGAAAATATGATTCCAGCCACTTTGTTGAGGTAAACCCACTGGGAACTGAATAAAGATGACCCAAACTCATTTAATTTGTTTCCTTTAAATGACGTCAACATCATCAACTCAGCTGTTGGTCTCCAATTTAAAATACACAGATGACAGGAGAACACTGTACAGACTGTATGGTTTCTCTTAAGGTATACTTGATCCAAATGTAATTCCCAATTACATTTTAAAATTCTTGAACACAAGGGATATTTTCCTCATTCTTATTATGGGTACATTCTTTAGGCACTTGATTCTGTTCTTAGCTATTGATGTTTTATTGCTTATGTAACAATCTAAATATTATAAATCATTCCCTAATTGCTCCCAAGGGAGAGCACTGCATGTTAGAATGCTAGTCATTTACTCAACAGCATGTTGTTGTGATTAAGCAATGGTGAAAGTGTTTATGTTAATCTTGGTTGTTTATCAAAATTAGTGTTTGAACTTCATTTGGAGGTCATCAAGTAAAGTTAGATGATAGGGATTTTTAATTGGAAGAGGGACCTGGATTTCAGGATATGATGGATTCAGGATGTAATCTCTGGATGGGCATGAATGTTTAAGAGAGTTAGTTTAAGAATTGACTACAGAATACAGTTCTAGTGTAATAAGGCTTTCCTTCTCCCATGGTTAACAAGGTTCTCAAACACACCTGCTCTGTATCCATCACTTCTGCTGTTACCATCTCTCCTTGCAACTAGAGCAAGGATAGTGTCCTCCTTTACCTCACCTTCCACCCCATTATTTAATGAGGTTCCACCAACAGACACATCTTCCACTCCCCTCCCCTTTCAGCATTCAGAGGTTTGTCCCCTTTACAACTCAGTGGTCCACTCTTCCACCAACCATCTACCTACTCATGGCACTTTTACATGCAACTGTGAGAGATACAACATCAGCACCTCTGTCTCTTCCCTTCCCACAATCTAAGGACCCAATTATTTCTAGGGACCCAATTATCTCTTGCATTTGTTCCAGTTTAGTGTATTGCTTTAAGTGTTCATAATGTAGTCTCCTCCACATTGGTAAAACTAAATGCATATTTAGTGATTGTTTTGCACAGCACTTCCATTCAATCTGGGGAGGTGACCCTGAGATTCAGCTCGGGGTCACTTTAATCTTTTATCTCACTCACACCTGTCTTTATCTTCCACACTGTTCTAACAATGCCCAGCCTAAGCTTGGGGAACAACACCTCAGCTTCTATCAGAGCACTTAATATTGAATTCAACAATTTCAGATAAGAAACCATTCCTGTTTGTAAGATCATCCACCTACCTATTTTCTCTCTGCAAATGCTAACTGATCTGCTGAGTATTTCCAGCATTCCCTTTAATTTCAGATTACATCAACTGCTGTGTCCTGCAGATCACAAAGTTACCTCACTGCTGTCTAGATTCACCCACAGATATCATCCCCTCACCCATCCCATTATGATCCTGCAGGCTTGTCTATGTTTCGATCAAGTTTCCTCTGACTCTTCTGAACTCCAACTGATAGAGTTGACTTTTCCATCCTTTTCCCTTTGAACAGCTTCGAACAATTTATCATCACTTAAAGAAAGAGGTCAGTACTGTACAAAGTACTCCAGATGTGGTGTCAACAATACCTGAAATAACTGAGACATAATCTCCATACTTATGCATTAAATTCCCCAAGCAACAAATGATGACGTTCTGTTAACTTCACTAATTACATTTTTGACCTGCTTACTAGCATCTGGTGGAACATGCACTTAGAGACCCAGATCCCTCTGCATCTGAGATCACTGCAATCTCTCGTCACTTAGATGAAATGTTTTTTTTTCACTTACCTACAAAATGGACAATTTCACATTTTTCCACATTGTACTCTATGTCCCAGACCTTTGCCACCCTCTTAACCTATCCATTTGTAATCCCTTCATGTTCACTTCACAATGTGCTTTCCTACCCATCTTGATGGCATTATGAAATTTAACAACCTTACCTTGGGTGCCTTCATTCAAGTCATTAATATAAATTGCAAAATGTTGAGGTCCCAGCATAGTATATTTAAAACAAAATGTCTTACTTTTTTATAGCATTTTCCCTCTAGAAATTTATTTAACTTTTTTTTTATTCGTGTTGGAGGAACAAACACCATGACCATTTTGGGAGGATGACGTTTGCACAGCAATCATTTTCCAGTCTCCTGGATGTCATTGGGAGAATTCAAATGAAATTTTAATTTTCTTTAATTTATTTATTTCCCAGGAAATAGTATTGAAAAAAACATTTCAGGCCCCTTTCATTTTCAACAGAATATTTTGGCAAATGTGTGTAGCCCATTCTGATGTTCACATTTCATATTTTTCCACATTACCAAGGCATATCCTTCAACTTATTGTGAATTCTGCTGATTTTTTCTTAAATTTTATATTCAATATTGGCATGGATTTTGTGAGAAAATATCACTATTTTTTCAAATATTTATAAAAATATGTCATTATGTTTGAAGGCTCTTAAAAAGTTTTAGATGTTTCTTTGTGACAGAAACATTCAAAAGTATTCATAGAGTTGGACAACCTTGATAGATGATTAAGTGGAATGTGTTTCTGAGGATCTCTTTTTTCTGAAATGGAACATGATTGTGCCATTATAGATTTTAAAAGGGGCATTTTCTGCTGTGAATTACCCTTACTTATCTGATGTGATTTCTGTGTTAGACACAAATCAAATAATGTATTTCCTCAGGCAACTACAAGTACATTAATAGTCATTATTCTGAGGATGAACATGATTGGTCACTCCCAAACAACTAGGTTTTAATAACATTAAAACAAAAACAGAAAGTGATGGAAACACACCATAGGGTAAGCAGCATCCGTGAAATTAGAAACAGAGTTATTGTTTCAGGTCAAAAATCCTTCAACAGAATTGAGAAAGAGAGAAAACAGGTCAGTTTTATTATGTTGCAAAGAGGGTATGGGAGGGATGGAGAGGATAAAGGGAATATCTCCAACAGGTTAAGGCTGTGGTGATAAGCTGTTGATGAAGTTAGCTGTTTGATAGTCTAAAGAAGGGAGTAGAGAGAGAAAACTAACAAAGGGACATGTAAAAGCTGTGAAATGCGGTCATAGCTAATGGAAATACCCAGCAGGTCAGACAGTGTCAGTGAAGAGGGAAAAAATGTGTTAATATTATAAATAAATAACCTACAGCAGAACTAGTTCTGATGCAAAGGGAAGCAGGTTGTCTGAAATTTATTTCACATTTCCAGCATCTGTAGCTTTTTAAAAAAAAATTCATATGTTTGTATATTCACAAATTCTAGATTATTACCAAATTCTAGATTATTACCAAAGGTGTATTGCTGACGAATCGATCAATATAGTAATCACATATAAACTTAGCAAAGTAAGAAATAGGAGCAGGAGTAAGCCAAGTGATCCCTAGAGCCTGTTCTGCTATTCATTAAGATTATGACCCATCTAATATGGGCCTCAACACTTTCCTGTCTGATTTCCATAACTCTCGATTCACCTGAAATCTGAACATCTACGTAAGCTATAAATTTTCTTAATGACTTGACATTCACAACTCTGTGTGGTATAGAATTACAGATTCACAACCTCCTGAAAGAAATAAGTTGTTCCTTGTCGTGGGCTTAATTAGACGATGTGTTATCCCAAGACAGTGCTCCCTTTTCTAAGATTCCCACTCCAGGCAAATCATTCCCTTAACATTTAACCCGCCAAGCCCTCTCAGAATCTTACATAGTTCAATAAGGTGACCTAATACAATGATACCACTAAATTTTATATAGCATTGATTCATTAGTCTTAAAGTAGAATCTGAATTTAAACACGTAACCTTTAGTTTCCAGAATTTTAGCATAAACTGCCGTAAAATTCTCCATCTACTCTGGTGGGATTTGAACTTCTGCTCTCCGGAAGATTAGCTTAAGCCTATGTTTCAAAGAATCATCAAAAAATTATAATGTGTAACCAGGCCATTAGACTTGTCATGTCCATGTCAGCCAAAAAAGAGCTATCCAGACTAATCCCACCTTCCAACTCAATGCCCATAATCCTGCAGGTCGTAGCTCTTTAACTCCACATCCAAGTACTATTTAAATGTGAAGAGAGCTTCTGCCTTTAGCACTTTTTCAGGGAGCTCCAGAATCCAACTACCTTCTAGGCGAAAACGTTTTTCCTCCTTTCCACTTCAGCTTTATCATTTATTTTAGATCCATGCCTCCCACCCTCCTCAATTTAGTTTCCAAAGAAAAGTATGGCTGCCTGTCCAACCTTTCATCATAACTAGAATTTTCCAGTGTTTGCAAGACCTTCTGCACACCTCTTCAGTGTAATCATGCCTTCCCTGTGTTCTCAAGCTGTGCTATAACTAATGTATTATACAGTCGTAGCATAACCTCCTTGTTTTTAATCTTTAGCTAATAGAGTAAAAATCCCACATGCCTTTTTAACCATCTTATTAACATGCTCTGTCACCTTTGAGGCAATTAATGTGCCTTCACTATCCTCTCTCAGCTGACAACACCTCCATGTGCCATTCAGTCACTCAGCCTCCCTTGTTCCTTGTCGCGGGTTTAATTAGACGATGCGTTAATTAGACAGTGCTCCCTTTTCTGAGATTCCCACTTCAGGCGAATCATTCTCTTAACATTTAACCTGCCAAGGCCTCTCAGAATCTTATATATTTCGATAAGGTGACCAAATACAATGATACCACTAAATTTTCCACAATGATACCACTAAATACCACTAAATCGCAGCATTCCCTTCATCCTCTCCATCCCTTCCCCTAAACATTTTGGAATTCTAACTCTTCCTTGTTCTGATGAAAGATCAATGATCTGAAACCTTAATTCTATTTCCCTCTCCACAGATGCTGCCTGACCTGCTGAGTACTTACAGTATTTTCTGTTTTTATTTCTGTTACTTTTAAATATATGTGAACATGCATTCTTAAGCCTCTGTTCCTTCAAACCTGTCAGCAGCCACCATCTCTTCTATATTCCTTTGCATATTATAACTTCCCAAATGCTTTACCTCTCACTTTAATAGACTGAATTACATTTGGCACTATTCTACCCAAATGATACCATCTATACCTTCCTGCAATCTAACACTTTCTTTGCCACTCTCAACTGCATCGTTCAATGTGGATAATTTCCAAAAGACAATATGTAGTGTTCATATACATATGATTCAGTGCTAGCAAGCACTGAAACTGGACTGAACTGATAAGAGAGACTTAGTCATTAAATTAGTTAGTGCAACTGGCACTGGTCTTTCTCAGTTCAAAGTTCAACATGCAATGGGGATCAACATTATTTCACCTAAATATATTCCAATCTTTCCAGCCATGTTTCAGCCTGTTCTATATAAAATAGAGAACTGTCCATGAGGTTTGTAAAACAGGTAACTATTTCTTCAACTGTAAGGAAAGGTAATTATAAATGGGAGCATATTGCAATTCCATAGAAAATAATAGAATACAGCAAATAAGTTACAATTCAGTAATATATTTGAAGGAATCAGAGCATGTAGAAATTTGGAGAATGTAATTTTGCTCATGTTATATTATGAAAGGTCCACATTTCATTGCTATCATATATTCAAAAAAGGTAGCTATTATTTTTTTCAGATTGTTGTGACATGCCATATTCTCCCTTAAAATTGAAATTTTCCATTTCTTTGATAACTTTTCTGATGACATTTGAAGATAAAGAGCATGCTGACTATTTAGCATTAATAATATGATTTGCCTTATGGCATTGAAAGCTTGACTTTGCTGCTTATTTTACCTTCTGTTGGTCAAATAAAAAATCTTGCATATAATAACTGTGAAAGGTTTTCTTGTTTCCAAAGGGCAATAACTTCAACCTGTACATAGATTCATAGATACTGACTATGCCAAATGACCATTTCCTATACATGAGCATAGAGTGAATGCCTTTCACAATCTCAGAGCAACCCAACTTGCTCTACAGCCAAAGAAATATTTTTGAAATATAGTCACTCTTGTAAGTGTTACGAACCAGCAACAAAAGAAACACGCTGAGTCATGTTTAAGTGTTTAAAACTACTTTATTAATAACTACTTACGATAATAAGAAAAATAAAAGTAAAAATGTTAGAATGTTAGAAGTAAAAATGTTAAGTCTTAATCATCAACCCCAAAACTAAACTCGTAGTGTGTGTGGCAAATTCCCAAACTCCAAGTCCAGGAATGGTTCTCAAAGTTCAGTTCAGCAAGCCGTAAGGTGAAACGTGATCAAAGGCTTCTTCAACAACTACCGTTGACTGAAGACAAAATGTAGAGAGAAAATAGAGAGTAATTATGAAATCCAAATGTTCCACGATGGAACCCATACGACACTTCAGTGTTTAATCAGCAGTGATCACCCCACTGCATCTTCCTCATCCTGAAAGTCTCTCGAATCGTGACCGTCCACACAAATACCTGTTTCCCTCTACAGGTTAACGACAAAGTGGACTCCACCGGATTACTCCAAATATCCATACGTGGATTGTAATGACAGGCACAGTTACTGTTTTTCATCCATCGATAGAGACTAGCAAGCTGGTGTCTCTCTCCTTCTCTCCTTCAGACTGACTCCGACTGACTGCTTCAAAAACGTCATTATGTCCTTTATCTTCTGTTGTTGTAACCGCACGCACGCGCACACACACACACACACACACACACACACACACACACACACACACACACACACACAGAGCTCTATCTTAAAGAGACATTCACCAATAGTAACCCAGTCCGTAACATAAGTAATACAGAAGCTAAGTTGCACTTGACAAGCTCCCACAAATAGCAATGTGATGGTAACCAAATATTTAGTGTGACTGACTGATAAGTATTGGCTGGGATATCAAGGATAAATAGTGGCCAGTATATTAGAGGTAAATCCTCTGGTCTTCCTTGACGGTGCTATGGGGTCTTTTACATCGATCTGACAGAGCAGGTGCGGCCTTGATTGTACCACATTTGAAAGAGAACACTTCTGCCAGTATAAGATTCACTCAGTACTGAAGTGTGTTTGGTTACATTTGTTCTGCACAAGTCTCTAGACTGGGATCCAAACTCACAAGCATCTAGCTCAGAGGCAAGAGTAGTACCAAATCTAATCCTGTCCTCATCCAAAATATATGTTCTGTCTGGACAGCAGTGAAGAACAGGACAGGAATCATTCCTACTTTGTATCATGGGAAGTGGCAATAAATTGCATCAACACATGTGTTTGCCTAAAATAGATACCTAACTTAATGCAGTCCCAGCACTGGAGTAGTCTTTGTAAGATTGGTATTAATCCACTTGATCCTCAAAATATCCAGATATGAATGTTAAATGGAGCACAAGGAATCTTATATTGTTCATTCTGCACTGGAATAACTTAGCAAAACTGCCATTGAGAATAAAATCACGATCAACCTCTGATAGTTTGTATATCAAATTTTTCTAGTGGTCTCCTGTGGACTGGAGCAGATTTAATATACAAAATTGAATTTCAGTAAGCCTGAGCCAATGAAAAAGACAAATTAGGAATTTAAATTATATATCTGTACACATTATAGGTATGCAGATTTAAAGATAAATTAAAGTAAAATATATTTACCTAACTCAATCCATTTAGAATGATCTTTAATTAGTAATCATGTATGGAAGCCTTGGGAGGAAACAAATGCTGGTCTGGAATTGAAAGCAGTTATTGTGTGAAACTGCTGGTAGATTTACTTGGGACTTAATATTGCAGTAGCTAATCTGGTAGTGGTTACTACTGACAGATCATTTCTGATCCTAAATTTCATGATATCTGAAAAGAATCACAAAAAATATCAAAACAAAAGTCACAGAATAACTTTAATAATTCTCATTGGATTTAATTCTCTTCAGATTTATTGTCTGGTAATTTTGTTAATTTCTGAGCATAGTTTGTTTGCAAAATTAAGAATTTGATTCAGATTTTACTGGTTCTTCTCAGGCACTTATCCATTTAAATGCAGAAGAAGCCTGGGACAGCCACACATGGTGAATTATCGAAATCCCAAACTTTTGCCAATAGTGGGCAGCATGGAGTTCAGTGGCGAAGCTGAAATTTTACACTAGGAAATAGATTGTCAGTCTCTGTGCCAGGTAGACCTGATACAGGAACAACAATGTTATTGATTTCAATGAAAATTATCATGTAGCAGTAAAGAATGCAAAGGGAAAGGTAAGTTCATTTTAAATTATTATGGTTATGTTCGAGGTGTTTTAGTTGATTTTATATCATTTTATTTCAAAATAATTATGTTTGAGAAAATGGTAATTTTGTTGAAAAAGATGTTTTTGAATATTAGACACATTCCCAGGTGGTATAAAATGCTGTCAGCTTTGACAACTGTCAAAGCTGGGGGAATGGGGCCTTCCCAGCAATCAAAACTTCAGGAGTGTTTTGGGAGCAGGGTTTCACAGGTGTATTGTTGGATGCCCATACCTGCATTCAGGCCAAGTAAGTATGGGTGTGGAACGGCCATGGATGTCAATTGGGAGCAGTGGACTTGTGCTAGCAATACTTGGCTCATTGTGTTCTCCCTTTCTTGTTTATCTATATTGAACACAGGGAAACAAGAAAGGGAGAACACAATGAGCCAAGAGTTCTCATTTGGGTCAAAGGTTTGCAAATCCAGCTGTATCCAATTAGATACGGTTGGATTTGCAAACTTTTGACCGAAATGAGAATATTGCTTATATTCCAACAGAGTAGTTAAGAAAGTGATTTCTATAAGAGCATCAGTATTTGATCTGAGACCTAATTAATGTAAATCAAACTACCAACATCAATATTACATTCATTGACTGTAGCCTTTTCTCACAGCATAATTAAGATGGTCAAGACATTATGAATTTCACAGAAGTAGAAATATTGAGATCACTCTCTGAATATTGTGCCTCATTGGTGTTTTACAGAGTATAATTACTTGTTTTTTATTGTACATCTCAAAAAAGAAACAGAATTGTACACAAACTAATATATACCAAAAAAATAAAAAAATCTATTTAATCTATTTAGGAGTGTGGTTATACAGCTTTTATTTATATTGCAATTTTATTGTAGAAGTGTAATTAGATGAAAGTAGACACAGAACATGGAACTAGAAAATAGATATCAGACTAAAAGCTTTGTCAAAGAGGTATGTTTTAATTAGGCTCTAAAGTAGAGAGAATGGTGTGAAATAGTTCAGAGAGGGAACTTAGGAGCTTCGAAGGCCAAAGTCATGGCTGCTAAGTGGGAGAAATCCAGAGTTCTTGGAGGACTGTAGGATAGGTCAAAGATGCAGAGATAAGGATAAGCATCCCAGTCTTTAGGATTTAACTTACAGCAATGGTAACAGTCAGCCAGCAGGAGACAGTGGTCAGAGAGCACACTGACGTGGTTTTGCTTGATTTAAAAGTATTTTTTTAGACACCATGTGAAAACATACTCTGGAATGGACTGACCCATCTGGCTCAGACCAAGTGCCTTGTCACTGTGCTCCATCTGCAGGGTTGTTGAAGATAATGCACAATGTTGCATCATTTACTGCTCCAGTCAGGAATCTGGACGTGGCATCGAGTTTGATATGTCTGGTGGCATGTTCAGCTGCATCTCTGATGCAGATGAAATCATTGCTCAGACCAACAGGTTGGGATTTTGCTGGTAACAGTGGGGAGCTGCTAGAGAGCAGCCAGCCTTTCATTGCCTAGAGCTGGATCATACTCACTGAGGAGCCTGAGCCCTTTTGTTCATTATATCAGACGTACGGAGATACAAAGAGATGTCTCCCCACCACCATTCCAATTTCAGTGATGGTGAAGTTGTTTTCTCACAAGCCAGAGGAATGGTTCCTATTGCCTCCAGATTAATTGCCTTTTGGACAACCATCCAATCACTGCCCATAGTTGTTGAGGTGCAAACAAGCTGCATCCTTGCAAATACACTTTACATCAGTTTTAACCTAATGTTCCAACATATCAAGCAGTGCATTTAACATTGCACAAGTCACTAGATGCTCATGATTTGGGGTGATTGTAGAAGCGGGACTTCTTGTACCTTTTGGAGCAGGGTGCAACTGTTGCCATCTACTCCTGAGTCTCCTCTCACCTCACTACCTGTGCTTAGTTGGGCAAGCTTTGTGGTGTGACCTGTCTCCCCATACATGTTGCTGCACTTGGCTTCCTGATAGTCGAGTATTTGATGGTTCCTCTCTCTGTAGTTTTGTCAGATGATCGCTTTGCAGGAGGCCACTTCATGCCAGGGTTTGCCACCGGTTCAGCACGCTCTGTGATGACCCTGGTAAACTACACATCCTCAACTCATGCCAGTGGAGAAAACTGAAAGCTGGTGAATAGTGTTTCCATCCTTGTCTGTCTCTAGCTCCACTTCTATGCTTCTCTCAGTTGTCTAGTCCCGATACCATCCATATCCTTGATATCAATGCTTTTCTCTGCTCCATTGACATATCTTCTGAGGATAGTGAAGGCACAAAGGCAGGCACAAAATAGTTAAGCATGTGGACAAACAGGGTTTTCTTTTTATCTTATGGCACTGGGAAGAGAGTCTCCACATTGAGCAATGACGAGGAGTGTCCTTACTCTTCTTCTCAAAGGACTTCAGCATCCTCAAACAACCATACACTTTCTGAAAGGTGACATTGCCAGGGAAATCTTGTAGCACAAATTTCACCTCTGGCCTGAAGCCACATGCGTCAGGTCGCACCTTCTTCACGGAAGTGCCTCACGCCCAAGGTGCTGTAACTCCATCAGATATCCCCTGGACGTGAATGATGTTCTGTATACCATGCACAGCTTGAACAGCATTCATTGCCATGGCAGCTAAGATTAGAATCTCTCCCTTGGCAGATAACTACAGTCTTATTAAGCAATCTAGCCCCTGGAAGATCACAGTGCATCTCCGGCTTTTGGGCTCACCCGATGCATGATCTGCTGACACGTTCAAAAGAAGACATCAAAATGTTCATTAACATACGGGTGACTAGCTTAGACAAATCATCTGTTCCAAAGTGGGGTTCAACCATTCTCTGAGGCACTTGTTGCATACAAGATGGCAGAGGAAAAACCGGCGTTACACCAAACTCACAACCTCTACGGTTTGGAAGGATAAGGACAGCAGAGGCACGGGAAAAGCATTTCCAACTCATGTAACCCAGACTTGGAAAAATACTGTCATTCCTTCATTGTCACTTGATATAACATCCTTAGGGCTCATCACCTAACTGCATTATGGGAGCACTTTCTCCACAAATGGTTCAAGAATGTAACTCATCTCAAGGATAATTAGGGATTTGCATTAAACACTGGACTTGCCAGCAATTGCCTTATTCCATAATTGAATCTTTTAAAAAGATACAACCAGGTCTATTTCCTTTCCCAGCTTGTGCATTTCACTTCGCTTATGACAACACTTTAAGTTGAACATATTGCAACAGCTGCTCAAAAAGTATGCATTGACTTACATGTGCTGATAGCTATAAATGCCCTAAACTTTCTGAGTATGGAAATCTTCTAGATTTATAAAAGTTTATCTCTGCTCAGCAAACCACACTGATGCAATCTATGACCTCCAGGGCCTTTTTGATCCTGCCAATCAGCAAAATTGCACAGGCATGTCATGATGTTGCTGCTTGCTGATGAAGGAGATGTAATTGCTTGCACAAGGAAACATGGCATCCCTCAATTGCTTTATACTTTTAAGTACTGTGATTGATTAATGTGAGTGAATGAACCTTGGATTGATTTGAAGGCAAAGGTAAGGGTATTTTGACCTTCACATTGTCAGTACTGTAATTATGGATGAATTTTTCTAAGAGTCACTTCATAGCTTGTGATATAACTCAACCTCATCCTATCTTATGAATTATAACTTGCACAAGCATTGTTCCATTGGCAGCTGGAAGTGTAGTTATATCTATCTGTAAGTGTAGATGCAAAGTTACTTGCATGTAAGCACTAGAGCAACATCTCCTGCCTTAATAGATTGCTACTGTTATTCATCCTTTCAGAAATACATAAGTATGGGAGAAATCCCATGTGTAACTGATTATATAATTAATTAGCTCAGAAAAAAGTTGTGGTTCAACAGTAAGCATAACACTATTTGAACACCTGAACAATAACCAGGAGCCCAGCAATACAATTAAAAAAAATCAATGAGATTTGTAAAATCATTTCTGAGAGCATCTCAGGTATGTCAATGTCTCATGTCCGTTTTATGTGAGCTTGTTCATGACCTTTTGCTAGCCTATTAGTGCTTGGGAATAGTGTGAAAGACTACATTAGTAGAGGTAAATCTACATATGAAGACTTAAACATGCATTTGCCACCAGTGTAAAAATAGTTGCCAATGGGACATGAAAAGATAGTGGAAAAAATGGGTGAAGAGCAATCAAATTTCGAAATAATTTGGTCCAGTTCATTGACTGGAAACTGAAGGTAAGAGCCAGGAATCAGGGCAAGAAAAAAAGTCTCCTTAAGCCCTTTGCTCTAGCTAACCACTTCTAACCACTTATTATTATGTCCAGGTACTCTACAGCAACATATTCCTCCAAGTTCCTTCACTGAGCTTGCAGTCTCAAATAACTGCCAGGAAAATACCTGCAGACAATTGGGAAAACAGAATTATATCAGATAACTATCATTATCACATTGGATGATAAAGGGTCCAACTATCTGATGAGAGGATGTACATGATCCCACTGTTCTTTTTGAGAAAGAATAACTTACTGCTTCTCAATCTCCTGATTAATATTTATCATCCAAACATCCCTAAAGCAGATTAACTGGCCATTTAACTCAATACCACATGCAGGTCTTGCTCTGAACAAATTGTTGCCCTGTGGTGCAACATTGACTGACTACTCTTCAGAAGTTCTTACTTGGCTGTGAAGGATGTTGTAAATCATTTCTCTCAAACACAAATTCTGCTGAGATATGAGTGATACATGAGCACTCCAATCATTAGTGAAAAAAAGTGAAGAATGTTGTTTGTTGTTTCAATTAAACTTTACTCAAAATATACTAAATGGGCTTAAGACTATGTACATAAAAAAAATCAACGATAATTAAAGTAATAAGAAGGATAAGGGCATTCAGAGCATGGGAAAGTCACTACCTGCAGGTTCCCCTCCAAGTGGTCCATCATTTTGACTTGAAAATATATGGCTAGGTCTCTACCCATTCACCCTGTGGGAGTACCTTCACCTGAAGGACTGCGTAGTTCAGGAGGGTGGCTCACCACCACCTTCTCAAAGACATTTAGGAATGGGCAATAAATGCTGTCCTTGCTAACAAATGCCCATATCCTAAGAATGAACAAAAATAATAAGGAAAAAATGCTAAAATGGCAACCTGAATCATTATTCAAATTGAAGATAAGCAAAGCAGTCTAAATCTCATAATGCTGGTTGAACAAGCTGTGTGGACACAAGCTTCAGGAACTAATAATGTTAAACTTGTTTCAAGGTATTAAGGATCCCGTTCCAGAAGGTCTTTAAATACTTTACTGAAACAACCTCTTAAGTAAGGAACAAGTTTCAACATTATGAGCTTGAAATTGTTCATTATTTCATCCTGGACTCATCATCACCAGCTCTGACTTTTACCATTGAAAGAGTTCCAACCACACCATTACTGCTTGGCAGATAAAGGAAAATCAATCAGCACTAAGTGTTATATTCATATTGCTACAAGTGAGGCCTCATATACAAATCTAATTGCATTCTGATATGAATGCTTATCCACATTTAGAAGATAATTGTATTATATTAGGATTGGTACTTACTGTGAAGTTTTGCTCAATTTAATTTCAGGAAAGAATTGCAGAAAGCAGCTTCACAAAATCTGGAATGACTTTTCTTTGGAGATTTATTGGAAGGGATAAAATTGTTAATAGAGTTAGTTATATATTGCTAGTGAAATGAATTGCCTTAGTGAGCTGAATGGCCTTCTCTTGTTCTGTACTTTCTTATGCAGATTTTATGAATACTTTATTGTCCTATCCTTATACACTTTGGGAAATCTATAGTCAGGAAGATAAGTAGTGGTGGTTGGGTCCTCATGTTGTGACAAGATGACCAGAAATAGAGAGAGAAAGTCGTCCAGTTATGGCAGCTAGTATCGTGACTGCCAATTTCAGACTAATATTGAAATGATGGAGTTTATAACCGAAGCTGCTTCATCCTTAGTATTTTAAACTACAAGTTGATAAATCACATACAAGGGGTACAAGATGCAGAGAGAATAAAACTTAATAACAAATGTTCAGCAAAAAGAAGCTATAGTGATCCATTGTTTTAAATTTCTGAACAGTCTTCTCAGGCAACTTATATGCATCAAGCCTAATCTTAGTGAAACAGTGTTAAAGAGTAGGAGGTACTTGACTAAGATGTCAATGCATAAAATAGAACCTATATTAAGTCACATTTTACTGTATTTCTTTCAATAATATTTTGATATTTTGTTAGCATTTCTCAATAAGCAAATAAGCAATCAATTTAAGACACAGAGATGTAGAGGTGATGAAGGTTTGGAGATTCTCTGTAGTTCATGATGGTTCCTGCTAAGAAGCTCATAACTGAAGTACTGTGGCTAACCCTCCTGATGGAAGGATATGACCTCAGCATCACAGGTTTAAAGATGTCATTTCAGATCTAAATATAGACCTGGAATTTATATTGAATCATGGTCTCAAAGAAATGAAAGAACAGTATGATTGTAGATAGTTAAGTTTAATGAACAAGAAATGTAAGAGGAAATAAAGGGATGGAACATTGAAATAAAAGCAGAAAATGCTGAAAACACTCAGCAGGTCAGGAAAGAGAAACGGTTAACGTTTCAGATCCAGAACCTTTCATCAGGTACTAGACTTGAAAAATTAACTGTTTCTCTTTCCACAGGTGCTGCTGAGTGTTTCCAGCATTTTCTGTTTTTAAGTTCAGATTTCCAGCATCTGCTTCCAGCATCAAATCCTGTTTGATTTTCATTTACTATCGAAATTAGTCTTAGTCTCTGTTTTCACATGGTGAGTGAAGTTAGTAGAACTGAATGTCAGGAGAGAGGTAAGAACGAGACAAATTTCATCTGCAAGAGAATTTTAAAAATATATTTATTTATATTTTGGACTGAGGGCATCATTGGCAAAGCCAGCATTTATTGTCTATCCATAATTATCCTGAACAGAGTGGCTGCTTAGGTGATTACAGAGGACATTTAAGAATAAACTACCTTGTTGTAGGTCTGGAGTTATATGAATACTAAAATGGTAAAGGATGGCAGATTTCCTGCCCTGAAGGACATTAGCAAACCAAACATTTCTTTAATGGCAATCCAGTAGTCTTGTGATCACTGTTACAAAGACAAACACTTAATTTAAAAAATTTCAAATAATTAACTGGATTTAAATTCCACAGCTGCCATGGTAGCATTTTGAATTTAGTGTCTGAATTGTTACTGTAGTCTTCTGGATTACTCGCAGTACATGAAATTTTTAAATGACAGGATTGTTAATCATTTAGAATAGCTGCAATTATTTTTAGAGGGTTTTGGCAGGATGGTCGAGAAATTCAACATCATCTTCTCAATGCTAAACTGACATTACCTGTCTCTCTGATGCTGTTTCAAAAAGCTCCAAAAAGATTGCAAAAATTGATAGCATCATTTAAAGAAAACAGCATTGTTGGGTTCTATTGTGTAAAGTCGTGTTGCTTCAGAAAAAGTAGGTGTTATTGAAAGGCTCTAGATGAGTTTCTAGCAGCACATGTTACAACCTCATCAGCTCGCTCTTAAAGGCACCAGTGATTCTTAAACTCTAACTAACTCTCTCTCCCCCGTTCCCCCCACCACCACCTCTCTCTTTTTTCCATTTCCCTGCTGCACTGCCTATTTTGTGCCTTTGCCCATTATCTACTATCCTCCATCCCTGTGTCTCTCCCTCCCCATTAACCCCACTACATCCACAACCATGCAAACATTCATGGGGGACACAAAGTTGCATCCACCTGACTACCTTTTGCAATTGCTATCTGTGTACCAAAGATCACCAGGAACAGGCACCTCGGTACATCAGGTTGACTCCTCTGGAGGACAAAATGCTGGTTCTGATAGGTGCAGGGAAAATAGGTCCAAGCACCAAAAGAAGTAGAGCTAGTCTGCGACCTGTCAGGTATAACCTCACTGCATTTCAGTGCTACGTCCATCATCAAAGATCCTCACCATCTGGGCCATGCCATCTTTTCGCAGCTACCGTTGGACAGGAGGTACAGAAGCCTGAAGTTCCACACCACCAGGTTCAAGAACAGTTACTTCCCTTCAACCATTCAGTTCTTGAACCAACCTGCACAACCAAAGTCACTACCTCAGTATCTCAGTATAGCAACACTATGACCACTTTGCACTAAAACGGACTTTTTTTGTTCTATTTGTGTTCTTTCTTGTAAAAATTGAGTTTAATTTATGTTTTTCTTATGAATGCTGCTTATCTGATGCTATGTGCCTGTGATGCTGCTGCAAGTAAGCTTTTCATTGCACCTGTGCATATGACAATAAACTTTTTTTTAACTTTTACCTCACTCATGGAGAACCACATCTAAAATCAAGGGTGCTCATTTCCAACCATTCTCAATTCATGGTGCCTTCACATATCAGTAGCACATAAAATCGTTACATCAGCCAGGTACAAACAACAAACTATGGTCTGTTGTACAAATATCAATAAGGTACATTTGGACAATCAGAGATCCCAGCAATTTCACATGTCAGGACACTCTTCACAATCCAGCACCATCCTAAGGGTACCACAGCCCTGGGTCTTGCATAAATATATATCTTTACATGTATACTATCCAAGGTAAACATGTTTATTACAGACACCACCAGAATGCATGTACTCAGATACCATTCCAAGACAAATATCAAAATGGAGCAAGAGCTAGAGATGGTTATGACATGTTATGCATGACTTAGACAGTATAAGGCTTCTGCATTGTAAGAACTCTCACTATGGTAGCATCATATATTGTATATGTAGGCAAAGCTTATGATAAGTTGATTACTCATAACCTTAGGTAGTCCTTCATGAAAATGCCTTATCTCTTGCAATCTTGTCCAGTGGTGCCAGCCAATCTTTCAGTATGAGCTCATTACTTTTACACATTTAATATGTGGTTTCAAACATATCCAGGAGTCAATATTTGCCAGAAGATGCAGGCTGCAATGCATTGCAAATGTTCACATGATAGTTATAAGGTATGTTTGGTGATGAGGCATTGCTGCAGGAGAATCTAGAATATATTTCTTTTTTCATTAAGCTCTAGAAGGGAATCCTGAACTGTAGCCTGCTTCTCCAGAGGAGATCCAGTGTCACCTGCAGAGCAGGAGGAGATGGCATTTCTAGTTGCTGCATTCGAAGAATGCCCCATAGCTCTGGTGCACCTGTCCCTACAGGGCATCAGTTCAGATAATGGCATTCCAAGGGAAGAGATCAAATTAAGGGAGAGACATGACAATATTGGGCTGCAGTCAAACAGGAGAAAAAGAGATACTGTCCCTGACTGTTTCAGCGTAGAGGGGTTAGGTAAACTCCACTTGACCTGTAAGCTGTCTCCATAAGATGAGTTAGAGCATGGAGTCCCAGTCCTTATTCCTCCAGGAACTAGTTCAGAGCCATTCCTCGGCAGTGATACACTTTGCTGTGCCAAGCAAGAGAAAAGCTGAAGAAACATGATAGCTGAAAGAGCAGGTTTCTGCCTCTATTGATGCACAGTAACTGTCATCCAGAGCTCTGCTAACCCGAGTCAGCAACAGGCTGATCCCCAGGGACAGCACCTCACTGTTCTGTGGGAAATTATAAGATAAGATATCTTTATCAGTCACATGTACAGTACATCGAAACACACAGTGAAATGCATCTTTTGCATAGAGTGTTCTGGGGGCAGCCCGCAGGTGTCACTGTGCTTCCGGCACCAACATAGCATACCCACAACTTCCTAACCCGTACATCTTTGGAATGTGGGAGGAAACCAGAGCACCCGGAGGAAACTCATGTAGTCATGGGGAGAACATACAAACTCCTTACCGACAGTGGCTGGAATTAAACCAGGGTCGCTGGTGCTGTAATAGCGTTATGCTAACCACTACACTACTGTGGTGCTGCAGCCAAGGAGCAGATAGCCATGTTTTACAGTTTATTAGCATGGTTCTGGAGGGTATAATGACAATTATGCAATCTGCCTAGTACTATGAGAATGCAGTTGTCTCAGGACGTCAAGATCTCTCCTGCAGCTACTAGCTCTCAGGTACTCCCAAACCATTGTAAACAAGGTTACCTTCCCAAACTGAAGGCACATCTCAGTCTGAAGCTGGCTCATCAAGGGCATGAGTTCATCATGCACATCCTGAGGGGACATCTGTATGTCAGGGGCAAGAAGAGAGCAAGTCTTCCAACAGTAAGACGACAATAAGACAGGAGGTAATATAGTGCAGTGGTGGGGTTTCCAAGGCTACATGGAAAATCACGAAACTAAGAGCTATCGCTGGTGAATTGATGTTGATTCATTGTTTAAGTTTCCTTTGCAACCAAATATTTTGTTCTGTTAAAGTTATTCCATTTGTGCAGCTCATGCTGAGTGAATCCATTCAACTTATCTGATTGTAGACTCTGCACATGTTTTTATCATTTGTTTTCTTACCCTCACTTAACCTAGATAAGTCAGCTAACGGCATTGAAAATTTTGTGCAGCTGCTACTTCAAAGCCCAAGGGAGTGCCTTTGTAAAGGTTTGCAAGTTGTAGCCTATTATTATTTCTACAAGACCTTGAATTTTACATAGAACAGTACAGCACAGGAACAGGCCCTTTGGCTCACAATGTTGTGCTGAACTAATGGTGCCAAACTCCAGCCCACAATGTTGTGCCGAATGTTTGTTTCTTGTATGATCCTTGTCCATTCCTGCGATAACCCTCATGTAAATATTTAAAGGAAAAGACAGTGAACCAATCGGAGGTGTCATGTTATGAGGCTACAGCAGTTTAGACAGGTACTTTATAGATCCTGGCCTCAGGGAGGAAACAACACTGCCAATGGTAGCCTGTTATGATGCGGCTTGCTTACAACATGATGATTTAATATTAGCAAAAATAGTGGGCTCTTGAAATTTATTCAGAGGCTTATAATGTGACTTTCCATAGAGATAGGGTTTCTTCAGAAATTATAGAGTAGTGCATTTTACATTAAACCCATTCTTTGTTATTGTCCTCACCTGCTATTTAACTCCCCTCTCCACCTCCACCCATGATGAGCTGAGATGCTTTTGAAAATGTGTCAGTGATCTCAAATTAGCACTTCCACTGACAGATGCAATACACCAGAAGGTCACACCATGTCTTATGCCTTTCTGTTTGAGAACTGGCTGTCATTGAAGTCATTGCTTTTTGAAGACTCACAGAAGGGGAGAGAAAGATGTATCTGCCTGAAGTACAAAGTTGCACACATGTAATTCATTCCTTGTGACATAGACATGGCTGAAAAGGCCTAAATTTATTGCCCAAACCATAATATCCCTTGAGAAGGTGGTGGTAAGCACCTGTTTCAGTCTATGGTGAAGATACTCTTCTTATGTTGTATGGTAGAAGGTTCCAGGATTTAGACCCAATGACAAAAATGGAATGGCGATATATTCCCAAGTCAGGTTGGTATAAGGCTAGAGGGGGAATATGCAAGTGGTAACATTTCCATGTGCCTGTTGTCCTTGTGCTTCTTGGTTTTAGAAGTTGTGTATTTGGGAGGTGCCATTGGAGTAGCCTAGGCAAGAATGGTATTGCAATTTGTATACAGAGCACACTGCAGCTATAGTGCACCAGTGGTGAATGAAACGAATGTTTATAGGGCAGACAGGATGCCAATCAAATAGCCTGCTTTGTCCTGGATGGTATCAGACTTCTTGATTTTTATTAGCAGTGCACTCATCCAGGCAAGTGGAGATATTTCATTAAGCTTATGACTTGTGTATTGGAGATGCCGGAAAGGTCAGGAGGTCAGTCAATCACTACAAGATGTTCAGCTTCTGAGCTGTCTTACAACTAAAGGTAGCTGATTAGATTCTGTTTTATTGAAGAATTATTATGGATTACTTTATGGTACAAGTGCTATATGCCAATTATCAGCCCACACCTCAATGTTGTCCATGTCTTGGTGCATGCACACGTGGACAGCTTTACTTCCTGAGGAGAGACAAATGGAACTAAACATTGGTCAATCATCTGCAAATATTCCCGCTTTATATTGGAAAGAACATGAAGCAGTTGAAGATGGTTGGGCCTGAGATATTGCCTAGAGGATTTCTTGCAGAGAGGCTGGGATGATTGACTGCTGTAAACCATTGACTCAAACCATTGGGATATTGTTTCTCTTTGATGCCTATTACTTTCAGTTTTACTTGGATCTTTGATTTTATATTTGGTCAAATGTTGCCTTGATGTCAAGGGCAGTTATCCTCTGGAATGCAATGTTTCTCTTCCAAATGCTTTCTGTCTGTGGGTATTAAACTGTGAAGTTAGTCAGAGAGTCATACAGCATGGCAACAGGCCCTTTGGCCCCACTGTCCACTGATCAAGGTGCCTACCCGAGCTGATCCCATTTACCTGTGTTTGGTCCATATCCCTCTAAATATTTCCTATCCATGAACCTAATGTCTTTGAAACATTGTAATTGTACCCATCTCTACAATTCCTCCTGGCAGCTCTTTCGTATATCCACCAGCCTTTGTGTGAAAAACTTGACCCTCAGGTTTCCCTTTAAATCTTTTCCCTCTCACCTTAAATGTATTTCCCTCGACAAACATCAGGGGACCCAGCACTGATCAAAGCAGTACAACCCCACTGTTTACAGGCCTCTATTCTGAAAAAACAACCCTTCACTACCACCCTCTAACTCCTTCCACCAAGCCAATTTTGTTAGTTTCGTAATTGAATAGGCTGTTATGCCAAAGCTCATAGAGATTTGGCGACAATTTCAAGCAAGATCATGCAGTTACAGAGTATATCTTAATCAAGTTAAAATCAGATCCTTTGCAGCTTGTGTCTCAGTGTTCCATTGAATCGAGAGGAGATTAAGGGCCTTGTTCACATTCATATTTTCTATTGCTCCAGTTCTACATTGCCATTAATGTATGACTGCAAGTGTTGTTAAGTGAGCCATTTGATGAGCACCTGAGTGGTCTGTAAATGGGAAGAATAAATTAACAGAAAGGCATTCAGCTTCTGAGATTAATCCAAAATGCAGCAGCTGCTTGGCTTGGAAAACAAAGCAATTTTACATAGTGAGGAATAGCATTCGTATTTTTGCAGTTGGACAAGAACAGCACAAAGGCCCAGTGACCGAGTAGAGATGACTTTCTGGATAAATAGGTGAAACATAATGATGTGGTATCAAGAATCTGAGATGAAGGGCCAAGCCTGAAAGCAAACACAATCACCAAGATGAAAAGAATAGAAGAGAAAGAGATAAAATTAGGGCTCATCAGTTAGCAGATGTCAAGCTTGTGTTACTCAAGAGACGTGGAATATTATTGCTGTTGCTATGGACTCTAAATCCGGATGATACAACTTGTTAAACTGCTTCCTCATGGCTCCTGTGACCTCGGTTCAATCTTGACCTCTGGTGCAGTCTATATGGCGTTTGCATTTTCTCTCAGTGACCACGTGTGTTTCTTTCAAGTGCTCTAGTTTCCTTCCACATCCCCAAAACGTGCAGGTTGGTAGACTGTACATTGCCTTCAGTATGTAGATGAGTGGTAAAATCTGGGGAAAGTTAAAGAGAATAAAGTGGGTTAAGGTAGGATTAGTGCAAGTGGCTGCTTGATGGTCAGCGCAAATTCAGTGGGGCAATGGGTTTATTGCAGTGTTGTATCTCTCCATGACTCTATTATGTTCCTCGTAACTCACATCTAATGCCTTTATTTCATTGACCTTTATTCCATTTACTGCTCAGATCAGAAAAATAGAAAAATCTATAAATATACAATAAAATCAAATGATGCTGAAAATACATGGCAGCTCAACCAGCATTTATGTAAAGAGATAATGGCATTAACAATGAGTGAAGAGTAATCCTCCAGCTATATTGTCTGCACTCCAGCAATGCTCCCTCACCTGTACGTGTCATAAAGTGGCTTACTAATTGTAATCAGTGGCAGGTTGTTGCAAAGGTAGATAATCTTGCAGAGATGAAGGTGTGAGAAAATCTTATCTCATGGTCAAATAGGCTATCAGCCATTTGAGTTAACCTCCAGCAAGTATAAAGTTTCCAGCAGGGGCCAATGACATCAACTTCAATCTTCCCTATGTTTACCAAGGGAAATCAAGAAGGAGATAAACATGTTGTTTCTCAAGTAAAATGCAATATTAGCCCCTTTAAGAAAAGACTGCAAGCAGAACTTCACAGAATCAACCAAACTAAAAATCTGCAGTGCAGTAACATGGACCTTATCACGGAATAACACTGAGACTCAAATTCACTTAGATGAAGGAGAGAATACTGATGCATTTGATCAGTGATGGTGCTAAAGGGCTGTTCAAGTCAGTATCATCAGTGGCTCAGACTAAGGGGAGAGCTTAACAGCCGCAATGTTCCAGATATTTAAATTAACCCATTTTGCTTAATTAAATGTAGAAGAAAAAATCCATTTGGTGTATTAATCATATTTTTCCACAGGCCAGATACAATCTATTCTAGCTCACATACGATGCAATCTATTTAATTTTCTGTGCAAAGATTTTTCCAATGTTTCATATTGCTCTCAATCAATGAATCAGATAATATTCCCTTTTTAATGTTAGGATCACATTGTTTATCCAACCTCTTATGCTCACTATTTCTTCTTAACTCCATCCCCCAATGCCTGCAGTGTTGTTGCAAAGGTGCCACAAACAAACACTGCTTGCAATCCAATACTTCACCCAGGTGGCGATAGATGTGTATGCTGAGTCAGTAACTGTCAATAGGCTTTCTGACAGTTAAGATGTATATGAAACAAAAATACAAGATCAAATTTAAGATATCTGAATTGGAGAGCAAGATAAACTTCTTCAGATAGAGTTGTAATGTAATGGAATTCACTTCCAGCAGTAGTGGTTAAGACAGTAACAACCATAGCATTCAAGCTGAGATGGCATAAGTGGATGAAAAAATAGAGCATTTTGGAATGGCCCCTGTAAGTTATATTTAGAGATGTTGGCCTGCAGAGAGGTAAAAATTGAAGCTACATGATTGGTCAGAGGTTCAGATTTTGTTGGAGAATGATGGAAAGTAGAAAACCTGGATTGAAATATTACAATAATTGAGGTCGGTTGTAGAACTTTTGCCACTTCAAATGGAGATGGAATCACTCAGCCCACATGCAGGATCATCCCCATAAATGATTCACTGTTCAGTACATTTTGTCGTTGAACTATCTTGCCAGACCATTACACATTCTTACATATCCACAACTTCAAAGAGCAGGGGCTCTTTTTTCCTCAGCCAACATCATCAAAACATTGATTCTTTTGCTATATGAGAACCTGCATACAAAATGGCTGCTAACTTTCATTGCATTTCAACAGTGATTAAACTCAAAAGTATTTTGTTCTCTGTGAAGGGCTTCTTCCTGCACTGTCAATTAACAACCTCTGAAACCATTCAATGCTCAATTAATCCATCCACTGCATTGTGATTGGTGTCTGTCAGTCATTGTTCTCTCCCCCACCTTCCAATCTCATTGTTTGATGATATTTATTTGCTGAATGTTATTGCAATTGCTGTTCATATTTCAGTCTTTGGTTCTGATGAAGAGTTACACCCCAAATTATGACTTTTCTTATTACAGATACTGATTGAGCTGCTATGTATTTCCAGCATTATCTGCTTTAATTTCAGATGAGCAACATTTGCAGAGTTTCTTCTAACGTTGCTGATCCAAAAATTCCATGGAATATGGGATATAATAGAAAGGCAGGATTTACTCAGTAAAATAGACATTGAAATAAAAGGAGAAATCTAATATTGAAAAAATCTATTTTGTGAAGATGATTTTTTTTGTTAAGGAAAGTTAAGTAAGAGATAGCTTCTGGTACTCTGAGAAGTGTGGAAAGATAATTGATGCTTCTCTTTAATGTGCTTGCACTGTGTTTAGGATTAGAACAGATTGGAAAATCCCTAGGCAATTTTTTGTTTTTTCCCTTCACTGCCCCAAGTTTAAGGGATTGCAATACCAGACAAACTAAGTTTTACATATCAATGCTTTAATGTTCAGCAATCCAGGAGTGACGTATCGACTTCTAAAACTCTGATGAGCTTTAAGATGTAATCACAGCAGACTAATGATTTGTAACCCAATGTTCCTGCTATAGTCAATCTAGAATAAATAGAATTCTCCAACATAAATTTCTTTCAAACTAACTTGACAGCAAATCTTCCACCATAGCTTTGGATATGCTGCCTTTTCTGACTCTTCTGTAGAGGTTTTCTCTGTAGGAGTAAAATTAATGTTTTTGGATTTGATTATTTCTTAGTCCATTTTTCATGTTTCCGGTGAAAGTACTACCTAATGTGCCAACAATTGTTTGCAACAGACCTCAATATATTTTTCTACTTCAGTGTCAATTTCCATAAGTGTTTTGGAGGTTAAATTGGATAGCACCTTTGGGGTTACACAGAGGCACTGCTAGTAAAGCTGCTGCCTTGCAGCTCCAGTGAGTTGTGCCCAATCCTGACCTCCAGTTCTGTCTACATGGAGTTTGCATGTTCTCCCTGTGACTGGGTGGGTTCCCTCCAGGTGCTCCAGTTTCCAGTATGTTAATTGTTCACTGTAAATTGCTGCATGTATGTAGGTGAGTGATAGAATCTAAGGTAGAATGTGGGAAAATGAGTGTAGGATTTATGTAAATAGATGCATGATGGTTGGCATGGATTCAATGGGCTGAAGGTCTTTTTTCTGTGTTATTTGAGCTTATAACTTTGTTGAAAAAGAGTAATGGAATCAAGATTTGCAGTTAATCCATGCCAATCTATTAGGATCTAGACAGCACACTAAATTCCAATTACAAATATTCTCATCATAATTATGTGAAAGCCCAGCCAGCACTGACCGTAATTTTGAGTAGATTTTGCTCCAGTAAGGGATGCAGTTTTGGAATGGTGAGTAATAGTCCAATCTTATATATATAAATATGCAGTTTTTAATTCAACCAACTATAATTTCACTCTTGGTCTTTCACTGAAATTTTGCCTGCAAGCTATGCTTAACATCTTTATGGCATATTCCCAACACTGGTAACCCCACTGAATCACCTCTCCAGATAGATCTATGTATTTCTGATCACTCATCCTGCTCTCCAATTATTGCTGCAACATAATTGTCTTCATAATACAAATACATATTACATTACACACTTTTGACCACTACCATCCAGTTATCTGAAGATAAGAAACAGTTCATATAAAATCCAACGCAGAATCAAAAAAGTAGTTACAACATGGAAGGAGGCCATTCATCCCATTATGTCCATGCAGGCTCTCTATTAGGACAATGCTTTAGTTCTCCATTGACTTTCTCCATAACCTTGCAACCTTTCCTCCACAATATATTTATCCAATTCCCTCTTGAAGGCCACAATGGAACCTACCTCCACCACATCTGCAGACAGTGCGTTCCAGATTCCCACCCACATGCTGTGTAAGAAAAGTTTTTCCTCATGTCACTCTTATTTCACTTTCCTTTTAGATTATACCCTGATCTCTAGTCCTCAACCCTGTCACCAATGGAACAGTGTCCCACAATGCAATTTGTCCAGACTTCTCATCATTTTATATACTTCTATCAACTCTTCCCTCAGCTTTTTCTCCAAAGAAAACAGTCCCCACCTCTCCAATCTATCCCTGTAGCTGTGGTTCCTCATTCAAGGAATCATTCTTATTGATTTTTTCTGGACCCTTTCTTATGTCTTCACATCCATCCTGTAATGAGTTGACCAGAATTGAACACAATACTCCAGTTTAGGCACGACTTCCCTACACTGTACTCTATACCTCTATGTCTCAGAACACCAATAACACAGATAAAGCACAGAATTTTGAATGGGTTATCAACTGAACTACCCTGCCAGTTTCAATGATTTTGGCACATATACACACAGGTCCCTTTGCTTCTACATCACTTTTAGAACAGCATCTTTTGTGGTCTATTGTCTTTTCTCATTCTTTCTACCAAACTTCATCTGCCATGTGTCTGCCCATTCCACCAGCCTGCTTATATCCTGCTGCAATCTGTCTCTGTCGCTGTACTGCCAAGTGTTGTGTCATTCACACACTTAGAAATTGTGGCTTGCACCCAAAGTCTAGGTCATGACTATAGAGCCAAATAAAGTACTGAGACAAATAATTGTTATGAAGTAGTTATAATTATCATCAAATTTGTTACATTATTGGATATCATGAACTTGGTTCAACAACTTCTTTAATTTCTTCTTAAGGATCTCCATCTATGTGTCCCTAGTTTCATCTCAGCCTACATTATAACCCGCATTGACTCACTGTAGAACTGGAATGTCCTTTATTCTGCTGTCCCTTTGAAGCCACTGAGTTATTTCTACTGATTTTCCCTTTTTAGATCATCTTTAAGGCTCTCATCTTTGCCATGACTGTGATCAACTGTGCCCCCCACCTCCACCCTCACCCTCCCTGCAACTTAAGATAATTTGTTTTCTCACTCTCCCAGGTCTTTGACCTGAAACACTCACTCTGTCTCTCTTTCCACAGGTTCTGCCTGACCTGATGAGTGTTTTCTATTTCACACTATCTTGTCACATTATTGCATGACTGTATTGGGCTGACATTACCTGCTCTGACATAGGATCTTTCGAACTTTGGAACTTCCTCCATATTACTCTCTTTAAATCATCCAATTTAATCTGCAGATAATTCAGGCTATTCAGTAATTCTATAAACAGTAAGACTGTTACAGACAACAAGTACTCCCACAGTGGATTCTTAACTTCTCCATCAATATTGTTATCTTATCATAGCACCTCAGGCTGAGCTTTGTGCTTCTCATTTTAGACTCATGTAATGGTCCATCCATTGTCCTGAAACTCTGATGAACTGGCTCTCTCATATTGTTCACACAGTACAGATTCTTCCTCTGAAATACTTGCCATCAAGATTTGTAAAATAGTTCCAATATTCTAAAAAATCTAAATCATTTTAGGAGCAATGCCCTAGATTTGGGCTTATCATAATGTATTGTCTTTATCATGATGTATTGTCTTTCACTAGCCCTGATCTCAGAACATCCTTTCCTCTGGAACACCTCACCCTGGTCTAATTTTATAACCAGCTGATTACATTGCTTTGCAAGTCTGTTTTCTCATTCTACTGGTGGCCTCAGAAAGTGCTTCTTGATTGATAAAATAAGATAAGATTTCTTTATTAGTCACATGTACATCGAAACACACAGTGAAATGCATCTTTTGTGTAGAGTGCTCTGGGGGCAGCCCGCAAGTGTCGCCACGCTTCCAGTGCCAACATAGCATGCCCATAACTCCTAACCTGTACATCTTTGGAATGTGGCAGGAAACTGGTGCACCTGGAGGAAACCCATGCAGACACAGGGAGAACATACAAACTCCTTACAATGGCCGGAATTGAACTCGGGTCGCTGGCGCTGTAATAGCATTACGCTAACCGCCACACTACTGTGCCTGCCCCTATTTCTTCACTGCCACTATAATTCTATAACTGTTTCACATGTTGACCCATGGTGAAATAGATACATGTCCAACCCTGTTAGCAGACACCCTAAAAATTAGCAGTGCTGATCCATGATTCTTAAATAATGTTGTCTGTGTTTCCTTGATATCTTCAAAATATATCCTTTGTTCATATTATGCAGTGTGTAGACGTGACACTTCCATTCATCGCCATTTGGCTTCACCATAACCTTGGCTCTACATCCACTACCTTCGATTTCCTCAGTATGCATCATTTTCATATACTGGCCAAACTGCTGAGCTCACCTTTCAGCTTGAGCTTCACATTCCACACCAGATGGACAATCTTCAAAGTTTTATCACTGCTGCTACTCTCATTGACAGAACTGCCTATATCTGCTACACAATCATCCAGGATTGTACATTCATTATCTTGAGAGTTGCATGATAGCCACCAGAGTATCATTTTCCATGCTAATTCATTGGAGCGGTAGCCTATAAACTTGGTCTGTTAGTGTTTGTGAGCCGGCTTTAAAACTTACCTGACCAGTTAAGCAAAGGCAGTGAGCCTTGAAGCTTCAGAAGCTCTTGGATCTCCTCTCTGGTTAATGCTATAATCCTTTCAAAACACAGTCCCTCAATCCAAGTGTTTTGATACAGTTGGTACACGTGATCATAGAGTCAACAGCACAGAAAGAGACCCTTCATCCCACCATGTGTGAACACTGTGGAAGGCAAGGTTTTTTTTATTCCAAAATAAACTTTATTCATCATAAAAAACAAACTATATACAACAATAAAACAGTGCAAACCTTTACATTTGTGTACGGATCAATCATTAGTGTTACCTTTAAAAAAAACCACAACACCGATGCCACTCATGTGGCTCCCTGGGGTGCTACCCCAATCCCATATTTACAATATTTAAGGGGCTTCCTCGCCTGACCCCACCCCTCCCTCTCCAGTGGCAGAACCTTAAACTGCAGTCCTTCCCCACCGAGCCCTTGCGTTGGTTGCACCCAACTTCAGTGCGTCCCTCAGCACATACTCCTGCAGCCTGGAATGTGCCATTTGGAAGCACTCTCCTAAAGACGTCTCGCAGTGCTAGGAGACCAACAAGTTTCGGGCAGAGCAAAGGGCATCTTTCACCGAGTTGATGACCTTCCAGCAGCAGTTGATGTCCGTCTCCGTGTGTGTCCCCGGGAACAGCCTGTAGATCAGAGAATCCTAGGTTACACAGCTACTTGGAATGAAACATGACAAGAACCCTTGCATCTTTTGCCACACCCTCCTCGCAAACCCACAGCCTGCAAAGAAATGGGCGATCATCTCGTCCCCAGTGCAGTCCTCCTGGGGGCAGCGTGTGCTGGGACTGATGTTTCGACCATGCAGGAAGGATTTGACTGGGAGGGCCCCTCTCACCGCCAGCCAGTGAGGTCTTGGTGCTTGTTAGTGAGTTCTGGAGATGAGGCATTCTGCCAGATGGTCTGGACAGTCTGCTCAGGGAACCACCCCACAGTATCCATCGAGTCCTTCTCCTGCAGTGTCTGCAGGATGTTCCGTGCTGACCACTGCCTGATGGACTTGTTGGTCTGGAAGAACTTTTCCATGAAGGACAGATAGTGCGGCAACGTCCAGCTGACTGGGACGTTGCATGGCAACAGGGCCAGGCCTATCCTTCGCATCACCGGGGAAAGGTAGAACCTTGGCACTTAGTGACACTTGGTGCCCACGTACTTTGATTCCATGCACAGACTGATGCAGCCACAGACGAAGATGGTCATCAGGATGAGGGCGACATTGGGGACACTTTTGCCCCCATTGTCCAGGGACTTGTGCATGGTGACCCATTGGACCCCCTCCATCTTGGATCCCCAGATGAACTGGAAGATGGCACGGGTGATTTCCAAGCCAGAGGAGCGAGGAACAGGCCACACCTGCGCCGTATAGCAGCCCTGAGAGCACCTCACACCTGATGACCGAGTTCTTCCCAGTTATTGAGAGGGAGCGCCGTTCCCACAGTCCCGGGGTTAAGATAATGTGCAGGCAGAGATGGTTTGCAGATAATCTGCAGTCACTCATGCTGAGCAAGGTTCTTGAGAGCACAGCTCCTCTTTATACAGCATGGGAGCTGAGGTCACCAGGCATACCAAGACAAGACAAGATGTAAATGAAGGACTGCAGGGCACACACTAATTATTGGACAATTCTAATACCAACTCAAAAGTATTATTGGCTATTCACATGTAGTTTCTATTGGTCATTAACACCTATATTAATGGAACGTGATTGATACTTTATGCACGCAAATGATGGATTCTAAGGTTCCCAAAGATTTTAATTGGTCAATATCTGTTTAAAAAGACAACTCTTTGTTGAAACTTCAGAATCTTTCGGTGACAGGGGCTGGACTGCCTTCTTTGTGCACAAGTAAATAAAGTGTGATTCAGAAACAAGTGCAAGTTGTCAGAGTCCAGTTAATCGGTGACAACAGTTTCTTGGAGGTTCCACCGAGATGGCTAACCTTCAGCTTCACTATACAGGATAAGGGTGTTCAGCCCCATTGACCGATCAGTCTCGAGTCCGCGACAGCTCATATTTGAGCAAGTGGGACTGAGTCTGTTGCTGGAACACTAATTCCTTCCCGTGTAGGGTAGTTGAAGTATGCCCTCGTATAGTCACCAAAAGGGGTAGCAATTGGTTGAGCAATTGTGACAGGAGGTTTGAGTCCCCCATTCAGAAACAAAGAGGACTGCAGCAGTCGGAGGTTCGAGTCCCCGACCAACGTGCCTTAGGTTGAGTTCAAGTTCCGTGAGTGAGCACCTGTGGGCTGGGTCCCATGAAGAGAAAAAAAAACAAACAAAAAAAAGAGGAATAGGGAGAAGGAATGTTGTATGTCAGTGTAAAATGTTTTCTTTTCCATGTGTGAGTGTGAATGAATATGTGAGTGAAACTTTAAAGAGAAAATGGGAGGAGCCTTGTCAAAAGACTGCCCCGGACCCCCTAAGGGGACACCAGGGGTGTACATGCTTTTTCACTATGGACCAGAAAGTGTTAAGTATGTTGATGAGTGGGTTAAGTGGACCCAGGGAGCAGATAGAGTTTCCCTCCTGACAATATTTTTAATGCAGACCGTCTGGAGTGCCTACAGAAGGCATGAGCAGAGAGAGAAAAAAATGCAAGAGTAATGGGTTGGTCTGCATTTATTCACTGGAAAAGTGAGATGCAGAATCAGTTGGATGAATCTCACAGGAAGAGCAAGGAAAGTGTACAAGAGGTGCTGGAGAAAGGGGAAAGACAGAAAGGACAGGGGAAGATAATGGTGTCAGCCTCAGTGTTTGAAAAGAAACCACCGGTTCTGGAATCAGAGGATGAAATAGTTGACTATAGCCCTCTGCACCCTTGCTTCCCTCAGCCACAGTTACAACAAGGCTCACTCCTAGTGTCACTCCCTGAGTACTCGGCGGTGCCAGCATCAGCTACTGCCCCACCGCAGTCGGAGGTTCCCGATATAATCTAACAAATGTTGTGAGGGAGTGTTTCCCCTCGCACTGTCGATTGGCATAAAATACACAGTACCGTGCAAAGGCAAAGATTTAATTTTACGATTGTGATTTGATTTAAGATTGTGAGTGTTTTGCAAAATTGTCAAAGTCAGTTACAACACCAGAAATCTAAATCTGCTGAAGCAGGTGGGGACACGTTACTTGTATCAGCACTGGGGGTTACTCCATGTCAACCAGCCTGGGGTTGGGGCAACGGACACCATAGGGGTAGAGGATGGGAATGTCCACGAGGGGTTTGTTTGGTTTGCGGACAGCCTGGCCACTGGGCTCCAGGGTGACCTCAGCGCCAAGGCAACAGATGCTGTAATTGTAGTTAAACTTTCATCACAAGAATTCATTCCTAGGTTTGGAATCCCTGAGAAGATATCAAGTGACAACGTTTTGCAGTGTAAACTCTACCTCACTTGCCCGTACCACCCACAGTTGACTGGGGCAGTGGAGCGACAGAACAGAATCCTGAAAAACAGACGGACTCAATTATGCGAGGAAACGGGACTGAAATAGCCAGAGGTGCTTCCACTGGGCCTCATGACCATGCTCTGCACTTCAAACCACGTAACAGGCCCATCTCCACATGAGATAGTGTCGGGACGTCCCATGCGCTTACTAGTTGAGCCTCCTCTTTCTGTCAAACAGATGGACATCCATAACATGAGTGAAAACATGTTGCAGTATTGTATGCCACTAACGTGAACTCTTAAAAGTTTCCATCAACAGATAATTGAAGCTGAGGAGGTTGTGACGACTACAGAATGCCGTACCTACCAGCTGGGATATTGGGCGCTCACGAAATCCTATCAACAGAAAAATTGCCCTGATCCCCAGTGGGAAGGTCCATATCAAGTGTTGCTGACCACGCACACTGCCATGAAGGTCCAAGGCAAACTGACCTGGGTCCGTGCATCGCATGCCAAACCTGCTGCGCCAATGGACTAGGGAACCGGTGGCAAAGAAGGCCCCGAGGACAAGAACTAACTAACTGAATTATTTGATCACTATCATTGGTGGTTTTAGGTTATGGATATTCTGTGGCCATCACACCACACGTCCACACTGACCATCAAGCACCTATCTATAGTAACCCCATTTACCAGCACCTGCTCTACAGCCTATAATGCCTTGGTAATTTAAGTGCTCGTCCAGATGCTTCTTAAATGATACGAGAGTACCTGCCTCCATCTCCTTCTCGGACGGTGCATCTTAGATTGCAGCCACCCTCTGGGTGAAACATTCTTCCTCAGGTTCCCTCTAAACTTTTTACTCCTCACCTTAAACCAATGCCCACTAGTATTATACATTTCTGTTATGGGAAAAGTTCTTTCTTTACTTCCCACACCTCTCCCCACCCTGCACCCCAACCAATAATTCAACATTTGCAAATCCCTTATCAATATCTCACTACATTAGAATTATTTCAGCATCTGTGTTGATCCAACAACTGATGTTTTGAAACTGAATTTTGAGGATTCTATTTTCAGATTTCTAGATGTTTTGTTTCCTGCAGGATGAACTGCAATAATGCTGAGTAATGAAACATTATTCTGCATGGGACATGCTGAGTAAGAGCTTTTAACAATGCAGAAGAGAATGCATAGGAATAAAGCCTATTCTGTACCATCCAGACCAGGGTGGCTTCATTATTTCTGTTATATCGTATTCCCTCTTGACTATCTTTTCCATACTCTTCATTTTTACTTTCCTTGTTTTATAATATTTCTTACCAACTAAACTTATCTAACTCTATGGAGACACAAGAGAATGCAAATGCCAGAATCTGAATTAACAAACAAGATGATGTTGTACCTTAGCGGGTCAGGCAGCTTCTGTAAAGGGAACTGGAAAGTCAACATTTCGAGTCGAGACTCTTCAACTGGACTGGATATGGACTCTTCAGGGTTCCTTCATCTGGGCCCTGCAGTAGTCCAGATGAAGGGTCTTGACCCAAAACATCAACTGTCCATTTCCCGCCACAGATGCTGCCTGACCTGCTGAGTTCCTCCAGCATTTTATTTGTTTAGCTTCACTTATCCTTCATATGACCACTTTCTCAGAAACTTCCTCTGACTGCAAAACCCATTTCAGAGGGCCAGTCAGGAGTCAGTCATGCAATAGGGAAATAGGCCCTTTAGCATATCAACTCTGGACTGATCATCAACCACATATTTACACTCATTCTACATTAATCTTAGTTTTTACTCTTCCCACATTCTCTTCAACTTCCCCAACCCACCCCCAAATCTGACCACTCAGCTAACACTAGGAGCAACTTACAGTGGCCAATTAACCTGCTAACCTGCACATCTTTGAGACGTGGGAGGAAACTGGAGCACCAGATGAAACCCGGGGAGGTAACAGGGAGAACATGTAAACTGCATACAGACAGCGCCTGAGGTCAGGATTGAACCTGTGCCACTGTGAAGCTGAATTAATAACCTTTATTCTGCTCTCATCACCAAACTAACAGTTTAAACAATTACCAATAAGTACTCCTAATTTCTTAAATTTACATTAATGTAGCTAGTGACTCAAAGAGGTCATCAAACAAATTATTCCATCAGAAGTATCTAAAACAAATTGGAAGAGGTTAAACTGTTGGTGGGTAATTGAAAGTTTACCTTTGGGAGGTTGCTATATACACCTCAAGAGGTCTGTCCTGAAATTCCTATTGAAACATTTCCAACGTAGCATCTGGGAAAGGAAAACATATTAGCCCCCTATAGTGACTAAACAATTGACACCATACAGTTCAATTTTCCGGTGATGAGCTCTGAGGAATAGATTTCACTTTTGCCAAAGTATAAAATTAAATCAATTGATCTTCACTTAATCATCTTAAAGTCCACGGAGACTTGCACCCTCGATGACTCTGCTAATTGCTGAGACTCAACTGTAAAATGCAAGGTTAGCTTATTTGAATATAAATTGAGGGTTGTTGGAGTGCATCTCCGATGCAACACTGGAATCTTCAATAGGGGATGCTTCAAGTGCAGCCACTAAAAGACAGCAAATTACTGAAGAGACTGGCTGCAAGAACAGCAAGCTGTTACCAGGCTTCCTGTGAGACAGAAAAATGCTATTTCACATTACCAAATAATTCACGTGGTTTTCAGTTTCTCATCTTTATTTCACATATTTTTTTTTATTTTCTAAACACCTGTCATTAATTGAGACCAGACAATCACAGATTTTTTTAAGCTTTTAAAGAATAGTTTCAATTTGAGAATAGCAGGGGGCTCTGAAGGTAGTCAGCCATTTCATCGAACCCCAGAAATCCAGTTGAACACCCACAAGAGAAATCATGACAAAACTAAGTGACAAGTCTTGTGAGGGGAAATGATAGCGGCATTGGGCATTGTAAGCCCTCTTTCCCCATTATCAAACTGCAGAATAGTACAGGATAAAGTTCATATACCTGAAAAGGGCAGGGAAGCTAAGAAACCAAGGGATGCCTCTTCTACAGCATCATGGGCATCAACACCGTTCACCCTCTTAAATGATGAGCTGTGGAAGTCCTTAGTCAAACCATATTGTGTTTTCAGGACTTACTGTCTTTTTATCTTTCAGTAGCCTGAATTCCTACCCTCAAGCTTAAAGCATGTTGCCGAGAAATCTATATAACATCAGCAATCTGAACTGACCTCACCTATTATTCTTAACCTAATGGAGTAAGCCTTCTTAGTGGAAGATGTTCTGCACAGTGTACATACAGTTTATAAACTGTGGGAATTGCACTGGAGTAGAACATGAATGAAAATGGAAAAATGGCAGTAGTAACAGAGTATCAAATTACATTACAATCATTATGTTTCAAGTTGCAGGATGTTGTAAGGTTGGCAAATGTGACAGCTGATATGTGTATAGCCAGGATCCATAAACAACAAAGTGATAGATTAGCCAGAATACTAAGAGAACCCTTTTGCCTTCTTCAATCAATGCCACTGGGTCGTTTATGTTTCCAGTAAGAAAGCCTGGCTCTTGGTTCAATATTTCATTCCAAAGGTGCCACCTATAATGGTGTAGCATTTCCTCATTTCAGCAATGAAGTGTTACCCTGGTTCATGGAGTAGTCCTTAAATCTGGAATCTTCTTAGTTAAAGATGGCAACAGAACCAAATGGGATTAGACAGAACCAAATCTCATCTGGGATTAGGACTCTTCAAACAATTGATCCACAGGAAGTCCCATTTCTTCCTAGACCACCTCCAAATCAGCCGAGGCTCTCATCCGAGGACCAGTTTTCAAATGCCTTTATACACTTTCTAAGCCTCTTGAAGATCTGATCAGCCCTTCCAATGACAATTCATGTAGGATACTCTTATCAAAAGTGGCAAGAAATTAGTCAAGTCAAGTTTATTGTCATATGCACAAGTACGATGAGGTACAGGTACAATGAAAAACTTGCCTGCAGCAGCATCAGAGGCATGTAGTACAGGCAACACACAGTATATAAATTATACATAAATCATATAAGACAATGAAGAGAAAGAGAAAAAAAGACTGTAAAAACAAGAACTGAGTGCAAAAGAACACACAGTCAGAGACAAGTCCATGGTAGTGTAAGAGGTGGTTTGTAGTGTTCCATTGCTGAGGTAAGGTTAGAGTTGTGCAGTTCAGTTCATGATAACCATGAAAGTGACAGGAATAACCACCCGGGTCAATAAGCTACATGTTTTTACAGCTCAACTTCAATGCATCCACTAACTTTATTCAATTGAAAATTCAGGGACAAAGACATCCTGACAGCAAATCTGGAATAATAATATGGAACTATATTTACAGTTGATTATCACTTTCCATTAAAAATTGAAAAGAAAAATACAATGGGTCTTTAAAAAGTGGGTGGACCATTTTACGAGATTACTGAATATGGAAAACTGCACCATTGTTGCCAACCATGCTATGAAAACCAAAAATAAATTATTACCAAGCAGAAGTTTGAAGCATAGGATTGGGGATTCTTTTGGATTCCCACAGTTCATCGTCTAAATGTAGGTGAACACCAGTAGATGCAAAACAGTTGAGACAAATAGCATAAAGGCTTCAGGGGTAAGTTTGGATGAGTAAGTGACAGAGAAAGTAAATACAGACAAGGTTCAATAAAATGGAAGAGACTCTCATAGAGTTTGAATATTGCCAGTGACCAGCTGGGTAAACCTCTTATTTCTGTGCTGTAAATTACTTGTAATTGTACATGACATGTAATGGTAAGCAGTATAGTGTGCTTTACCTGTATGAAAGGAAGCACGATGAGCATGGAGGCTATTACATCCATCATAAGGTCTACCTGACAAACCATCTGGATTATAAACATTTATGACCCAAAATTGTGCTCAGCAAATTAGCTGCAAGAGAAACCAGCTGCTATGGTAGTAACATTTAAATGAGCTTTGCAAAGTGATGATTTATGACTTCATACTGAATGTAATGTCTAACAGTCCATTGAGTGTACTTTGGACAGGGAATGAAAATAACCCATATGTTACTCTGTGCTTTTATCTCAAAACAGATAAATCTTCTTGGATAACACTAAATTTCAGATGTTGACCACTAATAATCCATTGGGATTTAACCACGTAGCTCTAGGCTGAAATCCCAATGCAGTGCTACAATTCCAATACTTCAAATGGGTCATTGCCTATTCTAGTGGTTTAGGAGATGTTATTGTTTGAAGAATATTGTTTGCATGGCAAAAGTTCCTCCAGAAACAGCACCCGGAATTAATGACTTAATCCTGTGATGTCTGTGGGATCTTGATTAACTGCAAATTGATTGGAATGTTTGCTTGCGTTGGCTGCAGTGGATCAAATGCTGTGATATGTTCCTACAATTCAACAAGTCACCATACAAACACATCCCTTCTTTAAACAGGGGATAAGGCATTCAAACATGAAAAAGAAGAATGAAAAGTTTATAGAGAAGGTGTTACTAAAATGGTTCCATCAATGAGAGATTTCCATTACAAGGTTAAACCAGAGGAGAGGGGGGTTGTTTTCCTTGGAGGAACAATCGTTGATAGGAGATGAGATAAAGATGTACAATCGCATGATGGAGTTAGGTTGGACAAATAGAGAGAAGCTGATTCCTTTACTAGATGTTCAAGAACCAGGGGAATCAGATTTAAAGTTGGGAAAAAAGTTACAGGGACTTCTCAAAGAACCAGCACGAGTTCCAGTGGCTAAATTACCTCCATCCACCCTGTAATGATACAATGAATTGAAAAGCAAAACACTATGGCTGTTGAAAACCTAAACTACTAATTGAAAACATTGGAAATACTCAACAGATCTGGTAGCATCCATGGAGGGAGAAATAAGTCAATGTTATTTGAAGCAATAAATCCAAGTCTTTATTTAGCTTCTTTTATCCCAGATACTGTCAGAATCATTGATTATGTACAGCATTATCTGTCTTCAGTATTCAGTATTCACTGGAGGCTGTATAGCGCCAGAAGAAGTTGTAGAGGTGGGGACAATTACAATATGTAAGGGACATTTAGACAGGTATGCGGATAAAAAATGTTTAGAGGGATATGGGCCAAACACAAGCAAATGGGACTAGCTCAGGTAGACAACTTGATTGGCATAGACAAGTTGGGCGGAAGGGCCCTTTTCTGTTCTGTATAACTCTATAACTCATGGTAATGTAGCGGTTAGTGTAATGCTTTACAGTGCCAGTGACCCGGGTTCAATTCCAGCCACTGTCTATAAGGAGTTTGTACGTTCTCTCCATGTCTGCGTGTGTTTCCTCCAGGTGCTCTGGTTTCCTCCCACATTCCAAAAGACGTACGGGTTAGGAGGACTCTATGCAAAAGATGTGTGTTTCGTTGTACATGTGACCAATAAAGATTTCTTATCTTACAGTATCTTACCTTAACTCTCACATCTAATATGCTTGCAATACATTTATTTCACCTAGTTTTTGACATGCAAACCGTTTGTGAGCAGCAGATATGTATAGAATAAACATATCATTAACCTACTTATGCTTTGGATGTTGTAGCCTTCAACCCTGATGCCTCATACGTACTCTAAATTCTGAGACTCAGTGAAATTTCAACTGCAAAAGATTGTCTGTTCCAATCAGAACAACAGCTGTACAATGGTGCATTTAGTCAAGCCACTGCCTCACAGCTCCCGTTTCCTGGGTTCAATCCTGACCACCAATGCCATCCGTGTGGATTTTGCATGCTCTCCCTATGACCACAGGGGTTTTCTCCAGTGCTGTGGTTGCCATTCAAATCCCAAAGATGTGCAGGTTGGTAAGTTAATTGGCCACTACAAATGTGCAGGTGATTGGTAGGCTCGGGCTGGGGGGCGGGGGGGAGGCGGTGGGGTGGTGGGGTGGCAGCGGGGGGGGCGCAGGGGTGTTCTCCTTATGTGAACATATGGAGAATGAAAAAAGGATTAGTATAAATGAATGCTTGATGGTTGGTATGGATTCAGTGGGCCAGAGGGCCTGTTTCCATGCTGTATGACTCCATGACCAACTCCAGCCTAGCAGGATTTGCTCTAATCTTAATTACTTACTTTCATCATCTGGCTACAGAGAAAAGTCAACAGGCCAAAACTGTACATCCTGTACTTCCAGTCAACCAGCACAATATACTAAGCTAAATTGTACTGTGCTAAAACATCCTAAACAAATAAACAATCTTCATTCTTTCATTGTTGCTAGCTACAATATAAATCTACCAGCTATTTGTAAATTGAAAGCAAAATCTTATTCATTTGAGATTAATTTAAATTCTAACTCAATAAAAAATGTAGTGTATCTCATGCACTGTGTTCTCCTGGACTTCCTCAAAAATACTTGATTTAAACAATATTAAATATTAAAATTTAATGGATCTGATGATTATTTTAGAAGAATGGCAGAGCTTTAGATTCTACCTACATTAACTTTCTAACAGTACCAAGAACTTATCACTCTTTGTGTAAAAAGTCCTTCCTGACCTTTAAAGTTTCCTTACATCAATGTTAACCAACATCTCTTTGTCCCTGTATCCCAATATACCTCAAACCTGAAACAAATCAATGCCATAGCACACTTCGTCAGTTACAGGAGCCATTTGTCTTGTGAAATATATCCTTCCTTTTAAAAAAAAGTAGTTCATTGAAGAGGAAGGTTATATTCATCGATATGAAGAATTTTGCACATGAGGAATGGAATCCTTTTCATTTTTGACACCAGATGTCCACATCAGTAAAGCTCAGGCTAGGTTAGGTGCTGAGTAAAACTCCCTCTATTTGTCACAATAATTTGTCTGCACTCTGGTTTTAGAATAAAAGACCCAACTGTACCTGTGCAATGATTTTCCAGTCCCCATACTAAACATTCCCTGGCATCATTAAATGAGCTAGTTAACTCTTCCTGAATTAAGGAATGGTTTATATAACACACTTGGGTTTACTAGAGACTGCAATCTATTGTTTTTCTTTAATCTTTTATTTTAAACTAGTATCTCATTTTCTAATAGAATTATGCAAAACCATAGAGTCGAGACAGTCTTTTTCAGCTATGAATTTTTAATTACAGGTTTTATCGTCTTGAGGAGTCTTGATACTAAAGTAAACCATATAAAATAATTAATATGTTACACATGAAAATGGGCACATGCAAACTGAAAGTTGCAATATTTTTGTAATGGAATATTTAATGCTCAACTACCTTTTCAAATATTGTTTAATTTAATAGCCAACCAGACTTGCAAAAAGATACTGCTTTGTTTTAAATTCCTATTTAGATTGTGGGCATTGCTGGCAAGTTTGTTTTCTTTCCAAATAATTGAATCACTGAAGCAATTAGCAGAAATTGCCCCAGTTGTTCTGAGAAAGAGGCATTAAGCCTTGAACTGCTACTGTATTTCAGCTTAATAAAACTTTGTGGTCTTCTCTGTTGTTTCAGAGAGCAGATAAGAGTCAGTCAAGTCAATATGAGACTGGAAGTGAATATAGAACATAAAACATAGAACAATTACAGCACAATTCAGGCCCTTTGGCCCACAAAGCCATGCCGAACATGTCCCTACCCTAGAAATTACTAGGCTTACCCATAGCCCTCTATTTTACTCAGCTCCATATACCTTTTGAACAGTCTCTTGAAAGACCCTATCGTATCAGCCTCCACCACCGTTTCCGGCAGCCCATTCCATGCACTCACCACTCTCTGAGTAAAAAACTTACCCCTGACTTCTCCTCTATATCTACTCCCCAGCACCTTAAACCTATGTCCTCTTGTGGCCACCAATTCAGCCCTGGGGAAAAGCCTCTGACTATCTACCCTATCAATACCCCTCATCATCTTATACACCTCAATCAGGTGCCCACCTTGGTAAAAACTAAAGAAAGTTGGTGAACTAACTGCGCCTATAAATTCATTTCCAGACAATAATGCTCCACACTAAAAAAAAGTGGCAGTGTGTTACTGCCTGCTTTTGATATTCAGTTAATTCTCTGGGGATAAAATTAAACTTGGTGCAACTTAACTTTTGGAACCAAAAGTGAGGATAAACTTGCGGCTGATACTTGTTCAAGTGTTCTTCAGTTCCACATTACTGAGATAATGGCAAAATATTATGTGAGCAGCATTAATGGTAAACTTATCTGCAAGCAAAAATGAGTGCACCTGCTGTATTTCTGGGAGTTCGGGTGGGAAAATCACTTGTTTCCATCTTATTAGCAATATTTCTTTTCATGTTCTGATTCCTCCTGGACTAGCCAAAGGCAGCAAGATGCACAGCCGAGCACTGTGGGTGAGCATTTATCACTAATGTCTGGTGCAACTACAACCTGCCCAGGGGGTCAGCAGTTGAATCTTTTAAAACAGTTCGTCATTAAACTTGTAAAGTAGCATCAATCAGAAAAAGTTTTCGATTAACTTTGCTCCACATCAATTCAAAGCTCATGAATTAAACCTGTAACCTATTCTGTTTTATACTGATTGTTTTAAAGATATCATGACCAGATTCTGCTCAATCTGTATTCCCAGAAAGTTATATCAACATCTCTTCTCTCCTGCTGATTTCACACTTGTCTTTTGATCCAAACTGGCAGCAATTTTAGATACAAAGTCAAACATGGCATATTTAACCTTTAAAATTCTGCTATAATTTGCCATAAACGGCAACAGATGGTGACTCGCACTTTCTTCTTGATTGCTGTGAATTTCAATGTGTTCATTAATTTTCTGTTGTCTTTCTCCAACTGATAATTTCTCTCAGAGACACAGCTTAAAACAAATGCTATTCTACCATACTGTTCACTTCATAGATAGTCATCAGCAGGAAGCTTACTGTAAAAAAATTACTTCCACTGTAAATATAATCAGTTTTGCCTGTCACCAAGAAGGGTAGAATTTGTTTGAACTTATACCTAAACATAAAGCCCTTTGCATCCTGTCCTAGAGAGAGGAAACTGAACAGGCTTATACCTTGCCCACACTCTACACTACAGCAGCTACCCCTACTGCTTCTTTGAAATTGACAGCATCGTACCAAGCAATACAACTATACAGAGCTCCAACAGCGCATAAAGCAGGACCTGACACAACAGAACAGATTCTCCTGAGAGCTGGCTGAGATCCTTGCTGTGGCAAGGACATTTTATAATTGCTTGATACCAATTGATAGTGTGACTCTGAGGGAACCAAGAAAAAACTCAGTGAAGCATGATGAAGCCTGTCGAGAGCTGCCTTTCTATGCGAGGCCTTTGTACTAATAGAAACTGACTTTTACTGTAGTTCTGGTGTCTGGGTGTTAGTGCCAGGCTAGTTGGCTTAAAAAGCAGTGTCAGCTTTTCCAATTCACAGTGTGCCTTGAATAAAGGAATGAATTTGTGCCACAGATGGTGCAGTGCCCTCTGTTTAGAACAAGTGTCAACTCTTAGCCTGCAGAATGCATTTTCTTTTCCCAAGGGACAATGTTGGCAGCAACTACTGGCGAGCAAGCCACAAATTTGTCTCTCAAACAAAATTACTCTTGCACCTTTTCATTCCAATGCAAGACAAAAGCTTGGAAGCCAGTTCTGTTCATTCTTTTCATGAACAAAAGAATCTCTGGAGAACAGACCTGCAAGTACCAATGGCCCTCCAGAAGGGCTACTTTTCATGTGTAAGTCCTAACACTGAACAATGGCATGCTTTACAATAGTGGACCACAAAATGGCTTAAGTTGAGCTTGTCTTTGCTTAATGCCCATTTTCCAAATGGGCATCCTGGGTGGCAAAAGGAAGCAGAAACCCTGCCTCTAGTCTCCATTCACAAGCTCCTTAGGAAAACTGAAGCAGCCTTAGATTTTGTTTCAGCTGTGATTGGCTGACTCAGCAACTCAGGATATGGAAGGGACCTCACTAATTATGTTTTTAATAAAAATAATATGGCTCAATCTTATTTTGTTTTTCTTTTATTGCATTCATATGCACCTAGACTATATTTGCAACCTTTTAAAACAATGATTGCTCACATTCAACTCTGCAACATAATGCTAAACGGATGTAATCAATGTAGTCAAAAAGCAAACCAAAAACTGGAATTCTAAAATAAAAGCAACATATATTGGAGATATTCAGTCGATCAGGCAAGATTTGCAGAGGGAGAAACAGAGTTTGTGTTTTAGGTCAATGACCTTTCATTGCAACTGTTCCAATGAAAACTCTTTGACTTAAATCATTAATCCTGTGTCTCTCTCCATAGATGCTGCCTGATTGCTGAGTATCTCCATCATTTTTTGTTATATTTCCGTAATAGTGTGCAACTTCTGACATAATATTTAAATGTGTCTCCTCAAAGCTGAGGAAGAAAAATGGTTAAAACTCAAATAACCCATTGAAAGTAAAGAATGGAAGCTTCTAATTGGACATCAACACTGTTTTTAATGTAGCGATTTATCATATTCTCAGGGCAGCTCAAATTTATTACCAGCTTATTGGGCCAGAAATTGCTCCCAGCAACAAGTCACACCCATAATTATTGCTGACCTGTGCAACAACTAAAAGCTTAGCTTTTCTGAAAAGTTAGCAAAAGGGAAAACACAACCTGCCTCTATTGCTGATAGCAATTTGATGCTTGAAGTCAGTCCAGTACTAAACAGGGAGGCACTGCTCAGTGATAGGCTGTTTCTGTGTGATGTAACACCCATCACATGGTCTGGACTGAACAAGCCCCACTGACAAAACCACTGAAAACAACTTTGACTGCTGACCTAGGCATGGGCAATGCTTTGCCAGTTGTCAAACCTGTTAGGACTTTCAATTCAAACAGATTCAAAAACTCAAAAATCACCTTCGCTCCATCCGCCGCAACAGCCAGGACCTCCCAGTGGCCACCCACTTCAATTCCACACCCCACTCCCATACTGACATGTCTATCCATGGCCTCCTCTACTGCTACATTGAGGCCAGGTGCAGAGTTAGAGGAACAACACCTCATATTCCGCCTTGGGAGTCTCCAACCTGATGGCCTTAACATCGATTTCTCTAACTTTCGGTAACCCCACCCCTTCTTTTTCTTTCCCCCACCCCCCACTCCTTTGTCTTATTCTGGTGGCTCCCTTCCCCCACCTTGATGACCTGCCCATCTCCTCTCCTCCCCTCCCCCATCCTTTATTCCATGGTGCACTGCCCTCTCCTACCAGATTCCTTCTTCTTCAGCCCTTCACCTCTTCTACCTATCACCTCTCAGCTTATTACATCTTCTCCCCCTCCCCCACCACCTTCCCCCTCTCACCTGGACTTGCCTATCACCTGAACTCATCTATCACCTGTCTGCCCCCACCTTCTTATTCTGGCTTCTGCCCTCTTCCTTTCCAGTCCTGATGAAGGGTCTTGGCCCGAAACATTGACTGTTTATTTCCCTCCATAGATGCTGCCTGACCTGCTGAGTTCCTCCAGCACATTTTTTGTGTATTGCTTCAGATTCCAGCATCTGCAGAATTTCTTGTGTCAAAAATCAATAAATCAAGATTTTAAAATGTAAAATGTATTAAAAATCTAAAAAGAACCTGAAACAATTAAAAACAGTTGACTAATCTTAATTAATTACAAACATAATAAAACAATGCTTACCCTTATCTCCCACAGCTGTTCCTCTCCATTGTAATGAATAGCCTTAATGTTTCTTCACCAGGGTATAATTCGCACAGGTTCGACAGAGGCAGTTTCTCCAGCCTAACGACTTCAGACTTGCAACAAATTTATGCACCGTTGCCAGGCTCCATGAAGAGTCCAGTGTTGGAGTACAGTGAGAAAATCCCATACACAGAATGACCTTAAAGTTTAGGACTTTATTAATTGGGCCAACACTTTCCCAATACTTTCCCAACATTTTCTGACCAATTATAATGTTATCTTTGAATTGCTGTTGCTGTTCTTTTAACTCATACATTGCAAATGAATAACAAAAATATATGATTTAAGGTTTTTATCATCTTGTTGATCATAGAGGTTTACATCATAGAGAGACATCAATTGGCTGCAAGGATATGAAGGGGCAAAGCACCTGTCTTTGAGGTTCTCCCATAGCAGATTTGTTCTTAATGATATTTAGTTTTTTTTAAAAAAGCACTAGTTTAAAAATGTGAAAAAATAAGCATGCACCCCCGGAACATGGTATGCAAGGTCTATCTATATATAATATCGATACACTCCTCAATTACCAGTTTATGCCTAAGTCATAATGAACAAATAAGTATCTGTCTCCTTCCCAGGCCTGTGATAATCTCCCTGACCTCAAACAGTACAATAGTGGAAGGTAGTCTTGGTGACCCATCATTCCTAAGGAGGTGAAAGTAATCCTGTCCGTACTTAAGGGACTTCCTCAGGAAGGTAGGGAAGTGCCGGAGGGTAGAGCTAATTAACGTATGATGTCCCCAAGGGTTAAGCAACTTCCTGACCCTCGCTGGCAATTTCAAGGAACTTATTGGTGTTAGTACATATGGACCTATATCCTAGCATGATAGGTTTCCCGAGAATATAGATATCAGGGGGAAAAAAAAAGTTAATTTTGGTTCAAGAAACATATTTAACAGGTAACTGAACAGACATCTGCTGAGTTAAGGATGGATGATGTTAGAATGGTAACAGCAGGACATCCTTATTACTGTGCACTGCGGATCAACATTATTTCATGAGATGAAGCATGGGACAGCATGATAAAAGAAACATAAGTGAGCTCTGGAAGAAACTGATCTGATGGGCTGAATGGCCTTTCACAGATTATATTGCCTTTGGAAACGGGGCCAGGGGAGAGAAAAGGAAAAATCAATTGAACTTCTGTATTGACTGGGTTATATAGCTGTTTGCATATTTCATAATAGTCTAATTAAATAATAAATAATAATACAATGCTTTTAATTGATCAATTTGTTCTCTCACTGACCTGTTCCTTGGCTGAGTCATCAGGGAGTCTGAGAAGAGCTGTGATACCTGCCTTTCAGAGATCTGTACGATCGTGTCACAGAAGAATAATGAACAATCTGCCATAAAGGAAACAAAATAGCATACTCCTTTTGTATAAAAGAATGCAATCATTCCATCTACTTTTGAATCCTACCATTCATTATATTAATGCCATAATTACCTCTTGGTCTTCAATCATTGTGGTTGTCCACTCAGCTTCTTATTCATTCCCATTAATTTCATAAATTGAAATAATGTGTACATTATAAGGATAGTAGAGAGTGAGTAAAAGGCTGTAACTTAATCTTGGAGATCAGATGGGTACCATAAATTATGTCATCTGAACCAGTAGAGTACATTGTGTCTCATTACTCATTCTCAATCATTCAAAGTCCTACTTTATAAATCCATATGGGATCAATGAAAACCTGTTCACTGCTTGGCGGATTGTCATCATGTTTGGAATGCAAGGGACGAAATCCTAAGACTGAATTGCCTTATTTTCTCACCTGCTTCTCTTTTTTTAAAAAAAAATGGATGGCATTCCAAATTAAAAGCCTTGGATTTTATCTCTGACAAGTAATCTTCACGTCCCCTAAAATAGAGGTACAAATATTGCCAGAACTAAACATCTATCAGTGGTGGTTTTACTCTGACCTTTGATCTACCCTGGAAGATAACGCTGCTTTACTAGTCACATTCCATGCCTAAGAAAAATATTAGAACTACATGGAATTACATGGAATATGCAGTACCATATCAGGCTAATCAATCCAACTGGTCCATTCTGGTGCTAAAGCTCCACATAAGTTCATAACAACCCTATCTTCCTTCATGCAACTCTAGTGGTGGTTTCTTTGAATTTGCTGCAAGATTTGATAGTGACCATCTTCTATTTATGGCCCCAAGGTTTAGTCTCCTTCACAAACGTTATCATCCTATCAAAATTTTTCATAATCTTAAAGATTGTTTAAAAATTAAAGGTTGCTATTCAGCCTTTCATTTCTGATCCTATCCTGTTGCATTCTTTCTTGCATCTTCTCCAATTTATTTGTACTTCTTTTTAATATGAACACTAGACTGGACAGAGTACATCAGGTGCAACCTATTCAAATTTAACACTATGACCAAGAGAATTATCATTTTAGTTTATGATGTGTATCAGTATATTCTAGAATGTTTCACAGATAAAATCTACAAGGGTCTCCAGTAGATCTAAAGGATGTAACTGCTGGACAGAGTTTTCATCTCATGCTGAGATGGCCAATTTGAGGCAGTAACTTATCTGACCCTATTTTTTTTATCAAAACTGAAAATGCTGGTGTAGGATAGCTCTACAAACAAACAAGCATATAACTTAGGAACAGGAGTAGCCACTCAGCCCCTCAAGCCTGTTCCACCATTTAATAAAATCATGGTTGATGTGATTATAAACTTATCTCCGCAGCAACATTCCACCCTTTGCTTAACAAGAATCGACTTTTACCTTAAAAATATTCCAAGATTCTGGTTCTGCTGCCATATGAGAAATAGAATTCCAAAGACTAATGACCCTCTTGGGAAAAAAAAAATCATCTCATCTCTAGCTTAAATTGGCCACACCTATATTTCAGAGACACTTAGCTCTAGATTTGCCCTTCGGAGAAAATTTCCTCTCCACTTTCACCCTGTCAGGGCCCCTCAGAATCTTAAATGTTTCAATCAAGCCCCCTAAATCTAATCTGTTTATCCTTTTCTCAGTGGACAAGTTGCTCAGTGCAAGCATTTTTAAAGTGATCGCCACACAGCCTTTATAAAGATAACATCATGTCTTCACAAAGATATCTTCTGTGACACGAACATTGTTCGTAGTGACACTGATTCAAGATCATCCTGGAATGAAAACATAGATTATTATGATCAAATCTTTGGATTTAGACTTAAATCTGAAAACTTTTGAACTTTGCCAAGAGTGATATTAAATGAGTCATAATTTCACCATTGTGGCCAAGCAAGTTACTTAAAGAGACTGAGGCTTTATATTCAAACTTTGTTGTCCTATTATATTTATTTGAGAATGATGGTGAAGAATTGGAGAATCAACAGGAAAATAAAGCTGAAAAAAATGCCTATGTCCTAAACAATAATGGAGTCAGAGAAAAGATAGATATGTTTTCAGATGCTTGGACCAAGCTCTCACCTTGATTGTCTTACTTGCCAGTTTTCAATTAATTCAACCTGCTCCACAGGGGCATTGAAAATTGACTAATTCACTCACATTTCTATAATTGTAAACATTTCAGCTGTATCAACAGACCAAAGCCAGCAGTCCTTGTAGCCAAGCTTTTCCAGTATCTACACAATACTTACCTACATAACACAATAGAAGATTGACAAGGTATGTTTCATCTATAAAAAGGTGATAAATCTAACCACAGTCATTGGCGAAATGACACAACCTAACTTGGGTTCCACCTTGGATTCAGGTTCCACCAGATGCACTCAACTTCAGAACTCAGAATTGTGTTGATTTAGACAATTCAGTGACTGAAAGAACAAGCTTTTGAATATTGGCTTAGAGACCTGAGTTTGAATCCCACCACAACAGCTGGGAAACATAAATTCAAATACTTAAGTGCATCTGGAAAGCTGGGATCAGTAAACAGTGATTGTGGAGTCACCAAATTGTTGTTGAAACCCATCTATTCTTTTTTGCAACAGAAAATATGCCACTGTTACCCAGAAATGTGTTGACTCTAAACTGTCCATGTTCTTCAAAAGGGCACAGCAAGTAGTCTGGTTCAAGGGCAGTCAGACAAGAATGTTAAGTGCTGACCTTGACATCAGTACCTATACCCACTGAGAGAAACAAAGGCTGAATAATCATAGTCTTGGGTCCTGCCACTAATTAACACTGAGGGCTCTCAAACATTTCACTGATGCAAATTTTAAGGATGAAACATCACTGGCATTGATATATTATAAAGGAATTATTGAATTGTTTAGTACAATGAATGAAGACCATGACATGTCCTATTTGTATTCACTGTAAATATTACGAACAACATTTATTTTGGAAATATAAATAAGAATTGAATGCAAGAAAGCACCATTGACATAAATAAAGCCTTGACTAAACGTAATATGAAAGAGTTCTAGTAAAAATATAGAGATGTGTGTATAATCTTAGCTGAATCCAAATAAATCATATGTACATGGGTTCTGTGCTTGTGACCTGATGTGTTGCTAAAACAAAATATAATTCAAAGTGTTTGTACGCTAATACAATTTGTGAATACATGAGTATGAGAAGGAGCCGGAAGGAAAACCTGTGTCCCTTAATGTCAAATTTGCTAGCAATTTCTTTTACAATGATAATTTCACCTCCTTTAGATTTTTCTAAACTCTTCTGTTCTTTTGCTGCACTTTTAACCTAACTGATGACAAAATGCATATTGTATCAACAAACAACATTGAAGCTAATCAGAGATATTCTGAAAGGCTTCTTTTGATGCATTTATTCATGCTGTTTATCATCACACTGTAATTAACTAGACAAAGTGTCTAGTTTATTTACTTTAATCAGGTGATTGCTTAATTGGGTTCATCAATATTTTAGGCATTGTGCATTTATGCATTGTACTACTGATAAATGGAAAGTGAACAATTCAACTTTGCACTCAGTTTGACTTAACTAAGGCTTGTACAGAAATTGGTGTCTGATCACCAGTGCAAATTATGTGCTGCAGGATCTGTTACCCATAGTGCTTTCTTTCCAATATTCAGTTCCATTGGCATTAATGTAACTGGATATCAGGAGAGGAGAGCAAAAGGCAGCCAATTATTTGGTATCCACTTATTGCAAGCAGTTAACTCTGTCTCATTCTGATGTATTCTCAAAGACATTTTCTACCTCAAACATTTTTCCGAGGTACTAAAGGGAGAGGTTTGTAACAATATAAAGTTACACAAATATTATCTTCTTGCAAAAACCAAACTGCTGGAGGAACTCAGCCGGTCAAGCAGCATCCATGGAAAGGAATTGTCGAAGTTTCGGGTTGAGACCCTGCATCAGGAATGAGAGTAGTGAGGGAAGATAGTCAGTATGAAGAGAAATGGGAGAGGTGAGCGAGACAAGGGCCAGTAGGTATTGGTATTGGTTTATTATTGTCAATTGTACCCAGATAAGTGAAAAACTTGCCTGGGTCTTGCATACTGGTCGTGCAGATTAATTGCAGGCATGGTAATGTTGCGGTCAGCACAACACTATTACAACACCAGCAACCCGGGTCCAATTCCAGCCACTGTCTGTAAGGAGTTTGTACGTCCTCCCCGTGTCTGCGTGGGTATTCTCTGGGTGCTCCGGTTTCCTCCCGCATTCCAAAGACCTACGGGTTAGGAAGTTGTGGGTATGTTATGTTGGCGCCGAAAGCATGGCGACACTTGCAGGCTGCCCCCAGAACACTGTACGCAGAAGATGAATTTCACTGTGTGCTTCAATGTACATGTGACCAATAAAGATATCTTATCTTAATTCATTACAAGTGCATTGAGGTAGTACAGGGTAAGAACAATAACAGAATACAAAGTGTCACAGCTACAGGGAAGTGCATTGCAGGTAGACAATAAGGTGCAAGGTCAAACAAGGTAGATTGTGAGGTCAAGAGTCCATCTCATCGTATAAGGGAACCGTTCAATATTCTTATCACCATGGGATAGAAGCTGTTTGGTGGACTAAATGGGGTCTAGATGGGGGAGAGGTGGGGTTGGGAGAAAGAGGCTGATTGGTGATAGTTGATAAATGGAGCCAGGTGAGGGGGGGAGGTGGTGGAGAGGGGAGAGGGAAGGTAGAGGCTGGAAGGTTATGTAGAACCAGATTAAGGAGGGATGCTGGGAAGATGGAGCCAAGTGCACAGAGGATAGTAAAGGTAGGTCAAGGGAGAAGAAACCCAGGTGGATGAGTGTGTGGATGATGGACAAATGGAACTAAGTGGGAGAGCATAAAGAATCTAGATAACAGGTGTAGGGGGAGAAGGAGAAGGTGAAGAAAGGGATAGAAATCCTACGTGGATTATCAGGAGTGGGAAAGGGACACAGGGATATGAGCTATCTGAAATTGGAAAATTCATTGTTCATACTATTGAGCTGTAGGCTACCCAAGTGGATTATGAGTCTTGTTCCTCTACATTACATTAGGCTTCACTGTGGCAGTGCAGAAGGCCAAGGACAGGCAGGTTGGTGTGGGAATAGGAAGGAGAGATGAAATGACACACAACCGGAAGCTCAAGGTGGCTGTTGTGGACAGAGCACACATGATATGCAAAACGGTTTCCTAGTCTACACTTGGTCTTGCCAAAGTAGAGGAGGCCACATTTCCAGCACCGAATGCAGTAGACAAGGTTGGAGGAGGTGCATGTGCGACTCTGCATTGCCTGGAAGGGCTGTTTAGCTCCCCGGGTAGTGGGAAGGGAGCAGGTGTAAGAACAAGTCTTGCACCTTCTATGGTTCCAGGGGAAAATGCCGGGGGATGGGGAGAGTGGCAGGAGAGGAATGAGTGGACCTGGGAGACATGGAGATTGTAATCCCTGGGGAGACCAGAAAGGGGAAGATGTGACTGTTCGTGGGATCCTGTTGCAGCTGGGGAAAATGGTGAGGGATGATACAAATAGCCTGATACAAAGGCTAGTGTGGTGAAAGGTTGAGGATGGAGGGAACTCCATCTCTGTTCTGTCTGGGGGGAGTGGGGGGGGTGGGGTGTGCAAGCAGATGTCCAGGAAATGGAGGAACTGCTAGTGAGGGCTCCACTAACTATGGGAAGCCACATTTCCTGAAAAGGGAGGACATTTCAGAAGTCCTGGAATGGAAAGCCTCATCTTGAGAACAGACAGAGAGAAAGAAACTGAAAGAAAGGGATGGCATCCTTTCAGAAGACAAGTGTGGGGAGGTGTAGTCTAGGTAGCTGTGGGAGTCCGTGGGTTTATAGTTGCTATCGGTGGATAGTTTGTCTCCTGAAATGGAGACAGAAAGATCTAGAAAACAGAGAGAAGTGTCAGAGATGGACCAAGTGAACTTGAGGGCAGTGCAGAATTTTGTAGCAAAGGTCATAAAGTTGTTGAGTTCCACATATGTGAAGGAAGCATCACCAACGCAGCCATCAATGTAATGGAGAAAGAGTTAGGAGGAGAGCCAGAGTAGGTTGGAACAAGCACTGTTCCACATATCTTTTTGCCTTTATTACAAATGTGTTCATTCATAAACACTACAAATGGTCTAAGTATTGCCTTTATTGGACAGCATTTACATATCTGCAATATCTTGAAATCTTGCTGTCACATTCAAAACCTACAAATTGGCTATCTTCCATCTCACAAGTCTGAATTTAGCTGCAGAAAGGGCATTGGATTTACTGAATATTTCTTGTGATCTTTTCAGAATTGGTGGCATTATCACTCAATACTTTTGGAGCTGTTGATGTGTGTAGTTTGTGAATACAAAATAGTACTCAGGTCTCATATTAAATTGGAACTTGTTCAAGGTTAGGAATTGCTTGGGAAGAAGAAGAACCTGGTGTGAATCTGGAAGCATAGCTTTGTCAATGCAATTATGCGATTGGAGTTGATCGAGTGAGTGCAGACAACTCAATTTACATTTGATAAAGTGTAAAGGTGACAGTTGTTGGCTGGACCTGAGAGAAACCAAGAACTGAAGGAAAGTAGGTTGTCAGCATCCAGCAAGTGACATGGATTAAATTAAACTGCATAGATTATGACATTACTATAAGAATGAGTTTGAGTGTAGCAAGGGCTTACAATCGGAGAGAAATCAATGATAGAGCTGCATTATTAACACAATTACAATGGAATATTGGTAAAGCAAAAAACTTGATTAAATCAATAATAACTGCTCAATAAGTGGTTTGAGACCATTTGCATGGCATGAACTGATTTTCTAAGTAATAATCTTCTGAAGGTGTCATGGGAAGATTCATTCATTTTCATCCATGTTTTTGATAGAATTATTGAAAATGTTTTGATGAATCATGTTTCCATAAGTCCACACTCTATGGAAAATTCGTCGTCATTGATTTACATCACCCTGTTATTTGATAGAAACTTTTAGAATATAGTTAGCTAGAAAGCTTCAGGAAGCAAAATATTAATATTGACATGACAGTCAAATAAATCAAGAATGAATGCAATATGTAATTAAGATAGTTATCATCTGTGATGACAATTACCTGCCAAGTCATATTTTCAGAAAGCACTTACGAATAAACAATGCTGGACCTGCATGATGGACGCAGGAATGACTTATTGCCGAGACTTAAGTGTTTATATTACTTTATAATGGAATATCACTCAAAATTGTAGACTGTATTTGCAAATGTTTTGGAAAATTTTTTAATGCATTGTTTTATAGCACTAGGATTCACCATTCTCATAACCATTAGAAGCACCTTAAAAGAATAGATAATCATAGAGGTCAGAGAAATGTCTTGTATTTTTTTTTAATTCCGAGAGATTCCATAAATCATAGAGTCATACAGCACAGAAACAGGCCATTCAGACCACTACCTCTATACCAACTAATGGGGACCCACACATGGTAATCTCATCTTCCAGCATTTAGCCCTTAGTGTTCTATGCCTAGGTGATTCAAATGCTCATCAAGACACTTATTAAATGCTGTTAGCAACTCTGCTTTACCATGTACTTAGGCAATATATTCCAGATGCTCACCACTGTCTAGGTGAAAAGGTTCAGATCCCCTGCTAAACCCCTCATCCTAAATCTGTCTCATTTTATCTACCACTGATGTAGGGAAAGACTTCATGCAATCTACCCTATCTATACCCCTTGCAATTTTATATTATTCAATCATGTCCCCTCTTAACTTCTTCCGCTCCAGATTAAAAGAGGCCTACCCTCTATCGTCTCTCCTCATGACTGAAGTGCTCCATGAAGATGCTACAGTTAAGGATTTTGTTTTGCTCCTGGGCCAAAGGATCAGAAATAAACAAGCAATTCTGATTCAATTTTGTTGTTGCCACTTTAAGGAAATATCCTTGTGAGTTAAAACTTTGTGCAACTTGGTAATGAGCTAATGTGAGATGTATGAACTCCTCCTCCAACTACCTCAGATAATGACTGGTGCATCACAGGGCGGCACAATGGCTCAGCAGGTAGCACTGCTGACTCATAGTAACTTGGGTTCAATCCTACCTCCTATACCGTTTATGTGGAGTTTGGTCCTTCGCCTGTGATTGAATAGGTTTCCAAAGGGTGTTCCACTTTCTTCCCAGATCTCAAAGATATGATGGCTGGTCGGTTAATTGGCAACTGTAAATTACTCATAGTAAATGAGGATTGGAAGAGGGTGGGTGGTGTAAATGAGCATATGACAAAGAAAAAGTTATAGGGAAATAAGTGAAGAAATGAGATTGATAGGGTTGCTCTGAGAGCCAGCATAGTGTCAATAGGGTGAATGGCCTCTTTCTTTCTTGTGACAAGTAGAGTCATAGAGCAATATATGAGGTATAAGTGAACCTTTCTTTTTGTATGCATCTATACCCATGCATTGCCAATGGATTAACTGGGAGTTAGGATCTCTACCTCCCCTGTAGTTTCAAATAGCAAACTGGACAGATTCTAGCAACAAGCAACTAATTAATTGAGGACACTATTTCCTAATACAACAGAGGAGGATGTTGTCATTTAGCACTGAACAATCCTTTGATAGGCTGTTCACTCAAGGACTAATTTGAAATCAACCAGAGTTCACAGGAGTCAGCAATGACTGTCCTTAATTTACAAATTTAATCAGGAATTGACAAGTAGGTTGTGGGAGAAAAACAACCACGAGATTTAAATTCAGAACCTACAGGGGAGCCTGAGCTTTTTATGCATATACAATCTGCTTGGCAAGTAATGGTGACCTCCTTTGGTTTACAGAGTCATAAAATGTGGTTTATGTGGGAATAGTAGAAGCAATCCCATCTTTTTAATGGTTTCTTTGTAGCAGCATGCTCGGGCCAGTAAACAATTCCTTTACCTTGGGCATATTTATTATTTTTTAATAACGTCTTGATTGTGCATTGCAAAATGCTGGCAATCCCAAAATAGTGTTTGTTCAATATTCTCGAAGTATCGCGTATATCTAATCTCAAGGACAGTTTGCTCATTTCATGTAAGTTAGCAATTAAGGGTAGATTGTATTGCAGCTTGATGCTTTTCCTGTAGTGAAGGAATTAGACCCTGAAGAGCAATATTCAGCTTTTTATAGCACCTTCACACATTGGTTCTTTCAATGTAAGAATGCTTTATTGCTCTAATGTACTCGAACAACTGAGAGGAAAAGTAGATCAGACAATGTACACAATTCAAAATAGTTCAGCTCAGCATACCTTTTTTTCTGTACATCATGTTGGAATATGTTTCAGGTCTCTGGTGTATTGGTGCATTCTAATAGCCATCATTTCCACACGCTTAGTATATTTTTTCCCAATGAGATTGAATAAAGGTTTCATTCAAATGTTATTTTGCCCTGCAGTTCCATCTCTTTTTGTTCTTTGATCTCTTCTTTTTCATCCTGTCACAAACCTCTCCATTCTCTCCTTTCCCTGCATTTGAAACATGGTTACATTCCAAATTTTCATAGTTTTGTTGAAAGTCGACATCTTGAAATGTTAACTGTTACTCTGCTCACAGGTGCAGCCTAATCTACTGAGTATTTCCACAATTTTATGTGTTTTATTTCAAATTTCCAGTGACTGCAGTAATTTGCTCTTATTTTAGTGGCTCCATCTAGAAATTTGTGAAAGATCCTGATATGTTTTGAAAACAGAAAACAGTGAACAAAATTTAGGAAAATCACACCAAATTGATTTCAAAAGGATGGATAATTAATTTTCTATTTATATTGCAATTGTAACTATACTTCAAAAACTATTTATCCCCCAAAGCTTTGAAAGGAGATCAAAAGGGGTCCAGTGAATTTTACCACCAAAATGTTTTACATCTGTTGTCATTATTATCTGTCTCTATATTTCCCCATTCTTAATGTCTTTTGTTAATTGTTTTTAAATTTAAAATCTAATGCATAACTTTTCCATTAATCCATTTCCCTTGTATTCTGCATCCTGTGTCTAAATTCCCATTTTGGGGAAATTATTCCCATTATCCACAAGTTGGCCGGTTGATGATCAGACATTGTTTTGGATTAACCGTGTTTATAGCAATTAACTGCAAGAACAAAATCAATTTGCTGAACTTCATTTTAGAAATATTACCCAATCCAAAGATAGAAATTAACATTTGACAATAAAGATTGACATTGGTAACACATAGACAGTGGGTTGCTCAAGGAGAACATCACGGCAGTACTTCGAGAGGATATTCATGGGGGATTGTCCAGTGAGGCTGTATGGGTGGAACTCAGAAATAATAAGGGAGTGATCACTTTGGGAGATTGTACTATAGGCCCCCAAAAAGTCAGCGGGAATTAGAGGAGCAAATATGTAGGGAAATCACAGATAACTGTAAGAATAATAGGGTTACAATAGTCCAAGTCCATAGCTTCCTGAATGTGGTAACACAATAGGTAGGGTGGTAAAGAAGGCATATGGCATGCTTGCCTTCATCAGTCAGGGCATTGAGTATATAAGAATCAAGAAGTCATGTTGCAGCTGTATATATCTTTGGTTAAGCTGCATTATATTCAGTTCTGGTTGTCCCATTACAGAAAGGATAAGGAGGTTTTGGAGAGGGTGCAGGATGCTGCCTCGATTAGAGAGTATTAGCTATAAGGAGAGGCTGGACAGATTTGGATTATTTTCTTCGGAGAGTTGGAGGCTGAGGGGAGACCTGATAGAAGTTTACACAATTATGAGAGACACAGATAGTTAGAGTCTCTTTCCCAGGATAAGCCAGGATAAGTATGTCAAATACTGGAGGGCATAGCTTTAAGGTGAGGGGGGGAAGTTTTTTTTTACACAGAGAGTGGTAGATGCCTGGAACGCACTGCCAGGGGTGGTGGTGGAAGCAGACATGATAGTGGCACTTAAGAGGCATTTAGATGGACACATACACATGAAGGGATTGGAGGGATAGGGATCTTGTGCAGGCAAATGGCATTAGTGTTATTTGGCATTATGGTTGACAGAGACGTCATGGGCTGAAGGGCCTGTTCCTGTGCTGTACTGTTACATGTTCTATGTTCTACATTCTAGAAGGTGATTTTACCTTCTCTAATATTGATTGAGACTACCATAGTGATAAAGACTTGGATAGGGTAGACTTTGTTCAGTGTGTCCAGGAAAGTTTTCTTGAGCAATATGTAGAAGGTCTTACCAGAGAAGGGACAACACTGGACCTCCTATTGGGAAAAGAGGCTGGACAAGTGACTGAAGTGTCAGCAGGGGAGCACTTTGGAACCAGTGACCATAATTCAATTAGTTTTAAAATAGTTATGGAAAATGATAGGACTGGTCCACAAGTTAAAGTCCAACATTGGGGGAAAGGTTAATTTTGATGGCATTAGGCAGGAACTTGTATAGGTTGATTAGGCGAGGCTGTGTGCAGTTCAAGTAACTTCTGGGAAGTGGGGCGTTTTTAAAAGTGAGATAGGGAGAGTTCAGAGCCAGCTTGTTCCTGTCAGAGTGAAGGGCAAGCCTGGCAGGATTAGGGAAACCTGGTTCATGAGGCATAAATGAGGCTCTGGTCAGAAAAAAGGAGGAGGCATTTGTCAGGTATAGGCAGCTGGGATCAAACAAATCCCTTGAGGAACGTAAGGGATGTAGAAGTACACTTGAGGAAAATCAGGAGGGCAAAAATAGGACATGAGATAATATTGGCAGATAAGATAATGGAGAATCCTCAGAGACAGTCTAAGTATATTTAGAGCAAAAGGGTAACCAGGGAGACAATAGGTTCCCCCTAAGGATCAGTGTAGTCTTCTGTGTGTGGAGCAAAGTCTTACGTAAAGATTTCTCATCTGTATTTACAATGGAGAAGATCATGGAATCTAGGTAATTCAGGAAAGAGAATAGTGATGTCTTGAAACATATCCACATTACAAAGAGGAGGTACAAGAAATTCTGCAGATGCTGGAATCTGGAGCAACACACACAAAAAGTACTGGAGGTCTCAGCAGGTCAGGCAGCATCTATGGAGGGAAATAAACAGTCGACATTTCGGGTTGAGACCCTTCATCAGGACTGGAAAGGAAGAGGGCAGAAGCCAGAATAAAAAGGTCAGGGGAGGAGGAGGAGCACAAGCAAGCAGGTAATCAGTGAGTTCAGGTGAGGGGGGAAGGTAGGAGTGTGGGGGAAGGGGAGATGTAAGAAGCTGAGAGGTGATCAGTAGAAGAGGAAAAGGGCTGAACAAGAAGGAATCTGGTAGGAGAGGGCAGTGGACTATGGAATAAAGGGATGGAGGTGGGGAACAGATGGGCAGGTCAGGAGGAGAGGAGGTGCTCAAAGAGGAGGTATTGGCAGTCTGAAAGCATATAAAGGTGGATAAATCCCTGAGGTTTGACCAAGTGTATCCTCAGACACTGTGGGAAGCTAGAAAAGAAATTACTAGGGCTCTGGCAGAGATATATTTGTACAAAGAAACAAAGGACTGCAGATGCTGGTATCATCTTAGACACGGGTAAGCTACCCGAAAGAGTGGAGGGTGGCTTTTATTTAAGAAGGGCTGCAAGGACAAGCCAGGGAACTACCGGTCGATGAGCTGAACATCAGTGGTGGGAAAGTTAATGGAGAGGATTCTGACAGACAGGATCTTCCTGCATTTAGAAAGACAAGGACTAATTAGGGATAGTCAGTATGGCTTTATGCATGGGAAGTCATGTCTCATGAATTCAATCAAGTTTTTTTTGAAGAGGTGCTCAGAAGGATTGACGAGGACAGGGTAGTAGACATCGTCTACATGGACTTCAGCAAGGCCTGTGACATGGTGCTGCATGTTAGGCTAGTCCAGCAGGTTAAATCACATGGGAACAAGGGTGAGCTAGCCAATTGGATATAAAATTGGCTTGGTGGTAGGAGTCAGAGGCTGGTAGTTGAGGGTTGTTTTTCAGATCGGAGGCCTGTGACAAATTGTATGTTGCAAGGATCGGTGCTGGGTCTATTGTTCTTCATCATCTGTATTAGCAATCTGGATGAGAATTTAGTTGGCTAGTAAATTTGTAGATGACACCAAAACTGGTGATGTTGTGGGTGTTGAAGGAGGTTATCTAAGATTACAACAGGATCCAGATCAATTGGGAAAGTGGGCCAAGAAATGGCAGAGAGAATTTAACTTGGACAAGTGAGAAGTGTTGAATTTTCAGGAGCTAAACCACGGCAGGGCTTACATATTAAATGGCAGGACCCTGGAGAGTGTTGCGGAACAGAGATACTTTTGGGTACAAGTACATTGTTCCCTGTAAGTGGAGACATAGGTAGACAGGGTGGTGAAGAAGGTATCTGGCATGCTGGCCTTCATCGAGGCATTGAGTTCAAGAGTTGGGACATCACGTTATGACTGTACAGAAGGTTGGTGAGACTTGGAGTATTGTGTACACTTCTGGTCGCCTAGCTATAGGAATGATGTCATTAAGCTGGAAAGGGTGCAAAAGAGATTCACAAAGATGTTACCAGCTTTTAAACAGCATTCTTAACTTGCCCTGTCACTTTCAACAATTAATGCGCATAAATATCCAGATGTCTTTGTTCTTCTACATCTTTTACAGTTGTGACCTCTAGTTTATATTGGCTCTCTTTATCCTTCCTGCTGAAATATAACACTTTGCATTTTTCTATATTAAATTTCATCTTCCACATGTTCATCTATTCCACCAGCCTGTCTATTTCCACTCAGAGTCTATTACTATCATCCTCACAGTTCACAACACTTTCAAATTTTCTGTCATTTGGACATTTGTAAATGATACCCTGTGCACCCAAGTCCAGATGATTAACATATATATTAAGAAAAGCAATGGTCCTGGTTCCAACCCCTGGTGAATTTCACTGCAAACTTCCCACCAGTTCAAGAAACAACATTTCACTGCTACTCTCTGTTTCCTGTCATTCAGACAGTTTTCTACCTGTGCTGCTCCTGTACCCTTTTATTCCACCCTTTCAATCATCATACTTTCCCCTTCTCTGATGAAATTCATTTGGTCTGGAACATTAACCCTGTTTCTCTCTCAATAGAAATTGCCTGACCTGCTGAGTGCCCCCAGCATTTTATGTTTTATTTAAGACCAAAGGAATATTTGAAAATAAGAATAAGCATATAAAGACCAAGGCAGGTGCCAATGAGCAGTATTGAATACAGTGACAGTGGGTGAATGGATACAGGCAGAAGATTGTGGATGAGCTCAAGCTGATGAACATCAAAGATGGGAAGCCAGCCAGGGGAGAGATGGTCCAGCCAAGACTAGACTAGATTGCCTTCTGCATTAATCTTCTTACTAGCACTGAGAGTTATAGTCATAGAGTTATACAGCATGGAGACAGGCTCTTCAACCCAACTTGTCCATGTTGACCAAGTTTTCTACTTGAGCTAGTCCCATTTCCCCATGTTTGACCCATATCCCTCTAAACCTTTCCTATCCATGTATCTGTCTAAATATTGTATTTGTACCCGCCTCTACCACTTCCTCTGGCAGCTCATTCCATGTACCCGCCACTCTCTGCATGAAAAAGTTGCCTCTCAGATCTCTTTTAAATCTTTCCCCTCTCAATGTAAACCTAAACCCTCTAGCTTTAGACTCCCCTACCCTTGGAAAAAGACTGTGACCATTCACCTTATCTAATCCCCTCACGATCTTATAAACCTTTATAGTGTCACCCCTCAGCCTCCTACACTCCAGGGAAAAAAGTTTTGGCATATTCAGTCTCTCTACGGTAGTGTAGCGGTTAGCATACGCTTTACGGCGCCGGCGACCTGGGTTCAATTCCGGCCACATTCTCCCGTGTCTGTGTGGGTTTCCTCCAGGTGCTCCGGTTTCCTCCCACTTTCCAAAGACGTACATGTTAGGAAGTTGCGGGCATGCTATGTTGGTGCCAGAAACATGGCGACACTTGTGGGCTGCCCCCAGAACACCCTACGCAAAAGATGCATTTCGCTGTGTATTTTGACGTACATGTGACTGATAAAGATATCTTATAGCTCAAGTCCTCCAGTCCCAGTAACATCCTTGTGAATCTTTGCTGCACTCTTTCCAGCTTAATGACATCCTTCCTGTAGCTAGGTGACCAGAACTGCACACAGTATTCCAAGTGCAGTCTCACCAACATCTTGTACAGCTGTAACATGACATCCCAACTCTTATACACAATGCACTCAGTTATTTTGGGAAAAGAGTGAAAAGAGGTACTAAGCTGCCACTGTCCTAACGAAACATGACTGCTTGAGAGTTTACATTTAACACACAATTTTGGCCTGAAGCGATAACTACTAAACTTGAATTTGAAAATCAAAAATAAATGCAGGTGCTGTAAATCTGAAATAAAAACAAAAAAATTGCTGGAAACATTCAGCAGGTTAGGCACTATCTGTGGAAATTGAAAGTGAATTTGCCTGTAAGAGCTAAACCAAAGAAACCTGCAAGTTTCAGCTTCAAGTACAGATAGAAGTGACATTCCTGGGACTATAAACATGGTTCATCAGCCAAAGGTGTTCTGGCTGGTGCGCAATGGTTCATTACAGGATGGATCAGCACTGAGGGAGAAGGTGCAAGGCACTCAGACAGGACACTAGATGCCCCAGTGGAGAAAGTCAAGTGCAGGAGGGATGTACTCAGTCGCAGGGGAAAAATGCCACTTCACCCTGGTCACCAACTTATCCCTCTCTTCTACATTTGTTGCTGCACTGTCAGGTTTCATCTCCTCTTCCTATTTTTCATCCCTTCTAAGAGAAACCCCAAGCAGATGCCCATTGCCAACCAATCACTTTAGAGTCAGAGAGTCAGAGCGAGATACAGCATGGAAATAGGCCTTTCAGCTCACTGAATCCACGTTGACCATCAACCACCCATTTACACTAATCTTACATTAATCTCATTTTTTTTACTCTCTCATTTTCTTACCAGGCTTCCAAAGTCTTCCTTCTTGAGCTGCAAGGTAATGTGAAATAGTGAATATCCCTTTAAGTATCCCTTAAAGTAGATCATGAAATCAATATTTTCTTTGTGTCCAAAGTATTGTGGTGCTTTTTTAACAACTGCTAACAGGGATTTAAGTGGCAATCATCCCTTTAATGAGCCTCCAAACAGCCATTCCAAACAGGACCGTGGATTCATTCACCACGATGGTATTTCACACTTGCAGTTTAGCATATAAAAATGTGGTTGAAATTATTGTTGGGGCATGAACTAAGTCTGCTACACAGGTTCTAAAAGCAAAATAGTACAAAATCAGAAATGAACAGTAAGTACTGGAACTACTCAGCAGGTCAAGCAGCATGTGTGCAGAGAAAATCCAAACCAGCGTTTCAGGTCGAATTGAAATGTTAACTCTGTTTCTCCCTCCACAGATGCTGCCTGAGTGGGTGAGTGTTTCCATTATTTTCTGTTCTAGTCATTGGTTACATTATCCACTTCCCCAGGCAGAAAGCCTTTGGCAAATGGGCACGCCCGGGACCTATCCCATCCAAGTACCATTTATCCTTGAGCATGGGTGGTCATCAGAAGCTGATTCACTGCTCATCAACTTACACTACGTGCAAGTTAAAATAACATTTTATCTCAAGTATCCGACTCAGAGGATTGCTGACACAAGAGACTGCAGATACTGGAAGCTGGAGCAAAAACCTAACTGCTGGAGGATCCCAGCAGGTTAGTCAGCATCATGGAGGGAAATGGACAGTCAACATTTTGGGTTGAGACCCTTCAGCTGGTCTGAAAGAGTAGAGGGTAGATCATCAGTATAAAGAGCTGAGGGGGAGTGGTGGGGCAGGGGCTGGCAAGTGATAGGTGGATCCTGGTGGAGAAGGGGTGAGTGGCAGATGGAGTCAGGTGGGGAAGGGAGGGGAGGAGATAACAACAGAGGTTGGGAGGTGATTGGTGGAGACAACAAAGTTGCAGATGATGGAATCTGTTTGGAAAGGAAAGGAAAGTGGACCACAGAATTTAGTAAAGAGGATTGCTGGTGTCCGAACACTGCAATTAAAGTTATAAGTAATGAAATAGTCCTCTTTTTAGTTCTGAATTGTTGACCTGGAGATGTGCATTGGAATCCCATTATGACAGCAGGATGGATTTAAATTCTTGTAATCAAATAAATTTGGACTTAAAGCTGGTCCCAGTAACAATAACCAAGTGTGGTCAAATCCCATCTCGTGCCCTCGCTCAGTCTGGTTTATATGTAAATCCCGGCCCATCAAAATGGTTGACTCTTAGCTGCCTCCTTGGTTCAAGAACAACAGGGGTTGGAATTTCCAGTGATGTCTATGTCCTGTGAATAAATAAAAATGAGGGATGAGGAGAAGGTAGGTTGAAGGGATGAACTATCGGTAGAATGGTATCTCCATGTAGAGTCTTCAGGGAACAATTCTCTTGACCGAACCTCAACAATGACTGAAGTGAACTGCAGATATCCAAAGCAATAAATACTGAAATCTGAAAATTGTTGCAGTACAGCAACCTTAATGCAGGATAAGAACTGCATTGCCTGTAGATGAAATGGGCCATGTCTGTTAATGTTTAAGTACTTGCCTTCTTCCAGCAGGTTCTGCACATGTTAGCAATGTGTCGCAACTTATAGTGAGTACATTGTTGCATGAGGAAAGACGCAGTCATCCTATGGTCTGAGGGAGGTTCATTTCATTCCTTCCTGCCAGAGAGAAGCTGGCAGAGTGAGCTTGATTTCTGAGGCTAGTTTATCACCTCACATGGTGTTATAGAGTCATAGAGTAATACAGTGTGGAAACAGGCCCTTCAGCCCAACTCATCCATGCCAACCAATGGGCCTACCTAAGCTAGTCTCATTTGACCACGTTTGTCCCATGTCCCTCTAAACCTTTCCTAACCATCAACTTATTCAAATGTCTTTTAAATTTTGTTATTCTATTCGTTAAACTACTGTCTCTGGCAGTTTGTTCCATATAAGCACCACCCTCTTCATGAATAAGTTGCCCCTTAGGTCCCTTTTAAATCCTTCCACTCTCACATTAAGCCTATACTTTCTTAGTTTTTTGTTCCCTTTCCCTGGGGAAAAGACCATGTTATGCAACCTCTGGAAACAATGTTACAAAATAAGTGGGATAATATGATAGATTTAAATTGATAACATGGATTAGAGGCAAACACATACAATTGTACTGCTTTGAAATTTTGCTTTTATGTGGATATTAAAATTTAAAACTTTTTATAATATTTACTTTGATGACTTTGTCTCCTCCTAATATGGTTTAATGACTGGAAATGTGCAGTCAATTGGTTCCCAAGAGGGGTGTTAGCAATTTAAATGTTTTAATGAGGTTGGCACTCACATATTTAAACTGTTTTGTGGTGTTATGACACTTTCACGGTAAAGGCAAATGAAAGCCTAGATACCACTGCTTATAGTCTGGAGGATGCAGGATTCCTTTCCTGTAAATCCAAATTTGCACCCCTTCCCATTTTGGACTTCAGATCCACCCCTCCATTTAAAGTAAAATCACTTGAAGATTGTGACCCACACCCCAGGATTGCAAGCCCCCTTATCACCCCAAACTGTGGGAAGTACAAAGAGAGCAAATGTTTTTCATCCCCCAAGCAATGCTACCAGGAAAACTGATTAATAGTTGGTTTGATTTTTATACTTTGTTGTTTAGTGTCAGCACTTTTAACTATGCAGTTGGTCAGCTGTTCTTGGCCTATGATAGTTCTGCTTTTTAAGATGTTCTTTCATTTTTGCATTTTCCATAGAAGTGCATATCTTCAGTGACCTTTTTCAAATGCATTTGCCCAGGTGGAGTCAGGGCAATGCCAACATTTGTACAGTTGTCAACATCGTATTCATTGCTTTTTCTGGGACTTCCTCACTATTTGGCTTCAGACTAAGAGGGGCTGGGCTAGCAGACTGACGAGTAATGCCAAGGACAAGAACGTTAACAAAATCCATTGCTATTGCACCCTGCAGCAGGACTGGAACAAAGATACATGGTAAGAGTCTAAGGTTTTACAGAGCACAGCATGGAATAGAAACACAAATGAATAACATTATTTATCAAACTGTACAAAACATTAAAACATAGACAGTGTATTATTGGGATTAATGAAAAGTTGTGCCAAAATCTGCCTCTGCCATCCACAGAGCCCAGGGAGACAAGAAGCAAAATTATCCATCACCATTCGAGGCACAGTTATTAGAAGTCTGGTGTCAGTAACAGTCAGTAAGCGGCAGGGATCATTACTTCTGATATGCTCTGGTGCTGAAAGGAAAGGAACAGAGAGGTTTCCTAGATCGAGCCACTTCTGCATCTGGAAATTCATGTCTTTAGGTTCTTGGGATTGTTGGCATGTGTATTGCTTGTTGAGGTGTAGGATTATTTCTTGTTTGGCTGTTTGGGAATTATTTTTTTCAAACATTTTCTCATTCTTTTTTACTAATCCGCCTGCTGGTTTGTTTCACAGCAACTGGCAGCCTTATGGACAGCATGTGTTGGCAGGATAATGATCCCTCTCTGCCTGTGAAACAAAGGGCATTACATCTGAAGCCAATTATGTTTTCATCCAACATGCATGTTTTGCCAGGGTCAGGGCACAATAATCAAGAACATGAATGTTATTCCCAGCACTTCCTTAACCCCCTGTCACTTTCCACTGCCCTTTCCCACATATCTCCTCCACACAGATCCTCCCCAAACTTTAGCTTTGGACATCAAAGGAAATTGCTGCCTCCAAGCTGGTCCTTGTTCAGATTAGCTAATGCAAACATACTGAACTGAAGTTGATAGCTACACTATGGGTCTCAGTCAGTCAATGGCTCATTAATACTGCTGAATGGAATTATATGAGTTGTTTCAGCCATGGGCAGAAATCCTTTCTCACCAATCAAAGTTAAACAGGGAGAATATCAGTTTGTGTTCTAACAATTGTCCACTATAAAAACTCTTCAAGCCATTTCTCCAGGGTTTTCACTGATGGTTCATTGAAGTTATGATGGATGATAGGAAGGATCCCCATAGAAATGAATGGTAGATACACTTAAAGAGAGTGGGCAGTAGTGTCTGCATTATCTAAACATTTAAATTAGTTCCACATAGATTTCTGAAGTGTTCAGCAAGTCTAATTGTCCCTCTGGGTGCTTTTTAAACAGTTAGATGCCACATTAAAATCTCTCCTCCAGTGTCAAATTACAGTAGTTTGAGACTACTTTCTCCAGAGTCCAGCATTTCTGTTCCTTTTACATGACAACTGGACTACTAATCTAGTTAAATTGTGCTTTAGCAGTAAAGGGAAGTGGAAATGACTATGAAGGGAGATTACATTCATAAAGTTGAAATGATATTATTACTTTAATATTACTTCCAAGTCTTTCAGTCTAATCAGCCAAGATGAAAGATTAAAGTGGAAATATCTGCAATGTTTATTCTTTGCTCATTATATTCTTTTTTTATAATCTCATGTCTTGCTGAACGATGCCTGAGAAAATATGAAAGGCAATGTAAGAAGAAAGCTCAAGACCAGGTTAAAGGATTGTGAAGAGAAAGGGGGAGAGGGGGAGAGGGGGAGAGGGGGAGGGAGGAGGGGGAAAGATGGTAAGATGGTGCAGGAGACAATCAAGGATTTAAGAAATAGCAGGTCAGTTGTGAGGTCCCAGACCTACAGCTGAAAAGGGAAAATGACATCACAAAACGATAGAGGTGCTTTGCAACTGGGTGAGAAGGTAACAGAGTCTTATGTGGGAAATGTGAAGTTATGCACTGCTTTTTTTTAGGAAAAATGCACCAACAATATTTTTAAAATGGAGAAGAGTAATAAGTAAAGGGATTTGGCTGGGAAGGTACACATACTGCAGAGATGTAAACGTACACTTTGAGTAAGTAATTAGAAAAGAAAAGTAACAAAAGCGCTATTCACGAGTCTGCTGGAGGGACTCAGTGGAACAGGCAGCAACTGTGGAAAGAAAAAGAATTGTAAATGCTTTGGGTCGAAACCCTGCATCAGGAATGAGAGGGGAGATATAAAGAGGAGAGGGGGAGTTGTGTTTGGGTGGACTGAGGAGGGGTGAGAGATCACTGGCAGATGGAACCAGATAGGGGAAGGGAAGGGGTGGAGTTGGGAGAAGGAGGCCAGTGGATGATAGGTGGAGGCAAACAAAAAAAAAGCTGTGTGGGGGGGGGGGGGGGGGGGGAGGGGAGAGCGAAGCTGGAGACAGCTAGGGGGACGATAAACAGGAACACAAAGGCCACCAGTGCTGGAATCAAATAAATAAGGAAAGTGAGGGTGGAAACCAATAGGGGAGAGGTGAAGGGCAGATGGAATCAGAACAAGATGGGGGAAGGAGGATCCCATGGGGAAAGTGTGGGGATGGTAGGTGGATGGAACCAGGAGGGGGAGTGGGGTGAAGATCGGTGATGGGGGGGCTGGAGGAGGGAGGGCTATAGGAAAGTGGAAAAAAATGGGAGGACTGGAGATGGATTGGAAGGAGAGAGAGGTGGGGGATGGGGGTGGACAGGAGATACGGGTTACCTGAAAGTGGAAAATCCATTCTTCATACCATTGCGTTGCAGACTACCCAGGCGGAATACAAGGTGTTGGTCCTCTAGTTTGTATTGGGCTTCACCCTGGCAGTGGAGAAGACCAAGGTTGGACAGGCTGGTTTTGGAAAGGGAAGGAGAATTGACATAGAATGCAACCGGGAACTCGGGATGGTCATTGCAGAAGAGCACAGATGCTCTGCAAACCTGTTGCCCGTCTGTGCTTGGTCTCATCAATGTCGAGGAGCACCAAAAGAAGCAGACAAGGCTGGAAGAGTTTCACGTGGATCTTTGCTTCACCTGGAAGGGCTGTTGAGGTCCCTGGATGGTGGTGATGGAGTAGGTGCAGGAACAAGTGTTGCACCTCCTGTGGTTGCAGAGGAGAGTGCCTGATTCATGGACGAGTGGGTGGGGAGGCATGAGTGGACCATGGAGATATAGGAGAGAACTTAAGAAAGAAATAAGGAGGGCAAAAGGGGTCATGTAATGAACTTGGCAAGTAGGGTGAAGGAGAATCCTATAACCTTTTATAAGTATCTTGGAAGCAAGAGGGTAGCTAAGGAAAGAGTAAGTCTCCTCAGGGAACAGAGGGGTAATCTAGGGGAAATTAGTGAAATCCTAAATGAATACTACTCATCAGTATTCACCAGGGACAAAGATGTGGAGGCTCAAGGGTTAAGGGAGGGGTACGCTGATGTTCTGGGGCACGTCTGTATCAGGAAGGAGGAAGTGTTAAAAGATGTTGGCACACATTAGGATGGATAATGCCTGACAGAATCTTTGCCAGGATGCTAAGGGAAGTAAGGAAGGAGATTGCTGGGGCTCTGATGGAGATTTTTGCATGTTTGTTGGCCAAGGTTAAAGTACCAGGGTGCTGAAGCAGAGCTGATGATGTTCCCTTGATAAAAAAGGGCAGTAGGGATAGGCCTGGAATGTGTAAGCCAGTGAGCCTTACATCAGTGGTAGGGAAGTTGTTGGAGAAGATACCGATGGGCAGGATTTATGTTCACTTGGAAAAGCAGGGACTGAGTAGAAAGAGCCAGCATGTTTTGTGCAGGGAAGATAATGTCTCAAAAATCTGATAGACTTTTGAGGAGATAACTAAGAAAATTGATGAAAGCAGATTGATAGATATAGTTTACATGGACTTTGGTAAAGCTTTTGACAATGTCTTAAATGGTAGACTGGTCCAGAAGGTTAAGACACAAAGGATCTGAGACGTGTTGGCAATCTGGATCCAAAATTGGCTTGGTGAAAGGAGGCAGAGGGTAGTGGCTGATGATTATTTTTCTGACTGGAAGTCTGCAACAAGTGGTGTACTGCAGGGATTGATACCTTTGTTGTTTGCAACATATATAAATAACTTGGATGAGAATGTAGGTGGTCTGATTAATAAGTTTGCAGACAATACTAAAATTGGCAGAGCAAAACACAAACTGCAGGAGGAACTCAGTGGGTCAAGTAGCATGTCTGGGGGGAAAGAAATTGTTGACGTTGTAGATGGTGAAGAAATCTACAAAAACGAACAAGTTTGCAGATAGCGAAGAAAGTTGTCTAAGGATACAGCAGGACATAGATCAGCTGGAAAGTTAGGTGGAGTGGTGACAGGCGAACTTTAATCCAGACAAGTATAAAGTAATGCACTTTGGGAAGTCCAATCCTGGCAGGGACATGAGAGGTGTTGATGTACTGAAGGACCTTGGCGTGCAAGTCCATAGCTCCCTGAAAGTGATGACACAGGTGGATAGGATAGTGAAGAAGGCCTTTGGTATGCTTGCCTGAATCGTCTGAGGCATTGAGTATAAGAGTTGGGACATCATGTGCAGCTGTACGAAACATTAGTTGGACTGCACTTGGAGTATTGTGCACACTTCTGCTTGCCGCACTACAGGAAAGATATGGTATCAATAAAGAGATTGCAGAAGAGATTCACCAGGATGTTTCCTGGAATGGAGGACAGTAGTTATAAAGAGAGATTAGATTAGCTAGGTTTATTCTCACTGGAATGTAGGTGGTTGAGAGGTGACCTTAGAGGTTTATAAAATAATGAGGGGCATAGATAGAATAGACAGAGTCATTTTCCAAAGGCAGGGAAGTCTAGAACTAGATGATGCAGGTTTAAGGTGAGAGGGGAGAAATTTAAAGGAGATCTGAAGGGTAAGTTTTTCCACAGAGATAATGGTGGTTATCTGGAATGAACTGCCAGAGAAAGAGACTGAGGTAGATCCAATTACAATGGACAGGTACTTCAACAGAAAGGGTAGAGAGGGATGCACGCAAATGGGACAAGCATAGTTAGGCATCACAGTGGGCATGGACGTATGGGTCAAAAGGGCCTGTATCTGTGCTGTACAATTCTATTATTTATAAAAGGAATGAAAGAGATGTTAAAGGAATTTAATCCACTTGGAGGACTATTAGCACACAGATGCCTGGAAATTAATTACCAACGGGTAGCTCTAAAAGCACAATGTTATCAGGTAAATATGTTGCAGTCTTCCTTCAAAATTTATTCCATTAAAATCAAAGGATTGAATTTCAGAGGCTGAGTATAATGTACTAATGCAACTACACAGCCCACTTCATGCTGTTGCTTGTTGATATCTGACAACCTTATTACAATAACTGGCCATTCAAGTAAACTCCAGGAATGAGAATCCCTTTGGAAAAGTTCCCATTCCCACCCAACCAGTCCATGGTTTCCTACCATCTCCATGTATCTCATGGAAAAAGATACTCAGGCTTTCAGCCAATGGTGTACAATGCACATCGGAGTGCTGATTCTATGCTAGGCAGAAGATACAGGAGCCTGAGGGCACATACCACCAGGTTCAAGGACAGCTTCTATCCCACTGTGATAAGACTATTGAACGGTTCCCTTATACGATGGGATGGACCCTTGACCTCATAACCTACCTTGTTATGATCTTGCACCTTATTGTCTACCTGCACTGCCCCTCTCTGTAGCTGTGACACTTTACTCTGTATTCTGTTATTGTTTTTACCCTGTACAACCTCAATGCCCTGTGTAATGAATTGATCTGTACGAATGGTATGCAAGACAAGTTTTTCACTGTACCTTGGTACAAGTGAAAATAATAAACCAATACCAATTCTCATTCACACAGGTCTAGCCTACATCAGATGGCAGAAGCCAATTTTCAAAACATTTGAAGCCTGCTTTTGTAAAAGTTTAAGGGACTTCCTTTGGCCTCCTGAACCTACACCCCCACTGTAACACCTAAACCCATCCACATAGTGATCTGCAACTATCATCCATATTGCAAGACATCAGGAAAAGTGAGGAAAAATATATTAAAAAACTACAAGTGCTGTAAATCTAAAATAAAAACAGAAAAAGCTGGAAACACTCAGCAGGTTAGGCCACAGCTGTGGGAGGAGAAACAGAGTGAATATTTCGGGTCAAAGACCATCTGTCAGAACTGGGAAGGAAGGAGACAAAAGAAGCCTGTTAAACAGCAGGGAGGGTGGGGAGAGGGGATGCCTCTGATAGGATAAAACCTCGGTGACCATGGGGATAACCTGTAAACAAGATTATCTGGTCGATATGTGAATGGGAGCAGTTAGAGAGTGAGAACATAGACAAAAGAATATAGTCAAAAGAATGTAGGAGTTGTGAAACACAGAGTAGGAAAACATTCCTGACAGGTCAAGTTAGACATATCCTCCACTCCCAGAGGAAAGAAAGAGAAAAAAAGCAAACAGGTTGAGCCAATATTGCAGATGGACTACTGATACAGACAGAAATCAATTTACCTGAAATTGTAGAATTTAATAACATCCAGAAAATGCAATGTGATCAGATAGAACAAGAGGCAAAAGGTGGGAGTTTTCAACAAGATGTGGGAGATTTCAACAAGAGGAAGGAGGTTTCAACAAGAGGCAAGAGTTTTCAGAATGAGAGCCGGGAGTTTTCAAAAGAGGTGAGTCTCTGTGCTTGGTGTTCATTTTCAGTGAGGGGAGGGAGGGGGGAGGGGAGAGGGGGGAAGAGTGGGGAAGAGGGGGGAGAGGGCAGAGGTGAGTGGGGAGTGGGGTGGAGGAACTGAGGCTTTGGTGAGAAGGGGCTGAGTAAGAGGGTCAGGACCCGAAGAAGGGCCCTGACCAGAAACGTTGACCACCTGCTTTTCTCCGCGGATGCTGCCTGGCCTGCTGAGTTCCTCCAGCATCAGAGTGTTTTCCATCAGGTCGGTGACACTGTGGCCGACTCTGTGGCTCAGCAGGGAAGGGTAAAGTCAGGAAGAGCTATAGTGATAGAGGACTCAATAGTTAGGGGGTCAGACAGGAGATTCTGTGGTTGCGAAAGGGACACCAGGATGGTATGTTGCTTCCCAGATGCAAGAGTTGAGGATGTCTCGGAGCAGATACAGAATATTCTCAAGGGGGAGTGTGAGCAGCCAGAGGTCATAGTGTACTTTGGCACCAATGACATAGGCAGAAAGGGTGAAGAGGTCCTGTGCAGTGAGTATGGGGAGTTAGGAAAGAGGCTGAAGAGTAGAACCTCCCAGATTACTCCCGGTGCCACGTGCTCATCAGGGCAGGACTAGGATGATAGAACAGATGAATAAGTCGTTGAGGTACTGGTGCAGGGGGCAGGGTTTCATGTTCTTGGATCTTCTGGGGCAGGAGTGACCTATACAAGAAGGATGGGTTGCACCTCAACTGGAGGGGAACCAATATCCTGGCCGGGAAGTTTGCTAGTACTACTTGAGAGGTTTTTAACTAGTTTGGCAGGGGGATGGGAACCAGAGCACCGGGTCAGAAAGTGGAGGGGTTGAGAACAAAGTAGATGTCAGGACCAGTAAAAACAGGCAGGAGCCAAGTAATAGACATGATGGGACAGACAGTTTAAAGTGTGTGTATTTGAATGCTAGGAGTATTGTGGGTAAGGGTGGTGAACTTAGAGCATGGATCAGTACATGGAACTATGATGTTGTAGCCATAACAGAGATTTGGTTGAGAGAGGGACAGGAATGGGTGCTTAATATTCCAGGGTTTTGATGTTTTAGACAGGATAAAGAGGGGGGAGAGTTGCACTACTAATCAGGGACAATATCACAGCTGCACACAGAGGGGACATAATGGAGGGCTCGTCCACTGAGTTTTTATAGGTAGAACTCAAAAATAAGAAAGGTGCAATCACTCTGTTGGGATTATACTACAGACCCTCCAATAGCCACCGGAACATTGAGGAAGAGATACACAGGCAAATTAGGGAAAGGTGTAGAACTAATAGGGTTGTTGTTGTGGGGGACTTCAACTTCCCTAATATAAACTGGGACCTCCTTAGTGTAAGTGGTTTAGATGGGCAGAATTTGTTAGGTGCATCCAGGAAGGTTTCTTAAATCAATATGTAGATAATCCAATGAGAGGAGGGGCCGTGCTGGAGCTGGTGTTGGGTAATAAGCCTGGCCAGATGACCGACCTTTCAGTGAGAGAACAGTTAGGGAACAGTGACCACAACTCCTTGAACTTTAAGATAACTATAGACAAGGATAAGTATGGACCTTGCGGGACAGTATTAAGTTGGAGCAGGGCACATTATGGGACCATTAGGCAGGAACTAGGGAAAATTAATTGGGAACAGCTGTTTTTGGGCAAGTCCACATCTGACATGTGGAAGGTATTTAAAGACCAACTGCACAGAGTACAGGACAGGTATATTCCAGTAAGAAGGAAGGACAAAGATGGCAAGGTAAGAGAAGCTTGGATGTCAAGAGAGGTGGTGAATTTAGTGAAGAACAAGGGAAGGGATATAAAGATTAGGAAGCTAGGATCAAACAGAGCACTTGAGGATTATAAAGAAGGCAGAAAGGAACTCAAGAAGGGAATTAGGAAAGCTAGGAAAGGTCATGAAAAGTCCTTGGCAAATCGGATTAAAGAGAATCACAAGGCATTCTATACATACATCAAGAGCACGAGGATAACTAGGGAGAGGGTAGGACCACTCAAGGGTAAATGAGGAAACATGTGCTTGGAAGCAGAGGATGTGGATGAGGTCCTTAATGAGTACATTGCATCAGTATTTACCAAGGAGAAGGACATGGAGGATGGGGAGATCAGTGTGGAGCGTGCTAACATGCTGGGGCTTTTCGAGATAAAGGAGGAGGTAGTGTTGGGTCTCTTAAAGAGCATTAAGGTGGATAAGTACCTGGGGCCTGATGGGATATACCCCAGGTTATTGAGAGAGGCAAGAGATGAGATTGCTGGCGCCTTCACCAATATCTTCGAGTCCTCTCTAACCATGGGCAAGGTCCTGGAGGACTGATGAGTAGCTAATGTTGTTCCATTATTCAAGAAGGGAAACAGGGATAATCCTGGTAATTATAGACCGGTGAGTCTCATGTCAGTGGTAGGGAAGTTACTGGACAGAATTCTTAGGGATAGGATTTATGAGCATTTGGAAAACCATTAGGGACAGTCAGCATGGCTTTGTGTGGGCAAGTCGTGCCTTAGTAAGTTGATTGAGTTTTTTGATGAGGTGACGAGGGTGATGATGGAGCTAGAGCTGTGGATGTTGTCTACATGGATTTCAGTAAAGTGCTTGACAAGGTCCCTCATGGAAGGCTCATCTAGAAGATTAAGATGCATGGGATCCACAGTGAATTGGCCATTTGGATTCAGACCTGGCTTGCCCATAGAAGACAAAGGGTAGTGGTCGATGGGATATTCTAGCTGGAGGTCTGTGACTAGTGGTGTTCCTCATGGATCCATACTGAGACCTCTGCTGTTTGTGATGACCTGGATGAAAATGTACATGGGTGGGTTAGTAAATTTGCAGATGATAAAAAGATTGGTGGTGTTGTGGATAGTGTAGAAGACTGGCAAAGGATACAGTGGGATATAAATCAGTTACAGATATGGACAGAGAAATGGAAGATGTTCAACCCAGCCAAATGTGAAGTGTTGATCCTTGGAAGATCAGATATAAAGAGACAGCACACCGTTAATAGCAAAACCCTTAACAGTGTTGATGAGCAGAGGGATCTTGGGGTCCAAGTTCATAGCTCCCTGAAAGTGGCTGCGCAGGTTGATCGGGTGGTAAAGAAGTCATATGGCATGCTTGCCTTCATTCGTCAAGGCATTGAGTTCAAGAGTCAGGAAATTATGCTGCAGTTTTATAAAACTTTAGTTAGGACACGCCTGGAGTATTGCATTCAGTTCTGGTCGCCCCATTATAGGAAGGATGTCGAGGCTTTGGAGAGGGTGCAGAAGAGGTTTACCAAGATGCTTCCTGGATTAGAGGGCATGAGCAATGAGGATAGGTTGGACAAACCTGGATTGTTCTCTCTGGAGTGGCGAAGGCCAAGGGGAAATCTGATGGAGGTTTATATGATTATGAGAGGTGTAGGTAGAGTAGACAGCCAGTATCTTTTCCCCAGGGTTGAAATGTCTAATACCAGAGGGCATGCATTTAAGGTGATAGGGGGTAAGTTCAAAGGAGATATACAGGGCAAGTTTTTTTGCACAGAGTGCTGGGTGCCTGGAATGCACTGCCTGGGCTGGTGGTGGAGGCAAGTATGATAGGGGCGTTCAAGAAGCTTTTAGATAGGCACATGAATGTGAGGGAAATGGTAGGATATGGACATTGTGTAGACAGAAGGGATTAGTTTAGTTGGGCATTTTATTACTAATGTAATTGGTTCTGCAGAATATTGTGGGCCGAAAGGCCTGTTCCTGTGCTGTGCTGTACTGTTCTATGTTCAATGAGGTGCTGTCCCTCAAGCTTGCATTGAGCCTCATTGGAACAATACAGGAGGATACAGACCAATCGGTCAGATTGGGAGTTGAATGAAGAATTAAAATGGCAGGCAATGGGAAGCTCAGGGTCACACCTGTGGACATTCTATCCCAAGTGTTATCACAGCAAGATTATCAGGAGGACAGAGGAAAAGATTCAAGTATGTTCCCAAGACCCCTTGGGAATCATCAGCCAATGTCCACTCAAAATGGGGAAGTGGCATTCAGGATGGCACTGATAACCTGGAATCCATACATCAGGACTACGCAGAAGTCTAGTGTAATCACCTCACAAACTACCCACCTCAACAAGTACCTCCTACTCCATCTGTGGTTCCAACATTGGCTTCATTGGTCACCTCTGAACCCAAATACCTGTAGTGGAAGCAAGTTACGCTTATTCCCAAGGGACACCTAAGAAGAAAGAAGATATCTAGAAACATGAATAAATGATAAAATATTTTATTCCTCCATTATGCCTGTGCATTCGGCTGAAAAGCTTTTATTCTCTGGAACTTCTGGCTCTCTTTTTCTATCTGCTGATCCTTAAAAACACTCAACCAACCTACTGTCCTAATATCTCATTTTCTGGCTCTGAGTGAATTTTTGTTTGACAATGCTCCTGTGATGTTTTGTTATGTTAAAGCAGCTACACAAAGGTAAGTAGGTATTGTAGCCAAAATAGAACAAAACAGAATTCTCTGTGCTTTGTTAGTGTGCATATTCACAAATTAAGTCCTTTTTCTGCTTGCAGTAACCACCAATTGATACCTTGAGTAGATAGTGTTCATTTATGGTCCACTGCAGAATGAATTGGCCACAATATCCTTCTCAATTTGGGAGAAAAGCCTTCTGACAGTGGCATGAAAAGCAGCAGGTAATGGCTTTCAGGGGCAGCCTAGGGACAAGGCATTAACAGCAATGTAATCACTATTCTGAGATAGTGCTGCTGCAGCTTGACATGGCTGCAGATGTTGTTTAATAGGCATTTTGTCAAATTACCTAGTTCAGCTTTACTAATACATCTGCTGCTGTACCTTGCACAAAAAGCAGTTTAGCTGAGCATCCTGTTATACGACAACATAATTCAACTCACAAAATATATGATGGGGGTGAAGAGGTAATTTTCAAGGACGTTGGAAAAGGACATTCAGGAAAGGCATTAGCACTGTTACAGAGAGTAGCTCATGGGGTATAATCTAATCGTCTTTTTCAAAGTGTTGGTGGTTGGCTTAACATAATCACTGGAATTGGAAGAGGCTTTTGATGTATGAAGTATATTTAAAGGTGCAGTTTTGCGAATTTGTGTCCTTGACACAAAGTTAACTGACAATTTTTTTTATCAACTGTCAAAAATTGGAAACAAAAACAGAAAGTGAAGTAATTTTGCAGCAGGTCAGTTAGTCAATATCAGAGAGATGGGAAGATTAATTCAGGATCTCATTGAATTGTTAAGCAGAATCTGAGTGTAAGGCTGAACCATGAATAAATGCATGTCTGCTTTTTTTCTCTATTTTTAATTGTAGGAGGCAATTGAATGGCTTTGAAAGACAACAACACCTTATATTTATTAGTGTCAGCTATAGTTCAGTTGACACCATTCTGAACTCTAAATTGTATGTTTTGAGTTCAAATCAAACTCTAAAGATTTGAACACAAATCTAGACTGGAAATCCAGTGCTGTATTCAGAGAACTCTGCACTGTTGGAGATGCTACATTTTGGATGAGACATTGAACTATTATCCTATTTTCTCTTGGGTAGACATAAACAGATCCCACAGGACACCCTGAAGAAGAGGAATGTAGTCATCCCTGGTATTCTAGTCAATATTTATCCACCAATCAATTTCATTGAATGAAACAGTTTGTCTGCTCATTATCAGATTGTTGTTTGTGGAAACTTGCTGAGTTCAAATTGGCTGCAGTGGTTTCTAATGTGTAAGTGTTGCCAAACCTGAAAAGGTATTTTTGTTTAATGTAACTTGCCCTGAAGCATCTTGACACAAACATGAAAAATGCTGTATAGATGCAAATCTTCCTCCGTATAGCGTTTCAACATAGTAAAAGCAGAAAGGTTGGAAGAACATTTTGGATACCTATGGCTCCATTTAGCTGACTTAAAACACAGAACATAGAACAGTACAGTACAGGAACAGGTCCTTCGGCCCACAGTGTTGTGCCAAACTACTTAAGCTAATGATGCCTAATTACACTAATCCCTTCTGCCTGCACGTGATCCATACCTCTCCATTCTCTGCATGTTCATCTTCCTGTCTAAGAGCCTCTTAAATGCCTCCATCATATCTGCCTCCACCACCACCCCGGCAGTACATTCAAAGCACCCACCACTCTGTGTTACACATATGATGAAATCATTATGCCACTTGTACATTACTCATTCATTTGTATATATATATATATATATATATATAGCACAGTCTTCATGTCATTCCAGATAGAGATGTGAGAACGATGGAGAGATTACAATGACGTTTTATCACAACGATGCCAGAGACAAGGGGCATTAGTTATTTAAAGTGTCAAGAAGAACTGGGATTGTTCCCTTTTCAAGCAATGCAGGTTAAGGAGAGATTTAATGAAGGCATTCAAAAGTATGATGAGTTTTCATCAGAATGGTTGCTAGCAGAAGACATATCTTTAAGATAACTGGCAAAAGATTCAGATGGAGAATTGGGAGAATACTTTTTTATGCAGTAAGTTGTTATGATCTGGAATGTACTGCTTGCAACCATGCTGGAAACCAATTCAATAGCAATTTTCAAAAGGAAATAAAATAAATGCTTGGCGTAAGTGTGTACAAGGCAATGGGAAAGAATAGAGAACTGTGAGTGGACATAAGCACAATGGGCTAAATACACTTCTGATTCAATGTTACTTTAGCAGAAGGTCCATGAAAACTTTAAAGAAACAGTCTAAAATAGTTTATGATCAGGAAAATCCTGGAGAAATTCCATTCTCAAAAATCACATTGTTAAGTACTTCTAATAAGAAAATCACTCAGTAAAACTGTACTTGGAACAACAAGCTTTGATTTCATAACGTAGGACCCATGAACCTCACTTGAGTTCAGGAACTAGTGGAGGAAGTTCATAACTTTGACAATTATACAATAATCAATAAAACAGAGAAACTGACCCAAATCCCCCAACTGCAATGCAAGGCTTGTTTCATTTTTGGTTCACATTAGGCCTCTCTGCTGGAAGAGAAAAATGTTATGCAGCAAAAGATCTGATGAGGTAGTTGTAAACTGTCTGTTTCCTGTTGCCGCAACAGATTCTTAAATTCTTGAATACATTTTAGGCTGGTACCCGCTCCTGAAGGCATTGATTGTGTTATTGTGTATATCTGCAAGTAGCAGCAAGGTGCTGGATGATTTCACTAACATACTGTGATAAACCAGTGGGAGAACTCTATAACCAAGGTAGCAACATAATCAGATCAAACTACCCTGTTACAATCAATTAACAGTCAACTGCTGAGTTTGGTTATTATGAATAATAATTTTTAAAATTTGAAACACCGGATTATTACAGTCATTTAGTTAATGAGTAGCTTGTTAGCAAAATAGTCTGTTCATGGGAAAGTTTTCTTCAGAGCATGAATTAATCACCTGTATTTCCTTGTGGAGAACTGTTACATTCTAGACAAAATTTATGATTGGATTAGGAGGTGGAGATAGTTAACAATAACTGCTCACCACCAGGTTTCTGTGAGAGATCAATCTTTTTTTTAATCTCAGCGCACAGAAACAAAATTCGTAACCATTCCTTAATCCTGCTTGGTGAATTTTCTGCACTCTTTGGAAGAGATAGGTAATGGATTGGAACAATGTAATCTTTGTAGCAATGTATGTAATTTATGTAGTAATATAAATATTGTTGATGGTCATTGTCCTCCAAGCCAGCAGGCAACATGGGGGCTTATCAGGTGTCACTGTTTTGATCTTTTACAGACATCATTTTGGTTGATTTCAGTAAGGCTGTGTTTGTCCTCATGTGCATTCAGCAGGCTTGAAATAAAAATAAACTTCCTCAAAGCCAAAACCAGGCCTCCATGTTTTTGGTATGTTAAGATATATTACCTTTGAGATAATACTATGGCTGCTGACAGTGAGACATAGAGCTGTGTAAACTTAGTGCCTTTCTGCAGAAAAAGAAAGACTGAGAATGATAGAGAATATACTTGTAGGGTGAGATGCTCTAATGACAGGTTACTGACCTGAAATGTTAACTCTGTTTCTCTATTCACAGGTGCTCCATGACATCTTGAATATCTACAGCATTTTCCAGTTTTATTTCAGATTACCACCATCAGCAGTATTTGCATTTAGATTGAGAAGCTGTAAAGACATTGCAGTGGTGAAGACTAAAAAAACTGCAGATCTGAAACAAAAACAGAAAACGTCAAAAAAACTCAGCAAGTCAGTCAGTATCTGTGGAAAGAGAAATAGCCAAAGTTTCAGGTTTGTGCCCCTTCATCAGAACTGTGGTGACTTGTTGCAAGGATTGGTTGTTTGGATTCAAATTTATACTTTCACTGAGCGAGTGTCTCCTTGACGTTGAACCCTTCAGCTCAAGGTTATTTTCCTTTGTGATTCAATTTTTTGTGTTAAGTTGAGCTTCAGAGTGTTTGTGACTGAGAAGACAGATGTCTGGGCAGGGGAAAAGACTCTGCTGAGTGACAGTATGGGACCTTTGTTGTCAGGGGGGCAAAATTTGATTTAGGAAAATTACACAGTGTGTGTGGCATCAATCTCATTGGATAGAAATCCATCATTAGAAAAAATACATTTCTGCTGACTCTCCCCACCTCCCCGACATCTGCTTAAACCTTTTCGTCCTTGCTAATCTGTATAAATATGGAAAAAACATTTGGAGACCACAATGTTTAAGTCTCTAAGTAAATAACTGGATTAGTTATCACCATGTAAGTGTGCAAAATAACCGACTGTTTGATAATTTTCTGAATCACTGTTTGCAGGAGAAATTAAAACATGGAAAATCATTTTTCAAATTGTTTAAACAAGCATTCTAAGCCACTGGCAGGGATGACATTATCCTGCAGAAAATCCTAACTAGAAAGTAATAAGCTAAGGATTCATTGCCCACATATGTAAACTCTTTCTCAGCGCAGCTCAGAAGCTTTCTATCACCCATTGCAGTCTCAGTGATTAGGAGAAGACTTTGCATCAAGACATAAATCAGAATAATCTGACGCTAAAGCAGACAAATTCCATATTAGATTTAGAACGTCAGACAGGAAGATTCTGAAGAATGTAAAACTATTCTGTGGCAGCATCAGTTTTTACTTACACTGGCCACTCCTCATTCTTTGTCACCACCACCTCTCTTCGCAAGAGAACTGGGGAAACTGAGTCAGTGAACACATTCAGGACTGAGGCAATCAGATTTTTGGGCTATAGAGGATATGGGTCACAGACATCAAACTGGTATTAAGGCCAAGATCTTACAGAAGGGTAGAGAAGGTCAGAGTTATTATGTTGAGCTTTTTTTTACTCCTCTGCCTGTCTCTAAATTATCAGGCTGCTTGTCTAATAATTAATACTGGAAGAGTAGGAATTTTCTCCAACTATAAGTCCAACTCCAACTAAACACTGAAAAGACCAAAAGCACTACTTCAGACACAGCCAGTAACTCCAGTCTCTGGCTACTGACTCCATTACTCTCCAACCAAATGACTGCTACTGAATGATGCCACCCATGTATTGTTGCTTTTAATAATGAGCCGAGCTTTGGACAGCATACGTGCACCAAGATCTCCATTTCCACCATAGCAGCATGGTCTAAGTCCACTCCTGCCCCAGCCCATCAACTATTGAAACTCTTTGCCACTCAGCTGTTACATCAAGGCTTGACTATTCCAATACACTCTTGCTGGCTTCCTTCATTCTAACCTCCGTAAACCTCAGCTCATCCAAATCTTTGTTGCCTTGTCCTAATTTATGCCCATTTACCTATCATCAATGTGCATGTTCTCCAACATAAACCCTGGTTGAATTCAAAAATGTTTGGTGATTCCATCAAATTTCAAAGGCCCTAAACCCCCTCCTTCCATTTTAAGGCTCCTTGGTCACCTATGGTTAAATGAATTTGTGTTATATTCCATTTGATGAGACTCCTACAAAGCACTTTGTGAAAATTTACAACATTATTATATAAATTATTGCTGCTGTTAAAGCGACAAATACATTGGGCCAATGAAAATACAATAGATATGTTACTGGAAAAGTAATCAGCACAATTTGCATTGAAATTCCAGAGAACAGTTGAGAATATAAATTCTTTTTTTTTAAAAGTCTGTAAATAAAAAGAAAAGCATAAACAAAACTTCAGATTAATAAAGATGCAGAGTTGGAAATAAAATAAACACTGGAGATGCTGGAAATCTGAAATAAGAGCAGAAAATGCTAGAAACACTCACCAGGTCAGGCAGTGTCTGTGGAAAGAGAAAAAATCAAACTGCTGAAGGAACTCAATGGATCAGGCAGGGTCTGTGGAGGCAGGTGAGGGGAGAGAGGGTGATGGTAGAGGCAGATGCTGGAATCTGATAAGAAAGGAAGGCGGTAAGTGGAACCAGATAAGGGAGGGATGACGGGCAGATGGAAACAGGTGGGGAAGAAGAACAAAACACAAGATTGGGTGATAGTGGGGGGGGGGGGGGTTGGGGTTGAAATTTAACCAGCAGGATCTTGTGTCTCCATTTCTCACCTTCCAGCCTCTATCTCCACCCTCCCCTTCCCCACCTGGCTCTACCTGTCCCTTTGTTTCTCTCGCTTTATGTGTGTCTACATATCACCTGCCAGCCACTGTTTCCTAATTCCCCCCCTCTTCCTGCCCCTCTTCCACTCCCACCTGGCTCCTTCTGCCCACCATCTTCCTCCTCACTTGGTTCCACCTTTCGCCTGCTCACCCTTCCCCCTCACCTTTTTATACCGGCTGTCTCCGCTCTACGCTCTTGGATGCAGAGTGTCGACCTGAAACATCGACTATATACCTGGTGCAGCCTGACCTGAGTTCCAACAGCAGTTGGTTTTTCAACATCTGCCGTTTCTGTGGAAGGAGAAACTGAGTTAACACTTTGGATGGAAGACTCCTTGTCAGAACTGTGAAAGAGTAATAAAAATAATTTTAAGTTATAGAGAAGGTGGGAACAGGGATATGGAGAACAAAGAGTATATCTGCGATGGGTTGAGGCTGGGATTTGCCAGGATTGCCATGGTGATAAATAGTGGTCAATGGATTAATTAGCAAATGATAATACAGACAAAGGAGTGTAAAATGTTGTGATGTGTGGTGATGTGGCATATGCCCTGCAGGTCACGCTCTTAACAGAGAGAAAAAAACTGAGCCAATATCATAAACGGATGACTTACAGCGGAACTGGGTGGTTCTGATACATTCAGTGAAAGTAAGTGATATATTCAGTGAAAGTGAGTTATCTAAAGTTGTAGAATTCAATATTAAGTCTGGAAGGCTACCAACAGCCCAGCAGCTGTTCCTCAAGCTTTCATTGGACCATGTTGTAACAATGCAGGAGACCACAGATTGATCAGTGTGGAAGTCAGATGGAGAATTAAAACTGCCTGAACTGTCATTGGCCTGAAATGTTAACTCAATTTCTCTCTCTCCACAGATGCTGTCTGATCTCATGAGTATCCTCAGCAATTTTATCTTTAGATAAAAATAAACTGTTTCTATTATAACCTAATTGATTCACTAAAGGCCTATAGAAGCATGCTTTCCTTACTTGGTCTCTCTCCAACTCCCCCCCTAACATAGTTGGCTTTAAACAGTCCTCTGAAGTCGATTAACAAGCCATTCCCCTTCTAAATTGGTAAATTGTACTAAGGTACAGTGAAAAACTTGTTTTGCATGTCGTCCATACAGATCATTTTGAACCAGGAGATCCCTGTCTCAACCCATCACAGGTATACTCTTTGTCCTCCATATCCCTCTTCCCACCTTCTCTATAACTTAAAATTATTTTTATTACTCTTTCACAGTTCTGACAAGGAGTCTTCCATCCAAAGTGTCCTGTCCTGGACAAACCACGTGGATGCCATGGCCAAGAAAGTTCACCAGCGCCTCTACTTCCTCAGGAGGCTAAAGAAATTTGGTTTGTCCCCTTTGACTCTCACCAACTTTTACCGATGCACCATAGAAAGCATCCTAACAGGATGTATCACGGCTTGGTATGGCAACTGCTCTACCCAAGACCACAAGGAGCTGCAGAGAGTTGTGGACACAGCCCAGTGCATCACGGACACCAGTCTCCCCTCCTTGGACTCTGTCTTTACCTCTCGTTGTCTTGGTGAAGCAGCCAGCATAATCAAAGACCCCACCCACCCGGGACATTCTCTCTTCTCTACTCTTCCATTGGGTAGAAGATACAGGTGCCTGAGGGCACGTACCACCAGACTTAAGGACAGCTTCTACCCCACTGTGATAAGACTATTGAACAGTTCCCTTATACAATAAGATGGACTATGACCTATGACCTCATGACCTCACGATCTACCTTGTTGTGACCTTGCACCTTATTTGCACTGCACTTTCTCTGTAGCTGTGACACTTTACTCTGTACTGTTTTTTTTACCTGTACTACATCAATGCACTCTGTACTAACTTGATGTAACTGCACTGTGTAATGAATTGCCCCGTAAGATCAGTTTGTAAGACAAGTTTTTCACTGTACCTCGGTACAAGTGACAATAATAAACCAATACCAATACCAATACCAATAAACGCTGAGCATGCTATCTGGGCTTCCATTTTGGAATTCTTTATTAGAGGATATGGTCCCTTTGGAACACAAAGAGGAGAAAGGGGAAGATATGTCTGGTGGTGGAATCTCATTGAATGTGACAGAAATTAGAGGGATGATTCATGAATGTGGAAACTGTTGAGGTGGATAGTGAAGACAAGGGGGATTGTATCCTTGTTCTGGTTGGAAGAAGAGGGGTGACAAATGACTGTAGGAAATAGATACGGTAGCTGGCAGTGTTAAGGAGAAAGAAAGACAATGTAATATGATTGGTGTGGAAAGATTCATCATCAGAGCAGATACAACATTTATGGGACAACTGAATGGCATCTTTATAGGAAACAAGATATGAGTGGGCTTATACGAGATGTTGTTCTGAACCTATCCCTTGAGATTCAGAAAGAGATGTCAATGGTGGAAATAAGCAGTAAAGTAATTTTGTTTTAGTTCTCTGAGTGCAGGCAGCAGCATCAAGTAGTCATCAATGTAACAGTAAGAAAGTTAAAGGAATGGCCCTAAGTTTTACTGAAACCGGGACTGATCATGTATCCAATGGGAAACCAGTCATAACTTGGGCCTATGCAAGCTCCTGTAGCAATATTTTTGACTTAGAGTAAGTTCGTGGAGTTGAATGAGAAGTTATAAATTCAGCCTGGCAAAGGAGAATGGTGTTGGAAGGCACTAGTTGGGCTTTTGGTCAAGGAATAAGTGAAGGGCCTATTATGCTAGCTTGGCGCAGGATGGAAATGTAGAAGGATTAGATAATGAAGGCGAATCATTCGGGAACAGTATCATATTTAACTATATTGTGATTAACTCCATTCGCAATAACACATCTTTGCAGAAGAACTTCACAGAAGCATTTTACCTAAGGGAAAATTGTTCCAGAAAGAATTATCAGTGGGTAAAATATGATTATATTGAGATTAACTGCAAAGAGAAGATGCTGGCACAAACTAAGCTCCAATCAGACATAGGAGAGTCAAAAAGATTTAAATAAATCTACCAACTCAGGGAAAAGATAGCCTCATTTCAAAAGAAGGTCCAGACCCGAGTAATCACAGTTTATTGTGATGAGGGCAGGACATTACCAGCAGTTTCCAAGATTCATCATTGCCCAGAAGTGGTATGTGGTTTCAAGTAGTTTCCAGTAACAGATATTACATTTGAGCTATGTTAAATATTGAGGGTCAAATACATGATCACAATAGGCTAGATATAATTTAGGACTTGACTGTAGCTGTCTCACATTGAGTGCCTGGTTGCAAATGGACAGAAACCTGTAGATACATCTAACAATATTGCCCAGAATTCTTGGTCAATGTAATTAGTAGGGAAGATACAGTGCAAGGTAACCAAGTAATCTGATGTTAAAGAATTGTTTTAATTAATCACTAGATGGGCACCTGGAAGTATGCCAGAGAAAAGCGAATGTGGAAGCTAATATTTGAACCTTCCACCTGTTTTCTGAGAAATTGGGTCAGACTAATGTGATTAAAAATTTTTGACGTGGGAATTTTTTCATCTTGCTTGACACCTTATCACAGGTTCCTAATATAAGCTAATGGAAAACCAATATATACACATTAGTGTTATTACTAAGCATGCCCTGGCTTGTAGAAGGTTCTTGTGGTCAAAACCTTTAAGTATATTTGGTATTGACAATAGTAGATTGATTGAGGCTACTGCTAAAAGACAAGCAATCAATATCTGTGATCATCATGCTGTAAATGTTTATGTTTCAAGCAAAGTCCATTAACACAATAGGCTCAAACTTATTTATCTTCCCAAGGAGTTGTGCATTAAACAACAGATTCAAGATTCGGGGAGTTCCAGTTCAAATGCTAACTTTGCCTTGCACAGTACCAGCACCCCTGGAATAACTTGATATGTGGCCCATTAAACTACATTTGCTATGCTGTCTAGTTGAAGGCCATCATCCTTTGTGCTGGAAAAGCCAAAACAAATAGTTGCAAACTAGAAACAGGAAGAACTGTAGTCATTCTATAACAACAAGTAGATCCATTTTTGAAAAAGAAAGAAGTATTTTCGGTACACATTGACTTAGATTTTAAATTAACATTACCTTAACAACGGAGATAACCTGTCTAGTATTACATAACACTGGGGAAAAACCTGGAATTTCTGTTATATTAAAGAACTACCAGATCTTGGAATCATAAGAAGTGCACTATAACCAAAGGCTGAATGTCAAAGCATATTTCACAATAGCAAGATATTAGAAAGACTTTCCACTAATTCTACTGACTTGAAAAGTTTATTACAAGAAGATATTACTTGGTGGTTTCTGCATTTTTTATTGCCCATCTTGAGGAGATTTAGATCTATCAACATGGTATGTACAAAGGTCACATGGTAGGTGTAATAGGCTCCTGTGCCATTAAGCATAATAAAAACGAGTTAGATTTTTATAGCTTTCTTGTTTTTGTGGTTATTTGGGCCAAGCATCACAAGATTTAATTCTATTCCTCATGCCAGGATTTGAACACATGACCCCTGGATGACTTGAACAGTAATGTAAATATATCCAGTATTCCCCCAATGTGCATCAAATAAGTGCAATTTCTAATATAAAATAGAAATAGAAAGTACTGAAAATGCTTGTGCAATCTCTAGTTTTAAAAAAGAACTTGTATTTTTCTAAGAAAACCAAAGGTCAATCCTTAAATCTCATAGATGCCAAAATTGACATGTTCCCTTTGAAGAAAAGCAATAAGACCATCAACTTTCATGTGATTCCTTACTTATCCAGGTTACAGTGGGATAGTGATAGCATTCATCTGCTGCTGAAGGATTCGGTGAAGAACCTCTTACCTTAATCTACTTGAAGCAATTCTGGTCCTCAAACGTGCAAACTATTTGCCGTGGAGACTCAGTCATTAAAGTACATTCAAGAGAGAGATTCTTCGATATTAAGGGAATCAAGGGATATAATACAGGAAAATAATGCTGAGATAAAAGGATAGCCATGATCTCTTTGAACAATGGAGCAGGTGCAAGGGGACTGCTTCTTCTATATCTTATGTTCTTCTACATCGTTAGAATTTACAGCCACATTTGATTTGGTTTTCCATCATTGGCTGCATCACCATGGAGTTGCCTGATTCAGTGCTGCAACATATTTACATAACCTTTACAGGAAATTTGCAGCAGGAAGATTGTCATACAATATGGGGATTAGCTATGGAGTATGTCTCTGATCCAGGAGGATTTGGACTCAAGGATAATAAAAACATGTAAGCAACTCACAAAGCTTGTGCCATAAGACTCAAGAAGCAGCTTAATTGGTACTGCTCAGAGATATGTATTTTGTAGATTTAAATAAGTTGCTTCATCTTAATTAAAATATTGCTGCTGGTGCTGATCTACCATATTTCATGAATTACTAATAAGTCATTAATTAATCTAATAACAAATATGCAGGTTGCAGCACATTTGTCACTTGGGCTGACTTGTTTTTAACCTGCATGAGCAGGAAGTTGTGTATCGTTGCATACTAGATCCTATATGCCTACAAATATCTGATGTTAAAGGGAAAGTTGCATTAATGCCTCTTTGTTATTAACTGTCAGTTTTCCATTCACAAACGGTGCGGTCGGCACGGTAGTGTAGCGGTTAACGTAACGCTATTACAGCACCAGCAATTGGGGTTCAATTCCCGCCGCTGTCTGTAAGGAATTTGTATGTTTTCCCGTGACCGTCCATTCTAAAGATTCCAAACATTCCAAAGATGTATGGGTTAGTAGGTTAAAATGGGTGTAATTGGGCGGCATGGGCTCATTGGGCCAGAAGGGCCTGTTACCCTCCTGTATAGATAAAGTTTAAAATTTAAACCTGGATTCAATTGAAATCTCATAAATGTTATCAAGATTTTCAATGTCATAGAGTCATACAGCACTAAAACAGGCCTCTTCAGCCCACCAGTCATGCCACTGTCTGTGTTAACCCCATTGACCAGTAGATGGTCTGTAGCTTTCTATGAGTCAAGTTTTTAATCTAGATACTTCTTCAATGTCCTGGAAGTACCTGCCTCCACCATCCACTTAGGCAGTGCATTCTGAATTGCAATCACTCCTCTGGGTGAAAAAAAAAATTCTTCTTCAGGTCTCCTCTAAAACTCCTATATCACAAATGACCTGGAATACATTCCCTGAAAGAGCAGGTGAAAGCAGATTGAATAATAAATCTCAAAAAGGAATACAAGGATACAGAGAAAATAATGGTGGTGTTGACCCTCATTTCAATCAGCGTTCTGAGGATGATCTTGTCCCCTCCCAGCCAGGGGTCTATATGGGGGTTGTGAGTCCCCAGTGACCATTGCCACAATGTCTTCTGCCCCCTCCTTCATTTTTCCATATGGAACCTTTATCTGGGCTCTTAACAGGGTTAATTCTTCCTTCTTTGTTTTAAATTTCTCAGCTTCTTTACCCAAGCATGTACCATACTTCTCAATACCCATGTTTCCATATATGTCGGATCACTTTGGTTGAAAGTTTCACACGCTCACTTACTATCATCTGTGGAATGGGATACCAGGATCTGGTACCGTTAGGTGCCTATAATTGTTGTCAGTCCAGATCTAGCATGGAAAACAGGTCCTCTGGCCCAACAGTTCCATGCCAACCAATTTGCCCAGCTAAGCTAGTCGCATTAGCCTGTGTTTGGTTCATTTCCCTCTAAACTTTTCCTATCCATGTACCTGTCCAAATGTCTTTCAAATGTTATAATTGTACCCACCTCTACCATTTCCTCTGGCAGCTTATTCCATATATTAGATATTTACTAGATATTGGATACTTATTTATTAGTCACATGTACATCGAAACACACAGTGAGATGCGTCTTTTTACGTTAAGCAAAAACTGTTAGGTGTTCCCCTTTTTATTGTCTACACTTATTCAGACCATCCACTGGATCCTTTAATATGGCCTCCTTCATGTCCTGTGGGCTACCACCTCCAGTATTCTGAGTGCTAGGTAACACTGAATGCACAATGGACTCAGACGCATCAGCAGGAGTTTTCTCCTCTTTGTTGAGCCCATGTAGAGCCCTCTGCTGGTTGACATATTCAAAAAGATCATGGAGATTGGCAGAGGGTTCAAAGACTGGGATGCCCTTTGCTATCTCTGACAATGGTGTGCTCTCTGTTACTTCCCCCACTTCCCCCTTCATCCCAGGGTGTCTGCAGCGCATGCTGAGTGGCTTCAAAGGGAGGACTTCAATGGGTGCAGATGGCATTATGCCCTGAGTTTGTTCCGGGGGTGGGGGGGGGGGTGGAAGAGAAGAACCCCAGTTCCACTTTGGCTCCCCTTCTTTCTCCACATACCTCCAGGCTACCACATTCCAATTCTCCTCAGTCTACTTCACCATCCCACCACCTCCTCGAGCTTTGCAGTTCCAAAGGTGCACATCATGCATCTTCGAACTGAGAGCTGCACCTTTAACTTGCCAATTTTGTGTTGGCCCTTTACATGATAAGTTGGTTTATGCTTATCTTCCATTTCTACTTGGTGGAAGGCTTTATATATATGGCCTACTTGTCAATGCAAACGTTTGAACAAATATTGATCAAGGTACAGTGAACAACTTTGTTTTGCATGCCATCCATACAGATCATTTCATCACATCAGTGCTTTGAGGTAGTACAAGGGAAAACAATAACAGAATGCAGTATAAAGTATTACAGTTACAGAGAAAGTGCAGTGTAGGCAGACAGACAATAAGGTGCAAGGCCATAACGAGGTAGACTGTGAGGTCAAGAGTCCATTTTATCATACTAGTCTTCAATAGTCTCATCAATATCTTATCTTATCAATAGTCTTCTAACAGTCGGATAAAAGTTGTCCTTGAGCCTGGTGGGAAGTGTTTTCAGGCTTTTGTATCTTCTGCCCAATTGGAGGGGGGAGAAGAGAGAATGGCTGTGGTAGGTAGGGTCTTTTATTATGTTGGCTGCTTTACCGAGGCAGTGAGAAGTGTAGACAGAGTCCATAGAGGGGAGACTGGTTTCCGTGGGGTACTGAGCTGTGTCCACAACTCTGCAGTTTCTTGCTGTCTCCGGCAGAGCAGTTGCTATACTAAGCCGTGATGCATCTGGATAGGATCAAGTGTGATCAATGTTGAAAATTTTGATGTCTCTGTTCACTGGGCCATTTCCCAGACAGTGTTACAGGTAACTAACACACTATCGGTAAATACCACCCTGTTAATATTACCATAAAACACCTTAAGTAAAAGAGTAATGAAGTCAGTCATTCTTTGGTTTATCCCTTTATCATTCACTGCTGTCAAGAAACAATTGTTCACCAGGTTGAAAATGTCTCAGCAGGCATGTAGGAGTGTATCCATAAGTGTAGCACACCCTTGATGTTCGTTTGCTATTCTATTCACCAGCATAATTGATTCTTCCCACATACATGATTTCTGCATTACATTGAATATGCTTGTTCCTTTTGAATAGACTATCAATTTTACTTTGTTATAGTTTTATTAAATTTTGCTTTAAGAATAACTGACTTCCAAATCTAATCCAAAAATGTTGAAGTTTTTGATAATGTTGGAGAGGAAAAAAAGAGTACTTTTGGAAACAATTTTTATTATCACATATTTTACATAACTGTCATACACATTTAAAGATTTGTCCATTAAGTCAGTTATCAGCTTCCAACAAAATTTCAGACTGTTAATCATTTTGATAGCAGCAATAAACCAGCAATATTTGCCTAAACTCAAAAATCTCATATTTACTAACAGATGGTGATTAATTCTCCATGTTCAATTACTGTAGTTCATTTAAAATGAAAAATTACTTGCGATGAAATAAAATTTTTATCGTGATGTTATCTGGATTTAGAAATTTATTCTGCATACATCTAGAGTCAGATGGCCACTGAAACTGTAAATGTTAAGAAAGCTCTCTTACTTTCAGGCATAAATAAATGAGAAATGTGCTGGAACTATGACAAAATGTTTCCAGGATACCACAAGGCTCAATCTTGCATCACAACGTGTATTTGTTATTTTCAGCAAAATTCTAATGTAGTTTCTATTAACCTTTTTTTCCCTGTTTAAAAAGTTTTTATCTAATACTTTTAACAGATAAATAGGCTCATTTTGAGCCTGAGTGAAAAAGCAGCATGGCTAGCATTGTACAATCATGCATTGTACTCCTCTCCCATTTAAGTTTTCATTGATTGCCTCCATAATGTCCATAGCCACAGAACATGAAAATATCAATATGCAGAAACATGAGGTGGGAGTTAGAAGTTACTGAGGGCAAGGATAAAAAGGTGGGTATGATGATTAATTGTGTGGGGCAACAGGGAAGTGGTATGATTAAGTGATGGATTTCCACAGGGCTGTGGTAACTGAAAGTTCTTTACATTGTTGGCCACAGGAAGAGGGGAAGGAAAAGAACCAACATTCGAGGAACCAATTGATAGGTAAAATTCATGTTTGGAGATATTTAAAAATGCAATACAATCTTTCAAAGAATATGCAATGGGATTAGAAACATCTTAAGCATTTTCTCAGAAATTTGCAATCAACCACAAGTCTGAAATTTAACTAAAAAAATCATTCTGGAAGTTCCCAGAAAATGGCTTACTCAACTCTAACGAACTTACATACTTACCCTCTGCCATTTTAACTCCATCTAGCTACTGGAAACCAGGTGACTAAAGTAGTTCTGATCTGCACTGACCTGATTGGACACAATTTTAAATCAGAGAGTAAGAAATCATAAAGTCTGGTTCAAATATTCAGGTCAGATTTTATGGACTGATCTGTATGTTTTAACCCTGAATCCTGCTGTCTTCTCCACCAAGCCAAACCTGTTGGGAACAGTAGCCAGGCTAAGAAGTGGTCAGATGAGAAAAAGCTTTAAATTGTTTTTGTTAACTTTCCTGTGGGTCAGGAAGCTTATGAAATCATAATCCACTGAGCTACCAGTGAAAACAAAGACACTTGAACATTGCATCTACTCTGTTAAAGCAACTAACAAGAACAATCTGCTTAATAAAGCACCTTTAATATGGTAAAGGTCACAAGGAGCTTCAAAGGAGCATCATGTGATAACATTTTGCACTAAGCCAACAAACATGACTAAATGCACGGTTAAAGGTGTAGACTTTACGGATAGTTGTAAAAGAAAAAATAGAACACAATGTATAGGTTTGGGAAGCAAACTATTATTTATACATAAAAGGAGTCCATTTGGTCCATTGGGTTCATGTCAGCTCCTAGGGGAGCAATCCCATTGGCTCCATTTCCACTTTCCTCATATCCCTGTATCTCTGCAATCTTTTCTTTCTCATCCACACTCATCAAATTTCCCTTGACCCTTTTTGCCATTCACCTACACTAAGAAGTAATTTACAGTGGCTTGTTGACCGACCAGCATGTCTTTGAGATGTGGGTAGAAACTGGAGCACCCAAGGGAAACCCATGCAGTCACTAAAAGAATGTGTACCCAGGTCCCTGGAAATGTGAAGCAGTAGCACTAACTTGTGCAGAGTTGGCACCCAGGGGACTGAAGAAACAACAACTTTGGACATGCCAAAGGAAGTGAGAGAAGGACAAATGGAGAGATGTGGAAGCTTGCAGAGTTCTTGAAGGACTGTAGGACTGAAGGAGATGGGGGGGGGAATGGGTGAAAATAAGGGAGGATTTGAATTTGAGAATTAAGTTGAAAGTCGAGTTTATTGTCATATGCACAAGTACATGTATGAACAGGTGCAATGAAAAACTTACTTGCAACGGCATCACAGGCACATAGCATCATATAAGCAGCATTCACAAGAAAAACATAAATTTAACCTAAATTATACACTTTTTTTTAACAAGAAAGAACACAATTAGAAAAACAAATTTTAATGCAAAGTGATCAAGTTTTGCAAAGCTCTAGTGATTAGGATTGTGCAGGTTGGTTCAAGAACTGAATGCTTGAAGGGAAGTAGCTGTTCTTGAACCTGGTGGTGTGGGACTTCAGGCTTCTGTACCTCCTGCCCAATGGTAGCTGTGTCTACTGCTCTCTGCAGCTTCTTATGTTTCTGTGCATTCAAATTGCCATAACAGACTATGATGCAACCAGTCAGGATACTTTCAACTGTTCATTTGTAGAAATTTGTTAGAGTGCTTGGTGACAAGCTGAACCTCCTTAACCTCCTAAGAAAAAGACGCTGGCGTGCTTTCCTTATGATTGCATCAATGTGCTGTTTTAATATGATTAAAACAATAAATTACTGTACCAAATACCAATGGAGGTCACATTGGAATGGATGAAGATCTTAATGGAAGTTAGTTGATACCAGCAGAGTTTTAGATAAGCTCAAGTTTACAGAGTGTGGAAGGTGGGAGACTTCCAGGAATGTGTTTGAATAGAGAGTCATGTGGTATCAAAGGCATGGTTGAAGAATGGTGCAATCATTTTGAACAATTAACATGGAATCAAGGATTATTTAATACTGAGAACACCAGCTTCAAAATAGAATGTGCCATAGATACATTCATAGCTTTCCCTAACAATGGATATGGCTTCAAAATGTACCAGTAGAAATTGAAATGACTCTTGATTTTGACCAAATCATTTTAGTATTGATTTAATGAATATTGAAGCAAGTTGCTTGAAGTTGCTTTTGTTTTGCAGATGGGTCATGAGATGCTGTCAGATTCTAGCATTCTGCCTTCAACAGAACAGTTAATTCCCATGAACTGGGTTCAGTCAAAGTTAAAGGCAAAATCAAGTTTGCGATGAAAAACTTACTTGTAACAGTATCACAGGCATATACCATTAAACACACAACATTCACAAGAAAAGCATAAATTATACACAATTATACAAGAAAGAACACAATTAGAACAAAAGAATCAGTCCATTTTAGTACAAAGTGACTAAACTGGTCATCACGTTGCTATACTGAGGTAGTGAGCAGGTTTGTGTAGATTGGTTTGAGAACCAAATGATTGAAAGGAGGTAGCTGCAATGAAGCTGTACTGTCAGGCAATGAAGTTCAGTTCATCTGCCAAAATTTAACAGAATTCATTATACCAGGGAGGAAAATGTTTTTGTTCAATGCTGCATTTTACTGGTATTGATGGGGACTAGGAGCATTTGACTGATGTTTTTGAACATTAACTACAAATATCTTCACTGAGTATTCACCATGGAAGCTCTTGTTTCTAAATCGTTAAATCCTCATGCAACACAAGTGTTTAGAAAATAGATCTACAGCAGTTTAAAAACTAATGAACCAGACACCTTAAAAGGAACAAAAAAATGGAATGGAATAGAATAACAAATACAGATACAATCCAGATGTTGTAACCTCAGATTCTAAATATAGTCAATTAGTTATGCTGGAGACTAAAAATCTGGAATCTTAAGCTATGAGACATCAGGAAATCAAATGCTATGCATGTGATTTTATGAGAAATGATGCACGTGTTTGAAACAAGCTGTCTCTCAACTGCTGCACCAAGCACAATACTGAACCTCATTATTTCCTCCAAAGATTTAACCAGATGCTTGGTGTAAACACCTAGCACAGCATAGGATCTGAAGTTGTATTTTAACTTTTCCTCTGTGATCAATCAAGCACTAATAAAAAATATCACCTTTGAAATATATGTTCCCTGATATTCATTCAGAGTCAGCAGTGGGAGTTCGGTTGAAAGGATATCGGAGTTAGATGGCATGGCAGGCACAGTAGTGTAGGGGCAGGCAAGGTAGTGTAGTGGTTAGCGTAATGCTATTACAACGCAAGCGACCCGGGTTCAATTCAGGCCACTATCTGTAAGGAGATTGTACGTTCTCCCCGTGTGTCTAGTGAGTTTCCTCCAGGTGCTCTAGTTTCCTCCCATATTTCAAAGATGTGCTGGTTAGGAGTTGTGGGCATGTTATGTTGGTGCCAGAAGCGTGGCGACACTCGCGGGCTGCCCCCAGAACACTCTATGCTAAAGATGCATTTCACTGTGTGTTTTGATGTACATGTGACTAATAAAGATACCTTATATCTTATCTTATTGAGAATTGGGATGGTCAAGTGAGGGTGCAAACTACTTGGGATTCAAGGATGGTTGCATTACAACTGGAGAAGGGTCCCAAGGAAGAGCTGACAGTGTGGGTAAGTAAGGGGATATACCCAGTCATGATTTGGCAGAATCTGTTTGGCAGAACACAATCCATACAGATGAAGGCCTTACTAGTGCTGTGATGACATGTCTCTGAATGAACAGCTCTTAGCATGCATGATGAAAATCCAGGAAGTGGAAGACATGGAAGGAAAAAGACTTCATGCAACTTGCATCAAGTCCTGATTTCCCCTTCATATTGATTTTTCATTCAAGTTGAATCATGGAATGCACAGAAAAACATACTGGTACACAGTCTAAATTTGGGGCACACTTTTATTCTCTCCAGTTGATCCATGACTTCTTAATTAATCTTGCAATCTATGCTATTATAAAAAGGTGAATTACTTGGCTGCATTTAATTCCATTTCACCAAGAAGGACTGATCTTTTAACATACCTTTGCACTTTGCTTCCAAGAAATAGAATTTAATTCAATGCTAGCTGAATGAAAACCCCAAGGCTTTGGTCCCACTCTGCAATTCCTTCTTTAAACTACTTCCTACCATCTTATTTCTAACAACATCTTTTAAAGGTCTCCCAGTCAATATATACATAACTAAACTATTGTCCACCTTTCTTTCCTCTTTCACCTTGCCTGGTTGTCTGTCAATTTATCACTTTTTCTCTATCTGTAAAGAGCCTTGGTATGTTTACTGTGTTCAAGGCATAATATAAACTTTAATCAATCTTCTATCAGTATACTCATTTGAAAAAAAATGCTCTGACAAAGAGTCTCAGACCTGAAATATTAACTCTGTTTCTTTTTTCACATGTGTTACCTGACCTGCTGAATGTTTCCAGCATTTTCTGTTTTTGTTTTTATTACAAACACATTGAGCACAATTTCCTGGCTCTATCTCACAATGCAATCAAGCTTTACTCCCCACCTTGGTAAAATCATCAAATCAGGATAACATGTTGCCAGAATAAGGGAAACACTTTCAGTAGTACTGAAGAAGCATAAGCTGGCTCTACTCTTTTGTTCTTTCTCTTCATCTAAAGTGGAGGTCAGTATGCCCGTTAGGAATAGTTCTTCAGTTCTTACATCCAAACACAAAAGAGAAAATGGCATGTGAAACCATGCTCCAGAAACTGGATATGATTTTGACTACATAAATAATAGGCAACAGTATCTGGCATTCATCCTTAAAGTGGCTGTCATATACAAGGTTCTCTGTGCTGTATTTTGCCTGAAGCCTCTTGTTAAACAAAAGTGTTTTGCATTTGTTTAAGAAAGCAGACAATGCGATACTCATGAGTATTAAATATTTAAGTACAGCATTAATCACTGTCCTCCAAACAATTATTGAAGACAAGGGATTATACACGCAACACTAAGGCTGATAAAATATTCCTGCCTGATTGCAAGGTTCCCCGATGAAAAGTGCAAAATCACCATCTGACAAGCAAAAGGTCAAGTAGAAGGAATTTATCAGAGTAAAACAATTGGCTGATCCTCAATCATTGATTCACGATGAGAATAAAACCTACCGTGTGGCCCTTCTGCAGTGTACTGCAGTAAGTCTTGCAGCTATCCTGTTCCGCAGTGAATCCTATAATATACAATACAGATTTCTTCCTTTTGGCAGGGCCAGAGCATATGATTAATAATCCTCTTCTGACCCAGCAGTATCCATCAGAATGTACTTACATCAAATCTGGATCCATTCATCATTTCCCTGAATACCCTAAATCCACACTGCTGGCATTCTCAAAAATGCTCGAACTTCAGCTGTCTCATAATTACACTCAAGATGACGGGACCTTTTCAGGCTTATCTCTGTTGAGCCTAATCTTTCAAGTATCCCAATAGGTCTGAATGACTGTATCTGGTTTTATTGCACAGCGCTAATTTAAACTTATCTGTATTCTCATGTAGAAATCTGAATGGATCCAGTAAAACATGAAACAAGCATATGGGAAAAACACATATCAGGTTCAAAAGGCAGAATCGTGTGCAAGAATATCCAAGAAACATTTAATCATTTGTAGTGACAGCTGAATTATTATTTTTACTCTTCTTAATATCATCTTCTTTAGCATATTGTTATTTTTCATTGTACAAATGGCTCATCAAGGAGAATTTTGTAACCGTCTTCTCCATACTCAGGCTATATTTTTCTCCTTTTGACATCCATCCATACAGCGGCAGAGGAACAAGCCAAGATGAGTCACAGAGGTCTGAGGTAAACAAGTCAAAAAAGATGAGATGAGAAGAGACCAAACTAGCGTCAACGATAACTTTAAAGAACAAATGAGAGGCAAAGGTGTAGAGAGGGTGTGGTTAGGAATTTCAGTGAATGTGTTCTTTTGAGTTAAAACCACGATTACCATGGACATGAGATCATCTTCTGTTATATGGAGAGCTCAATGTGGGGAGTAAGGGATTGTACAGTTTGACCACATGATTAGAATGCTTTCAACTGAATTAATTGAACTGAAGGTCCAATCTCAGGCACACTTATTCAGTGTGGTTCTGTTCTAAATTTCATAACATATTTACCAGCTAAATCATTGGGAGTGTTCAAGATTCAAAGTTATCATGCAGTAATTTCAAAGATTATCTATAGACCAAGTGATCTTCATTCTGCAATAGGTGCTTTGAATTACAGCACTGTGACCTGATTGTTAAATCTCTTCTTACAGATACAATCAAATGGTCCAGTAAGTTTCAGATAATAGCTCAATGGATAACCATATAGATTTGATGAAATAAGTTTCCTTTAAGTACCTCCATAGAATTTAACTTTCAAGCCAGCTGTAATTATTTAACTTTAATTTCAAATTCCGTACAGTGGTGTCAGGATGAGAATGAGAGATTATTTATTTACCTTTCAAACAAGTGACTCAGTCATGTCACTTAAAAAAAATCTATTAACTTCAGTAGGATGTACTGTATCTCCATTATAAAAGGTTAACAAAGAGAATAATGGATATAAAGCAAGTGCATGCATGATTCACTCTATGTGATATCAAGAAACGACTGAGCACACTGTATACAGCAAAGGCTATGGTGTTAATAGCATCCCAACTACAGTGCTCAAGACTTCCACTTCAGGACAACCTGTGTCCCTAGCCATCCTGTACCAGTGCAGTAATCCTGTAAACTACCCAACAATGTAAAAGCTAACATTATGTATGTCATACCCAAAAAAGCAAGACAAATCCAAGCTGTTTAATTTCCTTGTTGCTTTGCATAAATGCAAATGTCGGTGTGTCATTGAAATTGGCCTTTTTAACATTGGGATTGGAATACATGTTTGCAAAATAAAATCTCCTCATAAGATGGTGTTCATCCATTGAAATATTGAGTTTCTATTGTGCTATTGTTGAAAATGTAAAAAAACTTACATGCAGCTTTCCCTGGATAGCAAAATAAATTTCAAACAATCCACTTGCTGTACTTGTCTCTTGAAAAACAAAAGTGGGAATGCATGGTGGATGACTCACATTGAGAGTGAAACCACTGGGTGAGCTGCTGCAGTAAGGCAGATTTTGAGAAAACCGTTTCTTGCACATTATCAAGCAACAAGGAAAGAACAAGTAGACAGATTCAAATAGCAAAACATATGGAAGCTGGAAATCTGACCTTGGCAACTTTTGTGAGGACATGAAATTTATTTGTGCACTGATTGACTGATAATCCTCATAACTTTGATGTTTTCTTCGAGAAACAAAGATGCTGGAACCTAGAAGGAAAACACTATGATGCTGGAGGAGCTCAGCAGGCCAGGCAGCATCCGTGGAGAAAAGCAGGTAGTCAACGTTTCGGGTCAGGACCCTTCTTCAGGACTGAAGATAGGAAAAGGGGAAGCCCAATATATAGGAGGGAAAAGCAGAGCAGTGATAGGTGGACAAAAGAGGGGAGGCAGGGCTGGCGCAAGGTAGTGATAGGTAGACACAGGTAAGATATAGTGACAGGCAGGTGCGGTGGAGGTGGGGAGAGCAGATGTTTTCTTTACTGGCTTCTCAGTCTTTGGCATGCAGGGTGTCCCTCTTGGTATATATCTCATTGATAGAAATGCTTGGTCTCATTGACCAAATCGTAGGATTTTTTATTCTCCACAGCCTCATTGTCTCCTCTCTGGCAGCTATAATGTAAATTGCAACAACAAGGTGTGCGTGGTGCAAAGTTGGGTCACTGGATGTATATTGTTGCAGTTTGGATTCACAACATTCCACAGCTTTATCTGGAATATCTTTCATTACCTGAATCTCTCTTTCACTGGAGTCAAAAATGACAGTTTCACACCAATCAAGTTACATGGTTCCCTGAAAGTGGAGTCACAGATAGACAGGGTGGTGAAGAAGGCTTTTGGCACACTGGCCTTCATTAGTCATGGCACTGAGTATAAACATTGGAAGGTCATGGTGCAGTTGTACAGGACACAGGTGAGGCCGCTCTTGGAGTACTGTGTTCAGTTTTGGTCGCCCTGCTGTAGAAAAGATGTTATTAAACTGGAAAGAGTGCAGAAAAGATTTACAAGGATCTTGCCAAGACTTGGAAGAACTGAGTTATAGGGAGAGGTTGGACAGTTTAGGACTTTATTCCTTGGAGCATAGGAGACTGCAAGGTGATCTTATAGAGGTGTATAAAATCATGAGGAGCATAGATAGGGTGAAAGCACTCAGTCCTTTTTTTTCCGGGGTTAGGAATCAAGAACTAGAGAGCACATGTTTAAGATGAGAGGGGAAAGATTTCATAGGAATTGGAGGGGCATTTTTTTTTTACACACAGAAGTGGTATGTATGTTGAATGAGCTGCCAGAGGAAGTGGTTGAGGCAGGTACAATAACAACTTTTAAAAGACAGTTGGACAGGTACATGGATTGGAAAGGTTTAGAAGGTTATGAGCCAAGTGCTAGCAAATGGGACGAGATTGAATGGGGCATCTTGGGCGGCATGGACCAGTTGGGCTGAAGGGCCTATTTCCATCCTGTGTACCTCTATGACTCGATGATGCATCCAATCCTTTCATGTCTCCCTGGTTTCTTCAGGAGTAGGAAACCTGGCTTGCAGTTGTTAAAGTAAGAAGTTAAATTGAAGGCTCAAAACCTCTTTAAATATTTTACTAAGTGATCCACCTCCAATGATTGGGTTGGTAGCCTACTCCCTAATCTGTGTAAACTGAAAGAGACAGGTTGTTGATTTTAACATTTTAACAAGTCTAACTGCCCTAGGAGGTAAATTCATATCCTATTCCCTCCCGGATGACTATCTCTTTCTCCATCTTCAAACAACTCTTCAAAATCTACCTCTTTCAAAATTTGTAAATTTGTCTAACCTTTTTCCCTCTTCTGCTGCAGAGTTTTTTGATCTTGCTGCAAAATGCCGTAGGGTTTTATTTTGGTGAAATTCATTAGAAACATCTTTGTTACTGTCGCTACTGAGTTTTTGCAGGATTTGCTGGTTTTATTTCAACGTTGTATAGGTGAGTAAAGAAGACCAATATAAATACAAAGAACACACTGAAATTTTTTGGAAGGTGTTATGATACTATGGTGTAACAATATGTGTGGAAGGCATCTATCAAATGGAACATAAAATAAAGACTATGGATGTACATGCAATTAAATACTTCTGCCTTACTGCATAAGAACATGAATTATTGAATACAACCGATGAGAACCGACGGTTAAGAGCATTTTGCCTCTCACGCATTTTGAGTTAGGACAAAGATAGCAAACTCGTCACCACACTCTGAGACCTGGGACTCAACACCTCCCTCTGTAACTGGATCTTTGACTTTCTGACCAACAAACCGCAGTCAGTGAGGATAGGCATCAATACCTCCAGCATGATTATTCTCAACACTGGTTCCCCACAAGGCTGCGTCCTCAGCCCTCTACCCTACTCCCTATATACTCATGACTGCATGGACAGATTCTGCTGTAACTCCATCTACAAGTTTGCAGATGATACCACCGTTGTAGGCTGTATCTCAAATAACGATGAGTCAGAGTACAGGAAGGAGATAGAGAGCTTAATGACATGGTGTCATGACAGCAACCTTTCCCTCAATGTCAACAAAACAAAGGAGCTGGTCATTGACTTCAGGAAAGGGAGCAGTGTACATACACCTGTCTACATCAACGGTGCTGAGGTTGAGAGGGTTGAGAGCTTCAGGTTCCTAGGAGCGAACATCACCAATAGCTTGTCCTGGTCCAACTACGTAGTCGCCATGGCCAAGAAAGCTCACCAGCACCTCTACTTCCTCAGGAGGCTAAAGAAATTCGCTATGTCCCCTTTGACACTCACCAACTAAAATTGATGCACCGGAGAAGGCATCCTATCTGGATGTATCACAGCTTGGTACGGCAACTGCTCTGCCCAGGACCGCAAGAAACTGCAGAGAGCTGTGGACACAGCCCAGTGCATCACTGAAACCAGCCTCCCCTCCATGGACTCTACCTTTCACTGCCTTGGTGAAGCAGCCAGCATAATCAAAGACCCCACCTACCCGGGTCATTCTCTCTTCTCTCCTCTCCCACCAGACAGAAGATACAGGAGCCTGAGGGCACATACCACCAAGCTCAAGGACAGCTTCTATCCCACTGTGAGAAGACTATTACATGGTTCCCTTATACAATGAGATGGCCTCTTGACCTCACAATCTAAATTGTTGCGACCTTGCACCTTATCGTCTACCTGCTCTGCACTTCCGCTGTAGCTGTGACACTTTCCTCTGTACTGTTATTGTTTTTACTTGTACTACCCTAATGCACTCTGTATTAACTCAATGTAACTGCACTGTGTAATGAATTGACCTGTATGATCGGCATGCAAGACAAGTTTTTCAGTTTTCACTTGTACTGAGGTATTGTTGTCACTTGTACCTCAGTACAAGTGACAACAATAAACCAATACCGGTGATTTACAAGAGAACAGTGTTTCCATATGTTGCAATGTCACAGTAACAAAATCTTTGTCAACCTATTGGAGCAACAATACTTTAAATATTATAAAATCCTCTGAATACCCTAAAGAACTTCAAGTCAACTAAACCAGTCAATAGAAAAAAAGTCTGCTTATATTCTGTTCATGACACAGCACTGAAGCACATCGATGCACAATGTTTTCGTTATTAGTTTCAAATCAATAGCTGTCTGACTCATTGGAAAAAGTCAGAGTTGTATAGCACAGAAACAGGCTGTTCAGCCCCCCATGTCCATGCTGCCTATTGTACCTATCTACACTAATTCCATTTACCCACATTAGATCCACAGCTTTCTCTGCCTTAGTAATTCAAGTACTTTCCTAGATGCTTCTAAAATGTCATGAGAGGATCTGCCTCCACCACCTCTTCTGGCAACTTATTCCAGACTCCAACCATTCTCTATGTGAAAGATTTTCCTCTCAAATCCCCTCTAAACCTTCCATCTCTCACCTTAAATCCAAGCCTTCTTGTTCTTGGCATCCCCATCATGGGAAAAAGAATTTTACTACCTACCTTCTTTAACACCCTCATTATTTTTTATACCTTCATCAAGTCACCCCTCAGTTTCCTCCGCTGTAAGGAAAATAAACAGAGCCTATCCAGTCTCATAACTGAAATGCCACATTCCAGGCGACAAACTGGTGAACACTTAATCAGAATTCTGGGAAAGAGTGTTCTCTGTGTTTGCATGCTGGGACTTTTCGATTATGTATTAAGGAATTTGGCAGTCTTTTTTGAAAAGTTTATTTTGATATAATGAAAGCTTTCAAAATTGTAAAGGCATTTGTGGCAAGAACTTTCACTTTTATGTACAAATCACATGTAAGATCTTACCAGCAATAACTTCCTTGATCAGCCCACAAATCATAGTAATTTGTGCTATACATGCTAGTGCTGTAGATAGCACATGTTTAGTGCACAAAGTGATGGTGAAATGCGATTTTTGGGTTTTGGTGTAAGCACCTGAGGACGGAGGGCACTTTGAAGTTGATGAACAATAGTGATGTACTCCTGCTGTCATCAATGCCTTCAAATGGAGAAGTGCACAAAAATAAAAAAAAAACTGACTTCCTACACACTTCTTATACATTTGTTTTAACCACTGAATTGTGAATATTGTTTTTCCTCAATGACTGAATACATTGAAGGTGTCACTGAGATACTTTGTGAAAGGAATAAATGAGGACAATATAGGATGATTTCTACTTGACTTCATGTGATTTGAGGGTTCTTTTTCTGAAGCTGTGGGAAAGCATGGATTAGTAAGGCTAAATTCAATTTCACTGATTTAGATTTCTGTCCTTGCATCACATATGATCGGCATACTCAAGTCATAATGACCATACGTGTGATTTTTAGATTTTTTTGAGAGGTCAGTCAAGTCACAGAATGAAAATATGGAAAAGATGCAGCATTTTCTAGCTTTATTGCAGAAGGGGAGAAGTCAATTTTTCTCTCAAATTTGCTTAGGTGCTAAGACATACAAGTTAATTAAAACTGTGCCAGCTTCGGCCAAATGAGGAGATAATAAATTTTAAGAATTGATGATAAAAGATGTCAAGATCCAAAACTGAGCCCAACATTTCAGATTTCTCATTTCCTTATTGGAATAAACCATATATAACTGCAAGATCTGCAGAGTCACCGATGGGATAGATGTGTCTGAACATCTCTGGATTAGGTGAAACCAATGCTTAATGCTACCATGTCTTCCATACAAGTGAAGCAGAAGGGAACAGATGATGCTAGAACCTTTAATTGTCATTTTAAAATAGATGGGCTTGTGTCAGAACCAATATTTTCCTCAACTTCGTTAGTGTAGGAGCACACAGCTCAAAATGATAGATTACCATCCACTGATTGTGTTCCAGTGTAACCAGGTTGCATTGTCTATAATGAGTGAGAAAACAAACTGATATATTGCATTTGTCAATAAATGTGATTTATACTGTTTTGTTTCTAGCAATGGGCTTTTATGACTATGTGTTATGTACATATTATTTTAAATATATTTTAACCCATCTTAAGGGGGAAAGGGTGTGATAACCTTAGGATATTTAGAATCTTGTGGGAACCTGTGTTGCAGTTCTATCATATACATAGTCCAAGTGATATGTAGTCTGTCCTTCAAATATGGCAGCTAGATAATGGACTACCTGGTTCGATTTCATATGGAAGCTGGAAGAGTTCATGACAGTGGCTGAAGACAATGACATCAGACTCCCCATGTTTAAAGGCAGGAAGCTTCAGACTGGGAAAGTGTCAAGGGAGATGATAGTGAGTTAGAAATTAACATCGCCAACTTATCAGTGCAAATGTGGAACATGATTCTGTATCTTTAAATAACTTTGCAAAAAACTGCTGCTGATAAGAGGAAGGAGGGGGTGAAGGGTGAAGTGTCAAGTATAGCACCATGGATGTGGAATGCAGATGATTCCCCCGCACATAGATGTTATACCCTGATCGGCATACTAAAAAGATTCCTAGGGTGGGGAGAGGGGGACATGAAATTCACTCAAATGCTGCCAGCTGCACACCAGTCACATGTACCTCAATCAAAGAAACAACAGACGCTTGACTCCATTGATACCTTTCCGGGCTCCCCATCCCAAATTCCAGTCTTACTCTATCAGAGATATTCCCTTTGTCTGATACGTCTCTCCCCAACATTCTCTGGAACGTAAAACTAACTTGCTTTCTCTCTTTCACAGTTCTGACAAGGGCTCTTTAACTTGAAGCTTGAACTCTATTTCTCTTTCCACAGATGCCGCCTGACCTGGTCAGTATTTCCAGCATCTTCTGCTTTTATTTAACCATGTTTGTGTCAATGGAATTTGCGGTGGTTACGTGTTCTGTTATTGCTCTGTTATGTTATTTTACCTAATTTAAAAGCACAGTGTATTTCCCTTTCAAGAATACTGTCTGTATTCTCTTGTAAGAAGAAAAAGCTAAGAATACAGAAAGGCGAGATAACTGGCAGTCAATATTCATTTCTATATTCAGTACTCGTACTCATTTACTGTTAATGACCAAAAGTCAATTTCTCCCCCAGCACCAATAGAAAAGCAGGACAAAAATTTGCAGGAACATTCATCCTTGTCAAGTGCCAACAACAGATGAAGTCAGCACGAGTGTCCCATCTAATTGGAATTAGGTATAATTTAAAAAAAAAGATGACAATTGAATTTTGAATGAACTATCCACATTAAGAATGAGTCACAGGCTCATCAAAGAATTAATATTAATGCTTCATGATAAGACCAAGTTCAAATAAAGTACAGCTGACTATCATTACCAAACTGACAATGTGACTAATCTAATCTCAGGAGAAACTGAAGTGGTAGTCGAGAGCTCACTAATGAGCCTGTAAACTACTATTCAACTCATTCCTTCTAGTGTGGAACTGTTGAAAAATGGATGTTATTCACATAAATCATTCTTGTTACCAAGCATTGATTAAAAGGATTGCTCCACTATCATTTGTTCCTTGAAATGATGGAGTTGGTAATTAATGAAGCCGAAATGAAATGACTGACAAAAAAAGTGCAATCATCATTAAAATCAAAAGTGGGTAAAGAGGGCCATTTTTAGCTTTACTTGCTTGTGAATCGTGTGTTTTACTTTGAAATAAAAAATTTAAAAAAACTACTGGAGTACAGAAGGTTAAGGCAGCATCTGTGGGAGGAGGAGCTGAATTAATGATTTTTGATGACTTTTCATCTTTCACCTTCCTAGTTCAGTGCACATATACTGAATGCAATCGACTGTCTAATTGAATGTGCCGTAGGTTTCTGCTTGGTTCAGTACAATACAAAGTATACGTATTGTTTTCATCTGTCCAATGTACTTTCCTTCTCTCCAGAGGATAAGAACTTTTTGCTCAATAATGTCAAACAATTTATGGCTGCATTTCAATTACTTTCTAAGATATTCTTCCTTCTTAGGTATACCCACACTGTGAATTTTGGCATTGTATTCAAATGCACAGTGGAGTTGTTAGCACTATACCCTTCCATCCACAGTATTCATATATGTCAAAGAAACTGTCTCTTTTTGTCTTGCTTTTCCCAGCAATGCTATTGATTCCCCAAGCAAAGAAGAATTAAATTTGTGATTTGGTAGCTGAATTGATAAGGCTTGGGTTTTGTTGAGCTTTGCTTTGACAAGGTGGTCTCTTCAGTACCCACCCCACAATGAACAGCCAGCAGGCATGGGGAGGTGGGCACCAACAATAATTCTCAGACCCAATGCAAATGATTTGGCCTGCCAATAATACAGCAGCTCTGATGGGACTCAGTAGTAGGATACACTGGCTGAAGCATCTCCACTGGGATTACCTTTTGAAGAATTTTAGAAACTTTAACCTTTCAGTGGGATGTAGACCCAATCTCAACCTCCAGATCAGGTTATCTCCATGGCAGAGTCAATTAGCTTCATATGGGTGCAATTTAGTATTTTTTTTAAAGTCCCACATTATAGTCATGCCTCCACCAATTTGCAAAGGCTATTCCAGAATCTTAGATAAAGGAAATAATTCCTCTTGACAATGGAGATATAGGTGCAAGACATTCCCTGCTACTCCCTTAATTTCTGAAAACAGTTGCAACAAAAAAAAAGTGGCTATAATTTTGGTTCTGTCTTATTTTGCAAGACTCAACATATTTGTAAACTTACTATTGTTCGGTCATCAGTGATGGCAGTATTTTTCAATTTCAACATGCTGCAATCTCTGCCTCACTGATCACACTTGCAACACCAGACTTCAACATAGTAGATACTTACATGGGCAATGGCAACAGATGATCACCACATATCCCCATCCCGTGTTCTCCCTCACCTCCACAGCAATCTTTTACGTAGCTTGCATGCGGGTGCCATGGGGTGAGCCCCTTTAAGGTCTGACCCTTGTCCCAGTGACCAAAATGGCCAGGGTATGACAAATGTGATCTTCCCAAGCTTCTCCTACCAGGAAACAGTTAAGAAAGTAAGAAATACAATAGTGTGTTTTCAATGAAATTTTCTCTCTAGTGATTTTTTGGAGAGACATTGCTGCTGGAATGGTAGGCACTTGAATGGGTCCAATAAAATTTCAAGACAATTGGGCTTCCAGTTTGATCAGAATTTCTGGGCATTTAACTAAAGAACAAAAATAATAGAGAATCCTGATGTAAGATGGAGCTACTCCTGTCATTAAACAAGTTGTTTTTCTTCACTTGCTCTTCATATGTGGTCAATGCTGTATTTATTGCACATCTTTAAGAAGGTAGCGAGGAGCATTTTGGAAGCATTTTCTTTATTCACAGCAGGGTAGCTTGCTAGACCACTGAGAGGTTTGCTTTTATCCTGATTTCTGATTAGCTACAGTACATCAAAGCTCCTTTTTTTTATTCCATCAGGTTTGGATAATGAAAGTAAAATGGTACTCCACTGTAACTTTGCAGATTAGAAACATTTTACACACTGAAATGTAAGTGTAGGGGGGAAGGGGGGGGTGGTAGAAATGTTTCCTTGTCCTGTCAACTCTTTGCAGGTCTATGAATTTTGTGCAGAGGCAGAACAATGTAATAATGAAGATGTGAAAATACTAGCAAAGTGCACAAGGCTGTGAAGTTCCTCTGAGATAAAGATGACGAACTGCTTTACATTCTGTGAAGACCCAGTCTTCATGAGCAAGTGAGAGTTTTGAGAAATTTATAGAGACAGAAGGCAGGTTGCTCCAGTTAACATCAGTTTAGAACACTTATACAGCACTTATTTATCAGTTCAGAGATGGAAAAGCTGTAGAGGTTTTCACCACATGATGACTTAAGAATTTAAGAAAAAGGGGCAGAAGTTGACCATTAGGCCCCACCTGCCAGTTCTGCCATTTAACAAGACCATGACTGGTCATCCACCCAAACACCATTTTCCTGTCCTCTTCCTATAATCCTTGATTTCATTAACGTCCAGAAATCTGAAATGCAACCAACGACTCAATTTCCACAGCCCTCATGTGTAGAGAATTCCAAAGATTCAATCACCTCCAAATGAGGAAATTTCACATCATTTCATTTCTAATTGGCTCATCATTTCCTTCAGACTGCGATCCCTAGTTCTGGACTCATTAGAGAGGGAAGCATCCTCCCTGCATCTCCCTGTCAAACCCACTGAGAATTTTGTATGTTCTAATGAGGCCATTTCCCACACTTCTAAACTCCAGAAAACAGAGTTCCAGCCTTCTCAATCACTCCTCAAATATCAGGAACAAGTCTGGTGAATATTTAATGCATTTCCTTAGAAATATTTATTCAATAAGCAAACCAAAGTTATATGCAGTACTCCAGAAGTCCACCAAGCCCCCATGTAATCGTCATAGAGTCATACAGCACAGGAATAAGCCCTTCAGCCCAGTTAGTCCATGCCCATCATCAAGCACCCATTTACACATTTTTTACACTATATTTACACTAATTTATACTATTTTATTCTCCGCACATTCCTATCAACTTCCACAGATTCTGCCATTGACCTGGAGCAATTTACACTGGCCAATTAACTTACCAACCTGCACATCTTTGGGAGGAAACTAGAGCACCTGGAGAAAATCCACATGGTCACAGAGAGAACATGCAAACTCCACACACTCAGCACTGGAGGTCAGGATTGAACTGGGGTTGCTGAGACTGTGAGGCAACAGTTTTACTAGCTGCACCACTCTGTAACAAAACATCTTTATTCTTGTTGGTGCCCACAATATGGTCTCTTCTACACTGGAGAAACTAAACAGAGATGGGGTCACAGCTTTGCAGAACATCTCTGTACAGTTTGCATGGGTGACTCTGAGCTTCCATTTGCCTGTCGCTTTAAATTTTATGTCCCACTCTAACTCTGACCACTGTTTGCCACAAACAAGATGCTGGAGGAACTCAACGGGTCAGGCAGCATCTGTGGAGGGAAATAGACTGCTGATGTTTCAGGTTGAGACCCTTCACCTGGCCTCTTGTTTCTTTGGTCTTCTGCTTTGCTCTAGTAATGCCCAAATTAAGCTTTAGGAACTGCACTATATCTTCTGTCTGGATCCATTGCGGTCCTCGGGATTTAATATTGAATTTAACAATTTCAGGTAGACAGCTTTTTTTTCCTCTTCACAGATATTTCAATTTGTTCTTTTTTAACTCCTCCGTCCATGACTCCATTTTATAAAGTAATTTTTACCCTGACAACTTTGGTCTGCGCCCTATTACTGAATTTCACTCCACTCTCTGCAACCCTTCTTACTCTCTGCAAATTTAAGGAACCTTGACGTGAAACTTTGACTCTATTTCTCACCCCACAGATGTTGCTTGATCTGCTGAATGCTTCCAGCATTTTCTTCCTTTATTCTGAGACTCAAATCTTTTTGCAATAACTGTAATAAATCATTTCTCTTCCTATTTATCAGCAGCAACTACATTTTAGCTTTCAGTGTCATCCAATGACATCCTACTCTTTCACCCTTTAAAAATAATCAGCATTTACATTTATCCATCAGTAGATATCCTTTCATTTTTGTACAATGTGCTCTGTCCACCATGGTTGTTGTCCACTCAGTTAGGTTGTCTACATCCCCTTGAAACCTCTTTGCATCAGTATATCAGCAGACTTGGGAATATTACATGAATTCCCCTGATCCAAATTATTGACATAGATTGTGAACAGTTGAAGCTCCATCACAAACTCCTCAGGTAACCCATTGCTTTCAGTCTGCCAACCTGAGGAGGAATCATTTTTCCTACTCTTTCTTTTCTATCTGTTCACCAACTCCCAATCTACACTGTTCAGTATCCCAAATTTCAAGTGCTCTAAACTTATTCATTAACCTCCTTTTCCAAAACCTTTATGAAAATGCAAATACACCACATTATGTCACATCCACTGGCCCCACCCCTTATCTAGTCCACTAGATACATTCTCAAAGAACTCTAATAGATTAGACAACCATAATTTCCCTGACTTATCCTTGTTGATCCTGCTGAATCATACGATTATTTTCTAACTGTCCTGATATTTTATTCTTTCTTATAGATTCCAGCATTTTCCCTTCTACCAATATTGAATGGGGTTGAGAGGGAGAAAATAAATCAGCCATGATTGAATGGCAGAGCAGGCTCGAAGGGCTGAATGCCCTCATTCTGCTCCCATGTCTTGTGGTCAATATCAGGCTAACAGGTCAGGGGCTTCTGTTTTCTCTCCCTCACCTTTCTTAAATAGAAGGTACCCTCCAACCATTCCAGAATAAATAGAATTTTCGAAGATGACAACCAGAGTGTCTACAATCTCCATTGTCATCTTTTGCAAAACTGTTCAAACTCTGAGATGTACATCATCAGGTTCTTGGGATGCTTTAGGCTGAATGACTTCTCCTAGTGGTATTCTTTTTAGAAATACTGGGTTTTTTTTTGCTATATGCGCTTGACCTTTGGTTCTCCAGAGTTTTTGAAAGATTTTCTGTGCCTTCTGTCAAGAAAGATACAAAATATTTGTTTAATTCCTCTGCCATTTCCTTATTCCCCATTATTAATTCTGTCATCTCTATTTTTAAAGGGCCTACATTTGTCCTCCCTGAACTTCCTTTTTACATGCCAATATAAGCTCTTACAGTCAGTTTTTATGTTATTTGCTTGTTTACTCCCATATTCTGTTTTCCATGTCTTTATGAATTTCTTGGTCAATTTTGTTAAATTCTTAAACACTCCCAACCCTCAGGTTTACTGCTGTTTTGGGCACCTTTACAAGCATTTTCCTTGGATTTAGTACCAACTTCTAATAGAATCCATGGTTGGCTCTCTTTTTCTGTTTGTGTTTGTTATGTTCTAAAGGCCCATAGATTTGTTTCAAATCATGCATTATTTCTTTCAATGCCAGCCATTGCTTGTACATTCTCACACCCACTTAATTGGTATGCCTTCCCTGTTGTCTCGAGGGGAAGGACCTTGACCTACAGCTCGACCATGAACTGAGATCCACTCCCACATTAGTTCAATTAACGTACTTTTTTCTCTCCAGAAACTTGGGTACCTCTCATTACTTGCTCCTTATGCTCCACCATCAGCAGTTTCTCTTTCAGCCAGTGTGCCCCTGCGTAGGTTGCTTTGACCTGCCATCCTATCAAATATTTAACATATTTACTCAGTGTCTAACACTTTGAGAATTTTGCTGTACATGTAGAGTACTGTTGCCCTAAAATATGAAATAGTTTGATAGTCAAATAATACAGTTTGACTTTAGGATTGCAGAAACTAAAAAAACAATTAAAAAAAAATTATTTGTGTCAGCATGACTGATGTCCCTAAGATGGAAGTTTAAGCTCCAAGCACCACTCCAAGACTTTAGCCCACTGGGGTGACATTTCAATATAGTACTAAGTGAGTGTTTCAGTAGGGCAGTATAGTGACACAGCTAGTAGGGTTGTTGCCTTATAGTGCCAGAGACATGGGTTTGATTCTGACCTTGAGTACTATCTATGCGGATTTTTTTCCGTGACTATGTACTCCAGTCTCCTTCTACATCCCAAAGACATGAAGACTGGGAAGTTAATTTCAACTGAAAATTGACCTTTGTGTGTATAGGTGAGTGGTAAAATCTGGTGGGAGTTGATAAGAATGTGGGAAGAATAAAAAAAAGTGATTAATAAGATAAGATTTCATTATTAATCAGATGTACATCGAAACACACAGTGAAATGCATCTTTTGCGTAGAGTGTTCTGGGGGCAACCCACAAGTGTCGCCATGCTTCTGGCACCAACATAGCATGCCCACAACTTCCTAACCCATAAATCTTTGGAATGTGGGAGGAAACTGGAGCACCCAGAGGAAACCCATGCAGACACTGGGAGAACGTACAAGCTCCTTACAGACAGCAGCTGGAATTGAACCCCAGGTCACTGGCACTGTAATAGCATTACGCTAACCGTTATTATTGCAAATTGGTAATTGAGAATGTTGTGTGAAAAGGTTCTTTTGGTCTTAAAGATGGAGGACTCTGGACACAATTTTTGGATTTTAAAGATAGTTTAATCACAAAGGCAAACGCAGGGACAGAATGAATGGGAACAGATGCATACTCATGCACGCACACACAGAGGAGACCGCGAACGTGAGGGGGAAGCGCAACAAAGATGAGATACACGCACACACACAAACACACAATAAACAAGGTACAACTTATCAAGGGATAAACATTTCAATGCCTGAACTCCTTGACCCAGACAAGCATTGGCCCTAACACTCCCTGGAATCTGACTAAGACACTCCCAAATCACGTGGTGGTGCACACTCTTACCAGTGGTCTCTGCAGCGTTCTCTCATTATTCCTGGGGAAGTCAAAAGAGGAAGGGCCAGGAATGTGCAACACCTTTTATAGTGCTGGAAGGCTGGGTGGAGCCCGGCCAGGTAATTTAGACAGGCCAATGGTTTGGAGGTCAAGGACAAAGGTGTTTACCAAGGCCAATGGTCAGACAGGTTCAGGAACAAAGGTGCTCTCCAAGGCCAATCCCTATGCCCACACTTGATGGGTGGGGTGGAGCCAAACCTTGATTGACAGTGGTGTCACTTCCAATCCGATAAGCAATGCTGTCCTCCGACCAGAGGGGTCAGTGTTGTTACTGTCATGTGAAAGCTATGTGCTCTCATACCACAGAGAGGCAGTGCCAAATGAATGGCCTGTAGCCCAGTTACTGTATATCTCTTTGACTTTATGTTTCTATTGGAGGTGAAATCTTCTGACACTCCTGAAAGGAACTTTGCTGCCAAGATTGTTTCTTCAATAAACACCCACCAAAGATAAATTAACTGGTCATTCAGATATTTCCTGTTTGTGAAGCTTGCCACTTGCAATACGTTTGTCACATCTCCAAATCACAGGGAAGATGTCCTCTCCTCAGCCAACATCCCTCACACTGAGGCCTCGATACATTCAGTCAGCTTTGTCAAGCAAACAACAAAAAACAAGCTACTGGAGGAACTCAATGGGTCAGGCAGTGTCTGTGGTGGCAAGGGGATAGTTGATGTTTCAGGTTGAGAGCCTGCATCAACAATGAGACTGTAAGGGGGAGGGAGCCAGTACAAAGAGGTGAGGGGGAAGGGTGAGGCAGAAACTGGCCAACGGTAGGTGGATCCAGGTGAGGAGGAGTTGATAGGCAGATGAAGACAAGTGGGGGAGGGAAGGGTGGAGGTCGCGACAGAGGCCGGGAGGTGATTGGTGGAGACAACAAAGGACTGCAGATTATAGAGTCTGATAAGAAATGACGGTGAAGAGTGGAACCAGGAGAGGGAGGGAGGGACGCTGGGCAGATGGGAACAGTCACGGGGGGTTTGGGGGGGTCCAATGGGTGAAAGGCAGATGGATACAGCCGGGGAAGAGGAAAGAAAATGGGTAACAGGAGGCTGTGAGGAGTGGATGGAAAGAAGAGTGTGTGGAAGAGAACCTGGGTGAATCAGAAGGAGAAAGAGGGGGTACAGTTTACCTGAATGTGGAGAATTCAATGTTCATGCCACTGGGTTGTAGACTACCCTGGTGGAATATGATGTGACTTTCCTCTAATTTGCCTTTGGCTTCACCCTGGTAGTGAAAGAGGTCGAGGACAAACAATTTGGGGTGGGATTGGGGACGGGAGTTAAAATGGCGGGCAATCAGCAGGTCCGGATGGCCATTGTGGTCAGAACGTAGGTGTTCAGCAAAGTGGTCGCCTCATCTGTGCATGGTCTCGCCACTGTTGGGCAAACCACGTCGTTCACATGTCTGACATCTAGTAATGTGGTTATTTGAGTTGAAGCCACCATTACTTTGAAGGTAATGCCTGAAATAGTCTATCCTATGCTCTGTCACAGGAAGGGATTACCAGGTGGACTGAGGAAAAGGTTTAAGGATGTGTTCAAAGTGTTCTCGAAGCAATACAATAGCTCCATAGACTTCTGGGAATCTTGGCCCATGAACGTTCAAAATGAAATAAGCGCAGTATGGGATGGCGTTCAGTTCCTTATGTCCATGCATTAGGGCACACAGAAGCCTGTGGTAGTAGGACTACACAACCTCATAAACTAGCTATTCTCCAGCCCCATCAGGCATCTTGTGTTCAGTTGATGGATGGGATAAGAGCTCCCACATTAGCCTCATCAGCCACCTCAGACCCCACAGATCCAGAGTGGAAGAAGGTCACCTTAAATCCTGACAGGCTGCCTAAGAAGAAGATACATACCTACAAAGTAATGGTGACTTCAACTCAAATAACCACATCACTAGATGTGATTAGGTGCTTTGTGAATATGTCTCTTTTTTTCCATCACTTCCTTATTTTGCCTGTGATGCAATGGTGACAGTAATATTTTCAATGACAAAAAGTAAGAACTAAAACCAAAGATCTGATCTACAGTAACCCTGTCCTCTGCCTGATCTTGAATATGGCAGAGGTAGTCACATAAGCAGCTGTCAATCTTCATCTTGAATCATCTCCTTTATGGACCTTTAGTGGATAAATTATAACAAGCTGTTTGTATCAATCTATTCAGATAAACAGATTGCTGAAGGTAAAACAATCTACCTCAAGAATAATTTATAGCCTGCTAGCGTCCTACTATTTTCCATCATACTGCACCAGATACAGATGGAAGAAGCCTCATATGATTAAGATTTAATTCCCTTTACCCTGTTCCCAAAGGCAATGTGAGTATTGTAGTAGAAAATACCTCATAGTAAGCAAGTTTTAACTGGAAATTGCTTTTGATGTGAACTACCCATCCATTTTATTAAAGTAAAACAGTCTGTCTTTATTTTCCACCGGACAGGCACTAACCTCTGGTCACTTTGTACCTGAGTTATAGATGTGAAATTACAAACAATCTTTTTGACTATTTGAATTATTATACAAGATAGAAAAACAAGAAATGTTACTGTTGTGGCAATGGACTCCAAATCTGGGCACCATGCTGCCACAACCATTAAACACCCTGCCTCACAGCTCCAGTGACCAAGATTTAATCCTGACCTTCACTGCTGTCTGTGTGGTGTTTGTATGTTCTCCCTGTGATAGTGTAAGTTTCCTCCAGATGCTCTGGTTTCCTCCCACCTTCGCAAAGGTGTGCAGGATGACAGGATAATTGACCACTAGCCTCATTGGTGCCAGAATCTGGGGGAATCTGTGGAGTGAATTAAAAGGGATTTGTGTAAAATTGGTGGTTGGTGGTTGGCGCAGGATCAGTGGGATGAATGGGCTATTTCTGTGCCATATGGTCCATGAATCTGTGACTATAAGAAGGAAATTGTTTCGATCTCTGTGATCTCTGTCTCGGAGGCCAACATCACAACATCCTTCAAGAGGGTGAATCCCCTCAAGGTGTCAGGCCCCAACGGTGTACCTGGCAGGGTACTGGAAATCTGTGCCGACCAACTGGCTGGAGTGTTCAAGGACATATTCAACCTCTCACTGCTGCAGTTGGAGGTTACTATCTGCTTCAAAAAGGCATCAATCATTCCAGTGCCCAAGAAGAGCAGGGGAAGCTGCCTCAATGACTATCACACGGTAGCACTCACATCTACCGTGATGAAGTACTTTGAGAGGTTGGTCATGGCTAGAATTAACTCCTGCCTGAACAAGGACCTGGATCCTCTGCAATTTGCCTACCACCACAACAGGTCTACAGAGAACACAATCTCATTTGCTCTCCACTCTGTTTTGGAGCACCTGGACAACAGCAAAACACACGTCAGGCTGCTGTTTCTCGATTCCAACTCGACGTTCAACACCATCATCCCCTCAATACTAATCAACAAGCTCTGATCCTCTCTCTGCAACTGGATCCTTGACTTCCGTATCGGGAGACCACACTCAGTGTGGATCAGTAATAACATCTCCTCCTCACTGACAATCAACACAGGTGCACCTCAAGGATGCGTGCTTACCCCACTACCCTACTGTCTCTACATTCATGATTGTCTGGCTAGGCACAGCTCAAACACCATCTATAAATTTACCAATGACACCACTGTTGTTGGCAGAATTTCAAATAATGATGAGGAGGTGTACAGGAGTGAGATAGATCAGCTGGTTGAGTGGTGTCGCGACAACAACCTCGCACTCAACGTCAGCAGGGCCAAGGAATTGATTGAGGACTTCAGGAAGAGGAAATCGGGACAACACACACCAGTCCTCATTGAGGGCTCAGCAGTAGAAAGGTTGAGCAAGTTCCTAGGCATCGATATCTCAGAGGATCTATCTTGGGCCCAAAACATTGATGCAATCACTGATAAGGCACATGGGTGGCTCTACTTCATTAGGAGTTTGAGGAGATTTGGTATGTCACCAAAGTCTCTTGCAAATTTCGACAGACGTATGGTGGAGAGTATTCTGACTGGCTACATCACCACTTGGTATGGAGGCTCCAATACACAGGATTATAAGGGACTGCAGAGGGTCGTAGACTCAGCCAGCTCCATCACAGGCAGAACCCTCCCTGCCATCAAGGACATCTTCAAGAGGCGGTGCCTCAAGAAGGACCCTCATCATCCGGGACATGCCCTCTTCACATCACTATCATCGAGGAAGCAGTACAGGAGCCTAAAGACCCACACTCAACAGTTTTAGGAACAGCTTCTTCCCCTCCACTATCAGATTTCTGAATGATCCATAAATCCATGAACACTACCTCATTATTCCTCTTTTACACTATTTATTTATGTAAGTTATAGTAATTTTTATGCCTTGCACTGTACTGCTGCAACTAAACAACAAATTTCACAACATATGTCAGTGATAATAAACCTGATTCTGAAAATTGTTTTGGAGAGCAATATTTAGAAATCTATTGTGTCTAAGTTTTCTCCCCATTCTGCTCAGGACAGAAGTTGAGAGTTCCCACGTGGTGAAGCAGAGGGATCAACAAACAAGATGGATGTAAGTTTTTCCAGATATAAAACCAACAAACTCATTGTAATTTCTGTACCAATCTATGGAAAATCTTATTTGTATAACCTCTGGCCGCAGTGTGATACCTGCAATTCATCTTCTGCTAAGAAGGTTCTTAAAGGTAATTAATAACCCTTATTTTCTGTGTTCCAATACTATTGGCCCATTATTGATCTGTTCTTTCACGTAATCATATTAACACCGCTTCTGCTTGGCCAAGTGGAGCAGTTACTCGGCATGAATCAGTCACTCCCTTGTACCTCTGTGTGACACGTACCAGGGCCTCAGTAACATTCCTGCAGTTTCAGAAGCAGAAGCATTTCAAGCAGGACATGTGCTTAGAGTCCCAAATGACAAAAGGGGCAATGTGTGCAATGATGGCAGGGCGAGACTGCAAGCAGTGCCACTGTTCCACAGTCCAATGGCCCCACCCTCTCAGCAACTTAAAACTAACTTGTATTTTCCCTTTCCCAGTTCTGATGAAGGATCTTTCACCTGAAACGTTAACTGTGTTTCTCTTTCCACAGGTACTGCCCGACTTTCTGAGTGGTTCCAGTATTTTCCAGCATCTGCAGTTTAAAAAAAACTATTTATAATTGGGAACGTTGTTGATATCGATAATTTTCAAAAGATTTTTGGAGTCAGAAGCCATTCTGAATTGGAAAATGTATTTTGTCATTGCTTTGAGGGAAAATGGAATTATAAACCAGTTTACTTAACATCTGTTATTGGGAAATTACCAGCATCTACAATTAAGGACATGGGATTAACCACCTTGAAATGTTTCAGTTAATTAAAGAGAGAGAGCATGGTTTTATAAAGGGCTACTAGTCATGTCTTGCAGCTCTGCTCGACTTTTCTTTTGAAAAGGTGACTATAGTCATGAAAAGGAGACTGAAATGCCAATGGATTTTACTGATACGGACTTCAAAAAGGCACTTGTTTAAGATTCTCTTTAAAGACTATTAGCTTTTAAAATTAAATCTTGTGAAATTGAAGACAAATTATTGAACTGATAAGAAAATCAGCAGTGCAACAGGAGTCAGAGGGTGGAGATAAAGGATATGTTCTCTAATTAGTAGAAAGTGTTTAATGGTGTCCTACAAGGATCTGTGTTGGTATATTACCATTCACAGCACTTATAAGCAAGTTAAATGATAGGATAGAAAGGCACATATCCAAGTTTGCAGAAGAAACAAGGATGGGGAGGACTGCAAACACGGCAGGTGGAAGAATTAAATTTAAAGAAAACAATATTAATGGATTGAGTAGGAGAATATTGACGAAGAGGAGATGACTGCCATTAATTCAGATTTTCAGTGCAATTTAATTATTCTTCCATGACGGTTTTGACAATTGCACCTAACAGGTTAATTTTTTTATTGTTTATGATGCTAACAGTGTTATTTGTTTGCTCTATTCAACATACAATTTTGAATTAAGAGATCCAAAACAGTTTGCTGATGCGCTATCATGATCACCCAAAGTTAAAATGACCCCTCTAGCAATTGATGTGCATGCAAACAATGACAAGGCAATTAGTTTGCAAATCTTCATTTACTTATTTTTATTACTTAAATTCATTGGATGAGAATGAAGCTGTGAATTAGTCTAAGTAATACACAAAAAGGTGGACACATCATAGGAAAGAAAAGGCCAATATAGGTGACAATGGGCAGTTTGTTGGAATTTAAAGAACAGCTACTGTTTCTATTCAAAGAAATTCTAAAAAAAGTACTGCTCAACCTTGTCAAAATAAATCATCTGTTTGTGAATACGCCATTAAAATATTCCACTAGAATTCAATAACCTTTTGGGGGGAAAACAATTTAATCCAACTGCCTCAATGTAATTTAGAGAACCATAAATAAAGATCACAGACAGAATCTGTTATTGTCAAGAAGTGTCTCAGTACTGAGCGAGTCTAAAATACTTTCAATATCATAATGAGATATTCTCCAAATATGAAAAGGATTCAGTGAGTCATCTGACCTCAGCTGATTCTGTATAAGCACCAGATTTTGAGCCAGTGGTTATTTATTTATCTTAAATTCAATAGAGCTCTGGAGGGAAATTTTATCTTCCAATATGCCTTCATTTATTCATCTGACCCAATAATTGACAGATATGTAGATAGATAGGGGATAAAGATTAAAATAAAGGTAACAGATAGAGTAGACTATAGTCATGTAGTGGATTTAGATAGTTGACAGGATTTTAAAAAAGTATACAATATAAAATAGCTCTGTTAGCAACTCTTCAGATAATGAGCCAGTCCACTCCTGCATGCACCATGATCTAGACAACATTCAGCCACAAGTAAGTGGCAAATAACAAATGTGCAATAAAACTGCTGGGGAATGACGATCTCCAACAGGAAAGGATGCAACCACTAACCCTTGATATTTACAATATCAAACTCTCCATCAACAGTGTCCTGAAGATCAACATTGACTAGCAGCTCATATGGACCAGTTCCATATTGATGCTACAAGAACAGGTCAGAGGCTGGGTATTCTATAGCAGATGACAAACCTCTGACACTTTCCACCATCTACAAGGCGCATGTCAGGAGTGTGCTGGAATACTTGCTAATAGCCTGGATGAGTACAGCTCCAACAACACTCATGTTCCCCTCAAAGTCATATACTCTCCCAGCTTTGGTGAATACCTCAGCTTCTTCGTCATAACTGGTCTAACTGCTAGAACTCCCAACTCAATAACACTGTGGAAGTACGTTCACAAAAGGACTGCAGCAGTTCAAATAGGTGGCTCCTTCACCTACACAGACTGACTAGATAAATGAAGGAAAGGCAGAATCATAAAAATGAATTAAGGATGGCAGAAGGTGGAGAGTGCAGACTTCCAAGAATCTACACTGTTCAACAACTATTCTTTACAGTTTGTGCTAAAATCTTAAACTTTGGAATGAAAATCACAATTTCTAGATTTGGGGATGAAGGCAAATTGGTCAACATAGCCAACACCGAGGAGGTTGCAACAAAGTATAGGAAGATATTAATACATTTGAAAATTGGCATTTAATTTTAACACAGAAAAATATGAGGTTTTAAAGGTGTTAAGGTAAATAAATCAAATAAGAATTGTATACTATTTGAAAAGAAATAACAATGGGGTATTGGAAAGCAAATAAAATAGATCACTTCAGGTTATGGTTAGTTATGCTGAGCTGGGTGAGGACAGAGGCTGGATGAAGTAGAAAGTGGCATGATTTAGTTGGGCAGTTTTTATTGCACTGTACATTCAATATGCATTGGTATTGATTTATCAGATTATAAATTTTTTATAAATATATATACATTGAATTTTTACAGTGCCAAATTAATTAATGCCTTGTAGTTGCTATCGGCTATCTGCACAAACTACATTAATATGCCAGAGGCCTAACTGAATGATCCAGAAAGGTGGGAGGCAGCATAAAGGAAATTACAGACCTATTAGTCTGACGTCAGTGGTGGGAAAGTTATTGGAATCGATCCTCAAGGATGGGGTTATGGAATACCTAGAGGTGCAAGGCAAGATAGGTCCAAGCCAACATGGTTTTGTGAAGGGAAGATCCTGCCTGACCAATCTATTGGAGTTTTTTGAAGAAATCACAGGTAGGATGAATAAGGGAGAGGTGGTAGATGTTGTGTATTTAGACTTTCAAAAGGCCTTCGACAAGGTGCAGCATAAGAAACTGATTAATAAGATGAGAGGTCATGGAATTACAGGTAGGATAACAGAATGGGTGGAGCATTGGCTGGTTGGCAGGAAGCAAAGGGTGGGAATAAAGGGATCTTGTTCTGGTTGGCTACTGGTTACTAATGGTGTTCCGCAGGGGTCGGTGTTGGGGCCACTTCTTTTTACCTTGTACATTAACGATTTGGATGATGGAGTAAATGGTTTTGTGGCTAAGTTTGCGGATGACACCAAGATAGGTGGAGGAGTAGGGAGTATTGAAGAGATAGGAAGGTTGCAGAGGGACCTAGACATTTTAGGAGAATGGGCAAGGAAATGGCAGATGAGATTCAATGTTGAGAAATGTACAGTTGTACACTTTGGAAACAGAAATAAACAGGCAGATTATTATCTAGATGGGGAGAAAATTCAAAGTACAGAGGTACAAAGGGACTTGAGGGTACTTGTGCAGGATACCTTAAAGGTTAACCACCAGGTCAGATTGATGGTAAAGAAAGCGAATGCTATGTTGGCATTCATTTCGAGAGGTATAGTGTATAAAAGTAAGGAAGTGTTGATGAGGCGCTACGGGGCACTAGTGAGGCCTCATTTGGAATACTGTGCACAGTTTTAGGCCCCATATCTTAGGAAAGATGTGTTGATGTTGGAGAGGGTTCAGAGGATATTTACGAGGATGATTCCCGGAATGAAAGGGCTTACGTATGATGAGTGTTTGTCGGCTCTTGGACTGCACTCACTGGAGTACAGAAGAATGAGAGGGGACCTCATAGAGACATTTAAAATGTTGAAAGGACTGGACAGATTAGATGTGGCTAGGCTGTTTCCCTTGGTGGGTGAGTCCAGGACCAGAGGGCACAATCTTAGAATTAGAGGGTACAGGTTTAAAACAGAGATGAGAAGAAATTTCTTTAGCCAGAGGGTGGTGAATTTGTGGAATTCCTTGCCACGTACAGCAATGGAGGCCAGATCATTGGAGGCGTTTAAGGAAGAGATAGATAGATATCTAAATAGTCGGGGTATCAAGGGATATGGGAATAAGGGCGGAAATTGAGGTTAGAATAGTGTGGTTTTTTTTGCACTCCCCCCCCAAATTTCTCATTTCTTTTTCTTTTTTCCCTTTTCCTTGGAACAGACTCGATGGGCCAAATGGCCTACTTCTGCTCCCTTGTCTTGTGATCTTGTGATCTTGTGATTTCAAGTCCCATCTTGACAAATTATAATTTAAGTTCAATTAATTAATCAAAGTTATTTTATTTAAAATGTATGTGAAATTAATGCCCAAGGCTAATGGTTTATTGATAGGATAGAACATGTGGTAATACTTTCAGTGACCTTGGCCACTTTGTGGGAATGTTGAACGACTTGGTACTCTGGAGACATATCCTCAGAACCCAGCAGTAACTCCCGCTGCTTTCTGAATGTGTGGCTGGATGAACTTCTGCCCCCTGCAGATGCAAGATGTCCAGAGCAGGATCTAAGAACATTGATCCCTGCTCTTCCTCCCTCAGTTTGTCAGATTAGATTCAGTTGCAGAAAGCCTGTCAGTGTCTCTTCCAGCCCCGGTGTACTTCTCCTTTATGAAGTGCAGGATAGCTTTAAGCTGTGCAGGTTAGCTGTGAGAACCTATAACTACTTACAATATTAGTTGTCTAATGAAGCAGCCAGAATGAAAAGTGCATTTAACACTGGGTAAATTCAACAATCATTATAATTAGCTGTACTACATGAAGTTGGTGTGCAGCCTATATTCAATGAACAAAAATCACAATCCTCGTATCCATTTTCATGGATTTTTGAGTATAGCCCCACAGGGGCTAGCAGCCTCCTATATTCCTGGGAAGCAAAGCTGATTGATGTAACTCTCTCTTCAAGAAATGCTCTCAAATCTGTCATTCAGCTTTGATAATTGTGAGTGATCAAAAAGTCAGAGAGTTGTTCGGCATAGAAACAGGCTCTTTGGCCCACCACATCAATGTTAGCCATCATGCTGATCTATATCAATTCCGTTCGTATGTATCAGAGGGTTTTGTTTCACTGAATGATGAGTCACCCCAGGTGCCAGTGAAAATTCTTAGAGATACTGGGGCTAGTCAATCTCTCTTGCTGGACAGTGTTTTAAATTTTGGTGAAGAAAGTGACACTGGTGAAGTAAATCTAGTACGAGGCGTTACAGGTGAGACCATGTCTGTACCTTTTCACAGGGTGATTTTAAAGTCAAAGTTCGTGGAAGGACCAGTCGAGATAGGGATAAGACCTAGTTTGCCAGTGGAAGGAGTTTCTTTGTTATTGGGAAATGACCTTGCAAATGGAGAAAGTGATCCTGTGGTACGGTTAACAACCAAACCAAGGATTGATGAGTCTGAGGATGATTCAGATGTTTACCCATCATGTGCGGTGACTCGAGCTAGAGCTAAAGAATTAGCCAAGACAGACAGTCCGGTGCAGTCTGATGTGGTTCCTTGTAACAGTCCGAAACAGGAAGAAAATTATGATGCCTTATCTGAGACTTTTCTGTCTTCACTGGAGGATCAACATCCTTATAGTGAGCCTGAATTTAAAGATTTGTCTTTGTCAAGGAAGGATTTTATGGTGGAACAGACAAAGGACCCTGAGTTGACAGAATTGAAAGAAAAAGCTCTCTCATGTGAGGAGATTGAAAAAGTGCCAACTGGATACTATGTCAAAAATGGAGTGTTAATGAGGAAATGGAGACCTCCTCATGTTCCTGTTACTGAGGAATGGGAAGTTATTCATCAGGTTGTTGTTCCAAAAGTTTATAGGGATGAGATTTTAAACCTGGCCCATAGTATGCCTTTGGGTGGTCATTTTGGTGTGAATAAAACTGTAGGGAAGATCTTGAAACAATTCTATTGGCCTGGTTTGAGAAAAGATGTGGTGATGTTTTGTCGAACCTGCCACACATGTCAGATGGTAGGTAAACCAAATCAAAAACCCCCTGTGGCTCCTTTGAAACCAATTCCTGCTTTTGGTGAACCCTTTTCGAAGGTGATTGTGGACTGTGTTGGTCCATTACCAAAGTCTAAGACTGGAAATCAGTATTTGTTAACCATCATGTGTGCCACTTCTAGATTTCCAGAGGCAATACCCCTTAGAAATATTAAGGCCAAGACGGTGTCAAAGGCTCTTGTAAAATTTTTTACCTTGTTTGGTTTGCCAAAAGAAATCCAATCTGATCAAGGTAGTAATTTTATGTCAAAAATTTTTCAACAAATAGTCTATGAGCTGGGAGCAAAGCAGATTGTATCATCTGCATATCACCCAGAATCTCAAGGAGCTCTGGAGAGATTTCATTCTACTCTCAAAAATATGCTGAAGACTTATTGCTTTGAAAACACCAAGGATTGGGACGAAGGTATCCATTTACTTTTGTTTGCCGTTAGAGAATCGATCCAGGAGTCAATAGGATTTAGTCCGTTTGAGCTTGTGTTTGGACATAGGGTGAGAGGACCTTTGGAATTGTTAAGAGAGCAATGGGTTAATGAGGAAGTTCACTTGAGTCTGTTGGACTATGTCCAAAAATTTAAAACTCGGTTGGAGAGAGTCTGCCAGCTAGCGAGAGAGAATCTGAAAACAAGCCAGATAAGAATGAAGACATATTTTGATAGACGTGCTCGGCCTAGGACATTCGCAGTGGGGCAAAAGGTATTGGTATTTTTCCCTAGCCAAAATAATCCCTTGCAAGCTCGTTTTTCTGGACCCTATGTTATTGAATCTCGAGTGACTGATCTAACATATATAATCAAAACACCAGATAGACGCAAGAAAACACAACTCTGTCATGTAAACATGCTAAAACCTTATTATGAGAAGGATTCAGTTGTGGCCTTGGTGGATGGTGAAAAGGTTGTTTCTAGAATGCCTGATGTTGATGTTGAGGAAGGCCAATTTAGACCAAATATTGTTCCATCAAAACTAAAAAACCAAAATATCATGGAGAACCTTGAAACGAAGTTGGACCATTTACAAGTTTCACAAAAACAACAGATGAGAGAATTAATTTTAAAATTTAAAAATCTGTTCCCAGATGTTCCAAACAGAACATCGATAATTACCCATGATGTTGATGTTGGGGATGCAAAACCAATCAAACAACACCCATATCGAATGAATGTGGAAAAAAGTAAACTTGTTGATCAGGAAATAAAATACATGTTGGGAAATGATATTATTAGACATTCTACTTCAAATTGGAGTTCGCCCTGTGTTATTGTACCTAAACCTGATGGAACTGTTAGATTTTGCACAGATTACAGGAAAGTGAATGCTGTAACAAAGTCAGATGCTTACCCTATTCCTAGGGTGGATGATTGCATAGACAGAGTGGGAAAGGCAAAATTTCTTACAAAGATTGACCTATTAAAAGGGTACTGGTGTGTTCCATTAACAGATAGAGGAAGGGAGATTTCAGCCTTTGTAACCCCTTCTGGATTGTATGAATACAATGTTTTGCCATTTGGAATGAAAAATGCTCCGGCAACATTTCAAAGAATGATTAATTCAGTGATTCATGGGTTAAAACATACAGATGCCTACATTGACGACTTAGTGACTGGGAATGATACATGGGAGGATCACATCTCTGCGTTAGAAAGGTTGTTTGAAAGACTTTCCAAGGCTAACCTTACAGTTAACTTGGCTAAAAGTGAATTTGGCCATGCCACTGTGACGTATCTTGGTTATGTTGTAGGTCAAGGCAAGCAAGCTCCTGTTCAGGCAAAAGTTCAAGCAATATCTGAGTTCCCTATTCCCACAGGTACGAGGACTGTTAGAAGATTTTTGGGAATGGTTGGATATTATCGAAAATTTTGTAAAAATTTTGCTGATATTGCTCTTCCCCTAACTAATCTTCTGAAGAAGGGAGTAAAGTTTGTTTGGACAGATTCTTGTCAAGAAGCATTTAAGAAGCTGAAAGCCATTTTATGCTACCATCCTGTGCTCAGAACACCTGACTTTGAAAAGCCATTTTCATTAGCAGTAGATGCCAGTGATGAAGCTGCAGGAGCTGTGTTGTTGCAGAAGGGTGACCTTGATGATATTGACCATCCTGTAGCTTACTTTTCAAAGAAATTTAATGAGCATCAAAAGAATTATTCCACCATAGAGAAAGAATTACTGTCGCTTGTTTTAGCCTTGCAACATTTCAGTGTATATGTTTGCACCGCTCAGAAACCATTGACTGTGTATACAGATCATAACCCATTGGTGTTTCTGAGCCGAGTCAAAAACAAGAACAGAAGGCTGTTAAACTGGAGTTTAATTTTGCAAGAGTTTGATCTCATGATAACTCACATTAAAGGCAAAGATAATGTGATTGCTGATTGTCTTTCCCGATGTTAAATGGGAAACATGTATCTATACTAATCTGATAGTCTGTAGTTGTGTAGCGTGATAATTATTAACATTACTAACTCTATGCGCGGTTAAAATTTTCTTGGGAAAATTTTTTTTTTAGGTGGGAGGTGTTACGGACTCAGTGAAAGTCCCTTTAAGATAGAGAGTGTGTGTGTATGTGTGTGTGGGGCGTGCTTACGTCAATAGAAGATAAAGGACGTAATGACGTTGTTGAAGAAGAAGAAGAAGAGAGAGAGAGAAGGGAGAGAGACACCAGCCTGCTTGTTTTCTCTATCGATGGATGAGAAACAATAACGGTGTTTGCCACTGAAATCCATGTATGGAAGTTGGAAGTAATCCGGTGGAGTTCACTTTGTTGCTGACCTGTAGAAGGAAACAGGTATTTGTATGTGGACGACCACGGTTCGGATGCTTTTCGGGGTGAGGAAGTCACTACCGAGTAAACACTGGAGTGTCGTTTGGGTTCCATCATGGAACATTTGGATTTCGTATGTACTCTCTCTATGTTTTTCTACACCTACGTCTTATCTTCTGACAACGGTGGTTGTTGAAGAAGCCCTTGCTCATGTTTCACCTTATGGCTTGCGGAACTGAACTTTAAGAACCGTTCAGGAACTTGGAGTTTTGGACTTTGTCACACACACACACGACGAGTTTAGTTTTGGGGTTAACGTTCAAGGTTTAACATTTTTGAATTCTAACATACTAACATTTTTACTTTTATTTTACGAATTATCATAAGTAGTGATTAATAAAATAGTTTTTAACACTGAATCATGCTCAGTGTGTTTCTTTTGTTGCTGGTTCATGACACCTGCATTGATTCCATATCCCTCTATGCCTTGCTCATTACCTATCCTGATGTCTCCTAAATGTTATTAATTTTTCTGCCTCCATCACTTCCTTTGGCACCCCATTTCCAGATACCAACTACTCTTTGTGTGAAATATTTATCTTTAAATCCCCTTTAAACCTTTTCCTTGTCACCTTTACCCTATGCCCTCTAGTGTTAGACAAATAGGAAGCAGGCACTGGCTGTATACCCCATCTATGCCTCTTATAATTTTATAATCTTTGTCATATCATCTCTCAGCCTCCTTTGCTCCAGGGAAAACAGACCCAGTTTATCCAAGCTCCTTATGACACAAGCCCTCCAATTCAGGCAATATCCTTTTCTGCACCCTCTCGAGCTTAATCACATCCTTCCTAGAGTGTGGCAACCAAAACTGCACACATACTCCAAGTGCAGTCTAACTAATGTTTTGTCTAAAACCTTATCCTCAATGCTTCAGCTGATGAAGGCAAGCACACCAGACACTTTCCTCACCACCCGATCTACCTGTGTTGCCGCTTTCAGGGAACTATGTTCTTGTACGCCAACGTCTCTCTGTTTAACACTCCCCAGGGCCCTACCATTCACTGTGTTTGTCCCAGCCTGATTTAATTTCCCAAAGACATCACATATCCGAATTAAAGTCCATCTACCTGCCCACTTTCTCAACTGATCTTTCTCCTATTGTAACCTTCTACGACCTTCTTCACTGTCCACTATATGACCAATTTTGGTGTCATCTGCAAACTTACTAATTATGCCACTTCCATTCTCATCAAATCATTAAAAAATATGACAAACTACAGAGGACCCAGCACTGATCCCTGCCACTATCCTATGCTTATTAGCCTTTCACTCTCTGTGAAACATCCTTTCACTGTTCTTTGCTTCCATTTGGACTTCAAAGCTGAGCAAAACAATTGCTCTTTATCTGGGTTCTTACGTGAATTTCCTTTTTGCCAGGAAGCTAGCAGAAGCACTATGATTGTCAAATTTTAATTTGATGCACATTGAAAATTGAAAGAACCATTAAATTTCTGTAGTGCTTATTATCTTGAAATAGGTTTGCAAAAATTCACCAACATTAGCCTAATATTTCTTTGGTTATTGTTAGCTGAGATGAATGGAACACTCTGAATATTCTATTTTGATATCTTTCTTATCTCAAAATGATCATTCTAGCTCAGTGTTTGTTCTAAAATCTCTGATCTTAGACTTTAGAACTAACACTTAGTTTGGAACGATCATTTTGGAACGACAATAATGGGAAATTTTTGAACGATTTTCCGCTTTTCAGTCGGCTTTGTAATCTGTGTGAACCACTGATATGTCAAAATGTGGACCATAATATCATATATATCTACTTTTTTTTTGTTTCTGACAATCTTAATACATCTTCAGAAGCTTGATTTGTACTTGGGAGTCTTTGAAGTATTGTCTGTCATTTATATTTTTCTGTCCTTTATAGCAATACAATAGTGGTCAATATGATTTCTAGCAGCCTCTCATGCTCCGCATCCAATCACCTAGCTAAACCTCCCACTCCCTCTGATCCTATCTTTCTCTATTTTCTCTCCTACATATCCTCTCTGAGTTAATCTTTTCCAAGAGATCAACCAACTGTTCCCATGACTCATTCCCATAAAAATGCTGACCCAGTACCTCCCCTGCCAGTTGCCTCTACCAGCTAATAGAGCAAGTAATTCTTTCATTTCGGGTATTGTCATCCTAACTTTCACCATCCCATCCCTCCCCAACTAACACTTGTCTGCCATTGCAAACAACAACCCAACTCCTCCAAAATCCCTTTCCAAAGAATTTAAATATGTTTTTGCAACTCAACTCTTATTCCATTTTCCCCTTAATTCCATGTTTGAATCTATTTAATCTGATTTCTGACTCAGTGCTAAAACAGTCCTGGAGGGAAAAGGTATGTGATGCAGGGGATAAAGAATTAGAAGACCAACAGAGTTAGACAAGGATAAACACCAATAAGTGAAAGACAGTCTCATTGACAGACATTAGTAGAATAACAGGAAATGGGGATTAGAGAGAAAAGTACATTTGAGGCCCAGGTATTATTGAATGGATTTCTTCAGAACTGGGAAGGAGGAAAAAGAAGCTTGTGAATTTGCAGGGAGAGTGGGGGCATCATCCAATCTGGCCCTCACATCTGTCAGTTTAGGTCCTTTCAGTTCTTGTAATCTGGAGGATAGTTTAAATTTGCAGATCTGCAACACCATCAGAAGTCATCCTACACTTTCCAATTCACACCCAGTTTTTAAAATAGTGCTCCACCAAGCAATCACCCAATCTACCTTTGTTTCCTCTAGTGTAGAGGAGACTACATTGTGAACATCAAAAGCAGCAAACTAGATTGCTTCACCTGGAAAGATTGTTTGAGTGGGAAGGAAAGAGATGAAAGGGCAGTTGTTGCATTTCCTGCATTGGTTGGTGAAGACAGAAGAATAGACCAGGGTGTGGCAAAGGAACAACCCCTTTGAAATTCTGAGAGTGGAATCAGTGGGTGTTGGTGTTATCTTGTTGGAGCTGGCGGAAATTACAAAGGATGATCCATTGAATGCAGAGGCTGCTGGGGTGGAAGGTGTGGATCAGGACACCTCTGTTCTTGTTCTGTCCAGGAGGTGAAGAAATGAGAGCAGAGGTGTGGAAAATAAAGAGATGTAGTCAAGGGCTTTGTCTGTTCTTGTAATGGGGAAGCTACGGTTCAGAAAAAAAGAAGGCTTTTCAGAGACATTGATGTGCACTGGAAGAAATGTAACAGAAAACAAAGCATTTGAGTAAATCACATGAAGTCCTCACAGGAGGCAGCGTGGAAGGAAGTATAGTCAAGATGGCTATGGGAGTCTGTGGGCTTGTAATAGATGTTTGTGGCTAGCCTACTCCCTGAGATGGAAATGGAGAGATCCAGAAAGGGAAGGGAAGAGTCAAAGATGGACTGGGTGGAGGTGAGAACAGGGCGGAAATTTGCAGCAAAGTTGATGATATTTTTGATTTCTCTACAAGTGTAGGAAACAGCACCAATGCGGTTGTTGATGCAACAGAAAAACACTTGAGAGTGGACACAAATCGGACTGAAGCAAAGACTATTCCATGTATTCCACAAAGAAACCTTGGGCCCTTATAAGTGCCCACTTTCAGGGAGCTATGGACTCTCACCCCAATATTCCTCTGTACATCCTTCCTGCCATTCACTGTATACTTCCCTCTTGCATTTAACCTTCCAAAATGTAACTTTGATATGGATGAAGTGAGTAAAGTTGAAGGAGAAGTAGATTAATGTGAGAATTCATCCAGATGAAAGAGAATATTTTGGAAGATTAGGCCTTTGTTCAAGGAAGAAGTGAAGGGCCCTCATACCCTCTGATATCCCTCACATGGTATTTGTACCAGTTGATTCTTTTACCAGTTTTTAAAAACTAAAACACACACCAATTACAAAATGAGCACAATTGCAGGACACAGAAGGTGGAATACTCCAGTTCAATGGTCACCCTACAGCTGAAGAAGTCACGGAACGGTAAGGTGGTGGACATCTAGTATGCCTAAAAAAGGGTCTGACCTCAAATACCTGACAACAAGGTACTCAGGAAAAACAGGAAAAGGAATAAAATTAACAGGTGTCAATATTAATTAAATAGGGTGTTATAACACAAGAAAATAAAACAGAATGGGATAGAACTTGTTGCTAGTGGTGAGTCACCTGCACTTACAACCCACCTGTGAGGTTACAATCAACCACCTAGATGAAACTTTTGGATGGGTGGAGGTGTTTGGTGTGATCATGGATCTCAACGTTGTACAATATTATGAAACAAAATCCTGTATTATATCTGTTCCAATTTATATTTCCTTTAAATTTCAATTGCTTGCCATAAACTGTGAGGCAGGTTCTCTGATAAGAAGTGAAAGAAGCACTTTGTTGAGTGTTCATTATTTGTTATTCCATTCATCCCCCATTGCCTGCAATAAAAATGAGACTCATCACCAGGCAAGTCAACTAAAAAATCCATGCAGGAAGAAACACTGGTGCTGATAGGCTCAAAGAAATCCAGCAAATCATGAAGAAGTGGATGGAATAGATCTATGTAGAGGTTTTAAAGTAACTTGCACCTTGAGATCACCTGCATTTCCTTGTGATTTATAATGACCTTGACAACAGATGCATGATAAATGACTGTTGTTTTTGATGGCTTTACAATTGAAAAAAGAGCTGACATAGGCTGAGAGTAATTCCTAAGAGACTGTGGTTCCAGAACATAGAGCTTCACCTAATCTCCTAATGGCTAAGTTATTACTTTGGGAGTTGGAGAAGGCAGGTATTCCCTTGACAAAAGAGACTGCAATCTCAGACTCATTAACCAGGCTAATGGTTCCACCGTTGTACTCAGAAAGCTTCATGCTGCATTGGAATCATTGCTTCAGTTCACTTTTAAAGAGCTTTCCTTTAATCCTGCAAGTTTTATTTTAATGTATTAATATCTTGATTAGGGATCAAGATTTATATTGGAGGACATTGTCCCCTTCAAGGTCGAAGAAAGTTGTTAAGAAGACAAGATAAATCAGGTGTTGAGTAGATATTGTATTTATTCTTTGATTTGCAACTTGTCTTCAACACTGTCTCTGTACTCCTGATTAATTATTAAATAGAACATTTATTAATGTATTGAACAGTACATCTTGGAGTACTTCTTAAGCATCTAAGAATCATGCCTGAATGTCTCCTTCAATAACACTTTTCTACCCCTTTGATTTATTGCCATCTCTCCTGATGATACAGGGCTGCAGCTCCTCAGTCACTGGCTGCCCTCAAGCGGATTGCACAAGGCAGTCAGAATTTCCACTGCTGATTCCTATTTAGAGAGAGCTGTGAAGCCCAGGTGAGTAAAGGAATAAGTTTGGATAATGTGCACCTTACAGTAGAATAGAGGTTTAATATTCAGTGTTTGTTTTTTCACTAATGATAACTGTCAATGTGAACATTCTTCAGCATCAACCAGTTCAGGTAAATTTTCAACTTCTGTCCATGCAGTTTTTGGACAACAAATGAGCAGCTGGCAGAGGAATTTTAGACTTCTGGCTACCTACAACATGCCTGATGTAATTTGTTTCGGTGGGATCTGTAAATGAGAGGATAGTATATTCGCCTGCTTCAGACGGGTGGTAATTTTAATATGAATGTATAGACTTTAAGTGAGTATAAGCCTCAGCAAAGTGATAATATGTAGAACATATAACAGGTATGCTTCATTAAACCTATTCAAGTTGACAGTTATAATGAGTGAGGAAAAAGATATCTAACCTCTATTCCACTATAATGTGCAAATTATCTAAATATATTCCTTTATTTGAGTATTCAAGCAGAAACCTTTGAAAAGATTGGCCAAAGGACTCCAAGCTATGTTTTATTTGTGGAGACAAAAACTGTTTTCAGCATGAGCTCCACAATGTGCTGAATCCTGCTGCCAACCTGTGTTATCGTCCTTTCTGCATTGGTGTTATTGTTCATTCTAGATTCAATGGATTTTTTGAATCAATAGATTCAATGGATTTTTAATTTAGTACCACAGTGAACTGGCTTTACTCGTTTAAGGACTAAACCAGAAATTCCCAACTTTGACTTTTCTAGAAGTCATGCATGCTGATTTCATGCCTTTAAGGCTCTGCCTCCAAGCATTTTCAGAAATGGGGGAGGGAGGGGGTTAAATAGAGTGGGTAATATCCAGCAGCATATAGGCATCAAGGTCTTTTCTGACACCTCAAAATTGTTCTTTTTAATAATTAGGAACATATTCCACCTTGCACAAGTAGCTTAGTTACTCTTGTGATTGTCAGAGTGAGATCATTCCATTTGAAAATAAGACTGCAACTTCAAATTCAATTACCAAATAGATTTATTCTTGAAATAAGCAAATAGCTTATTTGCCTGTAAACCACTAACTTCCAACTGATACTCCCAGCCAGCTACCTAGAGTAAGAGTAAGTTACAGCGGCCAATTAGCCCACCATCTTATCTTTGTGATGTGGAAGGAAACAAGAGAACCCAGTGGAAACACATGCGATCACAGGTTGAACATGCAAACACCACACAGATAGCACTGGAGGTCATGGTCTAATCCAAGTCCCTACAACTCTGTAGCAGCGCTAAATGCTATGTCACTGTGCTACTCACTTGTTTGACACAACATTGCAAACTTTATTTGGTTCTTTTTCTTAGAACTGTTTGTTGAGGGGTTATCCATACAAAGTATTGTTGATGGTGAATGCTCTTAGAGGATTAAGACATTAATATTATAGCCTTATCTCTAACTCACACAGGCACCTTGTGAATCTCTGCATGAGAGACCCTAATAAAATGAATGTTTATATTCCATGTTCATACCTTTGCAAAAATCCTAAATGAAGGGCACAGAAAGTCAAATAACAAAAGTGAGAATGGAGCTGAACTTTAAATGTTGAGGTCTTAGAAAATGAAAAGAACTGTTGAGAATTTTGGAGCCTGTAACTTAGAATGATTTAGAGGAAAATATGTTGTTTATGATACACATATAATATATATATGATCTGGCTGAAAATGTAGGCTGGCTGATTAATAAGTTTGCAGACAACATGACAATTGTCTGCAAATGTGGATAGTGAGGAAAGTTGTCAAATGATCGAGCAGGACATAGATCAGTTATAAATTTGGGTGGAGAAATACCAGATGGAGTTTAATCCAGAAAAATGTGAAGTGTTGCATTTTGGGAGGTTAAATGCAAGAGGGAAGAATACAGTAAATGGCAGGACCCTTAGGAGCACTGATGTACAGAGGATGTTGGACTGAAAGTCCATAGCTCTCTGAAAGTGGCACAAGGGTGGTGAAGAAGGCATGCAGCATGCTTGCCTTCACTGATCGGGACATTGAGTATTTAAGTTGGGAAGTCATATTGCAGCTGTTTAAAACTTTAGTTAGGCCACATTTAGAGTATCGTGTGCAGGTCTGGTCACCACACAATAGGAAGGATTTGGAGAGGGTGCAGAAGAAGTTCACTAGGATGTTGCCTGGATTGGAGAGTATTAACTGTAAGAAGAGGTTGGACAAGCTTGGATTGTTTTTCTCTGAGTGTTGGAGGCTGAGGGGTGACCTGATAGGAATATATAAAATTAGGTAGGGTAGATAGATTCTTTCTCCCAGGGTGGAAACCTCAAAGCATTGTTTTAAAGTCAGAGGGGGAAAATTTAAAGGAGAAAAGTGAGGCAAGTTTTTTTTACACAAAGAATAGCAGGTGCCTGGAATGCCCTGCCAGGGGAGGTGGTAGAAGCCGATATGAGAGCAATGTTTAAGAGGCATTTTAACAGACATATGAACAGGCAGGGAATGGGGGGATATGGACCAAGTGATCACCCTTCATTCTGGTAAACTCCAATAAGTAGAGGTCTAAGATTTTTAGCTGTTCATGATAGGATACCCCTCTCTGACCAGGAATTAACAAGTGAATCTCTTCCAGAATGCCTCCATTACTAATATATACTTTGTTAAATAAAGAGGCCAAAACTGTTTTGCAGAGATATATATCCTTATCGCACCATGCCCTTCCACACTTTTTCATGTCATTTGTAAACTTGGATATCAGGCATCCTGCCCACTGCTCCAAGTTATTAATGTAGGTAGTAAATTATTGAAAGTGAAGTTGGGGCACTCCATTAGTTATGTCTTTCCAGTCTAGAAAAGATCCATTTACTCCAACTCTTTCTTTTCTGTGATAACCAGTCTTCAAACTATATTAACACATTTCTCTTCTGTCAGTATATAAATAGTAGGAAGTAGGGGAGCAAAAGGGAGGAAGAAACTTAAAATAATCGTTGTCACTCGAGAAGAAGTTTGAAGGACTGACCAATTCACTGGACCTTTATCCTAAGGTTCTTATAAAGCTGACCATGGGGACAATGGATACATTGTTTGCGATCTTACAAAACTCCCATGATTCTAGAGTGGTCCCAGAAAGTTGGGAAGACCACAAATTTGACAACAATGTTCAAGGAAGGAGAGAAGAAAGAAAGCACAGAATGCCTACTCAAAGATTTACTGTTGGAAAAATGTTGGATTCCGTCGTTCATAGTAGTCATAGTAATGGGAGATGTAGAAAATCATAATGCAAGTAAACAAAGTGAATGTAGTTTTATGAATAAGATATAAGAAATCTTTATTAGTCACATGTACATCAAAACACACAGTGTTTTTGTGTTGAGTGTTCTGGGGGCAGCCTGCAAGTGTCTCCACGCTTCCAGAGCCAACATAGCATGCCCACAACTTCCTAACCCATATGTCATTGGAATGTGGGAGGAAAAAGGAGCACCCGGAGGAAAATAGGACAAACCTATTCAAATTATTAGAGGATTTCACTTGCTGGGTGCTGAACTGAGGACCAGTGTACTTTCAAAAGGCATCAAAAAAGATACCACATAAAACCTTTTTACACAATGGAGGGGCTCATAGTATTGATGGCAATTTATAGACATGTACACATGATTGGACTATTGTCAGTAAATAGAACAGTGACAAATAGGTCATTTTCAGATTGACAAGCTATAATTAGTGGGGCACCAGAAAGATGGGCAGGGCCCTCCTTATATTTATAACTTAGATGAAGTAGGTGAAGGGGGTGAGTACATTCTAACCGAGTTTTCAAAGGTAGATGAGAAAGTAAGTTGTGATTGGGCACAAAAAAATTGCAAGTGGATATGGGCAAGTTGAATGAATGAGAAAAAAATGGTAGGTGGAGTATGATGGGGGGGATCTATCAGGTTATCCACTTTTAGTAGGAAGAATAGAAAACCAGAATATTGTTTAAAATGGTGTGATACTAATAAAGGCTGATGTTCAGAAAGATCAGAAAGTTTTCATATGAAAATTACAGAAAGTTAGCAGATAATTACGAAGACAAATAGAATGTTGTTTTTTTATTGTAAGAAATATGGAGTGGAAAAATAAGAAATCTTACAAATTAATAGGGCTTTGATGACACCTTACCTAATGAGTATACTTTAGGTCTCCATTTTAAAGGCAGCATACACTCACCTAGGAGGTAGTACAGAGAGCTTTCACTAGATTGATCCCTGAAATGAAGACACTGTCTTATTGTTCCTCCAAAAATCGAAGGTGCCTATATTGAAATGTAAGAAATTCTAGGATGCTTGATAAGGTAGATGCTACGAAGATATTTTCTGTGGAGGGGCAATACAAAACTAAGAGACATAAAGTTAGAATAAAGGGATGCATATTTAGGATTAAGATAATAGAAAATTTCTACTCAGGAGATTGTGAATCTTTGGAATTCTTTACCTTAGAGAGGTGTAGATGTTGAATCAGGAATTATATTAAAGCTGTGATAACTTTTTGGACTAGGAGGGAATCAACAACTGGAGGGATCAGACAGGCAGTTAAAGACAAAGGCTAACAATCAGATAAATGTAGACATGCTTGATCGATTGGGAAAAATAAACCTTCCTTCTTCAGATTGGAGTGCTAGGGAGGGAAAATGAGAGTTAACAAGTAGAGTTTTTATTTTCAAGAGCATCCTTTCACATCACAGACACTTTTGAAAGTAATTTGTACATGAAGAACTTTAAAGTCTATCATTATTTGGTCAGTAAAAAAAAACAACCTCCATTTCAATGGTACCAGGATGCCCTGCTTTAATTCTCCATCCCATTCACACTCTGACCTCTCAGTGTGTAGTCTTCCGCATTGTTACAAGAAGGTCCAATGCAAGCTTAAGGAATAACACCCATTCTGTCTGGGTATGTAGCAATCTTCAATATAAAATTCTCCAACTTTAGGTGATTCACTCTTTTTCTGTGTCAGAGTTGATTATTTCTATCTGTCATCCATGACATTGACTCAGTTCACCTCTCTCCATCAGTGTAATGCATACGGCTGGGCATATCCCACAGCCCTGCTGTTATCAACACATAACACAGATGAAGAAGCATAGTGTGCTTCTAAATGCCACATTAACAGATTTGCTCTCACCCTATCTCACCCTTCCTTTTGTTCTACCCATTCCTCCCCAACCTCTCTGCTACTGAAAGCTACCTTGTTTTCTCTCTTTTCCTGTTCTGATGAAAGCTCTGTGACCGAGACATTAACTCTGTTTCTTTTTCCACAGATGCTGCCTGACCTGATGAGTGTTTGCTGCCTTTTCTATGTTTATTTCAGATTTGCAGCATCTGCAGTTTTTTGCTTTTCATTTACTGCTTTAGAGATGTTGGTTAAGGGTAAATCAAGCAGGAGGTAAGGGGGTTCTCTACTGGTGTCCTTCGATATATTGCCAAAAGACTTTTTTCTAAATCTCAGATTTGCCAGTGCCTTAGTTTAATGTCTCAACTGGCACCTCTAACAATGCAGCAGTCCCTGATTACTGCAGTGAAAGGTCAGACAAGATTTTTGTGCTCTAAGATTTGAACCCAGAGCTTTCTGACTCAAGTGATTGAAAGGACCATTTTACTTACTAAACGACAGCACATAGAAGAGGTGGGAACCAGAGTGCATTATCAAAAACTGGCTCAAATTAACCTCAGCTAAAGCAAAAACAGTTTCAATCAAGTTTAAAAATAAGTACATGATAGGAATGTTTAAAAAGCTAGCTGTTGATTACTAAATCTTTTTTAGCATTTTATAGAGAAATATTATTCATGGAGTTTATCTCACTTGCTTTAACTCTTTGGATGATTTAAAAATCAATGTTGGCACATTCTTTTCAAAAATTGAGTGGATCCCAGATCCTGACATGCAACACACACCCAAATTCCTTGTAGATTATTTATTTACTGCCTTCAGGCCCCCATTCACTACCCCCTCCCCACCACTGGATAGACCAATGACTCCCAACTAAGAGATTAAGATTTCTTTATTGGTCACATTACATTGAAACACACAGTGAAGTGCATCTTTGTGTAGAATGTTTCTCTTCTGGCACCAACATAGCATGCCCACAACTCCTAACCTCTACGCCTTTGGAATGTGGTAGCCCATTTCCTTTGCACACTCTGAATTTGTGAAAGACCTTCCCTTGTGTAAGGCTGACCTAGTGTCTAATGATGACTCAGGCCTTGGGTGTTATTAAATTCTCAAGCAGCAGGCTAATGATTAAAATGGCCATTTTCCCAGTGCCTAGTGACTGTCCAACACACTCCTGCATGTCTCTCAACTAGTATTTAACTTGACTGATTTTGCCTACTACTTCTGAGTCACCTCTAGCATTGCTACAAATTCAATTCTATTCAATAAAAAAAAACAAAAAAAAATCCTTCCAAGTATCAAATTGTGAAAATCTGCTTTTATATCCAAATTCTAAAGTGTATGCACATTTTAAATCACAATATGATGCACTCAAGCATGCAGGAGCACCATTAATCAAAACACAAAACACTTGCCTCACATTATAATCAGATTAGTGAAGCAGTAATCCTTTCTCTTTAATCTTATATATCAGAATGTTGTACCAACTGTTTCAATCATTAATAATTTTTTCCTGCTGTTTCCCACCCCTACATTTGGTGCTGCAATCACTATGTATTGTGTATTTTAGACAACTTCTTGTCTGCTTTTGGGGCAAACTATTTGCCTTTGACTGTGATTTCTAACCAAATGACTCAGAGATCCACAATGTTATTCTTTTGGTTTACTCAATGGTTGTAGCACGTTTTCTCTCTCAGGGAGATGTATTTTGTTGTACAGAGCTAGGTGTCATTTTTTGCAAAGGGGTGGTAGTCTTATCTGGAGGTACTATAAGTATGACATCTCAGGCAGCACCACCGGGCAGAACTAAGGGAGAGCTACAATATTGCAAGAAATACTTTGGATGTTGATAGGACTAAAATCTCGAAGTCTAAGTTGCTAGCTATTCACAATTGACATAAATTCTGCAAGTGTGCATCCTCTTGTGTTTTCCATGTGCTTTGATCTATATTAATAATTCAATTAAGTTTCAGCAAACTAAGTAATTTTGAAAGTACACCTGCAGCAATACATCAGTATGTTAACAGCATAAACCATTGAGATACAAATTTCCTCAAACACCACTCTGATACCATAACAGCACAAACAATGTCAGGAAACCGAGACTACTTTTTATTTCTGGAGATAGGAGAGACTGCAAATGTTGGAATCTGGAACAACAAACAATCTACTAGAGGAACTCAGTGGGTTGGACAGGAAATAAATTGTCAATGCCTCAGGTCGAAACCCTGCATCAGGACTCATGCACGCAGGGTTTCGATGTGAAACGATGACAATTCCTTTCCCTCCCACAGATGCTGCTCGACCTGCTGAGTTCCTCCAGCAGACTGTTTGTTGCTATCTTTTTCTTCCTTTTCCCTGAAGTAACTACACACAAAAGTATTCAATTAGTAGTGAGCACTTTTCGATATTATGCAAAGACATCACATAAATACAAGTTCTTGGACTCAGAGTTAAGCTTCAGCACACCTCAACTTCACACTTTGAGTTTAATAAGCTGAAAATAATTCAGATACCATCACAGAATACAGGTAACTATTGTAGCACTTCTCAGTCAGCAAGTATTTGAACAATTTGGCTTAATGGGGTTTCTGGCATTAAATGATAAAGATTCCTGTTTTCTGTAATTCATGCAGTCCTCCAGTTTCCACTAGTGAGCCTAGTTGGCTGGTCAATCACCAACATTGCCTTGGAGGACTGCAGAACTGTCCGCTCTGTTTATTAGCATCTGACAGATTAATGCTTTGGTTTATAAATTTGTTTTAATTCTTCTGATGGATGGATTTGTCTCCATGCCTAGTGTTAGATTAAATAGTCCAATTTAGAGTCATAGAGATACAGCACAGAAACAGCCCTTCCAGGTGCCTTCCTGAACTAATCCCATTTGCCTGCAATGGGCCCATTTTCCTTGAAACCTGTCCTATCCATGAAGTACAAAGGTCCTTTAAATGTTGTAATTATACCTGCCTCTACCACTACCTCTGGCAGTTCGTTCTATATATACCCACCACACTCTGTGTGAAAGACCTGGCCCACAGGTCCCCTTTAAATTTTTACTCTCTCTCTTTAAATGTATGCCCTTTAGCTTTAGACTCCCCTACTCTGGGGAAAAGACTGTAACCATCCACTTTATCTATACCCCTCACGATTTTATAAACCTCTATGAGGACACCCCTCAGCCTCTTTCACTCCAGGGAAAACAGTCCCAGCCTGTTCAATTCCCCCTTTAACTCAAGCCCTTCAGTCCCAGCAACATCCTTGAGAATCTTCTCTGCACCCTCTCTAGCTTAATCACATCGTTCCGAGAGTATGGCAACCAGACCTGCACATAATATTCCAGGTGCAGTCTCAATAATGTCTTGCACAGCAAAAACATGATGTCTTGTACTCAAAGCCCCATCCGATGTAGGCAAATATGCCATATGTCTTCTTCACCACCTGTTGTCTATCTGCGTCACCACTTTCAGGGAACTGTGTACTTACCTTAGCTCTCTTAGCTATACAACACTCCCCAAGGTCCTGCCGTTCACTGTGTAGGTCCTGCCCTCATTTAACTTCCCAAATTGCATCACCATGCTTGTCTGAATTAAATTTGATCTGACATTACTCCACACACTTTCCCAGTTGATCTTGATCCGGTTTTAACCTTAGACAAGATTCTTCACCGTCCACCTCACCACCAATTTTGGTGTTGTCCACAAACTTTCTAATCATGCCTCCTATATTCTCATCTAAATAGTTAATATACATGAAAAGCGACAGGGGACCCAGCATTGATCCCTGTGGCATACCACCTTCAGAGGTCTCCAATAAGATAAACGACCCTCCACTACCATCCTCTGACTCCTTCCACCAAGCCAATTTTGTATCTAATTGGTTATTTCACCTGGATCCAATGTGATTTCACCTTACAGACCAGTCTACCATGTGGGACCTTGTCAAAAGCCATGCTGAAGTTCATGTAGACAATGTCCAACACCCTGCCCTTGTCAATCCTCTTGGTCACCTCTTCAAACTCAATAAACCTCAATCAAACTTGTGAGACATGATTTCCCACACACAAAACCATGCTGACTATCTCTAATCAGTCCTTGCCTTTCCAAATGCAGGTAGATCCTGTTTCTCAGAATCCCCTCCAGTAACTTTCCCACCACAACGTTAGGCACATGACCTGCAGTTCCCTGGCTTGTCCTTGTAGTTCTTCTTAAATAAAGGCACAACATTAGCCACCCTCCAGTCTTCTTGTTCCTCACCCATGGCTAAGGAAGGTACAAAAATCTCTGCCAGACCCAGCAATTTCTCCTCTTGTTTCCCACAATGTCCTAGGGTAAGTTGGTCAGGTACTGGGGATTTATGCGCAAGGCCATCAACACCTCCTCTTTTGAAATATTGATATATTTCAGAACATCACTGTTCTCTTCCTTGATTTCCCTAATTCCTATGACCTTCTCCATGCCAAATACAGATGAGAAGTATTTATTTAAGACCTCACCCATCTCCCATGGCTCCACACATAGATGACCACACTACTCCTTCTCTCTCTTGTAACTTTTCTGTTCTTAATATACATATTGAATTTCTTAGTATTTTCCCTTACCTTATCTGCCAAGGATATCTCATGTCCTCTTTGTGCCCTCCTGACTTCCAGCTTAAGTGTACTTCTACATCCCTCGTACTCATCAAGGTATTTGCTTGATCCCAGTTGCCTATATGCTTCCTTTATCCTGAACAGAGCCTCAATATCCCTCATCAGGCAGGTTGCCCTAATCTTTCCAGCCTTGTTTTTACTCTCCCTATCTCACTTACAATAGCTCCCCACTTGCCAGATGTCCCTTTACTTGCTAACTGCCTCTCCCAATCAATCTTTGCAAGTTCCGGTCTAATGCCATCAAAATTAGCCTTGCCCCAGTCTAGGGCTTTAACTTGTGGACAAGTCCTATCTTCTTTTCATAGCAAGTTTAAAACTAAAAGGACTATGGCTATAACGTGCTCCCCCACTGACACTTCAGTCACTTGGCCATCCTTATTTCTCAAGAGGAGGTCAAGTGTTGCCCCCTCTCTAGTAGGGCCATCTGCATATTGCGTGAGAAAATTTTCCTGGACATACTTAAATTCTGCCTGATCTAATCCCTTAGAGCTCTGCCTGTCTCAGTCTCAGTTAAAACCACCTACTATTGCAGCCCTATTATCCCTGCAGCTAGGAGCGATCACCCTACATATTTGTTCCTGTAATTCTCAATGATTATTTGAGGTCCTATAGCACCATTCCTTCAAAGTTATCACCCTCTTCTTATTTCTAAGTTCTACCCATGTGGTCTCACTGGACATCCCCCCAGATCACATCCTACAGATCAGTCACTTACTACCTTCTCTAGCAAGTGACTGGTCCATAGGACAGCATCAAACAAAACAAAAATCTGCTCAATATGACAAAAGTGAAGCTTAAATTTTTCATTTATGTCTATGGTAAATTATGAACAGAACTATTTCTTTCTTACTGATAATGACAAACACAGGGTTAAATCTTGAGACACAAGAGACTGCAGATGCTGGAATCTGGACCAAAAATCGAATTGCCAGAGGAACTCAACATGTCAGGCAGCATCTGTGGAAAGAGAAACAGTCAACATTTCAGATCTGCAGTTCTGACGAAGGGTCACAGACCCAAAGTGTTGATTGATTCTCTTTCCACATATGCTTTCTGACTTGCTGAGTTTTTCCCACATTTCCTATTTTTGATTCAGATTTCCAGCATCTGCAGTCCATTTTGATTTTCATACTTGCTTGCTGCTCAAGGTGTCATTGATGGTGTAAACATTCAGGTCCAGGAGATTTATCTTAAGGCCCATTATATTCGACATTATTTTTTTCTCTTGATATAACATCCAGCCAGTCACCTTATTTTTAACTTCCCTTGCATCACTGAAATTTAACCATTTCATGTGAAAAAGGATACAAAGAATTATAATTTTCTTAATGCACATCAGAGGCTATACTGCTGTTGTGAGAAATCCACATGGCTGTAACGTGACAGTAACAACACTGACCCCCACTGACTGGAGGACAGCATTGCTCCTCTGATCAGAAGTGATACTACTGTCAATCAAGGTGTGGCTCCACCCATCCCTTTTGTCTCTGAACTTGCCTGACCATTGGCTCATTTAAATCACAACAGTGAGGCTCCACCCAGTCTCCTAGCACCATAAAAAGGGCTGCAACCCCCTAGCCTTTCCTCTTTTGATGACCCCAGGAGTAGTGAGACAATGCTGCAGAGATCACTGGTAAGAGTGCATCACCATGTGGTTTGGGAGCATTTCACTCAGATTCCAGACAGTCTTAGACCCAATGCTACTGTGGGTCAAGCATTGAAGTATTATATCCTGAAGTTGTACATTGTTATTGTGCTTGTATGTATCAGTGTGTGAGTGTATCTTATCTTAGTTGTGATGCCCCCTGCATGTTTGTGGCCTCCTGTGTGTATGTGAGTGTGTGTCTGTTCCCATCCATTCTGTCCCTGCATTTGCCTTTGTGATTAAACTAGTTTTGATATCCAAAGATCCTGTCCAGAGTCCTTGATCCTTAAGACTGAAAGAATCATTTCACACAACAACTCCATAAGCATTTTATAGTTGTTTTAAAATCAAATATTTTCAACATATTAATGAAAATTTTTTGCTTAAATTTGATAACTTTTCAATTCTTTCAGATTACTTTTTATCCTCATTACATTTTTCTTACATCATTTAAAAAAAACTCTGCCGTTCTGTTTTATTACCACATTTCATTCTATTTGAACAAGCCTCTTCTTTCAGCTAGATACTAACTTGTAGCTTACTGATTAACCATAATTTAATTGCATCTTGAACTGATGAGGTGAAAATTCCTTGAGAGCTGTTATACTTTGCTATTTAATATCAATTTAATCAAAACTTGGAGTTATGAAAATGAACCATTGAATAACTTAATTCATTATGGAGCAATAATGTTTAACCTCACAGGAGACTTGCTCTCATGGGATGAGAAAAAGCAATAATATCTCATCCTTCCAATCAGATGTCCTTATGTAACACCATGTTCAGCTGACAAAACAATATTAATCCAATTACCACACATATATTCAATTAACAATGATTAAGTAGAGTGAGCTTTCTGAATAAACCTTTGCTGGGACAGATGAACCCATTATACATTATTCTGTGCAAATGAATGCTGACATCCTCTTCAGAATGAAAACAGAATTTATATCCAACATGTACTTCTCTGTACAGTTCAGATTTCTAAGTTTTTTAAAAAAAGTGTGCTGTACTCAACTGAACAACTTCATTTTAAGTTCTTTATCTGACTAGTGTTACTTGCTATTCCTTAGAATGACCAGATGGCTGAGAAACTTTATCTTGTATCAGAAGTCAGCTGCAATTTTTTTGCCACTATTATGCATGTAAAGATTGTTAGGTCATGGTGCTCAGTACCCTGAACTACTCTTTTTGATTCTGCTTAAAGGTAAATTGTATTGCTCTTTGTTGACATTTGTGGAATTTTGCAAGTCTGTTCTGATAGTAAGGAACAGAAGTTTACTTAAACTGTTGTAGGCTATGTATGTAGCAGGCAGGAGGTACAGAAGCCTGAAGTCCCACACCACCAGGTTCAAGAACAGTTACTTCCCTTCAACCATTTGGTTCTTGAACCAAGCAACACAACCCTAATCACTCTGACCAGTTTGATCACTTTGCACTAACATGAACTTTGTTCATTGTTCTAATTGTTTTCACTCTTGTGAAAAAAGTGTATAATTCATGTTTAATTTATGGCTTTCTTGTGAATACTGCTTATCTTGTGCTACGTGACTGTGATGCTGCTGCAAGTTTTTCATTGCTCCTGTGCATACCAGTAACAACTTGTGCATATGCCAATAAACTTGATTTTGACTTTATTCCTTTTAAGGGTGTGCAGACCATTGCTCTTCTCTGCTATTGTCATTTAAAGCTCTGCTTTATTAAGCAGTCTGCTGGAGGAACTCAAAGGGTTGAGAAGCATCTGTGTGGGGGCATGGGGGAAGGAATTGTCGAATTGTTTCAGGTCAAAACCTTGCATCAGGATTTGTCTTTTAAACATTGTAATTGTACCTGCCTCTACTACTTCCTCTGGCAGTTCATTCCACATACCCCCACCCTGTGTGTGTGTGTGTGGGGGGGGGGGGGGGGGGGAAATCTTGCCCCTCAGATCCCCTTTAAATCTTTACTCTCCCATCTTACTTATGCCCTCCAGTTTTAGATTCCCCTACCCTGGGAAAGAGACTGTGACAATCCATATTATCTATGACCCTCATGATTTTATAAACCTATATATGGTCACCACTGAACCTCCTTTACTCCAGGGGAAAGAGTCCCAGTCAACCCAGTGTCTCCTCATAACTCAAGCCTTCTGGTCCCAGCAGTATTCTCATGAATCTTCCTGCACCCTCTAACTTAACTACATCCTTCTTACATTATGGCAACCAGACTTGCACACAATATTCCAGGTGCAGTCTCACCAATGTCCTATACACCTGTAATATGACATCCCAACTCTCATACTCAGTGCCTTGACCAATGGAGGCAAGCTTGCAAATATGCTGCCTTCACCACTTTGTCCACCTCTTGCACTACTTACAGAGAACTATATACTTGTACCCCCAGGTCTCTCTGTTCTACAGTACTATTCAGGGCTCTGTCATTTATTGTGCAAGTCCTGCCCTGGTTTAACTTCCCAAAATGCATCACTTCCCACTTGCCTGCGTTACATTCCATCTGCCATACCTTTGCCCACTTCCCCAGTTGATCTAGGTCCTGCTGTAATCTTAAACAACCATCTTCACTGACCACCACACCTCCAATTTTGGTCTCATTTAAAATTACAAATCATGCCACTACATGTTCATCCAAATTGTTAATGTATATGACAAACAACCCAACATTTTGAATGTGCATCTCACAGTTCTTGAATCACCTACTAAAGGGAATAGCTTCTCTTTCTTTACCCAAGCTAAACCCATCATGATTTATATACCTCCATCAGATCCCCTCGCAATGGTCTTTATTTCAAGAACAACCCCAACTTCTCCAGTTTAACTTTGTCACTGAAATCCCTCCACTGGAACTGTCCTGTCAATCTTTATAGAAGTGTCTTTGGGATATCCACATCTATCCTCTCTTCACACAGAAAATGTGCCTTTGCTTAAGGGTGACTTTCAGCCTCATCCCCCTCATAAATTCTGGCACTATTCAGCAGGTCAGGCATCAGTAGTGGAAAGGAAGGTGGAGTTAATGTTTTTGGTCAATGATCTTTTAGACCGAGATAGGTTCAACTTTTTTGTTGTAATTTTAAATATATCAACCATAGGCTTTCCTTCAGTGTTGATCTGAATCCATTTAATTGGCAAAAATTGTTTTTCATTTCTTCCTGCTTAATCACAATGACTGCACCTTTAAAAACTTAATTGGCTCTGATCACTTTGGATCAGATTTGGTGATACAAGCACTTTACAAATCCAAATTTATCATTTTATCATTTTCATTGAGTTCTCTTTTGCACAAAGTGTGGATAATAAAATGATAGAATAGATGAGTGTTCAGAAACATTGCCAAGGTTGAGGATAAGCTGGTCTGATGGAATGACAGATTAACAGTTTAGAATCTTAAATGCATTTAAGGGAAGAAATAGTTAATAAATTGGAAATGGGTGGAGCAGAAATGAAAGGTTTAAGTGAAGCAGGTGGGGGGAGTAATCATTACAGAAGTAGAAAGATGTGAGCATTCAATAAGTAATGATGCATGAAGCCATCAATAAATAACAAGCATGAAGGGAGTAGCACTAAGTAAATGGGACAAGAAAACCCAAGTATGAAGCAAGTGGATGAATACTGGTGTGGAAGAGGCAGGAAGTAAGTAAATCTCAGAACAGGAGGTTGGTATGAAATAAATCAATCAATATTCTCTTAGGTAGAGGGATGCATCCTAAATAATCACAAGACAAGGGAGCAGAAGTAGGCCATTTGGCCCATTGAGTCTGTTCCATGAGCTAAACTAATACTATTCCTATCTAGTCCCAATTTCCAGCCTTATCCCCCATATCCCTTGATATCTTGACTAATTAGATACCTATCAATCTCCTCCTTAAATGCCCCCAATGATTGGGTCTCCACAGCTGTATGTGGCAAAGAATTCTGTAATTTCACTACCCTCTGGCAAAAGAAATTTCTCCTTATTTCTGTTTTAAACAGGTACCCTCTAATTTTAAGATTGTGCCCTCTAGTCCTGGACATGCCCACCAGGGGAAATAGCTTAACCACATCTACTCTGTCCAGTCCCTTCAACATTCTAAATGTTTGAGGTCCCCTCTCATTCTTCTGTACTCCAATGAATACAGTCCAAGAGCTGAGAAATGTTCATCATAAGTAAGCCCTTTCATTCCAGGAATCATCCTCAAAATCTTTTCTGAACCCTCTCCAACATCAGTACATCCTTCCTTAGATAAGGGGCCCAAAACTGTGCACAGTACTCCAAATGAGGCCTCACTAGTGCCCCATAGAGCCTCATCAACACTTCCTTACTTTTTATACTTTATACCCCTTGAAATGAATACCAATATAACATTTGCTTTCTTTACTGCTGATCTGACCTGGTGGTTAACCTTTGTATCCTGCACAAGTACCCCCAAGTCCCTTTGTACTTCTGTACTTTGAATTTTCTCCCCATCTAGATAATCTGCCCATTTATTTCTTTTTCCAAAGTGTACAACTGCACATTTCTGAACATTGAATCTCATCTGCCATTTCTTTGCCCATTCTCCTAAACTATCTAAGTCTCTCTGCAACCTTCCTATTTCTTTTAATACTCCCTACTCCTCCACCTATCTTGGTGTCGTCTGCAAACTTAGCCACAAAACCATTTACTCCATCATCCAAATCATTAATGTACAAAGTAAAAAGAAGCAGCCTCAACACCGACCCCCGTGGAACACCACTAGTAACCAGAACAGGATCCCTTTATTCCCACCCTCTACTTTCTGTCTACCAGCCAATGCTTCACCCATTCCAATATCCTACCTGAAATCCCATGACCTCTCATCTTATTAATCAGCCTCATGTGCAGCACCTTGTCGAAGACCTTTTGGAAGTCTAAATACACAACATCTACAGCCTCTCTTATCCACCCTACCGGAGATTTCCTCAAAAAAAAAACTCCAATAGGTTGGTCAGGCAGGATCTTCCCTTCACAAAACCATGCTGACTTAGGCCTATCTTGCCTTGCACCTCTAGGTATTACATAACCCCATCCTTGAGGATCGATTCCATTAACTTACCCACCACTGATGTCAGACTAACAGGTCTGTAATTTCCTCTATGCTTCCTCCCACCCTTCTTATACAGTGGAACTACATTTGTGACCCTCCAGTCCTCCGGAACCATGCCAGAGTCTATCGATTCCTGGAAAATTGTCACCAATGCCTCCGCAATCTCTGAAGCCACCTCCTTCAGAACCCGGGGGTGCACCTCATCCGGTCCGGGAGATTTATCTGCCTTTAGTCCACTTAGCTTCCCAAGCACCTTTTCTCTAGTAATCTTAACTGAATTCAGTTCTATCCTGAGATCCCTGACTATCTGGTATATTGCTGATGTCCAGTGAAGACTGATGCAAAATACTCATTTAGTTCCTGTGCCATCTGTTATTCATCATAATCTCTCCTGCACTGTTTTCAATTGGTCCTATATCAACCCATGACTCTTTTACACTTCATATATTTAAAAATAACTCTATCGTTTTGAATGTTATCTGCCACCTTCCTTTCGTAATTCATCTTTCCTAATGACCTCCTTAGTTTCTTTCTGTAAGTTTAAGTTTCCCAGCCTTCTGTTTTCCCACTAATTTTTGCTTCCTTGTATGCCCTCCCTTTTGCTTTTATTTTAGCCTTCATCCCTCTCATTATCTACATTTGTGCCATTTTTCCATTCAACCTTTTTTCTTGGAATATATCCATCCCGCATTTTCCTTATTTCTTGCAGAAATTCCATCCATTTCTACTCTGCTGTCCCTCCAGCCAGCTTACTTTTCCAATCAATTTGGGCCAGTTCCCCCCTCATGCCACTGTAACTTCCTTTGTTCCACTGAAATATTGACACATCTGATATCAGCTTCTCCTTTTCAAATTTGAAGCTGAACTCGTATCATATTTTGATCACTAGTTCCTAATGGTTCCTTTACCTTTAGTTCCCTAATCACCTCTGGTTTGTTACACAGCACCCAATCCAAAACAGCCGATCCCATGGTGGCCTCGAGTTGCTCCAAAAAGCTATCCTGTAGACCTTCCACAAACTTGTTCTCCTGAGATCCAATTCCTTCCTGGCTTTCCCAATCCACCTTCATGTTAAAATTCCCAATAATTATCTTGACATTGTCTCTCTGACACGCTTTTTCTATTTCTAGCTGTAATTTATAGTCCAAATAATGGAGAAGGGAGAGTCATAATAGGCAGACAAAGACTTGTGTAACATGAATTAATGATGAAAAGTAGTTGATATAAAGTAAGTGATCATCACCTAAGGTAGTCACCAAATATACAACCATAGGAAACACAGCAGCTGAACAATTTGCCAGATAACATTGAGTACAGCAACAAGGAACAAAGAAAATGAGTAAGCATGACCAAGCTGAAGCAGCTGGAATATAAAATAACAGGCCAAGTGAGGTGAAAGTGGAATAATCAATGCAAAGGAGGTAAGAGTGGGTGGTTGTGACTTAGAGGATTTGAAGACTTGAAGGAGCTTGCTGAAAATTGCTTTGGTAAAGAGGGATATTTAGGAAATATCACCTATCGTTAGGAAGTCTGGGGAGTAAAACAGATGTGGATTTGCACACAAAGGTTTCAAGAGGACACATCATCTACTTGTACTGAGACTGATCTATGTTTTACATATGAAGTTCCTGCACCCAGCACTGGGATATTTTAAGCCAGTGGCAGCATCTTCTACCACCAGTGTCCAATGAAGCAGTGTGAACTTCTGGAGACATTCTATCTCTGGCTGGGTAATCTACCTGGTGACCCTGCGGCAGGTTAAACCAGACACAGGGACCAACAACCCCCATTCAAATGAATTAGAGATATTGGCTGCAGTGGAAGGCAAATTGACCATTTTATTTGAATAACAATTAAAATATCTATTTTAACTAATTACAATAAATCAATATGCATGTTTCTAGTTTTCCAACTTTTAAAATTAATAATGTTTTTAATGTTATCTTTACTTTGCAACAGGTCCCAGGTTAATCTGAATGTCTGTGATTGTTCCTGACACGGGCCAAGGGATCTATGGGCAGTGGATGATTTTCCTGATGTACTGTAGAGAGCTATAGTTTTCGTGGCTCAAATGGTTGGTCTACTTGTATCTAGCTGTATTTCTGATTTGTGCATGGATAAAAAATGTGCTTCTCTCTGGGATCAGTTGGTAGCATTCTCTCACCCCTGAATCAAAGGTTGCTGGCTGTCAATCTGCCAACTTAAGCAAAATAGCTAAAGGAATACTCTATAACATTGAAACATGGTAGTATTGGTAGTGCAATCTTTCAGATGAGACATTGAACAAAGGCCACATCTGCTTTCTCAGGTAGACTTTTTTAAAAAAAATCATTATGCTATTTGAAGACGAGCAGGAGATTTGTCTCCAATGTCTTGGCTTTGCTGACTCTTCAGTCAATACTTAAGAGATTATTTGGCCTTTATCACTTCACTGTGTTTCTAAGAGATTGTAGCTTGTATACTGGCTGCCATTTTTGCAATATTACCAATGTAACTACGCCATAAAGGACCTTTATTTTTTTCTTTAAGGTACTTTGGGATCTCTGGTCATGAAAATCACCATGTGAGTCCAGTCTTTATTTTTGTTTCCATTCATGTATTTCTCAAAATGTTCGTGGGTTAGATGGTTATTCATCAAAACTCATCTGTTCTGATTAAATTTCATCATTACAGGAAATGTATCTAAATGGATTATGAATCAAGAATTTATTATGATTACAATGTATTCCCAAGCAATCATATCTTTGTATTTCATTATACTTTCAGATTCACAACAAAAACCCTTTCTGCTCTGAAATTCTGTGACCTTCTGTCGTAATCAAAACCCTGCAGACAGCAGTTTCAATTTCAGTGAATTCAATTTTCAACATCTGGATTCCAACTGCTCCCAGCTGTACCTCAGCTGGACTCTGGGACACCATGAAGTTTAACAAATGACAGTTTTGCTCCAGGGCTGAGTCTGTAACATCTGGGATGAGTTTTTTTTATTATTCTTATGTTGCTGCAGTTAAGTATTTAAGAAACAACAGGGCCTCACAACATTGCCAATTACATTTGTATTTCATTTAACCCTTGAGTTGAATATTTGTCTTTCCATGTGCTGTACTGAACCAGATGTCTTTCATTTCAAATCAGTTTGTTGTGGTGATCCAGTTACAATCACAGCCGTGGAAAGGATTTCCAACTACTTTTTGATAATTTGTGCTTCTGCTCAAGCTTAACTTTCCAATTTCTGAGTAGTGAGGTTCATTGAATGCTGAGAAGTGGCATCAACTTGCCAGCCCAAATAACCTCCCTAAATCTCATAAGAAAAAATACTGATAATTGGTAACTGGTTTATTATTGTCACATATATACTGAGACACAATGGAAAAACTTCACTTTGCGCACCATCCATACAGCTCATTTCAAATCATAAGTACATTGAGGTAGTACAAAGGAAAACCAATAGCAGGGTGCAGAATATAGTGTTGCAGTTAGAGAAAGTGCAGTGTGGGTAGACAACAAGGTGTAAGGACCATTGAGGTAGATTGTAGATTGTGAGGTCAAGAGTTCATCTTTATTGTACAAGAAGTTCATTCTGTGCTTGGGAAGAGGACCCTGAGGATGCATACTGACATCCTAACCATCACTCATCATGAGGGGAAACAGTCCCTACAAATAGTCATACAGCAGGTTCTATAGCCCACTGAATGTATGTCGACCATCATGCATCAGTTAAATTAATTCTGTACTTTATCTTTTCACTCTGCCATCTTCTGCCACCCCCACCCCCCCCCACCCTGATTCTAACACTCGCCATGTACGCTAGGGAGAATTTACTGTGGCCAATCAGCCTACCAACCTATGCATCTTTGGGATGAGGGAGGATGCCACAGCACCAGAAGAAAGCCCCTTCAGTCACAGGGAGAATGTTAAGAATTCCACTCAGACAGCACCTGAGGTCTGGATTAAACCCAAGTGACTGGAGCTGTGAGGCAGCAGTTCTACTCGCTGTGCCACTGCTGCCTGATGCACCACTGCCAACCCTGGAAAAGAAGTTGAGATGTAAAGCACACAACACTATCTTGGACTTCAGGTTGAGCTTTTTGTATAGACCCACTGGACATGATTACAAGGCAGGAAAGTTGTCAATGTGAATGTGTCACATATAGTATTGAATTAATTACCTTTGAAAGCAATGAATACTGTGGAGAAAGCCAAATTTATGGGCAGCATATCACATTTTGCAGAAAGCTCTCAAATCCCCTTGCACATGATGAATTGCACTGAAATGAAGCTACTGATGTTACATGAGCAAATATAGTAGTATTTTACACACAGAAAAGTACACAGCAGTAATGATATACTATGTAATTTATTTTTTAGTAGTAGTGGTTGAGAGCAGAGTATAGAACTGGAAATGGGGGAAAAAAAATGCATTGTGCTTCTCCAAATAAGAGGAAATGTTTCATGTCATCAGTGGATTAACTGCTTTGCAAATGCTCAAGTGTTGGCATGGGGTACTGAAACACTATTTTCTGCCTCAAGGCAAATGAACCAAACTGAAATTGATGACTCAAATTCTATCCTGTAGTGATATTTATTTTAGTGCTAAGTTGTGGAAAATGCACTTGCCCCAGAGTGAAATGTGTCAATGATCACATCATTGAGAAATTCACCTGAGCAACTACTATCATGAGCTGTGCTTTCACACACTCTTCTATGTTTGATATCAGAGGTACACCTACTGACATTATTGCTCATGCTCCTGGGAGCACATTGTTGTGCATTCCCAGGTCAACTACATTGGATGGAACCCCACTAACACAAGTCCCACTACTTTTCTCCCACCTTTGCCTTCCTACTGCACCAGCTTCCCTGCCACTATCCACTGTCCTTGCATTCCAAATGTCTTCGTGACCAATACTCAAACTCACCAAACTTCTCAAACGACTCTAATCCCCAAATCTCCCAGATTTTTGGTTGTCATGATGACATCATTGATACAAGCAGATTAACCTTGGTAACTGCACCCACCTGTACAGAGAGGAAATGCTGACAGTTGGTCTGCTCCACAAGTAATATGACCTGGCTATTTTATTCACTGTTGTGCTGGCAATAAAGAGCAAGAATTAAAATCATACAATTTATATTGAAAGTGATGATGTGAGGTCTGATACAGAATCTTATTTGAATCTATACAGTTTGGCCCATGTTATGTCATCGTGGACAATGTTGCAGATGATTCTGAAGTGGCAAAAAGAAATTAAAAATACATCTATTGATCAAGAATGCACTGCCTGAATAAATGTGGAAACAGATTCAATTTCCCTTTCCAAAGGGGGGGGGGGGGGAAATAAATACATGCTAGGGATATAAAGGAATCTCTTTGAGAAAGATCAGGGGAGTAAGACCAATTGGATATTGCTTGTGCCTTTATTTGAGAAAGGGCTGCAAGGACAAGCCAAGGAACTTCAGGCTGGTGAGCCTAACATCAGTGGTGGGAAAGTTACTGGAGGGGATTCTGAGGGATAGGGTCCACCAGCATTTGGAAAAGCAAGGACTGATTAGGGATGGTCAGCATAGCTTTGTGAAAGGGAAATCATGTCCCACAAATTTGATTCAGTTTCTGGAAGAGGTGACAGGATTGATGAGGGCAGGGTGGTGGATGTTGTCTATGTGGCCTTCAACAGGGCCTTTGACAATGTCCTGCATGGTAGGCTAATTGGGAAGATCTGATCACATGGGATACAAGGTGAGCTAGCCAATTGGAAACAAAATTGGCTTGGTTCAAGGAGCCAGGGCATAGTAATGGAAGGTTATTTTACAGATTGGAGGCCAGTGACAAGTGGTGTGATATAGGGATTGGTGCTGGGTCCACTGTTGTTTGTCATCTATATTAACGATTTGGATGAGAATGTAGTTGGCATGGTTAGTAAGTTTTCCTCCTGAATGTGGAGAAACAGTTGGAGAGGGTAGTGAAGGAGGCATTTGGTATAGTTCCCTTCACAGGTGAGGACATAGAGTAAAGGAGTTGTGTTTTATGTTATAAATATACAAGTCATTGGTGAAACCTCACTTGGAGTATGGTGCACAGTTCTGGTCGCCCAGCTATAGAAAACATGTCATTAAGCTGGAAAGGGTGCAGAAAAGATTCTCAAAAGTGTTGCTGGGACTGGAGGGCTTGAGTTATAAGGAGAGGTTAGATAAACTGGGACTTTTCCCTGGAGTGTAGGATGCTGAGGGGTGAACTTGTATGGGGATATAAAACTGAGGGACATAAATAAGGTGAGTGGTTGCTGCCTTGTCCCAGGGTAGAAGAATCCAAAACTAGAGTGCCTAGATTTAAGATGAGAGGGGAAAGATTTAAAAAGGAACTGAGGGGTATCTTTTACACAGATGGTGGTGGGTATGTGGAATGAACTGCCAGAGGAAGCTGTAGAGGTGCGTACAATTACAGCATTTAAAACCCATTTAGATGGGTACATAGACAAGAGGGATATAGGCCAAAAGCAGGAAAATGAGACCAGCTCAGGTAGGCAACTTGGTCAGCACGGACAAATTGGGCCAAAGGGCCTTTTTTCCATGCTCTGACTCTATGGCCCTGGGGTAATGGGTTAAGTCACCTTTCTCCATGTTGTAGATGTCCATGATTATTCCCCATGTTTATCTATGCACAGTCCAACCACATGATACTCAAGTTATGTACTAAATAAAGTCAATCCCAGGAGTTTCAAAGAAGACAGCCTTTGCTGATTGCTGATAACATTTTTATTAAGATATCAAAGAGAGCCAAATGTTGTAATTTATTGTACCACAATGGTTTCAAGTGTTGTGATTAAAAATAATGCAAGTGATCAGTTAAATCTAATTTGTATTCACAAGCATGTACCTTGCAAGAAGATCAAAAAAAAATTAAGCCAACTTTACTCAGGTCCTATTAAATATGATTTTCATGTCTTGCAGAAATTAAGTGTCATTGCTTGTGAAGGATGAAAAGTATATTTTCTTTCACCATCTTTGATTCTTTTTGCAGCACCACACTGTGTGGCACATCTGTCATTTAGTATCACTAGACACAGTACATAGTTCTGTTCACAGATCCAGCCACCATCTGCCAGGGAAGACTGAATTCTCTGCAAAGCCCATGACCTTGGCTTCCAGTCAGAGGAGAACACAAGTCTAACTCATCAAACAGATGCTCAATAGGTAAATTAACTACTTCAGAGGAAGTAGTCTGCAGAGAAGGTAAAGGCTTGCTGCTGAGTAATTGAATAACCTCCCACCACAGGCATATGGTACTACAAAAAGTTTCCTGTTGCTGCCATGCTGTAAAAGTAAGGAAGTAACTTATTACCTCCCATGTATCTGGCAATTGAAAGCAAATTACATTGCACCCCATTGGTATAATCTCCCGATACATTCAAAGAAACCAAACATACTGCAAAGATACCATGACTTCTGTTGCTCCCAGCACTATATTATCGCTGAAAACATAATTCAAACAGCTAAATAGGGATGAAAAATCAGCTTTTATTTTTCCACAGGCTGTATTGTAGAATTATTATACAATTCTAGATAGAATTCTTGTTGCAGGTTCTTTTTTTCCAGTTGTAGTTAAACAAAGGTCTGTGGAGCAGGTCCAAAGGGTCAGTTGAGAAAGCTAGTGCTAAGTGTGAAAGTAAACCAGGAGGGACATTAGATTTTCAAGGACATTAGATCTACCTCTGGACTGTGAATTTTCTGATCTCAATCAGAATAGTAAAAGGGATAGACATTAGATCTACCTCTGGACTGTGAACTTTCTGATCTCAATCAGAATAGTAAAAGGGATAGACATTAGATCTACCTCTGGACTGTGAACTTTCTGATCTCAATCAGAATAGTAAAAGGGATAGACATTAGATCTACCTCTGGACTGTGAACTTTCTGATCTCAATCAGAATAGTAAAAGGGATAGACATTAGATCTACCTCTGGACTGTGAATTTTCTGATCTCAATCAGAATAGTAAAAGGGATAGACAGATTTTCCTTTCCAAATAACAGTACTGCTTTAATATCCACTGCAAATTATTTTTATCTAAGTTTTTTAGCAACTTCAGATTAGGGGTAGAAGTGTTCTTAATATCAAAAGACCATCAGGGTTGCATCTCTCCACCATCAGTTACATGAAAAGCCCATCACGTCATTGAGTAGCCTGAAATTGCTGTATTTGTGCAGTCAGTTTGAACTGGACATACCACAAAAAGATAATTCATCTGATTTACTGTCAGACAGCTTCTCTTGTTTGTGTTAATGGGAAGAAAGAGACAAAGGAGGAGGAGGAGCTCAGATAACTTTCTAACTCCTGGAAAGTGGGTTCAGTTACTGCACACCACAGTTGAATGGACTGATCACGAGCTATCCCATTAGTCCAACTATCTCACAGTATAACAGAATTCTGACCCTTGTACCTGGTGGCAGTCAAACCAGAATATGACACAATTACAAAATAAGTTAAATCAGACCCTCTGATTTATTCTCAATCTAAAGTTACAATTTGTAAATGTTATAATGTTTGATTATCCAAACTTAAGCTCAATCTACCCTGGCAATCAGCCATGAGAGTTAGACTTTCATTTGTCCATGTAGGTGATCAGCCATGTTAGCCTTGCAAGTTACAATCCCACTTCCTAAACCAGTAGCCTAAATATGCCTTAAATTAATACCATCTCCTGATCCAATAATACACTGCATACAAATGTACAGGAACACATTGTGCCGTGTTTTAGTCTGTCCATATATGGACTATAATTTCTTAGGCTCTAAGGATATCTTAACCGTTTTGTGATGGTGTTCAATCTGCTGAATTGCCAAATGGACCTTTGATCTGTCCTTGCCAATCATTTATCCTTTCATTTGGTGCCAGAAATAGCAAAGGCACTAAGTCCCATGCTCTTGCAAAGTCTAATAAGTGTGTAAAGTTGTTTGTCTTTTTCTCCTGTAAGAATCTCTCAACCAGTTTTTCTTATTGGTGGAAAAGGAGTTTCACCAAAACAGTGCCTTCAGGAATTCTTGAGAGTTCAATTCAACACCTTTGCTGGTTTCATGAGGCATTTTGGGAATTTGATCAACCTACAGAAAACCAATTTTCATGTGTATCCTCACTTTGCAATTGGTTCAGAGTCACAAATGTGTGGTTTTATGAACTCAGCTGATTTCACAGAACTTTCCCAATAAAGTAGTTATTACATTTCTTGCTGCAGGTTTCATTCAGTTCTCTCCCTTTAGACTTGCAATTGATTTTTTTTTCACCAATATGCATCCCTCTCCCTTATACAGGTTGTTATTATTAGATTTGCTTCCACCAGCCTTTCAGGCAATCTGTTTTATATCACAACAACTTTCTTCACTCAATGCCTTATCTCGCCACTGGATCTTTTTTAATTACCCTGAAACGGTTTCTGGTTATCAATCTTCCTGCCTATGAAAGGGTTTTCTCCTACTACTCAATCAAATCACCTCATCACTGTGATCACAGTTTCACTGATATACTTGTGGGGAGATGAGCACCAGATTTGTAAGCATTGAGATTTGAGATGACGGTTGTATTATATGGTGGATCAGGCCTAGGCTTGCTTCAAGTTTTGTGTGTATGGTCATACATTTGTATACAAGTACATAGAGAATGAAATAACACAGTGAAACCTAGAAAAAGTGCAGATGCAGTTAACATAGTACCAAGCCACAATGAATCCCACTCTATCAAACAGATGATACATAAATCAGAGTCTTTAATAGTGGGAAGGGAATAGTTCAAAGAAGGGAACACATTGGGAACTTTCCTTTTGAATCCAGAAGGAAAAATGGCAAAAAAATCCCCCTGCCAACAAGATAATTAACTTTCCTCAGCTCTGGGAAACTAGTGTATTTCTAGACCCATATGTTAGTAACACAGCAAGAGGTGCTATCTCTTTCAACTAAATTTGTTATAAAATCATCTCAGTGAAACAAACTTCTAAAGCATTCCATCTTAATGAAAAAGTACAAGCAAACACTTTTCCTCTGTTTTAAAAACATTGCCCAGCTTTTGGAGCTTGCTTCTTGAAGTGCATGCTTCTGTCTAATAATTTCTTCATATCATTAATGTATTTGCTTCACATAATAAATGGGGTGCCTGTTATATCAGCAAAATAGAACATTATACTATTTTCTCAAATATTAAGAAATGCTCTATTATGAATCTATTAACTCTTTGTAAAAATACTTATCTGTCCTGTATTCATTTATAACCTTCATAATTTAAAGTGTAGACAAACTATCTATTTTTGCATAACAGGTATCAGATGAAAGAAAATAGTGATGCAATAAAGAGTTCTCTTGATATTCTTGCAATGAAATATCTAACTGTAATTCCAATATTTAATCACTTTTTTATGTAGGTCACAATCCTGACCAATGTCTTGTTCTTAAAAACAGCTCACTCTTCAATTATTCATTCACAGTATGTAGATGTCACTGACAATGCCAGCATTTATTGTCCATCCCCAATTGGCCCTGAATTCGGGAAGCAGATGAGAGTCAACCACATAGACCAGGTAGGGATGGACTATTTTTTCCAGGATGAGCATTGGTGAATCTGAGTTTTTAACAGCAATCCTGTAATGTTGTGGTTAATATTTCAGAGACTAACTTCTTAAAATTCAGTTTTATTTAATTACTTGAATTTAACCTCTCCAGTGCCTTGAAGGGATTTGAAGTAATGTCTCTGGATCAATGGTCCAGATCTTGAGTGCTTGTCTAGTTACTTAACCATTATGCCACCATACCCTGCATACCACTCCAGAAAATAGAGATACTAGTCTGTGATTGTGCAGTCCCATTGAGTGTCTGACAGTGTTTAAAATGGACAAAACATGCATTTATACAGCACATTGCATGACTACAGGATGTAACAAAGTACCTTACAATTAATTCACAGCTTTGAAATGTGTAATTGCTATCGTAATGTAGTTAAACACAGCAGTCAGTTCACATACAGGAAGTTCCTGCAATACATCTATTTTGGGTATATGTTGAAGCATAAACGATGGCCTGCAATCAATGAAAAGGCCACTCCTCTTATTGAATGAGTAGCATATAACATTATACATCCACCTCAGAATACAGCGAGCTTCAATTTATTATCTCATCTTTAAAATTCTCATTGTCATAACATTTTTTATGACAAAAATATAAAGAATATATCCTGATTGCATTTGAGTATTTAGTGCACAGGTATCACCTGTGATCTACTTTGTGTAGACCTTGGACTATGCTGGTAGTATTGCAAGCTCCAACTATAGGACACCAGGGGCTTCTGAACAAGAGTGAATTTTATCAGATTATCTGTACACAAGAAACAGAAACAACATCTGGTCTTTCGGTAATATCATGACTAATTTTGTATCTCAGCACCACTTTCCTGTACTAACCCCTTATAGCTGGATTCCATTAATATTTATACATCTAACGGTCTCTACCTTGACTATATTCAGTAACTGATCCATTGTGGGTAGAGAATTCTAAAGATACAATACCCCTGGGTGAAGAAAATTCTTCTTTCTTTTGTCCTGCATGTTTGATCCTTTTATTAGGAGACTCTGAATTCTGGGTTTGGTCACACAGGAAAAACATGTACGCTGTCAAGCCCTGGAAGAGTCTTGCAGGTTTCAAATGGCTCTGCCAGAGATCATGCATGATACAAGATAAGCCCATAAAGGAGCTATGACCACACTGGCTTGAAACAGAACAGTTATCAATTAGATGCATTCAATTATGTAACACACTCCCTGCATTCCACCACACTCCCCACCATCCAAACCAAGCTACTTCAGTATTTTTCAACAATGCTGGAGATCTCCTATCTTCAGTGAAGTATGCAACCTCCACTTGGAGCAGTACAAGATTTTTTTGCCATCCACACTCTATGTTCATTACTCACAGGCAAAGTGTCCAGATAATCCACCACCAGCACTTGGCCCTAAATTCCTTCATCAGTAAATTAAAATCAAAACAAAAACTACAGGTGCTGCAAGTATGAAATAAAAACAGAAGATACTCAAAATTCAGTAGGTCAGGTAGCATCTATGGAAAGAAACAGAATTAACATTTCAGTGAAGATGGGCTGAAGACCTGAAGCATGAGAGTAGTTTCTCTCAAATGCAGTCAGAATTCTGGACACAAATGCTATTGGCTTTTCAGAACTCTTCCATCCAGTGGGATAACCGTATGGTCATACATCATGAGGTGAGATTAATTCCTTGTCTGCAGAGTAGTGTCTAGCAATGACTGTCTCCAACAAGAGACATTCCAACCACCTACTATTGTCATTCAATTTTACCTTCATCGATGTGTCTTCACTTTCAATATTCTGGGAGTTGACCAGAAACTCATATGGACCAAATACCTAAATATCACAGCTATGAGCTTGGGTCATAAATTGGGTACCTTCCACTTGCCTCTTAACACTGCAAGGTCTTTCCACCTTCCACAAGGCACAAGTGTGGAGTGTGATGGAATATTCTCCACTTGCTTGGAGGAGTGCAATTCCAACAATTCTAAAGAAGCTCTACAGCAGCCAAAGTAGCCCTTTATTGGCACCCATCTGCCACACTAAACATTCATTCCATGGTTGCAGTGTGTACCATCTACACAACACTGCAGTTACTTGTCCAGGATACTCCAAAAGCATCTCCCTAAACTGACTTCTAGCACCAAGAAGGACTAGGCTGAAAATTCATGGGAATGTCACCTGCAGATTCTCCTCCAAGTCACCACCATACTAACTTGGAAATGTTTCACTGTTTCCTTAGTCATTGAGGGGATGAAACCCTGGAAGCACAGGGAGTACAGTCACTAGGAGTGGAGTGGTGTAAGAAGGGTCTTACCACAATTAGGAATAGGCAATAAATTCTGGCCTTGCCAGTATTGTCCAGATCATAATAATAAAAAAGAACAAGCTTTGGAGCTGGTTTCATGGAAACCCTCAATATCTGGCAGCAACAAAAATACAAAATGCACTGAATGTCATATACAAGCAGATCTGATCTGTTCCACCACAGCTCTCATCAACGAGTCTGCAGAGCTCCACAGCACTGGTACGCTTTAGCTCTGTCTCCTGAATTTTATACCAGCTGGACCTAGCATATCTAGAGCAGTTTTGTTCATTTGCTAATCTTCACTAAGATAAGTACAAGTGCAAGCTATTTTTTTACTTACTAATATTTAAAATTTCTTTACAGATGAATATGGTTTAAATGTTTGTTTTTTATTAATCTTACTTTTCAATTTATGTGGATATTTGAATTGTTTCTGAATGTATCCAATTAAACTTCCAAAAGGCCTCTGTTGGCTTGAACAGTTAGCTGACTGTTATGGTGCCTGATGGCCTTAGTTTGTGGCACCTCAGAATGGTCACCACTCATACCTTTCTCTGCTCATGGAACAGCCACAGCAGAGAAACTGCCAGGACACCAGGAGCTACATGGTAAGTGCAAGCATGGGTGGTGCATCTAGTAGAGCCACTACCTCGCTTCACCAGAGAACCCAGTTCAATCGTGATCTTAGTTGCCATCTGTGTGGAATTTGCACATTCTCCATGTGACCCTGTGGGTTTCTTTCACGTGTTACGATTTCCTCTCGCATCCCAAAAATATGTGGAATAACAGGTTAACTGTCTGTAAATTGTCCCTAATGTGAGTGGTAGAGGCTGGGTGCAATTAATGACTCTGTGGGAAGCATAAAAAATAGGATGAATGTAGGATCAATGTATATGGGTGATTGATGGTTGGCATGGATTCGGTGGATCAAAGGGCCTGTTTGCATGCTGTATATCTGAGTCATCCTATAAGTGACTAATGTGTGAACCAGCTTTATACTTTGAGGTCCCTAAAAGATGAACTTAGTGTGTAAATGCACAATCTATGGCCTTAGACATGAAGACTTCAGAGGCTTTGTGGGCTTCACTTCAGAGGACTACAGAGCAGAAGTTTTTCTTTATCTTTTTATTAGCCTTTTAAGTATAAGGCTTAGTTTTTAATAGGGTTGTAATTTATTAGGGTTACTATTTTTATAAGGTACTTTTATAAGGGTGTAAAAGTTTTAAGTTGTTGAGTGGGGGCTGGACTGCACAGGCAGAGTGCAGGCAGTTTAAAAAGACAACTGCCATATCCAGCAGGCAGTGGAGTGAGAGGTAGCAGTGTTCTGGGCTTTGGCTCAAGGGGCTTGGGTGTAAAGGGGCGAGGAAAGGTAGGTGACTTGAGTTAAGGAAGGAGTATGAGTGCGGTTTCCTGTACTCGGTGTCAGACATGGGAGTTCCCGGAGTCTCCCTGCCTCCGGGAGGGCTACATCTGCACCCGGTGTGTCGAGCTGCAGCTCCTGAGGGTCTGTGTTAGGGAATTGGAGATGCAGCTCGATGACCTACGTCTGGTCAGAGAGAGTGAGGAGGTGATAGAGAGGAGTTATAGGCAGGTGGTCATGCCAGGAACATCAGAATCAGGCAATTGGGTCACAGTCAGGAGGGGGAAGGGGAAGAGTCAGGTACTAGAGAGTACCCCTGTGGCTGTACCCCTTGACAGTACTCCTGCTTGAGTACTGTTGGGAGAGACAGCCTACCTGGGGGAAGAAATAGTGGAAGTGTCTCTGGTCCAGAGCCCGGCCCTGTGGCTCAGATGGGTAGGGAAGGAGTGAGGGGGGCACTAGTGACGGGGGACTCTATAGTTAGGTGGGCAGACAAGTGATTCTGTGGACACAGGAAAAACTCAGAAGACAGTTTGCCTCCCAGGTGCCAGTGTCTGGGATGTTTCTGATGGCATCCAAGATATCCTGCAGGGCGAGGGAGAACAGCCAGATGTCGTGGTACATATTGGTACCAATGACATAGGTAGGGAAAGGAATGAGGTCCTGAAAAGAGACTATAGAAAATTTGGAAGGAAGTTGAGAAGCAGGACCTCAAAGGTAGTAATTTCCTGATTACTGCCTATGCTAAGTGACAGTGGGTATAGGAACAGAATGAGGAGGAGGTTAAATGTGTGGTTGAGGGATTGGAATAAGGAGCAGGGATTCAGTTTTCTGGATTTTTGGGGCAGGTATGACCTGTTCAAAGGGGATGGGTTGCACTTGAATCCCAGGGGGACCAACATACTGGCAGGGAGGTTTGCTAAGGCTACTGGGGAGAGTTTAAACTAGAATTGTTAGGGGGGTGGGATCTGTACTGGAGAGACTGGGGAAGAGGTGTTTGGCTCTCAAATAGAGGAGGCTAGGAGTAAGTACCATAGGCAGGTGATAGAGAAGGGATGTGTTCAGACAGGCTTGAGATGTGTCTATTTTAATGCAAGGAGCGTTGTGAACAAGGCAGATGAGCTTAGAGCTTGGATCGATACTTGGAGCTATGATGTGGCCATTACAGAGACTTGGATGGCTCCAGGGCTGGAATGGGTGATTCAAGTGCTGGGTTTTAGATGTTTCAGGAAGAACAGGGAGGGAGGCAAGAGATGGGGGAGTGGCACTGTTGATCAGTGTCACAGCTGCAGAAAAGGTGGATGTTGTGGAGGGGTTGTCTACGGAGTCTCTGTGGGTGGAGGTTAGGAACAGGAAGGGGTCGATAACTTTACTGGGTGTTTTTACAGGCCACCCAATAATAACAGGGATATTGAGGGGCAGATAGGGAAGCAGATCCTAGAAAGGTGTGAGAATAACAGTTGTGATGGGGGATTTTAATTTCCCAAACATCGATGGCATCTCCAGACAGTGAGGGGTTTAGATGGGGTGGAGTTTGTTAGGTGTGTTCAGGAGGGTTCTTGACACAGCATGTAGATAGACCTACAAGAGGAGAGGCTGTGTTTGATTTGATATTGGGAAATGAACCTGCTCAGGTGTCAGATCTCTCAGTGGGTGAACATTTTGGTGATAGTGATCATAATTCTATCTCCTTTACGTTAGCACTGGAGAGAGATAGGAACAGACAGACTAGGAAGACATTTACTTGGAGTAAAGGGAATGATGAGGCACTCAGGCAGGAAATTGGAAGATTAAATTGGGAACACATGTTCTGGGAAAAGTACAGAAGATATGTGGCAAATGTTCATGGGATATCTGTGTGGAGCTCTGCATAGACATATTCTGATAAGACGGGAGTCATGATAGGATACAGGAACTGTGGTGTATGAAGGCTATAATCTAGTCAAAAGGAAAAGAAAAGCATACAAAAGGTACAGAGAGCTAGGTAATGTTAGATCTGGAGGAGTACAAGGCTAAAAGGAAGGAACTTAAAGATTAGGAGAGCCAGAAGGGGACATGAGAAGGCCTTGGCGGGCAGGATTAAGGAAAACCAAGGTGTTCTACAAGTATGTGAAGAGCAAGAGGATAAGATGCAAAAAAAATAGGGCCTATCAAGTGCAGCAGTGGGAATGTGTGTATGGATCCGGAAGAAATAGCAGAGGTACTTAATGAATATTTTATGTCAGTATTCACCACGGAAAAAGATCTGGGGGATTGTAGTGTGTTTTGCAGCGGCCTGAAAAGCTTGAGCATGTAGATATTAGAAAAGAGGTGATGCTGAAACTTTTGGAAAGCATCAAGTCGCCAGGTCCAGATGAGATGTACCCCAGGTTGCTGTGGGAGGTGAGGGAGGAGATTGCAGACCCTCTGACAATGATCTTTGTGTTGTCCATGGAGGTTCCAGAAGATTGGAGGGTTGCAGATGTTGTTCTCTGATTCAAGAAAGGGAGTAGGGATAGCCCAGGGAAGTATAGACTGGTGAGTTTTACCTCAGTGGTTGGTAAGCTGATGCAGATCCTGAGAGGCAGGATTTATGAATATTTGGAGAGGTATAATATGATTAGGAATAGTCAGCATGGCTTTAAGGGCCGGTCCTGTCTTGCGAGCCTGATTGAATTTTTTGAGGATGTGACTAACCACATTGATGAAGGGAGAGCAGTAGATGTAGAGTATATGGATTTCAGCAAGGTGTTACGGTATCCCATGTGAGGCTGATGGAGAAGGTGAGGAGACATGGGATCCAAGGGGACATTGCAGTGTGGATCCAGAACTGGCTGGCCCACAGAAGGCAGAGTGGTTGTTGAAGGGTCATATTCTGAATGGAGGTCAGTGACCAGTGGCGTAACTCAGCGATCTGTACTGCGACCCTTACTCTTTGTGATTTTTATAAACAACCTGGATGTGGAAGTGGAGGGGTGGGTTAGTAAGTTTGTGGATGACACGAAGGTTGGGGGTGTTGTGGATAGGATAGAGGGATGTCGGAGGTTACAGCGGGACATAGATAGGATGCAAAGTTGGGCTGAGAAGTGGCAGATGCAGTTCAACCCAGATAAGTGTGAAGTGGTTCATTTTGGTAGGTCAAATATGTTGGCAGAGCATAGTATTAATGGTAGGACCCTTGGCAGTGGGGAGGATCAGAGGGATCTTGGGGTCCGAGTCCATAGGACACTCAAAGCGGCTGCGCAGGTTGACTCTGGTTAAGAAGGCGCATGGTGAATTATCCTTCATCGATCGGGGAATTGAATTTAGGAGCCGTGAGGTATTGTTGCAGCTATATAGGTCCCTGGTCAGACCCCACTTGGAGTACTATGCTCAGTTCTGGTCGCCTCACTACAGGAAAGATGTGGAAGCCATAGAGAGGGTGCAGAGGAGATTTACAAGGATGCTGCCTGGAATGCAGAGCATACCTTATGAAAGCAGGTTGAGGGAACTCGTCCTTTTCTCCTTGGAGAGATGGAGGATGAGGGGGGACCTGATTGAGGTGTATAAGATGATGAGAGGTAGTGATCATGTGGATAGTCAGGCTTTTCCCCAGGGCTGAAATGGTGGCCACAAGAGGACATAGGTTTAAGGTGTTGGGGAGCAGATATAGAGGAGATGTCAGGGGTAAGTTTTTTTTTAACTCAGAGTGGTGAGTGCGTGGAATGGGCTGCCGGAAACGATGGTGGAGGCGGATGCGATAGGGTCTTTCAAGAGACTGTTAGATAGGTACATGGAGCTGAGTAAAATAGAGGGCTGTGGGCAAGCCTAGTAATTTCTAGGGTAGGGACATGTTTGGCACAGCTTTGTGGGCTGAAGGGCCTGAATTGTGCTGTAATTGTTCTATGAAGACTAGTCTGAAAAAGGCACTGGAGTGATATTGAGAAATATTTAGCAAAGTGGGTAGGTTAATAGTAAGTTAATGTAAGGTGTACATAGTTACTTCATGTAAGGTGTCACCTTTAAATTGCTGGAGACACAATGCTTTGCAAGAATGCAGAATGGTGGAAGCAGAATCAGTGACACAAATTCTGCACATGCTGGAATCTGGAGCAATACACAGTGCTGGAGGAACTTAGCAGGTCAGGCAGCATCCATGGAGTTGACATTTTGGGCGGAGACCCTTCAGGACTGGAAAGGAAGAGGGCAGAAGACAAGAAGGTAGGGGGAGGAGCACACGCAGGCAGGGGATAGGTAAGATCAGGTGAGAGGGGAAGGTAGGTGGTTGTGGGAGGGGGAGAAGATGTAATAAGCTGAGAGGTGATGGGTAGAAAAGGCAAAGGGCTGAAGGAGGAGGAGTCTGGTAGGAGAGGGCAGTGGACCATGGAATAAAGGATGGGGGAGGAGATGGGCAGGTCATCAAGGTGAGGGGTTCTGCCACATTGAGGCCAGATGCAATTTGGTGGAACAACAGCTCATATTCTGCTTTGGGAGTCTTCAACCTGATGGCTTCAACATCAATTTCTCTAACTTCCAGTAACCCCACCCCTTTTTTCTTTCTCTCCCCCAACTCCTTTGTTTTCCTTTATTCCTCTGGCTCCCTTCACCCACCTTGATGACCTGCCCATCTCCTCTCCTCCCCTCCCCTCCCCTCCCCCATCCTTTATTCCATGGTCCACTGCCCTTTCCTACCAGATTCCTCCTCCTCCAGCTCTTTGCCTCTTCTACTTATCACCTGTCAGCTTCTTGTATCTTCTCCCCCTCCCCCACCCACTACCTTCCCCCCCTCACATGGATTCGCCTATCCCCTGCCTGCACATACTCCTCCCACTCCCCTGACCTTATTCTGGCTTCTGCCCTCTTCCTTTCCAGTCCTGATGAAGGGTCTCGTCCAGAAATGTTGACTGTTTATTTTCCTCCATAGATGCTGCCTGACCTGAGTTCCTCCAGCACTTTTTGTGTATTGAAGCAATATCAGCAATAACTTTTACAAAACTGATTGGGTATACAGTCAAAAAAAAATTTGCAGTGCCAGCAGTAAAAGCAAGTGTGTGATTGGGGGATGAGGTGGTGGGACTAATTGAACAATTCTTTCAACAAAATGTACCACAAGTGTAAAAGCTGTATTCTGTACCATACTCTATTTTAGGTTAGAATGGTTTTTCATCCATGTTGACATAACTTTTCTATTTGGTAAAAGTCAGATACCACAAGGAGTAGCCATGTAGGCCATTGGGGAACCTGTAGATTGTTGTCATCACTGGGCAAAAATCTCTACTAATCTGAGTAATTCATTTTTAATACTCATGCTCATGCTCAAGACTCCAAGCAGTAACCATTAGAATATATTTTTGAGGAAGTGTGGTTGTTATGGCATATTAACATCTGAGCTGTTTGTCCATTTAGGATAGTTTTCCACAGAATGAGATAAATGGCTCAATATTGTGAAACATGAAAGTCCATTGTTGCCTCATCCATCAGATGGACAGGGTGAGCCACACAAACTTGCAAAGGCCGAAGAGATTATGGCAACTGACAAAAGAAGCTCTCAGTAGACTTCACTATTCCTATTAATGCATTCCTCTTGTGACATCCTCCTACAGAGATTGATTTGAACGGATCCATATTTGAATTATTCATTTTATTGTAAGATTGCTTAATCTGCTTAATTCACTTGAATAAATCACTGAACACAGTCAATCCTTTGGGAAATAAAACAGTTATTGGAATGCACACATCTTTTTCAATGGGTAAAATATTTGTCATTGACATTCTACATTTGTCAGTATGTATTAAGTGTCCATGTCCTGCAGAAGGCCTGGTCTATTGATAATGGTGTTAGTTGTACTCATCAACTGCTTGTAGGAACAAGCATTGAACTGACATTGTACACTACCAGAAACAAACTGACAGAATGGACAGTTACTGTCAACTACTTGGCCCTCTCCAGGCTAGGTTGATACTTCAATGTACAATGAAAGAATATTATTCTATCAAAAGTGTGTATTGGATGAGATGTGAATAGAACACCTAGTCTGTTTAAAGTGGAATTAAAAGGTCTCAGGACACTGGTTGAAAAATAGCTCTTGATGGACAGCTCAATATTTAATTGCTCAAACAACACTGAAATGATCATCTGCTGCACAACATTTATCTTGTAGCATTTTGTTATGTTGAACTTTGCTGCTGAATTTTCCTGCAATAATAAAGACTGCAGTGCAGGAATCATTCATTAGTTCTGAGGTAATTTGAAGTGTTTTTAAAATCAACAAGGCATGATATAACAAAGTCCTAACTTCAACATTTTTCCCCATCAGTAGGGAGATACATTTCCCTCTTAAAAATGCAAACACATTAGCTTAGAAATTCATCTGCCTCTGGTAAGGTGCATTAAATTGGTAGTGTACATTAAATCAGCAGTGTATTTTAAATTGGTGGTGTGTGCTAAATTAACAGAACTATGCAATAATTGGCAGTGTGTATTAAGTCAGTTTGCATATATTAAATTGGCAGTGTGCACTAAATTGATGGTGTGCATTAATTCGATGGTACGCCTTAAGTCAGTGTGTATATTAAATGGGGCCTGTGCATTAAGTCAGTGAAGTGCACCAAACTGATGGTGTGTATTAAAAGGGCAGTGAGCATTATATCGATGGTGAGCATTAAATCGGGCTTGTGCATAGATCACCTTTCATAACCTTGGGACATGTCAAAGTTTATCACAATCAATGAAGTACTTTTTGTTTAACCAGTATTATTGCGGTAACATGGCAGCCTCCTTGCAAGGTCCTGATGCAGTCTCAAATGTCGACCATCCATTCACCTTCAGAGGTGCTGATTGACCCCAGAGTTCCACAAGCAGTTTCTTTTTTTTTTGCTACTGATCCCACAAACAGCATTGCATCAGTGATCATTTTCTAGGATGTGGGCACCAATGACAAGACATTGAACAGCATAGCTTACCAGGCCATTTCAGTCAACCACATCAATGAATCAGATTCTTTTTAGCAATAATCCAATAGTTTCTGGTCACCATTATTAAGGAGGGTTGTGTCTTTTTAAATTCCAGATTATTAACTGAGTTTAAGTTCCATAGTTGTCATTGTTGGATATGAACCGATCTGTTTTACTCAAGGCATCTGGGTTGTCAGTCCATTAACTTAAACACTGCCCCACTACATTTCTCTGAAGGCAGTACAATAGTATCTTTTACATCTAAATGAAAGGGCAGATTGCCTTGTTTTGGCACCTCATCTGAAAGCCATAACTTTCAGCAGCGCAGTCCTGCTTCTGTACTGCACTGAATGATTGTCCTGGATTTTGTTATCAAGCCTCTGGAGTGAAGCTTAAGATGGCAACATTCCCAGTCAGTGGTGAGAGTGCTCATTTGAGCCTTGTATGCCACCAGCACTCATTAGTTGCAAATTGCCTTCTTTACCTGCAGGTAAAATGAAGTCTGCTGAAAAATGCTTCAAATTAAACCAAGGGAGATATAGAAGTTCTGATAAGATGCTTGATAGGGAAAACTACTGCACATGATCTGTAATAGTTCAGGTGCCAAAAGGCAAATGTTAGAATTTTCAGAAATGCCAATATTTTAAACTGTGCCAAACACATAATATCTGACTATGCAGGAAATCAAATCAAAATTTGCAGCCAATGTGATAGTACTCAGAAATCTACTCTGAGCAGTAATATTAGTTGAGCAAATTGTACTTTTTGTTGTCAATCTTGTCCATTATCTCTGTTATTAATTTTGTGAGAACTTACTAGGGGATTTTGACAAGTTTGATCGGGAGCTTTCTATTATAGTGTGGTTGGATGAGTTTTGAAAATATCTTGCCCTAGAAATTCTATCATTGTATATCACAACTTTTTGTGAATCCTGCAATTAAACTAATGAGAAATCAATTGGTGACTGAAATTGGGGGTTTACCACATTCATCACATGGTCTGTGATTTACCTTCTAGACCCTCAATGTACAGAGATGTCTGAACACGCACAGTGGTGTAAAGTAGCATGCAATACATGTCTGGATGCCACTTCCTTTCACACGTGTGCATTGGTAAGCTTTTATAAGACATGTGAGTGCTTGTTTGTAACCTAAAGAGGATCTGCCTGAGCAGGTTCCAGTTCATGGAATCAAGTAGGCCCATTCCTTGGCAGCTGCCCCTCAGTCCCTCCAATCTACATCATTCCTTGTCAACATGCATCCTAATTATAATCAACAAGTGGGCTTTCCAATCAGAAAACTTCTAGTCATTTATTTTTAATTGTCTTTCTCGCAATAGCATTGTGATCAGGTGGCAAAAAACATTCTGCAAAGGATGATATGACTGGTGATAAAACCATGTTGTTATCATTCAAACAATTTCCCTTTACAAATTTTCATCTAGTTTACTTTGCCGTTTGGATGAGATCTTATTTCCTAAATGATCTATTCCATATTTTCATTAACGTCCCCTCCTCACCATGCCCCATGAAAGATAACTAAGTTTATGTATTTCCCAAAAGCTTTAAGCTTGAGACCGTAGAGCAGATTTTTGGCTAAATCACCTTGTAGGTTATTTGGCATAACTAATCCACTAGAGAATCCATCTACATTAATGTAAATTAGACCTGATTTATTATGGGTGAGTGATCTGCTGTGACAAACAATCACTGAAAGCAAGACATCCCAGTTACAGTAAGTGAGCATTCAATGCACAATACATCACACAAGGCTAGCCATGCTCTATATAATCTCTCATCTATGCTCCATTGCCCTGACTATTTGCTCCTACGACTGTTGCTGGTTCCATAATCAGGCTAAGATGCTTCTCCCTCCTTGTATTCCTACACTATTTAGATTTTGATTGTTTATTCCCCTCTCCTGGTCTGAATTAATACACATTAATTATTGTCATTTGTTAGCCAAAGTCTCACTTTATCTCAATTCTTCTGAATATTAACACTTTGTTTGCAACCTATAGAACTTAATTGTGTATATTTATTACCTTCTCTTGCAATCTTTATGTAACCAGAATTGACCCTATTATTTAATCTAACCAGGAGCAAAACTGAAACTCAAAAGTTGACATCAAAATTGATAAACACTTAAATGACTTCTAAATGATCAACAACTTATTTATGCAACACTCAACACTGTTAAATATAGTTCATAACACAAATGAGAAAACAATTTTGCCTGGGCAGCTTGTGATTATCCACCAAAGTAATTCTCTCCTGAGGATAACACAATTCAATTTCTTATTCTATTTTTCAGATTAGCCTGATCAATGTATTTTACTCTTTCTTTGTTCTCATCATTTTACTGTTGCAGTCGCCGAAGTTGTGACTTCTAACCTGACCATGTTCAGTCTTTTTTATTTTTTAGCAACAAATAAGTCTGTCCTTTTCAGTTGACTGACAAGATGTCTGAGCAGCAACTTACAGTCTAGGTTTATTCCGTTAGCTGAAGTTAAATGCATTTTACAAAGTGGCTTTGCTAACTTTTACTAACAGTCAGCAATATATGTTTCTGCCTACCATGTCACACAAGCATTTGAACAAGAACTCTCTAGGAATGATAGATTTGTTTCTTTTCCACATGTAGTAACAGCATATGGTGATTTGTAGCCCCAGGATGCCTCACATATCATAGAATTGTAACAGCACAGAAAGAAGCCATTTAGCCTATTGCGTCTATGGCAGTTCCTAGTAGATGAATCCTTCTACAAATTATTCTTTTTCAAATGTCTATACAATCCTCTTTTAAACACTGTTTCCACTATCTTTTCAGACAGAAAATTTATTTTTTACTTGATTTTTCTTCTCTTCTCTTCCCTTGAATCTTATAGGCAATATTTTAAATCTGCATTCCCTGGTCCTTGAACCACTTTCTAATGGGAACTGCTTTCCTTTGGTTATTTTATCTTAACTAGTGATGATTTTGTACACAGCTATCAACCTCCTCTCAACTTACTTTGCACCAAGGAAAACAACTATGCCTTTTCCAGTCTAAGTGGAAATCCCTCATCCCTGCAACTATTTTAGCAAATATTCATAGCACAACCTCCAAATCTTAAAGTGTGGTGAGCAAAATTGGATGCAATTCTCTGGAGTTTTGTGAAAGTTCTGCACAACTTCCCCGCTTTGCAGTCTTTGACAACAATTTGTGAATCCTAGGATTCCCTGTGTTTCCATTCTTTCAAGTTATCCTTCCACTTTCATTTAGTTCAGGCCCTTTCATTGCTGGACAGGTGTATTATTGCCAGATTCAACAATGATAACAAAGCAGTGACCTTTATATAAATATAACAAAATACATGTTAAATTCAAATATCCTTGCTTAATTTTCTGCAGGTGTAAGGCAGATGTAATTGGCTTGGCATATTTTTGGGCACAACCTTGAAATGGCTTGTTGCATCATGTGGTTTGGGTGACAGTGAAGAAACCACAGAGGGCCAGCTCTGGAACTACAAAACATAGACAACATAATACAAATTAAGATCCTCAATGGAAAATTAGTACAAAAACAGAAATGCTGGAAGAACTCAGCCAGCCAAGCAGCATCTGTGGAAAGAAAAACTAGTCAACATTCTGGATCAGCAACATCAGAGACAGTGAAGTTGGTGCCATATTTTGCATTAATTAGATCATATCCTGACTATTGCATTCAGCTTGTCAGAGATGCACAAGGGTAACAGCCCTCTCCTTGGTGTGGTGCAGAGGAGAGCTCTGAGGCTGATGTCCAGTATCAAAAGACTAAGGTTCATGGAAAGACTGGAAGGAAATAAATATGTGGTTTTGTAGAGATAATCCATACATTAACTGTGGTTGGAGAGATCAATAATTTAAAGAATGTCATTAGTGCAAGTTGATAAGCAGCAGCTTCAGCACTTTTTCAGACATTCAATGATTAATTCTGAGTATGCAGTGGGGGGGGGGGAAAGGATGAGGATAAAACATTAGAATGAAAGGATAATATGATAGGAAAGTTATATGCTTATGTGGCAGATGATCAACGGCATTAGCTAAGTGATTCACTTATAGCAATTTTAAAATGTTAAGTTAACATGGCTAAAAAACATTTTAATAATCCTAAACTGAATGATAATGATTCAAAATTGTTTTGTCAAAGTACAACCTTTTCAGCTTGAGCAGTTTCTATTACCAAAATTATCCTTGGCAATAATGATCTTCCACAGACTTGCCAATAATTAGTAATTTCTTGCATTATACATTTGGAACAGATTCATAGTCCTGCAAATCATTCTCAACCAAGTGCTTATCCACATGATAATACATGTGCACTACCTTCTCAGAAAAAATACTATGCATTTGGGTAATAAATATGGCTTTGTCTGCACTGCCCAAATGCTGAGAACAAATACAAAGAAAAAGAATGAGCACATTTTGTGATCAACAAAGAGGACAGCATTCTTTGTTCATGGAGTGGCACTTAAGGACCACAGTCATTTGTTTTTTCTTCTTGACAAACTTGGGTGAAAATTCAAGGCTCATTGTAATGGTCACGTATCGGTAAGTGTAAGAGAGGGAAATATAGGTGAAATCGTAATGTTTAACTGGTGCCAAGAAAGCCTGTAGAGTCTGAAAAACTGAACCAATGGAAGAAGTAAGCAAATCTCAAGGCAAATCTCAAGGAGTGCTGTGGAAGAATGATTTAGCGTTGGCACAATATTGGTATTGATTTTAACACAGGATGCTGGGAGAAGAAAGAAAATGCGTGAACTTGGAGATAAAAGAACCATCAGATAGGAACTTTTTGCTTGTATTATCACTCTTTTTGTACTGGCCCCACCAGCACCAACTCTGCTTGTCTCCACCCTAGATCCCTAACTTTTCTCAGTTCAGGTGAAAATATTGCCTGAAACATTATGTCTGTTCTCTCCCCATGGATGCTGCCCGATCTGCTGAATATTTCCAACATTTTATTTCACTCCAACATATTGGGTCTGTGGTCATGTATGAGAAAGTGTTATTTCTCTGCTGTTGTGATGACCTTTAAACTGAGCACAGTTATGAGAAGAGAACGAGACTACGACTGTAGCAGGAAGATAGCCATTATAAAGAGGTGAGAGGGAGAGGTCAGGTAGGGCCTGGTTGGTGACAGGTGACATCAAGTGAGGTGGGGGATGCTGGGCTGATGGAGCCAGGTGGGGTAGGAGGAGGTAGAAGGTAGAGACAGAGGCTAGAAGGTAATAAGTCCTTATGTAGAGTCTCGACCCATATTGCTTAGTCTCCACAGCTGCTGCCTCACCTGTTGAGTTCCTCTAGCAGCTAGTTTTTTGCTCCAGATTCCAGCATCTGCAGTCTTGTATATCCCCGAAATACTTTCTGCAGAATTATCCTGGCGGCAGGAGAACTTACTCTGTCCATACCATGAAGGATTTTCTCCATATATTATTTGACCAGAAGTATTAGTTTAGTTTCACTGTAATCCACATTATAAAAACCATATCTATGGATCAGGAAGACAAGTCACTACATTTTGATTCTATCATATAGTCACATTGTTCCCCACTCTCAACACTGCAGCAATGAAATTATTATCTTTTTATTAATAACATAGAGAATACAAACAGCATAGTGAAAGAAAAGGCCCTTCAGTTCATCGTGTCTGCGATGACTGTGATGTCAATCTAATCCCACCTGCTTGCTCATGATCAGTATCCCTCCATTCCCTGCCTGTTCATGAGTCTGCATAAATGCCTCTTAAACATTTCCATTAAGAATCAGAATCAGAATTAGAATCAGAATCAAGTTTATTATCACTGTCTTATATAACGTGAAATTTGTTGTTTTGCAGCAGCAGTACAGTGCAAAAGCATAAAATTACTATAAATTACGAAATAAACAAATAGTGCAAAAAAGAAATGAATAATGAGGGAGTGTTCATAGGTTTGTGGACCATTCAGAAATCTGAATCATTGAGTGTGGGTCTTCAGGCTCTTGTACCTCCTCCCAGATGGTAGTAACGTGAAGAGGGCATGTCCCAGATGGTGAGGTTCCTTAATGATGGATGCAGCCTTCTTGATGCACTGCCTCTTGAAGTTGTCCTTGATGGTGGGGAGGGTTGTGCCCGTGATGGAGCTGGCTGAGTCTACAACCCTCTGCAGCCTCTTGTGATCCTGTGCATTGGAGCCTCCATATCAGGCAGCGAAGCAACCAGTCAGAATGCTCTCCACCTTACATGTATAGAAATTTGCAAGTCTTCGGTGACATACCAAATCTCCTCCAACTCCTAATAACTAGAGCCACTGGCATGTCTTCTTCGTGATTGTGTCAATGTGTTGGGCCCAGGACAGATCCTCAGAGATGTTGACACCCAGGAACTTAAAGCTGCTCGCCCTTTCCACCGTTGACCCCTCAATGAGAACTGGTGCGTTTGTATCCACCACTTGCCCTGGCGGTGTTTTCCATGCACCTACCACCGTTGGTGTAGAAAAACTTGCCTCACATATCTCCTTCAAACTTTCTCCCTCTGATATTTGACATTTTCACCCTGAGAAGAAGCCTCTGACTATCTGCCCTGTATATACCCCTCATAATTTTATATACTTCTATCAGGTCTCCCCTCATCTCCGATGCTCCAGCAAAAACAACCCATGTTTGTCCAACCTCTCCTGATGGTTAACACAGTCCAATTCAGACAACATCTGGTAAACCAGCTCTGCACTCCCTCCAAAGCCTCCACATCTTTCCTGCAATGTGGCAACCAGAATTGCACACAATACTCCAAATGTGGCCTAACCAAAGTTTTATACAGCTGCGACATGACTTTCCGACTTTTATATCCAATGACCCGACCGATGAAGTCAAACACGCTGCACACCTTCTTTACCACCCTTGTGTCACTTACACGGAGCCACGAACATGCTCCTCAAGATCTCCTTGTACATCAATCGTTCTAAGAGTCCTGCCATTTACTGAATATTTACCTCTCTCATCTGACCCAAAGTGCATAATCTTGTACTTCTCAGAATTAAACTCTATCTGCCATTCCTCTGCCCGAATTTCCAACAGATTTATATCTTGCAGTATCCTATGGCAACCTTCTTCAACTCTGTCATCTTCATCTGTGTCATCTTCAAACTTACTAACCAAACCACCTATGTTTTCATCCAGATCATTTATATAAACTCACAAACAACAAAGGTCCCAACACAGATCCTTGTGGAACACTACTGGTCAAAGACCTACAGTCTGAATGAAACCCCTCCACCATGACCAACTGTCTTCTATGACTAAGCCAATTTTGTATCCAACTTACCAATTTAGCATGGAGCTCATGTAACTTAGTCTTCTGGACCAGCCTACCCTGAAGGACCTTGTCGAGTATTTTACTAATGTACATGTAGACAACATCCGCTGCCCTACCCTCATTTATCATCTTCATCACTTCCTCAAAAAACACAATCTAATGTATGAGACTGGACCTCCCCCGCATAAAGCCATGCTGACTTTCTCCAATAAGTCCATTCTTTTCTAAATAAGAGTAAATCCTGTCCCTAAACCTGTAAGTGAAGAGAAAATTAACAAAAATAATGAAAAAGAAATTTCATGAGCACCAGCTGTGATTAGTCTCTCTTGGTGTCTCCAAATTGAACTCCAGACAAGCATTAAACACTAAATTCTTCTGAAAAATGGAGCACTGAAAGACATCAAGGTAAATCATGTAACTAAATCTCCACTCAATTAGGAGTAATTCAAAGAGCTAAGTTTCAAAAAGACATGAGCCATGTTTTTGGAAGTAATGAAATTCTATTGAGATATTCTTCATTTCTAAACAACAGAGTGGGAGCTGGAAAAGCCCTTCCATCACATTTACATCATTTATTGATGTTTGATAGGATAACAATTCAGTCCCTTTTTTGTTTGAGCACTTTCCTCTGATTGCTATGCTTGCAAGTATGAAGTGATTATCTTATGCATCACATTTAACATCTAATAGTTTTTTGTTTACATTGGTCCCAGAAGAGAAATAAAACCCTGGTGTATTAGTCTTATTGAAGAAATTCCTTTTTAATGACAGGAGGTATTATGGTTATTAACATGAATAATACAGCCACCACTTAGGCATGAAGTATCAGCCACAAAAGCCTTATATTCATGTGTATCATGGATAACATATGAAGTTAAAAGAACTCTGCACTAACAATCTACCTCCATGATTATGAGCAGATCTGTACCATATTTAGTATTACCAATCAACCACAACCACTCCATAGGATACCCTGAAAGAGTTTATCAGTGAAAGGAATGATTGATCCGATATCTATATGCAGTAATTTTGTGAATTAATTTCCAAGCCATTTTCCTAATTAAGATTTCTAGAAAAAAATGTAAATAAATTATTTTGGAAGAAAGAATTTTAAATAAATATTAATCGATGGATGTTTTCATTAAATAAAAATAGAAAATGCTAGAAACATTCAGCAGATCAGATAGCATCTGTGGAAAGAGAAACAGAGTTGACATTTCACTTCAAAGACTTTATCAGAGAAAACGGGTTAATTTTAAATTACGGTGAGAGTTGGTGAGGGATAGATAGGGCAAAGAATGATAGGGTGAGGTCAGGTTTGCCATGGCTGTGAACTAATATGGGCAGCAAGCAAAAGATAACACAGACAGACGCCTAAAATCTGTGAGACGAAGGCTGCCAGTGAGAGAAAATACAAGCAAAACATTATTAAAGCCGCAAAATGTGGACTTATAGGGTCCAAAGGGTGAACAAAGTGAAGTGACCAATCCGGCAATGCTATAACTGTAGAATTCACAGTAACTCTTTCCACCAATGGAGTTAGGGACTGTTTCATCCTGTCCAATGTTCTCACGATTTTAACATGTCTGTCAGGCATCCTTAATATCTTTGTTTTTCTAAAGCATATCTTTCCAGACATCTGCAAACACTCAGTTCTAGTACCATCCCTGTATTTTCTCGATCTTTTTCAGTGCTTCTATGTCCTGTTTAAATATTTTAAAAAAACTGAAATGGGCACAGTAACTGCCTATGGAGCAACGAGGAACCTCTGAATTTAAACACAACTCTCATAATTCTGCAGTTGTTCAGGATCATGATATAAGCATTTGGTTCCCCTAATGATAAATTATTCCAGCCTGCTTTATCGATTAGAGAAAATAAAAGCTTCTGGTTGATTCGCTGCCTTCTATGAACTCTAACCTAAATGCACCTAATGTACTTTGATATATTCGCAATATCAACAATAGCTTGTATTTATAAATCACTTTCAATGTTGTACTGTTACCCCAAGTGGTAATGTATGCAGCTGTATAAAACTTTGGTTATGCAGTATTTGGAGCATTGTGTTCACTTCTGGTCATCCCATTACAGGAAGGATGTGGAGGCATTGGAGAGGGTGCAAAGGGCTTTCACCAGAATGCTGCCTGGATTAGAGAATATTAGCTATAAGGAGAGGTTGGACAGACTTGAATTGTTTTTTTCTGGAGCTTCTGAGGCTGAGGGGGAGATCTGATAGAAGTTTACAAAATTATGAGAGACAGAGATAGGGTAGATCGTCAGAGTCTCTTTCTCAGTGTAGAAATGTCAAATAGTGGAGGGCATAGCTTTAAGGCGAGACAGGGAAATTTTAAGGGAGGAGGGTGCGGCAGGTTTTTTACACAGAGGGTGTTAAGTGGCCTGGATCACACTGCCAGGGGTAGTGGTGGAAGCAGACATGATAGTGGTGTCTAAGAGGCTTTTAGACAAACATGAACGTGAAGGGAACAGAGGAATGTGGATCACGTGCAGGCAGATGGGATCCGTTACAATTGGCATCACGGTCGGCACAGATATAGTGGGCCGAAGGGCCTGTTACTGTGCTGTACTGTTCCATGTTCTATGTTCTAATGCAACATACAACATAAGAAAGGTAACTAGAAATAAAGACCTGTGCCTAAAACCTGGATCCAAATGCTCATAAACTTTACCTGTGATTTAAACAAGGAAACTGAATTTGTGCAAGTTAAGTTGGTTTAACAGTCACTGTGGGCTGATTAACAACCAATGAGAACTTCAGTGATACCTTCCTCTTTCCTTATTCCATTGGTTTAGGTTATTTTGGCTTTTATTCCTTTTAACTAGGTTATGACTGAGTGACACAGATAATCTTTCAAATTTAATCCTTTCATAATTGTTTGTAGAGTGTTAGACACAAATATTAACCCTTCTTGGTTAGTCACATGCTCAATTTAATGATGATATAATAAAACACGTTACCTAATGAAAAGAACTCCACTGCAGTAGCTTTTTTTCACTGTCTTAACTGCTTATTTTATTCTAATAATGAAAAGGAATTCAAGTCTTTCTCATTCTATAAATGAGTCAAGACAATCTTGAAAAATATATTTTTTGCTTGCTTTATTTATTATATTTATTACCAAACCTGAGTGAAGATGTAGTTCTGGGAAAAGTCAAGCCTCAAAAAATTGATACAATTAGGAAGATGGAGGTATTCCGTGATATTCTTTCAAATAACCTTGTCAAGCTCAATTAAAACATTTTGTGAAGCTTCATTTAAAACAAGTTATTAATAAGAGTGAGGGCTCAGAACAGATCAGATTAGTTTATTGTCATATACGTACACCAGGGTGCAATGAAATTCCTTACTTGCATGAAGCTCACAGAGTAAATAGATGATAGTAATAAGTACAACAATAAATACAGTGACAGACACAAAACAACAGAATGGTGCATAGATAGTAGTGTAATCTGAAGCAGTGCAAAAAGAAATGCTAAGGTGAGTATAATGGTATAACCAAGAGAGGTAGAATTAAGATTCTGAGAAGGTGGTAGCGCCACCAGGAAGGTAGTCTGATATAGTGGGGAAGAAGCTGTTCTTAAGTCTGGTCGTCCAGGCTTTCAAGCTCATGTATCTTCTCTGAGAAGACAGAAGAGAGAAAAGGGAATGGCCAGGGTGGCAGGCATCCTTAACGATACTATTAGCCTTCCTGAAGCAACACAGTGTGAAGATATACTGGTTGGAAGGAAGTGACAAACCTGTGATGGACTAGGCAGTGTTGACCACTCTGCAGGTTCCATCGGTCCAGAGCAGAGCTGTTGCCATTCCAGGCTGAGATGGAACCCATGAGAATACTTTCTATTGTGCATCTGTGGAAGCTCAAGAGAATCATCGTGGACAAGCTGAATCTTCTCAGATGCTCATGAAATACATACGCTAAGACGTTTTCTTGATCACCACATCAGTATGCAGGGACTAGGTAAGGTTGCTGGAGATAAGGATGCCAAAGAGCAAGAAGCTGTCGACCATCTCTACTGCAGTTTGGTTGATAAGGATAGGGTTGCGCTCACCCCCTTGCTTCCTTAGGTCAACAACCAACTCTTTCATCTTGCTGACGTCAAGGACTAGCTTGTTGTTCTGACACTATGACGTGAGGTTCACGATATTTTTCCTGTACTCCGTATCATCATATTTGTTGATTCAGCCTATAACAGTGGTGTCATCAGCAAACTTAAAGAATAAAATAGATATTAAAAATCTGCAATTTCTGGTTAAGCTTATATCTAGATTTGGAGAGAGTTCCACACCATTCCTCAAATTTATTCACCCATCCATCCGTGGAAAAGCCAATCTTGGCACCAAGGTATTTCTCTAATGTCCTGCAGTCTGAAAAGGATAGTAAGAAGTGACAGAGGTTTGCAATCTGGAATGAATGCAAGCTGGATGATAGATTGCCATGTCCTTCACCAACATCCTAGGGATCAGCATTGACCAGAATTTCAATGGAACTGGCTACGTAAATACTAATAGGTTAGCTTTTCTTCAACAAGCAGCTCATCTCCTGACTCCCATTAACTTTCCACTGCTGACAAAGAGTAAGTCAGGAGTGTGATAGAAGATTGCAGTGACAATCTATCAGCTTAACATCCACTCCCGTTCCACTGTGATTGTAGTGTGTATTGTCTACAGGATGCATTGTAGAATACACCAAACCTGCACCCTCCATTACCTGGAAGGACATGGAAAACACCTTCCAGTTTCCCACCATTTTGTACATTATCCTGACATGTGCGTTCTGCACTAGTGGGCAGGCTGGTTGAGATCTTATTGAAGCCTGAACTCTGCTGTAGGTGAAAGTAACATAGTACTACCTTTAAGCAAGAAGGGCAGCTTGTGAGGCAGCGCTAGTGGTGGAAAAATTATTAGAAAAAATTCTGATGCAAGGAATTACTCTACATTTCAAAAGGTAGAGATTAATCAAAGATAGTCAGTATGGTTTTGTCAAGGGGGATCAATTTAATTGAACTTTTCAAAGTGCTAACAACATGTATTGATAAGGGCAGTGTAGTTGATGTATTCTACCATGACTTCAGTAAGGCCTTGGACAAGGTCCTGCGTGGGAGAATGGTCCAAATGGTTAGAACTATTGGGATCCAGGCCAAGTTGGCAAATTGGATCCAAAATTGGCTTGGTAGTGGGAGACAGAGGGTGATGATGGAGGGTTGCTTTGGTGACTGGAAGTCTGTTACAAGTGGAGTACCACTGTTATCAGTACTGGGATCCTTTCTGCTTGTTATGTACATTAATGATTTGGATATGAATGTAGGGGGCCTGATTAGTAGATTTATAGACAACACAAAATTTGGTGGTGTCATTGATGGTGAAAAGGATAGTCATAGGCTCCAAGGTGATATTGATCTGTTGGTAAAACGGGCAGAACAATGGCAGAAGTTAATCCTGATAAGTGCAAAGTGATGCACTTTGAGAGGACTAATAAAGGTAGTATGTACACAATGAATGATAGAGCCTTAAGAATTATTGAGGAACAAGTCCAAAAATCCCTGAAGGTGCAGCACATGTAGATAAAGTGGTGAAGAAGTCATACTAGATATTTGCCTTCATTAACCAGGGCATAGAATTTCAAAGCAAGGAGATTATGGTACAGATTTATAAACCACTGATTATTCCACAGCTGCAGTACCATGTGCAGTTCAGTCACCACACTATAGGAAAGATGTAATTGCACCAGATAGAGTGCAGAGGACTTTCCCGAAAAGTTGGCTGTTTATTTCTCTCCATAGATGCTGCCTGACCTGTTGAGTGCCTCCAGCACTTTTTGTGTATTGCTTCAGATTCTAGCATCTGAAGAATTTCTTGTGTCACCTCATTATTCCTTCTGTTTTGCACTATTTATTAATTTTGTATTTTAGAGTAATTTTATGTCTTTGTACTGTACTACTGCAGCAAAACAACAAATTTCACATCATATAAGACAGTGATAATAAACCTGATTCTGATTCTGGTTTTGAAAATAAACCTTTGGTGCTTGAAATGGACTCGGGTCCTGTGTGATTTTTTTTCATCGCTCATTTCCACTAACAGTGATAGAAGTAAAAAAGGGAGATACATGTGCTTTAGAGTCTTTCAGGGATGGACAACAATGCATAATAGGCAATTTACTCAATGGCATAAACACAATACTGCCTGCAGCTCCACCACGTAAAACGTGCACAGGAAGGATGAGTGCGGAACCAGTGACCTGCTGAGTTCCTCCAGCATTTTGCATCTGTTGCTCCAGATTCCAGCATCTGCAGAATCTCTTGTGTCTCTGACTTTCAACAGGATGTTGTCTGAGATGGAGTGTTTCATTTATGAAGCGAGACTAACAGGCTGGCTTTATTTTCCTTGGTGCAGAGGAAGTTGAGCGGAGACTGATTGAAGTATACATTATTATGGTAGGAAATTGCCCCTATAGCAGAGGTATCTAAAACTAAAGGACATAGGTTTAGGGGTAATAGATTCAGAGGGGATCTGAGGAAGAACTCTTGTATCCAGAGGGTGGTTGAAAACTGGAATGGACTATCTGAGTGGATGGTGCAGGCAGGTGCTCTCACAACACTTAAAAAGTATCTAGATGAGCACTTGAATCATCAATGCACAGAAGGCTACAAAGCAAGGGTAGGGAAATGGAATTAGTACAGATAGTTACTTACTGGTGGGCACTGTCATGGTCATAGAGCCATCCAGTACAGAAACCAGCACTTCAGCCTGTCATGTTCATGTCAACCATCAACTATCTATCTATACTAATCTCATTTACCAGCACTTTGTCTGTCACCTTTTGTGCCTTGAACACTAAAGGTGGCTATTCAGCTTTGAAGGTCACTGTTGCAGACATGAAGTTCAAGATCACAGTTTATGAAACAGTTCACAAAATGACCAAAAAAACTGAAAGAATACCAAGTTGGATGTGATGAAAAAATTAACCCCTCCATCTTTTGAAGCATAGAATCGGATAGTCTGTTTTGAGTTGTACACTGGGTGCAGCTCATTGGATCCTTTGGATTTATTATTGTTCAAGTATATCATTTTCTCTTCTACTATTTTTTGACTAATATTTTTTTCAGTTCCTTATTCTTGCTAGATCTTTGATTCTCTAATATATTTGTTAGCATTTGTGTGCCATCTTCCATGAAAACAGATACAAATTAGTAGTTTAATTTATCTGCGTTTTCTTTATTTTCCATTATAACTACTCCTGCCTTTGTCTGTAAGGGGCCCACATTTGCCCTAACTAGTCATCTCCTTTTTACTTACCTGCAGAAACTGTTAGCGTTGTTTTTATGGTTCTCATCATCTACACTCATACTCTATCTTGCCCTTCATTATTAATTCTTTGGCCTTACTTTGCTGAAAAGCTCCCAATCCTCAAGCTGACTGTTGTTTCTCAAAGCCTCTTCCTTTGCTTTAAAACTATTTTATTTTTTTCTTATTAGCCACAGATGAATGACTTTTCCTTTGTGTTTTTGTTCCTTAAAGAAAGATTTTTCTTTCACAACTTGGACATTATTCCTCTAAATGTTAACGATCTTTATGTCCTCCAGTATGTTCTCCAAATTAACTATCGTCAACTCTTCTCTTATACCTCCACAGTTTCTTTTGTTTAGATTTAAATTCCCAGTTTCCAACAAACATCTTTTTTGAACACAATGCAAAATTTTGTCATATTATAGCTACCCTTCCCAAAAGTCCCCTTTACAATAAGTTAATCAATCAATCCTGTTGCACACCGCAAACAAGATCCAAAATAGCTTTTGACCTAGTTGGTTGCTCAACATATTGATCCAAAAAAACACAATGAAGGCTTCAATCTTAAAGACAACTGTGTTTTGCCCAATTTATCAAAATATATTTGAAAGTTTGAGCAGGCAAAGCTTGCTGGTAGGTACTGCTCCTCTCCCTCCTGATACTATTACTCCTGGATTTAATCTGAATCCAACTGTTTGGGTTAATACTGTTCAAGGGTCACAAAGCAATGTTACTTTAAAAGTTTTCATACTTATAAATATTGCACAACTGCCTACCTTCTATTCCCTTTGACACATCCTTCTCTTTAACTTTAAACATTATTCTCATGCATAACTCTCTTTAATCCTCCAGATTACTTGGAGGAATCTGATCCTAATTGCACATGATCAATCCTGTTCCACAGTTTGCCTCAAGTTGCTAAGGTTTACCCTGAATCATGCCCATGACACTGATACACTGATCTCTGGAATTTTTGCCTGCATATTCTTGCCATACATACACACGCGCATACACACACGCGCACACGTACACACACACACACACACACACACACACACACACACACACACACACACATATTCTCTCTCTCTCTCTCTCTCTCTCTCTAAGTCTGCAAAATGGTTCCTTCCCACTCTTCAGTTAGTAAAATAATGTATTGGAATGTCATCCTTATTGAACATTATTAGGCAAAGCTGGTGCCCATGGTGCCCACCAAGTTAGTCCCATTTGCTAGCTTTTGGCCCTTATCCATCTAAACCCTCCCTATCCATGTACCTGTCCAACTGTCTTTCAAATGTTGTTAATGTACCTGCCTCAACTACTTTCTTCCTCTGGCAGCTCATTCCATATACACACCACCCTGTGCATGAAGAGGTTTCCCCTCAAAGCCCTTTTAAATTGTTCACCTCTCACTTAAACCTGTGATCTCTAGTTTTTAGTTCCCATTCCCTGAGAAAAAGACTATATGTGTTCACCCTATCTATACTCCTTATGATTTTATACACCTCTGTAAGGTCACCCCTCAGTTTCCTATGTTCCAAGGAATAAAGTCCTAGCCACCCAACTTCTCACCATAACTCAGGCCCTCGAGTCCTGACAGCATCCTTGTAAATCTTCTCTGCACCTGTTTAATGACGTCTTTCCTATAACAGGGTGATCAAGTCTCTAAGTGCAGTCTCACCAACATTGTGTACAGCTGCAACATAATGTCTCAACTCCTATGCTCAATGGAGACACAAGAGACTGCAGATGCTGAAATCTGGAGCAACACACAAAACACTGGAGCAACTCAGCAGGTCAGGAAGCATCTATGGAGGGAAATGGACAGTTGATGTTTCAGGTCAAGACCCTACAAAGACTCCCAATACAAAACATCAACTGTGCATTTCCCTCCGTAGATGCTGCCTGACCTGATGAGTTCCTCAAGCATTTTGTGTGTTGCTCCTATACTCAATGTCCTGACTGATGAAGGCCAACATGCCAAATGCCTTCTTCACTCCCCTGTCTACCTGTGATGTCACTTTCAACAAACAATGTGGTTGTATTCCTAGGTCCCTCTGTTCCACAACACTCCCCAGGGCCCAACCATTCACTACATGTCCTACCCTGGCTTGACTTCCCAAAATGCAAAAGTTCTGGGTTTAATAGGATTTTTGAGAATGAATTTTGCTCCACAGACATTTGAGTGGTAACATCTCAAGGGCATTTAGGCATAAGCATGAAATTGAGGAAACCATAATTGTAACATGTGCTTTAAGAACAGTGAAAAGACAAATAATTTGATTAAAACAAACATTTTATTGTGTTATCCGATAACTGACTCAGGTTAATATAATACATTATATTTGTTCCTCTGTATGAATAAATTTTTCTGAATGCATTTCATTTCAACCTGTTTTTAAAAAGTCCCGTCACTTCCTCACATTATGATGGAACATGAAGCTTGGTAAATTTTTATGAATGAAGGTCATGAAATTGCCTTTATAGTAGTCATCTGACCCCATTAATGTTGGTTTACTTTAAGTTAAACATATTCCACTGAAGGCTTATCCATTGGAACCTCTACCAAGTAGTTGGTGTACTGACTCCTCAGGGAATAAATTGCTTTTAAATTTTTTCATATTTTCAACCTATTCCTTCTCCTATTCTCCAAAACCTCACGTATTAAATTTTGCATCTTCCTTTTCTTTCACTATCCTTTCTCTGTCACTGGCAAATGAGAGCAAATAAATCACAATGATCAAAATTTACAAAAAAAACAGAAATGCTGGAAGAACTCATCATCTGTGGAAAGAGAAACCAGTTTACGTTTAGAGGCACGGACCATTAACTGGTTTCTCTTTCCACAGATACTGAGTTCTTCCAGCATTCCTGTGCTTATTTCAGATTCCAACAGATGCTGTTTTACATATGTTTTTAGATCACAGTGATCAATTGGATCATAGCCAGTACATGAAACATTCTTATCCAAAAATGTATCTCAGTTGTGGCCCAATAATTTCATAATGGCTCCCATCATGGGATCATTCTGATATCTGCTCTATCTTTCCCCATTCCACTTTGCCTTTGATTTAATTCCTACAACATAAACTGAGTAACATCAAGGCCATTCATTAGTTTAATTATTTTAACTTGAACTTTGGATTCAAGTAAATCTGTATTTTAGCCAAGTTTTCTGTTATATTAGCCATATTAAATTTAGAAGTCAATCAGAATAATCCAAACACGATTTTTTTCCCTGGTGGTGAAGGTTGCAGATTCTACATCCTATTAATATCACATGAGCAGGCTTAATACAAAAAGTTAGTTTTGGTTATTTTCTAATACAAAGAATTATACAGTTGTGGTTAAACAATACTTTCCATTCCTTTCATGGAAAAGTTGGAAATTCCATATCTCACTGACGTAGATTGCCCCTGGAGGACCCACATTCTGATCCTTAATGATCAAAAAGTCTGTGGGGACACATTACCACTTCTCTCACTTTTTGACATCCCACCAAATCTGTGGGAATACCTCTGTACACTTCACTTCTGTTGGCATTATGGGCCACATGGGAACATTCTTTCAATGTGCTGTTATTATTTGCATTCATTGCAATACATGTGCAAGAATTTCTGCTTTATTCAGAGGAAGTCTGTGGTGGTTTGGAGTTATAAGACAAAATCTCAACACTGTCCACAAAACTATTATTAGCAGAATTATCATATGGGATTGACTACTGAGCTTTAATCACATACTCACATCAGGTTACATTTGATAATCTGTCAACTGAATTAAATGTTCATTATGAATCCAATTAGATACATATTCCTCCTCCATTTTCTTTAAATTATTGTGGCTTTGCTCTCCCAACCAACTCCCATACATCATACACCCTTCATTTTGTGCTGCCTCGAAGCTGGCATTTCAATCCTCCTTAATGAGCTGATTCACTTGTCCAACAGGAACAAGCATAGAATCAGTACATTTTGCTAAATAGAGTCATTATTAGGTCCTTATACCATTGTTGTTGCATTAAATGATTTGCTGTAAAATACTTTAGATTTTCTGCTTTGTTTTCTTTCATTCAGTATTTATCATTACTAAATCTAATCTAATATAAACCATTCCTTCCTGCCATAGACTCCTATCATGAATCAGATTCAATCTCCCTCGTGGGTTCTGAGTCACGACTATTGTAATAGGTGGACTTTGCCTTTTTTTCCAATTCTTTGTACTGATCTTCCATATCGTTGGATCTCTATGAACCTCGAGTTCATCTAAAAGCCTTTAACTAATTGTGGATCATATTTCCATATATTTAGGACCAGATTGGTCATATTACCATTTGGTTCAAATTCAAAATAAATGGAAGCATTCTGATAAAATAGGTTTTGATAGAAAATCAAGTTGGGTGGGACCAATAGCAACCCATTTTGGGGTCTGGCATTTGCTTTGTGCACTCTAGAAATCTTTATTGGTTTAGATCAGGTGTTTTCTTTTGCTGCTTTTGACAATATATTATTATAGATTGATGATTTAATTCATTTTATATTCTTTCACAGTCATCCATCGAAACAGGCCATTCGGCCCATCATGCCCAAGTGAACCATCAAGAGCCCATCAATACTAATCTCATTTACCAGCTCCATAGCCTTCTATGCCTTGGGTGACTCAAGTATTCATCCTGATACTTCTAAAATGTTGGGAAAGTCCCTGCTTCCAATGTCTTTACAGATTGCAACCACTCTGGTTGATTTTGTTTTCCTCAGATCCTCCTTTACTCCTCACCTTCAACCTATGTTCTCTCATTTTAGACCTCTCTGTTATGGGGAAAAGTGTCCTTCTATCTGCTCTATCTATGCCCTTCATAACTGTGTATACTTTTATCAGGTTCCCCCTTGGCTTCCTCCACCCCAAGGAAAATGAACCCAGCTCTGCTATTTGACATAAATGAAATGTCCCAGGCAACATCCTGGTGTATCTCCACTGCACCCTCTCCAATGCAACCACTTCCTTCCTATAGTATGGAGACCAGAAATTCACACAATAAGCCAGCTGTGGTCTAACCAATGTTCAATAAAGTTTTACCTTAACCTCCATTCCCGTATATTCTATGCCCTGGCTAGTGAAAGAAAGCATCCCATATTGCCACCTTTTCCACTCAACCTATCTATTCTGCCACCTTCAGGGATCCTTAGACTTGTATGCAAAGGTCTGTCTGTTCCTCAATACTCCATTGAGCGCTACCATTCATGATCTATTTCCTATCTTTATTAGACCTCCCAAAATGCATTGGCTCTGATTTATTAGGATTAAATTCTATCTGCCATTGCTCTGCCCAACTTACCAGCAGATTAATATTGTTCTGTAACCAAAGACCACCTTCCACACAATAATCAACACCACTAATTTCTTGGTACTTTATTCCCAAACACAGAATGCTTGTAATCTTATGTACCCTCTCATTACTTATTCCAATTCAGCCAACAGTAGACGATATGGTCACTCACAGTATGATTGGTTTCGCACAGTTTTATCGATGTTACTGGTTCCACATTCATCCTTCCTGTGCACGTTTTACATGGTGGAGCTGCAGGCAGTATTGTGTTTATGCCATTGAGTAAGTTGCCTGTTATGCATTGTTGTCCATCCCTGGAAGACTCTAAACCACATTTATCTCCCTTCTTTACTTCTCTCACTGTTAGTGGAAATCACACAGGACCCGAGTCCATTTCAAGCACCAAAGGTTTATTTTCAAAATCAGAATCAGAATCAGGTTTATTATCACTGTCTTATATGATGTGAAATTTGTTGTTTTGCCGCAGCAGTACAGTGCAAAGACATAAAATTACTCAAAAATACAAAATAAATAAATAGTGCAAAACAGAAAGAATAATGAGGTGACAGAAGAAATTCTGCAGATGCTGGAATCTGGAGCAATATACAAAAAGTGCTGGAGGAACTCAGCAGGTCAGGCAGCATCTATGGAGGGAAATAAACTGTCGATGTTTTGGGCCGAGACCCTTCATCAGAACGGGAAAGGAAGAGGGAAGAAGCCAAAATAAGAAGGTGGGTGGAGGGGTTGGAGAACCCGCAGACGGGATAGGTGAGTTCAGGTGATAGGCGAGTCCAGGTGAGAGGGGAAGGTAGGAGAGGGAGAGAAGATGTAATAAGCTGAGAGGTGATAAGTAGAAGAGGCAAAGGGCTGAAGAAGAATGAATCCGGTAGGAGAGGGCAGTGGACCATGAAATTAAGGATAGGGGAGGGGAGGAGAGGAAATGGGCATCAAGGTGGGGGAGGGGAGCCATGGGAATAAGGGACGACAAAGGAGTTGGGAGGGGGAGAAAAAGAAAGGGTGGGGTTACCGGAAGTTAGAGAAATCAATGTTGAGGCTGTCAGGTTGGAGACTCACAAGGCAGAATATGAGGTGTTGTTCCACCAGCCTGCATCTAGCCTCAACGTGGCAGTAGAGGAGGCCATGGATAGACATGTCAGTATGGGAGTGGGATGTTGAATTGAAGTGGGTAGCCACTGGGAGGTCTTGGCTGTTGCGGCAGATGGAGCAAAGGTGCTCGACGGAGCAGTCACCCAATCTGCGTCGGGTCTCACCGATGTACAGGAGGCCGCACCAGGAGCACCAGATGCAATAAATGACTCCCTCGCTGTCATGGATCATTTGGAAATTTGATGATGGAGGGGAAGAAGCTGAATTGTTGAGTGTGGGTCTTCAGGCTCCTGTACCTCCTCTTGACCTTTCTCATGACCAGTGCTAAAAATCTCAGGCAACCAAATTCTCAGAACAAAGGGAAATATTGATTACTATACCTTTGAACAGTCCTTCCCAGTTTATTACAAACCAATAATGTTAACAATTGATTGCATACATTATAAGCAGACTCTAATGGTGTTTTTACAAAAATAATGGGATGGTTCTATGATCTCATGGACAACTGATAGACAGCTCTTGGGTCTATCCCTGATGTTTACCAGGCACCTTGTTCATTAGTCACTGAGTAAGAACAATAGCCCTGCATTCTATGTCCTTGTATATCCAGCTCAAACTGTTTCAGTGCTAATAATGGAGGCCTAGCTAAGCAGTTCTGTCCATGAGAGCTCATAAATAGAATGTTGTCAAGTCCAACAATAACTAGTCATTTCTTCATTTTGTAATACAATATGTGACAATCATCTATCTTGTAACATATCTACCTATACACTTCTACTTGTCTAATTCTTGCAATGCTGCTTTCACCCTGGCCACTCCTAACAATCACTTTTACCAAAATACAGTTGCCTCCTTTTATCCTTTCCCCAGAGATGCTTTGCTGTTCAAAGAATGTGCAAAGTACAATTCCTTGGAGAATGTTCTAAATTTCATCATTTTCTTCTGGCAAGTGACTGTTGATGAGTATCAATTAACTTCAGAGATCACACTTTCAAACCACAGGATTCACAAGAGAAACACCAAAATTCTCTCCTTCTATTTTCTGTAGAATAAAATGCAAGATCAAGTTTGTTGGCCTGTATTATATTATCTGGATTATGATCAGATTAATTGAAAGAGTAATTTATTTTCTTACAAAATTTATTTCCTTGCCCTTGGCTTTAAGAGGCTTCTGTTATATTTCAGGTTGTCGCCCTGGTGTCATTTGGATTCTCTTCTTCCCAGTTGGCACCTTCTGTGCTATTTTCTGAGGGAATAGGATTGGTACTGGTTCCTCTAGACTGTCCCTTCAGGGCTATTACCTTGAGTATTCTCTCATTTTCCATTGTCCACCATCTTATCATACTTATGATAGAACTTTTGTTTTCTGTTTTTATTTTAACACAGTTTCATCTCATTGATATTAAACCATTTTATCTTCTGGATAATTGTTCTGTAATGCAATAGGCTAACTTTCTGTATGATATTTTATGGTTTTATACAGCAGGTCAAATACTCTGAGTATAATTCAAAACCATCATCTGATCCTCTCTGTATCATTCCTGGGGTTTGTGTGGCTCTATATTTTTTTCTATTGGCTTGATGGTTTTTGCCAATATTCCCTGCAGCATATCTATAAAATTATTTCAACTGTTTCTTCAGCTCTCTCATATCAGTTATTTCATTCTCCTTTTATTCATTTAGAACAAGTTCTAGATTCCCATGAGGATCCAATGCTTCCCAAAGATCATAAGAGTACTAAAATATATAGGCATGTAAATATAGGATGCATCTACCAACATTCTCTTGATTATAGATTGGTTTTTGCAGATTGGGAGGTAAGATAAAATCTTTATTAGTCACATGTACATTGAAACACAGAGTGAAATACATCTTTTGCATAGTGATTCTGGGGGGCAGCCCACAAGTGTCGCCACACTTCCGGCGCCAACATAGCATGCCCATAACTTCCTAACCTGTATGTCTTTGGAATGTGGGAGGAAACCAGAGCACCTGGAGGAAACCCACACAGAGACGGGGAGAATGTACAAACTCCTTACAGACAGTGGCCGGAAATATAACCTCACTATTTGAAAATGAAGAAGGAGAGAAAACATGAAATTGCTGGATGTCAGTAGTAGGGAAAATATCAGAATCTATTATAAAGGATGTGACAACAGGATAGTTAGTAAATATCAACAGGAACAGACAAAGTCAACATGAATTTAAGAAAGGGAAATCATGTTTGAAAAAAACTACTGTTTTTTTTGTGGATACAGCTGGCAGAATGGAAAAAGGCAAACCAAGGGGTGCAGTGAATTTAGATTTTGAGAAAGTCTTTCATAAAGTTCCACATAAAAAAGGTCAGTTTGCAAAATTAAAGTTATTCTCCTAATAATCACCAACTCTGATATTCATCAGCAGGCATCCTCACTTCTAGAGTTGTCACAAACCAGCAACAAAAGAAACACACTGAGCATGATTTAGTGTTAAAAACTATTTTATTAATCACTACTTATGATAATACGTAAAATAAAAGTAAAAATGTTAGTATGTTAGAATTCAAAAATGTTAAACCTCGAACGTTAACCCCAAAACTAAACTCTTCGTGTGTGTGTGTGACAAAGTCCAAAACTCCCAGTTCCGGAATGGTTCTTAAAGTTCAGTTCCGCAAGCCATAAGGTGAAACATGAGCAAGGGCTTCTTCAACAACCGCCGTTGTCTGAAGATAAGATGTAGATGTAGAAAAACATAGAGAGAGTACATACGAAATCCAAATGTTCCACGATGGAACCCAAACGACACTTCAGTGTTTACTCGGTAGTGACTTCCTCACCCCGAAAAGCATCCGAACCGTGGTCGTCCACACACAAATACCTGTTTCCTTCTACAGGTCAGCAACAAAGTGAACTCCACCGGATTACTTCCAACTTTTCCATACATGGATTTCTATGGCAAACACAGTTATTGTTTCTCATCCATCGATAGAGAAAAACAAGCAGGCTGGTGTCTCTCTCCCTTCTCTCTCTCTCTTCTTCTTCTTCTTCTGACTTCTTCAACAACGTCATTACGTCCTTTATCTTCTATTGACGTAAGCACGCCCCACACACACATACACACACACTCTCTATCTTAAAGGGACTTTCACTGAGTCCGTAACACCTCCCACCTAAAAAAAAAATTTTCCCAAGAAAATTCAACCGCGCATAGAGTTAGTAATGTTAATAATTATCACGCTACACAACTACAGACTATCAGATTAGTACAGATACATGTTTCCCATTTAACATCGGGAAAGACAATCAGCAATCACATTATCTTTGCCTTTAATGTGAGTTATCATGAGATCAAACTCTTGCAAAATTAAACTCCAGTTTAACAGCCTTCTGTTCTTGTTTTTGACTCGGCTCAGAAACACCAATGGGTTATGATCTGTATACACAGTCAATGGTTTCTGAGCGGTGCAAACATATACACTGAAATGTTGCAAGGCTAAAACAAGCGACAGTAATTCTTTCTCTATGGTGGAATAATTCTTTTGATGCTCATTAAATTTCTTTGAAAAGTAAGCTACAGGATGGTCAATATCATCAAGGTCACCCTTCTGCAACAACACAGCTCCTGCAGCTTCATCACTGGCATCTACTGCTAATGAAAATGGCTTTTCAAAGTCAGGTGTTCTGAGCACAGGATGGTAGCATAAAATGGCTTTCAGCTTCTTAAATGCTTCTTGACAAGAATCTGTCCAAACAAACTTTTCTCCCTTCTTCAGAAGATTAGTTAGGGGAAGAGCAATATCAGCAAAATTTTTACAAAATTTTCGATAATATCCAACCATTCCCAAAAATCTTCTAACGGTCCTCGTACCTGTGGGAATAGGGAACTCAGATATTGCTTGAACTTTTGCCTGAACAGGAGCTTGCTTGCCTTGACCTACAACATAACCAAGATACGTCACAGTGGCATGGCCAAATTCACTTTTAGCCAAGTTAACTGTAAGGTTAGCCTTGGAAAGTCTTTCAAACAACCTTTCTAACGCAGAGATGTGATCCTCCCATGTATCATTCCCAGTCACTAAGTCGTCAATGTAGGCATCTGTATGTTTTAACCCATGAATCACTGAATTAATCATTCTTTGAAATGTTGCCGGAGCATTTTTCATTCCAAATGGCAAAACATTGTATTCATACAATCCAGAAGGGGTTACAAAGGCTGAAATCTCCCTTCCTCTATCTGTTAATGGAACACACCAGTACCCTTTTAATAGGTCAATCTTTGTAAGAAATTTTGCCTTTCCCACTCTGTCTATGCAATCATCCACTCTAGGAATAGGGTAAGCATCTGACTTTGTTACAGCATTCACTTTCCTGTAATCTGTGCAAAATCTAACAGTTCCATCAGGTTTAGGTACAATAACACAGGGCGAACTCCAATTTGAACTAGAATGTCTAATAATATCATTTTCCAACATGTATTTTATTTCCTGATCAACAAGTTTACTTTTTTCCACATTCATTCGATATGGGTGTTGTTTGATTGGTTTTGCATCCCCAACATCAACATCATGGGTAATTATCGATGTTCTGTTTGGAACATCTGGGAACAGATTTTTAAATTTTAAAATTAATTCTCTCATCTGTTGTTTTTGTGAAACTTGTAAATGGTCCAACTTCGTTTCAAGGTTCTCCATGATATTTTGGTTTTTCAGTTTCGATGGAACAATATTTGGTCTAAATTGGCCTTCCTCAACATCAACATCAGGCATTCTAGAAACAACCTTTTCACCATCCACCAACGCCACAACTGAATCCCTCTCATAATAAGGTTTTAGCATGTTTACATGACAGAGTTGTGTTTTCTTGCGTCTATCTGGTGTTTTGATTATATATGTTAGATCAGTCACTCGAGATTCAATAACATAGGGTCCAGAAAAACGAGCTTGCAAGGGATTATTTTGGCTAGGGAAAAATACCAACACCTTTTGCCCCACTGCGAATGTCCTAGGCCGAGCACGTCTATCAAAATATGTCTTCATTCTTATCTGGCTTGTTTTCAAATTCTCTCTCGCTAGCTGGCAGACTCTGTCCAACCGAGTTTTAAATTTTTGGACATAGTCCAACAGACTCAAATGAACTTCCTCATTAACCCATTGCTCTCTTAACAACTCCAAAGGTCCTCTCACCCTATGTCCAAACACAAGCTCAAACGGACTAAATCCTATTGACTCCTGGATCGATTCTCTAACGGCAAACAAAAGTAAATGGATACCTTCGTCCCAATCCTTGGTGTTTTCAAAGCAATAAGTCTTCAGCATATTTTTGAGAGTAGAATGAAATCTCTCCAGAGCTCCTTGAGATTCTGGGTGATATGCAGATGATACAATCTGCTTGGCTCCCAGCTCATAGACTATTTGTTGAAAAATTTTTGACATAAAATTACTACCTTGATCAGATTGGATTTCTTTTGGCAAACCAAACAAGGTAAAAAATTTTACAAGAGCCTTTGACACCGTCTTGGCCTTAATATTTCTAAGGGGTATTGCCTCTGGAAATCTAGAAGTGGCACACATGATGGTTAACAAATACTGATTTCCAGTCTTAGACTTTGGTAATGGACCAACACAGTCCACAATCACCTTCGAAAAGGGTTCACCAAAAGCAGGAATTGGTTTCAAAGGAGCCACAGGGGGTTTTTGATTTGGTTTACCTACCATCTGACATGTGTGGCAGGTTCGACAAAACATCACCACATCTTTTCTCAAACCAGGCCAATAGAATTGTTTCAAGATCTTCCCTACAGTTTTATTCACCCCAAAATGACCACCCAAAGGCATACTATGGGCCAGGTGTAAAATCTCATCCCTATAAACTTTTGGAACAACAACCTGATGAATAACTTCCCATTCCTCAGTAACAGGAACATGAGGAGGTCTCCATTTCCTCATTAACACTCCATTTTTGACATAGTATCCAGTTGGCACTTTTTCAATCTCCTCACATGAGAGTGCTTTTTCTTTCAATTCTGTCAACTCAGGGTCCTTTGTCTGTTCCACCATAAAATCCTTCCTTGACAAAGACAAATCTTTAAATTCAGGCTCACTATAAGGATGTTGATCCTCCAGTGAAGACAGAAAAGTCTCAGATAAGGCATCAAAATTTTCTTCCTGTTTAGGACTGTCACAAGGAACCACATCAGACTGCACCGGACTGTCTGTCTTGGCTAATTCTTTAGCTCTAGCTCGAGTCACCGCACATGATGGGTAAACATCTGGATCATCCTCAGACTCATCAATCCTTGGTTTGGTCGTTAACCGTACCACAGGATCACTTTCTCCATTTGCAAGGTCATTTCCCAATAACAAAGAAACTCCTTCCACTGGCAAACTAGGTCTTATCCCTATCTCGACTGGTCCTTCTACGAACTTTGACTTTAAAATCACCCTGTGAAAAGGGACAGACATGGTCTCACCTGTAACACCTCGTACTAGATTTACTTCACCAGTGTCACTTTCTTCACCAAAATTTAAAACACTGTCCAGCAAGAGAGATTGACTAGCCCCAGTATCTCTAAGAATTTTCACTGGCACCTGGGGTGACTCATCATTCAGTGAAACAAAACCCTCTGATACATAAGAACGGAATTCTTTTCTCACCTCCTCCAACTTTTCCGCTTTTCCCTCTTGCAAGGACTGATCTTTAACAGCATCTCCTAAACCTTTTTGATTTTTAATTGCCTGAAAGCAAGCATTGGGCCCAGCTTCCTTCTTTTTCTTCAAAAGGGCACAATTAGATATCACGTGGCCAGGTTTCCTACAGTAATAACAAGTACGCTCAACAGGTTTCTCCAGCCCTGGCTTCTTTTCATCCTTCCCTTTTTGATTACCTCCCAATTTAATCTCCGGTTTACCTGGATTGTCTTTGTAACTCCTTTGAAAGGTTTTAGGTTGTCCCCATTTGGATTTATGGGTTAAAGCATAATCATCTGCCAACCTAGCAGTTTCTTGTAAAGTTTCCACTGCCTTTTCATTTAAATATGTTGTTAATTCAGCTGGAACACATCTTTTAAAGTCTTCCACTAGTATCAATTCTTTCAATTTATCATAATCCCCATCTACATTTTTAGCCAGGCACCATCGTTCAAAACATATTCTCTTTCCATTGGCAAATTCCATATAAGTCTGATCTGCAGATTTCCTCAAATCTCTGAATTTTTGTCTATAAGCCTCAGGGACCAATTCATAGGCCTTCAATATAGCTTGTTTTACCTTGGTATAATCAGCTGCATCCTCAACAGACAAAGCAGAATAAGCTTTTTGAGCTTTACCTTTAATCACACTCTGTACCATAAGAGCCCATCCTTTCCTTGGCCAGTTTGAACTCACAGCAACCTTTTCAAAATGTTGGAAATACTGATCAACCTGATCTTCTTCAAACGGAGGGACTAATCGAACCTCCCTGCTGGCTGAAAAACCATCATCAGAATCAGATTCCGAACTCCTACGCTTCATTTGTAACTCATGCTGCCTCTGTTTCTCCTTCTCCTCACTATCCAGCTCCATCCTCTTCAATTCCATCTGCTTCATTGCTAGATCAGCCTCTATCTTCATCTGAGTTAGCTTTTGTTCGGCCTCTAATTTCTTTTGTTCGGCCTCTAATTTCTCTCGCTCGGCCTCTATCTTTAACTGGGTTTGCTCTCGTTCGGCCTCTAATCTCTTTTGTTCTCGTTCAGCTTCTAATTTATTTTGCTCTCGTTCAGCCTCTAATCTCTTTTGCTCTCGTTCAGCTTCTAATTTATTTTGCTCTCGTTCAGCCTCTATCTTTGCCAGCTGCACCTGTGCCTCAGAAATTGCTATTTCACTGCCAGGAAACTGTTTTGACACTTCCTTCTCAAACACCTTCTTTTCCACATAATGGCCAGCTATCAGTCTCTGAATATCTGCCTTTCTCATAGACTGCTTTACTTCTGTAAGGTTTAACCTTGTAGCAATCTTTATCAAATCATCCTTTTTCGCCACCTCCAATCCCTTTTGGGTTGGTGACTCCAAAAATGCCTTAATATCCATTGCTGCTGGTTTCCACACACACAAGCCAATTAAAAAGAATTTATCAGACCTCCCTCAAAAATCTTTGGATTGAATCTCGAACAAATCTCGTCAATCTGGGGTACGATCCCAGACGACACTCGTTAACCTTGGGAACTATCCCAGACGAGCCCCCAATTTTGTCACAAACCAGCAACAAAAGAAACACACTGAGCATGATTTAGTGTTAAAAACTATTTTATTAATCACTACTTATGATAATACGTAAAATAAAAGTAAAAATGTTAGTATGTTAGAATTCAAAAATGTTAAACCTCGAACGTTAACCCCAAAACTAAACTCTTCGTGTGTGTGTGTGACAAAGTCCAAAACTCCCAGTTCCGGAATGGTTCTTAAAGTTCAGTTCCGCAAGCCATAAGGTGAAACATGAGCAAGGGCTTCTTCAACAACCACTGTTGTCTGAAGATAAGATGTAGATGTAGAAAAACATAGAGAGAGTACATACGAAATCCAAATGTTCCACGATGGAACCCAAACGACACTTCAGTGTTTACTCGGTAGTGACTTCCTCACCCCGAAAAGCATCCGAACCGTGGTCGTCCACACACAAATACCTGTTTCCTTCTACAGGTCAGCAACAAAGTGAACTCCACCGGATTACTTCCAACTTTTCCATACATGGATTTCTATGGCAAACACAGTTATTGTTTCTCATCCATCGATAGAGAAAAACAAGCAGGCTGGTGTCTCTCTCCCTTCTCTCTCTCTCTTCTTCTTCTTCTTCTGACTTCTTCAACAACGTCATTACGTCCTTTATCTTCTATTGACGTAAGCACGCCCCACACACACATACACACACACTCTCTATCTTAAAGGGACTTTCACTGAGTCCGTAACAGAGTTCAGCAAGTCATTTCCTGTCTTGCATTTTGTCTTCCATTCATGTGCTCCACAAGTCCAGAGTATGGTGGGTTATGACCTATATGTCATTCCCCTTTAATGCTCATCAGTCTCAAAGATGGATGGTTACATGCCCAGTAATTTGACTTTCTTGATTTGATTCAGGGTCACCAATAGCTGCCTTACATAGAACTGTCTCAACCCAATTAGTGAAGTACTTCATCAGAACTGTGCAGTATTTATTCCCTCCTCCTGAAAAGTGGAGTGATCCTCTAAAGTCTTTCTCTATCCATTGCCAGACACTTCAGTTGTCTTCATTTGTGGCTCATATGAGCATATCTCCTCCATGGATCTGTGTCCGAAGCTTCACAATTCAGACAATTATAACAAAATTCCTCTCATTGACAAGACCATAATCCCACTGCATTCACTCTTGTCCTCATTTCTTCGCATTAGGATTCCTACTTATCCTCTTAAATAACTTCCTTGGGCCCCATATCTAAGGAAAGATGTGCTGGCCCTGGAGACGGTCCAGAGGAGGTTCACAAGAATGATCCCGGGAATGAAAGGCTTAACATATGAGGAGTATTTGATGACTCTGGGCCTGTACTCTCTGGAGTTCAGAAGGATGAAGGGGTGATCTCATTGAAATATACCAGGTACTGAAAGGGCTAGACAGAGTGGATGTGGAGAGGATGTTTCCATTAGTAGGAGAATCCAGGATTCGAGGGCACAGCTTCAGAATAAAGGGACGTCCCTTTAGAACTGAGATGAGGAGGAATTTCTTCAGCCAGAAGGTGCTGAATTTGTGGAACTTGTTGCTGTGGACACCAGGTCATTGGGTATATTTAAGGCAGAGATTGATAAGTTCTTGATTGGTAAGGGAGTTAAGGATTACGAGGAGAAAGCAGGAGAATGGGTTTGAAGAAAATAAATCAGCCACGATTGAATGGCAGAGTAGACTTGATGGGCCGAATAGCCTAATTCTGCTCTTATGACTTATGGTCGAATGGTCTTATTCTTGTAGGGTCCTTCAACACTTTCCCCCATTTCTAATTTGCCTAACACCTCCTGGAATACTGGATCCTCCTTCTGCACACAACAAGGTCATTCACTCTCACTGGTTCAATCAGTGTCCTCGCTGTTATTGTCTCCCATCCTCTCCTTAGGATGCCAAGGCACTTTGCCTGCAGCACTTTTCTTTGCTGGCATATCCACTTGCCTGTTTTACTTCCATCTTAACTCTGTTTTTGAGTGAATCTTCATTTTGTGTATGAAATAGTCATGTTTCCTTTCATTGTTCCTGGCTACCTGCATCACCCTTCTCAGCACAGGACCAGTTAAGAGTGGCATTCTTCCTGCAGCTCTGAATCCTCACTTTTCTCGAGTTGCCAGAACCACTATCAGTGAATTAGAAATAAACATGGAATCTGAACAGACAGTGAATTGTGATAGGAACTCAGCTGGATGGATTACGACATATTCAATAGCAGTCATCTCCATTTGCTGTGCACTCAGATGTTTTGGTGATTTTAGTGACATGGCTGTTTCACTACCTAATCCCAAATTCCACATCTCATTTTGCTTTTGCCCTTCTCTATATAACTGAATCCATCCATAAAGATGTCTCACCCCTGCATGTAAATGCCTTCTTCTGTTTCCTATACTCCTTCTACTATACATTGAGGTGGTTTTCCTTCATACCCTATGTTTGTGGTTTAATGATTCCATTGTCAGGTCAATGACTCCAATAATGTAGTCCACCCATGTTGTAGGAGCAAACCCAGTCTTTAAACCTTGTCGAAGTGTGAATGATTCTCAGAGTTACTATAGTGCTTCCCATAAACACAACAAAATGCTTAATTGCTCAATAGGTAGCTAGCAGATGTTTCTCACAGGACGAGTATGCTACCTCTGCCATAGTTAATGTTTGAATGATGTACACAATTGGTTTCAAATCCCATGGCTAATTTCAACAGAACTGGACTTAAACTAGCTTCTATAGCTACGCACAACAGGCAGAAATTCTGCACCAGCTCTATTGTTTACAAGGCTGAAGCTGCTTGTAACTGCTCCTTGGTCTTGAAAATTCTTCACACATTCTTCTGTTCACTGCCATTTGGATGGTTTCTGTGCCAATGTGTACAAAGATCTGGTTATAACTGCATAACCTATCATAAATTCATGGCAATAGGCTATCAATTCTTAAAATGATCTTAAGACAGCAACATTCTCCATTATTGGTGATTTGTGTTTCACTGTGCTTCTTGCTCATCAATGTCCCTCTCTCTTGGTTTCAAGGTGAATCCCAAAAACTGGACCTGCTTTTGCCATATAAATGTATGGGTAGGCTTTCAGAGCTGCAACAGTTTGTTCAACAACACCATGTGTTCCTCAGCAGTCTCTTGTGAATAGTAACAAGTCATCCACATACTGAATTAGCTTTCCCTGCTGGACAACACTTCTGAAGCATTTGCCAATGAAATATTGATAGACTATTATGGAACCCTAGAGTAGATATAGTCACAGGGACTGCAGCTATTTAAATGTGAAGGCAAATTTGTACTGATCTTGAACAAAGCAGAAAGCTGGAAGAACTCAGTAGGTCAAGCAGCAGAGTGGAATAGGGGCTGGTACATGATAGATGATGGGGGGAAGAGGGACAGATAGTTTCAACTAGCCACTACTCCCCACCTTCCTACATACTGCTGTATACTGGCAATCTTTCCTGTTCCTTCTCAGTTCTGATGCAGGGTCTCAACAGAAACTGTTGACATATACCTTTTGCCTCTACAGATGCTGTTTGACCATCTGAGTTCTTCCAGCATCCTGTTTTAGTTCTAGATTCCTGCTTCTACAGGTTATTTTATCTTCTTTATTCCTACCCATCTTCTATTTCATCAAAATTGACCAAAACCCAGAAGATTCTGTATACTTCTGCATGACTTAGTATGCTGCAAATTAAATCTACTACAGCAGCAACAGACAGGGCACATGCTAGAAACTTCTTACTTAATACTCTGTCATCATGTGTCATCCTCTGAGTTGTTTATGGTTCCTTGACTGGTCAAATCACTGAATTGACATACGTTTTCAGAGATTGTTGAATCTCTTGGTCTGTGAGGGACTTTACCACTGCCTCCATATCCCTCTCTGTTTCTTTGGGGAAATTAGAGTCATGAGGTCATAGTGTCAGTTATATAACAAGGAAACAGGCCCTTTTTCCCACCATGTCCATTAACCATCCATTTACACTAATCCTATATTAATTTTATTCTTTTATTCTCCCCTCATTCCCATCAACTCTCTCCAGATTCTACTACTCACTTACATTCTAGGGGCAATTTACAGTGGCCAGTTAAACTATCAACCCACACGGATTTGGTACATGGGAGGAAACCAGAGCACCTGGGGCAAACCTATGTGGACACAGGGAGAATGTGCAAACTCCTCACAGACAGCATACAAGGTCGGGATCAAACCTGAGTCACTGGAACTGTGAGGCAGCTGCTCTACTGGCTGCACCACCATGCCACCATTATATTGCTTCTGTTGGTTTTCATAGGGTATCTTCCACCACTATTCTTCTCTTAGTAATTTTTGACGATGTTTATATTAGCTAAAATGACCTCTCACCTGCTCAATAATACTTTACTTCACTCTGGACTTCTTTTTACTAATGCCTCTGAGTTATCTGTTCCCATTCTTGAAACGACCCACATCTTTCCTCATATATTTAGAGGAATGCAATGACCTTCAATGCCCTTCCATTATGATTAATTAGAACACTAAGCTCTCAAGCAGTCTGATCCTAATATTCTTCTCTCCAGTTCAAATACATTAATATGCATATCCATTCATTCTCAAGTGTAGAGATCGACTTTAATACTATGCAGCAAGAATAATAACCTGTAAATCATCCTAAAATGTAGGACTTGCTACTAAACCAATTGGCCTCCATGGATCCTTCTTTTACTGATACATCCATGGTCAGTATTCCATTGCTGTTATCCTTAAGTGGACACATGTATGATAGCCTGCTAGTACAGAGGCCTGAAGTCCCACACCACCAGGTTCAAGAAAACCTACTTCCCTTCAACCATTTGGTTCTTGAACAAACCTGCACAACCGTGATCATTACCTCGATGCAGCAACAGTGTGACCCCTTTGACTACTTAGCACAACAATGGACTTTGTATTTTTTGTTCTAGTTGTATTCTTTCTTGTATAATTTTGTATAATTTATGTTTTTCTTGTGAATGTTCTGTGTCTGATGCTGTGTGCCTGTGATACTGCTGTAAGTTTCTCATTGCATCTGTGCATACTTGTACTTATACATATGACAATAAGCTCGATTTTGGCTTTGACTAATTCTTGGATTTGACATAAAATTAGTCAAGGCTCGCAAAAAGGTACAACACAATTTTCTTTTTATTTATGAATATTATTCTGCTATTCCCTTTAGTACATTATTCCCACAACTCATGGGCATAGTCCAAGAGTTGCAAGGTAATGTTACATCTCCATAAAACCCTGGTTAGACCACACTTAGAATATTGTGTTCAGTTCTGGTCACCTCACTATGGGAAGGACGTGGAAGCTTTAGAAAGGGTGCAGAGGAGATTTACCAGGATGCTGCCTGGATTGGAGAGCATGTCTTATGAGGATTGGTTGACCAAGCTAAGGCTTTTCTCTGTGGAGTGAAGGAAGGTGAGAGCTGACCTGATAGAGGTGTACAAGATGATAAGAGGCATAGATCGAGTAGGTAGCCAGAGACCTTTTTCCAGGGCGGAAATGGCTAACACAAGAGGGCATAATTTTAAGGTGATTGGAAGAAAGTACAGGGGGGATATCAGAGAGTTTTTCACACAGAGAGTGGTGGGTGTGTGGAATGCACTACCAGGGGTGCTGATAGAGGCAGATACATTAGGGACATTTAAGAGACTCTTAGATTTCCAGCGACGAGAGAGCGGAGATTGCCGGAAAATAACGAGGTTTTTTTTTCTCTTTCTAGCGTTCGGGACAGCGGCGAGTGACTGCGCAGGCGCGTGACGTCACCCGGAAGCGCGCGGGCGATTTAAAAAGCAGACGAGCATATCTAGCGGGCAGCGTCGGAGCGGGCAGTGGAGTGAGAGGGAGCAGAGTGGGTTGGGCTTTGGCTCAACGGGCTTCGGCGAGAGCGGGAAAGAGGCGAGATTATAGAGAGGGGTGAGTTATTAGTTTAGTTTAGTGTTGAGCTCAGTGATATTCAGCAGTATGCATCTGGGATTAGTATTGTGTTTGGAGTGTCAGATGTGGGGCCCCTGGGAGACGACCAGACTCCCTGATAACTACATCTGCGCAAAGTGCACCGAGATGCGGCTCCTCAAGGAACGGATTGAGAGTCTGGAGCAGCAGCTGGATGACCTTCGGTTGGTTAGGGAGAGTGAGCAGGAGATAGACAGGAGTTATAAAGATTATGTAGACAGCACCTCAGTGGCAGTCCCCCTCAAAAACCGATATCTCATTTTAGATTCGGTTGGAGAGGATGACTTCATAGAGGAAGACCTCAGCAGCCAGGACCTTGGCACCGTGTCTGATACTGTGGTCCAGCAGAGGAAGAGACATGCAGTGGTCCAGCAGAGGAAGAGACATGCAGTGGTTATTGGGGATTCGATAGTAAGGGGTACGGATAGCAGATTCTGCGATAGCGATAATGAGTCTCGGATGGTGTGTTGCCTCCCTGGTGCCAGGGTACGGGATATCACAGACCGTGTCGAGAATATTCTGAGGGGGGAGGGTGAGCAGCCAGAAATCTTGGTACATGTAGGTACCAATGATGTAGGTAGGAAAAGAGAAGAGGTCCTGAAGGAGGAATACAAGGCATTAGGGAGAAGGTTGAAAAGTAGGACCTCAAGGGTAGTAATCTCAGGACTACTACCCGTGTCGCGTATCAATGACAGGAAGAATAGAAAGCTCTGGCAGTTAAATGCGTGGCTGAGTGACTGGTGCAAGGGGCAGGGCTTCAGATTCTTGGATACCTGGGACCTTTTTTGGGGGAGGCAAGACCTATTTGCTAAGGATGGGTTGCATCTAAACTCCAAAGGGTCCAATATCCTGGCGGGAATGTTTAATTTAGTTGTAGGGGAGGGTTTAAACTGATCTGGCAGGGGGATGGTAACCAGGATGCTAGGTTACAAGATGCTAAGGTGAGGGAGAAAGTGTATAGAAACGAATCCATTGAGGATGGCAAGAATGACAGGCAGGTGATAAGTCAGGATAATTTACTGAATAATAGAAGTACAACAAATCCGGATGTTAGGATACAGAATGTTAGGATCGGGGATGAGGATGTTCGGATACCGAATGTTAGGATAGGGGATGAGGTCTACACGAACATGTCTAAGATAGTAGGTAGCGAAGATAGTAAGAAGGATGGACAGGTAGAAAGTCAGGATAATCTGCTGATCAATAGAGGTACAATAAAATCAATAGCAGATACCAGTCTAAACATACTATATTTAAATGCACGTAGCATCAGGAATAAAGTAGATGACCTAGTGGCACAACTACAGGTTAATAAATATGACATCGTTGCAATCACTGAGTCGTGGCTTCATGATGGATGTGATTGGGAACTGAATGTCAAGGGGTATACAGTATATAGGAAGGATAGGAGGGTAGGCAGAGGGGGAGGTGTGGCCATGATGGTTAGTAGCGATATAAAATCAATAGAAAGGAAGGACATTGGGTCAGAGGAGGTGGAATCCTTATGGGTGGAGCTGAGAAATAGCAAGGGTAAAAGAACAATAATAGCAGTCATATATAGGCCCCCGAACAGCAGTCAGGAAGTGGACCATAAGTTGCAGATTGAGATAGAAAAAGCATGTCAGAGTGACAATGTGAAGATAATTATGGGGGATTTTAACATGAAGGTGGACTGGGAAATGCAGCAAGGCGGTAGTACTCAGGAGAGTGAGTTTGTGGAATGTCTAAGGGATGTTTTTCTGGAGCAACTTATTGAGGAGCCCACCAGGGGATCGGCTGTTTTGGATTGGGTGCTGTGTAGTGAACCCGAGGTGATTAGGGAACTAAAGGTAAAGGAACCACTGGGAACAAGTGATCACAATATGATTGAGTTTAGTTTCAAGTTTGAGAAGGAGAAGCTGATAACTGGTGTATCGATATTTCAGTGGAATAAGGGAAATTACAAAGGTATGAGAGATGAGTTGGCCCAAATTGATTGGAGGAGTAAGTTAGCTGGAGGGACGGCAGAGGAAAAATGGAAGAAATTTCTACAGGAAATAAGGACAATGCAGGACAGATATATTCCAAGAAAAAAGAAGGTTTTGAATGGAAAAAAGGCACAGATGTGGATAACGAGGGAGGTGAAGGATAAAATAAAAGCAAAAGGGGCGGCGTACAAAGTAGCAAAAATTAGTGGGAAAACAGAAGATTGGAACGATTTTAAAAAACGAATGTAGTTCCGTTATATAAGAAAGGTGGGAGGCAGCACAAAGGCAATTACAGACCTATTAGTCTGACGTCAGTGGTGGGAAAATTATTGGAGTCTATCCTCAAGGAGGAGGTTACCGAATACCTAGAGGCGCAAGGCAAGATAGGACCTAGTCAACATGGTTTTGTGAAGGGGAGGTCCTGTCTGACCAACCTATTGGAGTTTTTTGAAGAAATCACAGGTAGGGTGGATAAGGGAGAGGCGGTAGATGTTGTGTATTTAGACTTTCAAAAGGCCTTTGATAAGGTGCCTCACAAGAGACTGATTAATAAGATGAGAGGTCATGGAATTATGGGCAGGGTAGCAAAATGGGTGGAGAATTGGCTGGTTGGCAGGAAGCAAAGGGTGGAAATAAAAGGATCTCGTTCTGGTTGGTTACCGGTTACTAGTGGTGTGCCGCAAGGGTCGGTGTTGGGGCCTCTCCTTTTTACCTTGTACATCAATGATTTGGATGATGGAATAAATGGTTGTGTGGCTAAGTTTGCGGATGACACCAAGATAAGTGGAGGAGTAGGGAGCATAGAGGAAATAGAAAGAATGCAGAGGGACCTAGACAGTTTAGGAGAATGGGCAAGAAAATGGCAGATGAGATTCAATGTTGAGAAATGTGCAGTTGTACACTTTGGAAGTAGAAATAAGCGGGTAGATTATTATCTAGAAGGAGAGAAGATTGATAGTGCGGTAGTACAAAGGGACTTGGGGGTACTTATACAAGATACCTTAAAAGTTAACCACCAGGTTGGATCGGTGGTTAAGAAAGCGAATGCTATGTTGGCATTCATCTCGAGAGGTATAGTGTATAAAAGTAAGGAAGTGTTGATGAGGCTCTACGGGGCGCTAGTGAGGCCTCATTTGGAATACTGTGCGCAGTTTTGGGCCCCGCATCTTAGGAAGGATGTGCTGACGTTGGAGAGGGTTCAGAGGAGATTTACGAGAATGATTCCAGGAATGAAAGGGCTTAAGTACGATGAGCGTTTGTCGGCTCTTGGACTGTACTCGCTGGAGTACAGAAGGATGAGAGGGGACCTCGTAGCGACATTTAAAATGTTGACAGGTAAGGATAGAGTAGATGTGGCTAGGCTGTTTCCCTTGGTGGGCGTGTCCAGGACCAGAGGGCACAATCTTAGAATTAGAGGGTACAGTTTCAAGACAGAGATGAGGAGAAGTTTCTTTACCCAGAGGGTGGTGAAATTGTGGAACTCCTTGCCACGCACAGCAGTGGAGGCCAGATCAGTGGGGGTGTTCAAGGAGGAGATAGACAGATATCTAAATAGTCAGGGTATCAAGGGATATGGGGATAAGGCTGGCAAATGGGATTAGAATAGTTTTTTTTTCTCTCTCTTTTTTTCCCACCCCATTTCTTTTTCCCTTTTCCTTGGAGCAGACTCGATGGGCCGAATGGCCTGCTTCTGCTCCCTTATCTTGTGATCTTGTGTGAGATAGGCACATGGATGATAGGAAAATGGAGGGGTATGTGGGAGGGAAGAGTTAGATAGATCTTAGTGTAGGTTAAAAGGTTGGCAAAATATCGTGGGCCAAAGGGCCTGTACCGTACTATAATGTTTTATGTTCTGAAGAACTCTTTAACACAAGTTGATGTTGACACTATTCAGCCCAGAGATCTGTCCCATATACACAGATAGACAATCCCCGCCATAGCTCCCTTACATGTTGCTAAAATGTTCCCAATTGCTCCTCTTTTATACCACAAAGGTTGTATCAGTGACTATTCATTGGCACACCCTCCTCCCCCACTCACCCCCAACTCACTGTCATCCCAGATTGACTGTACCATCTTCTTCTCAATCTTTTCTGTCTGCTGTAAATCTGCAAAGTGGTTCTTTCATGCTCCTGGGTCAGTGAATTAGTCCACTGTCATCTCAAAGGAATGTCATCCTGTTTGAAGTTTTAATTATTAACATAAAAAAGCTGTTTTGATGGGAAAGGTTTCAGGTTTATAATCATTTTGAAAGGCTGGTGATTGAATTTCACTCAAGTAGCATATTGCAAACTAACATTTCCAAATGTTTTTGTGGACCAATCCGGACTCAGTAGGATCACAGTTGTTACTTCTCTGTGGATTTGTTAGTTCTGTGTGTGACCAGACACATGGGTTCCAGAGATGGTGATAGATTTAAAGAAACCTATGTTACTTTCTAATCCAATAACCCCATTGTTTCCTTGAGTTAGTGTAAAATCCATTGTATTTGTGATTTAGAAAATAAGAACGTAAGAACATAATAAATAGGAACAGGAGTAGGCCATCTGACCCATCGAGCCTGCTCTGCCATTCAATAAGATTATGGCTGATCTGGCCGTGGACTCAGATCCACCTACCTGCCTTTTCCCCATAACCTTTAATTCCCCTACTATGCAAAAGTCAATCTAACTGTGTCTTAAATATATTTAATGAGGTAGCCTCTACTGCTTCCCTGGACAGAGAATTCCACAGATTCACTACTCTCTGGGAAAAGCAGTTTCTCCTCATCTCCATCCTAAATCTATTTCCCCTTAAGGCTATGTCCCCAAGTTCTAGTCTCATCGACCAATGGAAACAACCTTCCTGCCTCTATCTTATCTATCCCTTTCATAATTTTATATGTTTCCATAAGATCCCCACTCATTCTTCTGAATTCCAGCGAGTATAGTCCCAGGTGACACAATCTCTCCTCAAAGGCTAACCCCCTCATCTCCTTAATCAAGCTGGTGAACCTCCTCTGTACTGTCTCCAAAGCCAGTATATCTTTCGTTAAGTAAGGAGACCAGCACTGCATGCAGTACTCCAGGTGCAGCCTCACCAGTACCCTGTACAGTTGCAGCATAACCTCCCTGCTCTTAAATTCAATCCCTCTAGCAATGAAGGCCAACATTCTATTTGCCTTCTTGATAACCTGTTGCACCTGCAAACCAACCTTTTGCAATTCATGCACAAGCACTCCCAAGTCCCTCTGCACAACAGCATGCTGCAATCTTTCACCATTTAAATAATAATCTGATCTTCTATTTTTCCTTCCAAAGTGGATAACCTCGCATTTACCAACATTGTACTCCGTCTGCCAGACCCCTGTCCACTCACTTAACCTGTCTACATCTCTCTGTAGGCTCTCTGCATCCTCTGCAAAATTTGCTTTTCCACTCAATTTAGTGTCATCAGCAAACTACAATCCACTACATTCAGTTCCCTTTTCCAAATCCTTAATGTATATCGTGAACAGTTGCGGGTCCATCACCGACTCCTGCTGTACTCCACTCACCACTGATTGCCAACCAGAGAAACACCCATTTATCCCAACTCTCTGCCTTCTATTGTTAACCAATCCTCTATCCATGCTAATACATTACCCCCAACTCCATGCATCTTTATCTTATGGATGAGTCTTTTATGCGGCACCTTATCGAACACCTTCTGGAAATCCAAGTATACAACATCCACCTGTTCCCCGTCTATCCACTGCGCTCATTATATCCTCAAAGAACTCCAGTAAGTTTGTCAAACAGGACCTGCCTGTCTTGAATCCATGCTGTGCCTGCTTGATGGAACCATTTCTATCCAGATGTCTCACTATTTCTTCCCTAATAATAGCTTCAAGCATTTTCCCAAATACAGATGTTAAGCTAACTGGCCTATAGTTACCTGTCTTTTGCCGACATCATTTTTTAAACAGTGGCATGACATTCACTGTCTTCCAATCCATTGGGATCTGCCCAGAGTCCAGAGAATTTTGGTAAATTATCACAAATGCCTCTACTATAACTCCTTCAGCATTCATTACATGGTATAGGCTGTTTTTAGAAATACATTTAAAGGTATCATCAGTTCCCCAGGGCATGCAAGCATGTAACGATTCATCAAATTTCATGTGTGCAGGTCAGAAAACTGCCTTTACAGCACAGCCCCTTTATTGTCCATTATCTTTGAGTTACGTGCATTATTGTTACAAGCCTGGCTACACTTCATGTACCAACTTTGTAAATTCTTCAAAAAATACAATTTGATTTGTGAGACATAACTTCTATATTAAGGAACAATATTGCTTTCCCTAATATTTCCCCAGATATCCCAACAATCATATATTGATTACTAAAAATTCTCACAAGCATCTTTCCTGTGACTAATGTCAAAAACAAATGGCTGTGCCTGTCTGGTTTTTTTTAAACATACTGGTTCTATTAGCGTCACCGCAATCTACAATTTGGGTGATATGCTATTAAAATTACAGCCTAAATCCTGTCACACTAAACAATATCAAAGCAACAATCCCTTGGAATTGTAATCTATAGTTCATTAAGTTAGGGATCTCAGGTCATCAACTAGATCAAACTGGTTCCATTTTCCAGATATAAAACAGGTAACTAGGCATTTAATGTGATGAAAGAACATGCTTTGCTGCTTCAAAGCATCCACAGTTCACTCCATAATATTCCTACACTTACTGTAATGTGACTATTTGCCTGAATATTGTGGTTTTGCACTAAAACTCAAGAAAAGCTGTCGAAGTTCCTAAACAAATCAGGACAAATCATGATGGCAGTTATGATAAAGAAGATTATCATTTCTCCTGTTAATGCACACGCTACATAAATAGGACCTGCAGGAGGATCTGGAGCAGAACACAATTTCACGTTCAACTTGATGTCAATCATTGTCAAATTTGATACTTCCTGAGAATAAAATTGACAATGAAATAGAATGATTCAGTATGTTCATTGCCAAATATTTGATAGAACAAGGTTAAATCAAAGCATTTAGGTGCCAAGTTTACTGATTTTATTTTATGTAAGCAATGAGTTAGCAATTTCTTTTAGGAATGTGCCTTTTTGAAAGAAGTGTGAAATGTTTGAGGCTTTTAACAAATCACCTCAATTTGTGTCATCGGTTATGGAACACAGTATTTCAATATCCATTAAAAATGCTGAACATGAAACAATAAAATACCTTTAGTCGTCATGAATCATTGAACTTGTGGGTTAAAGAAACGTATCTATTATAGGCAAAATGAAAACTAGTACCTTTACAAGGTAAACTCTTAATTTTGCTCACATATTTTTATTTTCTCTTTTCCCATTTTGAGAAGGTTACTCTTGTGGGATATGGATAAACTATGTTTATATGTATCATTGTATGTAACATATACATGAATATCTCTGAAGACTTCAATCTTAAGTTACCATAAATACCAGGCATCACTCTTAATTTCAATCTTGTGCAGAACTTTATCAAAACTTTTTGGAAGCCCAAACAACCATCTTTCACTGGACATTCCTCCTTCCAGACCAGTATGGATTATGTCAGCAAGTTGAGATGTAGCATTTGATATTGTAACATAATATCCTAGGAATGAACACCATTGGTGGCCTGTCCTGGTCCAACCATGTAGACGCTACAGCCAAGAAAGCTCACCAGCACCTCTACTTCCTCAAGAGGCTAAAGAAATTTGGCATGTCCCCGTCAACCCTCACCAATTTTTATTGATGCACCATAGAAAGCATCCTATCTGCATGCCTTACAGTTGGGTATGCCAACTGCTCTGACCCTGACCACAAGAAACTGCAGAGAATTGTGGACACAGCTCAGCACATCACGGAAACCAACCTCCCCTCCATGGACTATACTTCTCACTGCCTTGGTAAAGCAACCAGCATAATCAAAGACCCCACCCACCTTGGACATTCTCTCTTCTCCCCTCTCCCATTGGGCAGAAGATACAAAAATCTGAAAGCACGTACCACCAGGCTCAAGTACAACTTCTATCCCACTGTTATAAAACTATTGAACGGTTCCCTAGTATGATAAGATGGACTCTTGACCTCACAATCTACCTTGTTAGGACCTTGCACCTTATTGTCTACCTGCACTGCACTTTCTCTGTAACTCTTATACTTTATTCTGTATTTTTGTATTGTTTCACCTTGTACGACCTCAATGCACTATGTAATTGATCTATATAAACAGTATTCAAGGCAAATTTTTCTCTGTACCTCACTACGTGACAATAAACCAATTGCAATTCCAGTTCCAGTAATTGTCAGCTTCTGTTAACTGCATTCCAATTAAGGGTATGATTAAGCTAGAAGGTGTGTAGAAAAGATTCAAAGTCAAAGCCAAAGTTGGTTTTGCCAACTTAAATTGCATATGAGAGAGAATAGAGATGTACTGACAAGCAAACCAAGCCACAGATGATATCACCAACTAACATCACTTCTGTTATTCATTCATTTTTTTCAGAATTTGAGTGTTGTTGACAAGACCAGCATTTATTGCCCATTTATAATCACTTTGACAAAATGAAGGTGAGCTGCCTTCTTGAACTACTGCAGTCCTTCTCATGAAGGTACTTCCACAATGCCTTTGGCTATGGAATTCTCTGTGTCTGTAAAGCATCAGTGAGAAATCTTCAAATCAGTATGGTGTGAGGCTTATAGGGGAACCAATGCATCTGCTGCCCTTGTCCTCCTTGTTGGTGGAATTGTGGGTTTGAAGATGCTGAGAGAATAGTCTTGGTGAATACGGTGGTGTACCAGTTAGCGTAATGCTATTACAGTTCCAGTGACCCGGGTTCAATTACGGCCATTGTCTGTAAGGAGTTTGTACGTTATCACTGTGTCTGCATGGGTTTCCTCTGGGTGCTCCGGTTTCCTCCCACATTCCAAAGACATACAGGTTAGGAAGCTGTGGGCATGCAAGGTTGGCGCCAGAAGCGTGGCAACACTTGCGGACTGCCCCCAGAACATTCTATGCAAAAGATGCATTTCACTGTGTGTTTCGACGTACATGTGACGAATAAAGATATCTTATATTTTGTCTTTGATACACTCTGAAGTCATGTTGTGTTAAAGGTGGAAGGAGTGGTAGATAGGGCACTAATCAAATGGGTTACTTTACCCTGGAACGATATTAAGCTTCTTGAGTGTTGCTGGCTCTGTACTTATTCAGGAGAGTTGTGAGAATTCCACCACACTCCTGACTTGGGATTTTAAGACAGTGGAAAGGGCTAAATAACCTTTTGCAGGATATTAAAGATCTGATCTGCCATGCAGCCATGATAGTTATGTAGGTGGTCTGGTTAAGTTTCTGGTCAATGATGACACACACAATGTTGATGGTGAGTCATTAGACTCTCTCTTGTTCGAGACAGCAATTGCCTGGCTCTTGTGTGAATGTTACTTGCCACTTCACTACTTATGATTGAATGTTGTCTGACTTTTGCTGCATACAGGTATTGACTGCTTCATTTTCTGAAGATCTGGACCTTGTGCAACCATCAGTGAATATCCCCACTTCTGACATGATAGAAAGAAGATTATTGATGAAGCAACATTAGATAGTTGGACACTGCCATGAGGAATTCCTGCAAGAATTCCACATTCTATATTTCCTTACGATAGAGAAGGAGGCTATTTGGCCCATCAAGAATATGCTAGCTCCTAGCAATCCCATCCTCTCACTAATTTTCATTCCCATCCATTAACCCACCACACCCCTCCCTCCCCGCACCCCCCATACGCAACCTACCAGCTGCCTTGATATTACATTGTCACATTCAGTCAAATTGTTTTGTTCATATTGATTGCAGTCAATGGCATCTTTCTTCTGGAATTCAGTTCCTTGGTCCATTTTTGAACCAAGACTGTGACAAAGTCTGGAGCTGAGTGGTCCTGATGAAACCCAAGCTGTAGGTTATTGGTAAGTGAGTGCTGTTTGACAGTACTGTTGATAATACCTTCCATCACTTTGCTAAGAATTATGAGAAAACTACTTGGGTGAGAATCAACCAGATTGAATTTCTCCTGCCTCGCTATGAACAGAACATACTTGGATGATTGTCCACATTATTATTCCTGTGTCGTAAACCTACTGAAATAGCTTGGCTAATGATGCAAATACAAGTCTTCACTATTACAACAGTGATGTTGTCTGTTCCCTTATCTTTTTTTTCTGTACTCAATGCTCTCATCCTGATATTGTGTGGTGTGAATCCAATTGACTCAAGGTAGGAATGTGTGGTGTTGGGGATTGAAAGAGAACATCAAGATAGGTCATTCAAAATTACAAAAATTCTGAATAAGTTACTAATATTCCAACAGAACAAAGTCCATAGCACCATTTCCCCTTTTAGAGTTCAGTCTTCAAAACTGTTGAAAATAATTTCTCAGCAGCATCTGCTACAGGCAGGTGGTCAACAATTTTCAGTGCATTCCCAGTACTAGCCACAGAGAATGCGGCTTAATGAATATAATTTATGAATCGTTAATGAGGCTATTACACAATACATGTAATCTCCATTTCCACTACACATGATCAATGGCTGTAAGACAGCACTCTTTATTCTTTGTGTATTTAGAAGGAAATGGCCCTGGTCCTCTGATTTCCTCACTTGGCTGCCAGCTTGACCATATTCTGAGCACGGATGTGTTTCTTACTGTCAAAAGTAGTAAAAAAAAAATTACAAAAAAGAATCATTGGGAATGATAGAGTATCTCCAAAGATTAATTGCAAAATGTGCCAGAAGAGTAACAAGTGCAAACTTCCCTGAACATAGTAACAATAGTAGACAAGGTGGTGAAGAAAGTGTATGGCATGCTTGCCTTCATCAGCCAAGGCAATGAGCACAAGAGTTGGGACGTCGTGTTACAGTTGCCCAAAATGTTGTGTGCAGTTCTGATCGCCACACTACAGGAAAGATGTGATTAAGCTAGAGAGGGTGCAGTAAAGATTCACAAGGATGTTGCCTGGATTGAAGGGCTTGAATTACAGGGAGAGATTGGATAGGCTGGGTCTGTTTTCCCTGGAGCAAAGGAGGTTGAGAAGTGCCATGAGAAGCATAGAAAGTGTAGATAGCCAGACTATGTTTCCTATGGTAGGGGTGTCTAGAACTTAGGGGCATGGGTTTAAGGGAGGAGGTTTAAGGGGGATATGAGGGGTAAATTTTTCACAGAAACAGTAGTTGGTATCTGGAAAGAGCTACCAGAGGAGGTAGTGGAGGTAGGAACAGTAACAACATTTAAGAAGCATCTGGACAGGTACCTGAATGAGCTGAGCATTGAAGGATATGGAATTAATGCAGATAAGATAAGATATCTTTATTAATCACATGTACATCGAAACACACAGTGAAATGCATCTTTGTGTAGAGTGTTCTGGGGCAGCCTGTAAGTGTTGCCACACTTCCAGCGCCAACATAGCATGCCCACAACTTCCTAACCTGTACGTTTTTGGAATGTGGGAGGAAACTGGAGCACTCAGAGGAAACCCATGCAGACACCGGGAGAACGTACAAACTCCTTACAGAAAGCGGCTGGAATTTAACCCGGGTCACTGGCTCCGTAATAGTGTTGAGCTAACTGCTACACTACCATGCCAGGGCCTGTTTCTATGCTGTACAACTCTATGATCCTAAGAATATATGTTCAGTTGAAGCAGACAGGGAGGACACGCAGCAGGAAGTTTTGAGTATTCACATGTTGGTTGTCGGTCCAGAAATGTCCTTTAAATCTGAACGGTTAAGCTGAATAATAATTTTCATTGTCTGCATATCTGCAGTTAAGGATACCATTTATATTATATTTGTTCCTTGAGAATATCTTGAAAAATTATGATACCAGTTTCAAACTGACGCTTTGCAAGAGTCTAACATAACAAAATATGGGCTTGCTCTCAGCTGAATGATTTTATCAGATTTGGTTTGCCTGTAATTTTTTTTGTATTTTTGATGTTTCCTTACTCCTTATTTCTTTATTGTTGTTTCTATTTTTTGCTCTTTTGATATCTTTTCATGCTTTATTTGATCTAGATATTCCAACCATCTGGTTTATCTGAATTTTCTCCTTGAACAGCCATGGGGAACTTATCCAGCATCCATGTGGAGCTCGAGGAGGCAGAACAGAGGTAGCAGCAATAGCTGCTTGCTGATGAAGTCCACCTCCTTTGGAGACACCCTCCTTTTCACTCAAGCAGCAGTTGAATCATTGCTGTTAATGTCTCCTCAACATGCTACAGCAGAGGGCCTAAAGAAACTGCAATTAGTCAAGCCATCGTGAGCTATCTCCTTCAATAAGACTTCCAGCTACATTCTAATGTTCATGATGCAAAGTGTCATTGATTATACCTTTGTAAAACTTTGATTATCTCCATCTACATACTGAGGAAATTAACTGGAAGGGATTCCACGTAACCTAATCTACTGATTTGAGCATGTTTATCTATTTGACATTTCAGTTCGGTACTGAGGGAGTGCAAAACTGGTCCCTCTCTGGCTCAGCAATAGCATTATTACCAATGCCTCAGCTGGGACTGTTAATAAAAATGTTTAAGTTTACATCGTTGTTTCAATATTAATATTATTGTATTACATACTAATATTATTGCATCAACTTCTTCTCCATCATGTGTAAATTGTCTCTAAATTGCAAAAAAATTAAGAAGAAAATCCAGTTCACGGTATTCAGTTTACATAAAATAATAGCCCAGGTCTTGTCATTTTACCTCAAGCAATTTAGCCTGAGGGACAATATTCTGACATGCATAGGTGGTTTGAACAGATGTGCATCTCTGCAAGGTCAGAAGGACAACATGTTTTTTTTTAATTGACTTGATGCACACAACATCTCCTTTATTCAGTTGTAATGTTCTAATTTATTTGGAATTAATAAACAAAGTATGGAAGAGATGCTTTTTCATTCCATTTGAAATTATACAATGGCTACACAGAGTACTATTCAACTCATTTAATGAAAAATCACATCTTGCTGCCCCAAAGCGACCAAGGAATAGTCAGCGTAACGTCAACTGATTAAGGACATCCAACTGAATGGTATGGTAGTCAAGTTGACAGGTCTGACATTGCTGAGCACACTTACTGTCAAATAGCTTCAGGTTTTTTGTGTCTTATCTTGAATGAAGCTTACAGCATCACTCTCAAAGTAGATCCATAACTGTGCATGAAGAAATTTTAGAAAACAAGTATTACAATTCACCCTGACCTTATACTGTGCAACAATGTGTTTGAAAATAATGTTTGGAGGTTGGCAATACCATGAAGTGTTGTTGCATTCTGTTCATTGAGGAAATGCTGTAATATATTGTGAACCCACGGGTCCAGCCCAGATCTTACTGATTATAAGTTTTAAGAGAAAATAGTAACAATTAATGGCACAGGAGTTATTGGTGGGGGTCAGGGGCATGTGTGAATGTCATATTTGCTTGCGATCAATTAGTCACCTCTTCTGGTTGAGCTGTTGCCATGTACAAATACTGCACATGTAAAGTAATCAGGCTATCTCCATTCCTGGAATGCAGCAATGAAACAATGTCAGAGTTTGGGATACATTGCACAGACACTTGAAGCACTGAGTTCTGAGGGTAAAAAATTACTTTTCCATTCATATAAAGGATGATGACCATTCAATAATTTTGCCAATAGCCGCAAACTGCTCAGATCTTTGCAAACTGTAATCCATGCTTTATGATATTATAATGCCAGTATGATTGAGCTAAATCTTAAACTTGCACAGTTTGAGCTGTCATTACATCTGGAAGAAGAATAAATATAATGACTGTGCAATAATTACTACATCAGTGTGGCCAAATTACTTTTCAAAAGATGCTAGAGGATCGGCTCTAGCCTGAACTACCTAATCATGTGTTCTAGTTCAGAAGCAGATGTATCAGTCTTGGCCAAGCACAGTGTTCAATTTTTCATTTTCCAATGTAGTGTGGAGCAAAGTTTCAAAATTACATTTCTTTTGGTATTGTCAATATTCTTAAACCATATCCCCTGGTCATCTGTTTATTTGCAGTTATGAAGCACTATCTGGTTGTTCCATTAGAACATCTCATAATATTGCTTTCTCGCCACCTTCATCTGACAGTGTTTGGAGGGTTTGATGGCAATTAAGAGGCGAGAAGGTGGTCATTGGAAGGGTTGCGGATCATAGTTAGTAGGAGCCAATGTATGGTCAGATGGAAAAATGTTTGTTAGGAAACCAGATAATATTCAGGGGTAAGGTAGCCAGTAGTGATGAGGGGTAGATAATTATGTTGATATAGTTTGAGGGTGTTGAAGGCAGGATGTTCTATGGTAAGTGAGGGAAGAGAGGGTGCTCAATGAATCAGAGAAAACTTTGTGTCATGAGGTGGTGTTTGGTCATTGTCAGGGTAGAGGTACCTGATTGTTGTGAACATGGGGATGAGGAATTCCTTCTTCTGCTTATATATTCAAAATGTATTTCAACTACCATTTCCCAAATCCTGGGAAATTTAATTGTCTATGTTGGAAACAGAGAAAGCAGTTGTAGCTTTGTTCCTTAAGAATGAAGTGATCAGTAAAAATAAAAACTAGAGATGATCTGAAGACTCCTGAAGTTTTAAGAACTTAGTGAAAACTTATCAAGCAGTTTCACCGTAATATACTGTATATATATGCAAATATATTGGTCACCCAGCCTTCTTTATTGAAGCACAATGTAAGCTGGGTACACCTCCATAATTTTTGCATCTTAACCTGTAGTATGATGAGCAATCCTTCCATTTTTGATTTGCCACTTACATCTTTTTCAACTTTTTTTCCTGCACATGGATTTTATTTTACTGTTCATTGAGGAAATGCTGTAATATATTGTGAACCCACGGGTCCAGCCCAGATCTTACTGATTATAAGTTTTAAGAGAAAATAGTAACAATTAATGGCACAGGAGTTATTGGTGGTGGTCAGGGGCATGTGTGAATGTCATATTTGCTTGCGATCAATTAGTCACCTCTTCTGGTTGAGCTGTTGCCATGTACAAGTGTTCAAGCTATTGAAAGGAGTGTTCAAGCTATTGAAAGACACTTCACTAACACAGAGCTCTATATACAAAAAAAGTAGCCTAAATCACAATATTAAATTCATGACTGGTAAAAGTAAATGGTAGGGCACTGAGGAGTGCGGAGGAACAAAGGGATCTGGGAGTTCAGATACATAATTCCCTGAGAGTCACAGGTAGACAGGGTTGTAAAAAAGGCTTTTGGCATCCTGGCATTTATAAATCAAAGTATTGAGTATAGGAGTTGGAATGTTTTGGTGAGGTTGTATAAGTCATTGGTGAGACCAAATTTAGAATATTGTGTGCAGTTCTGGTCACTGAACTACAGGAAGGATGTCAGTAAGATTGAAAGAGTGCAGAGGAGATTTACAAGAATGTTGCTGGTTACTGGGTCTTCAGGAGTTGAGTTATAAGGAAAGATTGAGCATGTTAGGACTTTATTCCTTGGAGCAGAGAAGAATGAGGGGAGATATGATAGAGGTTTATAAAATGATGAGGGGCGTAGACAGGTTTAATGCAAGTAGGCTCTTTCCACCTAGATTAGGAGAGAGAAGTACGAGAGGACATGGCTTTAGGGTGAAGGGGGAAAGGTTTAAGGGGAAACATTGGAGGGAACTTCTTCACTCAAAGAGTGGTGGGAGTGTGGAATGGGCTGCCATCTGATGTGGTAAATGAGGGCTCGCTCTTAACTTTTAAGAGTAAATTGGATAGATACATGGACGAGAGAGGTCTGGAGGGGTATGGGCTGGGGGCAGGTAAATGGGACTAGCAGAATAATGTTTTGGCACAGACTAGAAGGGCAGAATGGCCTGTTTTCTGTGCTGTAGTTTTCTATGGTTCTATGGTTCTAGATGGAATAGAAATCTTCCTTTCATTAACCGATAACTTTTAAAAAAAATCAGATGTTCAGTGAAACAGTTTTAAAAAAAAATCAACCTTCCCTCTAAATAAATTCACACTGTAATAAATATCTTGATCTCGGTTCAAAACAAAATAGAGCCTTTACAGGACTGGTATAAAGCTCACAGATTGTAGTTAAATAATTCCTGGAAAAAGGTTTGCAATGAATCTGTAAGAGAAATATCCAGTTCTGATACTTACATGTGGGATATACAATACTGATTCACCAGCCCTGGCAGTTTAGCAACATCTTGTGATCTCTCTGCTTATAACTTGTCTGTTCCATGATTAAACATCTGCTGCCTAAAAAGCTTCCAGAATCTCCAAATCATCTTGAAGGCAAAATATTCTCTGAAATGCAATATCATTTGAGGACACCTATTGTCTCCACTTTTTATTATCAGGATTATTCCTAAGGAATTATCATTTTTATGCAATACCACACACATGCCTTTTCCTTCTACAAATTGTGATCTTAAGCTTTTAATATTTATGCTTGTGTGCTTTATCATATCAGGATAAATGGAGATCAGGGCATCATTAATTTGCCGCTAGAAGATAATAGTCCATGAACAAAAATTAACTTTTGACAGCATCAGCTCATGAATGCTTAACATATTCAAACAACATTTCTCTGTCCACCAGTTTAACCTATTCATTAATTATTCATTTATTAGCATACATTGCAATCTTAGGTAAAATGGCAGCAGAACTCAAATCAATGCAACAAGCTGTTATCACTAAAAGCAATTTCTAGCTGTTTATTCTTAGGGACATGTCAAATAATCTGTATATGCGTGGAAGACGAGTGACCTACAGTCAACTGTTTAGCATGGTCAATTCAGTACTGCAGCTTCAGCAATATCAGCTAATTTTTATTTTAATATTTTATGACACATTTTTCAAATTCAAACCTCTTCAGCTGAAATGCCAGGCATAACTGACTCATAGAATCATTCAGCAAGGAACCAGGAGCTTCAATCATCTATTTTCACAAACCCTACACTAATCCCATTTTATTTCTCCTGTGTTCCCATCCCCCAATTCTACCACTCACCAACACACTAGGGATAATTTACTGTGGCCAATTAACCTACAAACCTACATGTCTTTGGGATGTAGGAGGAAACTGGAGAATCCGGAGGAAACCCACACGCAGAATGTGTAAACTTCACACAGGTAGGACTGAAGATCAGGACTGAACATGGGTCATTGGAGATTTACTGGAGGACACAGTGCTGCCCCAGATCTCTTGAGCTAATACACTTTAAAATTTTTGCCAAGCTGATGAGCTGATGATGAGCTCCTGTTTTGAATCTGGTCTCTTTCCATGAGTTCAAAAAGGTAAGCTCTGAATGTTTAGCACTGAAGTAGGTCTCAGAGGGTCATAGCATAAAACTGGCAGCTTAGAAGTAGATGGGAATATGTGCAGAGAAATAAGAATCTTGGCTACTGGTGTGGTTTTGCACTGAATTTTGTTTATATTTCAGGAGACCTTGTTAGAAATGCAAAATGACTGGCAATCACTGTAGTTGCAGAAATGTAAAGGTGGGAAGCTGTGTAATAGGGGAGTAGAGAGTCTGTGTTCATTGATCCTGCTTACAAATCATGATAAGAACGTAAAAAACATAATAAAATAAGAAGCAGGAGTAGGACATAAAACTACTTCAGCTGCCTCCACCATTCAATTGTCATGGGTCATCGATTTCATTCCTACCCAATCACTATTTCCTTTGATATATCAGTCTCACATTTGCACAGTTCTATGATTGAGTATTCAAAGTCCTTTAGCATAAATTCCAGTCTCACAATCCTCTTGGTAAAATGTATCCTCTTTGCTTCAGTCCCAATTGACCCTTATACGATATCTTTTACCCTAATTCAAGACTATCCAATCAGAGGAAACAATCTGCCAGTCTCTTCCAGAATCTTAAATGTTTTAATGGGATCATCTCTGTGGGCAAACTTGCAAGAAGAATAGATTTAACTCATGATAAACAAACATTGGCTAAAAATTGACTGAATTTTCTATTTCAGTGAATTGAGGAATCAAAGGGCTTTTTAAATATTCTTTTTAAATATGCTATTAGCTATAGGAAATGTACTGTCCACTTCCTTCTTTGAACCCCTGTTGTGAACATCCACAAAACTTGGATTCACAGAGAATGAGTGGTTCCATCAACTCTGGATCCATCCCCAAAACCTTTGGAAATGTTAGTTATCAAATCGTTGTTTGAATGATCCATCAGTAGCTTTTCAATACGCTGATCAATCTGTGAAAGCTAGTAAAAGAAAATGAAGCTTCAAATCCGTCCCACAAGAAGAAAAATATATTTCACACAGTGTTGAGGTTGTAATGACTGCTGCATGACTGTGTTTGTTAGATGATTAAACAAATGAAAATATTTCCAGGTTATGCACTGGAACTTCTAAGAATACATCTGGAACTGACCCACTCATCTATTACAGTGACCAATTTACCCATCAATTGGAAACACAAAAGACTGCAGATTCTGGAATCTAGGAGGATGTTGGATGTAGGGGGAAAGAAATTGTTGATGTTTCAGGACCAGATGCAGGATTTCAACCTGAAACGTCGACATACCTTTGCCCCCACAGATGCTGCTCGACCCGTTGAGTTTCTCCAGCAGAATGTTGTACCTATCAATTGGGGCCCACTAAAGATGAAAAACAAGTGGTTGATCTGCTCTTGTCCATTTTGTTCCCCTGCTGAAGTTGAAGGCTACTCTCTTACATATTTTTCCCTTACTATATTTTTCTGTTCATCATTTTGTCCCCCTTAAAGGGAACACCAGCATGAAGCACTGCTAACTGCCTATCAGGTGTGGGATCCTAAGGATTATGCTCTCAGTCGTGATTTTAACTGCTAGCAACTCAAGCCTTTTTTTTTCAGTTCCAACTAAATGGCAACATGAAGATATGGTGTCTTTATATGGTGTTAGCTATATTTCTCACATGACAGGAGCAGGCTGGTACCATTAAACAATTGGAGATACTGGCATCTGGGCAGCTTCCTGCTGGATAGATTCCACTGAGGGAATGGGAGGCACAGGTGCAATGATAAAATTATACCCAGTCTGTACTGAATGCATTCTGATGATGGCATGGTCAGGAGTAGCTTGTTTGGTTGATCATGAGTGCAAACTTGTATTCTATCTCTTTGGCCACTTAGACAGAAGTACATGAAAGTGTCAATTGGCTCTTATTTCTACTTTTGTTTTATTCTACCCCCACTGACCTCCACTACATCTTTCCCCTGAAATGCTAACATTTTAGTAGAGTATAATATCATAATGCCCTCCACTTCTCATGCACAGGTCTGGAGAACCAGTATTGATTGTCTTAAAGATGAAATCCTGCTTGAGCAGTGCGTAGTGAACTGGCCACATCTGTCTGATTTTAGCTTCTGTTGATCCCAACTCATAAGAAAATCTGATAGTTTAGTTGTTGGCTATGAAAGAGTTATCTGGTGTTGCAGCTAACATTCTCCCTCAATCAACAATACCAGAACAGATTATCTGGTCATTATTACAATCTCACTTGTTAGAGCTTGCTGTGACTACTTGCGCTACTGTCTTACAACAGTGACCATACTTTGTTGGCTTTGTTGATGCCATGAAAGGTACTATGTGAATTAAAGGCATTTTATTTGCTTCTCCTGACAAATTTAACCATTAATGAATTGAAATCTCTCTCTCTACTTACACAATTGGAGGCCATGTCAGCCAAACCAAATCCACACATGCTACAATCTGCACAGTTTTGCACTTCTAGTGGGGTTTGCGGTTTGATAGACAAGGATTGGTCAACAGCCTCTTTTCCATTCTCTCTCTCATTCCATCACCCTGGCTGAGGTCAGCTAAATCAACACAAACTTGAAAGCGACTCAGGGCGATAAGGTGGTAAAGAAGGCGTATGGTATGCTTGCCTTTATTAGTTGAAGCACTGAGTTCAAGAGTCAGGAAGTTGTGTTGCAGCTTTATAAAACTCTGGTTAGGCTGTATTACATTCACTTCTGGTCGCCCCGTTATAGGAAGGATGTGGAGGCTTTGGAGAGGGTGCTGAAGAGGTTTACCAGGATGCTGCCTGGATTAGAGGGTACGTTCTATAAGAAGAGGTTAGACACACTTAGGTTGTTTTCTCTGGAGCAGCGGAGGCAAGAGGAGACCTGATAGAAGTTTATAAGACTATGAGAGATATAGATAGAGTATACAGCCAGTATCTTCTCGCCAGGGTCAAAATGATTAATACTAGAGGACATGCACTTTAGCTGAGAATGGGTAAGTTCGAAGGAGGTGATTGGGGCAAGTTATTTTACACAAAGAGTTGTGGGTGCCTGGAATGTGCTGCCAGGGGTGGTGGTGGAGGCAGATACAATAGAGGCATTTAAAAGGCTCTTAGATAGTTCATGAATGTGCAGAGAATGGACGTATAGGGTCATTGGGTCGGCAGAAGGGATTAGTTTAGTTAGGCGTTTAATTACTAGTTTAATTAGTTCGACACAACATTGTGAGCCAAAAGACCTGTTCCTGTGCTGTACTGTTCCATGTTGTAAACTTTGGGCTTAACCATTATCCTTAGTTTGTGTCACCTTCTCAGTGGATAAAATTGCTCATCAGGAGACATAATATTAAGAAGTTATAAATTATTGTGGTGATTCGTGATCTATATGCTTAGCCAGGGCCTAAATTGCAATGGAGCCTGCTCTGAGTGCTTTGCAACTCCCTCAATGTTCTGGCATCCATTCTGGTAAAACAATGTGCTACTCCTTGAATTCACTCTATTCCTTAAATCTATCACAGATGTTCACTAATTTGGAAAAAAAATAGTTGATAATCATTTTTCGATCAAGACCTTTGCTTTATTAAGAATTTATAAAAATCCCATAATGGGACAAAGAGCAGGACACTACCAAACAGAAAGAGACAAAAATCATCACAATTTAGTGGAATTAGCAAAGAATGATTCTCCTTAATTTTGACTTCTCAGAATAACTTCCAGTTCTTTAGCTCCTTAAAACAGAAAACTGCAGGTGCTGGAAATCTGAAATAAATACCTAGTGAGTATTTCCTGCGTGTTTCTGGTTTATTTAAAATATCAACCTTGATCCAAATCCAACCCAAACCCTCTGACCTTCTACTTTAATAGAGCAGGGTGATTTGGGAACTTCATATTCAATTTTTGTTGCAGGCTTAATCCTAGATGACCCAGCTCTGAATCCTGGGGAACACTGCACTCTAAGGATAGTCTGAAGATGGTGAGTATACGGAACGAGCTGCCAGAGGAAATGGTACAATTACAACATTTAAAAGGCAATTGGACATCCACATGGAAGAAAAGGTGAAGAGGGATATGGGCCAAATGCAGGCAAATGGGACAGGCTCAGTTAGGCAACTTAGTGGGAATGGACAAGTTGGGCCAAAAAGTAGTTTCCGTGCTATATCGCTCTATGATTCTACGGCTCTGTGACTCTAATTAATGCCTCATAGCTTAATATGACAATGATGAGAAATTAATGGAGAAATTGAACTTTTATTGTTGAGCAGTTTCTGTGAACAATTAATGTGCTTTTATTATTCAAATGCTCTTTTTAAGCAAAGACCCAAACCATCCTGCAATTAAAATTTACCACAATATAAAGTAGCTCCAGGTCTGTAGCAATGTTCTTCTTACCCTACGTAGTTATTAATTCTGGATGGTTTCAGAGGCAGGATAAAACAAATGATAGATAGGAATTGGAGATCTATTCAGGAACTAAATGGAAAGAAAGTAGATAAATTGTTCTGGATATTGCATGAACAATGGTGCAGCTGGAAAACCTGCTGCCTCACAACCCCAGTGATCTGGATTTAATCCTGATCTCCCAGCATTACTTGTGTGGAGTTTGTTCATTTCTCACTGTGACTGCACAAGTTTCCTTTGGCTGCTCTGGTTTGCTCCCACACCCTAAAGGTGTTAAGGTTGGCCAGTTAATGGTTTATTGTAAGTTGCCCTTTGCATGTTGTGGAATGGTAGAATCTGGAGGGAATTGATGGGACTGCGGGAGAATAGAAAAATATGGAATTAATGTATGATTAATGTAGAGGGTGACTGATAGTCAATGCATACATGGTGGGCCTCTTTCCATGTTGTAGGACTCTATAACTCTACTTCATGGAACATAGAACATAGAAGGGTACAGCACTGGAACAGGCCCTTTGGTCCACTATCTCTGTGCTGACAATGATACCAAATTATACAAATCCCATCTGTCTGCACCTGGTCTGTATCCCTCTTTTCCCTGTCTGTTCATGTGTCTGATTAAATGCCTCTTAAATATTGCAATTACATCTGTTTCAACAGCCTTTCCTGGCAGTACATTCCAGGCAACTACTACTCAGTGTGTAAAATAACTTGCCTCGTATATCTTCTTTAAATTCCCCCCCCCCCCACCTTAAACAAATGCCCTTGAATATTTGAACATTTGACATTTCGATCCTCAGAAAACCAGCCTGACTATCTAATGCTTCTGTGTCTCTCATAATATTATATATTTCTATCAGCCACTCAGCCTCTGCTCCTTCAGAGATAACAATATGAGCTTGTAAATCCTCTTGTTATAACCAATACACTCCAATCAAGGCAAAATCCTGGTGAACCTCTTCTTACACCCTCTCCAAAGACTTCAACCTTCCTGTAGTGCAGTAACCAGAACTGCACACACATGTGCCCTAACCTAAGTTTTATATAGCTACAACATGATTTTCTGACTTTTATACTTAACTCCCAAACCAATGAAGGCAAGCATGTCGTATGTCTGTATCACTCCATCTACTTATGTTGCCACTTTCAGGAAGCTATGGACTTGAACTCCAAGATCCCTCTGCACATCAATGCTATAAAAGGTCCTGCTGTTTATTGTATACTTTCCTCTTGCACTTGACCTCACAAAATGCAACACTTCACACTTGTCCAGATAAAACTTTATCTGAAATTTTTCTTGCCAAATTTCTAACTGAACTATCTCCTGCTATATACTCTGACAACCTTCCTTGTTATCCACAACTCTGCCAAATTTTGTGTCTGCAAACTTACTCATCAGATCACCTACATTTTCATCTAAATCATTATTGTATCTTATAAACAACAGAGTTCCAAATACTTATTCTTGCAGAGCACCACCGGTCACAGAAGTCCAATCAGAAAAGCACCATTCTACCACTACCCTTTGTCTTCTGTGACAATTTGCGAACGCACCATGGATTCCATGTGAATTAATCTTCTGGACAAGCCTATCAGGAAGGACCTTCTCAAGTGCTTTACCGGAGTCTATGTAGACAACATCCACTGTGCTACCCTCTTCCACTGTGTAGAATTCATCTTCGTCATTTCCTCAAAATGGTCAATCAAATTTGTGAGACAGGACTTCCCCTATATAAGGCCATGCTGACTATCCCTAATGTCCACGTTTTTCTGAATGTGAGTAATCCTGTCCCTAAGAATCTTCTCCAATTATTCTCCTACCACTGATGAAAGGCTAACCAGCCTAGAATTTCCTATTTTTTTTCCCTGTTGCCCTTCCTTCCAGAATTCCAAGTATTCCTGCTTTATTAGAATAATGTCGATCCATTGAGTTACATGTTCTCAAACCACCCCAGGTTTGGTAAAAAAGACCATCATAGGGTGACAGGTCAGATTTCTTCTTGTTATTCCATTCTAAGCTTCAGGCTTCTCCCCTATGGCTGGTCTGGGGTGCCTCAATCTGACTGAAGGTTAAACTTATCAATTTGACTGGCTTCCAGGAGGACAAAACAAAACGTTAAAACAAAGTAACAAATGTCCAGTTAAACTCTGTTGCTTGTGGAAAATGTAGTCCTTCCAGCTTGCCATCCAAGACTCTGAAAAGCACCAGACCAACAGTCAAAAAATCTACCCCCATCAATATTGGGATTTTGAAGACTGGTTAAGGAAATTAGATATCTATTTTGTGGAGTTTAGAAGAATGTATGGTGATCTTATTGAAACATGCAAGGTCCTAAGGGAGCCAGTACCAGATGACATCAGTTTAAGGTCAGAGGATGAAAGTTTAGGGGAGAAGACAGAGGTACATTTCAGGGTTTAGGGTTGTTTAGAAGGCATATGGAGTGTTGGCCTTCATTAGTCAGGGTATCGAGTTCAAGAGCCACGAGGTGATGTTGCAGCTCTACAGAACTCTGGTCAGACCACACTTGGAGTATTGTGTTCAGTTCTGGTCACCTCATCATAGAAAGGATGTGGAAGCTTTAGAGAGGGTGCAGAGGAGATTTATCAGGATGTTGCCTGGATTGGAGAGCATGTCTTATGAGGATAGATTGAGCGAGCTAGGGCTTTTGTTTGGAGAGAAGGAGGATGATAGATGACTTGATAGAGGTGTACAAGATGATAAGAGGCAATAGATCGAGTGGACAGTCAGAGACTTTTTCCCAGGGCGACAATGGCTAACACGAGGGGATATAATTTTAAGGTGATTGGAGGAATGTATAAGGGGGATGTCAGGGATAAGTTTTTTACACAGAGAGTGGTGGGTGCATGGAACGCACTGCTGGCAGGAGTTGTGGGGGGCAGATACGTTAGGGATATTTAAGAGACTCTTAGACATATGAATGATAAAAAAATAGGGGGCTATGTAGGAGGAAAGGGTTAGATAGATCTTACAGCAGGATAAAATGTCGGCACAACATTGTGGGCCAAAGGGCCTGTACTGTGCTGTAGTGTTCTATGTTCTATGTAAGTTTTTTATACTGAGAGTCGTGGATGCCTGGGATGCACTGCCAGGGGTAGTGATAGAGGTTGATATAATAGGGACATTTAAAAGACTCTCAGATAGGCAGATGGAAGTAAGAAAAATGGAGGGTTATGGACTGTGTAGGAGAGAAGGGTTAGATTGATCAGGGAGTAGGTGTTTATATAGGTCGCCACAAGACCGCGGGCCAAAGGGCCCATACTATGCTGTATGGTTCTATTTTCCATGTTCTATGACAGGGTAGATGTCAACTTATTTTCAGTTGTGGGAGAATCTCAAATGGGAGACACGTTTACAAGATAAATGGGCAGTCCTTTAAAACTGAGTTGCATGGGAGTTGTGGTGGAGGTTGGTGAACTTCTGAAATTCTCTACCCCAGAGGATAGTGGAAGCTAGATCACCGGTATTTAAAGAAGAAGTGGATATATTTCTGGGAGAGGAGATGAGGTGGCAGATCAGCCATGGTCATTTTGGATGGTGGTTCAGGCTTGAGGAACCAGCTGACTTATTCCAGCTATTTTATTAATTACTTGCGAATTACTCAATGAGGATTCTTAAATCTGAATAGCCTCGCTGTTTCTCAATCTGCACCTCACTGGATAAGGTGCTGGATTAGAGAATCTCTCTGCTTAAAAGCCCACAAAATCAATGTGGACAGTTTTTAGCATAGCAATTGGTGAGCACTGTTCCTTCACTGAAGAACATGAAATATGGGTCATGATATTCAGATAGAATGGACATAATGGTGAAAGTTGTGTTCAAAATAAATAGAACTCAGGCATTTCTTATCAGGAGCTTTCTCTGTGACACAATTTCAGTTTTAGAACCTTAAACATTGAGGGCTTTCCAATACCATTAACTTATCTTGGAAAGGACGTTAATAAATAATTAGCCTTTTAGCTTATTTCAGAATTCTGCCATCATTGAGATTCGGTTGAAATTAGTACACCATCACAAGCTCCACTTGCTTCCAAATCTTCTTTGCAGCTATTTACATAATTATGCACATATTCCTGATGGAATCACTGAAGCTGGGCAGTCATGTAACCAGTCTTGCAAAGGAAAGGTAAGGTTTTAGCTCTTTAATGCTGGAGGGAAGGAATATCACAAAGTATGTGTACTGGCACAGTGCCATTTCTTAAATACCATGTGTATTTTTAGAGATCCTGATCTTTATATCTCATCGCACTACACGTTTACAAGTACAAGTGAATCTTATAAGATTGTGGGTCGAGGATATAGGTTTTATTTTACACAATCATATGAGAATATTGAAGTGAGCTTCTTTGTAGATGCCCAGGACATTGACTTAAGTAAATATTCAAGTAAAGGTCCTTTGCTTGTTGGAGCCTTGAATAAAATTGTATAAACTTGGTCAGCCCAGCATATGCTGTGCCTTTCAAACACATAAGGAATAAAGGTGTGCAGGATTGCTGTTTATAAAGCTCATCCAATCCATACAGGTTACAAAAAGTCTGGTTTGCCTTTTTGGGCTATTGGTTAACTAGACCCTATTATTTTGGTGTGATTTTCTACAATATGATGACTGAATTCTAATTACAGTTGTGCTTTTTGTTAGAAATTCTTTTGTCTACCTTCTAAACAGCCTTATTTTACTCACAGGCAATCTATGTTAGGGGCTGAAGCAGGAGGTAGAACAAGCAAGAAGAGAGAACGAGTGTCTGCAAGAAGGAGAAGGAGGCAGAATAGAAGGGTGCTACAAAGGAGGCTTTATCCTAGGCAAGACTTCAAGGGAACGATGTATGAATTAAGTTGTTGGAGTAATATTCAGTAGCCTGAGCAACTGGCTCAGAGACACAAGTTTTAATCTCACCATGGCAATGTGAGAATTTAAATTCCAACAATTAAATAAATCTGAAATAAACAGATAATATCAACAATGAACATGAAACTACTCAATCATCATTGATAACCCAGCTATATCACCAGAAGGAAATCTATTCTCTTTAACTAGTCCTAGTCAAAGTGTTTGTGACTCTAAACCTCCAAGACAATTGAATCTGAACCACCATTTAAACTAGTCTAGAAAGTGATTTATTTCAAGGGACAATAAGGCATAGGTAATACCAACACCCCATTAATAAGTAAAAAAATGTTCTTATACCGCAGCTTTTTTGAGGGTGAATATAATAGTGCCTTGCTTAAACAATGTAACGCTCATTGTTTGATGTCAGTTTTGAACTAAGGCACTGAGATTTCTGCCTTAAGTTCCTCATGATTCCTTTTTTTTTCATATTGTGGATTGTGTCCTGCTGCAGCTGTAATGAAAGGATCATCTTCCACTTCGTACTGCTGTATCAGCAAGACAACACTGGCTTTCTTTGGGTGGTATCATTTACCCAATAAGCAAGGCAAAATGAGACAATAAGATTCCCCATCAATGAAGCTTGCACAGCATCCAAGACTGCATCCATATAGCTGTACTTATTGGTTTATTGGTTTATTATTGTCATATGTACCGAGGTACAGTGAAAAACTTGTCTTCAATACTGTCCATACAGATCAATTCATTACACAGTGCATTGAGGTAGTACAGGGTAAAAACAATAACAGAGTGCAGAATAAAGTGTTACAGTACAGAGAAAGTGCAGTGCAGGTAGACAGTAAGGTGCAAGGTCACAATGAGGTAAATTGTGAGTTCAAGAGTCCACCTTATCGAACTAGGGAACCGTTCAATAGTCTTATAACAGCGGGATAGAAGCTGTCCTTGAGACTGGTGGTACGTGCTTTCAGGCTTTTGTACTTTCTGCCTGATGGGAGGGGGAGAAGAGGGAATGTCCAGAGTGGGTGGAATCATTGATTATACTGGCTGCTTTACCGAGGCAGCGAGAAGTGTAGACGGAGTTCATGGAGGGCAGGCTGGTTTCCATGATGTGCTGAGCTGTGCTCATGATCCCCTGCAGTTTCTTGCAGTCATGGGCAGAGCAGTTGCCATACCAAGCCGTGATGCATCTGGATAAGATGCCTTCTATGATGCATCGATGAAAATTGGTGAGGGTGGGTCAAAGGGAACATGCCAAATTTCTTTAGCCTCCTGAAGAAGTAGATACGCTGGTGAGCTTTCTTGGCTGTGGCGTCAATGTGGTTGGACCAGAACAGGTTATTGGTGATGTTCACTCCTAGGAACTTGAAACTCTCAACCCTCTCAACCTCAGCACCATTGATATAAACAGGAGCGTGTGCAACACACCCCTTCCTGAAGTCAATGACCAGCTCTTTTGTTTTGCTGACACTGAGGCAAAGGTTGTTGTCATGACACCATGTTACTAGGCTCTCTATCTCCTTCCTGTAGTCTGACTCATCATTGTTTGTGATACAGCCCACTGCAGTGGTATTATCTGCAAACCTGCAGATGGAATTAGAGCAGAATTTGGCCACACAGTCATGAATGTATAGGGAGTAGAGTAAGCAGCTGAGCAAGCAGCCTTGTGGGGCACCAGTGTTGAGAATAATCATGGCTGAGGTGTTGCTGCCTATCCTCACTGATTGTGGTCTATTGGTCAGCAGGTCAAGGATCCAGTTGCAGAGGGAGGTGTTGAATCCCAGGTTTAGGAGTTTGGAGATGAGTTTGCTTGGAATGATGGCATTGAAGGCGGAGCTGTAGTCAATTAACAATAGTCTAATATAGGTGTCTTAACTGTCCAGATGCTCCAAAGATGAGTGTAGGGCCAGGGAGATGACGTCAGTCATGGACCTGTTTCAATAGTAGGTGAATTGCAGTGAGTCAGGGTTTTCTGGGAAACTGGAATTAACACGTGTCATGACCAGCCTCTCAAAGCACTTCATGATGGTGGATGTCAGAGCCACCGGGCGGTAGCCATTAAGGCACGTTACCTTGTTTTAGGCCAATGTTTTCTCATGTTACCTTTTGTCTGTTTGTTTATTCTTGGAGATGTGGGTCAGATTCCCATTGTTAATTGCCCCTGGTGGGAAAGTAGGATTAAGCTACCTTCTTGAACAGGAAAACAAATAAACTGCAGATACTGGAATCGGAAACAAAAAGAGAATTGCTGGAAAAACTCAGCCAGTCAAGCAGCTCCTGTGGAAAGAAAAGCCAGTTAAGGTTTCGGGTCAGTGACCCTTCCTCAGAACTGGGGTCAGAGAAGAGGGATGTCAGTTTTCAAAGCAGGGCTGTGGGGAGGAGTGAGGTGTAAGCCAAAAAAAATCATATGGTGATAAGCCAGCTCAAGTGACAAGGAGCATGAGTACTGACTGTTAGCAAAATATTTTAAAGAAACAGAATGAGAAGGGGACGTAAACATGATCACGAGAAATGATGAAAGAGTAGTTTACCCGAAGTTGGAAAACTCATTGTTCATTCCAGAAGGTTGCAAAGTGCCTAGCCAGATGATAAAATGCTGCTCTTTTAGTTGACATGAGTAGTGACAAACCACCTTCTTGAACTTTGTGTCACATTTATTTATTTGGTGCAACTGAACGGTTTGATCAACCATTTTGGAGGCAGTTCCAATTCAAATATATGACTGTCACTTAGGGATAAGGGACTGCCACCAGAGTATTAATTCATGCCACCAGGGGCAATAAGAGATGGACAATAAATTTTAGTATTACCAATGATGCCCACATCTCATGGAGTCATGGAGTCATAGAATGAAATGACACGGAAGCAGGCCCCTTGGCACAACCTGTCCATGCCGACCAAGTTGCCTACTTGAGCTAGTCCCATTTGCCTACATTTGGCCCATATCCCTCTTAACTTTTTCTATCCATGTACATGTCCAAATGCCTTTCAAATGTTAGAATTGTACCTACGTATACCACTTCCTCTGGCAGCTCGTTCCACATACCCAACACTCTGTGAGAAAACATTGCCCTTCAGGTCCCCTTAAATCTTCCCCCCTCACCTTAAATCTATACCCTCTAGTTTTAGACTCCCCTACCCTGGGAAAAAGCCTATGACCAGTCACCTTATGTATGCCCCTCATGACTTTATATATCACTGTAAGTTCACCCTTCAGCGTCCTTCGTTCCAGGGAAAATAGCACCAGCCCATCCAGTCTCTCCTTATAACTCAAGCCCTCCACTCCCAGTACGATCCTTGTGTATCTTTTCTGCACCTTTTCCAGTTTAATGACATCCTCCTTATAGCTCAGTGACCAGAACTGCACATCTGATGAATAAATCATTTTTAAAAAGTGGTACTAAATGCGCCATGATGCAGCTTCAGTCAGGGCCTTTAAAACAGAGAAAGAAATGTGAAAGTTTGAAATATAAGCACATTTAGCAATGTGTGCATAAATTTCCCTTTTCATAATTATTCAGAGGAGATGTTGCTTGCTTTGTGGCAGTGCATTGCATTCAGAGAGAGGTGTTATATGTGGGCACTGAAAGAAAGAAAACTGCGAGATGCGTCATCAGTGGCCAACTCTAACACTTAAGTGGGCGTTTGTAGTGTGCGTTGCCACAGTGTTGTCGCCCACTCAGCTGAGAAATCTTCTGGGCATGGAGGGACCTCATGTGGTTGACAAAAAAACATAACCAAAAGGCAAAAATGTTGCAAAAATCCTGTTAAATTTTTCAGAAACATGACATAAATGCGGCTACATTTTTACCCCTTAACTCTAGCACTACAGAGGTTAATTACCGCTCTTAACCCCTCCCCAGCTATCTAGCACATATTGTTTTCTATTGCTTCTCTCTACTTCAGAAGATGACTTTGTCCACAGAAAGATTGGTTGGATGGAGGGGAACAGGGGGCTGCAGATGAGTGCATGTTGGTGGAGGCAGTGTGAGTTGCAATCTTTAGTCACTACATTTTTAAAAACTTCTCATCATGATTGATTCTTGTGATTCATTTTCAAATCCTTTGCCTGGGCAACAGGTGAAACACAGAAAAGAAAACATCGCCCTGACTAACATTCTCCATCAACTGACAGACTTGCTCCTTTATATTGAGCAACCCTTGGAAGAAGCACTGAAAGCAGTCAGGGCACCGAATGAATTATTGATGTAAGGCTTCAATGTCTATCAGCAAGGGTGGCCTGACAGCACAGACTGGGTCTGGGATGGTTAATGAGCAAACTAACATGAGGGATAAGCCTATGTAACCTCACTTCCATTAACCTACTTGTTGCAAATGAAATATCTGTGACATCACTGGTAGAAGTGACCAGTAACAAAATCTCATCTTCACATTGAGGACACTCTTCACCATGCTCTGTGAATGATAATCGTGCTAAATTGAATAGATGCAGAGCAGGTCTGGCAGTTCAAAACTGGGCAACCTTGAGAATGGTGTACCAAAAGCAGCAGCAGAAGTGTACACCATTACAATCTGTAACTTCATATCCTTCACTCTGCCATTGCAATCAAGTTAGGGAATGAGGAATAATGAACGGTGTGCAAGGAGGAGAACCAGATATACCTAAAAATAAAGTGAAGCTGCAACACTCAACTGCATGCATGCTAAACAGCGAAAAAACATGCAATGGGCAGAATTAAATGATCCCATAATCAAAGTATGTGCAGTGCACATGACCATGTGCAAAATAGTGGTGGCTATCAATCAGCTAACAGAAGGAGGAGGGTCCAAAAACATTCCCATCCTCAACAATGTCAGGCTCCAATACATTAGAGCTAAAGACAAAATTAAAGTAATTGAACCCTGTTCATCCAGAAATGTCAAGTGGGTGATCCATCTCAGCTTCCTCCTGAGATTCTAAGATTTAGAAGCTAGTCTGAGCAAATTCAGTTCATTCCACATGATATTATAACATTACTGAGACAAATGAAATATTCAGAGGGCTTGATGTGGTGGATGCAGGGAGGATGTTTCGTTAGCCAAGGGGTTTAGAGGTGGGGTCATGGTCTCAAAATAAGGAATAGGCTATTTACAACTGAAATGAAGAGAAATTTCTTCACTTGGGATGGTAAATCTTTGAAGTTCTTTACGCTGGAGGGCTGTGCAGACTCAGTCATTGATTACATTTATAACAGGCATCAATGGTATTAGAGAAAACAAGGGATATGGGAATAGGACAGGAAACTTGCATTGAGGTAGAAGATGGACCATGTTCCTGTTGAACAGCAGAACAGGATTGAGGTGCCAATTGGTCTGCTCCTGCTCGTATTTCACATACTCTTATGCTCTCGCACTAGATGCAAAACAGTCCAGACAATATCCTGACTGTAGTTCTGAAGACTTGTGCCACAGAACAAACTGGAACTCTGATCAAACTGTTCTGGTGCAGTTACAAAACTGTGATCCATCTGACAATGCAGAAAGATGCTCAGGTATGCTTCATTTACAAAAAGCCACACAAATCCAGTCCTCCTGATTACCACCCAAACAGACTATTCTCAATCATCAGCAAAGTGATGATTGAGAATTGTTTTTAAAGTGGCATTTACTCATGAGTAAAGTACACACTGAAATCCAGTTTGGGTTTTGCAAAGACCACTCAGCTCCTGACCTCAGTATAACCAGTGGTCCAGACATGGACTTAAAAGATGCAATGAAAAGGTGCAATGAAGGTGATTGCCCTTGATATTAAGACAGCATTTGACTGAATGTAGCATCAAGATACCTTGTTGAAACTGATGGCACTGGGCTTCAAGGGGGAGAGCTAGAGTCACCCCTCGCACAAAGGAAGAGCCGGGATATCATGACAGGAGTTCTTTTGGGCAGTGTCCTTAGCCCATTCATCTTCAGTTGCTTCACCAATGACCTCCCGTCCATCATGAGGTCAGAAATGGCATGTTCACCTGTAATTGCACCAGGTTTTCTTTTATCTCCAGAGCAAATAAAGCAGTACTTGCCTGCAGGCAGCAAGTCCAAGGCACCACTCAGGCATAGGCTGATAAGTGGCAAGTAATAATCCCATCAGAAACATGCTAGGTAATGGCTATCTCCAGCAAGAGATTGGTATTGGTATTGGTATTGGTTTATTATTGTCACTTGTACTGAGGTACAGTGAAAAACTTGTCTTGTATACCATTCATACAGATCAATTTATTCGTGCACTGAGGTAGTACAGGGTAAAAACAATAACAGAATACAGAGTAAAGTGTCACAGCTACAAGAAAGTGCATTGCAGGTAGACAATAAGGTGCAGGGTCAAACAAGGTAGATTGTGAGGTCAAGAGTCCGTCTCATCATATAAGGGAACTGTTCAATCATCTTATCGCAGTGGGATAGAAGCCATCCATGAGCCTGGTGGTATGTCATCTCAGGCTCCTGTATCTTTTGCGTGATAGGAGAGGAGAGAAGAGGGAATGACCCAGGTGGGTGTGGTCTTTGATTAATAGAGAGTCTCTTGTTGATATTCAATGGCATTACCTTCATAGGATTTCTCATTATTATCAGAAGCTCAAACAAACTACTCGTAAAAACTTTACTGCTAGACTGGGTATCCTGCATCTCCTTACATCCTTACTTGGCCTTTTCATCATCTATAAGCCTCAACTCAGAATTGTGATACAATGTCCTCCACCTGCCTGGATGAATACAGCTCCATCATCACTTAAGAAGCTTAATAATACCTAGGACAAAGCAGCCAGCTATTCACCACCCTAGACCTTCATTCCCTTCACCAGTAGTTCACAGTGGCTATAGTATGTGCCATATTCAGAATGGATTGCAGTCGCTTGCCTAGTCTACTCAGGTAGTACCTCCCAAGCCCAGAACCTTGACCATCAAAAAGAACTAGTGCAACAGACACATGGGAACATCAGTCCAAATTGTACAATATTGTGACTTGGAAATATATTTGCTTTCCTTTATCGTTGATGAATCAAAGCACTGGAACTCCTTCCTGACCTGGGTACTCCTGAGCATTATGGAACTAACTTTACCAGAAGGATGACAATAGTTCAGAAGACAAGTTGTTGGTCCAGTTCCACAGCAATTGGTGTGTCTGCAGATCACAACATCTATTGAACTAACTAATAGACATCAACCTGACTACAATACTGAATGTTTGCACTCCAGAGTTAGTTGCATGTCTAGTCAATTTGCTCTAGTACAGTTACTGAACTGCCAACTACCCAACAACCTGAAAAAGTTCAATTCATAAATAACAGTATAAGTCCAATCAAGGCAATTCCTGCCCAATCAACTACATTCAGTCATTAACAGGATAATAAATATCGAAAGTGCTATTAAGTAGCATAGAAAATAGGACATAGAAAAACTACAGCACAGTTCAGGCCCTTCAGCCCACAAAGCTGTGCCGAACATGTCCCTACCCTAGAAATTACTAGGCTTACCCATAGCCCTCTATTTTTCTCAGCTCCATGTACCTATCCAAAAGTCTCTTAAAAGACCCTATCGTATCCGCCTCCACCACCGTTGCCGGCAGCCCATTCCACGCATTCACCACTCTCTGAGTAAAAAATTTACCCCTGACATCCCCTCTTTTCCTACTCCCCAGCACCTTAAACCTATGTCCTCTTGTGGCCACCATTTCAGCCCTGGGGAAAAGCCTCTTACTATCTACCCGATCAATACCTCTCATCATCTTCTATACCTCTATCGGGTCCCCCTTCATCCTCCGTCTCTCCAAGGAGAAAAGGCTGAGTTCCCTCAACCTACTTTCATAAGGCATGCTCTACATTCCAGGCAGCATCCTAGTAAATCTCCTCTGCACCCTTCTTCTGGCTTTCACATCCTTCCTGTATTGAGGTGAACAGAACTGAGCACAGTACTCCAAGTGGGGTCTGACCAGGGGTGTATATAGCTGCAACAATACCTCTCGTCTCCTAAATTCAATTCCCCAATTGATGAAGGACAATTCACCATATGCCTTCTTGACCACAGAGTCAACCTGCGCAGCCGCTTTGAGCATCCTATGGACTCGGACCCCAAGATCCCTCTGATCCTCCACACTGCCAAGAGTCCTACCATTAAGACTATATTCTGCCATCATATTTGACCTACCAAAATGAACCACTTCACACTTATCTGGGTTGAACTGCATCTGCCACTTCTCAGCCCAACTTTGCATCCTATCTATGTCCCTCTGTAACCTGTGACAGCCCTCCAAACTATCCACAACACCCCCAACCTTTGTGTCATCCACAAACTTACTAACCCACCCCTCCACTTCCTCACCCAGGTTGTTTATGAAAATCACAAAGAGCAAGGGTCCCAGTACAGATCCCTGAGGTATACCACTGGTCACTGACTTCCACACAGAATACGACCCTTCAACAACCACTCTTTGCCTTCTGTGGGCCAGCCAGTACTGAATCCACACTGCAATGCCCCCTTGGATCCCATGCCTCCTTACTTTCTCGATAACCTTTGCATGGGGTACCTTATCAAACGCTTTGCTGAAATCCATATACACTACATCTACTGCTCTCCCTTCATCGATGTGTTTAGTCACATCCTCAAAAAATTCAATCAGGCTTGTAAGGCAGGACCTGCCCTTGACAAAGCCATGCTGACAATTCCTAATTATATTATACCTCTCCAAATGTTCATAAATCCTGCCTCTCAGGATCTTCTCCATCAGCTTACCAACCACTGAGGTGAGACTCACTGGTCTATAATTCCCTGGACTATCCCTACTCCCTTTCTTGAATAAGGGAACAACATCTGCAACTCACCAATCTTCCGGAACCTCTCCCGTCTCCATTGATGATGCAAAGATCATCGTCAGAGGCTCCGCAATCTCTTCCCTCGCATCCCACAGCAGCCTGGGGTACATCTCATCTGGTCCCGGCGACTTATCCAACTTGGTGCTTTCCAAAAGTTTAAGCACCTCCTCTTTCCTAATATCTACATGCTCAAGCTTTTCAGCCTGCTGCAAGTCCCCACTACAATCCCCCAGATCTTTTTCTGTAGTGTATACTGAAGTAAAGTATTCATTAAGTACCTCCGCTATTTCTTCCGCATCCATACACACTTTCCCACTGCTGCACTTGATAGGCCCTATTCTTTCACATCTTATCCTCTTGCTCTTCACATACCTGTAGAATGCCTTGGGGTTTTCCTTAATCCTGCCCGCCAAGGCCTTCTCATGCCTCCTTCTGGCTCTCCTAATCCCCTTCTTAAGGTCCTTCCTATTAGCCTTATACTTTTCCAGATCTCTAACATTACCTAGCTTTCTGTACCTTTTGTACGCTTTTCTTTTCCTTTTGACTAGATTTATTATAGCCTTTGTACACCACAGTTCCTGTATCCTCTCATGACTCCCCTGTCTCATTGAAACATGCTTATGCAGAACTCCACACAAATATCCCCTGAATATTTGCCACATTTCTTCGGTAATTTTTTCCCAGAGAACATCTGTTCCCAATTTAATCTTCCAATTTCCTGCCTGAGAGCCTCATAATTCCATTTACTCCAAGTAAACGCCTTTCTAGTCTGTCTGTTCCTATCTCTCTCCAGTGTTAATGTAAAGGAGATAGAATTATGATCACTATCACCAAAATGTTCACCCACTGAGAGATCTGACACCTGACCAGGTTCATTTCCCAATACCAAATCAAGCACAGCCTCTCCTCTTGTAGGCCTATCTACATATTGTGTCAAGACTCCTTCCTGAACACACTTAACAAACTCCACCCCATCTAAACCCCTCACTGTCTGGAGATGCCAATCAATGTTTGGGAAATTAAAATCCCACATCACAACAACCCTGTTATTCTCACACCTTTCTAGGATCTGCTTCCCTATCTGCTCCTCAATATCCCTGTTACTATTGGGTGGCCTATAAAAAACACCCAGTAAAGTTATTGACCCCTTCCTGTTCCTAACCTCCACCCACAGAGACTCCGTAGACAGTCCCTCCACGATGGCCACATTGTCCGCAGCCGTGACACTATCTCTGATCAACAGTGCCACTCCCCCACCTCTTTTACCTCCCTCCCTGTCCTTTCTGAGACATCTAAAACCCGGCACTTGAAGCAACCATTCCAGTCCCTGAGCCATCCAAGTCTCCATAATAGCCACTACATCATAGCTCCAAGTATTGATCCAAGCTCTAAGCTCATCCGCCTTGTTCACAATACTCCTTGCATTAAAATAGACACATCTCAAACCTGTCTGAGCACGTCCCTTCTCTATCACCTGCCTATCATACCTACCACTAGCTTTCTCTATTTGAGAGCCAAACACCTCTTCCCCAGTCTCTCCAGTTCGGATCCCACCCCCAACAATTCTAGTTTAAACCCTCCACAGTAGCCTTAACAAACCTCCCAGCCAGGATATTGGTCCCCCTGGGAGTCAAGTGCAACCCGTCCTCTTTGAGCAGATCATACCTGCCCCAAAAGAGGCCCCAATGATCCAGAAATCTGAATCCCTGCTCCTTACTCCAATCCCTCAGCCATGCATTTGACCTCTTCCTCATTCTGTTCCTATACCCACTGTCACTTAGCACAGGCAGTAACCCGGAAATTACTACCTTTGAGGTCCTGCCTCTCAAGTTCCTTCCTAATCCTCTATAGTCTTTTTTCAGGACCTCATTCCTTTCCCTACCTATGTCATTGGTATCAATACGTACCACGACCTCTGGCTGTTCTCCCTCCCCCTTCAGGATATCTTGGACGTGATCTGAAACATCCCGGACCCTGGCACCTGGGAGGCAAACTACCTTCCGAGTTTCTTTCCTGCGTCCACGGAATCACTTGTCTGCCCACCTAGCTATAGAGTCCCCCATCACTAGTGCCCTCCTCTCTCCTTCCCTACCCTCCTGACCCACAGGGCCAGAATCTATGTCAGAGACACTGCCACTGTTGCTTCCCCCTGGTAGGCTGTCTCCCCCAAAAGCACTCAAGCAGGAGTACTTATTGTCAAGGGGTACAGCCACAGGGGTACTCTCTAGTACCTGACTCTTCCCCTTCCCCTTCCCCTTCCCCCTCCTGACTGTGACCCACTTGCCTGTCTCCCGTGGTCCCGGTGTGACCACCTGCCTATAACTCCTTCCTATCACCTCCTCATTCTCCCTGACCAGACGAAGCTCATCGAGCTGCATCTCCAGTTCCCTAACATGGTCCCTCAGGACACACCTGGTGCAGATGTAGCCCTCCCTGAGGCAGGGAGACTCCAGGAACTCCCACATCTGACACTTGAGTACAGGAAACTGCACTCATACCCCTTCCTTAACTCAAGTCACCTACCTTTCCTCACCCTTAATCACCAATACATTGTGTGGATTTCCTCTGGGTGCTCTTAGTTTCCTCCCACATGCCAAAAATGTGCAGTTTGTAGGTCAATTGGCCACTATAAATTGCCCCTTGTGCGTAAATGAGTGGTAGAATTTGGGGAGAGTTGATCAGAATGTGGGGTGAATATAATTGGTTAGTATAGAATTAATGTAGAAATGGGTGCAAAATGTTCAGCATGGACTCAGTGAGTTAAAGGGCCAATTTCTGTGCAGTATCTCTCCATTATTTCAGGTTGATGACATTTTATGGTAGTGGGATAAAAGGACATGCTTGTTCATCATGGTGAATTGTACAAGTAGATGAGAAAAGAACATTATTAAGATATGTTACGAGCACAGAAATATCATTTGCTGGCTGCTTTACATTCAAAATTATACTTCTGTTTTGGAACTTTAATGATTTAATTAGTCAGGCTATCTTTTAAAAGTCAGACACTATTTTCTCCATGTAAAGCAAACAACCTACACTTAAAAAATCATTGAGAGTCACCTTGGCCACCCATTGATATCCAGCCCTGTTGGATGTTGTTTTAAAGGAGTTCTTTAAATGGCCAAGCAGCTTATTGCTGATGGTAAATGAATTGTTTTTCTATATTGGCTGAAAGGATCTGATTGCAATATCTTGGAACAAGTAGGCAGGCTGTGCTCCATAGGCAGTTATACTAAGTATACTTGCAAACTATAATGGGCTTGGATATTCTAACCAATGGTCATTAAATAGAATGCTATTTAATGGTGCAAAGACAATATTAATTTCTTTGCAGTTGGAATAGAAGGTTTTTTTTCTCCTCAGATCAGATCTGCCAACTTGAGTACGTTTGGAGATGATAGATTACGGAGAAAGGTAGATTTTTAATTATTGAGGGAACCAAGGCATATGGGGTCAGTGTAGGAAGAAAAACAGGCATGACCTTATTGAATGGTGGAGCAGGTATAAAAGTCATAATAACCTACCCCTGCTTCTATTTCTTATGTACTTATGACCTATGTGAGGCATCATGGCTTAGCTTGGCAGCAGCACTTCAATAAGATATATACAACTTTGGTTCTGATCTCTTATTGCCATTCTTGAGAGTGCTCCATAAGTATCACAATCAATCTGATCATTGTTTCTTTCCTTATTTGTCACACTACAACCCAATTGAAGTAATTGTTTCAAAAATCTCTGAAAAAGTGATGCACCTGGAATAAAAACAACATACAATTAAAGCCACACACAGACTTCATATAAATGTAATCCTCTCATTTACAGAACCATTTTGTGAATATTATGAGCAACTTCTTCAGTCACCCTAGCACACCAAAAACTCAAGATCCAGTCCCTTCTGATCATCTGCTACTCCTGCCCACTGCTGTACACATCATTCTCACCGGCTACTTCAAGGGGTTAGGTTTATGTGGCTTCAGATGAGAGACTCATCCTTAGATGGGTCATTGCCCATTGTAGTCTCAGCATTCCCAACACAAGTTCAAATTTACAATTCCAAGGCTATTGTTAACACAATTAGGCTAGTTGGGAAAGAGCTAAAGGGATGATTAGTGTGGAGCGACCTGTGTCATACTCTTATGAAGCAGAGCTATAGTTAGTGAGCTGGTTAAAGGGTTATAACAAGCTTCAGTCTTCTAAGACAGAAAGAGGGGAAGATCAGTGGAACATGTGGGCAGTTTTTGTGTCATACATGTCTTTATTCACCCCAAAACATTCCTCACCAAGAACTTCAATGGAGTTGGTTTACAGTTCTTTTTCTTGCTTGGTTTAAAATCAAAACTTTCCCCTCATCCACAACTTTTGATGGGATTTTGTAACAATTTACAACAATCAATTAAATAAATGAGCAAAAAGGCTAGAAGAGAGTGGAAAGTGTTGGTGACTCCATTAGCTAGTTGCAGGTTCAGGTCCTAATTACAGCCGTATTATCACAGTGGAGAAACTTCCATTATCTTCTTGCAGTTACCACCTACAGCAAACTCAGACAGAATAATGACCAAGGACTGACAACAAGAGGTTCATCATTGGGTTTCCCACAGAGAGGCGTTATCAATAAAGCACTTTGCAGTAAAAACTGCTGGAGAGAAGCTGTTTGTTTGTGGTGACTGCTAACTGCAGTCTGGCTGAATGCATGGTTTTAGTAGTGATTTAGAAGGAACAGTGAAGTCTTGTAGCTGACTCCTTTAACTGCAGGAGACTGAACAGCAAAAGACATTGAGATTGGCCAGTGAATACACCACAAACACAACAAAAATAATGAGAGACTTCCATTTACATAAAGCCTGTGTGTGGCTTTAATTGTACATTTTTTTTATTCCAGATGCATCACTTTTTCAGAGGTTTTCGAAACAATTACTTTAATTGTGATAATCCCTACAATAATATCCAGAATTAATAGTTGCATGAACTCCCATTATATCACAAAACCCACCTTTTCATATCCCTCAATGAAGTGATTATCCTGAGGTGACAAGAAAATGATAGAGGGGTGTGTTTGTGTAGGAATACTTAACACAAATAGTGATTATTGGTACAAAATTAACAACAAAAGGAAAGCAAAACCCACATGTGGGAACGTTAAAACAAACTGGGGACTGAGGAGGAAGATAATAGCAATAAGGAAATGCCAATGTTTGGATTGTATTCACAATGTCCAAGGAAACTATGGGAGGCAGTGCTCAGAACCAGCTGCAGTCTGAATCTTATTGGCTGTTGCACAGAAACTCAAGTCTGTAAGGAATGGTCCATCCTAATTTTCTTCTTCAATTTTTCCTTTTTGCACTACTTTTCCAAACCTGTTGATTCACACAGGCTGATATGACTACTCTTCTTCCTCTGTCGACTTTCCCCAGTGGCATATTCTGCATGTGTGACCCCTGACAGAGCATGTCAGCAGATCGTTTGACAGCAGGAAACGTTTAATCCAAGGTTTACAGCCTCACCTCACCTGCTGGCTCCTTAAAAGCATTATAGGATGTGCAACATTCAGCTCATTAGCCACTTATATTCCTGCACTGTGCCAGATCTATTTAACATTGTACCTTGTTGATTCACTTGGCAACAAGTGTCCCCTGAATTGGAAATTTATGGAATCACCCCATTGTGGATCTGAGTTGTATGATTTGGCCTGCCTAGTTGAAAAGACAAAAATAGATTTGCATTTACATAGTGCCATGATCAAAGGCTGCCCCACAGCAGTCTACAATGTATTTGTGACATGTCATCATTCTTGAGTAGAAAATGCAGCAATCATTTTGCACACCAGCAACAAAGTAAATACCACTTTGAAGAAATTTTCTTCCTCTCTTTGATGGGAGCTTCGTGAGTCCCTCTCTCCCACTTTGAAAAAGTAAATAGCCAACTCCCTCTGCATTAGTGGATAAATCTTCTCTGTGCTTCAGAATTGTGCCTTGGAATCTTTAATGGGGGATTGGTTTACCTGAATCACAGTACCTACAAACACGTTGCGTTTTATCCATTATCATACAGAAATATCCACATAAAATGAGAGCCCGAGTGAGATTCCCAATACTCAATGATGTTGCCACTCTTCAATTATAGCTTGAAGAGGACAACTAACCCAGAATGTTGTTCTTTTCCCTAAGGGTCATTGGAATAAGAATGCATTAGGTGTGATTTTACTGTAAACGTTCAACTTGAATGTGTCAATTTCCTGGAAAAGGCAACATTCACGGCCTTCAGAAGATATGTTTGGGTTAAGGTTTGCGGTCACATTGCCTGGTCATAACACTGCCTCATGGGATGGATGTGATTAAACAGGTAGTCTTTGTCTGTTTGATATTTTTGTTATTTTTACAGCAATTCAAAGAAAGCTTGTCTTCCAGACAAGCAGATAATTCATCTGTAAAGTATGACAAAATCAGAAACTGAACCACAGTTTTGATGGGCTTTCTGCAAAAAGAAAATTGATAATTATCTGCAAGCTTTTATCTCAAAGCTCTTAATGTACAATGAATCATTTCAAAGAGCAACAAATGTTGGTTTGAATACAAATCTAGCAGTGATTTTGGAACAAAATTTGGAGATTTCATATCCTGAATGATGACATATGCACACCTGTGAGATAAATTAAGTCAGACAACAAAATGATGGGGATGTGCGCACTGTGACTGTTCACCAGAATATCCAGTGCAGCCAGGTCATGTCAATCTGTTTGTAATGCTCATTTGACACCAGTGTTACCATCATGGACAACATTGCTCCAGTTAGTTCCCCTTTCTGAACTTCATAAAGCTATACTTATGGACAAAAGGAGAATGAACACCCACCGATCCTACTTAAAAAAATATTTTAACTCCCCACAGATTAGTTGCTGGTTGATTCCTTCTGACTGTTGCTATGATTCTACAAGTGTTTGATGCATTTTGCAGTTCTTTCAAGTACTAAAAGTAGTCAGGGAATAGTACTGTACAAGAACCTCTATGCCAGAGGCTGTCAAAGTGAATGTGGTGATTAATTTTTATTTATCTGGTAATTTCCAAGCTGGAAATGAGGACAGTTGCAATTCACACAGATTGCCATCCATTGTTGTGAAGGAGGTCACAGAGGTTATTTTTTTCAGAGAGAGCAAAATAAAGTTTCATCATCCTTTGGAAAGACAAGCAGGTGGAGAAGGCAAACAGCTTTGCTAAGATTGCAGGCTTCCTGTAGTGCAGGATACATTGACTGCAAGCTTATTGTTCTGCAGATCCTTTTCAACTTTGCCTTATATTGGAACTGAAAGTGTATCTATTCTCCCATTATGTGAGTTATATAGTGGTAGATCATGCAGGACAATGAACTTTGTTCTCATGATGCACTCATTCTGTGCCAATTCACTTACCAGCTGAATTTATGCCACCACATCAAACCAAAGCCTGACTATTGGGACGACAAGTGCTGTCCATTGACAACATGCCTAATGTCTCCAGTACAAATCCCTCACACATATGCACAGAATTACATAGTGAAAGTACGTTGTCACGTCAAATCTGATGGAATGGATCATGTGCAGGTTGAAATAATGGCTGGATCATGTGAACCTAACCTGCTCCCAATGTTTGCCTCACTGGGATATCTATAGTTGCACTTACATCCTGCAGACATATCCCCAGTGTCCTAATGACTTTACTGCTGCCTTTGTTCCTTGGTAACAAGCAATACAAACAAGGAACTCAACCATGGACCACCCTGATGGCCTTCTAATAGCTTGATATGATTTCTTATGTGATGGTCAGAATTATTTCAAAGCAATTGAAAAATATTAAACTAATTAAAAACATTAATAAAACTAGAAATTCCTTTAAAACTATATTCAACATAAAAATTAATTGAAAGTATTTAATATAAATTAAAATAAAGTATAAAGATCATATCTACCTTTTTAATGAAGGTCAGGCACCTCCATTCTATGCATGGAGTTGAAATTGGATGACAGTCATTGTTGGTATAAAGCAGAGGACTTCAGGAAGGGGAGGTCAGGAGAACACACACTAGTCCTCATTGAGGGGGTCAATGGTGGAAAAGGTGAGCAGCTTCAAGTTCCTGGGTGCAAGCATCTCAGAGGATCTATCCTGGGCCCAATACGTTGATGCAATCACAAAAAAGGCACACCAGCAGCTTTATTTCATTAAGAGTTTGAGGAGATTTGGTATGTCACCAAAGATGCTTACAAATTTCTATAGATGTATGGTGGAGAGCATTCTGACTGATTGTATCACAGCTTGGTTGGAAGCCACCAATGCAGAGGATTGCAAGACGCTGCAGAGGGTTATAGACTCAGCCAGCTCCATCACGGGCACAACCCTCCTTACCATCGAAGGCATCTTCAAGAGGCGGTGCCTCAAGAAGGTGGCATCCATCACTAAGGACCCTCACCATCCAGGACTTGCCGTTTTCTCGTTCCTACCATCAGGGAGGAGGTACAGAAGCCTGAAGACCCACACTCAATGATTCAGGAACAGCTTCTTGCCCTCCGCCATCAGATTTCTCAATGATCCATGAACCCATGAACACTAACTTCAGTATTCCTTTATTTTTGCACTGTTTATTTTTGTAAATTATAGATTTTGATGTCTTTGCACTGTACTGCTGCCACAAAGCAACGCATTTCACATCATATGTCAGTGATAATATATCGAAACTGATTTCTGAACCAGGTATGAATGATATCCATCCTATCAGTTCAGTATATGATAGAACTCTTTTGGATTCAATGCTGAATTTAATGGTGGAGTAGCAAGTCAGATGTGCTCCCGTCTGATCTCCAGAGCATTCCCTACTTCTATGTTTGCATGGATGTGTGGAATGTGCAGGTATATGCACAGCAACAAGCCGGCATTTCTCTATGGGACATCAGCTAGCCATCTGCACGATATAGACCATTGTTTCCATTTCCTGGAAGTCTGCACTATGGAGAATATATCTGATCTACTGTGGTTTTCTCCCATACTGTACCACATGCATTTATCACGTGCATTACGAGACAAGACATCCCTCTAGCTGTACAGTCATGACTATGGAGTAGTAAAGAGAATAAAGATGAATCAGGAAGCAATCTAAACATCCATTTTCTATCTGGGATGTCTGTGAATGGAATAACACAATCTAACCCAGTCTATCACAAAAATCAGCCTCCCATCTATAGACTCTGCCTACACTTCCTGCTGCCTTGGGAAAGCAGCCAACATAATCAAAGACCTCTCCCAACCCGGCCATTCTCTTCCCTCCCCCCTTTCAATAGGCAGAAGATACACTAGCTTGAAAACACGCACTACCAGGCTCAAGCACAGCTTCTATCTCTCTGTTGTAGGACACTTGAATGAACCTCTTATACAATAAAGATGAACTCTTGATCTCTTGATCTACCTCATCATGGCCTTTTGCACTTTATTTGTCTACCTGCACTGCTGTTATGGACTCAGTGAACGTCCCTTTAAGATAGAGTGTGTGTGTGTGTGTGTGTGTGTGTGTGTGTGTGTGTGTGTGTGTGTGTGTGTGTGTGTGTGTGTGTGTGTGTGGGGCGTGCTTACGTCAATGGAAGATAAAGGACGTAATGATGTTGTTGAAGAAGTCAGAAGAAGGAGAAAAGAGAGAGAGAGAGAAGGGAGAGAGACACCAGCCTGCTAGTTTTCTCTATCGATGGATGGGAAACAATAACTGTGTCTGCCACTGAAATCCATGTATGGAAATTGGAAGTAATCCGGTGGAGTTCACTTTGTTGCTGACCTGTAGAAGGAAGCAGGTATTTGTGTGTGGACGACCACGATTCGGATGCTTTTCGGGGTGAGGAAGTCACTACCGAGTAAACACTGAAGTGTCGTTTGGGTTCCATCGTGGAACATTTGGATTTCGTAATTACTCTCTCTATGTTTCTCTACATCTACGTCTTATCTTCAGACAAAGGCGGTTGTTGAAGAAGCCTTTGCTCATGTTTCACCTTATGGCTTGTGGAACTGAACTTTAAGAACCATTCCTGAACTTGGAGTTTGGGACTTTGCCACACAAACACGAAGAGTTTAGTTTTTGGGGTTAATGTTCAAGGTTTAACATATTTGAATTTTAACATACTAACATTTTTACTTTTATTTTACGATTTATCATAAGTAGTGATTAATAAAATAGTTTTTAACACCGAATCATGCTCAGTATGTTTCTTTTGTTGCTGGTTCGTGACACTGCACATTCTGTGTAACTGTAATTGTAACACTATATTCCATATTCTGTTATTGCTTTTCCCTTTGCACTACCTGGTGAAATGATCTGTATGGATGGTGTGCAAAACAAAGTTTTTTCAATGTACCTCAATACATTTGGCAATAATAAACCAATTACCAATCCCCACTCACCAAAAGACTAATGCTTACCTTTCCTCCATCCATAATTGTCACGGTATTTATTTAGTCCACAATGCAAAAACAAAGGACACCATGAAATAAACTCAAGGCAAAATTTAATATTAACAAATGATGTACTGCTGACAAACTTTAACTAAAAACCTTTGTACCCCCACTTAAAAGTCAAAGTCGAGTTTATTGTCATATGCACAAGTACATGTGTGCGCAGGTGCAATGAAAAACTTACTTAACTCACAGGCACATAGCATCATATAAGCAGTATTTACATGAAAAAACATTTGAGCCCTTTGCAAGACAGCTTTCCTGTTTTCTTGCCTTCATGCATGATAACATCATGCACCTACAGCATTCTTTCCACTTTCTCCAGCAACACTTTGAGTGCAGTGTTCAGGTACTTTGGTTCTCTTTTCCCAGTTGTGCTAATCTTCACCACTTCCCAGGTCAAATTCACTCTGAGGTAACTGCCACCTCCTGCTCCAGTCTCAGTGCATCTCCCCTTTAAGTGGCAATGGGAGCAGGTTTGCTTTAATTGAGGTTATACACTCACGATATTGATTCCTGGCTGAAGCCATTGAACAGTATCACTAGCTGGATGCAGAACTAATTTCAATGAGTATGCAGCATAAAATTGGTTTGCTGCTTACAGTGCAATCAACAGGCTTGGGTTAATTTCACATTGCTATCCCCACACCTGTCTTTAGAGGCTTTCCAGTTTAACTCCTATGATCTTACAAACAGCAATGAAATGAACAAAGGATTCATCTGGTATAAATGGAATGAGCTTTTTAAAAAATGATATACGGTATGCCAGTCAGGTCACAGGTAAAACTTCTTGCTCTATTTTGCATTGCACCAGAAAATTATTCATGGTTATGTGACAAATCAAAACTGGTAGATGTTTTAGTATATTATCAGGGAAATATATCTTCTGCAGTACAGCAGTCCCTCAGTACTTCACTTGAATGGCCATCTAAAATAGTCGGCCAAAGCACAGAAGTGAGACGATGTTGCAAATGATTCACCAAATTACTAATTAGAATGTAAATACAATTAGATATAATAGACTGTTTTGTGGGACTGAGGCCTATACTTTGCAATAAGATAAATGTCTTGTTCCCTTTTCATCCATGACATTAACTATGGCTCGGATGAATCAGTCTTAAATTAGATTGAGATGGCAGTGGATTCAAGCAGTATACAAGGGACATGAACACATAACATAGCCTGAAGTGTTGAGGGAGTGCTATACTGTCAGAGGGTGTGCCTTTCAATGAAGTGTTAAACTAAATTGCAGTGGATTTAAAAGAAATTACAGTACTAATGCAAGATATAGTAGGCAATTTCTACCTATTACCTTTGATGATAGTTAGCCCTTAATCAAGATTGGCAAAGCAGATTATTTGATCGTTAGCTCATTGCTGGTAATGAAATGTATTATGCACAAATTGGCTGCCATTTTTCCTACATTAGAAGAGTAACTACAGTTCATATGAAGTACCTAATTAGCTGTGCAGGATTTTGTCATATACTGAGGTTGTGAAAAGAGACATGCATTTATATTGAGGTCTGCCTTACTTTTTATGTTGTTTGCTGCCTTCTTCCTATCTACTTATGAAAACTAATAGTTCATTAGCTGTGCCTTGTGTTTGTGTTCAGGTTTAAATGGCACATACTAAGGTGAAGATTAGATTGATGATCTAACTTCACTCAAATGTAGAGGATAAATCAAGTAAGTCCGATGGGTAGATCAACAGAGGCAGATTCGGGAGCATGGAAGGGCTGGTAGATTCATTTGCATTACTTTAACGCAAAGAGCCTCACAGCAAATCAGATGAGTTCAGAGCATAGATCAGCACTGAGAATTACAATTTTATTGCAATCACAGAAACGTGTTGAGGGAAGGGCAGGACTGCCAGCTTAATGTTCCAGGGTTTAGAGTTTCAGATGTGACAGAGGGAGATGCAGAAAGGGAGGAAGAAGTTGTACACTGACTAGTGAGAACATAACGTACTTAGAACATATTCTGGAGGGATCATCCAATGAAGCCATATAGGTTGAATTTGAGGAATAAGAGAAGGGCAATCACTTTGCTAGGTTATACTTTAGGCCTCTTAATAGTGGGAATTAGCATTAAGGTACGTAGAAACTAAGGTTAGTTGACTAATGGGATCCAAAATTGGCTTGATGATAGGAGGCAGAGAGTAGTGATGGAAGGCAGAAGGTAGTGACTGGAAGTCTGTGACCAGTGGTATACCACAGGGATCAGTGCTGGGGCCTTTGTTGTTTGTGATAAGTATTATTGACTTGATGTGAATGTAGGAGGTATAGTTATTAAGTTCTGGATGACATGCAAATTAATGGTAATGAGGAAGGATGTTTCTGGCTGTAGCAGGATATAGATCAGATGGAAAGTTGGATGGAGTGTTGACAGATGAAACTTAATCCCAGCAAATATGAGGTGATGCTTTTAGGAAGCATGGTAGAGGTAGGGAATATACAGACAATGCTAGGTCACTAAGGAATGTTGATGAACAGAGGGACATTGGGGTTCAAGTCCATAGTTCCCTGAAAGTGACAACATAGGGTAGATAGAGTGACGAAGAAGGCATATTGGCGTTCTTCTTCATAGATTGGGACATAGAACATAACAGTTGAGAGGTTATCTTTCAACTTTACAAAACATTGGTTAGACAACACTTGGAGTACTATGTGCAGTTTTGATCACCATAGAACGTGGTGCACTGGAAGAGTGCAAAGGGAGATCATCAGGATGTTGCCTGGATTGGAGGAATTTAATTCTGAGAGAGGCTGGAGTGAAGGAGGCTGAGGGGCGACCTGATAGAGGTATATAAAATTATGTGAGGTATAAATATGGGAGAAAGTCAAAATCTTTTTCTCATGACAGGGGTATCAAAACAAGAGGGCATGGGTTTAAGGAGAGAGGAAGGAGCTTTAAAGGGGACCTTAGGGAATGTTTTTTTAACACGGAGAGTGGTTGATATCTGAACTAGTGGATGTGCAGGAATCAGATGCAATTACTAAATTTAAGAGGCGTTAGACAGACACTCAATAGACTAGACACAGAAGAATATGGTCCTCTTGTCAGCAAATGGGATTTTGTATAGATGAACTAAAAGGCTGGCATGGATATGATGGGATGAAGGGCCCGTTTAGTGCTGTATGACTCTAAGTGTGACAATTCAACCAATTTGCTCTGAACTCCCATAGACAAACAACAGTGAATTGTGGTTGAGATATTAAAATACCTTATTATTCATTTCATTCCTGTCAGATTTAATAATATTGGCAGTATTGTGTGTTTGGTCCTTTCTTGTGCAGAGATGACATTTGGAGTTTGTTAATGCTAACTCTGGAACATACCCTTCTTTTTGACTTAATGCTAGAAGCAAAGCATTAATTCTTACTGAACAGTGCAGAGCCATTATGAGCAAGCTGATGATTTGACCTTAGATGAACATTAAATGATGCACAACTGGCTCAGTTTTACCTTGGTGTGTAGCTCCATCTACTGAACTATTCTATCACATAAAAAACAGCTTAAACTGCCTTACGCATGAGCTTACTTCTGGCATTTTGAACGTTTTTGAATTCAATCGCTGCTTATTTGCATCTCCTTTATAATAATTCATAAATAACAACTGAAAATCTTTAAAAGAATTAAAATATAAAGAAAAGCTCTTCTAGATTAAGTCAACTGATATATTGATTTTGATAGTTTTTGATGAATATGATGGTGAAGGATATCAATGCAGCAACAGAAAGTTTTTTTTCACTTTCCCATTGTTCTCCCTTTTCAAGTCAAGACAAAATAATTATTCCCTGTCCTGGCCTGACATTGTGCAATGTTCTCATCTCAGTTTAGCCAAAGTACTTAATACTTCACCAGTATAACATGTCATTTCCTATAAAAACACTGCCAACATATTTCACTAAACTGATGCAGCTTTGTCAGCAAATTATGATTATAAAATGCAATTGGATAGTTTTGCTAAATTTAGGATATTTTGTGAGTATTGCAAAAACTTCAAACACTTTCATCTCAGAGCTAAGAAGATAACTGAAATCCTGGCTTCCCTGAGTGAAATGTGCTCACTGAGAAAACTATGTGAAGATGCAAATAAAAATATGCCAGCACATAGTTTATGCTTTTTGAAACAAAAGTCCTGAACCTTAAACATTCAAAGTTGTCTCCTTAACAAGCTTCTGATCACAACAAATATTTGAGACAGTGGTACAAGGATTGGGTTAGGAATGAAATGTTTCTGTTTCTGATTACAGTGTGATCATTATTAAGACAAATAAAGTCAACCAGAAACGAAATCTTTGAGGTGGGTCATTCATTTGATCCAGTGTTTTTGTTTAGTACCTGATTATTTTCTAGTTCTCATATATTTTTACTTCATCTTTATGTGTTTCTTCCAGCTTTTAAATGCTTCTTTTCACCAATGGGGACAGTTATTTCTTCAAAACTTGTTTATTTATTACATTGAACATTAAAGAATAATGGCACCACCTTGTGTAACTCTTACAATGTGGAAGAAATTCTTAGTTCAGTGCAGAATTGTAGATATATAGATATCCTCTGGAATTTTAATGTTCCAGTTAGTGTCTATATTGATGGTTTTAGGCTATTGAGGAAAATTGAGCATTAAATCGATAGCAGCATTAGGCCATCGGCCCCTCATACCTTCTCTGCCATTTAATAAGATCATTGAAGAAATACTGCTGTTTATCTCCTTGAGGATAACTTGTGTAGTAATCTTATTACCTTAATAACTGATGTGTTCCAACTTTATTTCGTTTCTTTTAGAATTTCAAGCAAGTCTACATTTTTTTAGTGTTTTTGTTTTCTCATTTTCCATCTCAACAATATTAAGACATTTTACTAGTTTGACCAGTTTTATTATGGTCCTTAAATAGGTTATGAATGTTGCTAAACATCAGAAAGTCAAAAATGTTTTGGCAGCTTTGACAGCCAACAAACCTCAGGGCATAACTTAGCTGCTTGTCAGAGTGTTCCAGCTGTTTAGAGGGCAGGCATTTTTCTGGATTCCCCTTGCATGATTGTGATTTTGTCAAGGAAGTTTTTGTGGTGCTTGCTGTGATGGATGGAGCAATCCTCTTCCCAGATTCCAGTTAGAAAAACAATGCATTGCAAATAAGAACAGTTTTTATGGATTGGTGGCAAGTTAGAGTGGCTCAGAGCCTACTGCAAATTTTGGGCCATCGTGTTTTCAATAATGTCAGTTAAATATAATGAAGTGGTAGAAGATGCAGGGTACAAAAAATGACTGATGCATTACATTGGGAACTTTAGCTCTTTCAACTTGTACAGAATCTTTCTGACACCAGGATTAGGCAAGAATAAATTAAAAAATAACTGATGTGACAGTAGCATTTGATCCTGGTGACGTGATAAAGACAGTGGTACAGCAATTATCCAGAGTGTTACATTTCTTTGTCACAGCCTGCCCTCACGTCACAGGTGGAAATGACAGCTGAGTTCTGAAATGTGTCATGTCACTGGGAAAAAATAGTGGTGTCATGTCATTTTAATGAAACTTCAAAGCATTTCATGTTCTATATAAACTAAGTCCACTCAATTTATCTTCTGCATATAACCACAGTTTAGAATAATTTATTTCAGGGATAATCTGGAAAAAAAAGTGATGAGAAATATCTAATATGGTTCAGTTGAATTTCTATCACCCCCTCCTGCACTTTATAAAACATGTGTCCCAGTTGACAAAATTGAATGGTTTGTCTTGGCTATCAGATCAGTTTAGAATGATTTGCTTGTGCTTTCAGCTACAGAAAACTGGATAGAAGTGACCATTTCCGGGAGAAAACAGAAAAAGGAAAGATTTATCCCATAAACAAGAGCTCCAGCTATCCTGCTGTGAACATACCCCTTTTGAATCATTCTTGCTATCCACTTTCTTCTTTCCAAGTATCTTATTCTGACTGAACCGAAGTAAAAATGCATTGGCAACCATTTTGATTTTGGCTGAAATTGTTGTGAGCAATATTTGTTCAGCCTTACCTTATGAAGCTCTCCAGATTTTCATTAAAGCCATTAGGTGTAGATATGTGCCCTTAGCTATATATGTCAATGCAGCCCATGGTTGCATTCTACTTCTGAAAATCCATTCCGTTAACTTCAAAGAATTGAAATCACTTTAAATTCACTTGAAGCAATTAGTTATCTTTTAAAACAATTCATCTGTAATATCTTCCACTAAACCTGGGAGAATAGATTGCGGGTGACTGTTATTGGGTAAGACTACATCTGAAATGTGGGAGCCATTTAAAGGCTTGCTGGTCAGAACTCAGGGCCAACATGTTTTTGTGAGGAAGAAAGACAAGGATGGCAAAGTTCAGGAACCTTGGATGACAAGAGATGTGCAACTTTTGACAAAAAGAGAAAGGAAGCATATAACAATTTTAAGAAGCTGAAATCAGACAGGGCCCCTGAGGAACATAAAAGAAGCAGGAGAAAACTTAAACTGGGAATCAGGAGGGCTAAAAGGGACTACAAATTGTTTTTGGTGAGTAAGATTAAAAAGAATCCCAAGGCACTTTATACATTGATTAAGGTCCACTCAAAGACAAAGACTTTGTGCGTGGGAGATCATGTCTTACAAACTTGATTGAGTTTTTTGATGAAATGACCAAGAAGGTCGATGAGGGCAAGGTAGTAGACATGATCTATATGGACTTCAGTAAGGCCTTTGATAAGGTTCCACATGGTAGGCTGGTCTGGAGGGTTAGATTGCGTGGAATCCAGAAAGTGCTGGCTAAATGGATATATAATTGGCTTGATGGTAGGAAGCAGAGGGTGATGGTGGAAGGTTGCTTCTCAGACTGGAGGCCTGTGAGAGTGGTGTGTCTCTGAGGTTGGTGCTGGGCCCATTGTTGTTTGTCATCTATATCAATGATTTAGCTGAGGATGTACAAGATAAGATTTCTTTATTAGTCACATGTACATTGAAATACACAGTAAAATGCATCTTTTGCATAGAATGTTCTGGGGGCAGCCTAAAGTGTTGCCACGTTTCCGGCGCCAACATAGCATGCCCACAACTTCCTAACCTGTACGTCTTTGCAATGTGGGAGAAAACCGGAGCACCCGGAGGAAACCCACGCAGATGCGGGGAATACGAACGAACTCCTTACAGACAGCGGCCAGAATTGAACCCGGCTCACTGGCGCTGTAATAATGTTATGCTAACCACTACACTACCATGCCGCCCATGGTTGGTAAGGCGTGGTTAGTAAGTTTGCAGATGACACTTAAATAGGTGGTATCAGACACAGTGAAGAAGGTTATCAAGAATTACAGCGGGATCTCGATCAACTGTGTAAGTGGGCTGAGTATTGGCAAATGGAGCTTAATTCAAATAAGTGTGAAGTGCTGCATTTTGAAAAGTCAAATCAAGGTAGGACTCTCAGAGTAAATGGTAGGGCCCTGGGGAGTGTTGTCGAAAAGAGAGATCTTGGAGTTCAGGTACATGATTCCCTGAAAGTAGAGTCACAGGTAGACAGGGTGGTGAAGAAGGCTTTTGGCATGCTGGCCTTCATCAGTCAGGGCATTGAGTATAGAAGTTGGGAGATTATGTTGCAGTTGTACAAGACGCTGGTGAGGTTGCACTTGGAGTATTGTGTTCAGTTTTGGTCACCCTGCTACAGGAAAGATGTTATTAAACTGGAAAAAGTGCAGAAAAGATTTACGAGGATGTTGCCAGGACTTGAGGGAAGGAATTATAACGAGAGGTTGAGCAGGCTGGGACTTTTTTCTTGGAGCATAGGAGACTGAGGGGTGATCTTATGGAGGTGTATAAAATCATGAGAGGTATAGATAGGTTGAATGCACTCAGGTTTTTTTCCCAGGATTGAGGAATCAAGAACTAGAGGGCATTGGTTTAAGACCAGAGGGGAAAGATTTGATAGGAACTTGAGAGGCAACTCTTTTACACAGAAGGTGGTATGTAAATGGAATGAGCTGCCAGAGAAAGTGGTTAGGCAGGAACAATAAAAACTTGTCAAAGACAGTTGACAGATATATGGATAGGAAAGGTTTAGAATGATATGGGCCTAACACGGGCAAATGGGACTAGCTTTAATGGGCATCCTGGTCAGCATGGATCAATTGGGTTGAAGGACATATTTCCATGCTGTGTGTCCTTACAACTTTTGACTCTAAGGGAATTTATGCTTGAAGCCAGAGGAAGTGAGCCAGGTACTAAACATGTGCTTCCATCAGAATTCACCAAGTAGAAAGACATGGAGGAGAGCAAGGGGTATGCTGATATCCTAGTGCATGTTGATCTCAAGAAGGAGGAGGGTTTTGGGTCCCTTGAAGAACATTACGGTAGATTAGTTCCCAGGGCCTGATGGGAACTCTCCCTGGTGCCTTATCAGAGGTCTTTGTATCCTCTTTTGACACAGGTGAGGTCCCAGAGCACTGAAATATAGCCAATGTTATTCCTTTGTGCAAGAAGGCCAATAGACACAAACCAGGAAATTACAGGCTGCTGAGCCTTACATCAGTGGTAGAGAAATTATTGGAGAAGATTCCTAAGGATAAGATTTAGCTGCATCTGGAAAAGCATAGACTTATTTGGGATAGTCAGCATGGCTTTGTGTGTGGGAGGTCACGCCTTACAAACTCGATTGAGTTTTTGAAGCCGGTGAAGAAGCTGATTGATGAAGGTAGTGCAGTGGATGTTGTATACATAGACATTGGTAAAGCTTTCACAAGGTCCCTCATGGTAGGTTGATCCAAAAGATTAAGGCACAATTGGATCCACAGAGACTTGGTAGATTCAGAACTCATTTGCAGCTGTATAAAGACTTTGGTGAGGCCATATTTGGAGTCCTGTGTGCAGTTCTGGTTGCCCCATTACAGGAAGGATGTGGAGGCTTTGGAGAGGGTGCAGAACAGATTCACCAGGATGTTGCCTCAATTGGACAGTATTAGCTACAAGGAAAGGTTAGACAAACTTTGATTGTTTTATCTGGAGCAATGGAGGCTGAGGGATGACCTGATAGAAGTATATAAAATTATGGGAGGCAGTGATAGTGGAGATAGATATTTTTCCCAGCATGAAAATGTCAAGTACTAGAGGACATAGCTTTAAAGTGAGAGGGGGAAAGTTTAAAGATTTATGAAGCAAGATTTTTTACACAGAGAGTGGTAGGTGTCTGGAACACACTGCCATGAAAAGTGGTGGAAACTGATACAGTAGCAATGTTTAAGAGGCTTTTATAACGCTATTACAGTGCCAGAGACACAGGTTCAATTCCAGCCAGACCACCTCTCCGATTCCTTTCTCATTTAGCATTTTATACTCTTATTATTAATAATTATTTGCGTTTGTATTTTTTTATTCCAAAATTCAAGTCTGGTTTCCAGAATTCAATTGATGTTGATATTGAAGGGATAAATCCATAATCTGCTTTCCAAAAACACTTCATTGATTTCAATAAGATTAATATCCATGTCTTCAAATAAACACCTGAACCTCAAAAACAAATAAATCTGTGGGCTATCTTGCAGATTTCTGCAATATTTACTTTAGAAACTATCAATCATCCAGTGAATGGAGAATCTTACCCTTCATTACATATTTTTCAGGTACATAAGAATATGAGAACCTTAGAAATAGGAGCAGGATTAAGTCATACAGCCTCTTAAATTTGCTCCACCATTCAATAAGATCATGGCTGATTCAGTTTTGATCTCAATACCAGTGTCCCATTCTCTCATCATACTTCTTGATTTCCTTGGTTGAAACATCTGTCACTTTCCACTTTGGATGTGTTTGATGAATCTATCTCCACATCTCTCTGGAGTAGAGAATTCCAAAGACCTTCTGAGGGTAGAAGTTCCTCTTCAAGTCCACCTTAAAAAGTGATTTTGTTATTCTGGAACTGTTTCCCTTAGTTCTAGATACACCTTCTAGTGGAAATATTCTCTCAGTTCCCACCACGTTAATTCCCCTCAGAATCTTGTATGTTTCATTAAGATCATGTCCCATTTTTCTCAACCCCAATGAGAATCAATCTGGTGAACCTATTCTGCATTGTCTCTAATACAACAACATCCTTCCTTAAATATGGAGACTAAAACAGTATACGGTACTCCAGATGCTCAGAAAAGTTTCTTCAAAACTTCCCTACTTTTATACTCCATAGACCTTGCAAAAAGGCCAACGTTCCTTTAACCATCTTAATTATTTTCTGTACCTACATGCCAACCCTTTGTGTTTCTTGGACTAGGATCAGCCCACCTCACCGATTCCTTTCTCATGTAACATTTTATACTCCTGCTCTTAATAATTATTTGCTTTTGTATTTTTATTCCAAAATAAGTAACCTCACATTTTCCTACATTATATTCCATCTACCAGCTTGCCCACTCACATAACCTGACTTTCTCCCTTGTGCCCTCCACAATAATTGCTAACCCACCTGTCTTTGTTTCATCAACAGCTTTGGCTACAGTAAACTCAGTCACTTTGTTCAAGATATTAATATGGATCGTAAATAATATGTACCACTGCCAATCAGTTACATTGCAGAACTTGAGAGGAATGATTGAGGTCCCACTATGGCAGCTGGGGATTTTAAAATTAAAAAATTAAATAAAACTGGAATGAAATATAGTCTTAGTGTCGGTAAGCATAAAACTTCTGGAATTTTGTAAAAACCTATCAGAGTCACTTATTTTCTTAATGAAAGGAAATCTGTCCTCACCCAAAATGACCTAAATGTGTCTTCCAACCCGCCTTTATGCCTGACTTACAACTGCCTTCTCAGTTCAAGGGCAATTAGGAATAAACAATAAAGCTGACATTTCTATGACAGCCACATCCCAAAATGAGCAAATAATAAGAAAAAAAATCACCACCAATCTTACAAAGGATTCTCAATCTCGCTAAACTGGTTTTGTCATATTACATTTTTACTGTACCAGAGCATGAAATTGCATTAGAAGCTATCAGTAATGAATGTTTTAATAAACTTCCTCCACTATTTTAATGAAGAGTTTATCTTATTAGGCTTAATGGCTTTGATAAAGTAATAGGCGTATTTTGGATAAAGTACATGAGGATGTTCATCACCATTATTGTACAGGATAATTTCAAGCCCATTGACTTACACCTGATTAAAGCACAGAGAATTATTGGTTTTCAACATAATCATATTCCTTTGCCATTACATTCTAACTGCAACATTGTGTTTCTTTTCCTCAGAACCAAAAGAGCAATGGTTTTATTTTAATTTAATTTTGCACTTGATATTTTCTACAGTAGCATGGAATGAAACAAAGATTAAATAGATTGAACAAACTATAGGGAAAAGAAAGTTATGTTTGCTCATATGTAAAAAAATTATGGACTGGTCTGAATTTTGCTTCTTTCGTTTAACAGCAAACCTTGATGGAGGTTTGTCAGGAGGGATGGCAGTTGCAGCAGTAGGTGTTGATCATGGAAATTTACTGCTTTGTCATAATTTTCCTTTGTTGTGATACAAAGAATTTGATTTAATATGGATTCTGCCTGAGGTTTCATTGGTTCATCGATTGACACTGATCAAATTCTGTCATATAACATTGGAAAGCACCTGTGGTGACAGAATCAAGAGCAATCAGACATAATCTTAAAATCAGAGTTAGGTCTTTCAGGATCTAAAGTGGAAAGAACTGTTTTTCCACAGAAGTGTTAGTCACAATCCAGAATGTTTCTCCCAAAAAGCTATGGAAACTGGGAAAAGTTGAGCTTTCAAGACTGAGATGAATCCGTTTTTCAGGTGAGGGTATTAAGGGATGTGGAGTAAAGGCAGGGAAAGGGAGTCAAGATATAGGTCAGTTGTGATTTCATTGTTGAGGGGCTGAATGGCCTACTCTTGTTTCTAATATCCCTATGTTGTTGTAACTGTTTAGCCAGCCCTAAATTCTGTGTTCAGCTTTGAGACAAAAGTGGAAACACTGAAGGCAGGGAAAGAATATGAGACACTGAAAGAACTGAGTTAGAGTCAAAAAGTCATAGAATCATCCAGCAGAGAAACAGCCCTTTTAGCCTATACTGTCCATGTTGACCTTTAAGGGTCAACTTATATTTAACCCATTCTCCAGCACTTGGTCCGTTGCCTTCTATGCCTTGGTAATTCAAGTTCTCATCTAGATTGTCTGTTTTGAGAATTTCTGCCTCTACCAGTCCTTCAGGAAGTGCATTCCAGATTCCAAACAGCTTCTGGATGAAAAAATTCTTCCTCAGATACCCTCTAAACCTTCTACCCCTTATGTCCTCTGATTCCATACATCCTTGCTATGGGGAAAGTTTCTGATTATCTACCCTGTCTATGCCCCTAATAGTTTTGTACACCATTATCAGCTCCACCTCAGCCTCCGTATTCCAAGAAAAACAAACGCAGTCTATCCTCATAACTGAAGCACTCCATCCAAGGGAACATCCTCGTGAATCTCCTCTGCACCCTCTCCAGTGTAATTACATCCTTCCGATTTTCTTGAATCTATCAATTTTTCAATGAGCATTCTGCGACGCTGGTACTGAAAGCCCAAACCACATTGTTTGGTAGTGCATACATCAACACAGGGATCAACAAGACACAGACAAGACTACAGAAGAAAGGTAAGCAACTAATATAAACCCCTCCTTTATATACCTTCTTCACCTCATCATAATTGGCTAGAGTCTATAAATGACACAGAGACATGAAAGTAATTTGATTCTAGAGGAAGGAGCCACAGCTGGCCAGAGGGCCTTAGTCCTCTGGATCTATGCCAGAAGCTAATTATCAATCATAACCTTGCCATTTATTTCCCTTTGCACTGTACATAGGTTATCCCTCTTAATCAACTGCAGTTTACATCTTAACCCTGCTAGTGCTATGCACAATATTTAATTTGTAGGTTATTCACCACTTCAATACACCATTGTAATTGTGGATCTCATTTCAGAGTGAGCACTCAAACAACGGTACTCTCAAACCACAGCTTTTGCCAATTTAATTAGATCCTGAATGTTTATGGATTTATGGGTTTATGGATTTATAGGTTTATGGGTTCGATTCCTGTCGCTGTCTGTAAGGAGTTTGTACGTTCTCCCATGTCTGCGTGGGTTTCCTCTGGGTGCTCCGGTTTCCTCCCACATTGCAAAGACGTACGGGTATGTTAATTTGGGTTTAAAATGGGCAGCGCGGACTCGTTGGGCCGGAAGGGCCTGTTACCACGCTGTAAATAAATTTTTAACAAAATTTAAATTTATATATTTCCAATTATGCAGAATTAGTTCAGATTTAATTCATACCTCCAGGAGTAAAGCCAAGTAATGCTGGCTCCTTTGAAATGTATCAATATTTTGCCATAACTTAATCCACATCCTTCATTGTTTTGACTAGGTTTTGAGATGAAAAGGACAGAGAAAGGATAAAGTGAGAGCAATGAATGAATTTAATTGCAGCTTTGGATAGTCAATGTATTCAGTGGTGGATTGAAAGACGGTAACAAATGGAAATTAAAATCTCTCAGCTCAACTGGGCTCCAGTGAAGCTCAGGCCAACAGAATGAAAGCCACTACCTGCCAGTTATAAGAAATTTATGCAGCATAAGATTAGGCCATAATTGTCCGATGGTTCACAGGAATGGGTGCATAGAGAAAAAACTATCCACATTCTACAATAGGAAATTACTGTGATATTGTAAATCTGAAACAGTTACATCCCTAACTGGCATCATCCTGGTGAACCTTTACTACACTTTCTCCAGTGCAATCACATCCTTCATATAGTGTGGTGATGAGAACTGTGCACAGTATTCCAGCCTAACCAATGTTTTATAAACTTAGAACAAGAACTCCCTGCTCATATATTCTATGCCCTGGCTCATGAAGGCAAGCATCCCATATGCCTTCTTTACCACCTTATGTACCTGTGCTGCCACCTTCATAGACCCTTGGAGTTACACACCAAGGTCCCTCTGTTGCTCAATACTCCCTAAGGCCCTGACGTTTATTCTGTATGTCATGTTATGTAATACTAAGAAACAACTGAGCATAGTGGAAACAGGAAAGACTATAGTTCTCATACCGTCACTGCCCAAGGTGCTGTACGATTGTATTTGGCATCTAACCATGCCTGTGGCCAAGTTGACCCAGTACAGGTAAAACACTAATATATACCTGATTCCTAGGTATGTCCTATTCACAAAAAATGCACAAATCCAGCCCAGATAATTAGTAACCGATAAATCTATTCTCAAGCATCAGCAACATGACAGAAAGTGCATTGTCACTGCTTTCAAACAACATTTACTCACCAATAAACTGCTCACCAAGGCTCAGTTAAGGTTCTGCCACCCCATTTCAGCATTGGCCTAGACATGGAAAAGGTATTCGAATTCCAGAGAGGTTGGAACAACTATTTTTGTCATCAAGACAGAATATGATGAAATCTTTTCCAAACGAAGTTGTTGAGGATAGGTTAACTGAAAATTTTAACTCTGGGAATAACGGAATTTTTCAAGGAAAGGATAATAGTGATGATACAACCAATATAAGTAGATGGTTTTGATGTACAAAACAGCCACCTTCTTATTGATTGGTAAAAAATGTTCTTGGGCATTGAAAGCTGCTTTCTGTTCCTATACCTCAATTTCCAGTTTTTAAAGCATAAATTTTCAAATTCTACAATTGCATTTATTTTCCTGTCGATTTGATTTTCCATTAACTGAGGCATTTTACCAGAGGTATTATAATATTATAGAGAAAAAGCTTTTGATAAAAGGCAGAAGTCTGCCATTGACTGCACTTTGGTACTTACCCCGATCCTTTGCCATATTTACACTTAATGCTCCCACTATGTTGGTGAGTAGTGCCAGCAAAAGTATGTATGATAGAGATCCAAGAGACTGCAGATGCTGGAATCTGGAGCAACAAACAATCTGCTGGAGGAAATCAACAGGTCAAGCAGCATCTGTAGAGGGAAAAGGAATTGTCGATATTTTGGGTCGAAACCCTGCATCAGGACCCAAAACATCAACAATTCCTTCCCCCCCTCCCTGCCCCCACAGATACTGCTTGTTTGTATGTAAAATAGGCTGGAATTGATACTGCTTGTTAAGCATTACCACCCAAGAAGATGAATTTACACCCCATCTGCAGTTCTAACAGAAGCAGGGCATTTAAATGGATGGTCACTTGCTTTACAGTCAGCTCTTTTCACACATCACTGTTGGGCAAATCCTTAAATAAACCAGCTTCACATTTTGCTTTGACAGGTTTTTGTTTGGTTTCCAACATCAATTGAAGGTGATCTTGGCTGATTAAATTTTCAGCAGGACCCACAATACAAACCTTATTTGAATCCATTGTATTTAACGTTAGATTACACATGGCAATAACTTAATATACAGACATATTTCTAATTTGACTTCCATTATAATGGGTTTAACCCTCAATACAGTAACACATGGAACCATAAATAGAAACCTCATTATCTACATATGAAATGTTCAACTACTTCCCTTAATCAGGGAAGGATTCTTAATCATTCACTTCAAGTAATGCTGAAAGTGAATCTATATTAGCTACTTACTCATACCCATCATGTGTTTCAGGCTGAGACTGACTCAAGAGATCTCTAGATCTGTGACTCATGATTGAGATGTCTGAGAAAATAAAAGATAGTTTTTGTTTTCTCCCAGAAGGCCCAGCATGAGGACAGCATACATCACTCTCTGCTGCATCTGCTCATTAAAATTCCCAAAGGAGCTATCTTCAAAACTTCCAGCATTACTTTGGACCATCACTATGGAAACCATTTCTGAAAGTGGCCAAGACAATTTGGAAATAATTGAGTTACTTCCATTAATAGTTCTGAATGGAAAGCTTCCTGCCTTTGTCTTTAATTGTCTAAACAGCAGGGATGTCTTCAGAATCAGTCTGTTGAGCAGGTATCTGTGTTCAAAACTAGCAGGGTGAGAGAGGAACTTAAAATTTCTCCCTACATAACTGAGGTAGTCTGTTTTACTGTGAAGCAATGCTTCTGATTTACAAGGTATCTTGTTTTCTTCTATCAGGCTCTTTACAATGATTTCTTCTCATTATTGAAATATCTCCAGCTATTCCAATATAGTCTGCTGACATTAGGGTCTACCTTTATGACTTTTTTCTTCACATGAAATGTACAAATTTTTGAAAGACAAATTTTGAAAATCAGGTGAGCATGTAAGCTATTATTTCTTATAAAAATTGTAAAGTTTAATCATTGTATTAAAAATAGTAGTGCCTGTTACTTTAACATTTCGCTTGACCTTAATTTTTTCTTGCATATTAATAAACTGAGAACAATAATAAAACAGAAAATGCTGGAAATAATCAGCAGGTCAGGCAGCATCTGTGAAGAGAGAAAGACGGAGATGATATTTCAGGTCAATAATCTTTTGTTGAACCAGAAAGGTGAGAAACCATGTGTTTTAAGTTACAGAGAGGGGGAAGTGTGTGATGTGGGGACCAAGGTTGTCCAAGTAACACAAATACTGTCGGTGCTTTCTACAAGAGGGAGATGAACATTGGCTGATCAAAGCTGATCTGTCTGAAGGAGTGTTAATAGAGGGAGATGAATAAAGAGTTGTGAAGAGAGAGAATAAAGGTGCTGTAACGGTGAGATGCAATGGCTGGAAATCTGGAATGAAAGAATACTGGACTCAGCAGTTCAAGTAGCATCAGTGGAGAGAGAAAATCTATGTTAATATTACAGGTGGATAATCTTACATCAGGACTGGTTTATTCTGACTCAAACAGGAAAGATTGGTTATCTGTTGTTGAATTCCATATTGAGTCCCATGGGCTGCAATGTGCCTGGATAAATGATGAGGTGTTTGTCTTCTAGCCTACATTGTTCTTTATTCGAAAAGTGTAGGAGGCTAAAGAAAGAGCTGCCATTAGTGAGAGTTGGATGGAGAATTAAAGGGACAGGTAACGGAAGCTGAGAGTCATCGCTGTGGACTGAATAGAAGTGTTCCATAAAGCAGTCAACCAAGCTGCATTTAGTCTTCCCAGTGTAGAGGAGACTATGTCGTGAGCACTGAATACAGTGGACTAAATTGGAAGAAGTATAAGTGATTGCACAAAGCGGTCACGCAGTCTGCATTTGATTTCTCCAAAGAAGAGGAGACTGCAAGTCAAAACAATGAATGGTTTATCAATGGAAACAAATTAACCTAAACGTTAAATAAAAATAGAAAATGAAAGAAAGAATCAGCAGGCAGCATCTGTGGAGAGAGAGAAATAGAGTTAATATTGCACGTTCAAGACCCCTTTTTAGAAAATTGACGAAGGGTCTTCCACCTGAAACATAACCCTGATTCTCTTTCAACAGATATTGCCTGATCTGCTGAACGTTACCAGAATTTTCATATTTACTTTATATTAAATGAATTATCTGGTTTCCTATTCCAGCTGTTTAAGTGAAGGTTAAAAAACTAACATCATTATCTGAAGAGCAGATGATTCAGCCAAAAGTCTGCCCAAAATATCATTAAATCCACATCACCAATTGGTTGGTCACTACATTGGCATTTAGGCGGGATGCCCTGTTTCCCTACTGAACCACAGTAATGTACTTTAAATGAATTTGTTGCATGCAACATAGCTTGAGAATACTTGGACTGCAACCATTTTCCCTTCTTTGTAAATCAATCTAAATTACTGCACAGTTAGAACATGCTGTCTTTTCCAGACATGAAAAAGATTCAGTTAATACATTATCATGGAGATGCTAATTAAATAGTTCTGTCTGTGCGTTCACATCTGGCCCCTCAACAACAGCTGGTATCCAGTAGTGCCAGCCTAAGTTGATGGCTGCAGCTTCCACCTGCCTTCCAAGCTCTCAGGCTGGGAAATCTGTCCCACTGGACCTGCACCAGCTGAAACCTGCTCCAAGAACAGCAGCCTCTATTGAAATGAAGGGCGGCAATCAGCTGCTGGGAGAAAGTTAAGTAAGTTTTTTTTCTTAATTAGTTTAATTCTAACATTGTTAATTGATTTTTGTGCATTTATAAGTTTTAAACATAAAAGAAAAACATCATTAATTTTTCATAATGGGCACCAAAGATATTCAGAAACATTCAAAGACATTGATCGCCCTGACAGCTTTCACAGCTGGTGAATTTGGGGGCAGAGCCCCACCAGTTGTCAAAGCTGTTCTGTGAGTGCTGCCAACTATCTGCACAGATATAGATAGATATAGATATTTATTTATTAGTCACATGTACATTGAAACATACAGTGAAATGCATCTTTTTGATTTACTGAGAATGTGCTGGGGGGCAGCCTGCAAGTGTCGCCACTCTTCTGGCGCCAACATAGTATGCCCACAGCTCTTAATGTGTATGTCTTGGGAATGAAACCGGGTTCAGACTGTCACTTAGAGACAGTCCCATGCTGTTCGGTGTCTTTACTGGATTGCCAAGAGCTGAACTCTCAGTAGAGGACTGTATCAGGGGCCACAATGGAACAAAGAGCCCAGCGACCCACAGCCAGTGTCTGGGCAGGCACGGTAGTGTAGTGGTTAGCGTAACACTATTATAGTGCCAGCGACCCGGGTTCAATTCCGGCTGTTGTCTGTAAGGAGTTTGTATGTTCTTCCCATGTGTCTGTGTCGGTTTCCTCTGGGTGTTCCAGTTTCCTCCCACATTCCAAAGGCATACAATTAGGAAGTTGTGGACATGCTATGATGGCGCCGGAAGCATGTGACACTTGCAGGCTGCTCCCAGAACATTCTGCACAAAATATGCATTTCACTGTGTGTTTTGATGTACATGTGACTAATAAAGATATCTTATCGAACATCCTCATTTGCATCAAGACAGAGGATATTCAAAATGATTTTTTTTCAAAACATGAAGTGGCCCAATAGAAGCTAGTACTTAGGACAACATATTACACCACTCTCAGCCCTGTCCATTGAGTTTTGCTCAAAGATGCCAATAGAATTAACAATATATGCATTTTATTTTAACACAGGATTATCCTAAGTATGGAGGCTTTTTCAATGTCTACTGTATATCCTTGTGCACAGTTTTCAATTTTCTCTGAGTAATTGATCTCTGGAGCATGACTCCTTCTGTATTGATTATTTCCCAGGTATTCAATGCTTCACTCTGTTCTATTATTGCCTCATCCATGAAAACCATTGAATTATCTGATCATGTTACAGTTTCCTTTCTCATTGCCATTGACTGGATTCAGCTAATCAACAAACCAATCTCCTTTCCTCTCTCTTCAATTTTGCCAAGAACTGCTTGAAAGTCCTGTACCATATTCCATGAGAGCTCATTTATAATCACTCAGTTGACTGATATCTCCTTCTGGCCATGATGTAGATGCTGTAGAGTGTTTATATTTATTGTCAGAATGAACAAGCTGCTGCTTAATGGGCACAGTAATATTATGGTTAAACTAGTGGTCTAGTATCCAGGGGTCTAGGCTTATGATCTGGAGCCATGAATTCAAATTCCTCCACAGGAGCAGGCATATTTAAATTTGGTTAATTAAATAATGTTGGAATTAAAAACCATTAAAGTACTGGACTTTCACATAAAACACCTTGAGTGATGATCCTCAGGTAATAATGTTGCTGTTGTTACCTGCTCTGACACATACTTATACCAATTATTTTAATAAAGTTAGTTAACTGAACATCTTGTCTTAAAAATATTGGTATAGAAAAAAGACTAGATTTCAGTTTAGCTTTTTATACAAACAACAATTCAAAACTTCCTCAGCTCTACACTAATGTGTCAGCTCATTTTTTCCCATTCAAATCTCTAGAGTGAGACTAAATTCTACAATCTACCACTGAGTGATGGCTGATGGCCCAATTCGATATCAAAGTTTTGACAGCAATTAGAATTAATGTTTACTCTTTTATTGTTCATATTTTTAATTGGCAGATTGTTGGTGATTGTTTTGCTGTGATTCTGTCACCATCAGCATTAATTAAGACTAACTGCACTCCTTTGGTTTCTGATATATAAATAAAATGCTGAGAAAAGCAGTATGTGATGAGATATCCTCCCACCCCAACACAAAGAGAAAGGTATTTCAGATTTACTTGCTGAACCCTTCAGTGGGATTCAAGGCATGGAAATGCCAGTGTGGCAAAATTAAACTAACATTGTCATGTGATGACAGAGTAGTAGGTCAGGACTTGAATATGTCCAAACTGCAGGATCCTTTCAGAACTGACATGAGACAGAAGCTCAGTCCAGGACAAGATTGGGCCATTGAAGCAGTTGGACATAGGGATTAAATTGTGCCATGATGGATTTCATTATTCATGATATGATCCAGACATTAGGAGGAAATGGTCCTGTGAGTCTCCAGATTTATTGCTTGGGCTGGCAGCCTTTGGACGTGATAACTTGGTTAGATCAAATGCCATTCATAAAAGCTGTTGTTCTCTTATGGCAGCACTTGTGCAAAGAAACCAGCTTTTCATCACCAATCCACAGATCCAGTGGTGAATTTCCTATATCTTTTCTTCTGCCAGGTACAAAATGTGGGCATGATAAAATAGAAACTCCCTGATCACAGACTGGTCACATGAGCCTTCCTTCATCCTGTGAATTCAGTAGATTAAGGAAAGAACAGTTAGTAAAGCTTGTTCTGTGGCAAATTTACAGTAGAACTTTGAATCTTTGACCCAGAATATCCTATCCTCCATCCTGAACCTGCACTGACTCGAGGTATTTCAAATTTCCCCTTTTGTCCCGCACACTAGAGAAGGAGCTCATCATTTTGCTGGTATACAGGAATTGTATAAGGACTAAACTGGAGGCAGACAGGTTCTCTCGTTCAACCAACATACTGCCTCACATTGTGACAGCATATGCAGGAGAAATAAGATATCTGACTATGAGCTCATGCATTTTCCATAGGATACGCAGATCATTCTTCCCAGCACCAGTGCTTATTCTCACATTCCTTACAAGATAGAAAACCATTCAATCCATCAGGAGATTGAGGGTGACCTTATAGATAGTGTGAACCCACATGGTCTTTTTCCCAGGGAAGGGGAACTAAAAACTAGAGGGCATAGGTTTAAGGTGAGAGGGGAAAGATTTAAAAGGGACCTGAGGGGTAACTTTGTCACTCAGAGGGTGGTGTGTATTTGGAATGAGCTGCCAGAGAAAGTGGTTGAGATAGGTGCAGTAACAACATTCAAAAGACATTTGGATAAGTACATGGATAGGAGGGGTTTAGAGGGATATGGACCAAATGCAGGCAAATGGGGTTAGTTTGGTGAGAATCATGGTCAGCATGGACGAATTGGGCAGATGCATCTGTTTCCATGCTGTATTACTCTATGACTCTACTCTATGAGTCTATGTTTAAGTCAGCTGTCAGAGAAATACCATCAATCCCTTTGTTCTCAGAGCAATACCATCAATCCTATTTCTTGCACTTATTTCCCTGTAGCTTATTCTCTTTCACATGTTTACCAACAACAGCTTAATTCTCCTGCAGCCCATCTGCATATTAACTTATCAACCAGCACACCTTTGGGATGTGAGGTAAAACCAGAGCCCAGGGGAAAACTCACACAGGCAGAACATGGAAACTCCACACAGTTAGCTCTGGAGATTAGGATAGAATCTGGGTCATTGGAGCTGTGAGGCAGTAGCACTCTTCCTGCACCAATGTGCTGCACTCTTATGCTCGGATTTACCCATGCTTCTCAGCAGAAGTCCTCACAGAGTCTAGCAGAGAAGTGTAAACTTCTCCAGAGCTTCCTAGCTCTCAGGATAGGCAATCAGCCCACTGAGCAAATGTCCTGCTGCTGTACAACTCTCCCCATTAAAATGACTGAGAGAATTTGGCATTGGGAGAAATATAAATCGAGCTTTTTATTTCATTCCTTAGTTTAATTGCTTTTAATTGTCTTCAGCTGTATATGCGTCTTTCTAGTGTTTGATTTTTAAAAATATTATTTTATTCTTTCATGGCTTCTTGGTGTTTTTGAATGTGTATGATCAAAGACGTGTGCAAACATTTGATTTCAGTGACAGCTGGTGAATCTGAGGGCAGGACTTCACCGCCTTTCTGTCTGTGCAGTTGAATTCCATGCTGACACACTGGGAACCAGTCTTCCAATGAAAGAGTATGCCTTGAAAGAAGCAGTGTAACTCAGGATGAGGAAGTTTGGGCAGCAAAATTTCTATCCGATTATTCCTGTAAATAATTTCATAGAGCTTTGCAGCATAGAAACAGGATGCTTGGCTCAACAGGTCTATTCACCAACTTTGTGGTCTACACAAGCCTCCTCCCACCATTTCACCCTTGCATTCTCACTTAGATTCTTCTTAATTACATTAAATCCTTGGAGTGTGGAAATGGAATATGTTCTAAATAAAGAAGTAAGATATAAGAATATAGAAGTAAAATGTAAGACTTCACAAATTTTCTTCATTTTTGCTTCTGATGAATAACCATAAACTTACCATGCAATCTTTGATGACAACACTTCGTGTGTTGCTCCAGATTCCAGCAACTGCAGTCTCTCATGTCTCCCATTTTTTTATCTCAAACATGTTTTAAACATAATTAACATTTCTATTATTTTTCTCATGTACAGAGATTTATATCCACTAAGTGATATGTATTGAACACAGCAGGATAGTAAAGAAAAAGAAGGGTTGAGAGCTGCTGTTAAGGAAGATTTTGTCACGGAGAAGGGTTTAATTGGTTTAGGAGGGATGAAGATAATACAACAGCTTAGAGAGAGAGAGTTCCACAATGACTGAATGGCTTAGGGTATAATTTTGCAAAGGCAAAATAATTATCTTTTTTTGATTCAAGTTGTGACTTTGACACTGCTGAATTGTGAACTGATCTGCTGTTGTTACAAATCAACTATTTTTTTCTGCCACCGTTCAATTGTCTGCCAGAAACCTATGTCAGAAACATGCTAAAGATGTGGAATATTTCTGATGGTAAGTATTTGTAAGTAGGGGGCTAAGGAAAATCTTCAGTTTCATTCTACAACCTGAAGTGTTACCTCTGTTTCTCATTCTACAGATTCTACCTGAATGTTGAATTATTTCCAGTGATTTATTTCTGTGGATATGTGCTGTTTTAACTGCAGCAGTAGAATTGTATTGCATCAAAGTGTAGTTTTTCAGATCATGGCTTATCTGCAGACCAGTACCACGTTGCATTAGATGGGATTGACTTTAATCTGCACCATCTACTAACTTGGCAATATCCTCCTGAAGTCTACTGCAATGCTCTTCTCAATTAACCATACTTCCTGCTTCTATGTTTTTCTACAAATAAAGACAACAGATAATGAAAGGTCACAGTTAGGCATAGTAGAGCTGAAAGCTTAGAAAACAATAAGAGAACCCTTTACATTAATCTTATGAACAAGTGGATGAAAATGTTATACAAGCTCAGAAAATGACCCACCAGGAGGCATGCTAGATGAACACACATTGCAAACAAAAATCTGCACTGAGTGGAGAAAGAGACAAAACATTTGGGTGTGACATTCAATCATCAAACTAAAGGATATTTGAGATATTAAGGTTAATACTTGTACGTCGTGTTCACATGGGGCCTCCAGTTAATATTGAAATGTGAAGTTCCAGTAGTTCTGAGATTTGTGGACAGCTCAGAAATGACCAATGAAGAACCCTTGTTTACAAGTAAGGAGTTTAGTCATGAGTGAAACTAATGGAGTGGTTTGAGGAATAGTAATGCACACATTAGAAGTGATGTTTAGAACAGTGCAATTTTAAGGCTGTTCTTGTGACCACAGAATTCCAATATTCGCAAATAAATCTGAGAAATCATCCCTCATTCTCATGGGAACTCCCACATTTAGTCATTATTGGGTGTTTGAATTGTAATTATAATTGCAATTGCAATTATAAGTCACCTTGACTGTGTTCCTCCAGTTTTTCCATCATTATTATTGTTGTTGTACTATTGTGCTTATTGTACTCTAACTCTATAACTGAGGCAGCTTACAACATTTTAACAATCCTGTATTCTTTCCACAACTACCCTGTCCATCAATTCATATCAACCAAACACCTCTAATTAAGTAAAGAGTGTCTTCCCATTTTCTGAGTAAAAGAGATAGATTGATCTGGATGAAGTTATTCCATTCTGTGTAATGGATAATTGGATGTGCCTTTACTTATTCTCTTATTTCTACACAGAAGATTCATTAAAATGATGGCAAAAAACTGAAATTAGCAATAAAAACCCTGAAAATGATCATCAGGTCAGCTGGTCAGAAGAGACAAACAAAGCTGCAATTTTCAGTCAATAACCTTCCATCAAAAGTAAGTTTAAAAATGTATTTGGAAGGAGATCCCTTCCAAATTCTTTCAGAACACACAACGCTTGTCAAGGTGGTAATCAGCAAACCGTGGGCCAGCAACTTGATAAAAAGCTGATATAGCCCATTAAAGCTGACAATTGAAAATAACTCCAAATATAATTTTATGACATGTAAAGAAGGAATTGTAATACTTGTGCCGAGAATCAGACTTAAATTAAGCTCAAGTCATACCCAACGATCCATCACTTGTAGAGAGTAAAAAAACATTAATATATATGAAAGCATGATGCTTCAATTGATCTGAAAATTCCAAGGGGAAGATTTGAGGACTGTTCAGTGACTGTTTTGTTGAGATACATGTGCACATGCCTCTAGCTTCCACCTCCTCAAAGAAACTGCTTTTCAGTATGTTGAAATAAAACAGCAAATGCTATGTGTACATTAATTCACAGCAAAGGGCATGAGCATGTGACCTTGTTTTCTGAATGATTTAACAACTGATGGTTCCAAAAGCCAGAAATAAAAACTAAGAAATAGAGTTATGCCTGTTATGTTCTGCAAACTGCAAGTCACCATGGACACACATAAGAATCAAATATAGTTTATTTCTATTATTATTATTAACCCTTTTAACCTGGGCCATTATGCAAATAATTGAAACTAGTCCAGTTATAAATATCAGTTCACAAATGTTTATTTTGATGACATAAGGAAGAAGTGTGGCAAAATCTTTTCCCCGGGTTAGGGGAGTCCAAAACTAGAGGGCATAGATTTAGTGAGGGGTGAAAGATTTAAAAGGGACCTGAGGGGCAACTTTTTCACGGAGAGGGTGGTTATGGAATGAGCTGCCAGAGGAAGTGGTTGAGGCAGTTGCAATATTATAATTTAAGAAATACTTGAATAGGTACATGGAGGGGAAGGGCCTGGAGGGATATGGGCAGAACTAAGGAAATTGGGACCAGCTAGCAGGACAATATGGTCGGCATGGACTCTTTGGGCCGAAGGGCCTGTATCAGTGTTGTATTTCTCTATGACTCTCTGTGACTCTATGATTCTGTATGGTATATGAGTGAATTTCACCTCCTCAAGTCCACTGCTAGTTGATCATCTCTTCACTCATCTACACATACCTGGAACGTATTCTCATCATCCTCTGCCCTACCAATCCTGTCATTTCATCCATTCCCTCATCACTTCAGTTAACCTCAGGAACTCGATCATCTGTTCAAACCCCCTCACAGTCCTCTCTCAATCTAATCTCCACTCCCCTACACCACTTTGCAGTTTTCCTTCTACAATCTCACCCCAAACCCTCTTGCTTTTCTCTAATGATAATTCCACTCATTACCAATCTACCTCCCGTGATCTCCATTCTCAGAAATCGCAGTGGAAAGATATTTGTGCATAATACCATGAAAAGGGACTATTCAACCATGCACAATGCCCTAGGTAGATTAGTAATGAGTGGAATTATGTTAAAAATTTTGTTAAAAATTTCACTCAGGATTATCCAAGTCTAAGCAATGAACATTCACGTTCATATTTATAATCAAGCTTATTTTCTTTTGCTGTCCATGACATTTCCCATGAAACAGTACATTTAAATATAATTTGTCTCAAAAAATTATGTTAATTTATACATCTAAACATGTAATTTGGTACTTTTATTGCACAGGGTCTTGTTGACCATTGGTAGTAGTTGTGATCTGAATTATCAGCATCCTGCTGTCGAAAGCCAAGCCACATCCAGACTTCACCACATGCATTGTGGCACACAGAAGTCCAGGACTTAGCGATTTGGAAGGTCAAACATGTCAGTTTGTGCTGCCATTTCCATATAAATAGAGACCAGTACAGAACCTAGTCTTGCTGATATTCCCCAGCATTATGTTGAAAAATCAGCATTTGGACCCTGCCCAGGTCAAATCTGATAGATGTGACTTCACTTCAATGAGCCTTTAGGATAAAGACTGAGAAGGAGAAGAAAATTGGTATTTTTTAAATTATATTGTTTTTCACTTCTGTTTTCATATGGTTATGTATGCTTTCAAATGTTTTACTTAATTTATATTAATACATTTTTAATTTTTAAATGTAATTTACTTCATTTTATTTTTAAAATAGTTTTAAATGACTCTGAATGTTGGAAATATTTCAAGACTATTAAAATAACTGACAATTTTTACAACTGGTAAATCCTCTTCACTGGGCTGCTGGGGCCTTGTAGTTGTCCAGATGATGTCACTGAACTCTAGGATGTGGAGGTCTGTGAGATAGGTCCTCCACATGTGGACAAGGTAGATGAAGGCATCAGCATACAATAAGTGGTGATTTAGAGTGAGGGAACCATGTCAGAATGATATGGGTATTAGTACAGCTGAAATGGGTTTTATTCCAAACAATATTCACTCTTAAATATATTGCTGGTCCCTTAAAGGATGAAACTGAGGAATTAATAACAGGATATGAAAAAGGGCAGATATTCTAAATATTCACTTTGGAATGTTCTTCATGGTGGATGACACTAAAACTATTCCAATAATAATAGATTATCAAGTAGCAATCGAATGAATCTGGGGGAAACAACATTTCGTTCCGCCATGTGTTTTTATAGCATGGATGAATGACAATAAAGTAACTTGAACTTGAACTTGAAGATCTAGACAAATTACCATGGCTAATGGTCAACAAACCCCCTGGACCTGAAGGTCACCATCCAAGAGTTTTAAAAGAAATGGCTGCAGAGATTGTGGATAAACTGGATGTAATCTAACAAAACTCCCTAAATTTTGAATACATCCCAGAGGTCTGAAAAATTGGCCACTTCGGGAAAGGAAGGAGACAGAATGCAGGAAACTATAGGCCAATTAGCCTAACATTTGCAATTGGAAAAATGGTGGAATCCATTATCAAGGAGGTAAAGCGGGATATTTAGAAAAATATAAAATAATCAAGCACAGTCAATGAAAGGGAAATCATGTTTGAGAAATTTGCTAAAAGTTCTGGGAGGATATAACAAACAGATTGGATTTAACCAAACCAGTAGCTATAGTGTATTTGGATTTCTATGAGACATTCTGTATGTTGCCATATTAAATTTATTATGCAAGATAGGAGCAGATAAGGTTGGGGTAATACATTTGTATGGACAGGGGATTGACCAACTAAGAGAAAACAAACATTGGAATAAGTGGAACATTTTCAGATAGGCAATCAGTAACTAGGGGGGTGGCACAGAGACAGCTGGGCTTCAACTATGTGTAAGCTGATGAAGGGACCTAGTGTACTGTAGCCAAATTTGTTGGTGACACTAAAATAGTGGCTTAGCAAGTTGTAATGGAAATAGAAAGCACCTACAGAGGGATAGAGTCAGAGAGTCGTATAGCACAGAAACGGGCCATTCAGCCCACTGCATCAATGCTAACCGTTTTGCCCATCTAAACAAATCCCATTTGCCTGCATCAGGTCCATATCCTTTTACACTTTGCCTATTCAAGTGCAGTCTAAGTATCGCTTCAGTGTAGTGATTGTATCTGACTCCACCCCCTTCTCTGGCAGCACATTCCAGATAGCAACCACTCTCTGTATTAAAAACTTTCCCCTCAGATCTCCTTTAAAACTCCTACCTCTCACCTTAAACCAATGCCCTCTTGTGTTTGATAACCCAACCATGGGAAGAAGATTCTGGTTATCTACCCTATCTATGCCTCTAATAATTTTATATACCTCTGTCAGGTCACTCCACAGCCTCCTTTGTTCTAGGAAGAACAAGCACAGCCTATTCAATCTCTTCCGATAACTAAAGTCCTCCAATCCAGGCAACATCTTGGTGATTTGCCTCTGCACCCTCTCCAGCTCAATCATGTCCTTTATAGATATGGATGGATTATGTGAGTGGGCAGAAATTTGGAATGTAATGTGGGAAAATGTGAGATCATCCACTCTAGAAGGAAGAATGAAGAAACAAATGATTATTTAAATGGAGTGAGACTACAAAATGTTGTGGTACAAAGGGATCTATAGATCCCAGTACATGAAACAAAAAAGTTAACCTGCAGGTACAAGCATTTAGGAAGGCCAAAGGAATTTTGTACTTTATTGTAAGAGTTATGGAGTATAAAGTAGGGAAGTTTTGATACAACTTAACATGAAGCTGCATCCAGAGTACTGCATCCTGTTTTAGTCTCCATATTTAAGGAAGAATGTACCAGCATTAGAGGCAAAACAAGAAAGGTTCACTCTGTTGGTTCCTTGGTGAATGGATCGATGTACAAAGAAAGGTTGAGGAGGGTGAGCCTATACTCATTTAGAGAAGAAAATGAAGAGCAAGTTTATTGAAACAAAAATTTAACAAATTTGTTATTTTTTATATAATAAATTTAAAAAATGTTAAATTTAACAAATTTGTTAAAGCAGGACACTTTAATAAATTGCTGGGGGAAGCAAAATTGCTGGAGGAACTCAGCTAGTCAAGCAGGATCTGCAGAGGCAAAGGGTGACATTTCAGGTTGTGACCCTGTATCAGGACTGAGGGAAGATGGCTGGTATAAAGAGATGAGAGGGAAGAGTGAGACAGGGGCTGGTAGGTGATAAGTGGAATCAGGTGAGGCAGGAAATGATGGGCAGATAGTGTCATGGTTCTGAGTGCTGGCCCTCACTTCGGCTCCATTGATGGTGCCTTGTTGTGCAGCACATGGATTCCATGCACTACTAATTGCATAACAACACACACCTGAGCCCCATCAGGAGACTAGCATAAGAACCCTGGTTTCACTAGTACTACTGGCTAGAGTATTGGTCAACCTTTGGGTAGATGTCATCTCCTGGCTGCTTAGAGCTATCCTGGTTTTGCTGTTCCTCTTAGGATATCCAGTTTCTGTGTCAGGACTCTGCCTCAGAGCCCCAAGGCAAGATTCCTTCTGGTTGCTACCTGTGCTCAGTTCTGAGGAAGCATCCTGACTCTAGTCTTGTACCAGTGTGCTGCATTTGGGTTCTCTACAAGCTTGCTCTTTGCTTGATATTGTGACAGAGCCAGATGAGATGGCAGTGGGGAAAATACAGAGAGACAAAGGTTGATGGGTGATAGGTGGCAAGAGGGGAAAAAACAATGGGAAGATCAAGCCAGGTGGCTGGAGGAGAGGGGGACAGTGGAGATAGAGGCTGAAATGTGATGAGTAGAACCAGATAAGAGGGATGATGAGCAGCTGAAACCAGCTGAGGTAGGGGATAGGGAAGGTAAGCCAAGGGAGAAGAAATCCAGATGGATGGGTGATGGGCAGATAGAAATGAGAAAGGTGAACAAAGTGGACAGGTAGAAGTGGGAAAGGAACATGGGGGGAGAAGGTTACCTGAAACTGGAAAACTCAATGTTTATACCATTGGGTTATAAGCTACCCAAGTGGAATATGAGGTGTTCTTCCAGTTTGCATTTGCCCTTACTGTGGCAATGGACAAGGTCAAGGACAGACAGGTCAGTGTGGGAATGGGAAGAGGACATTGTTCTCGGAGAATATATTTAATATTGGGGGTTATAGTTTCAGAATAAGGGTCATCCATTGAAGAGGGAGAAAAGGGGGTGCTGCTTCTCTTAGAGGACTGCAAATCATTGGCATGTTCTACCCGAGGAAGCTATGGATACAGAGTCATTCAACATAAGAAATAGCAGGTGTAGGCCATCTGGCCTGTTGAGCCTGCTCTGCCATTCAATAAGATCATGGCTGATCTGGCAGTGGACTCGGATTCACCTGCCTGCCTTTTCCCCACAACCCTTAATTCTCCTGCTATGCAAAAATCTATCTAAATCTAACTGTGTCTTAAATATATTTAATGAAGTAGCCTCTACTGCTTTCCTGGGCAGAGAATTCCACAGATTTGTTACTTTCTGTGAAAAGCAGTTTCTCCTCTGTCTTAAACCTATTCCCCCAAACCTTGAAGCTCTGTCCCCTAGTTGTCTTACCTACCAGTGGAAACAACCTTCCTACCTCTTATCCCTTTCATAATTTTATGTTTCTATAAGGTCCCCTCTCATTCTTCTGAATTCCAGTGAGTATAGTCCCAGACAACTCAATCTCTCATAGGCTAAACCCCTCATCTCCAGAATCAACCTGGTGAATCTCTTCAGTACCTCCTCCAAAGCCAGTATATCTTTCTTCAAGTAAGAAGTAAGCAGTGTTTCAGGTGCAGGCTCACCAGTACCCTGTACCATTGCAGTATAACCTCCCTGCTCTTAAATACAATCCCTCTAGCAATGAAGGCCAACATTCCATTTGCTGCCTTGATAACCTGTTGCACCTGCAAACCAACCTTTTGTAATTCATGCACAAGTATTCCCAAGTCCCTCTGCACAACAGCATACTGTAAACATCAAGGCAGTGAAAAAGGACATCTAAGCTACAAAGAGCCCAAAGGGTATAGGGCTACAGCAGAAAGTGGTTCTGAGGCAAAGACTTAATTATTGATGACCTTATTACTGATAAATCTTGGTCTTAACCTTACTTGACCTTGACTTTGACTTTGACTCCTGCCTCTTTTTCTTATGTTGTTAGATGCTTAATCATAGCACTTCATGCATTTTCTACATTTTTTCAGATTTATAGAAAGGAATATTGTTCTAAATAACAGCACAATAGCAACAAATTGCAATTAAAAATTCTTCAAAAGAATGTTTTACCATTAGCTTAGATTAATAAATAAAAACAATGCGGGTTAACCCATTTAATTATTTCTTGGTGCTTGCACACTTGTTCACCACCAAAATGACTTTGTTATTGGACATGACCTTACAGTGCACATAACAGTTTACTATTTACATCATTAGCTTCTGTGTAAATGGGAAAAAAAAAGGACATGTGCTTTAAAAGATGTCTATTACTCTACTTGTGCCTAAAAGGAAAATCAGCTGAATTCTAAGAGTCTACTCAAGGGCCAAAAAATGGATATAATCAGCCAGAATGCAGTTAATGTAATTTGCAATTGAAATAACATAGCATGGCCAATTTCAGGCAAAATGTACTAGAACACTTACCATAAGCAAACAAAAACCACTGCCTGTCTGTATTTTAATCTTTTAGTGGCCTTATGCAACTTAATCTTTCCATTGCTAAAATGATACTGTATACCATGTGTAAGTATGGGCAGTGATATTACATGCCTAACAATGGTATCTATTACTTATCTTCTAACTTCCAATGTAATTAGCTGCATCTTGATTCCCAATTAGCCATATATGGCTTGTAACTAATGTACTGAACAGCATTACACTAGCTGACTGCCTACGAACCTACCATGCAGCACTGTTTTTGGGACTCCCTGAGGAGATAAAACCTAAGTTTACAATGTTTTCCAGTGCATTTTTGCTGAAATTGGTCAATTCAGGTGAAATAAAAGTGATATATTTTCTAACACAAATTATGTCCAGTGTAAATTGAGTTTCCAAGATCTTCTGCATTAAGAACAGCTGAGCTAAAAGTTGGTCCCTTCCAACTATACTGACCGTTACCTCAGTGTGAATTAATAACCTTTACATTGAGCCCATCATCAGTGGGCATGCCTTCAGCTACTTAGAACTTTAGTTCTAGAATTCCCTGCCTAAACATCTAAACTTCTCTACCTCCTCTCCACGAAGAAACTCCTCACAACTGACTGAACTTTTATTCACCTGTCCTAATGGCTCCCAATAACCTTGTATTAGAGGGGTGCAGAGATCTTTAAAAGATTGGAGGAGACTCCAGAGATCATAAGTGTTGAGCCCAGAGGGGGATTTCAACTTTTACACTTGCTCAGTTAAGTTCATCAATATGTTTTGTATTTGGTCAGCTGTACCTGGAGAATGACGTACTTCTCAAAATCATTCATAAGCTTGTGGAATAATTGTGCAACAGGGTATGGTTCATTACATTGGCACTGGTATTAGTTTATTATTGTCACTTGTACCAAGGTACAGTGAAAAGCTTATTTTACAAACTGATCATACAGGTCAATTCATTACACAGTGCAGTTACATTGAGTTAGTACAGAGTGCATTGATGTAGTACAGGTAAAAACAATAACAGTACAGAATAAAGTGTCACAGCTACAGAGAAAGTGCAGTGCAATAAGGTGCAAGGTCACAACAAGGTAGATTGTGAGGTCATAGTCCATCTCATTGTATAAGGGAACTGTTCAATAGTCTTATCACAGTGGGGTAGAAGCTGTCCTTAAGTCTGGTGGTACATGCCTTCAGGCTCCTGTATCTTCTACCCGATGGAAGGGGAGAGAAGAGAGAATGCCTTGGGTGGGTGGGGTCTTTTATTATGCTGGTTGCTTTACCAAGACAATGAGAGGTAAAGACAGAGTCCAAGGAAGGGAGGCTGGTGTCTGTGATGCACTGGGCTGTGTCCACAACTTTCTGCAGTTTTCTGCGGTCCTAGGCAGAGCAGTTGCCGTACCAAGTTGTGATAAATCCAGATAGGATGCTTTCTATGGTGCATCAGTAAAAGTTGGTGAGAGTCAAAGGGGACAAACCAAATTTCTTTAGCCTCCTGAGGAAGTAGAGGCACTGGTGAGCTTTCTTGGCCATGGTTTCTATGTGATTTGACCAGGACAGGCTATTGGTGATGTTCACTCCCAGGAACTTGAAGCTGTCAACCCTCTCGACCTCAGCACCATTGACGTAGACAGGTGCATGTACACCACCCCCTTTCCTGAAGTCAATGACCAGCTCTTTTGTTGACATTGAGGGAAAGGTTGTTGTCATGACTCCATTCCACTAAGCTCTATTTCCTTCCTGTACTCCGACTCATCGCTGTTTGAGATATGGCCTACAACAGTGGTATCATCTGCAAACTTGTAGATGGAGTTCGAGCAGAATCTGGCCACACAGTCGTGAGTGGATAGGAAGCAGAGTAGAGGGCTGAGGACACAGCCTTGTGGGGCACCAGTGTTGAAAATAATTATGCCGGAGGTATTGCTGCCTATCCTCAGTGATTGTGGTCCGTTTGTTAGAAAGTCAAGGATCCAGTTACAGATGGAGATGTTGGGTCCTAGGTCTTGGAGTTTGGTGACAAGCTTGCTTGGGATTATTGTATTGAAGGCAGAGCTGTAGTCATAAACAATGGTCTAATGGTAGGTATCTTTACTGTCCAGATGCGCCAGAGCTGAGTGTAGGGCCAGAGAGATGGCATCCGCTGTAGACCTGTTTCGGCAATAGGCGAATTGCTATGGGTCCAGGATGCGTGCCACGACCAACCTCTCAAAGCACTTCATGATGGTGGATGTCAGAGCCACTGGTTGGTAGTCATTGAGGCTTGTTGCCTTGCTTTTCTTCGGTACCGGGATGATAGTGGTCTTCTTAAAACAGGTGGGAACTTGGCGTTGAAGCAGGGAGAGGTTAAATATGTCCTCAAATACTCCTGCCAGCTGATCAGCACAAGATCTGAGCACACGGCCAGGGACACCATCTGGGCCTGGTGCTTTCCTCGTGTTCACTCTCTGGAAGGCTGATCTTGCATCCTCCACTGTGATCACAGGTTCAGCTGCATTGGTGGCTGTCAGGGTGGATGGTGACAATCCACTTCCCTTCTGTTCAAAACGCACATAGAATGCGTAAAGTCCATCTGGAAGGGATGCGCTGTTGTTAGCTATGCAGCCCGACTTCATCTTGTAGCCTGTTATGGCATGTAAGCCCTACCATAACTGACGGCTGATCAGGGACTCTATTTTGAGTCGGTATTGCCTCTTGTCATCCCTGATAGCTTTCCAAAGGTCATACCTCGATTTCTTGTACAGATCAGGATCACCAGATTTGTGTGCAGCAGTCCTCTCCTTCAGTAGGGAGTTGATCTCCCGGTTCATCCATGGTTTCCTGTTTGGGAACACCTGTATTGTCTTCTTTGATACACAGGCCTCCACACATTTGCTGACAAAGTCTGTGATGGTGGTGGCATACTCATCAAGGCTGGCAGCTGATCATTGGATTAAATATCTTAAATATTTTATTTTTACGATTGAAAATCTTGAGGACTGCTATAAATTGATAGATGTCTGACCAGTACAAGTCCTCCCCAGGATACAAATGCTCTACTTACAGTATGTACAACCCGTACATATGAACAAGCATTCTGATTCTGGTTTGGGAGTTGGGTGGGATGGATTTGCTGGTTGCCGTGGGGATACAAGCATCTTCTGCCATGTGGAAACTTGGTTTGTGGCAATGTCATTGCATTTTGCAGAGAAATCTGGTTGAGTTGCATTCGTTGGGTAAACTACATGGTTGACCCATATTTTTATTTAAATATATAGCTGGACTGTTTGCGAACTGTTCAGGTTAGGAATAGTTCTCTGGAACATAACTTTGTCATAACCTGGAAAGGACCTGTATACAGGTCAATGGGCTTTAAACAATGGGGTAGACAAGAAAAAGAGAGATCAGGATCAAACATAAAAATTTACATCAAACCAACAGTGCACTTTGCTCTCAGTGTCTCAACATCACAGTTGCTTGTGAGTGTAGATGTGATCTGATCATGTGACTGATGGAGACTGACAGGCTTCTTGTACAGATGGAAGAACTTTCCAAGCTCCATTCTATGACAGCCTAAGAACTGCATGAGAACTATAAGAAATGAAACAGAAAATGCCGGAATACTCAGTAGGCTAGTCTATACCTGTGGATGCAGAAACAGAGTGAATGTTTGATGGCAATCATCCTTCATTCAGAAAACTCATCACCTGGAAAACTAACTTTGTTTCTTCTCTCACAGGCGTGGCCTACCTGCGGAGGGTTTATGGCATTTTCTGTTTTATCCCAACAATTACAGCTTTGTTTTGTTTTTGATTGAGCCTACGATAGTTTTTTTTCTCCCAACAACCTTTGATGACGAGGCACACATACGATATACCTGATATTGCTAATTTATGGTATGACCAAAGACCTTGCTGGTTTTAGTAAACCATGTTTTACTTAAGTACCAGCTAGACAAACAGTGAAGATTTTCAGCCCAAGTCTAATGATATTCACACCACACCCACTCAAGCAGACAAAGTCCACCATCAACATAAGAGAGGAAACCAACTCTATAGAACTTCAGTTGACAGCACTGTCCCTTCAGATAGAGTCATGCAGTTATAGAGTTAGATCATGTAGAACAGGCCCTTCCACCCACAATGTCCATGCTGGCTTTCAAGTACCCATTTCTACTTATCCCATTTGCCAGCACTTGGTTCCTAGCCTTCCATTCCTTGAGAATTCAAGTGCTCATCTGCATATTTCTTAAATACTGTGAGAGTAGATGCCTCCACCATCCCTTCAGATCTCTTCTAAATTTCTTACCCCTTATCCTAAAACTATGCCCTCTAGTTCTATGATGTGGAAAAGTTTTACACTACCTACCCTATCCATACCTTTCATAATAACTCTATGAGGTCCCCTCTCAGCCTCCTTTGCTCCAAGGAGAACAAACGTAGCCCATTAATAACGGAATTCAATCCTCATAACTGAAACACTCCATCCCGGTGAATTTCCTCCAAACTCCTTCCAAAGCAAGCACGTCCTTCCTATAGTATGACAACCAAATCTGTACGTACAATAATTGTTTATTTCCTATTCTGTTAAATTGTTTCCACTTGTACTCTTCAGGGTTAAATTCTATCTGCCATTACTTTGTCCATCTTTACAACTGATCAATATCATCCTATGGACTAAGACAATCCTCCTATCGACACCACCACCAATTTTCATGCCATCTGCAAACTAGCTGAGATCAGCTATACTCATTGGAACATTGTTTCTGTAACTTCCAATCTAATTGATGACCAATAGAATTGTGCTATTATCTGGTAAGCCAGGGGATGTTTGAGTTGCAGCTTTTTTCCTTAACTTGTAGATTTTCTTATTGACAGGAGTAGAAACCTACATAAAAGGTTATGGCACAGAGAACATTCTGCTGAAGGCCGTAATCATTGTAATGCCAATCCTCTGCCACATACTTCAAAACATCTGTGTTTTCGGGATATTTTTACTTGCATATAGCTCTTCCCAAAAAATCCTTCAGAGAAGCTGACAGTTTGGTGACAGGATTGATAATTGCAGGCAGTGGAAATTTCCAGAGATATTTATTAAAGTCTTCTTTTTCAATATTAAAAGTATATGAACCACTCAAAAGATTGTCATTGCCATCACTTTTAAAAGAAGTGTGAGGAAATTAATTCAGACCTACTATAAGAAATGATAAGTTAAGCGCTAAAATACTCATATTATGCTGACTGTTAAAATAATGGTATTTACATATTACAAAGACAGCAACTATGAGAAGAATTTTTGCAGTAAATGATGTTTTCCTCTCTGAAGCTGCATGCTTGCAATGTCAACTGACCTCATAATTTCTGCATTTGTGAAAGAACTTACATTAACGATTGAAGGTCCATCATTGTCAATTAATGACTCTCAAAAAAAACCTGAAATAAAATTAATTAAAAAAAATGTTCAATTCTGAAACACAACCCCATTTCTATCCAATCAGAGTTTTACTCCTTTCATGTTAAATGGATTAACATTGTCATTGATTTAAAGTCATGTACAATAACTTAAAGCCGTTTTTGGCAGTTAACAAATGTGCAAGCTCTAAATGACATTTGATATCCAAAAAGAGTGAGCCTACGTTTTTTTTTCATTGATACAGCAAATGGCCAATGAAATTGCACAAAGAAGAATTTCAGAAAAAAAAGAACAATCTGTGCACAAACGTCTTAAGTGTCATTTTAAAAGCCAAATCTGCATCCTTGCAAGAAGCTCCTGAAGCATCTGCTACAGGAAGATTCTATAGTTAGTTTAAATTTTTTAAAATGTTCTGGTTAAAGCAAGATTCATGTTGCAGGAGGATCTTATGGATTGCTTAAATTAAAAAAAAATGTTCTGGTTGAAACAAGATTTATCTACTTTGTTGTTTTATTTTGGGATAATGTTGGGAAATTCTCCTCAAGCCTTTCCACACTCCACGTTTGTTGAGCTCTGTTTGTATTTAAATTTTAATTCTTAATTTTAATTGTTCCTCTATTGATGGCCCTCCCTTCAGTTGCCAAGCTTCTAAGTGCTGATATTCCCTCCCTAAACTTTCTGTCTCCCTCTCTGTTTCTTCTTCTTTAAGCTCATACATAATTCTCATTCTTGTTATTTCTTTATGTTAACTGATGTTAAATTGTGCTTAATAATGCTATCTTGATACACCTTGGGCATTTTACCATGTTAAAGGGGTGAACAAATTTGTCAGCACTGCTACTGTTCTCCAAGTGATCAAAACACCACAATATTTCCCATCTATTACTTTTGTTATGCCTTAATTCTCTTCTTCCTATAGAAGGTTAACACACATTTGCTCTATAATATCGTCATCCAGACATTTGAGGAGTAGGAACAAGACATCTTGCCCATAATGCAAAAACCAAATGATTTTTCTGGAAATAACATGTAACTTTTATTAACAGAGGCATGACATTCTGCAATGCTTTTAAAAATATTGTTATGAAAATTATATAAATTTCATGAACTAATGTTGATATTAAAAGTAACAATCATGATCAATTACAACATGTTTTACATTGCCTTTGCAGCCAGCATTGAACCAACTAATAAATATTGAACCTTGTAGGAGTGAGCTACCACTGGAATAGTTAGATTTAAGAATGAGAAAGTAGCCAGAAATGAAGGAGTGTAAATACAGCAAGTATAAGGTTGGAGAAGGTCATCGAGATAGTGAAGGAGAATAGTTTTGAAAACAATAATCATTAATGTTGGGACAATACTTTAGGATCCAAAGTGGCTGAACCAGAAATGAGTGATCGTTAGAGACACAAGAGACTGCAGATGCTGGAATCTGGAGCAACAAAAAATCTGCTGCAGGAACTCAGTGGGTCGAGCAGCATCTGTGGGCGCAGAGGAATTGTTGGTGTTTCAGGTCAAAACCCTGCAAAATGACTGAGATTGGAGAGGGGAGATAGCCAGTATAAAGAGGAGAGAGGGAGGCATGAGACAGGAACCCCAGGTGATTGATGGACTGATGGGCAGAGGTGAAGAATGATGGGCAGATTAAACTAGGTAGGGGAGGTGATGGGTGGAGTTGGGAGACAGAGGCAGTTGGATGCTGGATGAAGGCAGAGAAAAGAAAAGTGATTGTTAAATTGGACAATGTGAGTTACGACACCTGCAGCATGTTTTTGGTCAACCTCACATCTGCAGGTATGGCTTTCTGATACCTCACACATTTTGCTGATAGAAGTTCAGGTATTACAGTTAGTTTGCAAGCTACCTGCGAGCTACTCAACTTAAACTTACGGTGTGATAGTAAATGATTAGTGGGAAGCTGTGCTGATAAACCCAATTATTTAAAGCTGTGGCCCAATTCTCCAATACACACACATGAATTACCACCTCATTTGAAATATACAGTATTTTTTTGCAATTAATGAATGATTACTTGAAATCCACACACTGTGCAATGCTAAAAACATACATCTTGTCACCTTCTGCTTTAGATCTCTGACACATGACTATTTACTTCCATCGTTACTAAAATTAGCTGTAACTTCATTTTCTTTCTTCAAGAAAGTCCAAAAAAAACTCAGGATTTTTAACTTTTCCACAAGTTTTTCTTTTAATCATCTGTGCCCCAGGATCAGTGCACTGTGAAATGCACACATTATCTACAATAGAGCTTATGGAGGTTTTTGAAAGCTTTTAAAATTTTGATGAAATTGAACATTAAGAATTGCTGCAATAGGGTATTATTCAAAATGAAAATTTGGTTTATGCTTAAATGATGTTTCTGAAAAGTATGACTGTTCATCTATTAGTACAAGTTGTAGTGCTTTCTCAAATGATTCAAGCATACTTAACAGAAGGCTTTTCTGACGCACAGGGAATAATCCTGTTCCAGTCCCCATATTCAGCTGAAATTCCTTTCTTTGGGGTATCTGAAACAAATTTGCACAGATCTTTTTAAGAACAGTTGCTCTATTCACAGTCTGTCGTATCTTTTTCTTTCTTGCTTCAGTTGGAGATTCTAATTTATGAAGTTGTCTGGTTTGTCATGAACGTCTAGTCCTTCTTTTGCTTCATTCCATTGGCCATACTTGACTATGTTGTTGGCAGGATTCTTAACCATAAGGTCATTGAATGCCAAGGCTGATTCTCTTCTTCATCAACATCTACAGTATCTGAACACAGTGCCTTTTTCGAGGCAAAAGGGAAGAGTATTGAATGCTAATCTCAGTTTATTTACCTTTCCCGTTTAGCCATGCTGAGATCCATTGTAGCTCCATACCTCAGAAGCAAATGAGATCACAACCCTTGTGATATACTGGGGAGCAGTTTTAATTCATTCACCCTTTGAATTCCCTGAATTATTCCTAATCTCATTGTGGCAACTGAAATGTTTCTGCTAAAGTTTTCTTTAAACTGATGCAGATTTTTTTCATTTAATAATTAATTGATGGTTGCATCATTATGGTTGTAGATTCATCAACTTAATAGTTTATTTCTGGCATGTTCTGGAGCTCATTACACAGTGTTGCTATTTCTGGTTGTGGTTAATTGGAGAAGATGTCAAAACAAAATTAACAAATAACAGACAGACATTGCTCTTTGAGTTATTAGCAATTGCTGTGTATTTATGAATAGATCATTTAAAAACCAGGAAAACAGAAAAGCAAGTTAAAATTCCTGAAGAAGATAGCAGAGGTTGAAATTCTTTGAAAGATGCTTTGTAAATTGGTCTGAAAAATCAGTGAAATCTACTCACCAGTGGCATTGCACCTTAGAACTCAGGGGATTAAGGTTTTTGTTTAGAGAATTAGAACCGGTGGAACATTTCACTGGATAAAAGCCCCATGTTTGATGTCTTGCTGGTGTACTATTTAGTGTCACTTCACTATGATTTAAATGAAGATGTAACTGCAGAATATTTCATCTCCATTTGCTAATAGTGAATGTGCTATATAGCAGTACAAAAGTGTTGCTCCCTTTTCTTAAAAAAATCATTCCATTAAAATGAATAAAAAATGGACTTCAGCAGGACAGTACAGTGCTCTGTTGTGCTAACATGTGTTTCGCACCAATGAGCAACGATGAATTTCCAGATAAATTAATCATTCAAACTGTCTGGCATGCTAAAATTGGATGGACCTTTTTTTTTCAGTATCATGTCAAAATTGAAAGGTCCCATTCTTTCCACTGCTTTGTAATCCTCCAAAGCTGAAGAAGACCAGTTTGGTAAAAGAAAGAAGATAAACAGAATTCAGAATCCTACCTTTCAATAATTCAATTGTGGCTATAAATCCAATATAATATCCTTATTTTGAGCTAGTGGTGAAATATCCACCATTCTCACAGACAGATGACTTTTTATCAGACGTTTGTCCATTATACGCACTATATAAAGTTAATAGAAAGAAAAATCAATACAAACATGTAATGTCCAATCAATCTGCAACCATTTGTTCTCCACCCAACCTGAAGGGAAAAAAACAGTTAATCATTCGAAAATATATAGAGTTATTTTTCAAGAATGTTTCCAGTATGGAAAATCCTTAAATAGAAATATTGGCTGGAAAGAGTTTTCCACCATGGTGCTATTTATTAACTTGTACATTTCCTGTGAGGTTCTCTACCTGAAATGTAGAGAAACTCAACAAAGGTTTTCTTCTGAGTTTAGTTTGGTTTCATTAAGAGTGACATAGACCTGATGAGCTTTCCAATTTGTTTGCCTGTAATTCGATTAGGTTGAGACATACAAAACACCTACAATACACAGATAAATTGTGGGGTATACTGTGACAGAGATCACTATTAAGAGAACAGATAACAGATGGAAGATGATAAAATAATAATAATAATAATGGAGAACCTCTTAGGAACACTGTTAATCAAAGAACTCAGTGTTAAAATTATTGGTTGAAAATTCCAGAAGGGACAATAGAGCAGTACAACACAGTAACAGACCCTTTAGCCCACCATGTCTGCACCAACAATGATACCTAATCCTATCTGCCTGTCCATGGTCTGTATCTCTCTATTCTTTGCCTGTTCATGTTTCTGTCTAAATGCCTTTTAAAAGTTCCTGCCATGGAAAGTGGTAGAAACAAATATGAGAGCAAATGATAGAAATTAAGGTGTTTTTGTTTAATATAGCAAGTTGTTGTAATATTGAATGCCATATTGGAGAGAATAGTGGATGATTCAGTGGTGACTTTCTAAAGAAAATCAGATTGATGCCTTAAAGGAGATTACAATAAGGTTACAGGAAAAGAATAGGATAATCAGAATAGGATAGCTCTTTCAAAGAGCTGGAACAAACATTAATTTTATCCACTAAAAGAAAATCAAGCAACTGTAGATGTTGGAATTCTGAAATAATGAGTTCAGATTTATCACAAGCACCTACATAAGTTGGATCCATACGCTTTAGAGTTTAGAAGAATGATGGGTCTTATTAAAACATTTAAGTTTCTGATGGACATGACATGGGAGATGTCAAGATGCTTAAAGTAGTGGGAGAAGCTCAAGCAAGCAGACATATTTACAAGATTAGGGGATGGTCATATAAAATCAGTTGCAAAAATGTTGCAGAAGATTTTTTTTGCAGAAGGTGGTAAATCGCTTGAATTCTCTTCTGCAGAGATGTGGAGGCTAAATTATTAGGGGATAATTAAAGAGGAATTAAATAAATGTTTTAAAGATCAGAGAATTGAAGACTATCAAGATAAGATCAGCCATGATCAGCCATTCATAGACTGGGGCATAAAATATGTTGACATTATGTTGCAACTTTATGCAACACTAATGCGGCTGTACTTGGAGTACTGGGTGCAGTTCTGTTCACCACTCTTTAGGAAGGATATGATTGTGCTGGAGAGAGCGTACAGGAGATTAAAAAACAAACAGCTGAAGGAACTCAGCGGGTCAGGCAGCATCTGTGGAGGTAGAGGGATGGCCAACATTTCAGGTCAAGACCCTCCATCAGGACTGATGCAGGGCCTCGACTCAAAACATTGACTTTTTACTACTTCACCAGGATGTTGCCTAGACTGGAGTCCTTTAGTTGTGGGGAGAGATTGGATAGGCTGGGCTTGTTTTCCCTGAAGCAAAGGAGGCTGAGGGAGACCTGATAGAAGTGTATCAGATTATGACAAGCACAGATAAGGTAGACTGCCAAAATCTTTTTCCTGTGGTAGGGGTATCGAAAACAAGAAAGCATAGTTTTAAAGTGAGAGGTAGGAGATTTAAATGGGACCTTCGAGGTAAGTTTTTAAAATTGAGAATGGTTGATATCTAAAGCTCATTGCCGGAGGAAGTGGTACAATTCAATACAATTACTACATTTGAGAGGCATTTAGACAGGCACTCAAATAGGCAAGGCATAGAAGGATATGGTCCTAATGTGGACAAATGGGATTACTATAATGGACAAAAAGTTCTGCATGGACATGGTGGGTGAAAGAGTCAGTTTCTGTATTGTTTGACTATGACTCAAATGGAATGGCAGGGTAGGTTTAAGAGGCCAGGTGGCCTACTCCTGCTCTATTTTTGGATGTTCTTATGTTTCTATACTACCTCTCTTGTCAATAGCATAGCTTGCCATGTTATGATTCCTTGAGCACCTAACCAACTACAAGAGGCAAATGCATGACAGCTGACACAGAGATGTGGGGTAATTATCAGCTTTCAACCCATGTTACTGTATGTTGTATATGATGGAGTTGCGAACAGGAAATCTTTTATCTATGATGGCTGCTTTTTGGTGAGTTTAAAAACCACATTTTACAGCTACATCTAAACTAAACAGCACTGGCATATCCTATGACAATTTCCTCCATCCACCTGCATATACCTTGATATATTTTAGAAAATTTCTGCATCAAAATTTCATGTTTCTCCTCATCAGGATCAGATGCACTGAAACAAAATATCTTCTTAATTTTTGGCACTTGGTGAAATTATTTCCATTTGAAACTTTACTGAAAATTTTATTTTGGCATTACACAAGACACGCCCATGTTTTCAGAGATTTTCTGATGTTGGCATTGAGCATTCCGAAAAAAATGTTTAACCCAGTTTGCAAATAAAACTTAATGTGGTTCACCCACAGTTAATTGCATTGGAATACAGAATTTATTGTTATGTTGGCCAATGTGGCCACTATATTGCACAATCAGGAACTCCCTCAGTGACCAGCGGAATTAAAAACAATTTAACCTCTTTTTAATGCTGCTAATTAGGGAGACAAGATGCAGAAGGCACTCGGATTTTCAAATTCAATTATGTGAAAAATAAACATCACACTGGTGTGGATCAGTGACATAGGATACACATGACCACATTAATGGTTCAGTGGTAGAAATGGACATCACCCTGAAGGAGAATATAGGTTCATTGCTATGCAAATCAAGGATATGTCTTCTATATTAAGCACTTGTCTTGAAATTGTATCCACGGTATCCACTTTTGTTAGAGTCAGTCCAGTATCTCTTTAAGGGATTACCGGAGTTTGATTCTCCTAAACTAAGTTAGTAGTACTCATTCTGATTTCAGGTTAAAACTGTGGGTTGCTGATGGGAAGATATAAAAAGACAATGTTCCAATTGCTACAACTGTTCTGCCTGTGTGTTTTAGCAACATTTCCCATTTGAGCCAAAATCTAATTTCTAAGTCAAGGAAAACTCTTCACATGCCTCAAAGCCACATTATGGCATCTCAGTTGATGAAAAGCCCATCTGAGATTGTAGAATTCCCTCTTTATTCTGCTGGTGCGTCACCACAGATGGTGCAGGCATGGGCTGAAGAGGAAGTTGAATCCGAAACATTTGGATCCTGGATAGCTTATATAATATTAAGCAATGGTTCTCTCTTTTCCGAGGGTTGTAAATGCATGGAAAATGTTAATATTACGGCAATATAAAGAATGTTAATTCAAAAAATTTTACCCATGAACCGAGTTCCAATTTTCAATTTAGGCATTGGGAATTCAAGGCTGTCTCAGTCAGAGGTGGTCTTTAGCTGATAAAAGAAATTGAAATGAAACAAAGTTTTCAAGGTCCCATCCTTGAAAGGCATCAACCTGAGAACTGGAAAATTGGACGAGGGTAATCATGGATAGCAGTATAATGGACAGGATAATCATATTGATATTGAAAGACAAGTGTGAATAAGATTGTGTTAAATTATTTGAATTTGCACATAGGCAGGGTAGGTAATAAGGCTTAACATTTGGGATATTAGAAATGTGACAAATAGCTGTGAATTAAATCATATAATCTAGTTACAAGTAGTGGACTCCAATAAGCTGCTATCCCAACAAATAACTGTATGGTGATCTGCAGACTCAAGTATTTCCCAAGTTCAACCCTAGGATTGAGGGACTTCGCAGTGTCTACTGCAGTAGTTCAGGAAAAAGCACAGTTAGGCCTTGCCAGAAATTCCAGAATCAGAATCAGGTTTATTATCACTGACGTACTTCATGAAATTTGTTGTTTTGCAGCAGCTGTACAGTGCAAGACATAAAGACATAAAAATTACTATAAGTTACAAAAATAAATAAATAGTGCAAAAGAGGAATAACGAGGTAGTGATCATGGGTTCATGGACCGTTCAGAAATGGTGGAGGAGAAGAAGCTGTTCCTGAATCATTGAGTGTGGGTCTTCAGGCTTCTGTACCTCCTCCCCAATGGTAGTAACATGAAGAGGGCATGTCCCAGGTGGTGAGGGTCCTTAACGATGGATTCTGTCTTCTTGAGGCACTGCCTCTTGAAGATATCCTTGAGGGCGGGGAGTGTTGTGCCCATGATGGAGCGACTGACTCTACAACACTCTGCAGTCTGTTTCGATCCTGTACACTGGAGAAAATGACGTGTATCTGATTATGATATACTTGCCCATAATAAATGTGAGTTAGATTATGTAGAATCAGTTGTATTCTCATGTAACCAGGGTGTGAAGAATGGAGGCATATTAGGAAAGATATCTGATGAAACCTGATTAGTTATAAATAACCCACTGGATCAAGAATGTGTGAATTTTGCATTAAACTCACTGCAGTGAAAAACAGCATGGGGATGGATTACAAACCTTACATCCAGAAAAGGGAGAGGGGGAGAAGGAAACTCAAAAAGAAATAGTTGGGGATTCCAAATTACTGTTTGAACAGAATTAACAGAAATGAACTGAACTATTCATTTCAGTGAAGATGACTAATAGCCACTTGGTGTTGCCAAGTATTTGAAGTCAGTTTGGTGTATATATTACTGCATCTCAGACTTTATGAACCTTTGGAAGCAATACAATCTTCTTGAATAGATTTTAATACAGTCAAGGGAGAACAGATCAGATATATGACAATTGTAGTTTGTTGCTATTCTGTTGTAAAGAAGTAGAGGGGAGGAGGGGATTTCAGGTGTGATGAACCATCATGGGCTTATTTAGTTCTAAGCCAGTGGTCATACCTTGGGCTAATGCAAAGGAAGATGAATGTAATATGTAATTGGATTTGATGGCAGTGGACCTATTTCTCAGATGCCTAGACAAACCAGGCAATGTGCATCGTAATAAGCTTTCAATTTATCACTTTTTCCCTGCTTCACACCACAGACATACCATGATTCTGTTGAGGTTAGGAGTGATTTATGGGAACACTTCAGCCTAAATCAAAAGATGCAGCAAACAATGAAAAGATTAAAGAATGTATTGTGTGAAATTTCAAACTTAGTTAGTTAGAAACACAGGTTACATTGCCCGATCCCCAGCTATTGACATATTAAAATGCAAATACACACACACACACACACACACACCCTCCAGCACATCATATAAGTGCTATTGGAGATACAAGAGTCTGCAGTTGCTGGAATCTGGAGCAACAAATAATCTACTGGAGGAACTCAGTGGGTTGAAAAGCATCTTATAGAGGAAAAGAATTGTCAACATTTCAGGTTGAAACCTTGTATCAGAACAGAGAGTGGAGAGGGAAGATAGCCAATCTGAAGAGAAGAGGGGGAGTGGTGAGACAGGGGCCAATAGGTGATTGGTGGACCGAGGAGGGGTGATGGATGATGTGCAGAAGGAGCCAGCTGAGGGGGAGGGGTGGAGTTGGGAGACAAAAGCAGGTGGGTGACAGGTGGAGGCAGACGTATGAGGAAGGGAAGAGTGAAGGTGGACCAGCTGCTGGAGGGTGAAAGGCAGAAAGACAAAGGCTACCAATACTGGACTGTGAAAAGTAAGGAAGGTGGCAATGGGAACTATTAGGGGAGAGGTAAAGGGCAGATGGAACCAAATGAGGGAAGGACAATCCAGTGGTAAAATGTATGGGTAGAAGTTAGATGGAACCAGGAGGAGTAGGGGGATGGAAATGAGAGAGGGGATGAAAATGGGAGCTCAGGAGATGGATCAGAAGGTGAGAGAGGGGTAGAGAAACACAGGTAAGGGTTTCCTGAAATTGGAAAATTTAGTGTTCATGCCATTGGGTTGTAGATTACCCAGACAGAATAGGAGGTGCTTGTTCCTCTAGTTTGCACTGGGCCTCACCCTGGCAGTTCAGAAGGCCGGGCATTGAGAGTTCGGTGTGGGAATGGGAAGGGAAGTTGAAAACAGCATGCAATTCGGAGTTCGGGATGGCCTTTGCAGACAGAGGACAGGTGCTCTGCGAAACAGTCACTTAGTCTGTGTTTGGTCTCGCCGACGTAGAGGAGGCCCCATTGGGAGCACTGAATACAATAGATGAGGTTGGTAGAGGCGCACATGAATCTTTGCCTCATCTGGAAGGGCTGTTTTCGTCCATGGATGGTGGTGAGGGAGGAAGTATAAGAACAAGTGTTGCACCTCCTGTGTTTACAGGGGTCAGGGAGGGATGAGTGTGGGGGGATGAGACGACCAGGGAGTCATGGATGGAGTGGTCTCTGAGGAAGGTGGAAAGGGTTGCAGAGGAGATGTGGCTGGTGGTGGGAACTTGTTGCAGCTTACGGAAATGATGAAGGATGATGTGCTGGATGCAGAAACTAATAGTGTGAAAGGTGAGGACAAGGGGAACTCCACCTCTGTTCTGTTTGGAGGTGGGAGGGTGAGGGATAAGAGCAGATGTCCAAGAAACAGAGGAAATGCAAGAGAAGGCTCCAAACCATGGTAAAAGGGAAACCACACTTCCTGAAAAAGAAGGAAATTTTAGATGGCATGTTTCATCTTGAGAGCAGATGTGACAGAGATGAAGAAACTGGGAGAAAGGGAAAACATCCTTCCATGACACAGGGTGGGAAGAGGTGTAGTCTAGGTAGCTATGGGAGTCAGTGGACTTAGAGTAAATGTCAGTAGGTAGTTTGTCTCCTGAGATGGAGACAGAGAGATTTAGTAAAAGGAGAGAAGTGTCAGAAATAGTCCAAGTGAATTTGAGAATGGGGTGGAAGTTAGTGGTGAAGGTGATAAAATTGATGAGTTCCACATAGGTGCAGGAAGCAGCACCAACATAGTTGACAATGTAACAGAGAAAGAGTTGGGAGTGGTACCAGAGAAGGTTTGGAACAAGGACTGATCTGCAAAGCCAACAAAAAGACCCATGGGAGTGCCCATGGCTACACCTTTGATTTGTAGGAAGTGAGAGCTGTTAAAAGAGAAGTTATTCAGGGTTAAGAACAAGTTCAGCAAGGCAAATGAGAGTGTTGGTGGAGGGGAATTGGTTGGATCATTGTGGCAGAAAGAAGCGGAAGGCTTTCAGACCTTCCTGATGGAGGTGTATAAAGATTGGACATCCAAGTGCTTTTTCTTGATTGTGTGCCAGCCTAAGTAATGAGTGCCATTTCTCACAAGGGAATATAACCAATAATTATATTGCTAATGGCTAACATTCTTTAGACAGTTTAAGCAGCCATTCTGAGCCATACCATTGAGTTTTGGCTGGCTATTTTGTACAAACGGACTTACACACACACACACACACACATACACACACACAAATGTATGTATGCACTCACTCATTGTTTCTGGTTAGTAATCAGGCTGAGAGATTTGGTGTACGTTTTAAATAGTCTATGGGTAGTAATGAAATGTGGAGTCCACTAATTGTAACTGCCGTTAATTCAACAGGTTATGAATCTTCCTGAATGTTATGTCTCTCTTTCAAAATTTGCACAGGCCATGGTGATAGATCCATTAGATTGGTAGTAAAATTAGACAGATTTACATCAGACCAATCTGAATAATTCTACCTGGATGACATTCACTGTGGAAGTTTTATTCCTCAAAAGAGAGACAATTGAATTTTGGATCTTGCTATAACTGCCACAATGCAAATTGGTTTTATGTATAAACCTCTGTATCTCAATGCTTCAATACATCAATGGACTAAGGAGAACTTCAAGAGAACAATGATTTAGAGGAGTGACTGAAATGGTTGATTCATTTCCAGAGTTCAAAGTCTTTAAATTGAGCACAGACAATAAATTAAGGATTCTGACATACTGAAATTAAATTAAAAACTTGTGACAAATCATCAAATAGTTTGCAGATTTTTATTCTGGAGTATCCATTGCAAAAATATATAAATCTAGATCAGGCACAGCTTTTTAAATGTGCCTTTCCCTTCAACAATGCAGGGTCTGACACATGGTTTTGATGCGAAACGTCAACGATTTCCTTTCCTCCCACAGATACTGCTTGAGCCGCTGAGTTACTCCAGAAGATTGTGTGTTGCTCCAGATTCCAGTATCTGCAGTCTCTTGTGTCTCCTTCAACAATGCTGCTGTTGTTTTGGTTTGGAGCACCTTCTCTCTGCATGCAACAGTGTACTGTAGTCATGGTAACAAGGAAAGCCCAAACTGTGATGCTTCACACATCAACAACAATTTATGTATAAATAATGCCTTTCATAAAATTAATATCCCAAGGCACCACAGGAACATTATCAAACAATATTTGATACCAATCCACAGATGGCCAGTAGAATAGCAGCTAAGTTTACTCAACTTGCAGCTAGAGTTTTGGACCACTGATCCAGAGACAAGAGTTTGAATCCCACCTGGGTAGTTGGGGAATTAAAAATGCAAGTAATTAAATAAAAGCCAGTATATTTTTATATAAGAGGCTGATCTTGATAACGGTAACCATGAAACTATTGCATTGTACTAAAAGCCCATCTGGTTCACTATTGTTCTTTGGGGAAAGAAATTTGCCAAGCAAACAATCTGGTTTGTAAATGAATCCAGCAATGTGCTTACCTCTGTTTGGGGGAAATTAGGACAACATTGGTATCAACACCAACACTGTGAAGGAATAAATGAAAATGCTGGCAACATCATTCTTTAAATATATTTTTACCTTGAAAGGAGTTGGGATTGGAACTGGAATTGGAATTAGAATTGTGTAACACTATTACAGCACCAGCGACCCAGGTTCAATTCCGGCCACTGTCTGTAAGGACCTTGTACCTTCTCCCCGTGTCTGTGTGGGTTTCCTCCGGGTGCTCCGGTTTCCTCCCACTTTCCAAAGACATACGGGTTAGGAAGTTGTGGGCATGCTATGTTGGTGCTGGAAGCGTGACGACACTTGTGGGCTGCCCCCAGGACACCCTACGCAAAAAGATGCATTTCACTGTGTGTTTCGATGTACATGTGACTAATAAAGATATTTTATCTTATCTTATTATTGTCACATGTATAGAGGTATAGTGAAAAACTTGTCTTGCACACCTTTCAGACAGATCAATTCATTGAGGTAAAACAATAACCGAATACAGAATAAAGTGTAATGGCTGCAGAGAAAGTGAAGTACTGGTAGACAATAAGGTGCAAGGTCATAATGAGGTTGAATGTGAGGTCAAGAGTCCATATTGTCATACTAGGGAACTGTTCAATAGTCTAACAGCAGGATAGAGGCTGTCTTTGAGCCTGGTGGCACGTGTCTTCAGGCTTTTTTTATCTTCTGCCTGGTGGGAGGGAGGAATAGAGAAAATGTCCAGGGTGGGTGGGGTCTTTGGTTATGCTGGCTGCTTTACCAAGGCAGCGAGAAGTTTAGACAGAGTCCACAGAGGGGAGGCTGGTTTCTCTGATGTCCTGAGTTGTGTTGGTGCTCTGATTAGGTTTATAAAATATATAACAGAATGGAAGGGATTAACCTAGATTAACATTTTAAATTGTGAGTCAGGAATGGAAATTTTAAGTAGTGGAGGATAAATTTCAGACAGATCTGAGGAGTGTTTTGTTGACATCAACCATAGCAACAACCTCAAGGGGAAAAAATTTGTTAAAATGGTAGTCAGAAAATTTAGAGGCTGAGTCTGCTTTTGATTTATTTTTTCTAATTCATTTTTCAAGATTTGTTGGGCGTTGCTGGAAAGACCAGTTTTATTACCCATTCTTAATTCCCTTTGAGAAGGTGGTGTTCAGCTGAGTTTTTGAACTACTGTAGATTATCCAATGGTAAATGGTAAATCTTCAGTGATGTTGGGTTGAGAGTTCCAAGATTTAAACCCAGCAACACTAAAGGAAAGACAATACATTACCAAGTCAGGATTGTGGGTGACTTCGAGGTGATCCTTTGGGAATGCTTTTCCTGAATGTCAGCTGCTCTTATCCCTTCTAGTGCCTGTGTTTTCAGCTTTGGGAAATGCCTCTGGAATAGCCTTGATGAGTAACTGCCGTGCACCCTGTATTTTGTACCCACTGCAGCCACAGTTCAATGATGAGGAGAGTGAATATTTAGGATAACAGATGGGGTTCCACTCATGTTGCTTCCTTTGTCTTGGATGATGTGGAGCTTCGAGTGTTATTCAAACTAGATTCATCATGCTTTTATTAAAAACACTTTTAATATATTTTAACATGTCAAAGTGTTTTACAGGAGAGTTGACAAACAGAAATTGAAGCCATGCCACATTAGGTGATTGTAGAACAGATAGTTAGAAGCCTTTCCAAATAGTTTGTAAGGAACATTAGAAAGGAGAGAACTACAGAGAGATATTCACTGGGATCGAAGTTTTCGTTGAACAGTTGAACTCATTTATGGTATTGGCAGAATGGAGGATGTAATGAAGCCATTCTTGTGCTACAGGCAGAACAGAGGGCATAGAACAAAGAATATGCACAAGTTCTTGCCTATATTTCATGATTGAGAGGCTGACTCATACCTTACGAATAAAACCAAAATATTTCATTGGTGATCTTGGCTACAAATGGTACAAAATCTTTGGATGTCAGGAGGTGAATCACTTACCCCAGAATATATAGGTTCTGATTTGCTCTTGCAACCAAGGTCTTGCAACGTGGCTGGTCCTGTTGAGTTTTTGGTCTCAAAGGATGTTGAGGCTGGGGGAGTGAGCACTAGTAATGTCATTGAACATCAAGAGTAGATTGTTAGATTCCCTCTTGTTGGTGAAGGCCATTTTGTGGCATAAATGTTACTTGCCACCTATCAGCACATGGCTGAAAGTTGTCTAGGTCTTGCTAATACAGAGGCATGAGCTGTTTTATTTGCTGAGGAGTTGCAAAAGGAATTGAATATTGTACAATCATCAGTGAACATCCCTACATATAATCTTATGATGGAAGGAAGGTCATTGACGATGCTGCTGAAGATAATTAGAACCAGGATATTATCCTGAGAAATTCCTTTAATAACGTCTTGGAGCTCTGCAGACTGACCTCCAAAAAGCACAACCATCTCCATTAGTGCAAGTTAGATCTTCAGTGAGTATTTTCCTCCTGATTCCTATTGACTTCATGCCTCCTTGATGCCATATATCGTTAAGTGCTACCTTGATGACCTCATCTCTGCAATTCAGCTTTAGTTCACTCTTTGGACCAAGGCTCTGAAGAGATAATGCCCAGGGTGGGTGGGGTCTTTGATTATGCTGGTTGCTTTATCGAGGTAGTGAGAAGTATAGTAATTCTCCTTGCCTTCAAAATATTCCTTACAGCCTAAATCTGAGCAAGCTTCTAACTACTGTTACGAACCAGCAACAAAAGAAACACACCGAGTCATGTATACGTGTGAAAAGCTACTTTATTAATAACTACTTATGATAATAAGAAAAATAAAAGTAAAAATGTTAGAATGTTAGAAGTAAAAATGTTAAACCTTGAACATTAACCCCAAGACTAAACTCGTCATGTGTGTGTGGCAAAGTCCCAAACTCCAAGTCCAGGAATGGTTATTAAAGTTCAGTTCAGCAAGCCATAAGGTGAAACATGAGCAAAGGCTTCTTCAACAACCACTGTTGTCTGAAGATAAAACATAGATGTAGAGGGAACATAGAGAGTAATTACGAAATCCAAATGTTCCACAATGGAACCCAAACGACACCTCAGTGTTTACTCGGCAGTGACTTCCTCACCCTGAAAAGCATCCGAATTGTGGCCATCCACACAAATACCTGTTTCCCTCTACAGGTCAGCAACAAAGTGAACTCCACCGGATTACTCCCAATTTCTATACGTGGATTGTAATAACAGGCATAGTTATTGTTTCTCATCCATCGATAGAGAAACTAGCAGGCTGGTGTCTCTCTCTCTTTTCTCTCTCTCTCTCCTCTGACTGACTTCGACTGACTTCTTCAACAACGTCATTACGTCCTTTATCTTCCGTTAACATAAGCACGCCACACACACACACACACACACACACACACACACACACACACACACACACACACACACACACACACACACACACACACACACACACACACACACACACCATTATGTTCTATCTTAAAGGGGCATTCACCTAGTCCGTAACACTACCTGTTCTACTATCACCTTATATGGTTTGGCTTCAAATTCTATTTGGCAACTCCCCTGTAAAACACTTTGACGTTGAAATAGGTTACAAATGTTTTATAAAAGCAGGCCATCATTGTTGTCATTGTTGGCCACCACCGTAGTGGACTGAACGTAACAGGGGCCTCAGTACTATGGATACCAGCTTGGGAGAGGACACTGACACTGGCTCACTTATCCTTCCAGTAAATTTGGTGGATTTTGCTGAGATGGTGCTGGTGGCATTTTTTTAATGCTTTGAGTGCCATCTGTGGCTAGCCCATACTTCAGAAGCACATGAGAGAGCAGGGACTACGGCTGCCCATTAGACCATGAACCTTTTGCCAGGTCTTAGGTCTTGGTCTTCAATATCCTCTTCTTCTATCAACCAAAGGCTGTGCTGACACATTGAAGGCGCTGATGAATTTTAGAGTCATAGAATCATACAGCATGGAAACAGGCCCTTCGGCCCACTGGTGCATGCTGATTCCCATCTAAGCTAGTCCCATTTGCCTGTGTTTGGCGTGTTCCCTCTCAACCTTTCCTATCCATGTACCTGTCCAAGTACCTTTTAAGTGTTGTTAATGTTTCCACCTCAGCCACTTCCTCTGGCAACTCGTTCCATATACTGACCACTCTCTGGGTGAAAAAGTTTCTCCTCAGGTTCCTATTAAATGTCTCCCCTCTCACCTTAGACCTCTGGTTCTTGATTCCCCAACACTGAGAAAAAGACTGTGTGTTTTCACCTTATCTATGCCCCTCATAATTTTATGCACCACTATAAGATCACCCCTCATTCTTCTACATTCTAATGAAAAACGTCCCAACCTGCTCAACCTCTCTCCATAACTCAGTCCCTCAAGTCCCAGCAACATCCTCATAAATCTCCTCTGCACTCTTTCCAGCTTAATGGCACCTTTCCTACAGCAGGTTGACCAAAACTGAACGTGATATTCCATTCCAATTCCAAAGGTTCACATTCCAACTTTATCATTGTAAACTGATTTTGCTGAGAGGTGACTCGCAAGTTATGGAAAATGGTGCACATTTTCCAGCATCTTGCCTTGAACTTTTACTGTTGGAGGGTGGTGTGGAGTAGCTGGGCCGGGTTAGTGGGGGAGCTCTATATTGTTGAGTATAAGGCCCACCCTTTCATATTCATCAGTGAAAGTTCAAATAATACTTTCACTGCTTTCACTAGGTTAGGTATGAATCAAGGTGGAGTTAATTTAACGGCAACACTTTTCCACTCTGGTCCCAACCATGAATGGTTTCACTCTTGCTCATGAGTTAGAAGGTTGTGTGTTTAGCTGATGTATCATGGACTTCAGCACAACATCTTGACTGGCATTTCAGTGCAATGCTGAGAGAGTGCAGCATTGTCAGAGGTGCCATATTTTAGATGATGCTTTCTATATCTCAGTTTTCTCCTGTATGCTTTTTATTTTCTATGCCTTAATAAACATTGTGAAAGAGATAATCTGGTCCTTATTTCTTTTCTGTTTGTGGGATCTTGTCAAAAGTTTTTGATTGTGCTGTTTCACATATTGGCCGCACTTCAAAGGTACATGATTTATTGTAAAATCCTCCGAGGTTCTGAAAGGTATTGTAAAAATACAAGTCTTGCTTTCTTGTTTTAAGTAATTTGACTAGGAATTGATTAGTCTCAGCTGATTAAAATGAAAGTCTAACTTAATTTAACTAACACTTAAATTGCTGGCACTTGTGCTGTAAGTACATATCTACACTGGAAACATCAATGCATTGTGAAGAAAGGCTACTACTTTCTTCTCACTGTTTTGTGAGATATTATGTCTTTCCCTTCAAATTTGGATATTTAGGATGAAACATTATCAATCAGACTGGAGGAAAATAAAAGTGTGCCCCTTGATCTCCTGCCTTCCAGAGTAGCAGTTTAATACTGTTGGAAACGCCTGTTTGATATTGATAAATTAGCTCAAAGAATGGTAGCTGCCAAGCTTATGAAAAATATTTCAAAACATGCTGCCGGAAGAGGTGTGGAATCGATGCAATCACTACGTTTAACAGGCATTTAGACATACACTTAAATAGGCAAGGCATAGGAGGATACGGATCCAACGTGGACAAATGGAATTAGTGTAGATGGGCAAAAAGATTGGCATGGACGTGGTGGGCTGCAGAGCCCGTTTCTGTGCTGTACACCTCTGACTCTATTCAGGGATTTGTTTTGAATTCATACCCACATTGTGCTGATGTCTTTGACTTGTCTGCTGACACCTTCTCCATTTCGATGGATCTGTTCCCTCTCTGCAGGTAGACACTCATCCCATAATTACCCAGCAAGCTTGAAGGTTCAGAGATAAATAAAGCAGTTTCAAACTTCCATCAGTTTGTCTTCCCAGATGAGGCAGCCCAACAATAGCAACCCTTGCTAGTTATTCTTCTCAAGGTATTACGCCAGAGTATGTAGTTGGGTTTGGGAATGTTTTATGTAAAGTCACATCATATATCTTTTGCTGATATGCAGTCAGCACTGTTTTCCCCTAATTTAGTGCAATATGATTTAATTCTACATGATAGTTAATATTGGATGTTGATGTCTCTTGCTGGTGTGATAGATTCCTACTTTAATACATGAATGGTGATCCTATGAGCCACTGCTTACAGATGGGCCAGGTTTTTGCATTGTGAAATGTTGGACATTCATTATCTATGAATGGATGGAAAACCATGTTGCACATCTATGATTTCCAGGAGCCACACTCTTCGGTAGCAAGAATCTCTGGCTATCTTCCCAATCCATTCTCAGTCCTGATGCAGGGTCCCAACCCAAAATGTTGACAATTCATTTCCCTCTGTAGATGCTGCTCAACCCATAGAGTTCCTCCAACAATTTGGTTTTTGAAAAAAACAGCAGAGGTCCATTTCAGTTATCATTCCAGTGGGGACCCTTTTAAATTAGCTTCGTACTTCTGCTCTACATAATTCTGCCATATTTTGAGCCTTCAAAGATATTAAATTTTTTTTGTAAGTTACCTTTGAATCTGTTTCCAGATCGTAACAACTTGATAAAAGTATTCAACTTCCCTTTGGTTCTCCTGCGTATTGAAAGAATAATAGGGGAAGTTGTTGCATGTAGATCAGTAATCACAGCCAAGATGACCTTACTAGAAGATTTCCTCTGCAGAAAATATTTACTGCTGTTCTGCTGGAATCTGGAGCAAAAAACAAACTGTGGGAGAAACTCAGTGGGCCAGATGGCTTCTGTGGAGGGAAATGGACAGTTGATGTTTCGGGTTGAGAACCTGGTACAGATGAAAGGTCTCGACCTGAAACATCAACTGTCCATTTGCCTCCACAGACGCTGCCTGACCCGTTGAGTTCCTCCAGCAGTCTGTTGTTTACTGATACTGTAAACTTGTTCTCTATATAAACCTGACAATATTATACTACACTGAATACACTGATTATTCCAGAGAGAAGTAGGAAAGATTGGAAGAAGGGAAAAGAAATTCTGAATGCAAGTTTTTTGTTCTCTTTGAAATTGCATTTAAAAATACTGAAAAGTCAGTAGAAATGCAACAGTTCAAACGTGGATTATTTTGGAGGTTCCCAAAGCCAAACAGGAAGCCCTAGAATTTACAGGAGGGGAGCATCTTACGTGAAGCCAATTGATTTGAACCTGCTTAACATTTTTCTTTTTGCTCTCTAAGTTGCTGGTAGTTGGAGATGAAAATCTTGTGGCTAGGGCAAAAGAAAGCAATAGATTTTTAGTTGTTAAAGGAATCATGATTTATGGCATTTGTGGAGGAAAGTGGCTCTGAGTAGAAGATCAACCATGCTCTTATTGCGTGGTGGAGCAGATTCAAGGGGATGATTAGTCTGTTCATGCTTCCATTTCTTGTGATCTTATGAAAGAAAGAGAAAAAGAGAGAGAGAGAAAGAAAGATCATCCTCTTTAATAGTTTGTCAATTATCAGGCAAAGCTGTTTGAATAGAAAATTTACTGGGTTAAACATTAGAACATAGAACATAGCACAGTACAGGCCCTTTGGCCCACACTGTTGTGCCGACATTTTATCCTGCTCTAAGATCTATCTAACCCTTCCCTCCCACATAGCCCCCTATTTTCTTTATTTTTCTTCATTTTGAAAAATTTGGCGAATAGGTTCCGCTCCAACAATGGTTCAGATATCAAACATTTCCACAGACTTTGGGATGACTCCTGACTTAGTGGAACCATGGTTCCTACTTCTCCATGGATTTGTAAGTCCTCCAAACAGCCAGACCACTGGGATTCAGAAAAGGAAACAAAGTTCACTTCTTTCAGCTTGCAGCCTATTTTAAAAACTCATTTAAAAACCCCTTTAGTTCCTTCCTGCCTGCTGGAATATAAAGCTTGAGTTGTATTTTAGTCAATACTGGTTTATCGTGAGTTAAAGGCTTTCAAGTTTGGCCACAATGAGGAGAAATTACTTAGAACAGAGGGTGCTGAATCTTTAGAATTCCCTCTATTGAGCTAAGGAGACTTGATCATCAAATATATTCCAGGATGCGATCAACAGCTTTTTAAATGCCACGGTAAACAAAGGATATGGGGATTGGGTGGAAAAGTAGATTTGAGACAGGCTCAGCCATGACCTTGTTGAATGGTGGAGTAAGCTGAATTAGAGGTGGGAAGAGGTGTAGTCAAGGTAGCTGTAGATTTTCACTGAATTCCTCACCTCTCAGGGGACATTGCATAGCTTTTGGCTAGGATGGAAAATGTTCAAGTGGCAATGGTACTGCATGGGAAAAGTTGGATGGAACAGATGGAATTTCCTTTCCTGTTTGTTCATATGACTTTGCAATCAAATAATCACCTTACCAGTAATCCTTTCTGTCCTAAGAATAAGGGGAACAAGGGAAAACACTTCTTCACCACCCTTGCTTCTTCCCTCACAAGGTGCATCCAAACGTGTTGTGTTCTAGCAGGTATTTGCATACTTTTTTTAAATTATTGGAACTACTTATCTTCTGAAACTTAATAGTACACGAGGACTTAATCTATCACCTTTCAGCTATTAACCAATGTGGACACCAATCAAATTAATTTACATACATTTCAGACTAATGAAATAATTTCCTCTGGCTATGAGAATATGATGTGACTGAAGCAAATTTATTTTCTTACAATGATTATTGTATTTCACTCTTTTACAAATATTTTGGGTGTTTTAAGTTCTCAAGCTGATAAAAGGCCTTGAAACTAACCTGAATCTGAGGCAATTCTGCTGCCATTGGTTTCACAGGGCTAAATGCAAAACTAGTTAGCAATAATTGAGCAATTTGACCTGACTGCATATTATAAATGAAATATGGAGGAAATGTAAAGACCCTGCTGACAGAGCATTAGTTGCTTTTCAAAGATTTGTATGAAAGGTTTTTCCATCATTGGTGATGGATTGGGGCTCATAGTAGAAAAAAATCCCAAGGCTAAAAAGAGAAGCAAAGGAGATTTTTTAAAAAATTATTTATTAATGCCCATAAGATTGTAGAAAGAGGAGAAAATAATGAGCTGGATCATGTTTCATCCAGTCAATGTCCAGCATTCTGCTTCTGTGGGATCACCAGTGTTCCAACAAGCTTTATGCCTTCATGGCTCTCAACATGCTGGAGGCACTGCTGCTGCAGCCAGACCATGATGTGCCACAATCCATAGGCAGCAAGACAGCTTCAGGCAATGGAGTCTGAGGCCTTACTACCAAACTGCCCCAATGCCCTGCTGACCACTCGTACTGTCAAATACCTTTTCCAGTCTCTAAGTACATCTGATGATCAATGCTATTTACAAACAGTTGAGATATATTTAAACAATTTAAAATATTACATTTAAAAAATACAAATGAAAGATATAGAAACACTTATCTCATATAAGTTCATAAAAACTTTACTATTGACTTTGAAAAAGGAGAAAAATCATTTAGCTTCACTTAGATTTTAAAGTAGGTCAGTGAGCCATTCATACGAAAGTCACCATGCTCAGTACACCAGCCATGGTTAGCCTAAAGCTGAGTGGGCATAGTGGTGCAGATAGCAGAGCTGTAGCCTCATAGCCGCATTGATCAGGCTTCTGATACTATCTGTGAGGAGTTCGCACATTCTCCATATGACTGCATGAGCTTCTCCTGGGTGCTCAGGTTCCTCCCACATCCCAAAGATGTGCAGCTTGGCAGGTTAATTGACCCCTAGTGTTGTGGGTGGGAATGGTAGAAGCTAGGAAGAGTTGTTGGGAATGTGAGGAGAGTAAGTTGCAGGGAAACTTTGTGGGGAAATGGATTACTCTGATGCAGTCTGATATGGCCATATTTTATGTGATAAGGGAATATTGAAATCAGCTACTAATTGCATCCAACTCCTCAGCTCAGCACGTTCAGGAGCTGCCCCAGTTTTGGTTCCTTGGGTGCAGTGGAAGGCTCACTATTCAATCTCCAATCATTCCCGATTTCCACATTGCAGTGTACAGGCACATAAGTTCAGGACATGCTAACATGCAAACTGCTGCTGGCCGGCAATTGCCTCCCTATGGAACAGCTGGCTAAAATTCAGCATGATCCGGCCCAATGAATTCTATGGACCTGAGGCACTGGGAAGGAGCAAGCTAACAATGCTACTTAGTGAGTCTTAATTGCTGTAAAATGAGGTCAGAGAGAAAAGGAAATAGAAATAAAATATTTACAGCACAGAAATCACTCAGCCTGTTATGCATGCCCCAGAACCTTGCTCAAACAATTCAACTAATGCCAGGACTCTTTTCTCTCTCTCCCATTGTCTTGCATCTTCTATTGCCTCTAATCTTTGACTGTTCTTACCTTACAAGAAGCAATGCTGCATTTCATTGTTAGAAGAACACAGGTTAAGGGGTACGACGACAGCCTTATTTAAAATTATGAAAGAGTAAGTATTTGAAAACTTTTTCTTTCAGTAGGAAAGCGTTCAGAATCAAGAGATTAAAGGTAAGAGATTTAGACTAGAGGGCAGAAGACTGTTATTCACACAGTGATATGAAATGGTGAAATTTATTTTCACAGTCAGTAGCTTTTTGGCAGTGAATTCCACAATACAGCTGTTCTTGCTGAACTCAGCACCCGTTTGTAATCCCTCCTATAATTACTTTCACATTTGTGTCCTTTTGTAACTGTTCACAGCAAGTAAAACAACCTACCACCATTTATTTTATCAGAATCCTTCTTAATTGTGAAGACATCCCTTAACATCTTATCAGTAATTAAAAAAGCCTCACTTCTCAAGTCTTTACTTATAATTGTAACTTACAGTTCATAAATAACATCCTTTCTCAGCACTTTTTCCATTGCTGTGGAATATTTAATTGCAATTTAGAGGATTAGAATTCAGTGAAAGGAAGTAATAAATATCATATTAATTGTTTTGGCTGCACATCTATTCCTAAATTCTTCTACTGCAGTGTGAAAAATAAAAGACTTTAACTCTCCTCTCTTACTCAAGGCTCTTTCTTTATATTCAGTACTCATGGTCCAAGTTGAATAATTTGTTAATTCCTTGATTTATGTATGACTTGTGTGTGAATCACGAACCCCTTTCAATCTTTTTTGCACAGGGTGAAAATAAGTTGAGTCCTGGAAGCCTGTTTTCAGATCCTATTATTGTGAATAATGGCATCTAATTTGGTGCAATGCATATTCTATGAGGAAATAATAGAGTATTAATTGTGGCTGTTGCATGGCAATAATAAGAGAAGTGCAGCAAATTATAGGTGACATAGATAATAAATTAGCGTAAATTTGGTCTTATATTTTCCTCTTGAAGTTTTCACCTTTACCTAAAGGCTGTGGAATTTGTCCATGAGCATTCGTCACTCGAGTATCTGAAGTCTAAGCAACTACTAAGCCAAACCGTGCCCTTGCTAGGGAGATAACTTTTAACTCCCAAAGACAACAGTAGTGAGTCTGTAAGCCTAAGTGCATTTTCATTCAAGTACTTAAAATCCTTAATGGTTTATAAAGAGTTAAATTAACATTAATGTACTTATGACTCATATCTAGATCCTATCAGCTGAGGAAGATGACCGTTCAACATATTATATGGGCACATTGAATAGAGAAAGAAAAAGAGAGAAAGAGAGATCTACAGATTCAAGGAAAATTTCAGCGAGGAAACAGTCCCTTCAACCCAACTTTTCCATGCCTACCAAGATCTGTGCTAATCCCATTATCCCGTGTTTGGTCCATATCCCTCTAAACCTTTCCTATCCATGTACCTGTCTAAATGTTAAACGTTATGATTGTATCTGTCTCTATCACCAGGCAGTTCATTCCATATACCCACCACCCTCTTTGAGAAATTTTTCCTCAGATCCTCTTTAAGACTTTACCCTCTCAACCGAGAATATAGAACAGTCCAGCACAGGAACAGGCCCTTAGGTCCACAATGTTGTGCCAAACTAATTAAGCTAATGATACCTAATTAAACTTATCCCTTCTATCTACACATGGTCCATATCCCTCCATTCTTAGCATATTCATGTGCCTATCCAATAGCCTCTTAAACGCCTCTATTGTATCTCCCTCCATCACCACCCCTGACAGCACTTTACAGGCACCCACTACTCTCTGTGTGGAAAAAAACTAGCCCGCATGTCCCCTTTGGGCTTTTGTCCTTTCACCTTAAATGCATACCCTCCAGCATTAGACATTTCAACCCGGGGAACTAGTCTACTCTAGCTATGCCTCTCATGATTTTATAAACTTCTGACAGGTCTCCCCTCAACCTCTGCCACTCCAGAGAAAACAACCCAAGTTTGTCCAACCTCTCCTTATAGCACACACCCTCTAATCCAGGCAGTGTTCTGGTCAACCTTTCGTGCACCGTCTCCATGGCCTCTACACCCTTCCTATAATGGGGCAACTGGAATTGAATGCAATACTCCAGATGCGGCCTCACCGGACTTTTACGAGGCTGCAACATAATTTCCTGACCCTTGAAGTCAATGCCTCAGCTAATAAAGGCAAGCATGTCCTACATCTTCTTTACCATCCTACCTACTTGTGTGGCTACTTTCAGGGAGCTATGGACTTGGACCCCAAGATCCCTCTGCATATCAATGCTGTCAAGGACCTTGCCAGTAACTGTGCATTTTCCCTTTACGTTTGATTTCCCAAAGTGCAACACTTCGCATTTGCTCGGATTAAACTCCATCTGCCAATTTTCTGCTCATATCTGCAACTGATCTATATCCCACTGTGAGCTTTGGCAATCTTCTACACTATCTACCACACCACCAATCTTTGTGTCGTCTGCAAACTTAGTAACCCACTCGTTCACATTTGCAACCAAGTCATTGATAGATACCCACAAATATATAAATGGGTCATGGCACACATCAACTCCAACCTCCCAGACAACCTCGCCCCACTGTAATTTGCCTACTGCCGAAATAGGTCCACTGCAGACACCATCGCCCTGGCCCTACACCGATCTCTGGAGCATCTGGAGAGTAAAGGCACCCACGTCAGACACTATTTATTGACTACAGCTCCACCTTCAATTCCAAACAAACTTATCTCCAAACTCTGAGACCTGTAACTCAACACCTCCCTTTGCAGCTGGATCCTTGACTTCCTGACCAACAAACTGCAATCAATAAGGGTAGGCAGCAACACCTCTGCCATGATTATCCTCAACACTGGTGCCTCAAAAGGCTATGTCCTCAGCCCCCTACTTTACTCCCTATACACTCATGACTGCATGGCCAGATTCTGCTCTAACTCCATCTACAAGTTTGCAGATGGCACCACTGTAGTGAACCAAACCTCAAATAATGATGAGTCAGAGTACAGGAAGGAGATAGAGAGCCTAGTGACAGTGTTTCATAACAACAGCCTTTGCTTCAATGTCAGTAAAACAATAGAGTTGGTCATTGACTTCAGGAAGGGGGCACGGTGCACACACTCCTGTTTACATCAGTGAGGTCAAGAGGGCTGAGAGCTTCAAGTTTCTAGGAGTGAACATACCAATAGCCTGTCCTGTCCAACCACGTATACGTCATGGCCAAGAATGCACACCAGTGCCTTTACTTAGGAGGCTAAAGAAATTTGGGATGTCCCTGTTGACCCTCACCAACTTTTATAGATGCACCATAGAAAGCATCCTATCTGGATGCATAACAGCTTGAAACGTCTACTGCTCTAAAACTGCAGAGAGTTGTGGACGCAGCTCAGAACATCACCAAAACAAGCCTCCCCTCCGTGGACTCTGTCTACACTTCTACAAGCCTCAGCAAAACAGCCAACACAATCAAAGACCCCTCACACATTCTCTCTTCTCCCCCCTTCCATCGGGCAGAAGATATAAAAGCCTGAAAGCACGTACCACCAGGCTCAAGGACAGCTTCTATCCTGCTGTTATAAGACAATTGAACAGTCTCCTTGTACGATAAGATGGACTCTTGATCTCACAATCTACCTCATCATGGCTTTGCACCTTATTGTCTGCCTGCACTGCACTTTCTCTGTAACTGTAATATTTTCATATTTTCTGCATTCTGTTATTGCTTTTCCCTTGTACTACCTTAATGTACTGATGTGATGAAATGATCTGTATTGATGGTATGCAAAACAAAGTTTTTCGCTGTACCTCGTTACATGTGACAATAATAAACCAATTTATATCATAAACACCAGAGGCCCCAGTACGGATCCCTGTGGAATATCACTAGTTGTGGACCTCCAGCCAGAACAAGACCCATCAACCACTACTCTCTGTCTTCTATGAGCAAGTCAATTCCGAATCCAACAGCCAAGTCACCGTGGATCCCATGTATCTTAATCTTCTGTGTGAGAATCCCATGAGGGAACTTGTCGAATGCCTTATTAAAATCCATAAAGACAACATCCACTGCTCTACTTCCATCAATCACCTTAGTCATCTCCTCAAAAAACTCAACCAAGTTAGTAAGACATGACCTGCACAAAGTCATTCTGTGATTGCACAAAGCCATACTGACTGTAAACCTATGCCCCCTAGTTTTATACTCCTCTACCCTGGGAAAAAAAACTGTGACCATCGACCCTATCTATGCCCCTCATAATTTTATAAACCTCCAGAAGGTCACCCCTCAGCCTCCTTTACTCCAGGGAAAAAAGTCCCAACCTATTCAATTGCTCCTCATAACTTAAGTCCTCCAGTCCAGGCAACATTCCTGTGAATCTTGACTGCACCCTCTCTAGTTCTATGATTCTTTTCACAGCATCAGACACCAAATTAATGTGTTTATTGTTTTCCATTATACAGAAAAGTGCTGCATTGCATGACTATGCAGAAAAAGAAATTGTATGACTGGATGTCTGGCGTGGCAAGGTGTGATGGAAACTCCTCTTCCTCATTTTCTGCTTAACACTTTCATTATGGTTTCATATAGTTGCATGATAACCTGCTGAAATATTTACCATCTACTTATCTGACATTGCTTATTCTTGTCTCTTTGTGTTAACCCCTTTCCTCTCCTCTATTTCTAAGTCAGTGAAACAGCTTAGTCATTGTATCAGGCAGAGTAAAGCCCTGAAAACAATGGACCATTACTCTCTCTTTTGCATCTTATTTGATCTAAAGAGTGAGTTTAAGAAGGTTGTACTTTTGGGCAGCACATGTCATCAACAGTAGATAGTAATGTCAAGGAGGAGCAAGGTGAGAACTAACTGCAGAACCATCAGGGTGTAGAATATGGAATGTTGGTTGGGAACAACTTTTTTTGGATGGTGCTACATAAATGCTCTACTGTCTTTTAGCATATTAGCTATAGATTGGGTTTGCAATAGATTTTTACCATTTGATTTGATATCAAACTTGGTGCCTTTTAATGCCCATACATTGATCCTTAAATATATCTTCATGTTGTTCCAATAGTTCCTTTAAACAACCTCGTAAGGTATTTATGCTAAATATTTTTATTTAGTTGAAATAGCTGAAATAGTCAAGAGTCCAGTCCACTCTCAACTATTTCAGCTGATCTCTCCCAAGCATATCAGCCATCATAATTGTTAGCCATTTGCCCATTAATGGGAGGCCCATGTATTCCATTTGTCCTAATATTCTCAGGGTCTTGTTAGATATTTTTTCGTCTGTAATTTGTACCTTGTTAATGGCGTCTTCCTAAACATCTTGTCAAACATATCCTTTCCCATGGTCAAGCAGTCTGCTGTTGCGTCTATATTCATATCAATGTCTTGATTATTAACCTTTAATTTTGAAATCACTGTTTTTAATTTTATTACCACCAGTTGTGGTTATGCTGTGTAAAATGCCCATCTCGCCTTAGAGATTCTCTTTCTTTCTGTGGTTTTCTACTACATTTGTTTCCCTTTCTTTTGGATAGTGCTAAACTATTTCTGTGTTGGCTGACTATATACTCTGTTTAGCCCTGAACATAAAGACCATGTACCTTTGATTTTTTTCTGAACTGACTCACTTATGTTATCCGATCGTTACTAATGGTAACAGGGTTTCCCTACAAACCCTCTCCTTGTACCTCTTGCACTTACATAAGCCAAACTCAATGTTAGAGCTCCTGCCATTGTTCCTGCTCTTGGTCCATTTACAATAACTTTCTATACTGGTGTATGTAGAGACAAGAAATGTAATTATCATGCATGCCCATTCAACCATTCGATCAAATGTGTTTGGTAACTTGGACTTGTCTGTTATTCCACACACAATCTTACTTTGCAAATGCTGAAGCTGCAATGTCGTGATAGAGTTTTCAATTATTTTTTAACAATTAATCAGTCTCTAATCAACTCTACTGACCTCTGATGTACAGATTCCAAACTTATAATTCTCCACAATCTCCAACAGTGTCAGGTTGAAATGGTATTACAGCTTTCTATTACTTTATTAAATGGGGAATCAATCATCCTGCACATTGCAAGGAAGTTTGTCAAAGTCCAGTAAGTAACCAGTTTTACTTCTATGAACAGGTTTACCTTCTTGTGTTCACATATGGCCTAATTTGAGTATTTTCATCCACATTCTCAACTATAACTCTAAGTCTCCATCAGTACTGCACTGAAGAGTCAGTGGTCCCTTGTGTACGATTTCAACCCAAATCAGTCTGATCAGAAGCCAGAGGAGACACTAGAGACTGCAAGTACAGGAATCTGTAGCAGTGAGTTGAGCAGTATCTGTGGGGAGAAAGGAATTATTGGCGGTTTGGGTCAAAACCCTGCATCAGGACTGACCCAAGATGTTGACTATTCCCTTCCTCCCTCAAGTGCTGCTCGACCTTTTGCTTTCCTCCAGCAGACTGTTTTTTGATAAAGAGCCAGAGTCATCTTGAGTGCCTTTAACAAAAAGACATATGATAGATGGATTCAAAGTCAATTGTTGACTTTATAACATAGACTAAGGCATAAACACAATGGCCTGAATTGTCCTGGTTGTGATTGAAATTTTTCAAAGGAATTGTCGACCTTCACCAGCTTCCAGGTAAGTAACTCCTAGGTAAAGATCATTACAGTGGGAATCTGACCTCATGCTAGTTAAACCTAGAGTAGGATCAGACTGCCTCTTCAAATGAATCAAGACTCATTAACACACAAACAAACAAACATACAGATATGCAAATTAGGATCCGAAGTAGGCCGCGCCCCCAAACCTACTCCACCACTCTACCATTTAATAAGGTAATGTCTGGTCTGATAGTAACCTCAACTCTACAGTCCTGCCTACCTGTAGTAATCTTTCCTTCCCTTGCTTTTCAAGTATGTAGCTACCTCTACATTAACAATATTAATATACTCTCTTTCTACTGTGCTTTAAAAGAGAGTTCCAAAGACTAATGATTTCTGAGAGAGGGAAAAAAATAGCATATTTCTGTTTTAAATGGGATATCCGTTATTTTTAAACAGTGACCCCCACTTCTAGATTCCCCCATGAGCAAACATCTTCTCCATATCCAAGATGTCAAGGTCCCTCAAGTTCTTGTGTTTCAGTCAAGACTACTTTCACTCTTCTAAACTCCAATGGATATAAGTCTAACGTCTCCAATTTTTCCTCCAAAGACAACCCACCCTTTCTAAGTATTAGTCTGGTGAGTCTTCTCTGAACTCCTTCCAACACATTATGTTTTCCTTAAATAAGGAGAGCAATGATTTACAGAGTACTCCAATGTGATTTCACTAATATTCTATATAACTGTAGCATAACATCCCTAATTTTGTATTCAATTCCCCTAGCAATAAATGATAACATTCTATTAGCTTTACTAATTACTTGCAGTATTTGCATACCAATTTTTTAATCTCTAGAACAACGAGATCCTTCAGCACTTCAGAGTACAAATCCCACCACTTCAATAATTTTCTTTTCATTTTTTTCATGACAAAGTGGGCAATTTCTCATTTTCCCACAATATGTTCCATTTGGCTGGTCTTTTCACACTCGCTTAACCTATCTATATACCTACACCCTTGTCACGACTTACTTTCCTACCTATCTCTGCATCATTACCAAATTTACTGACTATGCCTTTTGTGCCTTCAGCCAAGTCATCTACTTAAATCGTCAAAAATGTTGAAGTCCCAGCATCAACCACTGTGGCACAACATTTATTGCATCTTGTCAACCAGAAGAAGACTCAGTTATGCCAACTCACTGTTCCATGTCAGCCAGACAATCATATTTTTGCAACTATTTATTTATTTATTGGATATTGTTCCATTTTAATCATTTAATTATTGATTATCAATGGTTCTACGATTACTTATCGGGTAGTTTGTTATATTTTAACATGGCTTTAACCCTAGTCTCTCAAAGGCTATCAAGGCATTTTGGGATTGGAGCTTCAGCAAAACGTCCCCAAGTCCAATTCATCACTGATGCATTGCTACACCTCAACGGGCACCTCCTGGCTGAACAAGATCAACTCACTTAGTCTTTTGTGCTTTGTCCAGGAAAGTGCAGGCAGGTGGGGACCATGACAATGAGTCTAATCCAGATCAACTTGGCTGGTTATTTTTAACATTATAATTTGTGCCATGATGATTGTGAAATATATGATATTTTCATGGCTGGTCTCAAATATATGCATGCTCCCAATTGTGTCTTAACAGTTTGGCATTTTACCTTTCACCGTACTATTCCTTTTTCAGTAGCTTCCTTTAACTCTTACTCAGGGAATTGTTTCCCAATTGTTTTACACAGAAAAATCTGATTCTTTTATTTATTTTGTTCATTATATTGCACTGACCTCTCATTTGGCATCTAATTATGTTCTGTAAAGGGCAAGGCATTGTTCATGCCAATAGCTGTTCTGACGAGAGAGAGAGAGACAGAGAGAGAGAGGAGAGAGAGATAATGGATGTCTAGGTGGTGAGTCAGTAAATTTGTAAAATATGACTTTAGATAGCCAGCTAGAGATATTTGGGTAGTATTGTTTTCAATCAAACTTGATCACTGCATTGCTACATGTAATTCTGGCACTGTAAGTAATTTATATGTAACACATTTCAGTCACTGCATTTTTCTGGAGAGACTCTGCAGCATTTATTGATGTTGATGTAGTTTAACTTCCTCTGCTATTTCAATATGCTTTGTTGAGTTAATTGACTTTGTTTGTTGTGTCATAAGACCAGCCACACCTGCAGTTCATCAGCTAAGAGTATGTTTGGCACTAAATGCACGGAAGTCTTACTTCTTCCCATTTCTAGGAACAATGTGGTCCGTGAATTAGCATTATAAGAAACATGCATTCATGTATTCATTTCTCAACAGAAACATTGCAGTGAAGATAAGCTTAAAGTCTCCATTAAAACTAGAAGGAAGTATTTCAATGCAAAATATTCATAGATGTGAGCCTGACGTCGGTCGTGGGTAAATTATTGGAAGGTATTCTGAGGGACAGGATATATAAGTATTTGGATAGACAGGGCCTGATTAGGGATAGTCAACCTGGCTTTGTGCATGGCAGGGCATGTCTAACCAATCTTATAGAGTTTCTGGAGGAGGTTACCAAGAAGGTTGATGAAGGGAAGGCAGTGGACATTGTCTACATGAACTTTAGCAAGGCCTCTGACAAGGTCCTGTGTGGGAGGCTGGTCCAGAAGGTTAAGTCACTTGGCATTCAGGATGAAGTAGTCAATTGGATTCAATGTTGGCTTAGCGGGAGAAGCCAGAGAGTGGTAGCAGATGGTTGTCTCTCTGATTGGAGCCCTTTGACTAGTGGTGTGTCACAGGGTTCAGTGCAGGGCTCGTTGTTGTTTATCATTCATATTAATGATTTAGATGATAATGTGGTAGACTGCATCATCAAATTTGCGGATGACACCAAGATTGTGGGCATAGTAGACAATGAGGAAGGCTATCAAAGCTTGCAAGGTGACCTGGACCAGCTGGAAAAATGGGCTGAAAAATGGCTGATGGAATTTAATGCAGACAAGTGTGAGGTGATGCACTTTGAGAGGACAAACCAGGGTAAGACTTACACAGTGAATGGTAGGTCACTGAGGTGTGCGGTAGAACAAAGGGACCTGGGAATACAGATCCATAATTCCTTGAAAGTGGCATCAGAGGTAGATAGGGTTGCAGAGAGCTTTTGGCACATTGGCCATCATAAATCAGGGCATTGAGTAGAGTAGTCGGGATGTTATGTTGAAGTTGTATGAGATGTTGGTGAGGCCAAACTTAGAGTATTACGTGCAGTTCTGGTCACCTACATTCAGGAAAGATATAAATAAGCATGAAAGAGTGCAGAGAAAATTTACACAGATGTTGCTGGAACTTGAGGACTTGAGTTACAGGGAAAGGTTGAATAGGTTAGGACTTTATTCCCTGGGGCACAGGAGAATGAGGGGAGATCTTATAGAGGTATACAAAATTATCAAGGGTATAGATAGGGTGAATTCATGCAGGCTTTTTCCCCTCAGGTTGGGTAGGACTAGAACTAAAGGTCATAGGTTAAGGGTGAAAGGTGAAATATTTAAGGGCAACCTGAAGGGGAACTACTTCACTCAGGGGGTGGTGTGCATGTGTAAGTGGTGGATGCAGGTTCAATTGTAACATTTAAGAGAAGTTTGGATAGGTGCATGGATGAGAGAGGTATGGAGGGCTATGGTCTGGGTGCAGGTAGATTGGACTAGACAGAAAACCAGGCTGGCATGGACTAGATGGGCCAAAGGACCTGTTTCTGTGCTGTAGTGCTTCATGACTCTACGGCTCTATGTATAATCCTGGAAAGTACTTTGAAGGCCAAAATTTCCTTTGAAACATTGAGATGCATCTTTAAGAAAGTACAATGATTCCCTTAAGAGTGGACTTATAATTTTTGGAAATGCTACACTAGCCACGTCTTTTTCTTTACTACAATCCTTGTTTAAAAAAAAATCCCATTTGAAATCCTCTCCTTATGTGCATGCAAATGACAGCTGTGTGAAATACTAAAGAAGGACTATTTCTACATCTCGGATCTCATCAATCATTCATTCTTTTACAAAATAGCCATTCATTTGCATGTGGATAATTGATAAGCATGAACAGACATGGTGAGCAGATTGATAATAAGGTGGTTTGACTAGTTTGAACCCCATCAACTTTCTTGACAACACTGCAGCAAACTCAAGGTCAAACATTTAGTTTGCATCTTAACTAGAATTATATTAGAAAGTAGCCCTGAACTCTGATTGAGTTATGTCCATTTTTTTATTGTGTAAAAGTGATTTTACCTGCAGCAGAACATGCAAAGAATTATTTCTGTCTTAAATTGTTACAAAATTGGATCAAGCACTTTCAGGCACAATTCATGCTAGAATGTTTGACCTTTTCCTGGTATAAGATGCTCAGCCAATAGCATCACTGTATGCATGCATGTGAGTGTGAGCACATCAGTGCTGTACAGATCACATTCATGTAACATGTGAAGTCATGAAATTTCTTGTGACATTGCTGCTTTGTTCATATGTCCTCACTCCTAGAAGAGACTTCTCCAGCCACCAGAATAGGGTGTCACTGTACCTGCTATTCTATTGTGGCCATAGTAGGTATCCTGCTCTTGTGACATAAAAGACCCCCTTCTCTCTCCATAAATTCCACTAACCAGGACTTTATGCCTTTCTTGTTAAACCTTGGAGCTCTCTTCCTCTCTCTAGCAGCTATAATCTGTGTTGTTGCTATCTGACCGCCTCAGTCAGTGAGACCCTACTCACATTGCTGTGTAACATATTGGTGGCAGTTGAGGTTAATTAAGTGTGGTCTGATAGGGAACTGCCCAGGCCCCATTTTAGTGAACATTTCTGCATGTTAACCGTCCTAATGTTGATTCAAACATGGTGAATTACATGAAAGCTAGCAAGAGATCTGAATGTGGACTAATGCTAAATGCAAGGACAATTTACTTCATTAAAAATAGATGAAAGTCAATTTCTAGGCTTATATCTGCTGCAATCTATCTGTCTCAATCCCATCGGGTCACATTGATTGGCCAGTATTGATTGACAACATTTTACAAAAAGCAATGTTAAAACTGTTTCACAGTGTATCACTCCTGACTTTTGTACTCAAAACTGCTTATCTCAATGGGGTATTTATTCATGGAACACAAAACTATTCAGCACAGAAACAAGACCTTTGGCCACAATGTCTGTGCTAACCATGATGCAAATTTAAATTAATCCCAGCTGCCTACATATGGTCTATATCCCTCCATCCCTTCTGCATGTTTGTGCGTCTGTCCAAATGCCTCTTACACACTGTTATTGTATCTGCTTCCACCGTCCCCAGACAGCACATTCCAGGTGGGAAAAATTACCTACTATGCAAATCTCCTTTAAGCTTTCCCCCTCTCACCTTAAAGCTATGCCCTCTAGTATTTGGCATTTTCACTCTGGGGGGGGGGGGGGGGAAGACTCTGACTTTCTACCCTACCTATGTCTCCCACTGTTTTATATATTTCTATCAGATCATCCCTCAGCCTTTGACACTCCAGAGAAAATATGACAACTATTGAGACTCCCCTCTGTCCTGCTTTGTGTGATCTAATAAGGTAAACAAGGAAACAACAATAAATTCAATGTCAGTCTACTTACATGGGCAATGGCAGTCACAGACAGGGTCTAACCTCAGCAACACGAACTTCAGCAAAACTGAGAGAAAACTGCTTTGCAGTTTAGTCCTGCTTAAAACCCAGCAAATTCAGTGACATCTTAATGGAAGGCCAATGATAGCTTTATATGGGTCTGGCACTAGAATCAGACACTCTGTAGTTTGAACTACTTGAGCAACATACCTAAATGGGCTGCAGAGCAAAAGGAAAGGATGTCAACATTTCTCCATTTTTCCTCTTGAGGGAATGAAAACTTATTGACTGGAGAAATTAGCCTCAAGTTGCCATGCATTCTCTTTCAAGCTCTGTTTTGTTTCTGAATTTTATATTATGTAATGAGGAATGGTAGTGCTGGACAATTAAACACTTTGGGTATCCCATGTCAATATCAAACACACAATCCACGTACATCAGATTGAGGTATTGGTTAAAGCTTTATGCAATCCTATTGCCATGAATTTCCACATTCCCAACATCGGAAGAATATCCATCCTCGCATTTTCCCCCAAATATCCCAGCTTGTTTCATCAGTCATTTTGTAACAACTGCTTTCTGAGAATAGCACATTAAAGCCAAAACAAAACTGAAGATCAAATCAGAGAAGACACAAGAGACCACAAGTGCTGGAATCTGAAACAGCTAACAATTGGCTGGAGGAACTCATAGAGGTCGAGTAGCATCTTTGGGAGGAAAGGAATTGTTGACATTTCAGGTTGAAACGTTGCAGCAGGACTGAGAGTGGAGAGGTGAGATGGCCAGTATCAAGAGGAGAAGAAGAGTGGTGAGAAAGGAGTCCAAGGTGATTGGTGAACTGAGGAGGGGTGGAAGATGGGCCAGGTAGGAGAGGGGAGAAAGGGTGGAGTTGGGAAACAGTGGCAGGTGAATGATAAATGAAGACAGAGAGAGAGAGAAAGAGAGAAAATATGGACAGGCAGATGGAGCAAGGTGGGGGGAGAGGAGTGTGAAGACTTGAGACAGCTGCTAGAGGGAGATAAGCAGGAACACAAAGAGCTATCAGCGCTGGACTCTGGATTTGAAGAAGATCAAATCAATGTGTAGTAATGTCACATTAATTATCTACTTACCTCAACTGTAGCTCAATTTTTCTTCATATATACTAACAGATATCATAGATATGGGCATTACTGGCAAGGTCAACATTTATTGCTCCATCGTGATTGCCTATGGCAACTTTAAATGGGATGCATGAGGAATAAGTATTCACATTCGAGAGAACACTAATTGAAAAGAATGGTCCTGTATGTAACCTGGGGTTCAAGAATCATCTGGCTGGTGGAGAACCAAAATAAATAACAGTTTTCCATGTTTTCTCCATGGTTTTTGTCCCAGGTCCATCACCGGCTAACAGTTTGGAAAATGAACAAGGGGTTCAGATGTATTCTCTCATGTCATAGTTACATGAATTTTTTAGATGATTTACATAATTAGATGCTTACAGTTTCTGCAGATCCACAGAAAATCTAATATTTTTAAGAGATCTTTAGAACCAGAATAAAGAGAGAGAAAATAAGTGATCTATCTCTTTTGTCTATTTATTTTTCTGAAATTTTGTCTGGGAACTGTGACTGTGATTAAAACAACCTGAAACACTTTGACGACAATTTTCAGAGTCAGCAAAAGAAAGTTCATCAGTATACTGGGTCATATTCATTATGTGGACATTGGAGGTAAAAGGACAGACATTGTAACATCCAAATGTTATGCTCTTCTGAAAATTAAGTAGGGATAAGAAGGACTGAAAATTCATTTTGATTCAACATTATTAACAGAAGATACTTGCATTTCTGTCATTTTTAGAACAATTAATCTATAAGTAAGAATCAGTTCATTTCTTCCACATTTTCAGCTTATCTCGTGTGAAATGCCAGTCGGCTGAGATCATGATGTCCACTGAACACTGCCTCAAATTGGTGGTGATAGGGTAATGGCCCGTAACATGCCATGCTGATCACAATTTTGTTAATTAATACATCCATAGTTCTCAAAGTTGTGCAGTATCCTTATTAAGCCATCAGACATTAACACTGAAAGGTTGACTAAGTGTTCCCCACAGAAATCAATAAAATGCAGCACAGATGATATTTAACACATCATTTTAAAGCAATTGAACTTGGGCCACTGGAGCTGTGAGGTAGCAGCTCATATAGTTACCGCACTGTACCCTAGCATTCTTAAATCTGTTTCCTCCGGTTACCAATCCTTCTGCAATTTGAACATGTTCCTCTCATTTCTTCTATGATGATCTTTCATGATTTTGAATTAGTGTATTTATCCTCCCCTTAGCATTATTTGCCATATGAAGAATAAATGCAGCTTTTGTACATTCTCATCTGCATCAGATAGTTGGTTTTGTTTAATACTATAATGGCATCAGCATTCTGCATTTCTCCCCTGCTCTGTAGAATGCCCCCTTCCCACTTTCCTGAATCCACAGTGCTGAATTCAATATAGAATAAATGAATGAAATCAGAGTTCATCAATGTAAGTCAAATGTAGTTAACACTGGGATTACTACAATAGGGATGGCAGATGAAATATACTTATTACAGTAAACCTGCTATAGGGAAATACCTGGATTACTTGTGCAGAACTCCATGTTATATGACCTCATATGCTGCAACTCAGTGATGTCGTGTATGACTTTAAATACTGCTAGAATTGAGATTTTAATGCAAATTAAAATTCTGCAAATGTCTTGCAGTAGGTTCAAAAGTACAATATTTAAATAAGGAGCAAATTAATTTAACATTGTGGGTTTTCCATTTTTCCATTGACCCATACTGGTTGTGAAGAGATTGTGGGTCATTAGACTTCTGTATTTTTCTGCTGAAAAAGCTTTAACCCAAAGAGGGCAACAGAGTATTTCAGAGACACAAATAATTCTGCAGATGCTGGAATCTGGAGCAATACACACAAAGTGCTGGAGGAACTCAGCAGGTCAGGCAGCATCCATGGAAGGAAATAAACAGTCAACGTTTCGGGCTGAGACCCTTCATCAGGACTGGAAAGAAGAGGGCAGTAATTTCAGATGTCAGTGAATGATGAGACCTTCTTTACTGACCACATTTAGAAAGAAACAGGAAAGGCAGAGAAAGAATCAAAGTTAAATAAGGAAAGAAAAATAAGCAAAAGGAAAAAGAGGATGAATTATAAGAGAAAAAGAAGAGGTAATGGAAAATAAATGAAAACATTTTAATTTTAAAGCCTCCATGTAAACTTTTCTACTCACAAATGAAATTGAACACTTGAATTAGTTCTTTTTCTTGGCTCTAGGTTGATTGGCATTGTATTAATAATTTTAAGGTAAATTAGAAAGGTTGCAACACTGTTAATCAACAGACTTCTGCTGAGTTTAATTGTCATTTAATGTGAAAATCTAACAAGATTTTAAAATTAACTAAAAGGCAAAGGGTGATGTCCCACTTGTGTGAAGCAAATGTCAGATGGTTGTAAATTGACCAGCAATTTCTGGAGATTAGCAGCTCACTAAGTATTTTTTTAATCCCCTGAATTTGCTGGATGATTTGCACCTTAATAAGGCTGTGCATTCTTAACACCTCATTATTTTGCCAGCAAGATCCAGCCCACAGTGTTTTTCATTTTTCTTATTAATATTTTAATGTCTACCATCCAAATTAAATTGCTCATCAAGGACTGTCTCCTTTTTAAGTGCACAGAGAGTTTGGATATAAATTTAATTCAGGAGTAGTTTTATCTGAGGCTCAGAAATTAACTGATTTTTAATCTGCAGGACGAAGTGACTGTGATAACTAGGCACTATGCATTTAATTGCTCACTTCAAATTAAATGCAAAATAATTTCCCAGTAGAGGAGAATAATGCCAAAACCGCATAATCCTCTCAGTCCTGGACTGGAAGATCCCTGAACGCTTATCTTGAAAGTTCTCACTTCTCCATATAACGGTTCAGTCAAACATTTAAGCCCAACAGTTAATGGTAATTTTTTTGGGGAAATCTTCACTATGTTTCACATCAGAGGGGATAAGGCTATGCATTAACTACAGTCATAGCTCCAGTGAGATTGGATTAAACTGCAATCAAATTCTCTTGACTGAAAATTGGATAAGGTGGTTAGATGGCAATTCACGTGTTCATCAGAGCTAAAAAAACTATTGAAAGGAAAACTCCCCAAACAATATTAGTGTGCTTCTCTCAGTCCTGGACTGGAAGATCCCTGAATGTTTATCTTGAAAGTTCTCACTTCAGAGAACTGATGGATCCAGAATTTTCTAGCAGTGGCTCGCCACCTATACTTGGAGCACCACCTACTTGCTTATCTCACATTTACTTTGAGTGGGTTTGCCAGCAGCTGCTTCATCCATATGGAATCTTTGTCCTAAAGCCCTGCACAGTGGCAGACTGTCTGACCATAGCCAAAACATGCCCCAGCCAATAAAAGTTGAAAAAAAACTTTCTTGTGACTTATCCATTCCCAAGTCTTAGCCAAATGCTAAAACTAGTGTGAATATTTCTTCAGACATATTCAAGAACATACCAAAAACTTTAAAAATTAATCAAGTGTCAAAAATTTACAAATCATCCATTTTTTAAAAAAAGATAATTAAAATATTAAATCACTTTAAAGAAGTTAAAACAGTTAAATATACAATTCAGAAATGTAAATTACCTAAAAATACCTGGTCTGTCACAGCCATTCCTCTCCACTGAAACTGATGTTGTTGCAGTTTCTGAACCAATTATAATTGGGCACAGGTTCAGCACACAAATTCCATGGTGCAAGTGAAGAGAATTGCTCAGGGATTGATGCAAGCTTATGCTCCATTGCTGGACTTCAGGAGGAGTTCAGCAGCAGAGTTGCAGAAACTCCAGTGAATATCTGCCAGAACATTTAGAGTTTCTGCATACACACATGTTTCTACTTGGAGCTGCTGGCCTTTTACTAGAAACAATTTCTATTATTATTGTATTATTATTGTAATATTTCGATTGTTTCATTTCAAATTCTGTAGTCTGCTTTCTCCTGTCTTGAAGATACAAATTAACTCAGTAGTTACATTCTTGCCTCAGTATTCAAGACCCAGTGTAGGATTTATGCTTATAATCTAGGTTTAACCTTCAGCATATTGGGTGGCATGGTAGCATAGCAGTTAGCGTAACGCTATTACAGCTCCGGCGATCGGGGATCAATTCCCGCTGCTGTCTGTAAGGAGTTCTCCTCGTGACTGTGTGGGTTTCCTCCGGGTGCTTCAGTTCCCTCCAACATTCCAAAGACGTATGGGTTAGTAGGTTAACATAGGTGTAATTGGGCAGCGTGGGCTCGTTGCGCCGGAAGGGCCTGTTACCTTGCTGTGTAAATAAAAGTTTAAAAAGTATCTTACTGAAGGAATGCTGCATTGTTGGATCTTCTATCTTTTGCTCAGATGCTCATTTGTGGTTACATCTACCCAATAGGAGGCCCTTTGGCACAATTTGAGAGTGGCTGAGGTCCATTGGTGATCTCACATTTAATGAAATATACTGGGTCTCAATTCATGTGGAATTTATATCATTGCTGTCAATGGGAGCTTGCTGTTCATGAATTGAATGACAATTTGCCTGCATGACATCAGCAATTACATTTCAAAAAATAATTCATTAGGTCTGAAGAATCTTGACATGGGTTGAGGCTGTGAAGCTATTACATAAATATCAGATCTTTTCTTACTTTATGCCAGTTGCTGAGTCGCATCTTAATATTTCTCTTTCCCTTCTTACTATTTTAGTGAATTCTACCTTTGTATTCACTGATGAGTACTTTTCCCTCTCAACCATCTTAGTATCTTCATTCACGTCAAATTTCTGTGTTCTCCCTCAGTCTCCACAGCTCATGTTCTCCATCCATTCTCAGTTGTGTGTTTTTGATTCCCAATCTTGTGCAATGATTCTTTGCTGTCATCAGTCTTTTAGGCTTAGCTCACACCATCTGTAATTCCATGTTTACAAGTTGTTTGTTAATAAACATGGAAGAATCTTATTTCAATGGGATTTCAAAAATGTCCATTTACTAACTATTTGATTTAAAGCACCAGCAGTTACTGAAATAGTATTCAGGGAGAAAAGAATATATAGTGACATTATTAGTTGCCGAGCCTGGCATGTCCCCTTAATTAACATCCAGTTTTATTTTACTCCCATTATTTTTAGGACCAAATAATCATATGTTCAAAGGCAGAGGATATAGGACTGATGCTTGTTTTGGTGGTAGTGCCAAATGCATGCATCACACTGTATCAGACATAAATTATCTTTAAAACAAGGGTGGAGGTAATAGGCAGACCAAACTTCTTATATCCTAAAATAAATACGAAGGTCCCTGACTGGGAATGTGACACTGATGCTGAAGACAGAGGCGCTCTGGATTATATTTCACTCTGCACAAATCTGTTTCAGCAGAATTGCATCAGTGTCTCTCTTACGCAGCAAAACATACATATTATTAAAAGCAGAAATGATATTATGTGCAGTGACTAATTCTGTGTCTATGTCTTCTTGTTGCAAGTATACCACATCTCCTTAGGTAGCAATCCTTTTAATATAAAGGCACTAATATCGTCACCACTTCAAGCACATACTGGTTTAGAGATACAAACTCCAGATGGCTTTAGTGACTGACTAGAGAAAATGTGGGTGAGTCATTTAGTGTAGATGTTGAAGGGCAAGGTGACTGCTGCTGAACAGAGATATAAAAAGAGCATCGCCCCTGTTGACTCATTTCCTGATTCCAGTTTCCCACAGCAATCTGTGAAAAGAAGCAAAATCAAGATCCCAAAGAATTACATCAGCGACGTGCCTCACTCCAGTTGTGCGCACTTGAAGTGCAAAATCATTGGGATTTACCTGGAGACATCTGGTACCCAGACACTGAGTACAAACCCAATATTTCTAACAGATGTTTTCAAAATTCTATTCAGATGCAAAGTAAAAGAGATAATGGGATTTTTCACTGCCACCTTCCACAGAATCATGAATGAAGAAGTTAGAGTCCTATGTGCTTAAAACAGCACTGGCCAATTCACCGGTGAATGCTTTTCACTAGGGTTATGTAACAGTCTCCTGAGACATCTCTCCAGATTGTCATCTTCACGGAAAATATAAAAACCTGTAAGTCCCATAAAATATTAAGGAACCTGTCTACTATCTTGAGAGTAAGAAGAGCTTCACTGGATGACATTTGGTCCAGTAATTCACACATGCAAGAGATACAGTATAGAAAGCTTCTCATTGTTATTTTTTTCAGACATTGTGCTTAACAGAAAATAAAACTGTATGCGGTTCATGGTTCAGTGGGCTATATAACAAACACTGCAATGGAATTCTGATGGAACCAGCCAACCTCTAGACCAACCAAAAGTGAATATTTCTATTAATGCTTTTTACATTTTTGTATGATCTTGGACACTGAGTCTGATTTCCACTGTTTGCTATTTATTTCTTTCGTGTTGGAAGCTATAATTATTGAATCATGGAAAAGTCCAGTGACTCCAAAAGAAGCTTTTCACATGGTATTTATGAACATTTAAAGCAAAATGATTGATTTGGTCTGTCTCTCGGTACTCATTTCCTTCAAGCCCTGCTTTCAACTACATCTATCAACCACTGAGCTATTCCTCCAAGAATGCATTAACAGAGTTATTGAATTATGTATGTGTATTAGCCCAGGCCTTTTCAAGTGTAGCTTCATTTCATTTTCAGTATTATTATATATATTTTAATGACAGATTATCATACAGAAAATAGAATTTTAAAAAAACTGGTCCATAACATTAATTTGACTTGGATTTCTTAAGACAGAAAAGCAATTTCACCAGAAGAGATGTGTTGTCAAGTGATTGTAAGTAGAGAATTGTCAGCTTATTAAATATTGTGAAAACATACAACATTCAAAACTCTTAAGAGATTTCAACAGGGAACTTACTGAGAGGATATTTCCCCTGGCAGAGGACTCTGGAATTAGGAGTCACAGTCTCACATTAACAGTAGGCCATTTAGGACTGAGATGAGAAACTTATTCACTGAGAGAGTGGTGAATCTTTGGAATTCTCTGCTCCTGAGAGCTTGGAGGCTCAGGTCATGAATTGCATTCAATACTGAAATTATTGGATATTTGGATATAATAGAAATCAGGGGATACAGAGGTTGGCAGCAAAATAGTGTTAAGATAGTGGATCTGCCTCTAGTTCAGGATTCCCTTAAGGTTAATTTGTAGGTTGAGTCAGTAGTAAAGAAGGCAAATGCAACGTTAGCATTCATTTCGAGAGGACCAGAATATAAAAGCAAGGATGTACTGCTGGGTCTTTATAAGGCATTGGTCTGACCGCATTTGGAATATTGTGAGCAATTTTGGTCCCTGTATCGAAGGAAAGACGTGCTGGCCCTAGAGAGGTCCAGAGAAGGTTACAAAGAATGATCCCAAGAATGAAAGGCTTAACGTATGAGGAGCATTTAATGGTTTTGGACCTGTACTCGATGGAGTTCAAAAGGATGAGGGGGATCCCATTGAAACCTACTGAATACTGAAAGGCCTGGATGGAATGGACATGGAGAGGATACTTCCATTAGTAGGAGAGTCCAGGATCAGAAGGCACAGCCTCAGAATAAAGGGATGTTCCCTTAAAACTGAGATGAGGAGGAATTTCTTCAGCCGGAGAGTGGTGAATCTGTGGAATTCATTTTCATAGAAGGCTGTGGAGGCCAAGTCATTGGCTGTATTTAGGACAGAGATTGATAGATTCTTGATTTGTAAATGGGGTTAAATGTTATATGGAGAAGGCAGGAGAATTGGGTTTAAAAATCAGCCATGATTAAATGGCAGAAAAGACTCGATGGGCCGAATGGCCTAATTCTGCCCGTGTATCTTATGGTCAGCATGATCTTGTTGAGTGGTAGAGCAGGCTCCATGAGCCAAATGGCCTACTCAGGCTCCTATTTCTTTTGCTCTTACTTTCTAATTAAAATAATGCTATGGGATTGGTTGATGGGGTAGGGGTGGGACGCAGAAGAAATTGAAAATTACTGGCAAAGCAGCCAGACTTGTCAAGGACTCCTAATGTTTCTGAAGCAAGCAAATAAAAAATCTCTAAAATTATAAAAAAAATACAAAAATGTGAAACATTCAAAAATCTTTCACACTGTTTTAATGTAATGAAATTGTAACTAACCTCAACTTTAAAAATAAATAAACTTACTTAGAACTTGGCTTGTACACTTGCTGTTGTTCCTCTCTATTCAAATGAAGAGTCACTTCTTCTGAGCTAAATTCCCAAGTGTAATTACTGAATTGTTCCTTGAGGAGTCAAAAATTACTGACTTCAAGCAGTCAAATTTAAAACTTCCAAGTTTGCAGGAATCTCAAATTCATCGTCATTTATGTGGAGAAGCATTAACAATTGCAAAAAAGATCAAAATCTATCCAATTCTCCTTTTGCATCTGAATCTAAAGATTGTGGGTTCTGTACTGATTCAGATTGTTTTTCTTGATAGCAGTTAAGCAAAGCAAATCGCGCAATGAATTTACATTCAGCTGATTTATAGGTAACAAAGAGAATCATTTAATCCCAGCATCTGTGCATACAACCTCAGCAGTCATTCCAGTGCTGTGACAAGAAATCAAGGATGACCATTGGTTATAGATATTAATAAGAATCCTATTTTTCTGCTGAGGAAAATCTCAGATAGTGACCTTTCCTGCACTTTGACATTTATTTGGAAAGCATTTAGAGACCTTCAAATTGTAACTAATGTATTTTTATGGATTTGTTGCTATTTTGTGCTGTCAAAAATGAATCATTGAATAACACCCATCTGCATTATGAATTTCATACCCACTGCCATTTAAATACCTGCAATACTTGAGACCAAGTCTGTTTTGACAACAAGACAGCAAGAAGAAATGTTATAATGGAGCCACAAATGCAGCTGTACATTAGGGTGACACAGTGGTATAGCTAGCAGAGCTGCTGCCTCACAACTCCAATGACTTGGGTTCAGTCCTGACCTCTGGTGCTGTCATAGAACATAGAACACCACAGCACAGTACAGGCCCTTCGGCCCACAATGTTGTGCCGACATTTTATCCTGCTCTAAGATCTATCTAACCCTTCCCTCCCACATAGCCCCCTATTTTCTATCATTCATGTGTCTATCTAAGAGCCCCTTAAATATCTATGTGGAATTTGCATGTTTTCCCAGTGATTGCGTGAGATTCCTCTGGGTGCTTGGATTTCAATCCACTTGCCAAAGATGTGTAGGTTGATTGGTTACTTGGTGACTGTAACTTGCCCCTAGTGTGTAGGTGAGTGGTAGAATCTGAGAGAGTTGATAGGAATGTGGGGAGAATAAAAAAATATGAGATTAGTGTGGGATTAGTGCAAATGGTGCATGATGGTTAGCAAAGACTCGGTGAACTGAAAGGTTTGTTTCTGTGTTGTATAACTGTATAACAGTATTTCCAAACTGGACTCTTTCTTTGTGCTTTAACCCCTGGATAAATAAAGACCTGCAAGGAGAAAACCTGCTGCCACCTGGTTCTCCTTCCCACTCCAGTGCATGCTCAGACAGTCTAAGGGAGGTACACATGATATTCAACAGTACACCTGGAGCCTTCTGTGGTCGGAGAACACCACAAAGCATCGATGGTGAAGAAGTGAAAATTAAAATGCTTATTTTCAAATACTAAAAATGTGCATGGATTTCCAAATGTAATCTGTATGCTTGCCTCCATTAGTTATGGAAATTATGCTGAATGCCCAACATAATGCCATTCCTTGGCGAAAGTGTACTGTGAATGTCCACTGGAAATATAGAATGCAAATGGAAACAAAATCATTCATCATGCTAGAGAAACAAAGGACTGCGGATGCTGGAATCTAGATGAAAAACTGTATGATGCTGGAGGAACTCAGCAGGCCAGGCAGCATCCGTGGAGGAAAGTAGGCGGTCAATGTTTCTGGTCAGGACCCTTCATCCGGACTGAAGATAGGAAACAGGGTAGCCCAATACATTGGAGGGAAAAGCAGAGCAGTGATTAGTGGACAAAAGAGGGGAGACAGGATAGGCACAAGGTGGCTATAGGTAGATGCAGGTAAGAGATAGTGATAGGCAGGTGCGGGGGAGGAGGGGAGAGCAGATCCACCAGGAGATAGGTCAAAGGCAAGGAGTGCGAGGGAGGAGGGAAGAGAATATCCACCAGGGGATCCTGCTTCCCCTTTTTCTGTCTTCAGTCCTGAAGAAGGGTCCTGACCTGAAATGTAGATGGCTTGCTTTTCTCCACAGATGCTGCCTGGCCTGCTGATTTCCTCCAGCATCATAGGGTTTTTCATTCATCATGCTGTGCTGATTTATGATATCACTACCACTTTGGAGCTCACTGCTCTTGCCATTGACTTTTCTTAACCTCATGTGGGTAAATATGCATTTAATAGAAGGTAGGTCTCCTGACTCGATCATTAGCTGCTAACATCTGTTTTTACTTAGATTATTTTGGTTCTCCAAGGAAGTGGTGTAGCAAGTGCTGAAAGACTTTTTGCTGATTTCAAGGCTTTTGCATGATATACTGTATTTGTTCAGAGATACAGATTTACTCCCCCTGCATTTGAGCATGGTTAGGAAAATAAGCAGGAAATGTGCAAAATATATTCGGCAGGGCAAGCTGCAACAGGAAGGAGGAGGAAGGATTAGGAGGGTGGGTACATAGAATGGTAAAAGGGAGAATGACTCTCAGTAGAAAGCCATTTATGCTCAAGCTTCAGGAGCATTTTCCTAATTGGAATTGGTTTATTATTGTCACTTGAACTGAAGTACAGTGAGAAAACTTGTCTTGCATATTGTTCATTCAGGTCAATTCATTTCACAGTGCATTGAGGTGGAACAAGGGAAAACAATAATAGAATGCAGAATAAAGTGTCACAGTTACAGAGAAAGTGCAGTGCCACCTCAGTGTCTATGACCTTGCACCTCAAAGACAATGAGGTGCAAGGTCATAACGAGGTAAATTGTGAGGTCAAGAACCCTCATTGGATCTTAATGAAGGACAACATGTAAGAGAACTGTGCTTCTACAGGATGTTTTCACTGAAATCTGTTGCCTGATGCAGCCACAACTGCAACCTCAGAGCAGGCAAGAACCCATTGCCAATGGCTGTCAAGTTAACCATGCAGTGAACTTGTGTATGTTTAGTTCTCCCAGCCCAGTGAGAATGATATTTCATCAACACACAGCTTGACACCTTCTGGAGCATAAGCGAAATCATTTCAGAGATAACTCACTATATCTTTTTCTTTTGCCAGGAATCTTTAGCAGAGGATTTGTAAGATTTTCCTTGGATTTGAGGTATCTCCATGTTGCACACTGGACATACATCGATCTTGTGGTTACTGTAAAACAACTCTGCAAAGTCCTGAAATTAAAATAGATTCCAATCTCTCCAAACCCAGTTAGTGTGTGACCATAGGCAGCACATTATGGAAGTCAGTGCCTCCTGTTCAGGTGGGACATATGATACCCTCATTCCATAACAATAACCATTGCTGGCAACGTGGCTCAAGACTCCATTACTCAACATATCCACACATCTACAACTAATCTACAGTGTCGCCATGTTGCCCCATGAAATAAAAGAGAAATATAATTGGGACAATATTTCCACTGCCTAGACTGCCCTGTTGCGACTTAAAGCTCTCAGCCATGTGGGCCTCATCATTCCTGCTTATTTGATCCTCAACTGGAATACATTGGTCCTGAAATCTCACTATTTAAATGGCTCCCACTTTTCAGATGTAGACTTACCTGCAAGTAGCTGCCCCCCATCTACTTTTGCAGGTCCTTTCTTATGATATTGAAATTGAGTTTCCCTCAGTTGGGACTGTCATTTGATCCACTTTCCTTGAAACCTACAGAGCAGCAGTCTCTATGTCCAAATGCTCTCCCAGTGACATTACAGCCACTTGCCCAGCTGCATTCCCTGAGATTAGATCCAGTATTGCCCCTTCTTTAGTAGGACGATCCCATGTGATGTCTCAAAAAGCTCTCCTAGTCACACTTTAAAAAAAGTCTACCTCCTCAAAGCCTTTCACTAGGCCAACCAGTTAATATTAGTAAGTTGAAATCCCTACCAACACAATCTCATTATTCTTAGAGACACAAGAAACTACCAATGTAGGAATCTGGAGCAAAAAACAAACTGCTGGAGGAACTCAGCAGGTTGAGCAGCAGGTTGTAGACATCTCAGGAGGAATATATAGCGTTGTTCTTCTAGTTTGTGTTGGGCCTGACCCTGGCAGCAGAGGAGGCCACGGACAGACAGGTCAGTGTGGGAATTGGAAGGAGAGTTGAAGTAACATGCAGCCAGGATGTCTGTGACTTGCTCCTTTACCTTCCTTTATCTGACTGTTTGTCGGTCTGTTGTATGCTTCAGTAAAGTGATAGCCCCTATTTTATCACTGGGGTCTACTCACATAATCTCATTTGAACAGCTTTCTAGGATATCCTCCCTCATTACTACAGTAACAAACTCTTCCATCAATACTTGTTGCAGCGTGCCTGACAGTAAGCCCCTCAATTGTTAAACCTAAACAAGACACAAAGGTAAGCTCTAATGAACGGTCTATGGCCTGAAACATTAACTCTGTTTCTCCTTCCATAGATCCTGAATGTTTCCAACATTTCTGTTTTGGTTTCAGATTCCTTCAGTATTTTTTTTTAAATTTCACAAATATAAGGTTGTGATCCATGGAGAGGATGGGGGGATGTAAGAGGAGCCGGTCTGGAGCCTGTAGATTAGGATAAAGTATGGGTTGAGAGCTATGCTGAATAAGGTATTAAGATATTAATATTTTTGATGGGATCATCCTGTTACTGTCCATGGCCTCAGAAACAACCATGTTCGTAACATCACCACACTCTTCAGCTCCGAGGTTAAAGTGCAAAAACATGAATTTTTCTCTCAAGATATAGCTTGGTGTTTCTGGTTGTGAGCTCTTCCAGCTAGTCCCTGCAGCCTCTGGGTATGGCCCACTTTGTCCTACACAAAAGAACGAGAGCTATCTATAAATATCATACAATCTGTTTGCCTGTCATGGTTGAAAAGCTGACTATGTGTTCAAGCTGTGTAATGTGGGTGCAAGGCATTCAGGAGTTTCAAGTGCATCAAGGTGCTGAGGGGTACATGAATGTTGGATATGAGTCTTGAATTGGTAGATATTGTCAGCAGGTACCGTAAGTCATGGAGGTGCAATGAACTTCTGCTGTTTGAGACTAGTAATAAATTTGGCAGCATTTTATCGACCAGGAAGAGGGTGGAACACACACCCCTGTATGCATCAATGGTGCTGAGGTGAGATGGTTGAGAGCTTCAAGTTCCTCAGTGTAAACATCACCAATCGCTTGTCCGAGTCCAACCACACAGCCACCATGGCTAAGAAAGCACACCAGTGCCTCTACTTCCTCAGAGGGCTAAGAAATTTTGACACGTCTCCATTGACCCTCACCAGTTTTTATAGATGTGCCACTGAAAGCATCCTATCTAAATGCATCACGACTTGGTAAGACACTGCTCTGCCCAAAACCACGAGAAACTTTCAAGAGTTGTGGACACAGCTCAGTCCATCATGAAACCAGCCTTCCCTCCATGGATTCTGTCTATGCTTCCTGCTGCCTCAGAAAATCAGCCGACACTCTCTCTTCTCCCATTGGGAAGAAGATACAAAAGCTTGAAAACGCACCACCAGACTCAAGGACAGCTTGTATCCCACTGTTATAAGACTATTGAATGAACGATGAACTCTTGACCTCACAATCTACCTCATTGTAGCCCTTGCACCTTATTGTCTATCTGCACTGTACTTTCTCTGTAACTGCAACACAATATTCTGCTTTCTGTTATTGCTTTTCCCTTGTACTACCTTGATGTATTTATGTTGTGAAATAAATTATGTGCAATATGCAGAACAAAAGGGGATATTTTCCCGGAGAATGCGTGTTATTTTCAGATGGAGATGAAAATCTTATTCACCTCAAAAGAGTTCATCGATGTATTGTGAAAATTGATTCAAAAATTGAATATAATGATCCATGTTCTATTCGGTTCATATTGTATCTTTAATTTCTTCTGGACAGCCACTAATTAACCATTTAGCAGCACACACACCAAAGTAAGGTGCAAATAATGGACACTTTGGAACTCTGCAGTTGGCCCAGTCTATCCAGAGATTTTAAAGGCCCTCTCAGTTCACTATGTCATAAACTTATGTGGACATATGAGTGTGGGGCCTTGCAGGACATCATAGTGCAGCATCTTGGTGGAACACATTGAATGAAACCACCACTGAAATAGACATCTAATTTCTGAATAACGATAAAGTCTCGTGATTTTTCCAATGAAGATACAGCAGCCTTTAATTTGTGTCTGGATCAGTCATGGATGCTATTATTGCCTAATGCATAAACAAAATTTCAGAAATTCTGCAAAATTAGGCTGAGGCAAACTTGATCAAACTGTACATAACAACACTCAGCTATCACTACAAATTTGATATTGCAGGGATACATTCCCTTGGCTCAAGAGTGTTAGATGGATGACTAGCCTTAAAATGGCTATTCTCCAAAAGAAAATAGAAAGATGAAGAATTTAACTGCTTTAAATATTTTCATGTCTGTTTCCTCAAACCAGAGAGCATCCTAATTAAACAGTCCCCATTCTACTGCTTCAAAATTCTTCCTATTGAACAAAGCCCATATTTAAACATTCTAAAATTTTAAATAGGTTCACCATGACATCTTTATTTTTATGTTTTATATTTCTTAAAATGCAAACACTTCTTCCAGTGGCTTTTTGCAGTGGTGCCTTTTTTACGTATTTATTTTAATATCCTACAAATATAAACTTTTAAATCTCTGGATTCTTTCATATCACCCCACCTTGATCTATTAAGAGTGTATTGATTTTTTTTCTTTTTAATGTCTCTAAATAAAATATGTTATTGTAGCGACTCACTGTCCAAGCAAGCAAACTGGCTCAGCGGTTGGGTCGCGCGTCGTCAGAGCGGCGAGGCCCAAGATGGCGGTGGGCCTTCGTCTTCCCCGAGCGACAGGGAGAACCCGCGCGCAGGAAAGGTTTGATGATGTAACGTATACGTCATTGCCATTTTGAGTAGGCGGGAACAGTCTCTCTTAAAAGGCCCACGCAAGGCGGGCAAATAAACCAGTTCTTGTTCTGAAACCCTTCAACTAGTGTCTTGTTTTCACATCGTGGTAGCAGCCACTACACTATCACATTTAGTGGTGTTAAATCAATTTTGCTATATTTTGACTGTTCAATCATCTTGTCAACAGAGTACAAATTGCATATTCAGATTATAAACATATCATGGTTGTACATAATGAATACAACTCATCCTAAAGACAAGTCCTTGGAACACCATTATCCTATCCTGACAACTATGGAATATTCCTCTTAATTCCCTGAGGATGACTTTAACGAAGATTAGGATCCATGCAGATCTATGAGGCATCTGCAATGCTCTGCCCAAAATGAGAAACAGAAGAAGCAAAATGCTCAAAATATGAAATACTGAGCAGGAAGCAAGTGCCAGGAGTAGGATTTGAGAAAGAATGTCTTAGAAATGCTGCAGTTCTGATATTGATATGAGGCAAGAAATGTATCTTGTTAAAGGAAGTCATAAAGGCAGAAACTATCAGGTGAGAGTACAAAGTGATGATTGCTCTCCACTCTTCCAGCGACCTGACCTAGCTCAACGTGGGATTGCAATATACTTTTATAAGTCATTCACTACTTTTTGCCCTATTTTCAGAATCAGAATCATTGTCACTGACTTATATGACGTGAAATTTATTGTTTTGCAGCAGCAGTGCAGTGCAAAGATATAGAATTACTATTAATTACAAAATAAATAAATAATGCAAGAGAAAGGAATAATGAGTTAGTGTTCGTGGGTTCTTGGACCATTCAGAAATCTGATGGCAGTGGAGAAGAAGCTGTTCCTGAATCATTGAGTGTGGGTCTTCAAGCTCCTTTACCTCCTCTTTGATGGTCATAACGAGAAGAGGGCATGTTTCGGATGGTGAAAGCCCTTAGTGATGGATGCCTTCTTGAGACACACGGTCTTGAAAATATCCTTGATGGTGGGGAGGGTTGTGTCTGTGATGGAGCTGGCTGAGTCTACAGACACCTGCAGCCTTTTGCAATGGAGCCTCCATACCAGGCTGGGATGCAACCAGTCAGAATGCTCTCCACCATACATCAAATTTTGTATGATATATCCCAGGAGGTTCAGACACTGTGCTTCTCTCGCTTAATTTTTTCACCAGTACTTGCCTTTTAGTTATCAACATCCTTCTTTTCCTTTCTCTCAGTTTGGCAGCTGTATCTTCCCTAATTAGTTTTAGTTTTGTAAATAGTGACACCAAGTGCTCTTCATGTATCTCCAGCAATGGGAAAACATCACCCTTTCTAACATCAGCATGATGTTCAGCATTCAAAGTCCTGCCCTTTAATATAAACAGGTTTTTCATGTGTTGATGGTTTCCCCTCAATTTAGAAAAAGTTACTTCAGAAAAGAAGTAGAGGTGAAATGCTCTTTGATTCTCTGGATGGCTCAATAGGTCATTGTATTCCATGGTGTGATATTGCACTATTGAAACCAAATAATTACTGTAATTGAATGAGTAACATACTCAAATACTGTGCATAACATTTGTTCACAGGTTTCAAAGTCAAAGTTGAGTTTATTGTCACATGCACAAGTACATGTATGCACAGGTGTGATGAAAATCTTACTTGGAGCAGTATCACAGGCACATAGCATCACATAAGCAGCATTCACAAGAAAAACATAAATTAAATGTAAATTATACACAATTTTTACAAGGAAGAACACAATTAGAATAGAAAAAAACATAATTCATTTCAGTGCAAAGTGATCAAACTGTTCAGAGTGTTGCTAAACTGTAGTGATTAGGGTTGTGCTGGTTGGTTCAAGAACCAAATGGTTGAAGTGAAATAGCTGTTCTTGAACCTGGTGGTGTGGGACTTCTGGCTTCTGGTGGTAGCAGTGAGAAGATGCCATTGCCTAGATTTCTGGAATACCACTGTTCTATTTTTAAATTGCAGAAAATTTTGGAACCAATAACATTTCTAAACACTTGATAAGTGGAAAGACAGCCAGGAAATGGAATGGAAGTAATCAGTGGAGGCAGATTATTATCTGAAGAAGGTATCAGAGCAAGGAACAAAGTTGATGCGAGCTATTTGGAATCTAAATTAAGATAAATGCTAAGAAAATTAGGCTTATCCACTTTGAAAAATAGTATACTTTTAGAGAAGCTAACAGAAGGGTTTAAGACATCAAATGAAGCTGATTGAAACTGACTTGTACAAAGAAACTACAGTTAAAAATAAGAAAACATTAGGATTTTTTCACTGTTACTGCAATACTTTAAGCATTACTTAGCTGGAGTAAGGAGAGGAAACAGGAGCAGGGTAGATGGCAACCCTATCATTGCAAATGGCAGACTTGCCTTTCATTAATGCAAATGGATGGAAAATGAGTTGAGCTCTGTTGGCATTTGCAAATTTTTGTGTTGAACTCTCTCGGTGCTTCACTCAATCTTTGCTTAATGTTCAAGCAATAAACATGAATATCTGCACAAGATGTCAGTAATCAATTAAGAAAGATGGCCACTGAAGGATTGTCAGTAGCTTGAAGAATGAGTTGGAAATATGTCAAAAAAGAATTGAGAGAAATAATGAACAGGCAGATAGACACAGTTACCATAAATCCAGAAAGGCAGACCCAACAACCTGATCTCAAATGTTCCTATGTATGGCTGCAATTGAAATTGCTGATATGGGAATTTTCATTTAAGTTTGTGCTCTGATAACTGGAAATGAAAGCTGAAGGATATCAAGATGAAAAGAAATAAATGATATCTAAGAATTCTAAAACCAGAAAGAACCAATCTCATGAAGGCTCAGATTTATTATATAGGGACACTTACTGAATTAATTTTCAAGAAAGAAAGCAATATTTGGCTGAAATTCATTTGATTATCAGTCCAATATATACAAATTTTTGAATTAAGTCTCTCTGGCATGACGTAAGCTATATATTCAAATATGTATGGCAACAACTAAATATCCCAAAATATTCAACATTTAGAAAGGACAGTTAAAAAAAATGTAAAGAAAGTGGGGCAGCAATTTTAATAAGGGATGACATCAGTACAGTAATTAGTAAGAATCTTGGCTCAGAAGATCGGGGTGTAAAATTAAAATTGGTTTGAGTCGAGTTAAGTGTCGCAGGGGACAGAAAGCATTGGTTGGAGTTACTTAGAGGCTTTTGAATAGTAGTTGTGATTTGAGACTTGATATGAATAAGGAAATCAGGGATACATTTCGCAGAGATAATGTAATAATCATAGAGGACCTTAATCTACATATAAACCAGGCAAGTCAAATTAATACTAACAACTACAGGATAAATTGTTGGAATGGATATGAGACTGATTTCCAGATCAGTACACTGAAGCGACAAGGGAACAAGCTATTTGTGATCAAGTGCTATACAACGAGAAAGGATTAATTAATAATCGTGTTGCAAAAAGATTCCAGGGTAACCAATAATATTATAGAATTTAACATTGTTCAAAAACCATGTAGTTTAGTGTGAATCCAGGGGTTTTAGTCCAAATAAAGGAAACAATGAAGGAATAAAGGACAGGTTGGCTGCCATAGACTGGGAGATTACATTAAATGGTGTTACAGTGAACAAGCAATGGTTAGCAAAGTTTGAAACAAATATGCATTCCTTCAAGGCATATAGGGACAAGAAGAAAAATTGGTCCAACCATGGATTACAGGAGAAATTAAAGATAGTGTTAAATCTAAGGAAAAGGTTTATAAGCCTGAGGATTGGAAGGATCAGAATCAAGTTTATTATCACTGACATATGTCATGAAATTTGTTGTTTTGCAGCAGCAGTACAGTGTAAGACGTAAAAATTACCATAAATTACCCCAAAAAAGTGCAAAAGAGAAATAATAAGGTAGTGTTCATGGATTCATGGACCATTCAGAAATCTGATGGTGGAGGGGAAGAAGCTGTTCCTAAAATGTTAAGTGTGGGTCTTCAGGCTCCTGTACCTCCTCCCTGATGGTAGAAATGATAAGAGGGCATGTCCTCGATGGTGGGGAGGGTTGTGCCCATGATGGATCCAGCTCGGCTTACAACCCTCCACAGTCTCTTTCAATCCTGCGCATTGGAGCCTCTATACAAAGCGGTGATGCAACCAGTCAGAATGCTCTGCGCCATACATCTGTAGAAATTTGCAAGATTCTTTGGTGACATACCGAATCTCCTCAAGCTCCTAATGAAGTAGAGCTGCTGGTGTGCATTCAGCAAAGAATTCAGCAAAGAATTACCAAAAAATTGATAAAGAAAGGGAAATAGAATGTGTGGATAAACTAGTGAGAATCCTAAAAACAGATTAAGAGCTTCTGTGGGTATGTACATAGGAAAAAGAGTGTGGGGTAATGTGAGTCCCTTCATGTAAATTTTCCCTTCTCTATCCAATGTAAAAGAGGAAATAAAAGGAGTTTGTATTAGTAAAGAAGCACTATAAGTGCAATAATGAGCTTGAAAGCCAAAAAATCCCAAGGAACCAATGATCTATATCCCAGAGTTTTATAAGATATGACTATGCAGATATAGGATGGTCTGAATAGGACAGATCTCTGTTCTTTCAAATTTAAAAGAATGAGAGGTGACCTTATTGAAACAAAACACAAAAGGTCACCACCTAAAAGAAAGGAGTAAGTCCCTTAAAACCAAAATGAGGGAAAGTCTAATCACCCAGAAGTCTTTGGATTTCTCTATTCCAGAAGGCTGTGAAGACTCAATCCATGATTCCATTCAAAATGGAGATCAATACATTCCAGGATATTATAGGAAATGGGAATGGGTCAAGAAACAGATGTTGAGGTATAAAATCAGCCATCAGATCACTGTAGCAAACACTAATTCCTTGGCATCACTTTCCAGTAGTTGAAGGAGTGTTTATTGTATTACAGTGAAACATTTTAAGGGTTGCTTCCTAAGTCAATGCAATGAGGAAATGTGTTAATAATGTGGGAAAATAGTGGTGCAGCAAGTAGAGTTGCTGCCTTACAGCTCCAACAACACAGGTTTGATCCCAATCTCTGGTGCTGTTTGTGTGGAGTTTGCACCTTCTCTCTGAAATCATAGGCATTTCCAATGCGTGTTCCAGTTTCTTCCCAGATCCCAAAGAAGTGCTAATTGGTAGGTTAATTGGCAAGAATAAATTTGTCAGCTCTCTCTCCCTTAGAGTAGGTGGCTGGCAGGAGAACTGAGTTGGTGGGAGATAGAATTGGCTGTTAGGTAGGGAAATGGAATTAGTGGAATTACTCTGAAAGTTTCCGTAGACTCACTGTCATGAAGAAAAACAGAAATTGGCCTTTAATGTGAAGTGTTCCTCAGAGTATAGTTACTTGAGAAAGGCTGCTAGCAATATTTTGGCATTTGCAGTAATGAATTTCACAATTTTATTGAACAGCTTTAGGGAGATTGCTGATGCTATTACAATGCCAGACAAATGGTGCAGATGAATTTCAGAGTAAGTCTGAACAGTAGGAAAGACAATGGACACTAAAACACTTGGAAGTTAAAAATCCTGCTGAGCTTTTGAAACTTGGCTGAACCAGAGTAGAAAAATGTTGTGTACGTTTCTGGGCATTTTGTAACTGGTTAGCAAATTCAGCTTCAGAGATCTTAAGATAAGATAAGATAAGATTTCTTTATTAGTCACATGTACATCGAAATACACAATGAAATGCATCTTTTGTGTAGAGTGTCCTGGGGGCAGCCTGCAAGTGTTGCCACACCTCCAGCGCCAACATAGTGTGCCGACAACTGCCTAACCTTTGGAATGTGGGAGGAAACCAGAGCATCCGGAGGAAACCTACGCAGACACAGGGAGAACATACAAACTCCTTACAGACAGCGGCAGGAATTGAACCCAGGTTGCTGGCGCTGTAATAGTGTTACATTAACCGTTACACTACCATGCCTGCTTGATGGGATTTTTGTTTACTCTAACTTGATGTAAAGCTCCCCAATATTAAAAATTCACCTGAAGTGAGACTGGTGTGAAAAATGACAGTTGTTTTTATTCACTTGGATTTTACCTCACCTGAAAGTATGTTATTTAAAGGGCCAACAATCAAAGTATCTTTTATTTGTCTTCTCTAAGACCTTTGACCTACTGCAACCTTAAATATAGGCATATATCTGGCAGGAATGGTTTTCTCTTGGAGGTCAATGTCAAGATCAAGATCACTCACAGCTTCAGGGCTATTCTAGGCTGCAGGCACATTTCGCAGATTGATGCTCACTGCCAGATTAGTGCAGGCATCCAAACTCCATACTCAAGGAGGAAAGACTTCATCCACTTTTCCTTCAACTCAAAGAAAGAAACAGGACTTTGACTGCATTGCAGGCATTAATGTGCAGGCAATTAAAAACTGCTCTCTTGCCCTGTAGGTAGAAGTATGTTATTTGTATTGTGCTATGCCCTTTTGAGAGCTAGCTGCAGAGGATAAAACTGCTTGGCTAAATGCCAGCAGTCGCAAGAACAATACTGAAACCTACAATGTCAGTTTTACCTTGACATTACACAAGAAAACCCCAGTAATGCTGTTGTGTGAACGACAGATGTAGAACTGGAGTTCCCAGTCATTTTTAATGTGGACTTCTGACCCAGCAGGAAGGTAACATAAATTGTTATTTATTTTTGAAACATTTTAAAATAATTTTATTTATTAGTTAAAGGTATCTTTATGTATATTCTTTATTTTCTCTGAATAATAGAAATGTTTAAAAACTTTTGCAAAGTTCTGGCAGTGTTGACAGCAAGGAAGCAAAGTCCACTCTCAGTCTTGCCTCCTGTCATTGTGGCCCATGGGCTCAGCAAGTTCTGCAAAACCATCTTTGGCTTACTGTGTCTTCCTGGAATGTGAAGGCAGCTCAGTCACCCAGGTAAGTGTGAGGGAGAAGAGGCAACTCAATTCAGTCCAATGTCCCTTCCCCTCTTCTTCCTTTCAATTTCATTTCATTTCATTTCTTTCAGGAAATAAAGGTTGAAATTCTGAGTACTGAAAGACAGTGTTGTCATATTGCGTCTGTGGCAGGTAGTGAGTGAAACAACACAAGGGATAAACTTACTTGATGTATCCGTCCGAAATAGCATTGGTAGAGGTTATCATGGCATAGACCTTGTGGAGAGAAAATCCCAACAATTCTGCTGAAAATTGGGCATTCATGAGATGTTATTTGTCATTAATAGTAGCTTATGTACAGCACCACAACCTGTAACCTCATGGCCTGGCATATCCCTCCCTCTACCATTACTATCAAGCCAGGGGATTAACCCTAGTTCAATGAGAAGGCACCAAACACACCCTAAAATAATGAAATAACGTCATAGAGAAACTGCAACGCAGGGCTGGATGCATGCTAAGCAACAAAAACAGCATGTAAAGGAGGGAGCTAAGAAACCCCATACCCAAAACTAGACTGAAGCTAACCTTAACTACTTCCCTTTGAAACTCAAATTGCCTTTTAATCACCATGTCCCCCAATATCCTGCAGCAAGTAATCCAACTCCTAACTCCCTGTTGCCTTTCCATTATCCAAAGGCACAAATAAGATGGAATACTCTCCACTTGCCTGCATGAATACAGCTCCAACAACTCTCAAGAAGCTTAACACCTTACAGGACAAAGCAGCCCACTTGGTTGGCATTCCATTCAGCAACATAAGTATTCGTAATTGCCTTGAAATCCTTCCTCGTCACTCCCCTTGCCCTCTTTATACTGGTCACCTCGCCTCTCCACTCTCCGTCCTGATGCAGGTTTTCAACCCGAAATGTCAACAATTCCTTTCCTCCCACAGATGCTTCTTGATCCACTGAGTTCTTCCAACAGATTGCTTGTTGCTGCAGATTCCAGCATTTGCACTCTCTTGTGTCTCCATAAATATTCACTCCCTCCTGATGCGCAATGCTGCAGTGTGCATCATTTGCAAAATGCATTACTCACTCAGGCTACTCTAACAGCACCTTCCACACCCACGGCCACAACAACAACGAGTGACAAAGGCAGCGAGTTCATGGAAACAACACCACGTGCAGGTTCCCCTCCAAGTCTCATATCATCATTTTTCATCAATTTTTCCAAGTAATGGCACTCCCTGCACAATAGCACTGTGGAAGTATCTTCACCAGAAAGACTGGAGCAATTTAAAATATATCTAATTCAAGGGCAATTAGGATAGGCAATAAATACTGACCTTGTCATTAACTGACCTGACCCTTCATCTTGACAAAGATCTTTGTGTGCTCCATAGTCTTGACAGAGATCTTTGTATCCTCTTTAGGCACAGCTGAGGTCCTAGAGGACTGGAGGATAGTTAACGTTGTTCCTCTGTTTAAGGAGGGGCAATAGAAACAAACCAGGAAATTATTGACCAGTGAGCCTTACACCAGTGATAGGGAAATTATTGGAGAATATTCTTAGGGATAAGATCAACTTACATCTAGAAAAGCATAGACTTAATAGGGATAGTCAGCATGGCATTAAGAGGGGAAGTCATGTCCTAAAAACTTGATGGAGTTTTTTGAGGAGGGAATAAAGATTGATGAAGGTAGGGCAGTGGTTGTTGTCTACATGGAGTTTAGTAATGCTTTTGACAAGATATCTCATTGTAGGCTGATCCAGAAGATTACAGCACATGGGATCTATGGAGATTTGGTAGACTGGATTCAAAATTGGCTTGCCCATAGAGGGGAGTGATGGAGGGCTGTTATTCTGACTGGTAGTCTGTGACCAGTGGTTTTCCCCAGAGATCAGTACTGTGACCTCTGTTTGTGATATATGTAAATAGTTTCAACAAAAATGTAGGTGGGCTGATTTGTAAGTTTGCAGATGACACAAATATTGGCGGAGTTGTGGAAAGTGAGGAGGTTTGTTAAAGGATTCAGCAGGATATAGATCAGTGGGAAACATTGGCAGAGAAATGGCAGATGAAGTTTAATCCAGACAAGTGTGAGATGTTGCTCTTTGACAGGTGAAATGTAAGAGGAAGACATACAATAAGTGGCAGGACCTTTAAGATGCATTGAGGAATCTTGGGGTGCAAATACATAGCTCCTTGAAAGTTGCAACACAAGTAGATATGGTGGTATAGAAGGCATAGAGCAGACTTACTATCATCGATTGGAGTGTTGAATAAAAAAGTCCAGAAGTCATGTTGCAGCTGTACAGAACTTCGGTAAAGACACATTTGGAGTATTTTGTGCAGTTCTAGTCACCGCATTACAGGAAGGATGAAGAACCTTTGGAATGAGTGCAGGAGATATTCACCAGTATGTTGCCAGAATCAGGGAGTGTTAGCTATAAGGAGAGGTTGGACAAACCCGGATTGTTTCCTCTGGAACGTTGGAGGCAGAAGGGCGACCTGGTAGGGATACATAAAATTGTGAGAGACATCGGGAGGACTGTGTCTTTTTCCCAGGATGGAAGTGACAAATACTAGAGGGCATAGCTTTCAGGTGAGAGGGGGAAAGTTTAAAGGAGATTTACGAGGCAAGTTTTTTTTACACAGAGAGTAGGTGCCTAGAACGCAATGCCAGGGGAAGTGTTGGACACAGATATGATAGCAATATTTAAGAGGCATTTAGACAGGTGCATAAATGGGCAGGGGATGGAGGGATATAGACCACATGCAGACAAATGTACAGTTTAAAGTTGCATCATGGACAGCATAGAAATCATGGGCTGAAAAGCCTGTTCCTGTGCTGTACAGTTATATGTTCTGTATTTGTCAGCAACAGCAGAATCCAAGCAAATGAATAAATAAAAAAAGTGGGCTCTCCCTTAAAATTTTCAGCCAATCATATAATGCCTTGATATACTAAAGAGGTGACACCTCAAGGATAAAAATTTAAAAAAAATGCTGGACAGATCAGCCAGTGTCTGTGGAGAGAAACAATTTTAACATTTCAGGTGGATGAACTTTCATCAGAACTTTTTGATAGTTGAGGGAACCTTTGTTAAATGAGTCACTGTGTGCATATTCATTAATACTTTGGTGCCAGAATTGAGATGAAGCATTCTGCACCAGAATGCTCTGCACCAGAATTACTTGCATGCGCTGTTTATGTGAACTTTACCTAAATTAGTTAAGTATAAGTCATTTGCTGTGTCAGGCCCTGACTGCAAATATATCAATAGTTGTTAAAATGCTAGTCTTCAAGGAACGAAAAATATACATGTATCTGTGTATCATATTTGTGCTTAACGTATCACTCCAAAGCAAATCAGATGAGTAGAGTCTGAGGGTTTCAATATAAATACATCTACAATAAATATTAGTAAGATTTTCAATGCTCAAAGAGTAATAAATGCTTGGAATAATTTATCAGGTCAGGTAGTTGTAGGAATGCCATTAGGAGAAGTCAAGTTACAGTTAAATACTCCAATGGGAAAGTTATGGATGTTGAACATCATAAATTGACTTGCCTTTTCTTGTTCTTAGTTTTTTTTAAAGGAAGCATAATTTACCTACATTTTTAAAGAGGCATTGTCAGTTTGAAGAACCCATTTGAGACTCCCAGGTGGGAATAGTTATTGGGTAGTGCAAGAAATTGGAATCCCTCCCTTTCCCTTCTTGAGACTCAGCTTTGAATTTAGCCAAGTCTTTTGGGAGTAGAATACTGAACTATTTCTTAGAGCATACACTCACATAACAACACCAATCAGTGGTAAAGTGACCTCTTTGGCCACATTTTAGCAAATTCCTAAAATAAGTTACCACAATGGAAATTACTGGTGTGAACCATACATAGCTCTCTGCTTGTTTGTAGTACAATGCAGAAGACAGCTAGAACTTGGTAATCAGTTTAAAATAGTGATATACATTCTACTTAGTTTATCAAAACATTGTGACATGTGCAGCTAACATTGTTTAAAAAATAGCACAGATATGGTAATGGTTAACGTGTCAAGAATTTGGTGAATAGCTTGATTAAAGACGGTTGCTATTGTGATATGTCATGTGATAAGAAGTACATGTCATGTGACAGGAAGTTGTTTGATCATGTGTATAAAAGAAGGAGATTTTGTTATTGATGGAAAGGACTAAGGGTCATAAACAGAGAAAATTGCTTCCATTTGCTGTTCCCAGGCCTTTGCAACAGCAGAAGAAACTGCACAGATTTCCACCATAACTTGGGATCCTACCCAAAGATACTGATCTGTGGCCAGAATATAGAACCATAGAACTATAGAACACTACAGCGCAGAAAACAGGCCATTCAGCCCTTCTAGTCTGTGCTGAAACTTTATTCCGTTAGTCCCATTGACCTGCACCCAGTCCATAACCCTCCAGACCTCTCCCATCCATGTATCTATCCAATTTATTCTTAAAATTTAAGAGTGAGCCCGCATTTACCACATCAGATGGCAGCTCGTTCCACACTCCCACCACTCTCTGAGTGAAGAAGTTCCCCCTAATGTTCCCCCTAAATCTTTCCCCTTTCACCCTAAAGCCATGTCCTCTCATACTTATCTGTCTTAATCTAGACGGGAAGAGCCTACTCGCATTTACTCTGTCTATACCCCTCATAATTTTGTAAACCTCTATCAAATCTCCCCTTATTCTTCTGCGTTCCAAGGAATAAGGTCCTAACCTGTTCAATCTTTCCCTGTAACTCAACTCTTGAAGACCTGGCAACATTCTAGTAAATCTTCTCTGCACTCTTTCAATCTTACTGATATCCTTCCTATAGTTAGGTGACCAGAACTGCACACAATATAATGGTAAACTGAAAGAATTCCTTCAACTATCCTTGAGTTCATTTGGAAAAATACCTTAACTCAGCTTTGTCTGTGGCATTTGTGACTTTTGTGTCTTTCATATATATTTTACCAAATTCATACGTCATTGGGAAGAAGGAAGGTTATTTGTCTTTGTACAGTTGTCTGGTTTTAAATTTGTTTTTTTTTAAATTGAAACAAATGTTAATTTGGATGTTAAGTGACTTATAAGCATCAATATAATAAACCACACAACTTTGTGAATTCTGGAAATTGGCTGATCAGTTGGATCCCATTAATTGTTCTGGAATAATCATACCTTGTAGAAATGGAAATAAATGCAAATACAACATAAATACCAACAACACCGTTTCTAATATTGACACTGTACCAAAGAAACTTGTCCCAAGGCACATTAAAGGCAAAATCAGAAATAGATTAATGTCAAGAAAAAGCATGAACTATTAAGAATGTGAAAAAATCTCAGTGAAGCAGAGTCTTAAAGTACAAGAGAGAGGTGAGATGCAAAGGAATTTCACAGGGAATTCCAGAAGGTGGAAACCAGATACCCAAAGCCTCGTCTAAAAATGATGCAACAGTAGAATCAAAGGGCAACTGGTCGAATTTAGATGGCAGTGATCGATGGCCCATTATTTCAATGGTCTGAAGTAACATGGCTGAAAGTTTGGGAAACAAATAAAACTGCAGATGCTGGAATTTGAAACAAAAACAGAAATGTTGGAAGAATGCATCCATTCAAGCAGCATTTGTAGAAAGAGAAACCAGTTAATGTTTCAGGTCAGGGACATTTCTTCAGAACTAGGGGGAAGAGTGGAGGATTTACGATTTTCATTGCAGAGCTGAGTGGGGTGGTGGGTGGCAGGTAGGATGTGCAAGACAGAAGCCTATGTAAAGAAAGGTTAAGATTCGGTGACAAGCAGCAGGATTAACTGTTTTGGTGAGATATTTTATAGAAATGAGAAAGGGACAAAAGCATGATAATGGGAAACAATGAGAGAGTAGTTTACCTGATGCTGGAAAATTTATTGTTCATTCCAGAAGGTTTCAAAGTTTCCAGGTAGGAGGTAAGTTGTTGTTCTTCTTGTTTATGATGAATGTTTGTTGGAGGATTAACACAAAGGGCAGTGTAAATAAGGGAGGCAGAACCGATGTAGGAGAGGAGATAAGAAACAAAGTTTTAGATGACCAAAGGTTAACAGAAGATGGTGATTCGCTATGGGAGCATTAGCATAGTTGAGTTTGGAAGGGAAGACTGCATGATTGAGAGTTTCAGTTGCAAATGGACCAAGACCGCTCAGATCCAGCCAACAGTACCAAGGTGGAAGGAAGCAATTCTTGTGATGGAGAGGATATTGAATTGGAACTTCATCCAGGATTGATGCATCCTGGAAGGATCAATAAATAAAGGAAGTTTTTGTTTTATTCAACACAAAAATACGAAGCTGTTCAAATAACAAGAGAAGCTGTATTGTGAAAATTCTGGTAGATGATTGGCACCATGTCTACTCATTTTACCTACGACCAACTGTGTACATGTAACACAGCAGTTCAAGGAGCTTTTAGCTTCCCTGGGTTAATTGACTGGATTTGTTTTCAAATCCCAATTATGACATTGAAGATAATTGTTCACATTACAGCAACAGTTACCATAGTTGCACAAAGATGAAGACTATCTTTATCATTTTTGTGATGATGTCAACATTTGCAAAATTCTTAATTGTTTTTGGTAAATTGCTTCATTATTGTCACAAGTGCCAAGGTATAGTGAAAAGCTTTGTTTTGCATGCCATCCACACAGATCGTTTCATCACATCAGTACATTGAGGTAGTACAAGATAAAACAATAACAGAATGCAGAATGAAGTGTTATTGTTACAGAGAAAGTGCAGTGTGGGCAGACAATAAGGTACAAGGTCATAACAAGGTATATTGTCAGGTCAAGAGTCCATCTTATCAGACTAGGGAACCGTTCAATAGTCTTATAACAGCTGACTGTTTTTTGACTGGCAATCCATGTGAGATACTAAAAAACATACCAACATGCATCCTAATTTCTTTGTATGATGAATGTTGAAATTCAAAGGGCTCTTAAGAAAATTATGAACAATAAAGATCTAAAATTAACCAAGACTTATGACATTATGTATCCAAATGAAGTTATAATTACTTAAGCGTGGTATTGGTCGATGACAGGGGTAGGTGGCTCGACAGCCCTGGATTCGAGTGTCGAATGCGTTATGCTTCAATAAGTAATCAATAAAAATCAAAAACCAAGTCTTCAGGGTGAGAAGAAACTTTAGTTAGAACAATTGAAGAAAATACTTAAATGTAGGAGGAATGAAAAAAGAATTCAACAGCTCTTCTAAAATGCACATTACATACATTATTAATGATATTAAACTCTGGCATAAAATCAGTAATATTCCATAACTAATTACTTTGTTTATTGATATAACTAGTTGTAGACAATGGTATTCATCAAACCATTTTCAGTATTGCCAACTCATCTCCCAGTTTAAGCACAATGCAAGTCATTGATCATACTCAGTATTCAAATCAGTTGTAGTGACTTACAGGTTATATCAGAACATCATGTCTCATGGCTAGATGACTGACAGAAATATCTTAGTGTCCAAGTGAATTTATATGATGTGGGGATTAGGCAGAGGAAGTGGAGGTGAGCTCAGTCACAATCATATTGAATGGAGCAGATTTGAGCAACAGCTTGGTTTAGTTCAGCTGCTTATTTTTTTCTGCTCTTATAATGCTTCACACAGTAAATTCCCTTCCAAGTAAATACAGCATGAAATCCATACTAGTAGTGCCCTACATAGAGCAATGATTTCATCATCAGTTAATCTGTTTATTGGTTGAATGATTAAAGGACAACTGTTGGACAAGATATATTATAACATTAAGCTTAGAAACATAGAAAATAGGAATACGGGTAGATCATTCAGCTCTTCAAGCCTGCTCAGCTCTTCAATTGCTCATCCAAGTTCAATATCCTGCCTCTGTTTAAACCCCATATCCCGAGATCTTTTTTGCCATTATTTAATGATTTTTCCTCAACTGCTTTTTATTGTGGAGAATTCTACAGGTTCACAACTTTGTGAGAAAAAGTGTCCTCTTAAATTCAGTGGAAGGGTAATCTAATATGGACCCAGGAGGTAATGGCATTATCTGATGGAAAACTGTAAGTTAAACCAGAGCAACACTTACACAATAAATGATAGGGCAAGAGAGTCATAGTGCCATACAGCATGGAAACAGGCCCTTCAGTCCATGCCAACCCAGATGCCCATCCAAGCCTGTGCCATTTGCCAGTGTTTGGCCCATAACCTTCTAAACCTTTCCAATCCATGTACCTGTCCAACTGTTTCTTAAAAGTTGTTACTGTACCTGCCTCAACCACTTCCTCTGGCAGCTCATTCCACCCTTCAGGTAAAAAAAATCTACAACTTCCAACATTATTTCTTCTTAACAATCTTCTTTACTTTGTTCTTGTCAAAACAAAATGAAGCTTTTGTGACTTCCTTTTATTTTCGTAGTAAAGACCATCATTTATTTTGATATTTAGTCAAGTTGGCTCTTTGATTTGAGGATTTCCTTTCCTTTGTTGTAGGTTGCCTTAATGAGTATGAAATGTCCAAAATGAAATATTTGGAATCATTAAATGAGAGGCTAAAAATGAGTTTTTGTTTCCCATCTCCTAATTATTACCCAGTGATCCATATCATAAATACCACATGTGGATGCTGAATAAAGACATAACAAGGCCCCTCAGTTTTGAAGTTCAAATTGAAATGAGGCCATTTACAGACAAATGATCTCAATAAACAGTTCACCTTCAATGAAGCTAAAATATGTGGAAATTCTTCACATGAATGTTATCAAACAAAAATAAAATTGATTCCAGAGTACACAATGAGGTATTAGGGCAGATAACCAAATGCTTGGCCAAAGGGTCAATTCAAGTAACATCTAAAAGTAAGGAAAGAATGGAAGAGAAATGGAAAGGTTTGAAAAAGAATTCTTGTGCTTAGAAGTTTGACAGCTAAAGACACACTCGCTAATGGTGGACTAATCAGTGAAACAGAATGAGATGAGTGCAGATATCTTGGGGGATTATTGAGCTGAAGGATATTATTGATATTCCAAGGGACAAGGCCATGGAGGAATTTGTAAGTAAAGATGAGAATGTCAAAATCGAAGCATTGTGTAATGAAGCCAATGTAGGTCAGCAAGTACAGGTGTGATGAATAAGTGAGACTTGACATGAATTGAAACATGGACAACAGTTTTGACTGAGGTCAACTTTTTAGAGAGTAGAATGCAGTTGGCCAACCAGGAGTACCTTGAGATAATCGGGTCTCAAGGTAACAAGAAATGAATGAGGCTTTTAGTTTCAGGTGAGCAGAGGCAAGGCCATAGTTACTTAGGTGAAAATAAGGGGATTTGGCACAATAGTATAGATATGAGGCCTGAAACTCAACTTGGGTCAAATGTAATGCTAAGGGTGCAAACAGCCTGAGTCAGGATCGGCTAGTTAGCTAGTCAGCCCTAATGATGGATAGAGAACAATCTTTGTGAGGGAGTCCGAATAAAATGGCTATGGTCTTTCCGATATTTAAATGGAGGAAATTTCTGCTCATCCAGTCTGATGAAACACTGACAATTTAGAGAAAGTGGAGGGTCCAGAGAGGTAGCAATAAGGGAAGGGTATGTGTCATCAGCATACAAATGGAACCAATGCTGTGTTGTTGTATGAAATTGTTGTAGGGCAGCATGTAGAGAACTACAATAGATCTATCCTAAACATCAGAGACTTTGCTGTGGGAATAAGGAAAGAACCCATTACTGGAAATTCTCTGGCTGCAACTGTATAGATAAAAACAGAGCCATGTGAACTGAGTCATACTACCTGGAAGACAATGAAAGAGCTTTGGAGGCAAAGTGGTGCAGCTAATCAAAAGAGGCCGCAAACAGAGACCTACAGGATGGATAGGTAACCGTATTAGTCATTAATGATTTTTATCAGTTCTGTCTCAACATTCTGTGAACATGAACCAGCTCCAGTGATAATCTGCCAGTTACTAGAGAACAATAGGAGATGGTGTAACTAATGCTGTCAAAGATTCATAGAGTCATACGATATGGAAACAGGCCCTTCGCTCCACTGAGTTTACACCAACCATCAAGCACTCATTTATGCTGATCCTACATGAATCTCATTTTTTTATTCTTCACTTATTTCCATCAACTCCTGCAGATTTTCCCACTCACAGGTATACTAGGGGCAATTTACATTACTCAATTAGCTTACTGACCCACACATGTTTGGAATGCAGGAAAACACCCAAAGGAAATCCATGTAGTCACAGGGAGAACGTGCAAACTCCACACAGACAGCACTAGGGTCATAATTGAATCTGGGTTGCTGGAGCTATGATGCAGCAGCTATTACACAGCAGCTTTATCCACTGTGCCACTGTGCTGTCTATGTGTTCATTGAAAATAGAGATTGATAGATTTCTGGACATAAAGGGAATCGATGAATATGGGGACAATGCTGGAAAAATAGTGATGAGTTAGAAGATCAGCTGTGATTTTGGTGAATGCAGAGCAAACTCCAAGGCCAGACAGCCTCCTCCTGCTTCTATTTCTCATGTTCCAGCAGTGTGACAAAACAACAGCTTAGTTCCAAACATGAAGGAAAGCACACAGTTTGTAGAAATGAAGTCTGGTGTCTTCGAAACCATATTGCAAACATGAATCAATGCTTTGAAGACAGATGAGAATATATTGGAGGCAAAAGAAAAAGATTATATTTCAACACAGCAGCCAATTATGTCAATCCCCAACACTGAAGATAAAAACAACCTTCAGTGAAAAGTTCCAATGTTGATCTGGCATCATAAGTGCCAGGAGACTGTGATTCTTTTTGACTGCACTCCACAAAGTGACTGACTGAATAATGGAGAGCAATGAGACATTTTAAAATAAAAACTTATAGAATTATAGAGTTCATGGGTGTATGGAAAATTATGAAATAGCTACTCTCAAGTATGAGATATTCTCTGAAATTCTCCTTCCATCCTTATCAAGAGCAACTGTTGGACATAATAGTACAAGAAAGATTTGTCTTTAAGGTTTAGATAAGTTCAGAAGTTTTTAAAGGTGTAAGGAATTATATGTAACTTCTAATATCCAGCTGTAAATATTAAATCAATTTCTTTCTGTCCCTGACTTTTTGCTATCTACCTCATATCAACTTTTTTCTCATTAGAAGCCTTCATTTACAATTATTTAAATTAACCTGAATGCACTGAGCTGATATTTGCTATGTTAAGTGAAGACCAGATGAATTTGTCCTTAAGAGATCATGAATTGCAACTTGTTTTGTATTGGTGGTGTAAGAGTATTGCACAAGTAAGGGCTTGTTCCTGTGCTGTATTGTTCTATGTTCTATATAAAGTACAGATGTCTGCCATAGTTCCTTTGGTAGCATTCTTAACTTGTCAACCTGTTCTATGATTCTCCCCCAGAGACTTAAGCTCAACCCTGCTGGAAGAAGACCTATTTCCAATTGTACCTAGTGGTCTTGTTTTACCAGAGGTGGTCAAAGACACCAAGCGTTTGTTTCTCCAAAGTACAGGAGACCACACATTGGACCTCATTTGTGGAACATCTGCATTCAGTCCACAAGGGTGACACTGACCTTTCAGTTGCCTGCCCATTTAATTCACTGTTCCCATTCCCACTCTGACCTATTGGTCTATGGCCTCCTGTATTGTCATGGTGAGGCCCAAGGCAAGCTTGAGGACCAGCACTTCATCATTCACCTGGTCACGTTGCAGCCTTCTGGACTCGGTATTGAATTCTACAACTTCAGGTAACTTGATTGTTCTGTGTGTATACAAGGCATCCATATGTGATATTGGCTCAGCTAGTTTGTTGGTCTTTCCCCTTTATTTTCCATCTGGAAGTGGAGGACATACCCATCCTGACCTGCAGGGCATATCTTCCTGCTCTGCATTTCCTCAGAGGTCCTCTACTAACCTGTCTTGGCTGTACGACCCCACCCTCAACAACAAAGGTTCATGACGGGCATCTGGAAAACATGGACCACACCTCTCAATGAACCCGGACATCTTTAGTGCACTAGTACAGCTGCTGGCTGCCTGAGGAAAAGTATGTTTGAAGGTCAAGACCACAAACCCAGACTAAAGCTCATGATCTGTCAACAGCAATGATCCCTGACCTCCTGTACACTTCTGAGCATGGTGGAAGGAGTGCATCCACCTGCCATAGTATGCACCTCCTGCCCCACATCAGCCTCATCAACTAACTCAGAAGTGAAGTGGAAGGATGTCATCTTCAATCACAAAGGTTCAAAGGAAAACAAAATCAATTTTGTGGTGCATTACGCCTGAACTTCCAGCATGTTTGGTTTTTATTATGGCATATTGTTTAGTTATTTTTAACCAATTCTCTCCCCGTTTCTACAGAGAAGTCACATTGATCTACAGAACTGAGGTTCATTGAGAGTCAAAGCTCCCACAGGAAGAATGATCAGCAGGAAGATTAGTTTTATATGTGAGCTTTGACAGTCAGTCTTGGCAGCACCTTTAATCACATAGAAGCATAGCAGCCTAATTTGATCCTCATCCAACAACACATCCATTCCTTCCACTCAAGCCACTGGATCATGATCAGAATCTTGGCTGACTTTTCGTTCGCCCTTTCTCCAAGCCAGTGACATTGAGGGCAACAGTAGCACTTCCAATGAAACCTGAACCAGCATCAGCTAATTCAACTCAGAGCGACGATTCAACCTATGTCTTTACTACTCTGGTGAGCTTTGTATTGCACAAATCACTTACGTCATCTTAAAGAGCTGCTAATCCATGGCTGACTGCCATCAATGTCAAATGCTTGCTTCCAGCACTCCCCACTAATTTTGTTCTTTTATCAGTTTTAAAAATGGGAGCCTAGAAGTTAAACTTCGCTGCACTGCATTCACAACAATTTATTCTGACTTTAATTATGTAGGCCAATTGAAAATCAAAGGCTTACAACTTTGTTAAAGTTGCAAAGTAGTTTAATGCAATGAGCAAATGGCATTTAACCCTGTCTCTAGCAGCATGAGTCCCTATTCAAAGAGGCTATTTTTTCTGGAAGTGTTGAAATAACTCAACACTATTATGAAATTATCTTTTTTAAAAGCAGGCATCTTTGTGTTGTTGTTAAGTGAAAGCCTCTCCTGTTTATTAAACACAATTTATGAAGCAGTGGGTATTACAGAAACACTTGCCACAGGTTATAAGGATGCAGTGAAAAATCAGAAAAACTACACTTCCACAATTATTTATCCAGCCTGCACAGCAGCTCTGTGGAAACAACTAATATTAACGTCAGTGGTGGTTTCATAGAATATAAAACAATACAGCATAGGAACAAGCCTTTGGGCTCTTTATGTCTGCACCATGACGCCAATCTAACTAATCCCATCTGCCTGCATGTTGTCTATATCCCTTCATTCCCTACCTGTTCATGTGCCTGTCTAAATACTTTGTAAATGTTGTTTCTGCCACCTCCTCTAGCAGTGCATTCCAGGCACCTATCACTCTCCGTAAACAATTGCCTTGCAGATCTCCTTTAACCATTCCCCCTTTCACCTTAAATATATGCCCTCTAGTATTAGACCTTTCCACCCAGGGAAAAAGACTGATTATTTACCCTGCCTATCCCTCTCATAATTTTATACACTTCTATTAGGTCTCCCCGCAGCCTCTGATGCTTCAGAGAAAACAATCCACGTTAATCCAACCTCTCCTTGTATCTAATACATTCCAACCCAAGCAACATCCTGGTGAACCTCATTTGCACTCCCTCCAAAGCCTCCACATCCATGACCAGAATTCCTTCATCACATTCCTTCATTCTCTTCAGAATTCCTTCAACAGATATGCACACTTCATTAATCTATCAATTCATTTGTGATGGGGGTCTGGTTTTTCCTGGGAAATCTGCCAGACTCTCTTCCACAATCCTTTGTAGACTAAAAAGTTGTAGATAATTAAGGATATTTTTAAAAAAACACTGAATAGCATGTAATTTGCTGGCTGGCTGCAATAACGAAATAACCACTCAATAAACTATAATTTGGGTCATTAACAAATTAAATCATTTCTTTATTTCTGGCAGTTTGCTTAGATAGAACTCCAATGAGGGGCTTTCAGTGGCTAAATTACTGGCTGCTAAATGTTTTATAAATGGATATGTTTTGACTTAATATTTTTTTGAAGGAAAGCCAATTGTTTTATCAGTCTATAACAAATAAATTAGTGTGATTAAAGTTATTGTGTATATTTTTAAATATGTGTATCATATTCCTTCCTGTGCTATTTTAATATTACCATTAACCTGTCTAATTCCAAATATTCCAATAACAGAGAGGGGAATTTGATATGAATACACATACTGTATGCATTTCACCGACAGCATCATTCAGTATTCTTCAGATTCATAGAAGTAGCTAAATACATTTTATGATCTTACATGATATGTTGAAACTGAAAACTATAAATTCTGTAACAGTTTAAGTAATTCATTTCTAAAGAAAGATCATTGACCTGAAACATTAATTTGTTTCTATCTTTAGAGATGCTGCCTGTTCTCCGATTTCCAGTATATTGTGTTTTATTTTAGAGGAAGTGCTTTCCCCATGCTCCTCTATCAAAATCTTTTATTATTTTAACACTTCAAATAAATCACCCCTTAAGCAGTGAAACTGAAAACACTACATGATAAATTTATGCAAGTCATGCTTGTAAATTAATCCTCTTTGACTTTGTAAAATTCTGGAGACACTACATTGCTTATCCATTTTATGGCACAGCTCACACAAGCAGGGACAGACCAAGGCTTTATTGAGCTGAAGCATAATTTATTTTCAATTGTGTTATTGCCAATAACTTTAAGCTAAAAGCTTATATCCCTTTACCATTTTGACCAATTGTGGTCAAGTCCTGCCACCTTTTCTGTTTACCTGTCCTGGATGAAGAAAAACTTTATCCCCTTGAGCACTAGAAAAACAAGCCATCATCTTCAATCTTTGACACAAACTTTATTAATCCAGTACTTATAATGCATAGTTGCTGTTGTAATGTAACAAAATTAAATACTACTTTAATTCAAACCAAGCCAGTAAGACAAGAAGCATAAGTTTGGTTTAATAGAAATACATTTTTAGCAGATGTTATCCATAAAGTGATAACTGTTCGGAATAATCTGCCAGCATAGATAATAGAATTAAAAACTGCAAAATGAAGTTAAATGCTAGGCTGTATGAGGACTGGAAATCTGAGCTCATGGTCCCTCTTCAAACCTTTATTTGTCAAATGTTTTCTTCCTATGCTGTGAAATGCATGATAACTTTATAGCATCCAAAGAGCTCTGGAATACTAGCTATTTACCTATTGCAAGCCCAGGAAGATGGAAGTCAACAAGCTTTTGATCCTGAACAGAAGATAATAAAATAAGATAAGGTCTGTGATATGTCCTTGGATACAGTTCTGGTAAGTTCTCCTGAAAATAGCAGTTATAGGACACAGGAGCTTTGAACAGGGCTGTTTATTACAACTCTACGAGTACACGTTATTTATGTAAATGATGATCTCACTGTACCCACTGACAATATGACTTATTTACATAACTGTACTCAAATACATTGCAAAGCTCTGCACAAAAAATACTGAGACGTTTAAATGCATTCCTATCAACTAGATAACTTCAGAATAAGAGGAAAAGGTGAAAATAAATATGTAAGACAATTTTTGCTTGAATTATTCAAAGCATACGTTTCTTTAATGATGATAAAATTATATTAACACTTATACTTAGTGAAATAGTAACACATTTTATAACTAATGAAAAAAGAATTATAAAATATGCTTATACTAGTGATCAGTTGTAAAAGAAGAATCCATAATTTTATTTGAATCATATATAATCAGGCCCAGTTAAAATATGTAAGTTGGACGGTAACATTTAGCACGGGTAGTTAAATTACTGAACTAGCGATCCAGGGCACTTAAGTATGTTCCCAAGACAAGTGTTCAAATGCCATTACAGCAATTGGGCAATTTAATTTAGTTGATGAAGTAAATCAAGGAAAAATGTTTATGATGGTGATGATGACCAAGAGACACTAAATAGTTGTAAAAGCCCAAATGGTTCACTGATGTTATTTATAAAAAGTCTAATACACATCCTGGGTTTTGCCTGTATATGACCTCAGTTCAATGGCAACATGGTTGACTTTAAGCTGCCTTTTGAAATAGCCCAGCAAGTCATTCAGTTCAAGGGCAATTAATGCTGACCTTGGCTGTGACGGTCACATCCCATAAATGATTAAAAAATTATGTCTTAACACTTAAAGTCATTTAAAAGTGGAAGGTGAGTGCACATCAAGTACCTCATCAGTCACAAATGTTCTACCTAATTGCTGGGCCTCGCACCCAGTATTTCTGGAGCTGGCTTGAATATGCAAAGGTTATAATGCAATGTTTATTAAGCTTTTCTAATGTCTTATGGGTGAATTCACAGAAGACTATTTGCAAAATTAAACCCATCAGATTAAAGGGAAAGATGATAATATGAATGCTAAACTGGCTACGGGACAAAGAGCAGACAGTAATGTTCAGCAGTTTCAGGGAAGTGTACACATTTTAAAAGTTTCAAGAACATTGCTTTTTGTATTGTGTTAATGATTATGAATAGGATATGAAGGAAACAATTTGAAACTACACAGGTTGCTTCAAAATCAGAAATGCACCAAACAAAGAGTTAGGAAGAAATTTCAGAAGGACGTAGGCAGACTGGTGCATTGAGTAGATGCAATTTAACAACGTGAAATGTGAAGTGATGCATTTTGTTAGGAAGAATGGGAAAAGATGAAATAAACAAAAGGGTACAATTTTAACAGCTGCAGGTACCATGAGATGGAGTCATAGGAGCACCAGGTGCACATTCACAAGTCCTGGAAGGTGACAGCGTAAATTAATTAATAAAAGCAAATGGAATCCTGGGTTTATTAGTAGAGACTCAGAGGACAAAATCAAGGCAGTCCATTAAAACCTCCTAAGTCACTGGGCAGGCAATAATATGCTCAATTCCTAGCACTACACTTTGGGAAGGATGTCAAGATCCTTCAAATGGTGCCCAACAAAGAATACTGGGGAAGAATCTTCTCGTTTGTCTGGGGAGAATGGAGAAATTGTAGCCGTTTTTCTAAAAGCAGGAAAGTTTAGGAGATCTGATAGGCATGTTCAATGTCATAAATAGCTTTCATAGAAACAATAAAAGATATTTGTTTCCAGCTGCAGAAGAATTAGTAACCACATGACACAGATTTACACTCAATGCAAAAGAACCAGAGGCAACATATGATATGTTAGTGGTGTTTATGAGGCTGCTGGATAGACACATGAATATGCAGGGAATGGAGGGATATGGATCATGTACAGGCAGAAGAGATTTATTTTAATTCGGCATCATGTTCAGCATGGGTATTGTGGGCCAAAGGGCCAGGTCTTGTGCTGTAATGTTCTATGTTCTGCATTAACACTTGGAAACCATTCATTCTAAACAGCAGTTTGTTGTGATCAGAATCCAAGGGCTTAAAGGGTGATCAAAGCAGATTCAATAACATTTAAAAGAGATCTGGGTAAATAATTGAATACAAAAAAAAAAGGCTGTTGGGAAAAAGCAGAGAAGTAGAAGCACTGATACCTCTGCTTTAGAACTCCATCAAGCACACTGGGTTGAATGGTTGCCTTATGGGCTGAGCCATGATTCTATGTTGTTGCACAGAGCAACAAAAATCAGTTCACCTTCAGCAATAAGTTGAGTCAGCCAGGCTGCGGAACAAATGAATTTGATACCCCTGGATTGGAAACAGGTGTTGAAGGGAGTGAGAGCTCGTGCTCCTGATTGCTGTTCAGCCTGGAAGGCAGGGATGGACATAGATTGCGACATGCCTTGAAGGACAAATAGATTGCACATTCACAGAATCACCTTGTAAATGAAGAATGGTCGCCTCAGCAGAGTCCTGGAGCCTTTAGGAGAAAAAGAAAGAAGTTACAAACTATAAACAATGCTTATAAATGCATGGGAATCAACATTCACACATTTTTCCAAATAAAATAATTAATTTGATGAAGCTAGAATTGCAAACTGTCTCGAGAGATCTATTCAAACAGTACAAAGTGCATCTCTGCCTGATGCCTGTAAAGTCAAGGAACTTGATACCAACTGTTTGCACATCAGATCCGCTGATGGACTTGCCAATTTAAGGGTTGCAAGCTAACTGGCCATAGACCTTGTGCATAGCTAGCATTAAAAGTTGGATTATACTCATTATTTTTCTTCTATGCATGAGAAACATAAACATTGTTAATGGTAAATGACAAAAACTGCAAATGAAAATAAATCTGCTGAGAAACTCATGTAAAGATGTAATGTTATTCACATCATTAACATTAAATCAAATTCAATGAATTAAAAAGACATTTTTATTTCAGTTTCTACTCGTGGAGTACTTTGATTAACCCTTAATCTGCTAGCAAATTTTGAAAATGCAACTTTGAATTCACATACAGCTAGCTAAAAGAAAATGTGAAATTCATCTGATCCAGAAATATTTTTAGTGCACAATAAACTGTTTGATTTTGCAGGCAAACAACCGAGCACATCAAGATACCATAAATTCAACCCTTCCTAAATTTTTGGTCAAAATAAATAGCAATGATGACTTGCACTGCCTTGTCCTTAGGTGAAGTTTGGTTGAGGGATGAACATTTTCCGGAACATTGCATAACTTCATAAATAGTGTTTTGGAACCTCAACAGATACCAAAGATGCTGGACTGACCGTCACCTAATCTGTACCATTATCTTCATCAATCTAGTCCCAAAATATTAGTGTCAACAGAAACATTGCCACAAGAAGATCAGTCTTGAAGCTACCGACAACCCCACAAAAATGCATCTTCTCAAACAGCGCCTCAAAGACAAGATATTGACTCAGCCTACAGAGGCCAGAGCATGTCCATTGCATATGATCTGCCCTGAATTCAATCATAATTGGCACTTATGAAGACACTCTTGGATTCTCCATCAAGAACAACCAAGATTGGTTTGATGAGAATGACAAGAAGATGAAGGTGCTAATGAACTGCAAATATAAAGCATTAGTTGATTGAAAGTTTCATCAATCCTCAAGGGGAAAGAAGCATCTCTACAGGTACCTCAAGATAGATTCCAGCAGAAACCCCTGACCCAAACAACAGAAGGTGGACGGAGAGGGCACAGGAGGTTTAGCAGCTCAATGACAGCCATGATGTGGGTTCTTTAGCACTGTCAAGGCCACCTGCAACCCAAATACATAAGACTCCACACTACTAAGAATCAAGAATTGGGGCTAGAAAGGCAGTCAACATCTCCTTTGAGGATCTCCTCAACCATGACTCTGTCATCACATGAGCACCTTTGATTCCATCCCACAGTGACCTATTTGGTCTCGTGTTGAGGCTCCCAAGAAGGTCAAAGAGGATATCTCTCAACTCAAAAATAACAAAGCCTCAGGAGCAGATTGTTTCTCCTAAAACTATGAACCCAAATCCACAATTTAGTTGTCCAAATCTGAGAAGAGAAGAAGATACCAGGGGAGTGAACTTGTGACCATCTTCATCAAGGGAGTCAAAAAACTGTGGCAATTGTAGAGGGGTATCCCAGCTGTCTGCCTCAGGGAAACTCATCACCTGGATCTTCCTCAACTGTCTCCTCCCAGTAACCACGGACCTACTCTTCAAATTGGGGTGTGGATTTGTCCAAATAGAGGCAGTGTAGACAAAGAGTCAGTGAGTTATACAGCACAGAAACAGGTCCCCTGGCCCAATTCATCCATGCTGATTTGGTTGCCTACTTGAGCTAGTGCCATTTCCTCACATATGGCAATAAACTTGACTTTGACTTTTCCTCCCCATGTACCTGTCTAATGTCTTTTAAATGTTGTAATTCTGCCTGCCTCTACCACTTCCTCTGGCAGCTCGTTCCATATACCCAACACTCTTTGTATATAAAAAAATTGCCCCTCACATGCCTTTTAAATCTTTCCCTTCTCACTTTAAACCTAAGCCCTCTAGCTTTTGACTCCCCTACCCTGGGAAAAAGACTATGACTTTTGCTGTGTGTTTCGATGTACATGTGACTAATAAAGATATCTTATCTTATCTTATCTTATCTTACCTAATCTATGCTCCTCATGATTTAAGAAACTTCTATAAGGTCGCCCTCAGCTTCATACACTTCAGGGAAAAAAGTCCTAACCTATCCAATCTCTCCTTATAGCTCAAGCTCTCCAGTCCCAGTAACATCCTTGTGAATCTTTTCTGCATCCTTTTCAGCTTAATGACATCTTTCCATCGTACGGCAACCAGAACTGCACACAGTATCCCAAGAGTAATCTCACCAATGTTTTGGGCAGCTGTAACATGACATCCCAACTCTTGCACTCAATTTCCTGACTGATGAAGGCAATCGCTCCAAATACCTTCTTCACCACCCTGTCTACCTGTGCCTCTACTTTCAGGGAACTATGTACCTATACCCCTAGGTCTCTCTGTTCTACAACACATTCCAGGGCCCTACCATTTACTGTACAAATCCTGTCCTGGTTTAACTTACATAATCTTCACCATGTGACAATTCTAAGAAAAATGTAAGAAGCAGCACCAACCACTGTACTTGGCCTTTTTTTTGAAAACTCACTAAAGCCTTTGACTCCATTAGTCAGGAAGAAAGTTGGGACCACTCTCCTGTCTGCCCACAGAAATTTGTCACTATTTTACTTTTGTATCGTGATAGCAAGCAAGCTGTGAATCTAAACAACGTGTTGATGATAGAAACAAAATCCACAAAGACCAGTGCCAAACAAGGCTGCATCATTGCCCCAATACTATTCCCAATCTTTCTCACTGCAAGTTTGTACCTTATCTGCATTAAACATCCATAGCGGAAGCAAATCATCTTCGATCCAGATTGAATAACTGAAGAAAAACAGACTAACCTTCCAAACAGGAAGAGAAGGCTTCAATTCTGCAAATGCTAGTCTTGGCTCAGTTGTGGGACATTCAGCTCTGTCTAACAGTTTTAAATTCATGCCTTATTCCAGAGATTTGAACAGATAATTTCTTAAAGACTTCCAGTGCAGTACTGAGGGAGTGCCGCACAGTTCATAGTGCCATAATTCTGAAGAGACATTGAACTAAAGGGCTTCCATAAGTACAATACATCTCATTGCACTAATCGGGAATTTTTCCTTTGCTATTTCTAGTATCTATCCCACCGTCAAACTACTGGATATATTGGCTATTTGTGGGATCTTACAGCCAGATTACAGCAGCAACTATACTTCAAAAACAAAAGAAAACAAACTATTGGAGGAACTCAGCAGGTTGAGCAGTATCTGTTGGGGGAAATTGCCAACATTTTGGGTTGAGACCCTGCATCAGGACTGTGAGTGAAGAGGGTAGTCAGTATAAAGAAGAGAGGGGGAAGGTGGATTGAGACAGGGCGGACCGAGGAGGAGTGAGGGATGATGAGCAGAATGAGCCATGTAGGGGAGGGAGACAGAATTTGGAGACAGAGAGAAGTGTGGAAGCAGACAAGGAAATAAAACTGCACTGCTTTGAGGTGAAGTGCTTTAGAAAATTGCTGAAGCGTTTCTTCCTTTAGTTAAATCTTTTAAATCAATGAAGACTTTGTGTCATATACTTGAAAGAAAGAGGCAGGTCCTAAAATTCTCTGAACTTTCTAAAACAATGAGTTTTTCTGATCTCTTGTCTTAGAATAAACAAGATTAATTGATAGTGATTGATTGCTATAATTAGTCAACAACTACATTTTTATTTAGCACATGACTACCAGGATGGTCAAAATATATTAGTGGACCTTTATCTTTAATTGTCTAGAAATTGCTACATCAGTTTTAGCGACAAGAGCACTGAAAACTGAGTCACACTCAATATGGGTAGAAACAGCTTTAGAATGAAATGTCAAACATTGCATAACTAAAGTACTCAAAGTCCATTTGAAATTTCTAAGCAAACACATTTTACGGGAACTCCCTACTGTAAAACTCCACTTGGAGGCAAATACATTTCCACTCTTCAATTTCTGTCAAAGTTACAGAGGTCTTTCAAAAGAAAGCTGAAGAAATTCCTAACCTTGGTCTTCCCTTCCTCCTTTCATTTTTCATTCCTTATTATTTATTATTCTACCATTTCTTCCTTTTCTTCCATCTAATCATTGTTTCTAAATTTCCTAGCATCTACTTTTTTATAATATTCCAGTGGATCTTCTAGCCGATTGTGTGTGTTTGACTGCTTGTGTGTAAGTGTGTGCATGCTAAGCATATAACAAACACTGGAGAATAACAATAATCTCAAATCAGTGTTCTCTGAATCTGGAAGCCATAAGCAAATTCCATATTTTAGATTGTACTTTGGTCAATTTTTATTTATGATTTTAAGTATATGAATATCTTGTATCATGCCTTTATACCTTTGCTCACTTTCTCATTGCAGTAAATAAACATGCAACATCATAACAATTTTTCTGGACCACCTTAATTCACCCTCTTTGCTTTCTTTTCTCTAAAATATAAACGTTTTCAAAGTCCAGAGATGGAGACTACAATTTGATTTTTCACTAAGATGTCCTCTTTTAAATAGGAGAGGAGGAATGAATTATGGACCTGTAATTTTCCAAATCAATGCATGACTTATAATTTCCAGTAATATTACCCTCATTAAGTTCCAACTCAGTGCATTTATTCTCCAGTACTTTTTCAGTATCTTCTATTTTTATTTCAGAAGTCTAATATGTGCTTTTTTTGAGCTTTTGGATTATTGTTTAATTCATTGCCACTTTTGTCCCAGGAATTCCCACATTGGAAAAGTTCTGTTTCTCTCTCCAATGGGGATTTCCATTTGTTTCTTTTATTCACACTCACTAGTTTCTGCTTCCCTTATTATTTTTGATAAGGTGTTGACCAGAACTCACTTCCAGAATCACAGTGATCTCCTCAAAACATGTCTCCAGCTCTAACTTATTCCATATGGATTCCAACTGAAATTCCACCATTCACAGATCTATCCTCCAAAATAAATAACCCAGAGCTTCAAATCTGTCTGAATAGCTATGGCTAAGTTTGAAATGATCACCCTTTCTTGTACAACATTGTTTTTTAATGTGTGGGTGCAGAAAATATATTTCTTTGTATTCATTTTTGGGATCTGATTGTTGCCGACAAGAGCAACACTTATTGCCCATCACCAGGTTGAGGTAAAATTCTGAATGCAACATGTAAAAACCTTTTATATCAAGGAGCATTTTTTCTCTCTGGTCGCAGTGGTAGGAAGTCTACTTATTTTTTCAATAGAAAATATTGTTAGCACCTAATCTGTCAAAGGACTAATCTGTCAAAGGACTAATCTGTCAAAGGACTAAGAGAGACTAAGGGAGCTAGGGCTTTACTCTTTGGAGAGAAGGAGGATGAGAGGAGACATGATAGAGGTATACAAAATATTAAGAGGAATAGATAGAGTGGACAGCCAGCGCCTCTTTCCCAGGGCACCAATGCTCAATACAAGAGGGCATGGCTTTAAAGTAATGGGTGGGAAGTTTAAGGGAGATATCAGAGGAAGGTTTTTTACCCAGAGAGCGGTTGGGGCACGAAGTGCGCCGTCTGGGTCGGTGGTGGAGGCAGGTACATTGGTCAAATTCAAGAGATTACTAGTTAAGCATATGGAGGAATTTAGAATAGAGGGATATGTGGGAAGAAGGGGTTAGATAGTATTAGGTGAGGTTTAAAGGTCAGCACAACATTGTGGGTCAAAGGGCCTGTACTGTGTTGTACTGTTCTATGTTCTATGTTGACTTCATGCAGTGATTCTCCATCCATATGAAATAAACATATTTTATATTTTGGGGAACCTCAGTTTCAGAGCATTTTTGTAATCAAAATGTCGTGGAATTTTCTATACTAGAACAACCCATGCATGTGACATCACTTCAAATAATAAAGAACCCTTGAAGGTTCTTTAACACATTTCTGGAGATCCTTGGAAACTTTAACTTGTTGATTTCTATATGACACAATTACCCAAAGGCATTAAGGAAGCCACATGCTATAAATATAGAGAAACTTACCCAAAACTTCAAGCAAATATGAGTGTTTCAATGGAATGAATTTCGGAGGTAGAGTATAAGCTGTCGTTATTATATTTTGCGTTTATCACAACTAACCAGAGATGAATTTCCAAAAACTCTGAAGAGCCAATAACCAGAAAGCACAGATTTAAAGTAATTGAAATAGGAACCAGAAATGTCTTGAGGAAGAGATTTTTTATTCAATGAATGTTTAGGATTTACAATGTCCTGAAGGAGAAAATATATTCCTTTGAAGTGCAGCAGGAGATGGGATTTAAAATTTAGTATCTTCCTTAGCTACAGGTGTGGTATTAGAAGACTGGAGGGTGGCTAGTATTGTGCCTTTATTGAAGAAGGGCTGCAAGGACAAGCCAGGGAACTATGGGCCAGAGAGCTTAACATCAATGGTGAGAAAATTACTGGAGGGGATTCTGAGAGACAGGATCTATCTGCATTTGGAAAGATAAGGACTGTTTAGGAAAAGCCAGCATGGCTTTGTGCGTGGGAAATCATGTCTCATGAATTTGAATTTTTTGAAGAGGTGACCAAGAAGATTGAAAAGTGCAGGGCTTTTGTCTACATGTACTTTAGCAAAGCTGTTGACAAGGTCCAACATGGTGGACTGGTCAGGAAGGTGAGATCACATGGGAACCAGGGTGAGCTAGTTAATTGGATACAAAATTGGCTTGGTGGAAGGAGTCAAGGGTTGGTACTGGAGGAGTATTTCTTCATATTGAAGACCTGTGACCAGTGGTGTGTTACAGGGATAGGTGTTGGGTGCCCTGTTGTTTGTCATTTATGTTAATGATTTGGATGAGAATGTAGGTGATATGATTAGAAAGTTTGTGGATGACACCAATATTGGTGGCGTGGTGGACAGTGAAGAAGAACGTCTAAGTTTACAACTGGTTCTAGATTGACTGGGAAAGTAGCCAAAGGAATGGCAGATGGAACTTAACTCAGACCATTGAAAAGTGATGCATTTCAGGATGTTAAACCAGGGCAGGAATTGCACAGTAAATGGCAGGTACCGGGGAAGTGTCATAGAACAAAGAGAGCTGGGGGTACAAGTAGATAGTTCCCAGTAAGTGGTCACACAAGTTGACAAGGCGGTGAAGAAGCCATATGACACACGTGCCTTCATTGGATGGGGCATTGAGTACAAGAGTTGGGATGACATTTTACAGCTGTACAAGACGCTGGTGAGACTGCACCTGAAATATTGTGCGTAGTTCTGGTCACCATACTATAGGAATGATGTGATTAAACTAGAGAGGGTGCAGAAAAATTCACAAGGATCTTGTTGGGACAGGAGAGCTTGAGTTATAAGGAGAGACTGGATAGGCTGGGACAGCTTTCCCTGGAGCTAAGGAGGTTGAGGGGTGACCTTATAGAGGTTTGTAAAATCATGAGCAACACAGATAAGGTGGATGGACACTGTCTTTTTATCCCAGGGTAGAGGAGTCTAAAACTAGAGGCCATAGGTTTAAGGGAAGAAGGGAAAGATTTGAAGGGAACCTGTGGGGCAAGCTTTTCACATAGAAGATGGTGGGTATATGGAACAGGCTGCCAGGAGGAGTGGTAGAGCCTGGTACAATTGCAATGCTTAAAAGATATTTGGAACAGATGCATGGGTTGGAATGGTTTAGTGGGATATGGACCCATTACAAACAAGTACAAGGAAGGCACCTTGGTCAGCATGGACATTGGGCTGAAGGGCCTGTTTCCCTGCTGTATGGCTCCATAACTAAGTGGAACACACCTGAATACAGCCAATGCCTACTCAATACTGTCAATGGTCTTCTCCTGCCCTTTACTATTCTATGGTTCCATAAAAATACAGAACCAGCAGGAGTCACAGAATCTAGAATTTCCTGGTATTGATCGTAATTAACATCAATGAAATGACTTTTTGGTTCTCTAATAGGACTGGTTTGATGAGAACAATGAGGAAATCCAGGAGTCAATAAACCAAAAACACAAGTGTCCTTGGAAACACCACCATGCATCAAGGAAAAAGAAACAGCATTACAGCCACCTGAAGGCTGATGTCCAACAGAAAGCCTATGACCAATAGAACAAATGATGAATCAAAATAGAATAGGAGATTCAACAACTCATTGATAACTATAACATGTCCAGATTCTTCAATGCTGTCAAGAACATCTACAAGCACCCAAGACATACTGAGAGCCAAGAATGGTGGGGAACCTATCAAGGATAGAGAAGGGGCATTTGAAAAATAGACGCCTTTGACGTGATCACCCTGGACTCCTATAGCAACCTATTCTTATTCAACCTCACCACCAGCCCTACCTAACAAGAAATCAAAAAGGCCATCTGTCAACTGAGAAATAACACGCTCTCAGAAGCAGATCGTATATCTGCTGAATTCCTAAAACCTTGCAGAGAGGAACTTCCATCACATTTTCACAGCCTCCTCTCCCACATTTGGGAAAAGGCGGACCAACCAGTGGAACTCAGAGATGCCATAATTGTGATTACCTTCAGCAAAGGAGAAACACCTTGTTGTTGTAACCATGGAAGGCTCTCCCTGCAACCTGCCACAGGGAAGGTCATTGTCAGGGTCTTCCTTGACTACCTATCCCAGTGGCCAAAGACCTGCTCCACAAATTGTGGTATGGATTCCATCCATCTAGAAGCACAATGGACATGACCTTCACTGTAGTTTCTTGTTTTCTCTCTCCCTCCAACCTACAGGAATCATTTCAAGATCAATAGAATTTTGGAAGTGATGACCAAAACATCTGCTATCTCTACTGTTATCTATTTCAAAATTCTGGGATGTAGTACATCAGCTCCTTGGGACTTATTCATGCTCATTAACTTCTGATAGTGATCTTAGTTCTAATGAAAGGTTCTGAGACAATTTAGAAAACAGGAACATTTTGTTGCAGAGAAGGCAAAGGATCAGGAAGAACAGAGGGAAGGTGGTATGATAATTTCGAAACCAAGGAAAAACAGATGGCACTGATTGGTGTTGAGTGAGAGATGGTGAAGAAGGGTTGTTAATGACAACTAATCTGGCTGGACGGAGTGTAAACAGAATGACAACTGAAGAGAGAGAAACAAACAAATAAAATTAGGAAAAACATGCAGGAACAGAGAGGTACAAAACGCAGGAGTTGCTGAAGTTCTGAAGTAAACGAGAATGCTTTGAAAGCTCTGCAGGTCAGACAGCATCTATGAAGAGAGAGAAATGAACATTGGAATTGGCCTGGGTTAGAAAAGGAAAAAAATGCAGATGATGTAAATCTGAAATAAAACCAGAAAGTGCCGAGAAGGCTCAGCATCTGCTAAGAGAAAATCGTTACCTGATATAGTGTTTCCTTTCTATAGGAATGAGAAAAAAATCTCATTACTCAAGGGGCTTAAATTTGAGAATCTGGAGTAATTGAAGAAAAGTGAATGAATCTTATCAATGATTGGAGTTTCATTTCTTAAGTTTTGTCTCTTCCCAGAATTAAAAGAAGAGTTCAAGGGGAAGGAGGATGACTGATGTAAGATAAAAGGAAAGGGCTATAAGAGCATTGCTACCACCTTTCATGTCTATGACATATGGTGCAGGACATTTCGACTGACACTCTCCTTACCTCACATCCCACTCCACCACAGCTGCACAGGCTCATCACCTTCTGCTTTCATAGTTCAGTCTAGATAATTCTGTATAGCCTCACTCCTTATTGACAAAGAGATGGGCTGCCTTAGGGCAAACTAATGTTGCAAGGGAATCTAAAACAGGGTTTAGGTTACTTTTTGTACATCTAAGTCACCTACTCCTGCTTTAGGTGAACACAAGTGACATCTTTGTCCTTGCACAGTTGGTAGATTACACAATCACATCAGAAGTGTGACCAAGCCTACTGTTTTGGAGGGATTATGAAGCTGTGTAAATCTTACTTCTCAGCCACTAGGTCTTTTGTATCACCCACCTGCATGTGTTTAACATGTTAAATATATTATCCTTGTTGAACACAATACATGGTCTATCTAGGTTCAGATTTCTATAATAATCTTGCCATAAAATTACTCAGAGTAATTAAGTAAAAGAACTAGAAGTAGTTAAAATTTAGAGGAGGGATTCTGACAGCCCAATAGAATACAGGAATAAGACTGTTAAAGAGATCCATTCACTACAGTTTGGTTTTCAGTTTTAACCTAAACTGAGTGGAATTCGGTAATGTGGATGGGAATTCAAGTCACTTTAGTGCCAAAGTAAACCAAGTTTCTACTGTGCAACACTGCCATTTAGAAATTGAGGACCCCACAAATTGGGGTACTGCTGATTCAATCCTCGTCCTCTCCTGGTCTTTGCTAATCCCTCCCATTTTCCATCATACCTAGATGATATACCTTGGTTCTGGATGGGCAGCCTCTGTGTAATGTTTTAGAACAGGAAATTCCCCCAATCTATTTGTGAGGCCTGGTTGTCAAAATAGACTCAGCCTCCTGTGATCCAGATGATCTTTCCATGTGCCCCATTTGTTGTCCATGTTATTTAAACCCCCCCCCCCCCTTAAAATGCTGGCCCTCCTAGTTAAATTGCCAGATGGAATTTTGTGGGGAAAGTTTGACTTAGTCCAAAACAAGCAGTGAAAGTTGTCGTTGTTTAAAACAACTCTGTTGGAAGGTTAAATATCAGTGAGCCACATGCATACAACAGAGAAAGAAAAGGGTTCTTTAAATAGATGGGAAAGGTAAATGAAGAATTGACGCTGAATCTAAAAGCAGGAATGTGTTTACAGAAATGTGTTAAATTCGAATCAATTATCCATGTAATTTTTCATGGAATTCAAAACTTACAGTCCCAGGCAAGAAACCTATGAAACTAAAAGGTCTGAGTGACAGAGAGAGCCATAAACTCAATCCTATATTCAAATATGGGAAGCTAGCTGTGTAATTGCCAGGCTAGAAAGATACTCCAATCCCGCTCTGCAATAACTAGTTTAGAAAGATTTATTATTTTTAAAGCAATGCAAATTGCAAGGAATGTGCACTTTGAAAACTTAATCACAATGAATTTTATAGGTTTCATGACTAATCATGTTAACACAATAGTTGTTAATTTTATTTTTAAATAGTAAGTGATAAAGATATTAAAAAGCTCTCACTCAATCTCTCTGCAATTTCAGAGATTGATTCTGCACTGCATTGTGTTACATTCAGCTTTGCCTTGTTCTCTGCAGGATCATTTCACAATTTCCTTCAAATTACTCTTGGCATGCTATTACTTCAAGCTAATAGTGCCTCATCTGAGTGCCCCCAATTGGATGCCTGCTTTAGCATTTACCTGCTGCATCCACAGTCACATAGGAATTTAATAATTTGGTAAAAGCCTACTGATAACATGATTCACCCTATTATATTTATAGGCAATCAATAACCAGTTCTTTGTTCAAACCTCTCTTTCACAGTCCCATCAAAGTCTTTTGCCAAATGGTTACTTCAATAGATTGAAAATGATGCACATTCTGCCTCAGTAGCAAAATTATTCAAATTCATTCTGCTCTTAATTGAATGGAACATGCAACCTTGACTATGAAAGTTGAACATAATTTCATTGCACAGGTCTCATTCAAAAACATTGCAAAAGTTCTTAGCAATTGTTTCTCCCCAGGCGTAGAAAACTCCAGTTTGCTTTGATGGTCTACCTGCAGACACTAAATGTCAATCAAAACACAGAGGGGTGATTCTTGAACACTAGGTGGTTAACAGCTGGTTTAAGTAGAAAGTAGTAAAGGGAATGGCAGTGAACACTCACCTCACAAGATATATAGGAGGGTGTGTAACTCATTTGGGAGGATTCATTCTTTTTGGACAAAAAATAACCAAGAATTCTCATTACTACCAAAGCAGTAATCGAAGAGTCATGCATTATTGATCAAAGTCTGTGCTTGTCTTCTAAGTTGCCAAGTTTCCTTTCTAAACCTGTCAAGAGGTAACAGAGGTACAAACACTCCTTTATTGTAGTTCTCAATTCCATCACCTTGAATAAATGAATGCAGCTCCAAGAAGAGTAGAAAGTTCTCACTGTATCATGCACAACATTCTTCCTTCAAATAATACTGCTGGAGAGGGATTAACTGGTTCTGTTCATTTATGGAATGTTTCTGTCTCAGAATGTTTGTCCACAGAATAATTACTGATATTACTTCAAATGTACTTTGCTGAAAGCTGTATTTCAAAATATTGTATCTTTCCATTAAAGCAATGTATAAATTTGTGTATTAGCTCTGGGCCTCTGTAAGGACCCACATTCATCAGGTTGATCATTTAACCCAGTGTTAGACACAAGAGATTCTGTGGATGCTGGAATCTGGAGCAACACACAAAATGCTGGAGGAACTCAGCAGGTCAGGGAACATCTATGGAGGGAAATAAACAATCGACATCTCGGATTGAGGCCTTTCAGAACTGATGAAGGGTCTCGACCTGAAATGTCGATTGTTTATTTCCCTCCATAGATGCTGCCTGACCGGCTGAGTTCCTCCAGCATTTTGTGTGTGTTAACCCAGTGTTAGACTTATTTATTCTGATAAATTCCAAGAGCAATTTTCTTTTTCTCTTTGGGGTCTGTCTGTCCTGGAGCGTGCTATGCTGCTGGTATTGCAAACATTTCAATCAGGAACAAATTGTGCAGTAACTGTATGAAAGATAGCAGCCATCTGGCCTTAGTGATATGAGCAAAAGGATGTTTAATTTTACTGAGGCAATAATTATTGTGAGGTAACAAATGGGTGGCAATAAATCACAGAATAATTCATTTAAATGAATCAGATGAGGTCTGAAACTGTGTTAGCCTGATTTGCCATGAACATAAATTTTAGTGAATCCCCAAACTGGAACTATAGGTATAAATACTATAATCCCAAACAAACTCATCACCAAACTCCGAGACCTGGGACTCAACACTTCCCTCTGCAACTGGATCCTTGACTTTCTGACCAACAGACCACAATCAGTGAGGATAGGCAGCAACACCTCCAGCACGATTATTCTCAACACTGGTGCCCCACAAGGCTGCGTCCTCAGCACCTTCTCTACTCCTATATACTCATGATTGCGTGGCCAGATCTTGCTACAAGTTTGCAGATGATAACACTGTACTGGGCTGGATCTCAAATAATGAGCTGGAGTTCAGGAACGAGATAGAGATGGTGTCATAACAACAGCCTTTCTCTCAATGTCAGCAAAACAAAAGAGCTGGTATTTAACTTCAGGAAAAGGGACAGTGTACAGGCACCTGTCTACATCAATGGTGCTGAGGTCCAGAGCTTCGAGTTCCCAAGAGTGAACATCACCAATAGACTGTCCTGGTCCAACCATGTAGACGCCACAGCCAAGAAAGCTCACCAGCACCTCTACTTCCTCAGGAGGCTAAAGAAATATGACATGTCCCCTTTGACACTCACCAGCTTTTGTCGATGCACCATAGAAAGCATCCTATCTGGATGTATCATGGCTTTGTATGGCAACTGCTCTGCTCAGGATCATAAGAAACTGCAGAGTTGTGGACACAGCCCAGCACATCACAGAAATCAGCCTCCCCTCCATTTATACCTCTCGCTGCCTTGGTGAAGCAGCCAGCATAATCAAAGACCCCACCCAACCGTGTCATTCTCTCTTTTCCCCTCTCCCATCAGGCAGAAGATACAGAAGCCAGAGAGCACATATCACCAGGCTCAAGGAAGGGCTTCTATCCTACGGTGACAAGACTATTGAATGGTTCCTTTATACGATGAGATGGACTCTTGACATCACAAACTACCTTTGTTATGAACTCTGTATTCTGTTATTGTTTTTACCCTGTACTACCTCAATTCATTGTGTAATGAATTGATCTGTACAAATGGTATGCAAGACAAGTTTTTCACTGTACCTCAGTACAAGTGACAATAATAAAACAATACCAATACCAGACTCACTGCTGTTCAAATTTCTATGATCAGAATGGATGTTCCATGACATTACTTGTGACATGTCTTGAGATACATTGCTTCTTTTCTGAATGTGATCAATCCCTTAGCATTTTAAAGTGCAGAATACATAACAAATTGCTACTAGGTCGAATCTAGGCACTGAAGAATAGCAAAATTATGGGTCATGTGCTGAAGTTTTACAACTCGGGAATTATTCCACAACTTAGTATGATTTGGAGTAAGAAAGTTGCAGTTTGATAGGCATTGTATGACTTCGAGCTTTACAGCACTGCAGATTTTCAGACCTGTAACAGTAAACAGGAGGGTTTCTGGAAGCTTAGGTGTACTGGAAATGGACTTTGAGTGTGGAATTTCTGGACAATTTTCTGGAATTCATTACCATCACTTTGCTGGTGCCCAGGAAACCAACTTACCTGAACAGAACATCTGTCATCTATTCACTGCACTCCAGACTGATTTATGTGGTTTATGTCCTTGGGAAACAACCTGAGATATAATAAATATTTAATGTAATGGTGACTTTTGCATTTGAGAGAACTGCAAGTCAGCAGCTAGCAGCTAGCATAATTCGAATTTTGCTTAAGGTGGGAAGGCCAGCTTTCCTACATGTTTCCTACACACTAGTTTCCTTCTTTATACACAGTACATCCAGAATGAGGATGTTTTGTTTCCACTGCAGTTATGAGGTGCCTGATGAGGGCAATGGGGAACCCTCAGATGCAGGTGGGAGCAAAGGTGCTTGAAGAGGTGGGTGGGCGAGTTGTTGGGAGATGGTGCACTCCATTCACCATTTCTGATGGGCTTTCATATACTTCTATGAAATGGATTCATGATTCTGAGTGCCATCCTGATTGCTCATTCCATATTTTGAACGATCAAGGGTCAGTGAATCCTGTAAGCCAGTAAGAATGTGACACTTTCTCAAAAACACTTTGTGAGCATTAATGAATTGTTTGCCTGTCCACTTTGTAATCATGTCAGCTTGGAAATGAGTGTCCAGTTTGAGCTTCTGTTACAGGATATGCAAACAATGTGGTCTGTCCATCAGATTTGAGCAGGGGTGCAGTGGTGGTATGCAAGAGAGTGTTGACATCGGTTCACTTATCCTGTCAGTACGTCAAGGCCACGGCCAAGAAAGCTCGCCAGCACCTCTACTTCCTCAGGAGGCTAAAGAAATTTGGCATGTTCCCTTTGACTCTCACCAACTTTTATCGATGCACCATAGAAAGCATCCTATCTGGATGCATCACGGCTTGGTATGGCAGCTGCTCTGCCCAGGAACGCAAGAAACTGCAGAGAGTTGCGGACACAGCCCAGCATATCACAGAAATCAGCCTCCCCTCCATGGACTCTGTCTATACCTCTTGCTGCCTTGGTGAAGCACCCAGCATAATCAAAGGCCCTACCCACCTGGGTTATTCTCTCTTCTCTCTCTCCCATCGGGTAGAAGATACAGAAGCCTGAGGGCACATACTACCAGGCTCAAGGACAGTTTCTATCCCACTGTGATAAGACTATTGAACAGTTCCCATATGCGATGAGATTGACTCTTGACCTCACAATCTACCTTGTTGTGACCTTGCACTTTATTGTCTACCTGCAATGCACTTCCCTGTAGCTGTGACACTTCACTCCGTACTCTGTTATTGTTTTTTTTTACCTGTACTACCTCAATACACTCTGTACTAACTCAGTGTATCTGCACTGTGTAATGAATTGATCTGTATGAACAGTATGCAAGTCAAGTTTTTCACTGTACAAGTGACAATAATAAACCAATACCAATACCAGTGGATTTGGAGGATTTTGCAGAAGTAACATTGGTGCAGTTTTTCCAGTGATTTGTGGATGCAGAGGTATCTGGTTGTTCAGTATAGCCTGTCTACTTTCATCAAAAGGTGGTCCCTGAAATGGTCCACAATTACTAGAGTCCAGAAAACAAAATTAGTAGAATAGTTCCTGGGAAGAAGGACTGCAATTAAAAAAATAGACTAGCAAGGCTGGAAGGGAAGGCTGAGGGATATCTGATGGAAGTGCATACAATGATCAGGTCTGGAAAGAGTGCAAATTGTTTTCCATTGGTGGAGGAGTTGACAAGTTCAGGTTATTAGTGAACCAGATGGATCTTTACAACAATCATGGTCACCATTAGACTTTCTAATTACAGGAATCCAAGCACATTCTTCCAGAGGACTGTGTCTTTTCTAGCTTTGGCATTGAAGTCACCGAAGCAGCTCAATATAAAATAAAGGGGAGGAAATAAAACCTTTTTTTATTTAGCATGTGGTTGGAATCTGGAATGTACTGCCTGCATTCAAAAGAAAATGGATAAATATACAGTAAGCAACAAATTGCAAGGCTACAGAGAAGGGCAGAGATTTGGACCAAACACTCTAACATGTCCATTAACTCCTTCCTGATTCTCTTAACATCAAGTTACAGTTGGGGTAATTTACAGGCCTTGGAAAATGTAGATCACTTTCCATATCTTGGGATCCACCTCTCAGTGAAGTCAAACATTGATGACAAATCTCATCACTGCTTCCAGTGCACCAGCTCAGCACATGGCCAACTGAGGAAAAAATTGTTCAGAGATCAAAACCTTAGGACAGACACCAAGCTGATGGTCTACTGTGTGCTTTTGAGACATGGACAACCTATAGTGGACATCTCAAAGCATTGGCAAAGTACCACCAATGTTGTCTCAGCAAAATCCTCCCAGTTCATTGTCAGGATAGACAGACTAATTTCAGCATCCCCTTCCAGGCCAACATTGACAACACAATGGTTCTAATTGCACTCTATCAGCACCAATGGACTTGTCCGATGCCTGACGCGAAATTCCCCAAAAATGCGTCCTCTCCTGAGCTTTGTAGAGAAAGAGGTCTTAGACAATAGAGAACACTTCTCAATGTCCTTGAAAAAGTGTTATATGCTCACTAACTTGTGATTCCCTAGTCCATCGGTGCTGAAAATGAAGTAGGTTTATCCAAGAAGGCAATGAGCATCTCGTCTGTTATTGGAGCACTCTGAAGCCATGCACAAACAGTGCAAGATGTATGCAACATTCCCAAGTACCCATCCACCAATCCCATCTAGTACCACCTGTCCTACCTGTGGTGTGGTCAGTGGATCTTGCATAAGACTCCATAGCTGCCTCAGAACACACAGAACTTCACAGAGTAAGACATCCTCAACAAAAGAAACTGCCTGAGAGAAGAAGATCTCCACACCCCTCTACCCCTTCACTCTAACAACACATTGTTGGTGCTGTGTCCCCTCTCATTTAATTTCCAGGAAGCCCTTTCTTAAGTTCAAATGCCTTTGAATTATCAAGTAAACTTGACACTCTTTAAATTTCATAGTGTTAGCAAATTGGCTTTGATTGCAATGCTAATGAAGTACTAATGTATCAGACACCTTATACTACTCTCCTGACACCAGATGTTTTTAACTTCAATCAACTTAGTGCCATAGTACACAAAGCATTCTGCCCCTGCTACACAGAAGTGAATTTTATTGGTCTACCTTAATGATGGAGTTATCCTTGGAAGCAGGAAGGGGATAGCTTGGAATGAAAATACAGCAATGAAGGATGTATCTTTTTATCATTAATTCATTCATAAGACATGACCAATACTGAAAATGAATCAGAATCAGGTTTACTATCACTGACATATGTCGTGAAATTTGTTGTTTCTCAGCAGCAGTACAATGCAAGACATAAAGACATAAAAATTACAATAAACCACAAAAATAAATAAATAAATAATGCAAAAGAGGAATAACGAGGTAATATTCATAGGTTCATGGACCGGTCAGAAATCTGATGGCGGAGGGGAAGAGGCTGTTCCTGAAACATTGAGTGTGGGTCTTCATGCTTCCATACCTCCTCCCCAACAGTGGTAATGTGAAGAGGCCATGTCCCGGATAGTGAGGGTCCTTAATGATGGATGCTGCCTTCTTGAGGCACAGCCTCTTGAAGATGTCCTCGATGGTGGGCAGGGTTGTGCCCGTGACGGAGCTGGCTGAGTCCACAACCCTCTGCAGCCTCTTACGATCCTGTGCATTGGAGCCTCCATACCAGGCTGTGATGCAACTGGTCAGAATGCCCTCCACCGTACATCTGTAGAAATTTGCAAGAGTCTTTGGTGACATACCAAATCTCCTCAAACTTCTAATGAATTAGAGCCACTGGCATGCCTTCTTCGTGATTGCATCAATGTGTTGGTCCCAAGATAGATCCTCTGAGATGTTGACACCCAGGAACTTGAAGCTACTCACTCTTTCCACTGCTGACCTCTCAATGACTGGTGTGTGTTCTCCTTTGTTGTCCATCTCTAATTGTGCCTCAGTTAAGGAGGTGATTAAGATTCATTGATGGATCTAGAATCACACATAGGCCAGATTGGGTGAGAACAGCACATTTCCTTCCCTGGCAGATATCAGTGAATAAGATGGGATTTTTATGACAATGCAGCAGTTTCAAAGTTACTGTCACTGACACCAAGTATTTTTTGATTAATTTCCAGGTTCAATTAATTGCTTGAATTAAAATTCTGCAGCTGTCATGATGGGATTTAAACAAATCAATAGCCAATAGTCCAGTAACATAACTACTAATCTACTGTACGTTCTATTTACTTTTTTTTAATGTGTTGTGAGTAGAAAATAAATGGCAATTGATGTCTGAAAGGGAGCCTTTTTTTCCCTCTTTATCATTGAATGATAGAACAGTGCAGAACAAACTTCAAGCTCCTGCCTAATGTGTGTGTCTTGGCTCACAGGATGAATTATCCATATCCCATTCTCTCACACTTGCCACAATGCCCTTTTAAACTTTTGAACCAAGTATTTATCAAGCTGGCCATGAAGGTACCTCAAGGGTTATCTAAACACTGAAAACATATTGTCTGTTGATAATGGTGAACAGTTGCACAAGCAACCAGAAGGAGAGAAGGTGAAATATTGGCTGGCTTTACAACTTGTGACTCCTATGAGGAGGTTACTCATTAAACTTTAAGGATCAAAACAATAGAGGCGTGTGTTGTGGCTGTGAACTAAGCCACACGGAGACTGTAGCTGAGAGATATAGAAGTTTTTTTTTCAACACAGCAGATCTTCTGGAGAATCTATTTCTCTTCTCCCAACACACAACAGTAACATATTTTATAATTTTTTAAACATAAAGACTACAATATATGATTACCTACAGTTTCAATGACTATAATTACCTACTTACCTTTAATATCTTGAATGTAGATCCGTAACTTTTGCAGAATAACATATATCTGCATTGGGAACACATTCTCTTTGAATAGTCAAATACAAGTAGCTGGTCCGAGAGCTTTGGAGCACAAACTCCAGACACCCAAAATATACCTCTTTGGTTACAGTGTTGAGGGATGGCTTCCTCAATATGCAAACAGCCAGAATATGTGACAAAACAGACCTGTCCTGAGAAACAAAGGACTGAAGATGATGGAATCTAGATGAAAAACACTATGATGCTGGAGGAACTCAGCAGGCCAGGCAGCATCTGTGGAGAAAAGCAGGCGGTCAACGTTTCAGGTCAGGACACTTCTTCAGGACTGAAGATAGGAAAAGGGAAGCACAATGTATAGGAGGGAAAAGCAGAGCAGTGATAGGTGGACAAAAGAGGGGAGGCTGGGTGGGCACAATGAGGTGATAGGTAGATGCAGGTAAGAGATAGTGATAGGCAGGTGCGGGGGAGGAGGGGAGAGCAGACCCACCAGGGGATGGGTCAAAGGTAAGAAGAGAGAGGAAAAAAAGGGCTAGGAAAGGGAAGAAGAGAAGCATGTTGGTGGGGGGGGGGGGGGGGGGTTTGTGGAGAAGGGAGGTGGGGATTACCTAAAGTGGGAGATTTCAATATTCATGTCATTAGACCTGTCCTGAACTGTGCATTACGTAACAGGGAAATGTCTTTAACAATGTGCTAATACAGGAGATGGCCACTTAATAGTTTCCCTAATCTCATCATGAAGGTTTCAATGAGCATCAATTAGCATGAAGATTCATCTATTGTCTTCCCCAGCATAGTTACAATGAACAGAATCAGAATGTCCTGCCCTCAACATTGGTTTTAATGGCCTTAAAGTGTCAGTGGAAGTTAACAGGCATTTCCTGAAGGAAGTCAGGCTATGGAGAGAAGTGGACAGTTGGGTCGAGTTTACCTCAACTGTCCACTCCCTCCATAGACAATGCCAGACCTGTTGAGTTCCTCTAGCATCTTGTGTGTTGCTCCAGATTTGAGCACCTGCTGTCTCTTGTGTCTCTATGTATTTCCTGAAAACTGTTTCTCATTTTAATTAATACCTGTTATACATATAATTTCGTTACTCTAGAATAATCTCTAACAATGTGAACCAGGATAAAATTAGCTGACCTGAACACACCCCGAATAAAATGGCACATTATCACAAGTATGCTCTTCAATATTTTTCTCATCCTCTTTCCTGTAACAGCAGCAATAGCCACATTGGACTTGCTTGCTGCTGACATTATGTGATCAAACGTTTCACACAAGTGCCATGGCAACATGCTTCATTTTTTTTCTGATATAAGACTTCCGGAGATGATATACCTGCCAGTAGACATGAGCAGAGAGCTGTTCTATATTAAACGCATTTGCCGCAGATGCATGAGCAAATGTGAATCTGCTTGGATAAGGGGATCAGATAGAGGCAAAATAGGGAGATCAGCTGGGGAGTGGAGCTGGCAGCAAACATCAGAATGGTTGGCCAGGCCAAAATACACTTATTCTGCAAGGATTATCCTACTGGATTTCCTTATTAAAAGATACACATTGATATCATAATGGAACTATTCAGTGCATGCAAAAAGTGAGTAAAGCCAAAACACCAAATGGTTCTTTGCGTAAAAACCCATTTTATTATGTGTCAGTATACAACCGCCAGCCAGAATTGATAACAATGGAATCATAATGTCTCTTAAAGGAACCTCTCCTGTCAAGGGTTACCATGTAAAGGTAAAGCAACTTGTGCATTTCTTTAAGTGAGAAATTTTAGACCTTGCTAATCGGTATGTTGGAACTCAACAGCAGATCAAGTGCAGTGCAGCTCAAACCATAATGGGAATATGTGAGCCATCATGGGAACAGGAATAACTCTAATATTATCTGGACGAATGCTTTGAATTTGAGTCATTCAGTTTCAAAGTAACAGAATGATTTGGGATATAGAGTCCTGGGGCTCCAATTTATAGATAACTCATTTTCTTTTCTTAGAATTATGAGGAAAGTCAGCTTCTGAAAGCCTTGATCATGAACTTTACCCTCCTTCATAGATCTGTTGCTTCAATAATCTTTAGACCTTATACAGAAATTCCATCAATCATTATATGAAGAGGGAATATGGGTGAAGGTTCCACCAGGGTAGTACACCCAAAATAGGTTAAACCTTTCAGAGAAATCTGCAGTGATGATACTTGGCCTTCCAACAAGGAAGCCTTCTCTCTTTCCAATCATGATGGCATACTAGATGTTAAAAAACTTAGAAGTATCTTGCTTGGGAAGTTTACACGGATAGGTATGGGGCTAGCGGAAGGGTTTTAAATTGGAGCAGGGCTAATTATGAAGGCATAAGGCAGGAACTAGGTAGTGTAAACTGGGAAAACCTTTTTGCTGGCAGGTCCACATCTAGCATGTGGGAAGTGTTTAAGGATCAAATACACAGATTACAGGATAGGTACAGTATGCCCCAATTAGAAGGAAGGACACCAATAGGAAAATAAGGGAACCTTGGATGTCCAGAGAAGTAATGAACTTAGTCAAGAAGGAAAAGGACAAGTATGTAGAGCTTTGGAAATTAGGATCAGACAGAGCATATGAGGACTATAGAGAAGCTAGAAATGAACTCAAGAAAGGAATTAGGAAAGCCGGGGGGCGGGGGGGGGTGGGGTTGGGGGCATGAAAAGTCTTTAGCAAGTAGGATTAAGGAGAATCCAAAGGCATTCTATACCTACATCAGGAATAAGAGGATAACAAGGGAAAGGGTAGAACCACTTAAGGATAAAGAAGGGAATCTATGTTTGGATGCTGAGAATGTGGGTGAGGTTCTGAATGAGTATTTCTCTTCAGTATTTACCCAGGAGAGGGACATGCAGGACACAGAAATTGGAACTGAGGGTGGAAACATGTTAGGGCATTTAGAGGTGAAGGAGGAGGTAGTGTTAGATCTCCTAAGCAGTATTAAGGTGGATAAATCCCCAGGTCCCGATGGGATATACCCCAGGTTACTGAGGGAGGTGAGAAAGGAAATTGCTGGGGCCTTGACCAGTATCTTTGTGTCCTCTTTGACCACAGGTGAGGTCCAGGATGACTGGTAAGTGGCTAATGTTGTTCCTCTATTTAAGAAAGAAACAAGGGAAAACCCAGGGAACTATAGACACGTGGGTCACACATCAGTTGCAGGGAAATTGCTGGAGAAAATTCTTAGAGATAGGATATACGAGTATCTGGAATTGAATGGTTTGATTAGGGAAACCCATCATGGCTTCGTGTGGGGCAAGTCATGTCTTACTAACCTGGTTGAGTTTTTTGACAGGGTGACGAGAGAGGTTGATGAAGGTAGAGCTGTGGATGTCATCTATGTGGACTTCAGTAAGGCATTTGACAAGGTCCCTCATAATCGGTTAATCAAGGAATTTCAGATACATGGGGTCAGTGGAGAATTGGCTATGTGGATCCAGACTTGGCTTGCCTGTAAAAGACAAAGGGTGGTGGTTGAAGGGACTTATTCAGGCTGGAGGCCTGTGAGTAGTGGTGTTGCACAGGGATCTGTGCTGGGACCTCTGCTGTTTGTGATGTACATAAATGACCTGGATGAGTATGTTGATGAATGTGTTAGTAAGTTTGCAGATGATATCAAGATTGGTGGGGTTGTGAATAACGTGGAAGACTGGCAATTAATACAGTGTGATATAGATCAGCTGCAGATGTGGGCAGAGAAATGGCAGATGGAGTTTAACCAGGATAAATGTGAGGTGTTGTACCTTGTTAGGACTAATGTCAAGAGGCAGTACACTCTTAAGGGCAAGATGCTTAACAGTGTTGAAGAGCAGAGAGACCTTGGGATGCAAGTCCATGACTCATTGAAAGTGGCTACACAGGTAGACAGGGTGGTTAAGAAAGTTTATGGAATGCTTGCATTTATTAATCAAGGTATTGAGTATACGTGTCAAGAAGTTATGATGCATCTCTATAGAACTCTGGTTAGGCCGCATTTAGAGTATTGCGTGCAATTCTGGTTACCTCACTATAGGAAGGATGTTGAGGCTTTAGAGAGGGTGCAGAGGAGGTTTACTAGAATGCTGCCTGGAGTAGAGGGCATGTGGTGTCAGGAGAGGCTGGACAAACTTGGGGTCTTTTCTCTGGAGTGGCGGAGGCTGAGGGGTGATCTGTTGGAGGTGTATAAAATTATGAGGGGCATAGATAGGGTGTACAACCAATATCTTTTTCCCATTATTGAGTGATCCAATACCAGAGGGCATGCATTTAAGAGAAGAGGGGGTAGGTTCACAACAGATGTGAGAGGTACGTTTTTTACTGAGAGAGTGGTGGATACCTGGAATGCATTGCCTGATAGGGTGGTGGAGGCAAACTCATTGGTGGCTTTTAAGATTGGTTTGGATGGGTGCATGAATGAGAGAAAAATAGAGGGATACGGGCATTCTGTAGGTAGGAGGGAATAGCTACGTCGGCACAACATTTTGGGCCGAAGGTTCTGTTCTGTGCTGTACTGTTCTATTTTCTATGTTCTATGTTCTAATTTGCATCATTTTAATTCTCTAGACCAATCTGATCTGGGCTTCTCTCAAAAGTCCTTATTATTTACAGACATCATTGGATTGTTGATAAGACTCTTAAAGTCATCAATAATTCCACGCACTTGAGAGCTTGCCACATGGTAAAAGTATTGCAAGTTGCTGGTTCAAATCAATGGAGAAGTCAACAATTAGAGTGAAGCCATTTGGAATTCAAACACACCTACAACCCAAGTATTGATTTGTTCGTCTGCATGGAAAATATAATTTGTTAGCTGATTATTATCCACTTATCAGCAAGGATCAATTTTGCTCTCCTGAACTGCAATTGTATTCAACTTCGTTCTCTTGGATGAATCCTTTTCATTCTTTTTGAAGTCCAGCACTCACACTAGAACGATCAGAGGGGGGTAAGAGGTATTAAAGGGATAGAATGACATGGGATCTGATGAGTCCCACTCTGCTGTTGCTAATTAAAGCAGGAACTGTAATTAGGGACTACGTATTCACTGAGGGTCAAATTTTAGGAAGCCAGTAGTGAATGCCTCACTTTCTGACTATCAAAAGTGCAAATCAGCAGTGTGAGGGATGTCCATTTGCTTGGTTGGATGTCACATCCTCAAAACTCAATGCATTCTCAAATGAGGCTGCCTTCTTGATTGGCACCCCACTCACAACCCATGGTGATCACTTCTTCACCAATGGTGCACTATGGCTGCATTGCATACCCTCTACTGAATTATTCACCGAGTACTCCATCAGCGCCTCCCAAACTCACTGTCTCAACCAGTAGGAAGGACAGTTACACTGCCACCCCCAAATCATACACCTTTCCTATTGCTGTTCTTTCATTGTTACTGGGTCTAAATCCTGGAACTTTGTCCCCACTGTTGAAATATCAGGACAAGAAGGATGGCAGCAACTCTTGATAGCAATTAACCACCATTTTATGAAGGACAATTAGGAATGCACAATAAATGCTGGCCTTGCCAGTAATGCCCAGATTCTGTAAATGAATAGAAAATTACAATTCATCATTAACCACTGAAGATAAAGTCATTCATAAACTTGCCTGTTTCTCCAGAGACCCATCTTAAAGGGCCTCTGCGTCATGATAATTGTTCCAGCTACTTGACTTGCAAATATTAACTTGAGTTAGCGTGTTCTCCTACCTCGTCTTGAAAATATGCTCCCAAACACCAACGTTTGGGCACCCCCTGCTGTATGTTCTCTGCTAATTACTGCAATTGTAACTGTTGAAATTTTTTTGCAATTAGAATGTACTAACAGATCGGTTGCCAGTTTTCTGTGCTGTTCTAAGGATTGCTGAAAGGATTTCACAAAAGTTTTGGCTGAAAACCTGCAGGATTGTTTTTTTTAATGCAGATGTGAATGAGGGATTCTGTAATGAAGATTCTGCCCAGCATTCCACAGATGCACAGTCAAATTATTTGGTGTTATGCTGGTTTAAGTATCTCATTAACTTCTCTACAGACAGAATCATAGGAGCAAGTTTAAACCTGCACTACCATTCGACACAATCATCCCTGATCCTCGACTTCAATATCATATTCGCACTCATCGCCATGTCCCTTGGTGCCTTTTGTGTCCAGAAGTCTCTCAAACTCTTTCTTCAATATATTCAGTGACTTGACCTCTACAGCTTTCAGTGGTAGAGAATTTCACAGGTTCAACACCTTCCATGTGAAGACTTTTCTCCCCATTTCCATTCTGAGTGTCTTATCTTAAGATTGTGACTTCTGGTTCTAGATTTCCCCCAGCCACGATAAGCATCCTTCCCGTATCCAGCCTGTTAAACCTTGTCGGAACTTTATACAAGTTCTAAAGGATCATTACTGCAGCTATATTATGATCAGCTGCCATTCAGCATGCTCACTGAAGGAAATCATTGACTTAAATTGCCATATCTAGAGGAAGAGTGCCTGTAATTCTATTGGGGCATCATAATGAGTATTTTCCATTTCACCTGCCTTCTGAATATTTGAGTTCTGAATGTACTTCTGACATCTTGAAGGTTTGCCTCCAACCTCTCAGCAGGTCTAACAAGCATCCCAGAATGAGAGAGGAGTAAAATTCTTGCAATCGCTTGCAATACATGAATAACTATGCAATGATGAATCTCTCCACTGGATTTGTTCTATCCCTTAGTTTTCGAGGCAAAAGGAGAACGTTCAAGTGTCTGCAGCAGACAGCATTACTGCAATCTTCAAGCTAACTTGCTCCTTAATAGCACATAAGTGACTTTTATAGCACTATCCATGGTACATTGGACAAGTTATCGGGGTGTGTGTGTATTTCTAACATTTCCCACTTCCTGCTCTGTCAGGATAACAGACAATTGTCATTCCAGGTGAACGTTATATCTTTAATCTTATTTTAAATTCCTGAGGGCAACAATGCTTTGATGTTCTTGTAGCAACTCCTCAGGCTAATTCCTCTTCCTGCTCTGCATTTAGAACATCTGGTCGAGCAGAAGTTGCAAAGTTTGAGGTTTCTCTCAAGTGGCAGCACATCTTTTGCTCCTAACAGATTCTGTTCTCCCTGCTGTGTTATCATGGCTGTTCGCAGATCCTGGATCCATTTCTGTGTATTTGAAAAAGAAAACCTGATTGTTAAGAAATATGAATGAGTAGATAAATGCAATATGGTGATCTTCAAACTGAATAAATAATGTTTGTGGTATTAATGGAGAAAGATGAAAAGTACATTAATCAACACCTTGCACATACCATGTAGAACTGTTCAGAGGTTCTGTTGGATGGAAATAAAAGAAGGGTTCATACCAGTGCAAATACTTGGATGGATATTTTTAAGTGTAAAGCTCTGGAGCTATATCAGTCCTTGGGAATAACACTGCCCTTCAGAGTGAAAACTGGAAAAGTTAAGAAAATAAACATGTTGTAAGTTGCCTGGAGGCAGAGGGGTGAAGAAAATAATAGCAATATCTGTGAAAAGTGTGACACCAAGAATATCCAGGTGATCCAAATGTTTTTGGTGCCTTCTAAGAGAATGTAATGAAAGCTTGTTAATCATGGCTGATGTCTGGAGTGCAAGTAGAGGGTCAGGAATGAGGCAAGAGAGATTAAAAAGACAAATAGTGGAACTGTGAAAAGCAGAATACAGCAATTACTGTAAACCTGAAATAAAATAGAATACTGCAAACACTCAGCAGATCACATGGAGTCAGTGGAGTTATTTACCCTTATATCAGAACTGGCCAGTTTTGACAGAAACAGGAAAGGCTGGTGATCTGAAATTACTGAACTAAATATTGAGTCCTAAGGATTGCAATGGGCAGGCACAGTAGCATAGCGGTTAGCTTAACACTTTACAGCACCAGCGACCCGGGTTCAATTCCGGCCACTGTCTGTAAGGAGTTTGTACGTTCTCCCTGTGTCTGTGCAGGTTTTCTCTGGGTGCTCCGGTTTCCTCCTACATTCCAAAGACATACAGGTTAGGAAGTTGTAGACATGCTACGTTGGCGCCGGAAGCATGGCGACACTTGCGGGCTGCTCCCAGAACACTCTGGGCAAAAGATGTATTTCACTGTGTGTTTTGATGTACATGTGACTAATAAAGATATCTTATCTTATCTTATCTTATCTTATCTTATCTTGTCTTAACTCCTTGAGCTAATGTTAGGAGCAGTGTGGGAAGTCAAAAATGGATAGGTCAGAGTAGGAATGGGATGAAGAATCAAAGTGACAGACACCTGAAACCCAGAAGTCACTAGGACCAATCATGGTGTGGATGATGTGAAAATCCTTGAAGTATCTAACTTGGACAGTGGCATGACCTAACAGCTATCAGTGTCTGGATCAGAGAATCACATGTTTGTCTCTCTGATGAAACAGGTTACAACATGACTGTACTCTAATAATTTTGTCAGGAGACATTCTCCATGGAGTCACCTTTTCCCAACCACTCCTTGCCAATCACACCCTTTCAGTTTACCTTCTGTGAAGTGGTCTGGGGCTTTTCTCAAGTGCAGATATAAGGCCTCATTTTTAGTTTCTAGGAATTGATTTCCAGAAATGCCTCGTTGGTACTGATGTCTACAGTATGCTACTTCAGCACTAGAGTGAATCAGAGGGCTTGGAGATGCCAAACTAATTAATTCTTAATAGCAAGACCTACCCCAAGAAGTCAACATTCCTCTTCCAATCCAGATGAAGGAATCCAGATGAAGGGTCTCATCCTGAAATGTCAACTGTCCATTTCCCTCCATAGATGTTCCCTGACCCACTGAGTTCCTTCAGCATTTTGGGTGTTATTCCTCTTCCAGTTTGTCTCTCAAGAAGAATGTGTGCCTACTCTGTTGTGGTTTGAGTTGTGTCTCTCCTGCCTGTCATCTCTCACTCAGGATGATGATGTCTGAGTTTGAGGGCCACAAAAAGAGAGCAACAGCGAGATCTGTTCCCATTGGTGCTGTCCATGAGGACCCTAATGTTCAAGATCCAGAATTTCACATGATAGAGTGGAAGTTGTCTGTCTGTGACTTCTTTTAAACATGAGATCATCTCTGCACATCAGCTACCGCATAGACTTGACAGAGTGAGATCTAGGCCCAGTGGCAACAGGGACTGGAGACCAGATTCTGCAGCAAGGATGTCAGCACACATACATAAGATAAGAAAAGATATCTTTATTAGTCACATGTACATTGAAACACACAGTGAAATGCATCTTTTGCGTAGAGTGCTCTGGGGGCAGCCCACAAGTGTCTCCACGCTTCCGGCGCCCACATAGCATGCCCACAACTTCCTAACCTGTACGTCTTTGAAATGTGGGAGAAAACCGGAGCACCCTGAGGAAACCCACGCAGTCACGGGGAGAACGTACAAACTCCTTACAGACAGTGGCCGGAATTGAACGCAGGTTGCTGTAGGTGCACACACTCTCCTATCAACATACACAAGCTCATGCGCACATAAGGATGGATTCAATTATAAATGCCTCTTCTCCTCTCTCCTTCTTGCTCCTCTCATACTCTCCCTTTGACCTCTATAAACCTCGATCATTCCTGTCCCTGAATCTCCTTTCCTCAACACTCCTTTAGTCCCCTTCCCTCCAATATTTACTCTCCCCCATCCTCTCTATAACACCCTACCATTCAGTTCCCTTCTTCTTTTCATGATCTGGACAAGCCTCACCCTTCTGCCTCCTCTGGCCCGCCACCTTTCACCCCTTCATGCATTCTCTTCCACCCAGATACATTCCTACCAAGCTGCCAAGCCCTCCATTGGCGTTCCCTCACTCTCCACACCTGAACAAAGCTCAAAGCTCATTGGGAATGAGGCAGCAGTAATACCTGTCCAACATGCCATCCTTACTCAGGAGTACACAGAAGGCCAGATTACACATTATAACCTGTGGATTACACATTGGCTTCATCAGCCACATCAGAACACACAAAACTGAAGCCATCCTTGATCCTAAGCTGAAAGATGAATTCAATGGGCTTTAATCTTCTTAAACTTTCACTGATTTCATCCCTTGATCTTCAATTTGCAAGAAAATGCAAACCTAATCCATGAGACCCATCCGCATAACGTAAACTTTTATCTGTAGCATTATATTGTGAATCTGAGCTGTGCTTCATCCAAAGCCAATACATCCTTACAGATAGACATTGTGCTGAATTGAAAACATTACTGTGGAGTCATTCTAAGCAGAGCTCTTATCAACTGTAACATAACTTCTGCCTTTTGTATTTCAACATCCTTGAGAAAAAGACATCATTCCTTTAGCCTTTTCAATTTTTATCTATATCTCTTTGGATAACCTTGAATGATTTCTCTACCTGTGGCCTTAAATTACTTTCTCTGCTCTAACCTCTCACCATGTAGAAAATATTCTGATGTGTTGTTCTCAAGTCCAAATGGATGACTTCTTTCTTCCCAATGTAGGAAAACATCTGCCATAGTTCTACACAGTACTGGAACACAAACTTCAGGCTGACACTGCTGTGCAGCGCACAGGGTTTGTTGTACTGTAGGAGATGCTGTCTTTTGGAAGAGACATTAAGACAAGGTTCCATCTCCCCCTGCAGAGGGATATATATGATCTTATAGCACTGTGAAGAAGAAGATCTGGGGAGACGTCAACTGTGGTGTGGACAATACATATCCCTCAATCAAAGGGATTGAAAAAGATTATTTGTTCCTAATCATGTGTATATCTGTGGGAACTTACTGCAGACAAATTCATTGCCTTGCAGAGTTGCCAGAAATTCACAAATGAATAGAATGTCATAGTTAAATGGGAAATTGGTGTCCCACATGGGATGTCCTATTTTCCATATTATTTCTCAGCACAGTCACCCGATTTACAAGGGTCAGGTTCCAAGCCAGCAATCACCTGCTGATGTCAAAAATAAAGTGAAAATTAAATTGTAACAAACAGTAATCTTCTCAGCAGGGAGAGAAGGAGGTTGTAGGAAGAAGGAAGCAGAAGGGATGGATGAAGCAAGGAGAAATAGAGTACACGTTCCATATTCAAATAGAAAATGTACTTCTCCATCAGAATTCAGTAGAGGATGTTCTATTTCCCATAAAATTCCACTGATCTGGGCGCTCAAACCAACCTCAGTTAAGACGGTAGTTGTTCATGTGTCACCAGACAGATGGAATCGTCACTAAACACTGCTGATTTGCTGCTGAGTTCTGAAGTGACTGTAAACTTATCTTGGAATGATTATCACAGGAACTGTTGGAGACAGTTGTCCTTGTGAGACAATTAAGTCAAACCCATAAAAAGCTCCATCTACATGCTTCAATCATTACCTGTTCTTTACTTTTGACATACAATATTGAAACCATACTGTTTTGTTTCCCACATTCCAACAGGAATGTGAAATTCTGAAAGGAATGTGAAAGTCTTTGGATAAATGCTACAGTTCTTCAAGAAATTGGCCCACCACCTACTTTGGTCTCTTGGGCATCCCTGATTCTCATCACTTCACCACTGAAGGCCGTGGTACCAGGTAGCAAGTCTCTAAGATCTGCATAGACACAAGAGACTGCAGATGCTGGAATTTAGAGCAACAAACAATCTGCTGGAGGAACTCAGCTGGTTGAGCAACATCTGTGGGGGGGGGGGGGTGGGAAAGAATTGTCAATGTTTTTGGTCAAATGCTGCATCAGGACCAAAACATCAACAATTCCTTTCCCCACACAGATGTTGCTTAACCCACTGAGTTCCACGAACAGATTTTTTGTTGCTCTAAGATCTGCAATTCTCTTTTGGAACTCTGACTCTACCTTAATTTCTTCCTTCAAGATACTCCTTAAGATGTATCCCTATTACCAAGGCATTGGTTACCTTATCTAATATCTCCTTCTCTATCTCATTGTTATATTTTGTCTGCTAGCAGCATCAAAAGTTTTATTATGTAAACCCAAGCTTTAAAAGTCTGCTGCTTTAAGGGAAAGGAAGTTTAACTTCCAGTGTGGCCCAAAGCAAGAACTAATCAAACTAGAATTGGTGTCATGAGTCTTTAATTCAACAGAGTGAGAATTAATGAAGCAGGGGTTGCATTTGAAGCTTGGCAAAAATAGAGGGGAAAATAACAATAAACTATGTATTGTTTGAAAGATACCAGGGTAAATTTTTTAAAAGCCTCAAAATTCTTTATGCCTCAAAAGTTTCTTTGTGCCTTAAGAATTATTCAGTCTTTTTGACCTCAACACGCATAAGTCTGTCAGCTCCTGTGACCTGCTCGTCTTCAATCTGTAATTAGTTTTGCAGGATGAAGCTTCTAGCCAGGCATCTGGCATAACAGGAGCACAGATTGAAGAATCAAGAGATGCTTTGTGATGCTCAGTGCTTACAATGGTGCAATCATCAAGAATCCTTGCATTCCTACAACGTCAAAGAATGCAATATAAGAGATGGGCCCTTCTCAACCATTAGCAACTTCAAGAGTCAAATTAATTTGACAGCAATTTACACTAATCATATTGGAAACTAAGGCTCACTTCACTTAAAAGGAGAATTTTATAATAATCCAACTATGAAACAGGCCAGCTGGACTCACAAACACCAACATGCCAATCAGTACTTTAAATATTTATAAAAAGACTTTCCCAATCACATCTCATAAACATCTCATACTGCACTGACTATTATTACAAAGAAAAATTAACCTTGTTGAGACCTAACTTGAAGTATTCTGCACAGTTTTGGTCACCCTCTTATTAGGAAAGATGTTATTAAACCAGAAAGAGTACAGAAAAGATTTACCAGGATGTTGCCTGGACTTGGGGGCCTAAGTTACAAGGAGAGGTTGTATAGACTAGGACTTTACTCCCGGAAATGTAGGAGATTGAGGGATGCACTGATAGAGGTATGTGAGATCATGAGGGGCATTGACAGGGTGAAAGCACATAATCTTTTTCCCATGGAGGGGGTGCTAAAAACAGGAGGACATAGGTTTAAGATCAGAGGCACGAGATTTAAAAGGGACATCAGGGGCAGCTTCTTTGAGCAAAGGATGGTGCATATTCAGAATGAGCTGCCAGCAATAGTGGTTGAGGCGGGCACATTAGCAAAGTTTAAAAGCCATCTGGATAAGTATACAAACAGGAGAGATTTAGAGGGCCATGAGCCAAACTAGCTCACTGGGCAACACAGTTGGCATGGACGAGCGGGGCTGAAGAGCCTGTTTCCATGCTGTAAGACTCTATGACTTAATGAATATCTGATTAAACTACTTAGGAATGACATTACAGGAACAGACTACTTAGCCAATCAATTTGTATGGGGGTTTCCCTTTCACATAAGCTGAAGTTGTAATTCTCTGCATTGTTGCCTTTTCCAAATTACATTAAGTCTCTTTTCTTTAACATATGATTGGCATGACTTCTGCTTCAATCAATAACCCTAGGAATGCACTCATCAGCCTCACAGTCATAATTTGATTACACTTTTTGAGGAGGTAACTAAGAAGATTGATGAAAGCAGGGCAGTAGACATCATCTATATGGTCTTCAGTAAGACATTTGACAAGGTCCCTCATGGTAGGTTGGCCCAGGAGGTTAATGCACATGGGATCTAAGGTGAGCTGGCTCATTGAATCGAAAGTTGGCTTGGTGATGGGAGGCATAAAATGGTGATGGAGAGATGCTTTACTGATTGGAAATCTGTGACCAGTGGTGTACCTCAGAGATCAGTGCTGGGACCTTTGTTGTTTGTGATATATATTAACAACTTGCATGTGAATGTATGATTAGAAAGTTTGCAGGTGACATGAAAATGAGTGGTATTGTGGATAGCGAGGATCATTGTCGAAAACCTCAGCAGTTTACAGATCAGATGGAAAGTTGGGTGGACTGTTGGCAGGTGGAATCTAATCTCAATAAGTGATGCGTTTTGGGAAGTCAAATAGGGATAGAACATGGGCTCAAAGGAATGTTGATGAACAGAGAGACCTTGGGGTTCAAGCCCATAGTTCCCTGAAAGTGACAACACAGATGCATATGGTGGTGAAGGAGGCATGTGGCACGTTTGCTTCACAGGATAGGGAATAGAATATAAAAGTGCCTATATGCCTGTGATGCCACTGCAAGCAAGTTTTTTCATTGTACCGGTACCTGACCATATTTGTGCATATGACAATAAACATGGCATGAATTGAAAAGTTGGAATCTTATGTTACAACTTTACAAAACACTGGGTAGACCACAACTGGAGTACTGTGTGCAGTTCTGGTCACCGCACTGCAGGAAGGATATCATTGTACTGGAGTGTGTGCAGAAGATATTCACTGGAAAGTTGCCTGGATTGGAAGATCTTAGTTATGGGGAGAGATTTTATAGGTGGGCAATGAAATTCTGGAACATCCTATCATTAAAAAGGAGGAGGTATTAGGTGTTGTTGCAAGCTTACAGATGGATAAATCCCCAAGGCCTGACCAGATGTATCCCAGGCTGCACTGGGAGCCAAGGGAAGGGAGGAGATTGATGGGGTCCTTTCAGAGATGTTGAAATCTTTATTGGCCACAGGTGAGATGTCAGATGACTGCAGGACATCAAATGTGAACCTTCTTTCAAGAAGGGCAGCAGGAATAAGCCTGGTAACTACAGGTCTGTAAGTTTAACGTGGAAAAAAGTCCTGAGTGACAGAGTTAATTTACACTTGGAATGGCAGTGATTAATCAAAGGTACTCAGCATGGTTTTGCTAGGGGGAGATCCTGTCTAACCAATTTGATTGAATTTTTCAAATATGAAACATAATGTGCTGGCGAGGCAGTGCAGTTGATGTAGTTTACATGAGTTTCAGTAAGGCATTTGACAAGGTCCCACATGGGAGACTGACCCCAAAGGTTTGAGTCCATGGAATCTAAGGCAAGTTGGCAAATTGGATCCAAATCAGCTTGGTGACAGGAAGCAAACAATGATGGTGGAAAACTGTTTTTGTGATTCGAAATCTGTGACCAGTAGTGTACAACAGGGATCAGTGCTTTTTACTTCTTCCCTGATTATTACTTCTTAATCTATTTGCCCTTATTTTCACCATAATCATGTCGTGTTTGGTCTTCTCCAATAATTCACATATAAATGGCTTTCTAAAAATCAATACCTGCCACATGCATTGTATTTACTCCACTTAATGCATTGGTGATCTCAAAGAAATCTATCAGGTTTATTAAGTACTTCCTTACTCTATGAAATGTATGTTAGTTTCTTCTGGTTATTTTTGTTCCATCTGGTTACTTTGTGGTCTCATTTTATAGAACCATAGAACAATACAACACAATACAGGCCCTTTGGCCCACTATGTTGTGCCACCCTTCAAACCATATCTAAGACTATCTAACCCCTTCCTCCCACATATCCCTCTATCTTAAATTCCTCCATATGCTTATCTAACAATCTCTTGAACTTGTCCAGTGTATCAGCCTCCACCACCACCCCAGGCAGCACATTCCATGAACCAACCACTCTCTGGGTGAAAAAAATCCCTCTGACATCTCCCTTGAACTTCCCACCCATTACCTTAAAGCCATGTCCTCTTGTTTTAAGCATTGGTACCCTGGGAAAGAGGTGCCAGCTGTCCACTCTATCTATTCCTCTCAATATTTTGTGTATCTCTATCATGTCTCCCCTCATCCTCCTTCTCTCCAATGAGAACAGCCCTAGTTCCTTTAGTCTCTCCTCATAATCCATACTCTCTAATCCAGGCAGCATCCTGGTAAATCTCCTTTGCACCCTCTCCAACGCCTCCACATCCTTCCTATAATGAGGTGACCAGAACTAGACACAGTACTCTAAGTGTGGTCTAACCAGAGTTTTGTAAAGCTGCATCATCACTTCACGGCTCTTAAACTCGATCCCCTGACTTATGAAAGCTAACATCCCATAAGCTTTCTTAACTACCCTATCTACCTGTGAGGCAACTTTCAGTGATCTGTGGATATGAACCACCAGATCCCTCTGCTCCTCCACACTGCCCAGAATCCTGCCATTTACCTTGTATTCCGCCTTGGAGTTTGTCCTTCCAAAGTGTACAACCTCACATTTCTCTGGATTGAACTCCATCTGCCACTTGTCAGCCCAGCTCTGCATCCTATCAATATCCCTCTGTAAGCTTCGACAGCCCTCCACACTATTCACAACACCACCAATCTTTGTGTCATCTGCAAACTTGCTAACCCAGCCTTCCACCCTCTCATCTAAGTCGTTAATAAATATCACAAAAAGTAGAGGTCCCAGAACCGATCCCTGTGGGACACCACTAGTCACAGCCCTCCAATCCAAATGCACTCCCTCCACCACAACCCTCTGCTTTCTACAAGCAAGCCGATTCTGAATCCACACAGCCAAGCCTCCCTGGATCCCTTGGCCTCTGACCTGAAGAAGCCTACCATGCGGAACCTTGTCAAATGCCTTACTAAAATCCATGTAGACCACATCCACTGCACTACCCTCATCAATCTTCCTGGTCACCTCCTCAAAGAACCGTATCAGGCTTGCGAGGCAAGTTCTTCCCTTCACAAAGCCACGCTGGCTGTCCCTAATCAGTCCATGATTCTCTAAATGCTCATAGATCCTATCTCTTAAAATCCTTTCTAACAGCTTACCCACCACAGACGTAAGGCTCACCGGCCTGTAATTCCCTGGACATTACAGGACAACTGGACAACCCCATGAAAAAAAACATACTTTCACCACCAAGGATGTTAAAATGTTTATTGACAGAACACTGCAATTAGCTCATGCAATTTCTCTCCATTGCACTTATTTATCCTTGGATTCATTCCTTCAAGTACGTGTGAGCTTCAGTTTGCTGCTCTGACTGAAGTGATGCTGGCACAGTTGCAATGATTAAATTTTCCAGATTCCTGAGGGAAGTGACACAGCTGGATCTATAATAATTCCATTCACAGTAATTTCATATCATTGAAGTCTGAAGAGCTAGCTAATTTTCTGTGGCACTGATTAAACACAAAAAATAAAACAAAATTATAACTTTTATTATAGTCTTTTCCCTGATAGCCTTCTGTCAGTTATTTTGTTTCAGATTTGATTTCCAAGGACATAGGTCATAAAGCCTATAAGATTTAGGTTAAGTTCAAGTTTAAGTTTACAAATTCTTACAAATTCTTCTGCCCCAACCCCATATCCCTGAAAACACTCAGCTAGAAAACAACCTATGTTCTCTTGACATCTTTACTTCTATTATTTGGCTTTGCAAGAAACAACAGTAAACAAAAACCTGCAGGTTCTACAATGGCATTGCGCTTGGAATGGTGCAAGTTGACAGAGTAGTAATCTTCTTATTTGAGGGAGTGACAGTAATCCAGTGTAAGGGCAATGGGATTCTTCAGGTAAATCATTTGTGATGACAAGCAGTGATGGTGGTAGATATGTCACTTGTGCATTCACCTTGCATATGGAGTCAGTGAGATGTTCCTGAGGACGAATGATATCAATGTGGTCCTGAGTAAGGATACAGAACAGAGAAACACAGTGATACATGGAAAGGGGAAACCAATATTGTTCCCGGTGGTACGTTCATGTGAGACATGGCATCTACTTATACCATGAACTATGCTTAAGCTCTCATATTAGAATATAGTGTAAGCTTTGAGAGGACATTTTAATCCAGTGATTTTTAATTTCAGCACATTTAACAAGGGAGCAGAGCAAATGGTTGGTGAATATATAGGTATGCAATCGACAATGCCAAAAAAGTGCAATCTCTCAATCCTTTCAGATTGTTTCATCTGAATTCTCTCATTTGTCAATACGATCCTTCGATCCCAATCTAATTTGAACTAACAAATGAGAGAATTCAGGTGAATGTTTGAAGGATTCAGAATAGTAGCTGTAGTAATAATAACACAAAATGCTCTGGAGGAACTCAGTGGGTCACGCAGCATCTATGGAGGAAAATGGACAGTCGATGTTTCAGGTCTGGACCCTTCATCTGGACAGGATGCTGCCTGACCCGCTGAGTTCCTCCAGCGCTTTTTGTGTTGATCCAGATTCCAGCATCTGCAGTCTTTTGGTCTCTTTTGTAGTAAGCTCATTTGCATGGCATTTATACCCTGTGTATGTATCCCAATGACAACAAGAAACTTAAACTTGAACTTGAACTATGGAGATGGCAAGCAATGGATGTAGCAAGAGATTGACATGCAAGCAGTGAAGAAGCAGACAGAGCTGATAATGGGACCATGGTCTTCTTCCTCATGGCCGAGTATGTGGATTCTACAAGTGTGTTTGACAGAAAGGCTGCAGGTCACTTGAGTTCAAAGAGAGGAGCTTCGACAAAGATCTTATGGGAGTCACTTGGGCTGGGGATAGCTGTTTAAGGTACTGTGGTACTACATTTTACCCAACATGGTGCACATTGTATCAAGGTGTAAATCCCTGAAGAAAATAACTGCTAAGACAGAAGTCCACATTTGTCTTGGATGATTGGGTGCCTGGTTATTTGGGTACAATACAGAGGGTAGAGTCAAATTGTGAAGAGACTGAAACAGGAATGTTGAACAGTATGTGGAGACACAAAAAATCCTGCAGATGATGGAATCTGGAGCAATACACAAAAAGTGCTGGAGGTACTCAGCAGGTCAGGCAGCATCCATGGAGGGAAATAAACAGTCGACATTTCAGGCCGAGATCCTTCATCAGGACTGGAAAGGAAGAGAGCAGAAGCCAGAATAAGAAGGTGGGGGGAGGCGGAGGAGCACCCACAAGCAGGGGATAAGTGAGTTCAGGTGATAGGCGAGTCCAGGTGAGAAGGGGAACAGTATATATTGTTGAACAGTATATATTGTTCTCCCAAGCTGGTCAATGAGTACACAGTAAAACTCTATTAACCTGAGACCTTGGTCATGCCAGAATAGCGGATTTTCCAGTCTATTTGATATTATGCACTTTTTAAAAAAAAATGTTACATAGTAAAATGATTTTTTTCCCCAGTGAACCAGATAAGTTTAAAGGGAGCAGTAGAAACAGAACCAAGTGAGATTCAAGGAAGTGCAGTGAACAAAACCAAATGAGTTTCAATGGAGTACAGGAACAGGGGACTTGGTGAGTTTACCTGACCTGCTGAGTGTCTCCAGCATTTCTGTTTTCATTTATCTGGCTATTATCACATTAATATTTCAGATTTCCTGCATCTAATTTTATTTTTGATTTTCAATCTCTGATATTGGTTGAGATTTGCCAGACAACATATGATTACTATCTTGATTATCATCTCTATTGCTCTCACAGCAGAGCCATATTAATTCAACTTCCTACCTGTCATCCATGCTGCAGTAGCTAATAAATTGCTTTCCATTTCTGTTTTCCTGGAAAGTCCTGGGTTTTAAATTCTGTGCCTGTTTATGTAACTGAGAGAGAAAGACTGCCTGATCCACTAGTTTCTTTCCCAATCCTCCTAATCTGTTAAAGTGTAAGTGGGTCTCACTGTGGACTACTGATTACAATTTGATATATCACCCATCAAGGTTAGACTGCAACCTTATAATAATTCCCCACAAGAGATCACCATGAGCAAACATGCCTGCTGGAGTGTACAATCTGACCGCATCAGGAATAAAAACAGTTCCACTTTCTCCCATGCAGTCAACATAACAGTTAATGTCAAAACCATGTACATTCACGGTAAAACTGAACCCGGCATCATCCAGGGACTTTGTAACCTTTATATTAAAAGGCCAGCAGAACCTACTTAATAGAATACATTCAGTTTAATTGCCTAGTGAACCTGATGCGTCAGGTATTTTTTATTTTAATAATTCTATTTCTTCATTTTTCATGAAATTTGTTCATGGAAAGCGGAATTATAATCTAGAGTCATATTTTATGACATTCATTGATTTCAGAGTAAGGATGTAGATTTGTTTAGAGAAAAATTAAAATGATAATTGATAATTTGCAAAATTATTAGTAAGATATGCAGTTATAGAGTCATAGAGTTTATACAGCACTGAAAAAGGCCATTCAGCCCAATTGGTCCATGCCGACCAAAATGCCCTGTTCAAGCTAGTCCCATTTGTGAGAGTTTGGCCCATAACCTTCTAAATCTTTCCAATCCATGTACCTGTCTAACTGTCTTTTAAAAGTTGTTCTTGTACCTGCCTCAACCACTTCCTCCGGCAGCTCATTCCACATAATACCATTCGTTGTGTAAAAAAGTTTCCCCTTAAGTTCCTACTAAATCTTTCCCCTCTCACCTCTAATCTATGCTCTCTGATTCTTGATTCCCCAACCCCAGGAAAAAGACTGACTACATTCATCCTATCTATGCCCTTCATGATTTTATACACCTGTCATCTATAAGATCACCTGTCAGTCTCCAGTTATATTACTCATGAGCTCAGGACATCTCGCAACAGTTTATAACCAATCATTTATTAGGAGCATTTTTAGGAGCAGAAAATATAGCATACGGCATAATCCCACAAACAACAAAGTTCGCACAGAGGTTTTTTATATGCAAGTATAGGATTAGCTTAAGATTTAGATTCAGTTATTAAAGTTATAAAATCATAGAAATAGGGAATAATAGAGCACAGACTGAAACCATTTGGCCAATTGTACCTTTAAAAGAGCTACACAATTTGTCTCACTTTCCTCTTCCTTACCCCTTCAACCCCTCAAGTGATTATCCAATTCTTGTTTTGAAAGCAGCAATTGCAATTGCTTTCCCTTGCAAGCAGAATTCTTGTGATGTGTACATTCTGTAACTTTCCAAAAGGGCATATAATTGGCCAAGGTTTTCCACTTGTAAACTAACTAGTAGCACAACTTCATTAATTAGATATCTATTTATGTAGTCAAAACATCTGCATTTTATGAAGTCTCATTATTTTGCCCTTCCACCTCCAAAGATTACATGTGGTGATAAAGCTCAATAATGTGAATTCTCCAAAGATAAATTTATTAAAAGCAATTCATATTTTACTAAGTTGACTGATTTCATAAACAAAGCAATGAGGAGGGTGGATGAAGGTAATGTCATCTACATATCTGTATGGACGTATGGACTCTTGAGTTAAACTTCGTGAACAATGTGGCTGCCCATGTCACCAGTGTCCTCTTGAAATGTGCTACCATTCTTCAATTGCTGCATTTCAGTGTTTCAAACATAGATATCATACTCTCTATATCTAAGTTTAGGTCCATAATACTGTACGTATCAAAAACACCCAGTGATCCAATGTCAGATCCTTGGAACCAATGCTCACTTCAGCCAGTCTGCAATGCAAGCATCTCCACTATTCTCTGCTTTACATCCCCCAGACAATTACGTACCCATCCAACACACAGCTATGTTAGTCTCATGGACTTTCATTCTGATTACAAATCTGTATTTGGCAGATGCAGTTTGAAAATCCACATGCACAGCATCAACCATACTCTCCACAACAACCTTCTCTGTTACGTTGTCAAATACCCTAACACAGTTAGTCCAATGCAAATTGCCGTTAACAAATCTGAGCTAATCTGTTTTTTTGGCCAGATTTTGAAATATTGGCAGCACAAAAACAGAAGAAAAACACTATGATGCTGGAGGAGCTCAGCAGGCTAGGCAGCATCCGTGGAGAAAAGCAGGCGGTCAACGTTTTGGGTCAGGACCCTTCCTCAGGACTGAAAATAGGAAAAGGGGAAGCCCAATATATGGGAGGGAAAAGAAGAGTGGAAATAGGTGGACAAAAGAGGGGAAGCAGGGTGGGCACAAGCCTGTGGTAGGTAAATGCAGGTAAGAGATAGTGATAGACAAGTGTGGGGGCGGAGGGGGGAGCAGATCCACTGAGGGATGGTTAAAAGGTAAGAACAGAGAAAAAAAAGAGGCTAGGAAAGGGAAGAAGAGAAGCATGGTTGGCGGGGGGGGGGGAGTTTGTGGGGAAGTGGTGTGGGGATTACCTAAAGTGGGGGAATTCAATATTCATGCCGTTAGGCTGCAACATTCCAAGATGGAAAATGAGGTGCTGTTCCTCCAGTTTGCGCTTGGAATTCTCCTGGCAGTGGAGGAGGCTGAGGACTGTCATATCAGTGATAGTGTGGGAGGGGGAGTTGAAGTGACTGGCAACAGGAAGATGCAGGTCGCGGTTACGGACAGAGCGCAGCTGTTCTGCGAAACGGTCACCTAGTCTGCGTATGGTCTCGCCAGTGTAGAGAAGGCCACACTTGGAGCACCGAACGCAGTAGATGATATTAAGGGAGGGAAGGTGAATTTCTGTCTCACCTGAAAGGACTGTTTGGGTCCCTGGATGTAGGTGATGGAGGTGGTGTAGAGGTAGGTGTAGCACCAATGGCGGGGGCAGTGGAAATTTCCCAGGGTGGGAGCGGGATGGGTGTCGGGGGAGGAGTGAATGAGGGAGTCATGGAGAGAGTGGTCCCTGCGAAAGGCAGAAGGGGGTGGGAAGGGGAAGATAGGCTTGGTGGTGAGTTCCCGTTGGAGATGGCAGAAGTTGAGGAGAATGATGTGTTGGATACGTAAACTGGTAGGATGAAATGTGAGGACAAGGGGGACCCTATCCCTGTCGGGTCTGGGAGGGGTGGGGGTGAGAGCGGAGGTGTTAGAAATGGCAGAGATACAGGTGCGAGCTTTCTCGACCACAGTCGGGGGAAGCCTTGGTTAGAAAAGAAGTTGGACATCTCAGATGTCCTGGAGTGGAAAGCCTTATCATGGGAGCAGATGCGACGGAGGCAGAGAAATTGAGACAAAAGGATAGCATCCTTGCAAGAGACAGGGTGGCAGGAGCTGTAATCGAGGTAGCTGCAGGCATCAGTGGGTTTGTAGAAGATGTCAGCGGATAAGAAATCTCCTGAGATGGAGACAGAAAGATTGAGGAAGGAGAGAAAGGTATCAGAGAGATCTGGGTGAAAATTAGTGGCGAAATTTATGAAACTGTCGAGTTCCGCACGGGTACAAGAAGTGGCACCAATGCAGTCGTCGCTATAGCGGAGAAAGAGTTAAGGAATGGGGCCGGAGTAGGCTTCACCAATGCAGTAGTCGATATAGTGATATAGCAAAAACAGATACTACAGTTCATTTTACTGCCACATAGTACAGCTGCAAGAACTGTAGGTGATGATCTTTGATTGTTGTAAATTTTTAAAAAATGAAGCCTAATATTGTGAAGGCCATGAGAGTGATAATCACCAAATAAGCAATCCCAAACTGTGAACCCATTGCAAAATTCTTTGCAAAGAGATTTATAATTAAAAGTAGGTCTACAAATGGTATCTAACTCTAGGAATGAAATCTGGGATATGCCAGGTCACATACAGAGAAGAATCAAAGACATAATTGATAGTAATGAATAAGTAATTGGGGCACTGAATACAAAGGTCTTTCCTTGGACCTTTCACCTTCTAATATTCTTCACATTGCAATATTTCATATCACTCCTAGAACAAGCATTCCAAGGAATGGATGAACCACATCATTAATATAAGAGACAATATGTTGGATACTTTCTGCTTTAATAGCTGACAGACTTTTCAATGAACAGAGCAACAAACAATCTGCTGCAGAAACTCAGCAGCATCTGTGAGAGGAAAGGAATTGTCGACCTTTTTGGTCGAAACCCTGCATCAGTCCTGAAGCAAAACATGGACAATTCCTTTCCTCCCTCAGGTGCTGCTCGACCAGCTGAGTTCCTCCAGCAAATTGTTTGTTGCTCCAGATTCCAGCATCTGCAGTCTCTTGTGTCTCCAATGAACTGAGGATTTGGATTCCACTGTTACAATAAGAAACATTATTATGCAATCCGAATGCCATACTTATCAAAAATGCAAAACAACAGAAAATAAACATTGCTGCTTTCTTGATTCGAACAAGCCTATTTACATTTCTAAACTGAACTATCTCATAATAACAATGAAGACAGGTCTCTAGGGGCAAATGAGTAACATTATGACAGGGGATTAGTGAAAATGGAAAAAGTAATAAGACTGAAAAGGCAAACATATGGGATTCGGGTTTCCTTGGACACTTTAGCAGCTGAAAAGTTTATGAAGCAACTGAACTAGAGTCTTGTGCTGTGAATCCTGGTCAGCCTGTCCATGGCACAAGATGGCAGGCACGGTAGTGTGGCAGTTAGTGTAACGTTATTACAGCACCAGTGACTGGGGGTTCAATTCTGGCTGCTGTCTGTAAGGAGTTTGTACGTTCTCCCCACGTCTGCATGGGTTTCCTCCGGGTGCTCCGGTTTCCTCCCACATTCCAAAGACATACGAGTTAGGAAGTTGTGGGAATGCTATGTTGGTGCTGGAAGCGTGGTGACACTTGCAGGCTGCCTCCAGAACACTCTACACAAAAGATGCATTTCACTGTGTGTTTCGATGTACATGTGACTAATAAAGATATCTTTAAAGCAGTTGAATCATGCACCCTGAACACATTTAAAGATCTGTTGATAAACTATATTGTGTGACATGGCTCATTAAAAGGTCTGTATGTAATGCTACTGTTCTGACAACAATGAGATGAACTGGAGCAGATAGGAGTCAAATAGAATTGCAGAATTGTTATGTAACTGGACTTGTGATCCAGAGACATGTGTTGTAACATGAGAGCAGGAACAGTAGTGTAGCAGTTAGCATAACGTTATTACAGCGCCAGTGAACCGGGTTAACTCCGGCTGCTGTCTTTAAGGAGTTTGTACGTTCTCCCCGTGTCTGTGTGGGTTTCCTCCAGGTGCTCCGGTTTCTTCCCACATTCTAAAGATGTACAGGTTGGGAAATTGTGGGCATGCTATGTTGGCGCCGGAAGCATGGTGACACTTGCAGGCTGCCCCCAGAACACGCTACGCAAAAATGCATGTGTGTTCCCATGTACATGTGACTAATAAAGATATCTTATCTTATTTTATCTTATCTTAACCCTACCATTGCTGGTGGAGAAGATAAATTCAGGAAATTCAAAACATTTGGAAATAAAAAAGTATAAGCACTCGAAACCATGAAATTACCAGGCTCTCAGAATAACCCATTGTTTCACTACTGGGAAGTAAACCTGCCATCCTTACTCAGTCTGGCCTCCACGTAACTCCCAATTTATGACTCTTTTACCTACTTCTTTTGTTCAGAGACAATTAGGGTTGAACAATAAATGCCAGCCTTCGCAATGTCATCCACATCTTGCAAGCAAATAATAATTACAAAAAGAATTGTTAAAGGTTTTCAGTGCTATATGAAGCCATGCTATCTTTCACTATTTACTTGCTGCAGGAGATCAACTGACTGCATTGTGATGAGGTGTGAGGATGATTGTGAAATGATGTGGGATGAGTGAATAACAGTATAAGCCATATGGTGGAAGAAGTGTGAAAATAAAAAAAAATCTGCAGATGCTGGAATCTGAATTAAAAGAAACACAAAATGCTAGAAAATCTCAGCATGTCAGACAGCATCTGCAGAAAGAGAAACAATTAATATTTCAGGTCCAGATCAAAGTTGGGGAAGAGAGAAACCAAGCTAGTTTTAGGTAGCAGAGGAGGCAGGGGTAGGACAAAGGGAATATTTCTGATAGGGTGAGACCTGATGACTTAATGTGGCAGCTAAGGAGCAGTCAAGATCGATCAAGCTTCTCTGTGTGTTGTGTTACTAATAGTAAGGCCATAGGACATGCCCATAGGCCAGACTATACAAAAAAAAGGAAAAACTGGGCCAAAATGATGACAGCCAGAAATGGCCAGTTCTGGATCAATCAGAAAGAAGGAACAAGTTATCTACAGTTGGAGGATTTAACACTGAACCCTGCAGGTTGTAACCTGCCCAGATGGAAGATGAGACATTGAGTATAAGAGTAAGGAAGTCATGTTGCAGCTATATAAAACTTTGGTTAGGCCGCACTTGAAGTATTGTGTGCAGTTCTGGTCACTTCATTACAGGAAGGATGTGGAGGCTTTGGAGAGGGTACAGAAGAGGTTTACCTGGATGCTGCCTGGATTAGGGGTATGAGCTACAAGGAGCGATTGGACAAATTTTGGTTGTTTTCTCTGGAGCATTAGAGGCTGAGGGGACCCTCTATGAGAGATATTGATAGGGTAGACAGAATCTTTTTTCCAGAGTAGAAATACTAGAGGACATGCATTTAAGGTGATAGGAGGAAAGTTTAAAGGAGATATGAGGGGCAGGTTTTTTTCACACAAAGAGTGGTATTTGCCCAGAATGGGCTACCCCAGATAGTGGTGGAAGCAGATACAATAGTGGTGTTTAAGAGGCCTTCGGATAGACACATGAATATGCAGGGAATGGAGGGATATGGATAACGTACAGGCAGAAAAGACCTAGTTTAATTTGGCATCGTGTACAGCACAGACGTCATGGGCCAAAGGGCCTGTTCTTGTGATATACTGTTCAATGTTCCTGGTGTTTTTCCTCAAGCTTCCATTGGGTCCCATTGTAATAGTGCAGAAGGCCACAAGCAGAAAAGTCAGACTGTGAGTGGATGGTGAATTAAAGTGGCTGCAATCAGAAACTCAGGGTCAGTCCTGCAGACTGATCGCAGGCGCTCCACAAAGCTATTGATTGAAGAAGTGTTGAGTTTGCTGTTGGTGGCAGTGCAATCATAGAGAAGTGGCTCTGGGAGATGTTTTTTGCCTGATCACTTATGTTAAGTCATTATTCCTTCCGGCACAGGAGCCACATCATCACTGCTAGGAACTCTCCCAGACCCTCCATATTATTTCTGTCAATAGTTTCCTTGCCCCATTCAGCGACAGAGTATTGCTTTCTCTCTGTAGCCTTTCCACCAGGACATTCAGCCTGAAAACATGGGTGTCTATTTTACCTTGATCCTTGGATCATCCTAACATAAGGCATTTTCAGCAAGAGCAGAGGACACATGCATCAGAAATACGTGGTGGAGGTTACAGATGGTCACTGACACTAAATGGAATGGAGAGTATTGGCCACCAGTTGTACTCACCTCTGTATGTTTGGTTTCTTTAACTTCAATGCTCCCAAATGTATGGAGGTGAGTCCAACTGACAGCCAATACTCTCAAATACTATTTAGCTCAACCGACCAAAGACATACTTCTCTTTCATTTATACTGCTCCATTAAAACTGTTGCTAATTAACACAGTGCTAAATGCACATGTCTGAGTGAGCACTTCCAGAGATTGTGTGCTAAAACTAAGTTTCAGCAAAGTTTTTTCATCTTTAGCCTGAATTAACTCAATGAGTTTTGTCCTATTCATGAAGCAGAAACAGGGAACTTCTATTAATTAAGAGTGATGAAAAATATCTTATGATTTAAAATTTATTCCATTTATGTTTATTATATATGTTAGGAAATTTGTGTTTATTGTTTTATAAGTATGGTAAACTATATTCAAGAACTTGTGAATCATTTGGGCCAGGGCCATACCATAAGTGAAAGTTGAGCAACTTATTGATTGTTCTAGAAGTGACGTATTTGCCATAAAGAAGCCGTCTCCCTTGTAGCCTAACATGGCATGAATCAGAAATATCAACCACATGCTGAACTATTTAAATAAGAGACCTTGTTTTCAATCAAATTGGTCTTTCCCTTATGTCTGACTCTTCAGGTGATAAACTTATTCAACAAATTGTAGTTCAAACAGATAGTTCAAACATAGTGCCATTCAAGTCTAACTCAGAGAAATGCTCTTTAGTATTGCTAATCCTGGTGGTCCGATAAAGCCATAGTACATATCTTCCATGGTTTACTTCAACTAAACACCTTCTGTCGAGTAGGTATAAATAAGACTTTGTTGGGCAGTGAATAATGCAATATGAATACAAGAACAGAAGAATTCGGAGCAGGGGTAGACCACTTAGCCCTTCGAGCATGCTCCACCAGTTCTCAAGGTTATGTCTGATCTACCTCATTACCATTTTCCTGCACTAACCCCAGATTGTTTACTTGATGATGAAAACACAGGAGCTTGTCCAGATGGCTCCAGCCATCAACCCCATTCCCCCTTTCCTTAATTTCCTCTATGCCCGCAACTTATTTTCTCTCAGCTGCCTATCAACTCACCTTTGATTGTTTAACCAGTCACCAACACGAAGGGGTCATTTACAGTATCCATTTAATTTATCAGCTGAACTTTGGAATGTAGGATGAATCTGTAGCAGCAGGCAGAAACCTACTAGGTTGTGGAAGGACAGCACCTGAGGTTGGGATCAAACATTGGTCGCTGGAGCTGTGAGGCAGCAGCACTAATCACTGTACCACTGTACTGCCTAAATATATTCCCTTAATATCCATACATCTGTCAAATTCTGTTTTGAATAACAGACGAGAGAAGCATAGAATTCCAAAGATTCCCCATCCACTGAGTGAAGAAATCTCTCTTCCTCATAGTACAAAACAGCCTATCCATTATTCTGACACTGTGATCTCTAGACTCTTTAGATCCTCCCTACGTTCTGCCTTTTAAGACTTTTGTATATTTCAATGATATAACCTCTCATTTCTCTAAACTCTAGAGAACACTGGCCTAGTTAACTCAGCCTCTCCTGATGTGACAAGCCCATATAACTTTCTCCTGCAACCTTCAAGCCTCCCCATGAAAGGTATAAAACACTGAAACTACTTGATGTGCCAGTACATCCTATATTCTATTCTGCACTCTGTGTAAAGACATTCCAAATAATATGTCTGACAAGAGAAAAACACCTTAGCTCCATTGGGAATGAAACCCAAGGCAGAACAAATTCTTCACTATGACACACATGTGAGAAAGATCTGTTTTTGGGCAACTTCCTGAAAAAGAAGCCTAATGCCATGAAAGCTCTGTTGTCTATGTGCCTCACGTCAAATGCACGGCTCCTCTCCTGATAACAAGTTGCCATTGAAGACCAGAGACAACAATTTGCTTGCAAGCCTGCACTTTCTATCCGAAATATGAGGATCATTTGAGTACAACACCAGGATGGTGAGGATAGATCCAGTTCCTGATATTTATTTTGTTTTATGAGGCTCACACAATGACTGAACAGATGGTGACTTGTAACTTCTAGGGATCTTCATCCAGAAATGACTGCATTAAAAGAACCAGTGCTGCATAGCATTTTGTCTGTAATTGAGTGATGAAAGGTCACTGAGTCTCATGGGACTAATAGAAGCTGTTGTTTTACTGTGGTTTTATGGATAATTATCTGCTATGGGTATTTAGATTTGATGCGACAGCATTTTTCTGCTCATGATGGTAAAGAGTGCATCTGTACTGGTGAATGAAACAACCACTATTTTACATTATCAGGATAGAATTAAACATCCCTCGGTCACATAAACAAGAACAAAGACCAGCTTGGAGAATCTTACCAGTGAAACAGCGAAAGTTGGTTGTCGGGACCAAATTAAGGTCGATTTTCCCTTTTTTTGGTTTGAAAGCAAATATTCATAATTGGGGCTGACTGATTGGCCGAAAGTAAGAAGAAGAAACATTTAAAAATAATGCAATAGTCAAATATCTTGGAAGCTGCAAATTTGAAACAAAAATACAATACAGGAAATAATCAGCAACATTTGTGGAAGATGAAATAAAGTTAATCCTTCAGTTCAATGTAGTCTCATCATTGTCAGAACATCACCGGATGCACCAGCTCCACTCCTCTTTCCAGGTAAATATAACACCCATTCATGCAGAAAACATTTGAATTGTGAAAGCACAGTGAGAAAATGCTGTAAATGTACAGCAGGCCATTCAGCACCTGAAAGAGAGAGACAGGCTATAGTTTTGTGTGGGGTCTTGAATGTATGTCTCTGTTAGGACAGCAGCCAGTTTCCCCTTTCTACTTTCAGGTATTCCAGCTGAACTTCCTGACAAATACCCCTGTCAGATTTACAGGGATATTTGGACAAGTACATGAAAAGGAGAGGATCAGATTGGATACTGACCAAACACACACAAATGGGATTAGGTCAGATAGGCACCTTGGTCGGAACGGACAAATTGGGCCAAAGGGCTTGTTTCCACACTGCATGGCATGGTAGTGTATATGCAGCATGGTAGTGTAGTGGTTAGTGTAACGCTATCACAGTGCCAGCAACCCCGGTTCAATTCCCACTGCTGTCTATAAGGAGTTTGTATGTTCTCCCCGTGTCTGCATGGGTTTCCTCCGGGTGTTCTGGTTTCCTCCCACATTCCAAACATGTACGAGTTAGGAGCTGTGGCATTCTATGTCGGCGTCGGAAGTGTGGCGACACTTGCGGGCTGCCCCCGGAACATTCTCAGTAATGCAAAATGACGCATTTCACTGTGTGTTTCAATGTGCATGTGACCAATAAATAAATAAATTTATAACTCTATGACGCATCAGAGACTTTGTGAGCATTTCCTTCACTTTTCAGCAACGTCATTGTCTTTTTAACATCACATTGCCCCTGATATGGATTAAAGCATAAAGTTGGACTGGGACTTAGCACCAGCCACACAGTCAGTACATCTGCTCATGCGGGATTCCAAAGGGAAGTGGTATCAGTTATTATTGGATTGGTATCCAGGAGTAAAAATGATTGAAGGTCTGAGTTTTCCAGAAACTTGGGCCACTAAACTAAAGACATGAACTTGAATCCCATCAACGTAGCTGGAGAATTTAAATTCTAAAAGGTAAATGAATCTGAAATATAAATCTAGCATCTGTAGTAATTGTTTGTTTCATTATTATCCTTCAGGGAAGGAAATCTGCCATCTTTACCCAGTCAGGCTTCAGACCCACTAATGTGGTTGACTCTGAACTGCCTGCTGAAACTATTCCGTTCAGATAGACAGTAAATGCTGATCTTACCAGTGATGTTCACACCTTACAAACAAATTTTTTTTAAATTCTGGTGAGAAACCTCAACACATGATTTAACTGACAGCTGACCTTTAAATTCAGCCAGGCTTCCATGCTGCACATCATTATGGGACAGTTGCTTACTACAATCCTTTAATGTTGCCTTCCTGTCTCAGCATAAAATTTGAAGACTCTCCTTCTCTCACACACGTCTGCAAGGAACAACAAAGCTTTTCTGAACTCTGTTTAAGTTTAAGTGATTAAGTGGATTTATTTTTCAAAGTGAATGAAAAAACAATTTAATAGAGATACAATGCAATAAGGAAAGCATTAATCAGACTGACTTCAAGGCACAGATGCAATAAAGTTAGCTTTAGTCCTTATTTATTAACAGGTATGTCTTAAAATAGTTATGTATAGCCATTCTTAAGTGGTGATGACCAAACTTCTGCATTCTCCCCTTACTGTACCAGCATGATTTGATATGAAGAACAGCTTGTATCTCACTGTTATTAGACACTTGAATGGACCTTTCATACACTAAAGGATGAACTCTTGAACTCTTGATCTCCCAATCTACCTCACTGTAACTCTTGCACTTTATTTGTCTACCTGCACTGCACTTTCTCTGTAACTGTAACACTGTATTCTGCATTCTGTTTTCTTTCTACTACCTCCATGTAATTATGTGTGGCATGATCTGTCCAGATGGCATGCTAAAAAAAGCTTTTCACTGTATCTCGGTACATATGACAATAATAAACCAATACCAATATGAAGTAAACCTCCAGTTTATCAAGAGAAATTATTTAGAGGAATGCCATTATATGCCTGATCCAAAGTTTCAAAGAGCTGCAATCAATGAGATTGGTGCAAAAACACAGTTAACCCTGCAAATGGGAAAGAATTTGGAATGTAATGGTTTCTACAGAATGAAGAATGCAGACAATGCTGCATTGAACCAAAGTCAAACAGTTGAATGTTCACTTGGTGGAATAACATTTTTAGAAAAGGGAAGTCTTTCACTGACATAGCATCTTTCAAAAGTTCATGCTTCAACTTTAATGAACACCTTTTAAATGCAGACACTCTCATAATATAGTTGCCTAAACACAAGAATAGGGAACATTTTTTATAAGGTAACAACTTAAGGAAGTTACCTTGGTCCTGTTTGCCCTGCAGAAATAAAAACTCATTAAGAAACATCAGCTTATTCACTGAAGTTATTGACTAGTTATGGGTCTAATCAGATTCCCTCTACAATATTAGCTTAATCATATAGTGCAGAAGTGTGCAATTTGTCACATACCAAGGCTAAGCAATAAGATGCTCTAGAAAGTGAAAAACAAGGTGTTTACGTCTTCATCCATGATAATCATTAATATGCCAGAAAATTACCTAATGCTGATAACTCAACAGTTTAAGATAAAACCAGCATATGGACTACAAACGATAAGCACATGACCTCGAACTTTCAAGAATCTTAATGTATCAAAGTGGAAAAGGAGGTGCCTTTTAATCATAAGTAATTTGGAGACATTGCATTATGTTGTTATATTGTAGGGTTGTGAGGTAAGGATCATAGATGAAAGACACTCTGATGCTGAAGGAACTCAGCAGGCCAGGCAGCATCCGTGGAGAAAAGCAGACAGTCAAACTTTCAGGTCAGGACCCTTCTTCAGGACTGAAGATAGGAAAAGGGGAAGCCCAATATATGGGAGGGAAAAGCAGAGCAGTGATAGGTGGACAGAAGAGTGGAGGCGGAGTGGGCACAAGGTGGTGATAGGTAGATGCAGGTAAGAGATAGCGATAGGCAGGTGTTGGGGAGGAGGGGAGAGCAGATCCACTGGGGGATGGGTCAAAGGTAAGGGGAGAGAGGGAAAAAAGAGGCTAGGAATGGGAAGGAGAGAAGAAGCATGGTGGTTGGGGGGGGGGGGGGGAATGTGTCTGTGGGGAAGGTGAGTGGGGATTACCTAAAGTGGGAGAACTTAATGTTCATGCTGTCAGGCTGCAAGGAAATGTTGACCGCCTGCTTTTCTCCACGGATGCTCCCTGGCCTGCTGAGTTCTTCCAGTGTCGTCATGGTTTTCATCCAGATTCCAGCTGGAATCTAGATGAGAAACAAAGAGTCCTTTGTTTCTCTAGGTAAGGATCATAATTTGATTTCTCCAATCTTTTGGGACAGAGGTTTCAAACTTTAACTGACTTTTAATTTTTAGATCCTATTTTGTTGTGGCAGCAGATTTAATATCTAGCCTCACTGAGCGTTTAGGGAGTTATCCTTAAATGTCAAGGAGCAGAATTACAATACCAGACTTTATTGAGACCTGGGCCAATGATTGACAATGTGTGCAGTAGTACAGCATTTATGCTTCTGTAAAGGTAGTCCAGAGGGGAAGATTGCAGTCAAGCCCATCTGATCCCTAACTGCCCTTGAAAAGATGGTACTGTGTGATCTCAAACTGCTACTGTCCTCCCTGATCAGTATTAGACAGTGAATTCCAATTTACCCTTAGTAACAGAAAAATGCAATAGTTGTGAAGTAAAAGTGCTAGAATGAAGTCATTTCAGAAAATTGATGCGTTTTTAATATTTCTGCCTCCACTCAGCAGAATGGGCAAGTCTGTTGATCCTGTGTTTCTCTATTCCAGTCGCAATTTGATGCCAGTTGCGCTAAATGGTCTGTTTCTGTGCCATCAATGCTCCGTGAAGCATGCGATGTTCTTACCTGTAATATATATATGACTGGAATTGGCCAATTTGTAAGTGCACAATAATGTGGTCTTCTCGAACAAGCATCTTTAAGATTTCTTACTAACGGTGGGTGCGTATTTCTTTGTCCATTTACTTTGTTCACTGCATTCAAGGATGTAAAGAATTCACCAACTTTTTGGCCACACAAACTTTCGCAAAGCAAAAATAAGTTACTTCATGTCAATGCCAACAATTGTTTTTTTTTACTTTAGGCAACAGTATGCAAATAGGACTCAATCATATGGCTTCATTGACATGACTCAGGAGCCAGGAGCAGTACATTGGAATGCACTTTCATTATATCCATTCCTGAGAGTTGTGCCAGTAATTACTCATTGAGACAGCTCCTAAAGCCTGTTCAGTCATTCCAAACTGCTGCTATAATTATTGATCCTTTTGAAGCAATTGGAACAAGCATAATTTACCTGGTTTTTATTATATGCAAGTGAACAGGATACATAATTGTAAATACTTCCACTGTTCATGAGATTATCTATTTAAATACTAGTGCAACATTTTGGGTATACATTGTGCTTTCATATTAAGTACAGAAACAGATAAATTCAGAATTTCAATTCTGCCTGCTAATCAAAAATAACCTTCCCTCCTCCTGTGAGAGTAGAAATAAGTTGCATCTATCATACTTCCCACCAGTATTTTTGATATGCCTTCCAGTTTCCACAAATGAAGACTCTCCTCCTTGGTAGATGGTACGATTCTCAACCATGTCCCCTCTATTCTCTGTAGTCCTGCACTCACCCTTCCCTCCTATATTAAATGCTACCTTGCTCAATGAGTTTAATAAGGGGATCAAATGAATTAGGGTATCCTTGTTTGCTGATATTCAAAGCTAGTTGGCTGTGTGAAAAGGATGCAAGAAGATTTCAGGGGGATATGGACAATTTAAGTGAATGGGCAAGGGCATACTAGTTTGAACATAATATGCAAAAATGTGAGGTCATCTCATTCAGCATAAAAACAGCAACACTGAGAATTTGAGAGATTGAAAGATGTTGGTGTTCAAAGGAGCCTGAATATTGTTATGGACTCAGTGAAAGTCCCTTTAAGATAGAGAGTGTGTGTGTATGTGTGTGTGGGGCGTGCTTACGTCAATAGAAGATAAAGGACGTAATGACGTTGTTGAAGTTAGAAGAAGAAAGAGAGAGAGAGAAGGGAGAGAGACACCAGCCTGCTTGTTTTTCTCTATCGATGGATGAGAAACAATAACTGTGTTTACCACTGAAATCCATGTATGGAAGTTGGAAGTAATCCGGTGGAGTTCACTTTGTTGCTGACCTGTAGAAGGAAACAGGTATTTGTGTGTGGACGACCACGGTTCGGATGCTTTCGGGGTGAGGAAGTCACTACCGAGTAAACACTGAAGTGTCGTTTGGGTTCCATCGTGGAACATTTGGATTTCGTATGTACTCTCTCTATGTTTTTCTACATCTACATCTTATCTTCAGACAACGGTGGTTGTTGAAGAAGCCCTTGCTCATGTTTCACCTTATGGCTTGCGGAACTGAACTTTAAGAACCATTCAGGAACTGGGAGTTTTGGACTTTGTCACACACACACACGAAGAGTTTAGTTTTGGGGTTAACGTTCGAGGTTTAACATTTTTGAATTCTAACATACTAACATTTTTACTTTTATTTTACGTATTATCAATAGTAGTGATTAATAAAATAGTTTTTAACGCTGAATCATGCTCAGTGTGTTTCTTTTGTTGCTGGTTTGTGACAAAATCCTTGCACACAATCCCTGAAAATTAATATGCAGGCATAGCGAGCAAATAGAAAGGCAAAGGTATGTTGGTCTTTAGACTCATAAAGTTATAGAGTCATACAGCATAGAAACAGGCCATTTGACCCACCATGTGCACACAAACCAGTGCACACTCATCCATATTAATCCAATCTTCCATCACTTGACCCATTGTCTTCTATCTCTAGATGTCTCAAGAGCTCATTTTGACATTTCTTAATTGCTGTCAGCATCTCTTAAGCAGAGTATTTCAGGTACTTACCGCTCTCCAGGTGAAAAGGGTATCAAATTCCCTCTAAATCTCTAATCCCTTACTCTAAATCTATCTCCTCCAGCTTTATTACAAAATGATTATATTACTGGAATAGAGACTTATTGATCCAATTATATAAGGTTCAGTGAGACCACATCTAGAATAGTGTAGGCACATCTTATCTCACCTAAAATAGAATATATTTACATTGTAGACAGCATTTTGAAGGTTCACCAGATTGATTCCTGGAATGGTGGGTTTGTCATTGGAGAAGAGATTAAGCGGACAAGGTTTATACTTTCATAAGTGTGGAAGATTCATTGAAGAATGCAAAAATCTTTTAAGGCTTGATAGAGTAAATAGGAGGTGGTGTTTCTGATGGCTGAGATGTCTGGAACCAGAGGTCACAGTCTCAAAATAAGAGGTTAATCATTTGGGACTGGGTCAAGAAGAAATTTCTTCACATGGGCTGTAGTGAATCTTTGAAATTCTCTACGTAAAAAGTCCATAAAAAGTCATCATCTGAGCACATACAAGACAGAGATTGATAGGTTTTTAGATACAAATAGAATTAAGGCAAGTAGGTTTAGTGCATGATTGCAGCACTGAGGTAAAAGATCACCCTCATCTTACTGAATAGCAGAGAAGATACGGAGGGCCAATGGCCACTTTCCTTTGTCCTTATACCGCTGCCAATCAAATTGTTCCTCTTCCCTCTTTCTAGAAGCAAAATTTACTTCATATCACTCTAATTCATTTCTGAATTACTACTGTCTCCTCTCCTCCTCCCAATGCACCTCCCTGTGCAATTGCAAAACTTGCAACTTGTCCTTTGTGCCACAGGGATTTGAATAACTTTTTTTAGTATTCTGTATTCAGTGAGCATGATGCAGTCTTTCCTATACTGGGGAGACTAAATACATATTGGGTGATTGCTTTGTGGAATTCTTCTGCTCAGTAGCCCTGAGTTTCTGGTAGTCTGGCATTTTATTTCTCCATCTCACTCCCATCATCTCCTCTGTCCACTGTCTCCTATAATATTTCAATGAAATTCAATGTAAATTCAGGGAACAAGAGGCCAACTTTCAATTAAGCCATATAACAGAATTCAGATTCACCAGAGTTCAATAATTTTAAACAATGTTTCTGCTATTCCAGTTTATATCCTGTCTAGATGCATCTTTACTTCTATACTTTGCCATTACCATCTATTTATACCATCAAATCCCTTCCCTTTTGTTATATTCTTCTCTCCCCACTTCTTTCTGGATCTTAAAACATGCCTTACTGTTGACTGAGGAAGGGTCACCAACCTGAATAGAGTCATAGAGCAATAAAACACAGATACAGGCCCTTCGGCCCAACGTCCATGCCCACCAGAATGTCCACCCAGCTAGTCCCAATTTCATGCATTCAATGCATATCCCTCCAAGCCCCTCTCCTTCATGTCCTTATCCAAGTGCCTCTTAAATAATACTATTGTACCTGCCTCAACCACTTCCTCTGGCAGCTCGTTCCATGTACTCACCACCCGCTGCGTGAAAAAGTTGCCCCTCAGGTCCCTTTTAAATCTTTTCCCTCTCATCCTAAACCTCTGCCCCATGGTTTTGGACTCCCCTACCCTGGGGAAAAGACTGTTACCATACACCTTATCTATGGCTCTCATAATTTTAAATACTTGTCGCCCCTCATTCTCCTACATTCCAAGGAATAAAGACCTAGCCTGGCCAACCTCTCCCTATAACTCAGGCCTTCTAGTCTTGGCCACATCCTCATAAATCTTTTCTGTACTCTTTCCAGTTTAACCACACCTTTCCTATGAGAGGGTGACCAAAACTGTACACACTGTACAACTGTACAAAAGTGGGACCTCATCAATGACTTATACAACTGCAACATGATGTCCAAACTCCTGTACTCAGTGTCCTGACTGATGACACCAGCATGCTAAATGCCTTTTTCTCTACCCTGTCAGTGACGCCGCTTTCGATAAAATATGCACTTGCACTCCGAGGCCTTCTGTTCCATTACACTCTCTAGTTCCCTACCATTCATAGTACAAGTCCTATGCTGGTATATCTTTCCAAAGTGCATCACCTCATATTTATCTGTATTGAAATCCATTTGCCACTCCTCAGCCCACTTCCCTAACTGATCAAGATCGCCCTGTAATCTACGATAACCTTCTTCACAATCAACAACACCTCCGAATTAACTTTGTTTTTCTCTGCCAAAATATTGCCTGGGCTGCTGAATGAATTCTGAATTTTTCATGCCGAAAATTGGAGACTTCAATGGAAATGTCAGTCATGAGGAGGGCAAAATCGGAAGTCCCTCCATTACAATCTGCTTTCTGATCAGCAGTGAGACTGAACATTGAACCCAATGTTTGACTTTCAGGAGTTCAATCCTGATTTGTTGAGATTACAAAGTAAGTGTGTTCTAATGGGGATTACATTTAGCAACTGGAACACTGTTTTTCTTTCTCCTTTTTGAGCCAAGATCAAATGTAAGAACAACAGCACAGTTTTCGCTGACATCTTTGCTCTGCACATTGAGTTACTAAAGATAACAGTAGACAAAAGTTGAAACCATTTGTTTATGAGTGTGTCAAGCCACTGACTCCATTAAAAGGAAAACAGACATTTGTCATATCTAGTAGGTATGCACTAAAATCAGCAGCCATTATTCTGTAGTCTTTAGTCATATCTCACTGCATAACTACACCAATAATTTGCAGATTCCTTGTAGAACTGACTGCCACTTAGTGCAGTAAATCACAAGATCACAAGATCACAAGACAAGGGAGCAGCAGCAGGCCATTTGGCCCATCGAGTCTGCTCCAAGGAAAGGGAAAAAAGAAATGAGAAATGGGGAATGGGGAAAAAAAACCTATTCTAATCCCAATTTCTAGCCTTATCCCCATATCCCTTGATATCCTGACTATTTAGATATCTATCGATCTCCTCCTTGAACGCCCCCACTGATCTGGCCTCCACTGCTGTACGTGGCAAGGAGTTCCACAAATTCACCACCCTCTGGGTAAAGAAATCTTTTCTCATCTCTGTTTTGAAACTGTACCCTCTAATTCTAAGATTGTGCCCTCTGGTCCTGGACTCACCCACCAAGGTAAACAGCCTAGCCACATCTACTCTGTCCTTTCCTATCAATATTTTAAATGTCGCTATGAGGTCCCCTCTCATTCTTCTGTACTCCAGTGAGTACAGTCCAAGAGCCGACAAACGCTCCTCATACGTAAGTCCTTTCATTCCTGGAATCATCCTCGTAAATCTCCTCTGAACCCTCTCAAACGTCAGCACATCCTTCCTAAGATGTGGGGCCCAAAACTGCGCACAATATTCCAAATGAGGCCTCACTAGTGCCCCGTAGACCCTCATCAACACTTCCTTACTTTTATACACTATACCTCTCGAAATGAATGCCAACATAGCATTCGCTTTCTTTGCCACCGATCCGACCTGGTGGTTAACCTTTAAGGTATCCTGCACGAGTACCCCCAAGTCCCTTTGTACTTCCGTACTTTGAATTTTCTCTCCTCCTAGATAATAATCTGCCCGCTTATTTCTGCTTCCAAAGTGTACAACTGCACATTTCTCAACATTGAATCTCATCTGCCATTTCCTTGCCCATTCTCCTAAACTGTCTAGTTCCCTCTGCAACCTTCCTATCTCTTCAATACTCCCTACTCCTCCATCTATCTTGGTGTCATCCGCAAACTTAGCCATGAAACCATTTATTCCATTATCCAAATCGTTAATGTACAAGGTAAAAAGGAGCGGTCCCAACACCGACCCCTACGGCACACCACTAGTAACCGGTAACCAACCAGAACGAGATCCTTTTATTTCCACTCTTTGCTTCCTGCCAACCAGCCAATGCTCCACCCATTCTGTTATCCTACCCGTAATTCCATGACCTCTCATCTTATTAATCAGATGAGATTAAATAAATACTAACACCATTAGAACATTTCAAAGCAAACTCCATAATTTAGAAATTACACTGAATAAAAAGGACACCATATTGCTGTTTTAAGAGATTGATAGAGTACATGGCAAAGAATTGATAACTGTTGTCAATTTTATATTCTGAAACAAGGTTGTTAATTTTCCCAAATTCTACTATTTTGTTGTTGTAAGCCTGCTGCACAAATAATTAGGGAACCTGAGTTCGAATCCCACCATAGCAGATTGAGGAATGGAACTCAGTTTAAAAATGAGAAAAAAGTAAGCTGGTATCAGTGAACATGACTTTGAAACTATTGGAATGTTTCAAATCCAACTATTTCATTATTGCTATGAAAGGGAGAAAATTTAGCATCATTCCCAGCCTGATAATTCTTCACCATTGTGCTGAGCTCAAAACTATGCTATGAAGACACATGGAGAACTGGGATTGCATTAAGTGTTTCCATTGCCAGCAATGCATAAAGGCTGTATATGTGAGTTTCTGCCATATTTCTGTCAAAATTTAGGTGAAGGGCTGGGAGCAGTCACAGTGAAGCCTAGCCAACTAGATGCTCGCAGAACACCTGCACTCTGTCTGTAACCGCGATCTGCATCTCCCCGTTGCCAGTCACAACAATTCCCCCTCCCACACTATCACCGATATGTCAGTCCTCAGTCTCCGCCATTGCCAGGAGAATTCCAAGCGCAAACTGGAGGAACAGCACCTCATTTTCCATCTTGGAACCTTGCAGGCTAACAGCATGAACATTGAATTCTCCCGCTTTAAGTAATCCCCAAAACCAACCCCCCCCCACACCCTCCCCCCAGCCATGCCTCTTCTTTACTTCCCTTTCTTAGTCCATCTCTCTTTTTTTCTACCCCGTTTTTTCCTCTTTACCTTTGACCCATCCACCAGTGGATCTGCTCTCCCCTCCTCCCCCACACCTGCCCATCACTATCTCTTACCTGCATCTACCTACCACCACCTTGTGCCCACCCTGCTTCCCCTCTTTTGTCTACCTATTGCTGTTCTTTTTTTCCCTCCCATATGTTGGGCTTCCCCTTTTCCTACCTTCAGTCCTGAAGAAGGGTCCTGACCCAAAACGTTGACTGCCTGTTTTTCTCCATGGATGCTGCCTGGCCTGCTGAGATCCTCCAGCATCATCGTGTTTTTCAGCTGCTCTGCTTCAGATTATCTGGTCATTACTTTATGCAACGTGCAGAATTTTGAAAGTTTCGAGATCTGTGGCTGATTAGAATTCTATTATTTGGCTTTGACGATATATATTAAAATTGCAGCCTAAACTGAGAGATAAAAGATTCTTTGTACAGTGGGTCAGAAGCAACCGTGATTGTAGCTCTGCAATGAGAAAGTAGCCTCTGATCTGAGTTATAGAGTCACAGGGTCTTAGAGTCAAACAAGACAGAAACAGGCCCTTCAGCCCAAAAGTTCCATGCCAACCAAGATGCCCAGATGAGCTCATCCCATTTGCCTGCATTTGGCCCATATCCCTCCAAGCATTTCCTATCCATGTACCTGTCCAAGTGTCTTCTGTGTTCTTATGTGGCATGGGTCTTAAAGCAATGCTGACAATCAATTGCTGTAAATTGATATTAAATCACATTTGTTGAGATAATAGTGATGGCTTGAGAAACCAGAAAAATATATTAGTTTCTGAAGCCATCATTAAAAGGTTTCTCAGTTTCAAGTTAAAGGGATGCCAAGAGTTGGTAAAGAATTCCAAATTGAAAGGGAATTGGTTAGTCAGTAATAATGTGGTCATCACAAAGCAAAAACTATAGCTGTTTGGAAACTGGAAATAAAAACAGAAAATGCTGAGACCACTCAGTAGGTGAGGCAGTATCTGTGGCAAGGGAAAGAGAGTTAACATATCAGGTCAATGACCTTCCATCAAAGTGTATCTTCAACCTTGAAAATCCTGAGAAGGAAGTAGGTGCAGTGTGGCATTTCTGGACTTAATACTAACTTACTTCAATGTAATACCATTAACAAAAATATCCAAAGTCAAAGTCAAAAGTCAAAGTTGAAGTTATTATCATATGCACAAGTACAAGTATGCACAGGTGCAATGAAAAGCTTGCAGCAGCATCACAAGCACAGAGCATCATATAAGCAGCATTCACAAGAAAAACATAAATTAAATATAAATTAAATACAATTCTTACAAGAAAGAACACAATTAAAAACAAAAAAAAAATTAGCGCAAAGAGATCAAAGTAGTCATAGTGTTGCTAAACTGTAGTGATTAGGGTTGTGCCAGTTGATTCAAGAACTGAACGGTTGAAAGGAAGTAGCTGTTCTTGAACCTGGTGGTGTGGAACTTCAGGCTTCTTGTACATCCTGCCCGATGATAGCTATGAGAAGATGGCATGGCCCAGATGGTGGAGATCGTTGGTGATGGATGTTGCCTTCTTGAGGCAGTGCCTCCTGTAGATATTACTGACAGTGGGGAGGGATGTGCATGTGATGTATTGGGCAGAGCCCACTACTCTCAGCAGCTTCATATGTTCCTGTGTATTTGAATTGCCGTACCAGACCATGATGCAACCAGTCAGGATACTTTCAACAGTACATCTGTAGAAGTTTGTTAGAGTGTTCGGTGACAAGCTGAACATTATTAATCTCCTAAGACAGTAAAGACACTGCTTTCAAAGAACTTCACTGTACTTCGCAGAACCAATATCAAATAGTGGGCACTGAGCCAAAAGAGAACCAACCACAAACTTGGTTGCACAGCCTTGCATAAACTATTCAATTGGAAGTCCCAGAATACATTCAGATATATTGTTTTTCTCCAAGTAGTCGATATGAAGCCATTAGGATGGGAAGAAAGTGAAGGAGCTTTGTCAAAATGCAAGCAGAGAAAAAAAATTGAAGTGCTACTGAGACCTTAACAGGTAGTTCTTGATTCATGAGTGATTTTGGTTTGGTCTTACACTTTATTGATTTAGCAGCACCACTGTTTGTTAAATGTTTTTGGTGATAGCATCCTTCTGACCTCCTCTAGTCCTAAGAGGCTGAAACTACTTATCAGTCTGTCATTTTGTGAGAACCCATAGATTATACTATTTTAGGCACAGTTCTTCATGGAATAATTCACCTCAACTTGTAACTATAAAATCATTATGGCTATAAAACTACAAAGAAGTTTGTTCTCTGTCAATATTTTATCAATAGCAAATCACAGTCTCAGGATCTTTATAAAGTCAGTTAATGATATTGAGGTGATAGATTTAAGTCTTTTAGAAAAAAAATCACTTTCTAACCTAATAAGGAAAGGTAAAGGAGCTGGCTCTACCACGTCCTCTGGCAGCTTGTTCCATATATTGGTATTGGTTTATTATTGTCACTTGTACCAAGGTGCAGTGAAAAACTTGTCTTGCATACCAATTGTGTAGATCAAATCATTACACAGTGCAGTTACATTGGGTTAGTACAGAGTGCATTGAGGTAATACAGAGTGCATTGATGTAGCACAGGTAAAAACAATAACAGTACAGAGTAAAGTGTCACAGCTACAGAGAAAGTGCAGTGAAATAAGGTGCAAGGTCACAACAAGGTAGGTTGTGAGGTCAGAGTCCATCTCATTGTATAAGGGAACCATTCAGTAGTCTTATCACAGTGGGGTAGAAGCTGTCCTTAAGTCTGGTGGTACGTGCCATCAGGCTCCTGTATCTTCTACCCGATGGAAGAGGAGAGAAGAGAGAATGACCCGGGTGGGTGGAGTCTTTGATTATGCTGGCTGCTTCACCAAGACAGCGAGAGGTAAAGACAGAGCCCAAGGAGGGGAGTCTGGTGTCTGTGATGCGCTGGGCTGTGTCCATAACTCTCTTCAGCTTCTTGCAGTCCTGGGCAGAGCAGTTGCTGTACCAAGCCGTGATACATCCAGATAGGATGCTTTCTATGGTGCATCAATAAAAGTTGGTGAGAATCAAAGGGGACAAACCAAATTTCTTTAACCTCCTGAGGAAGTAGAGGCGTTGGTGAGCTTCCTTGGCCATGGCATCTATGTGAGTTGACCAGGACAGGCTGTTGGTGATGTTCACTCCCAGGAACTTGAAGCTCTCAACCCCCTCGACCTCAGCACCGTTGATGTAGACAGGTGCATGTACACTGCCTCCTTTCCTAAATTCAATGACCAGCTCTTTCACTTTGTTGACATTGAGGGAAAGGTTGTTGTCATGACACCATTCCACTAAGCTCTCTACCTGTACTCCGACTCATCTCCGTTTGAGATATGGCCTACAACGGTGGTATCATCTGCAAACTTGTAGATGGAGTTAGAGCAGAATCTGGCCACACAGTCATGAGTGTATAGGGAGTAGAGTAGAGGGCTGAGGATGCAGCCCTGTGGGGCACAGGGTTGAGAATAATCGTGCTGGAGGAATTGCTGCCCATCCTCACTGTGGTCTGTTGGTTAGAAAGTCAAGGATCCAGTTACAGAGGGAGGTGTTGAGTCCTAGGTCTCGGAGTTTGGTGACAAGTGTGCTTGGGATTATTGTATTGAAGGCAAAGCTGTAGTCAATAAACAATAGTCTAACATAGGTGTCTTTACTGTCCAGATGCTCCAGAGCTGAGTGAAGGGCCAGGGAGATGGCATCTGCTGTGGACCTGTTTCGGCAATAGGTGAATTGCAGTGGGTTGAGGTTGTCTGGGAGGCTGGAGTTGATGCGTGCCATGACCAACCTCTCAAAGCACTTCATGATGGTGGATGTCAGAGCCACTGGTCAGTAGTCATTGAGGCATGTTATCTTGCTTTTCTTCAGTACCGGGATGATAGTGGTCTTCTTAAAACAGGTGAGAACCTGAGATTGAAGCAGGGAGAGGTTGAATATGTCTGCAAATACTTCTGCCAGCTGATCAGCACAAGATCTGAGCACACGGCCAGGGACACTATCTGGGCTAGATGCTTTCCTCGCGTTAGCTCTCTGGAAGACTGATCTTACGTCCTCAATGGTGATCACAGGTTCAGTTGCATTGGAGGCTGTCAGGGTGGGTGGTGAAAACCCACTTCCCTTCTGTTCAAAAAGTGCATAGAATGCATTAAGTTCATCCGGAAGGGATGCGCTGTTGTTAGCTATGCAGCCCGACTTCGCCTTGTAGCCTGTTATGGCATGTAAGCCCTGCCATAGCTGACGGCTGGTCTGGGACTCTATTTTGAGTTGGTATTGCCTCTTGGTATCCCTGATAGCTTTCCAAAGGTCATATTTGGATTTCTTGTACAGATCAGGATCACCAGATTTGTGTGCAGCAGTCCTCGACTTCAGTAGGGAGTGGATCTCCTGGTTCATCCATGTATACCCACCACCTTCTGAGTGGAAAACTTGTCCCTTGGGTCCCCTTTAAATCTTTTCCCTCTTACCTTACATCTATGCCCTCTAGTTTTGTGCTCTCCTGCAAAGAGCCTTACAATCTTTTGTCAAGCTAAAGGTGAACTGATTTGTATGGAAATTTTCTGAAGAACTTTGTTAAATGAATGTTCATCTAAATAGTTTCATATGAGATTATGCAAACTAAATACTGTATTGCCAAATTCTTAAAAAAAAATCTTTCCCTCCTGTTGAATCTATGTCTATAAGGTGATTTCTCAAGAAGAGATGTTGTGCACTGATGCTAGCCACATAGCCAAATAATTTTGCCTTATGCAAGGTAAGATATTATGAAAAACAAAGACCAAACAACTGCAGATGGTGGAAATCTAAACTAAAAACAAAACTGCAAGATATGCTCAGTAAGTCAGGCAGCATCTGTGAAACATTGTTAAGGTACAGATCACTGACTTTTCATCAGAACCAGGAAAAGTTAGAAAGCAAGTTACAGAGAAGGGGAAGGGGTGGAAAGGACACAGGGAACGGCTGTTATAGTGGTGGAGGCCAAGAGAGACTGAGTTATGCAAATGGTGATAATACAGACTAAGAGAAGAGAGTGAAGGCTTGTTAACTGCAAATGATCTGTCCGGAAGAAATGTAAATGAAAGGAGATGAATAAGAACAGAGGAGAGGAAAAAAACACACAGTACTGGGACTGAGATGTAAAACACTACCGTTGTCAAAAATCCAAAGTAAAGGACTGCTGGAAAGCATTTGTGGAGAAAGTAAAATTGGGTTATCACTACAGGTCAATGAACTTACATCAGAGCTGGTCAGTTCTGATGCACAAGAATAGAACAAAATAAAATAGGAACAGGAGTCAGCCACCTGGCCCATCAAACCTACACTACCATTCAATATAGACAAGGCTGATCTACCTCAAGACTCAACTCCTTCTCTGAGTCAAATCCCCACAGCCCTCAATCCCTCAATCTTTCAAAAATGTTTCTACATCTACTTTAAGTACTTCTAATGATCTAGCCTTCAAAACTGTCTGGGGCAGAATATTCAAAAATTCATCATCCTCGGCAGGAAGAAATGTCTACATATCTTGGTTTGAAATGACCAATCTCTTATCTTAAAAATATGTCCATTCTTTCAAGATTTCTCACTAGTAAAATGATTGTACATGTTTCAATAAGATCACCTCCTCATTCTTCTAAACTCCAAAGAACACAGACCCATCCTGTTCAGCCTTTCTTGACAGGACAATCATTTCATCCCAGGAATTAGCCAGGTGAATATCTTTTGAACTGCCTCAATTGGAAGGGTGGGATATTTGACAAGCATAATGCACATTGCAAGACAAATGAAACTGCAACTGCTGGAATCAGACACAAAGCAGAAATGCCGGAAGAACTCATCCAGTGAAGTATCCATGGAAAGAGAAACCAGTTAATATTTGGGTCAATAACTCTTCCACAGAACTGGAGGGGGGATTGTTGAAGGGGGGGAGAATGGAGGGTTTATGGTTTTGAAAGCAGAGCTGGGGGAAGATGTAAGACATATGGGAATAGGTTGAGATAGATCAGGTGATAAGGAACAAGAGTACTGACCATCAGCAGAGCATTTTAAAGCAGCAAGAAAGGGACATAAGCATGATGAAGGGAAATGATCAGAGAGCAATTTACATTCAATGCTCATTCCAGAAGGTTGCAAAGTTCCTGGAAGGAAGATAACATGTTTTTCTTCTAATTTATGTTGGGCCTCACAATGGCAGTGCAGGAGGTTGAAGATGGTTCAGAAAGACAGCAAGATTGCGAAGTGAAGCAGCAGGCAACAGGAAGCACAGGATCACCCCTGGGGACTGAGAGCAAGTGCTCCACAAGGCGATCGTCTAACCTGCTTTTAGTTTTATCTGAAGTAGAGGGGGCCACATTGTGAACAACGAATGCAGTGCACTAGATTGGAAGAAGTGCAAGTGAAACACTGTTTCACCTGGAATGGTCGTTTGAGGTTGTGGAAGTAGTAAGGGAAGAGGTGAATGGACGGGGACTGCATTTGTCCGGGAAGGTGCCTTGGGATAGGGGGTATGATGGGTGTGGACGGAGGAGCAGACCAGGAAGTCGCATAGTGAGCAGTCCCTGCAAAATGCAGAAAGGGCAGGAGAGGGGAAGATGTGACTAGTGGTGGGATCATGTTGGAGCCAGTGTAGGTTGTGAAGGATTACACTTTGAATGTAAAGGCTAGTGGGGTGGCAAGTGAGAACCAGGGGGGTGAGAGCAGACTTGCGAGAAGTAGAGGAAATGCAGTTGAGAGCTTCATGTCCTATTGCAGAGGATCAGCCACATTTTAGGATGAAGGAGAACATTTCAGAGGCACCAGAGCAGAAAATCTGAAGCAGAAGAGCAGAACAAATGCAATGGAAACAAAGAAACTGGGAAAAGGGAATGGTGTCCTTAAGGAAAGAAGGGTGAGAGGATGTATACTCAAGGTATCTGTGGAAGACTGTGGGCTTGTAAAATATGTTTGTGGCTACCTTCTGAGATGGAGACAGAGAGATCCAGAAAGGGAAGGAAAGTATCAGAGATGGACCATGTAAATGTGAGAGTAGGGAGAAAACTGGCAGCAAAAGGACTGGAAGTTTCAGGTTCTGTATGAGTGCAGGATGCAGCACCAAGGCAGTTGTCAATGTATCAGAGAAAAAGTTGGATGGGTGCTTCCAAATCCTTTTTTTTATATTCCAGAATAAACTTTATTCATAATAAAAGACAAACTATATACAATTATAAAACAGTGTAAGCCTTTACATTCTTGTACAGATCAATCAGTAGTGTTACCTTTTTATATAAAAAACACAGCACTGATGCTACGCGTGTGCTTCCAACTCAGCCCTGAACTAGGACCATTCCACATATCCCACAAAAAGACAAGCAGAGCTAGGGACCATGTGAGTTCCCATAGCTACACCTTTAACCCAGGGAAAGTGAGAGGAATTAAACGTGAAGCTGTTGAGTGTAAGGACATGTTCATCCAGCATTTCTGATTTGAATGTGCAATATGGAAATTAAGCAAATTTTATTTATTGACATTTTTTGCAAACTGCTATTATATCAGGGAGAAAACAACATTGATGTGTTTTAATTTTTAAGTTTTTCATTATAAATATGTCCTCTTCCACTAAAGTTAAATTGGTGAAATTTGTCTTGGCCTGAAACCCAAACAGGGCCATGATTCATCAATATGCAACACTCCTGCACTGATTTTAATGGAAAACTAAAACTGGATGGAGTGTACAACTTCCTGCAGATGTGCCATCATCCTGTATGAGTACGTCTGATTGCCAGCCCGTACTAAGTTGGCATTAGAGTTCCAAAAACCCCTTGATGAGCAAAGTGGAAAACATGAGTTATTTCACTTCCCTGTTTTCTTTTGATTTTATCAGTAAGGGCAATTTTCTGACTCTAGACAATGCCAAAGGCAAAATAGAATTCCATTCTTGCGAAAGAAAAGCAAAGTTATAGCTTTAAGTACTCAAAGGATAAAGGTACATATTCATTTACCGATTCATATTGAGTAAAATGGTTGTCTAGCCTGCTCAGCTCCTTGGAGCTTGTGATAATATATGCCTCGAGCTGTCAGTTTGGCACAATCTACTCCCTCAAGCTTACCAGGCTACATCTGTTTATAAGATATCTAAATTGCTCTCATCAGAAAGGCTTGAAAAGTTTCATATTGCTTCGTTAACGACATGCATACGGAAATGACTGATTGCTGCTTTTGTTTAAAGTACAGCACTCATTTATGCATTATCCTTCTAATGCATGGGTGAATTATTTTCTGTCAATTAGGATATCTTCCAGCATTTGTTTTCTTCAGCTGAATATTGCTGTTAATTGAAGAGTACCCAATCTTACTGAAGCCTTGATCCTTCACCTAGGATTCTTGATACAGAATCATGGTACAGCACAGGGCCAGTTGGCCCCTCAGGCCTGATCCACCAATTTAATACAATCATGGCTGATCCTACAGCTCAATACCATGTTTCCACTTTCTCCCCATTCCCTTGGCCCCTCTTGTGTCTAGATATGTTTCTACTTTCTTAAATATATTTGGGAATTTGGCGTCTACGTGTGAAGATATTTCTCACAAGTGTGAAGTGCTGCAACAGGTGCAAAGTATTGTACTCTGGGAATTTAAACCAGGGCAGGACTCACTCAGTAAATAGCAGGGACCCAGAGAGTGTTGGAGATCAGAGAGATGGGGGTGCAAGTACATAGTTCTCTGAAAGTGTTGACACAGGTAGACAGGGTGGTGAAGAAGGTATTTGGCATGCTTGCTTTCATTGGTCAGAGCACTGAGTACAAGAGTTGGAATGTCATGTTGCAGCTGTACATGATGTTGGTGAGACAAAAAAGACTACAGATAAGGTATCTTTATCAGTCACATGTACATCAGAACACACAGTGAAATGCATCTTTGCATAGAGTGTTCTGGGGGCAGCCCACAAGTTTCGCCACGCTTCTGGCACCAACATCGCTCGCCCACAACATCCTAACCCATACGTCTTTGGAATGTGGGAGGAAACCAGAGCACCCGGAGGAAACCCATGCAGACACACGGGAAGAACCTACAAACTCCATACAGACAGCAACCTGAATTGAACCCAGGTCGCTGGCTCTACGCTAACTGATACACTACCGTGCCTGCTGATGCTGAAATCTGGAGCAACAAACAATCTGCAGGAGGAACTCAGTGAGTCGAGCAGCATCTGTGGGGGAAAAGGAATTGTCAACGTTTTGGATCAAAACCCTGCATTAGGACTAAGACATTGGTACGACTGCACTTCAATATTGTGCGCAGTTCTGGTCAGCTGGCTATAGGAAAGACACCAGTAAGCTGGAAAGGATGCAGAAAAGATCAACAAGGATGTCACCAGAGCTGAGGGGTTTAAGTTGTAAGGAGAAACTGGTCATTGGTAATTGGTTTATTATTGTCACATGAATTGAAATACAGGGAAAAACTTTGTTTTGCATGCTATCCCTATAGATCATTCCAAAACATAAGTACATCTAGATAGTACAAAGGGAAAAGCAATAGCAGAATGTAGAATACAGTGTTAAAGTTAAAGTTACAGAGAAAGTGCAGCGCAGGTACAAGGGCCACGATGAGGTAGATTGAGAGATCAAGAGTTCATCTTTATTGTACAAGAGGGACAGGTTTTTCACCCAGACAGTGGTGGGTACATGAAACGTGCAGCCAGAGGAAGTGGTAGAGATGGGTACAATTATAACATTTAAAAGACATTTAGACAGGTACAAGGATAGGAAAGGTTTAGTGGGATATGGGCCAGATGGAGGAAAATAGAATGAGCTCAGGTAGGCAATTTGGTTGGCATCTGCCTCATAATTCACAATTCCACCAATTTTCATATCATTTGCAAACTTTGAAATATTATATTCTAATCCCTCACCCAAATCAGATGTGATTCAAAAATCAACAGAAAAAAATCTGCAGATGCTGTAAACCAAAAATACAAACAGAAAATGTTGGAAATATCATTAGCTCTATTTCTTTTCCCATGATGTATGTCCTAACCTGCTGAGCATGTCTAGCATTTTCTGCTTTTAGTTTAGATTTGTAGGTTTGTTTGTATTGTTAATAGCTTGGGCCTTAGCACTGACCGCTGTGGTACCCCACCAGTCACCACCTGCCGTACTATAAAAATTTCCATTTACACCTAATGTCTGGTGCTTTCAATCCATGCAAGTATATCATCCAAAATTCTCTGTGCTTTAAATAAGCATATTAACCTCTTTTGTGAGACCTATTCAAAGACTTCTGAAAATCTAAATAAATCATTTCCACTGGTTCTCCCCCAACTAATCTGCCAATTATATTCTCAAAGAAAAGCGGTAGAGCTCCCAAAGAGTTTCCTCTTCTTAAATCCAGTAGGACTGGTTCTCAAGTTAAAGTCCTAATTTGGGGGAAGGCCAATTTTGTTAACACCGCATAGGAACTCTCAAAAGTTTATTGGGAGATGCTGTGTGCAGGTAAAGGGATTTCTGGCAAGTGAGAGGCTTTTAAAAGTGTGATACGAAGAGTTCATGGCCAGCATGTTCCCATTAGAGTGAAGGGCAAGGCAGGCAAGATTCGGGAAACTTGGTTGATCAGGGGTATTCAGGTTTTGTTCAGGAAAAAGAAGGAGGTGTATGTCAGGCATAGGCAGCTGGGATCAAGGGAATCCCCTGAGGAGCATGAGGGGTGTATGAGGGAAGTATACTTAACAGGAAAATCAATAAGGCAAAAAGGGGCCATGAGATATCCCTGGCAGATAAGACAAAACATACATAGAATATAGAACAGTACAGCACAGAACAGGCCCTTCGGCCCACAATGTTGTGCTGACATAGCTAATTCCTCCTACTTACAGAATGCTAATATCTCACCATTTTTCTCTCATGCATGTGCCAATCCATGCCCTTCTCAAAAGCCCCCAATGAATTTGCCTCCACCACCCTATCAGGCAATGCATTCCAGGCATCCACTACTCTCTGATTAAAAAACTTACCCCTCACATCTCTTCTGAACTTACCCCCTCTCACCTTAAATGCATGCCCTCTGGCATTGGATCGCTCAATAATGAGAAAAAGATAATGCCTGTCCACCCTATCTATGCCCTCATAATTTTATACACTTACAACAGATCACCCCTCAGCCTTTGGCGCTCCAGAGAAAAGAGCTCAAGTTTGTCCAGCCTCTCCTGATAGCACATGCCCTCTAATCCAGGCAGCATTCTAGTAAACCTCCTCTGCACCCTCTCTAAAGCCTCAACATCCTTCCTATAGTGAGGTGACCAGAATTGCACGCAATACTCTAAATGCAGCCTAACCAGAGTTCTATAGAGATGCATCATAACTTCTTGACTCTTATACTTAATAAGTCGATTAATGAAAGCAAACATTCCATAAGCCTTCTTAACCACCCTATCTATCTGTGTAGCCACCTTCAATGAGCCATGGACTCACTGAGCCATGACTCATTGGAGAATCCTAAAAGATCCTGTAACTATTGCTAAGATTAAAAGAGTCACTAGTGAGAAAATAGGTCCCCTTAAGGATCAGTGTGGTAATCCATGTGTGAGCCACAGGAATTGGACAGGGTCTTAAAGGAATACTTCTTGTTTGTATTTACCATGGAGAAGGACACGGAGGCTGGCAAGTTGGAAATGGAACAGAAAATGACTTGAAGGTAGGAAGCAGGGAATGGTGGTTGAGGGTTTTTTTTCAGATTGAAAGCCTGTAGCCAGTGGTTGTTGGTCATATATATTAAAGATCTGGATGAAAACGCAGGTGGCATGATTAGTGAGTTTGCAGATGACACCAAAGTGGATGGTATAGTGGACAATGAAGAAAGTTACAGCAGAATGTAGTTCAGCTGGGAAATGGGCAAGGGAATGGTAGGTGAAATGTAATTCAGACAAGTGCAAAGTGATGTATCTTTGGAAGTTAGACCAGGGCAGGACATACACAGTGAACGGTAGAGCCCTGGGAGTGTTGTTGAACAGAGAGACGTTGGGGTACAAGCACATAGTAGCAACACAGGTAGTCAGAGTGGTGAAGAAGGCATATGGCATGCTTGCCTTCATTGGCCAAGGTATTGAATACAAGGGTTGGGATGTCATGTTATAGCTGGACATAATGTTGGTTAGGCCACATTTAGAGTATTGTGTGCAGATCTGATTACCATACTACAGAAAATATATGATTAATTTAGAGAAGGTGCAGTGTGATGGATATTCACTATCCAGGATCAGGAGGCTTTTTGCTAAACTCAACTTTTTAGCACAGCAGAAGAAACTGTCTAAGGTTCAAGATATTTATTGTTAATTTTTAATTGGTTCTGTTTACCCATCCTCCTGAGAAACACTACTGTCCGAGCTCAGGAAGCCTATTGTAGACTTAACTGAGACTGCAACCTAATCATGAGAAACAACATTGTCTATGTTAACCTAAGATTCTAGCCATCTGACCTGATCAATACAATTGTGAAACATCACATGCAGATGAGGTCATCAGTAGATGACTGACAGAAACAAAGAAAAAAACGATATAAACGTCAGAAGGCAGTAAGGGTGGGGAGGAGTTACAGAGATGAAGACACAAAGTCCACTCCTCAGCCTCGACCCAAGAAGGATCTCTTGCCAGAGCCTTCTTTCTGCGACTTATCCGTCTGCAACTCATTGGTATGCTTTTCTAGTTTGAAAGAATTGTACTTGTGTTTGGAAGTCCTTGTAGAATTATAATCTCCGTTAGATTTACTCCTCAAAATAAATAAATATGCTCCATTTAAAATAAAATAACTATGTTTAATCTGCTTTGTTAGCTGGGAGTATCCCCTCCTTGGTTGGAAGGGGGACCCACCGCTTAAAATAGTAATTATTGACAGCTAAGCCCCTTCAGAAAAGCGACTACAGTAGTTAAGTAAATTAGTCTTTGCATTATAGGTTGATATAGTATAATCTCTCTAAAGAGAGAAAACTGATAGACACCCATAAGACTTAAGGTCTTGACTTAAGTTTAGAACTCTAAAATGGGTACACTCAATATCATCACAGCAGAAAAGATTCACAAGGATGTTGCCTGGAGACTTGAGTTAGACAGAGAGGCTGGATAGGCTGGGTCCATTTCCCTTGGAGCAAAGGAAGCTGAGCATTGACATGAAAGATGTATATAAAATATTGAGAGGCACAGATAGGATAGATGGCAAGAGTCTGTTTCCCATGGTAGAGTTTCCCATCTAGAGGGCATAAGGCTAAGGTAAGAGGTTGGAGATTTAAGGAGGATCTAAGGGATAAATTTTTCACACATAGCTGAAACCTGGAATAAGCTGCTAAAGGAGGTGGTGAAAGCAAACAGTAGCAACATTTAACATGTGCTTGAATGAGCAGAAAAGGAGGGGTATGGAATTAATGCAGGCAAGTGGGATTAGTATGGATAGGCATGATGTTCAGCATAAATGTGGTGTGCCATAGGATCTGCCTCTGTCTGTACAACAATATGACTCTGTGACTCTACCTTCTCCAGCTTCATTTTGTTTGACTAATGCTAATTTCCTTTAATTCCTCCTTTTCATTGGACTCTTCTATCCCTTGTATTTCAAGTTACTTATGTCCTCTTTTGTGAAGAGAGAACCAAGGACTAAGGAGATACTTAAGAGGCATCCACATCTGTAGGGCTGCAGTTGCATATAAAACTAGATGATAAGGATGGTAAATTTCCTACCTGTAAGATGTAATTGAATCACATGGATCATTATAACAAATTGGTTGTTTTATTGAAAATAGCTTCTTGCTTCCAGATTTATTTAATGACTTGAATTTAAATTCCTCAGCTGCAGTGGTAGGATATAAACTCTAGTCTTTGGATCAATGGGTCTGAAATCTGGTTGCTAGTTCTGGGCTATCTAGATAGTAAAGACACCTACATTAGACTATTGTTCATTGACTACAGCTCTGCCTTCAGTACTATAATTCCAAGCAAACTCATCTCTAAACTCCTAGACCTGGGACTCAACACCTCTCTTTGCAACTGGATCCTTGACTTCCTGACCAACATATCACAATCAGTAAGGATAAGCAGCAAAATTTCTGTCACAATTATTCTCAACACTGGTGCTCCACAAGGCTGTCTTCTCAGACCCCTACTCTACTCCCTATACACTTACAGCCAAATTCTGCTCTAACTCCATCTACAAGTTTGCGGATGACACCACCATAGTAGGACTGAATATCAAATAACGATGAGTCAGAGCACAGAAAGGAGATGAAGAACTTTGTGGCATGGCACCATGACAACAACCTTTTCCTCAATGTCAGCAAAACAAAAGAGCTGGTCATTGACTTCAGGAAGGGTGGGGGGGGGGGGGTGCACATGCACCTGCCCACATCAACAGTGCTGAGATCAAGACGGTTGAGAGCTTCAAGTTCCTAGGAATGAACATCACCAATAGCCTGTCCTGGTCCAACCAAGTAGTTGCCACGGCCAAGAAAGCTCACCAGCATCTCTACTTCCTCAGGAGGTTCAAGAAATTTGGCATGTCCCCTTTGACCCTCACCAATTTTTATAGATGCACCATAGAAAGCATCCGATCCAGAGGTACCATGGCTTGGTATGGCAACTGCTCTGCCCATGACCACAAGGAACTACAGAGAGTTGTGGACACAACTCAGCGCATCACAGAAACCAAACTTCTCTCCCATGGACTCTGTCTACCCTTCTCGCTGCCTTGGTAAAGCAGCCAAAATAATCAAAGACCTCACCCACTCCGGACATTCTCCCACCTCCCATCGGGTAGAAGATACAAAAGCCTAAAAGCATGTACCACCAGGCTCAAGCCAGCTTCCATTCTGCAGTTATAAGTCTATGGAATGGTCCCCTTGCACAATAAGATGGAGTCTTGACCTCACAATATACCTTGCTATGGCCCGGCACCTTATTGTCTGTCTGCACTGCACTTTTTTTATAACTGTAACACTTTATTCTGCATTCTGTTATTGTTTTCCCTGTTGCACTGTTGTAGTGAATTGATCTGTATGGATGGCATGCAAAACAAAGTTTCTCACGTAGTGTAGTGGTTAGCATAATTCTTTACAGTGCCAGAGAACTGGGTTCAATTCCAGCCGCTGTCTGTATGGAGTTTGTACATTCTCCCTGTGTGCCTGAGTGGGTTTCCTCCGGGTGCTCCGGTTTCCTCCCACATTCCAAAGACGTACAGGTTAGGAAGTTGTGGGCATGCTGTGTTGGCGCCAAAAGCATGGCAACACTTGCGGGCTGCCCCCAGAACACTCTTCGCAAAATGATGTATTTCACTGTGTGTTTCGATGTACATGTGACTAATAAAGATTTGATCTTAGTTTATAAAAAATACTAAACCAACAAATAAGATGCTTTAGTTCAATAACTTAACTGCTATTTTAACTTGCTCTGTTTTAAGTACCAGAATTTGGTTATTACTTCTTCCTTTTGCACTTTCCCCGTTCCATCCGGAGGACATGTACAAGAATGTGCAATGTGAAGCCCATCCCATGCTACGGACTCCTTACTAGAAAAGAAGAAATTAATTTTCATGCCTGAGCAAAAATATAATTATTCACTTCAACTGAAGAACATGTGGCAGATCAGGTTGGTGGATGTTCAAAGCTTTTAATCTCAACCACTTCTAGTTTGAATTATTCAATAGATGTTACTTCCTACTCAACAACAACCCCCCCTTTTCTGAATGGAGTATGAGCCTAAATCATATGTTCTTAAATTTTTCATGTCAGGACTCAAAGATGCAGGGTCAATATCTTCTCAAGACTCATCTTATGTTTGGTGTGACAGACTTTCCCAATCCATTTCCTAATAACCTATTATGCCTATTGGTTGTCTTAAAATTTCAATAATTTAATTACAAATTAACAGCTGCAATGCCAATTGTTAGACATTTCAGTTGCTTTCAGCACTATAACTGTTGGAGGTAATTACATTCAAGATTCAGTTTAGTTTAGGAGAACTCCGTCTGAATGGAAACTTGCCAGTGTTGTGGGTCAGCAGGAACAGGACTGAGAAACCCCGGACCATTAAAGTAAAAATGTGGATGAAACAAATCTTAAGCTCTGGTGTCAGTGCAGCTGTATAGGTTTTCACACTCAGACCGAATAAACAGATGCAGAGGGGCACACATGTATGCATTTTTTCTTACTTTCTTCCTTAGTCTTCCTGGATAACCAGCAAGTAATGCCACCACCAATCTCCTTCTACAGTCTCCTCATCCCCCTTCTATCTCCCTCTTCTTTCTTGTACACCATCCTTTACCTTTTGTTCTCTCCCAGGGTAAGGCTGCTTCCTGGCCACAGGACCTCCTCCCACCTCTCCAGGTATCACAGCAGCCACAGCACACTACAGCCTAGCATGGACCACTTCCCAACAACCTTTCCCATAAAGAGTCAGGTAACTGTCCAAGGGTGTCTACCATCAAGAAACCGTGGCCCCCCATTGCTCTGTGAATGGGTGATGGATGGGTGCCCAAATGAAACCCGCAGGATGAATTCACTCTAAACCTCTGACTCTCCAGCAAGATGCTCATGAATCTCTTTTGACCGTGAACTACAGTTCAAGAATATGCTGCTTTAATGCAGTCAAGAAGCTGGAATGTAATTTAAGCACGCAAGTTTTTATTTGGGAGATAAGAAGGCTACCACTGAGCCACAGCTAACACTCAGAAAACCAAGACTTTCCGTCAAGAGTAGGATGTAAAGAATAGGCTGTGTGGGTGAGATATTAGAAGATGCCAGAACCTGTTAAACTGGAGATGAGATGAAGAATGCTTAAAAGACTAAGATTCTGGGCTTGAAATATCAATTTTACTGAACTGAATTGCAGCAAAACATGCTAAAAGGTGACAAGCTAGGATGCAGAATTACTTGTATTTAGAGAGCCCAATTGAAATCGATGAATAAATCAATATTCCTTTAAAATGCTTATTGTGGTGAATTCTAAAATCAGAACCCAAACCTTGGTAGCGTAGTAAATAAGCAGCTGGAAATAACAGATAGCAAAAGAGGAATTGGGAATAAATCAACAGCCAATAACAAAGAGATATGCAAAATAGAAGTTCAGAAAACACTTTCAAGCCCATAGTGCAGACAACTCTTTAATTTGTTGGTCCGTGATTGTAAAAAATATTCTCAATGAGAATAATCCCAGGATAATCACATATTTTAAGATCATAAGAAGAAGCCATCCAGGTAAATAATCCACCACATCCCGAACTTTACAGACACCTTATGTTCTTTTCATTAAAGACTAATTAAAAATGATGCAATGGTAGAAGATCAACCATCAATGATGGAACATGCTCAAAGTTCAGGATGGCCAACTCTGCTCTTATTTCTTTGGTTCATATGTATTATTGGAATTAAAATTCCACTAGGGCTCACGTGACCTATATAAAAGCACTTTCTTAAATAAAGGCACGTCACGCTACTAAGTACAGTTCTGCCACTTTACTTAGTTCTGAGTCCAGCAGGGGAGCAGGAACTTAGATGCACCAACCTCTTACCTCCAGCTGCTCCTGAAAGTCACGTTGCAGAGTGCACAGTACCATGACAATTAGTACTGCTGCTTCACAGCTCCAGAGACCCGGTTCGATTCTTTCCTTAGTGCAGAAGGGTATTAGAACTGATGGGAATGTGGCAAGACTAGGTTACAGGGAAATTAATAGGAGAAATGGAAATGTTCTGTGACTATAAGCAAAGATATGAATAATATATGAATATATTGCAGGGCATTGTGTAGGGAACGAATAAAAAAGAAGCAGACCTTGGGATTGACTTGACTTGATCTTCCAAGCAAATATCACCAGGCTAACGTTTATTGTTGTCTACATTCTCCCTTCTTCCTTTCATGTTTTAGATCATTTTGTTATATTGACTTCCTTCCAGTTTACTGGGACTGATACAGAACAGAAAGCATTTATGAAGATCATTCCTAGTATATTCACAGTCTCTACAACCACCACTTTTTTAAAACACTGGAGTTCAAGTCTTCAGGCCCAGGGGATTTGTCAGTCTTTAATTCCCTTAATAAAGCAGGATATGAACAACCTCCAGTTTTGAACAGACAAATGGCACATCATGTTCACGGAATACCATGGGAATCAGAACAGAGGGGAAACATAATTGGATCAGGTAAATAAATAATGTGTTTGTTAAGACTTCGATAGACCGAGTGTTTTGTGATGCTTAAACTTTTGTTTCCACCATTTATAGATGGGGAGTCAAACTCAATTGTAGGTGATCTTCATCCGGTGTCCCGGAAGTTGGTAAGATCCTAATTCAGCAAGACAACTCAATAAAGGATAGAGACCTGAAAATTTTCTTTGTCAATGAATCACAGTAAATAATGTAATAAGGGCACCAAATCCAAGGAACCAAGGCAAAGCAACACACACAACATGCTGGAGGAACTCAACAGGTCAGGCAGCATCTATGGAGGGAAATAAATAGTCGATGTTTCGGATCGAGACCCTTCATCAGGACTGATGAAGTTCTTCAACCTTGAAGAAGTTTTCCTCCTCTGGAATCTCTTGTGAAACCAAGGCAATTGATTTCAAGAATGAATGGACTACAGTATTCCAGAATATTGAAGAAGACTCTGGATTGTGCCATATGTTTATTGAAACATAAAATGTCATATACTGGCCATTACACAGATGTCCAGTGGCAGAAAAGAACAGGCACCGTATTTTAATTGCAGATTCACTAATAATACTGTTGAAAAGACTGAAGTTGAACAAAAGGGAACATGGAATTTGTGTACATTTTTGGATGTAAAATGAGTATAATATTAAATGAAGATCCATTTTTTCCTCACAGGGCCTCAGACCTAATTTCATGTTATCATATTTGAATTAAAGTATTTGTGGATTCCACTGCTTGCAAATAAGTACTTGAAATCAGCAATTAGTCAACCGAAAACAAATATTCATCTTAAGCAGGCATTCAGGGTGATAGAGAAATTCACCAGTGGAGACACAAGAGACTTCAAATGCTGTAATCTGGAGCAAAAAACAAAGTGCTGGAGAAATTCAACCATTCAAGAAGCATCAGTGGAGGAAGAGGAATGGTCGATGTTTCGAGTTGAAACCCCGCAACAGGACTGAGAGTATAGAGACAAAATAGCCAGTATAAAAAGGTGAGAGGAAGGGGTGAGGGAGGGGCTGGCTGGTGATAGGTGGAACCGAGTGAGGAAGGGGACGATGGGCAGATGGAGCCAGGTGAGGAGGAGGATGTGGTGAAGCTGGGAAACGTGAGTTATAGAATAGCCAGGTGGAATATGAGATGTTATTCTTGCCATATTCTGCCTGGGTAGTCTACAATCCAATCATATTAATATGGAATTTTCCCATTTCGGGTAACCTGCTCCCCCTGTACTTTTTGCTCTATCCTTCTGACCTATTCATGTTCTCCCAACCCACCCACCCCCAGCCCTCAGTCACACAGTTTCATCCTCCTCCCCCACCTGGTTCTATCTGCTTATCACCCACGCACTTCTCTGCTCATTATCCCTCCCTTATCTGGTTCCACTTATCGCCTTCTTTACTTCTAAGATTCCAGCATCAGCAGATTCTTCTGTCTCTACTTATCACCTTCCAACCTCTGTCTCTACCTCACCTTCCCTTCCCCCACCTCACTCCATCTGCTCCTTTTTATCTCTGTCCTTATCTATCCCCATTGCTCACCAGCCACTGTCCCCCAACTCCACCCCTCCTCCTCTCCCACCTGGTCCCACCTGCCCATCACCCCCCTCCTCACTGGTTCCACCTATCACCAACCATCCCCTGCCTCACCCTTCCCTTTCACTTCTTCACTGGCTATCTCCCTGCTGCACCCTCAGTCCTGATACAGGGTCTCGATCCAAAATGTCAACTATCCCTCTGCCTCTACAGGTGCGGCCTGAACCATTGAGTTCCTCCAGCAGTTTGTTTTTTTCTGGAAATGCATCAATGTGGGTTCATATTTCCATGGTCTGGGAGACAGCATCATAGATGTTCTTCTTTAAGCCCATTCTTCACCCAAAAATCAAGCATAATTGTTCCCGGTAATGCTCTATTGTTGGATTAAGTGTTGTATTGTTGCAAGATCGTATGGTATTTTGATAAAGGAAAGGTGTTTGCTTCATGTCCAGCCCAGCATTCATGCCACAGCCAACATCAAAAGCAGTTTAACTAGTCATTCATATTATGGCTGACTGGGGGATTACAGAGGAGCATGACAGGCTGAATTATTCATTGCTTGACTTGCTTCAAGACATTTTAAGGTGTGATAAGATGAATGCATTTTTTAAAATTATATCCATAATGGACAAAGCACTATTTGATATTCAGCCAGAATTAAACAAAGTGAAAAATTTCCAAAGTGCTGCAGTTTGTCTTTGAGTTCTGCAACTCAAGACACAGTATATGCTAGTCAGTATGCTCCTTTCTAATCTCTGCATCTTTATTTTCTTAATACACGTGTGTGGTAGGTTTTTGCCCCATGGCAACTTTTTGTTGGAGAAGGTTTAATAAAATACAATTTCCATTTATGTTAGCACTTGCACTGTCCTTTGCCAAGACAACTCAATAATATGACAGAGACCTGAAAAATTTCTTTGTCGCTGAAACACAGTGAATAACGTAATAAAGGGCAACAAATCCAACAAGTTAAAACAAGGACTTCCAGAACATATTCAGCAAGGTATTCTCAAATATTGACCAAGACACTTGATTATGTCACATGCATTTTAAGGCATAAGATGGCATTTAAGGATCCAATACAGTGACCAGTTCATGAATGTTCCATAAATACCAGACTGGAATGGCAGAAAAATACTGACATACAAAGGTTTTAATTTGATGACAGCATGAGAAGAAAGAATTGTATTTCCTTGAGGGGTAATCAAGCACTATGTTCAAAATGAAAACAGTGATGTTAGGCCCGAGAAATCGCCTCCTCTTTTAGGTGCAAGCTAATTAAAAAATTCAGAGTGAAATCAGGATTTGGTAGGGTAGTGCAACACATGGCAACTGGGAGAATTAGAACCATAGGACCGTAGAACGATACAGCACAATACAGGCCCTTTGGCCCACCATGTTGTGCTGACCTTCAAACCACTCCTAAGACTATCTAACCCCTTCCTCCCACATATCCCTCTATCTTAAATTCCTCCATATGCTTATCTAACAATCTCTTGAACTTGACCAACGTATCAGCCTCCACCACCACCCCAGGCAGCACATTCCATGCACCAACCACTCTCTGGGTGAAAAACCTCCCTCTGACGTCTCCCTTGAACTTCCCCCCCCCCCCCATTACCTTAAAGCCATGTCCTCTTGTATTGACCATTGGTTCCCTGGGAAAGAGGCACTGGCTGTCCACTCTATCTATTCCTCTTAATATTTTGTATACCTCTATCAAGTCTCCCCTCATCCTCCTTCTCTCCTTTAGTCTCTCATAATCTATACTCTCTAATCCAGGCAGCATCCTGGTAAAACTCCTCTGCACCCTCTCCAATGTCTCCACATCCTTCCTATAATGAAGTGACCAGAACTGGACACAGTACTCTAAGTGTGGTCTAACCAGAGTTTTGTAGAGCCGCATTGTTACCTTGCAGCTCTTAAACTTGATCTCACGACTTATGAAAGCTAACATCCCATAAGCTTTCTTAACTACCCTATCCACCTGTGTGGCAACTTTCAGTGATCTGTGGATATGAACCCCCAGATCCCTCTGCTCCTCTACACTGCCCAGAATCCTGCCATTTACCTTGTATTCCGCCTTGGAGTTTGTCCTTCCAAAGTGTACCACCTCACACTTATCTGGATTGAACTCCATCTGCCACTTGTCAGCCCAGATCTGCATCCTATCAATATTCTTCTGTAAGCTTCGACAGCCCTCCACACTATCCACAATACCACTGATCTTTGTGTCATCTGCAAACTTGCTAAGCCACCCTTCCACCCCCTCATCTAAGTCATTAATAAGTATCACAAAAAGTAGAGGTCCCAGAATCAATCCTTGTGGGACACCACTAGTCACAGCCCTCCAATCCAAATGCACACCCTCCACCACAACCCTCTGCTTTCTACAGGCAAGCCAATTCTGAATCCATACACCCAAGCCTCCCTGGATCCCCTGCCCTCTGACCTTCTGAAGAATCCTACCATGTGGAACCTTGTCAAACACCTTACTAAAATCCATGTAGACCACATCTACTACACTACCCTCATCAATCTTCCTGGTCACCTCCTCAAAGAACCCTATCAGGCTAGTGAGGCAAGATCTTCCCTTCACAAATCCACACTGTCTGTCCCTGATCAGTCCATGATTCTCGAAATGATCAGAGATCGTATCTCTTAGAATCCTTTCTAGCAGCTTACCCACCAGAGACGTAAGGCTCACTGGTCTGTAATTCCCTGGACCATCCCTACTACCTTTTTTGAATAAGGGGACAACATTCACCACCCTACAATCCTCCGGTACCATCCCCGTGGACAACGAGGACTCAAAGATCCTAGCTAACAGTTCAGCAATCTCCTCCCTAGCCCCAAAAAGCAGCCTGGGGAATATTCCGTCAGGCCCCGGGGACTTATCTGTCCTAATATTTTCTAACAGCTCCAACACATCCTCTCTCTTGATATCTACATACTCTAAAACATTACCCTTACCAACACTGTCCTCAGCGTCATCAAGACCCCTCTCCTTGGTGAATACTGAAGAGAAGTATTCATTAGAATTCATCAATTCTTGTCACATCTCTTTTTTATACTCTCTGTAAATTTCTTCATCATTATCTGATCTACTTTTATGTAAAATATTCAATTTCTTTCTCTGGTCCTGAACCATATCAGATGATTCTGTCAAAGCATAATTCTAAAGAATATTTTTACAGTTTAATTTCATGACTAATTCCTTGACTAATACCTTCTTTATTTTTTACTTCCCTTGGAAAGATTAAGACCCAATTTTGCTGAGCATAGCTGACTGTCTGCACTCACAGATCCTGTCCTTTTCCCTTATTTCAAAAGGTAGTTTATTCATAAAAATATGTAAAGGAAATACAATCAGTACACATCTTTCTCTCCACTCATTGAAGCATCAAATCAATACATTCTCCTACAATGTGTCAATTCTGCTAATCCTCCTTGGACACTACACCCACAAAGTATTTGAAAGGCTGTTATACAGGACCCAGCCCTTCAGAGTCAAGTAGTGACAGGGCCCGAGACTATGATCCTTCCCACAAAACCTTTGTGTTGGCTGAACCGAGTTTCAGGATATCCCTCAGCACATACTCATGCACTCTGGAATGTGCTGGCAGCATTTGCTTATGGACATCTACTTACAATGGAAAACCAACAAATTTCAGGCAGAGCAAAGTGTATCCTTCACCAAGTTGATGAATTTCTGAATTAAGATGCATGGTGAACTGGTCCCAACCTCAGGATACCATTTCTATTGTCTCAGTGCCATATTTATATTTTCCAAATTTGCCATTTTGATCATTTAGGATAAGAAAGTGATCTGAGACTGTCTCATCCTACATGACGCCGGTTCATACATTCATACCAGCACTTTCATAAAACTTACAAGGACTTAACTTATTGTGCTGCCCAAACAATGTACTTATGGAAGCAAAATTTCTATTGGAGACCATTGCAGGGACTCAGAGGAGTTGAACTTATAACATACTCTTTTGATAAATAGAAATGTTTCAAGTTACCTTATTAAACATGAGGCATGGCTTCCAAAATAACTCTGCGGCACTATGATAATGTAAAAACACCAGGAATTGTGATTATGAATTTTTGATCTTACATTATTTACCATCAGCTCAGCAGCCAATTATATGCCAAGTATCAGAATGCAGTTTAAAAATCAACAAGAGCTCGATCGATTGAATGGAACCGTAAAATCACAGTGCAAAGAAAATGTATATTTTTCAAACTGATACATCAGAATTATCTGGAGATGGGGTGAATCTGAGATGCAACAAGTAGTGTGTGCTGAGGGGATAATATAGAAATTCTATATTCACTCTGCTAATTAATATCCATTGTGCCGAATAGGTTTTACATTACGTTCATTTGCCTTATTTTTTAAATTAATGTGCAATGATGAAGCAAAAGCTTAATGATATTGCAGTACCTGGGCTTAACATGGTCATTTTTCAGATCATCAGGAAAAAAATAGTGATTAAAGGATAAATCTAGTCTGATGTAAAGCTGCAAGTCACTGTGGTATGAGCCATCAGATCAGTGTGAAATATGTGTTGCTTGGGGAGTGAAAATAAAAAGAAATAATTAGCATTTAGATAGTGTTATTCATGACCTCAGGATGTCCCAAAGTACTTTACAGCCACTGAAATATTTTTGAAGTGTAGTCACTGGCATAATGTAGGAACACAGCTGCCAATTTATACACAGTAAGATTCCACAGGCAGTTATGTTGTTAGAGGGTTATAGAAAGATGCAGCATGGAAACAGGCCCTTTAGCCACTGAGTCCATGTCAAACATCAACCACCCATTTGCACTAATCCTCCATGAATCCCATTTTATTCACCCCATATTCTTATCAACTGCCCCAGATTTTACCACTCACCTACACAACTGGGGCATTTTACATTGGCCAATTAACCTACCAGCCTGCAAGTCTCTGGAATGTGGGAGGAAAGCCATGCAGTCACAGGGAGAACTTGCAAATTCCACACAGGCAGCATTGAGGTCAGGATTGAACCCAGGTTTCTGGTATTGTGAGGCAGTGGCTCTACTACCTGTGTCACTATGCCACCATGTGTTATGGGCAAATTATTTATCTTAGAGATATTGAGTGAGGAGCAAACTTTGACAGAAACACCAGGGCAAGTGACAGTAAAAGTCTGATAATCTGGCATTCAATTATTTGTAAATCCTGATTAACTGACACCTAGCTCACTCATTTGTTTAGAATGTGACCCCAGGGTCCTGAGTACAAGTGGGGTGGGCAGCCAGAGCTGGGGATCTGGCGTGCAGTCAGGGTCAGGGTCCAGACTGTGGACCAAGTCCTTGTGCATTTCCTCACTTTCTTTAGACTCACTGGGTTCACTAGAACATTTATTATACTTCTATATAACATGTAAAAACTGAAATGAAACTGCAGATCCTGGAATCTGGAGAAAAAAGAAACTGCTGGAGGAACTCAATGGGTCAGGCAGCATCTGTGGAGGCAAAAGGATAGTCGGCGTTTCGAGCCCCTCAGCTAATACTTCCAACTCCACCTCCCTTCCTCCCCCACCTGGCTCCATTTGCCCATCATCTCCCCCTCACCTGGTTCCACTTATCATCTATCATGCCCTGCCTCACCCCTCCCTCTCAACTCTTTATACTAGCTATCTCTCCTCTACACTCTTAGTCCTGATTAGTAATTGGCAATTGCTCTATTATTGTCACATGTACCAAGATACAATGAAAAGTTTGGTCTGCATGCCTTTCAGACAGATCACTCGATGCATAAGTACATTGAAGTAGTACAAAATGAAAAACAATATCAGAATGCAGAAAACAATGTTACAGTTACAGAGAAAGTGCAGTGCAGGTAGTCAAAGAAGGTGCAAGTGCAATGAAGAGGTAGGTCGAGAGATCAGGAGATCTTTATCGTACAAGAGGTCCGTCCAAGAGTCTTACAAAAACTGATCTTGAACCTGGTGGTATGTGTTCTCAAGCCTTTGTATCTTCTGGTGGGGTGGGAGGGGTCTTAGATTATGTTGGCTGCTTTCCCAAGGCAATGAAAAGTGTAGACAGAATCAATGGACGGGAGGCTGGTTTTCATGATGGACTGAGCTGTATTCACAATTCCCTGTAATTTCTTTCATCTTGGGCAGAGCAGTTGCCATCCCAAGCTGTGATGATTCTGAATAGGATGCTTTCTATGGTACATCTGTAAAATTGGTGAGAGTCAATGGGGAAGAGCTGAACTTCCTTAGTCTTCTGAGGAAGTAGAGGCACTGGTGAGCTTTCTTGGCCACAGTGTCTACATGGTTGGATCAGGACAAGCTATTGGTGATACTTCCATGCAGGAACCTGAAGCTCTCAACCTTCTCCACCTCAGTGTCACTGATACAGACAGGGCTGTGTGCACCTTTCCACTTCCTGAAGTCAATGGCCAGCTCCTTTGTTTTGCTGACACTGAGGGAAAGGTTGTTGTCTTGACACCATGCCACTAGGCTGTCCATCTCCTTCCTGCACTCCATCTTGTCATTGTTTGAGATCTAGTCCACCATGGCAGTGTCATCTGCAAACTTGGAGACGGAGTGAGCAGGGTCTCAACCTGAAACATCGACTGTCCCTTTGCCTCCACAGATGCTGCCTGACCCACTGAGTTTTTCCAGCAGTTTGTTTTTTGAAAGTGAAATGAAAGTATATTTGTGTATTGCAGGAGTTACATCCAATAGTCTGGAAAATCTGCTAGTTCTGCACAACCAGTTTTCTAAGGGTGCCAGATTATCGAAGAGTTACTGTGCCTGATTGTCTTCAAATGTATTCTTTTCTAGCTTTTGGAAAGACCAAACAACAGATTGATTTAACATTACATCAGTAAGATTGTGCATCTGGCAGCTCTGGACAGCTGATGACTGTGTCACAAATGAATGCAGGAGGTAGGGTTAGTAAATTTGCAGATGAGGTGCAGATTGTTGGTTTTAAAAATAATGAAGATGATTATCTTTAGCCACAGATATTGATCAATTGGTAAGTTGGGCAGAGAAATGACATGGAATTTAAGCCTGAAAAATGTGCGGTGATACATTTTGGGAGAACAAATAAGGCTTAGGAAGTACTGAGGACCTTGGTGTACATATCCATGGATCCCTTATGGCAGCAGCACAGGTAAGTAGGGTGATTAAGAAACCAATCAGGATGCTTGCTTTCATTAGCTGAGGCAAAGAATATAAGAGCAAGGAGGTTATGAAACAACTATACGAAGCTTTACATAGGCTGCAGGTCAGTATTGTGTACAGGGCAAGTCACCACATCGTAGAAAGGATGTGTTTGTTCCTCTAAGGGTGGAGATTCACCAAGATATTGCTGAGAGGGAGTGTACCAGCTATGAGGAGAGACTGGGTTGGTTGGGTTTGTTTTCTTTGGAGTGGAGAAAACTTCGATTGAAATATACAAAATTGCGAGGAGCACAGATAAGGTAAATAATGAGAAATATTTGCCCTTAGCATGGGTGTCTATGACCAGAAGGCATAGGTGTAAGGTAAAGGGTAGGAGATTTAGAGGAGATCTGAGCAAAATCTTTTTCGTCCAGAGAGCAGTTGAAATCTGGAAGGCACTTCCTGAGGTGGAGGCAGGAACTCTCATAACATTTAAGTATTTAGATGAGCACTTGGAACATCATGGCATTGAAGCTTATGGGCCATATGCTAGAAAATGGGATTAGGATAGATAGGTTCTTGATGACCAGCACGGACACAGTCAACCAGAAAGTCTGTTTCCATGCCGTATGACATAATGACTCTGATTTTATAAGCACTTGCTGCTTCTGGCTCACAAATAAATAGTTAAAACATAAAACGAACCAACTTACTCTTGAGTGCCAGAACTCTTAGTGAGGCCTGCACCAGGTGATGATTATGCAAGTACGTATTAAAATACCAGCTTTTTGAATATCCTCATGAGTACCCAATTTACATGCTTTAATACCATCAAGGATCAAGAACAAATTAGCATGCATGCAGAATAAAACTGAAGGGCGGATAGTTCTTTGTGACCCTCTATTAAAGTTATTTCTGATGTCTGATCCATCAAAGCATCTGATTAAGAGGAAAACATTAGTGTTTCAAACTTAAGGTAAGCAGTATGAGAGAATTCTTTGCAAAAACGTTGTTTTCTTTGTGTCTGCTGGCTAAATTATGTAGCAATTGGAAAGGGACAGTTGGAAAGAGGCTTTGATAGATTAAATAAGTTTGGAAAACCATGTCATATGCAGGTTCAGGCTGGAAAGGGTGAATTCAGTGAATTGAAACAAAAGAGAAAAAAAAATCAGAGTATTTTCTAAATAGTAAGAAACATAGAAGAACAAAGGTATTTAGGGAGCCCTTATTTGGAAATTACTATATTTTGAAGGGTAGGGTCAAAAGGTAGTTGAAAAGACTAGTTAGACTTCTTTTCAACAGAGCAGGAACATTAAGTGATGTCAATTATACTGCAGTTGTATAAATCCTTGATGAGCCTCGCTTTGAGATAATGAGAGCAATGCTTGGGTACTACACCTGAGAGGATGGATTAGCTAGAATGATAAGTGGGATAAAAGTTTAAATTGTAAGGACTGGTCTGTAATCCTTTGAATAAAGACGATTAAAGGTGCAGAGGAAATTCACCAGGATGATATCTGGGGTAAAAGTTTCTATTGTAAGGACTACCATGTTATTGCTTGAACTTAGAAGGTAAAAGGATAATTAAGTTGTGTTGTTTAAGAAGGTTGGATTTGAAAGAGACAAAGACAGTTTCCTTTGTGGAATGAGTATTGAAAAAGGGGGCTCAACAAAAGTAGATTGATGCAATGGTGTACAACAGCAGGCCACCACCATGCTGTGAGACCTTCTTTTCTGGGTCACTCCAGCCTCTCTGGGGGATGTCCTACTGGTTGGCTCAGCTTTTTTCCAAGTGATATCACTAACACCACAGGCTAACTACATATACTCCTACTGTTTCTTTCAGAAGGTCATCATCTTGTAATTAACTAAACCTGCCAACAATCAGTTTGCAAACACTGCATGACCAAAACTGAGTAGAAACGATTAGACCATTCCAAACAATTCAGCAGTGACATATTTCAGCAACTTCTGATGTCTGCAACTTGTTGCTCATTTCTAAATAATCATTTTAAATCACCATCAATTGAATAATAACAATAAACAGAGATCCAATATACTGTCCCAGCAAATACTGAGACATGTAGTGGTTCTCCCTGTCTCTATGTAGGTTTCCTCTGGGTGCTCCAGTTTCCTCCTACATCCCAATGATGAGCTGGTTTGTAGGTTAATTGGCTGCTGTAAATTACCTCTAGTTTAGATGGGTGGTAGGGGAATCAGCAGAGAGTTGATGTACATGTGAGAGAGAACAGGTTACAGAGAAATAAATGGGGGAATTGGACTGATGGAACGCTCTGATAGCATAGACTCAATGGGCTGAATGGTTTCTGTCTATGTCATAAGAAAATCTGAAATACCTGCTTTGTCAGAACCAGTTCTGGAGTGATATGGATGGTGATTAGAAGATTTCTAATTGAATCAACAAGATATAAAAGATGTAAGAATGTTGTTCATGGATGAGGGCCATTGGTTGGAGCTTCAGCAGGTGAATATGCCACTGAAAGAATGAGGAGAATAAAAAGAAAATGAAATGAGATCCCTCTGCCCTCCGTTCTCATTTTCCCAAATCTGGAAAATTATAGGTAGATTTTGGGTGGCTTGAGAGGGCTCTGAGTGTTGTGCTCTTCAGAGCACAGTGCTGATACTGTTTGGGGGAATTTTCATGGAGCATATAGAAGGAGTTGGTAGAGGGTTTTCCCATTCGGACTTTTAGCATCAACTTTAATGTGTTTTATTTTGTTGGCTAGTTAACCCTATAGCAGCAAAACACGCCATCATCTCTGAGTTTCCAAGTCAGATTACTGAAACATCTGAACTTCAAGGATTTCTATTTGGTTGAAATGTTGTACCTTTGAACACTTTCACTCCATCCTGTCCCAAACTGGAGTCTTTTTGGGGATGTAATTAGTGGAATATCCAAGAGACAGCCAATGAATGAGGCATATTTAGGCTTTCAGCTGAATGTTAATTAGGTCCCACATTTGAGGTTAGTGTGTAAAAGCAAAGTACATGGGATTGGGAGATATATAGTGACATGGACTGAGAATTTGGTGACTGAAATTAGGAAGAAAAAGCAATCTTTTCCTGGAGGCAGGCAGTGACTAGTGGGTGCTCAGGTATGACTGCTTGGGCACCAGCTATTCACAAAGTATAATCGATGATTTCCCACCTGATTTACTGACTGTTTCCAGCATTTTCTGTTATAATTTCAGATTTCCAGCATCCATTTCCAGCAATTTTTTTGATTGATGGTAGATGCAGTTTAACACAGATAAATGTCAGGTTATCCATTGTTGTTTCAAAAACAAGACAGATTAAGATCAGAATAATGATAGACTGGGAGAAGAGAAGGTGCAACAAGACATGGTTGGCCTTGTACACCACTTGTTGAAGGCAAGCTTTCAAGTGCAACAAGACATTGGGAAAGCAAGTAGCACGTTGGCCTTCATTGCAAAAGAATTTGGGTACAAGAACAAGGATATTTTGCTGCAGCTGTGCAGGGCCTTTGTGAGACCCTCTGTGGAGGTTTGTGTGCTGTTTTGATTTCCTTATCTGAGCAAGCATGTTTTTGCTAAGGGTGGAATGATATGAAGCCTTCCTGTACTGATTCCTGGATGACAGGGCTGAAGTATGCGGATAGATTGGGCGGATTAGACTTTTATTCAATGGAGCACAGAAGAATGAGAAGGTATCTCCTTCACACAGAAGGTAGTGACACAATTGAATTCTTCATCACAGAAAGCGGTGGAGGGCAAGTCATTAAATGTATTCAAGAAGGTAGATATACAGTATGTCTTAATACTAAAGGAATAAAAGGATTTGGGGGAAAGAAAGGATCTGGATAAATAAAGTAAGTGATCAGCAATGATCATGTTAGATGGTAGAACAGGCCCAGAGGGCTGAATGCCCTTCTGATCCTATTAGCTGTGAGTCACAGAGTCAGATTTATATAGCACAGAAGCAGGCCCTTCAGCCCCACTCATCTATGCTGACCAAGTTGCCTACCTAAGCTAGTCCTATTTGCCTGTGTTTGGTTCACATCCCTCTAAATCTTTCCCATCCATGTAGCTGTTTCTACGTTTCTCAGTGATGCAAATTGAATGAGTATATTTTATGTAAGAATTGGCGCTACAGGGTATTAATGGCAAATGTTGTCCTTTTGATTGATGTGCTATATCTGACACATCCATGCACATATACAGCTACATCTGTGCACCCTAATCTTATTGCCATTACTTGCAAAAGCAGAAAGTTCTGTTGCATCTAGGCCAGCCAAGTTTATTGGAGTAATGATAACCTAAACCAGACAGGATGTAAATTAAATTTCCATTCCAATTTTGTTAGTATCCTTTTGGGTGACAGTGGGCATGGGGTGTAGGGGCAATGGGGTTTGGTGGGAATTCAAATGTGCAAGAACATACGAAGCTGCACAGAGTCGTGGACTCAGCCTAATATATCATGGGTACATCCCTCCCACCCCATTGGTAGTATCTACATGAGGTGCTGCCTCAAGAAGGCTACATTTATCATCAAAGATCCTCACCATCTGGGCCATGCCACCTTCTCACAGATATGATCAGGCAGGTGGTAAAAGAAGCCTGAAGTCCCACACCCACCATGCTCAAGAACAGCACGGTAATATAGCAGTTAGCGTAATGCTTTTATAGCACCAGCGACCCAGGTTCAGTTCCGCCGCTGTCTGTAAAGAGTTTGTACGTTCTCCCCATGACTGCATGGGTTTCATCCGGGTGCTCCGGTTTCCTCCCACATTCCAAAGATGTATGGGTTAGGAAGTTGTGGGCATGCTATGTTGGTGCCAGAAGTGTGGCGACACTTGCAGGCTACCCCCAGAACACCCTACGCAAAAAGATGTACTTCACTATGTGTTTTGATGTACGTGTGACTAATAAAGAAATTTTATCTTATCTTCCCTTGAACCAATCGGCACAACACCAGTCATTACCTCAGTATGGCAACACTATGACCACTTTGCACTACAATAGACTTCCTTTTGTTCTAATTGTGTCCTTTCTGGTAAAAAAGTTGTGTATAATTTACATTTAATTTATGTTTTTCTTGTGAATGTTGTGCATCTGAGAATGCTATGGGCCTATGATGCTGCTGGAAGTAAGCTTTTCATGGCACCTGTGCATACATTTACTTGCGTATGTGACCATAAACTCAGCTTTGACTTTGAATCAATGAAATATATTTGAAATGTGTCGACATTGTAATGTGGGAAACAAAACAGGAATTTGCACCCAGCAAGCTCCCATGGACAGTGGAGACTCAAGAGACTGCAGATGCTGGAATGTGAAATAACTAACAATCTGCTGGAGGAACTCAGTGGGTGGAGCATCATCTGTGGAGGGAAAGGAATTGTCAATATTTCTGGATGAAACCTTGCATCAGGGACATGGACAGTAATATGATAATCACCATCTTTGTTTTAGAGATGTTGATTAATCAGAAAATATACACCAAGGCACTAAGCTGAATTCCCCTCCTCATTTTTGAAAGCATTTAAGCAGACAGCCACTCAGTCCAATGTGCCATCTAAGAGATGCTATTTCCTTACAACCTCACCCTATTACTGCAATTTTTGGATTACCAAGGATAGAGTCTGGCCATTTATCTCCTTCCGCTAACCGTATGATTGCTTTTGTTACATTAATGGCCAGACGATCCATTTTGCTTAAATGGAAGGATCCAATACCCCCTACTACTTCTCAATAGTTTTCTCAAACTATATCATGTTTAAACTTGGTAAAAATTAGGAGTGGTACTGTTGATCCTTCGCTTAAATTTGAAGATATTTGGAGTTCATTTATTCAATATTTTCACATGATGTAGATCCCCTTTCAATAACTTTCCAACTTGAAGGAACGGATTTGATGACATAATATTGCCCTGTTTCTACAGAGAAATTTTAGCCCAGTTTTTTTTTCTCTTTTTTTTGTTGTTTGTTTTTTTTAAAAAGTTGTTTTTTGTTTAGTTTATATTGTTTATAATTTTTTTATTGATTTTGTTTTTTTTAAATTTATATAATAAATCTTTTTCTTTACTTTCTTTTATATTATATTAATTTACTAAGAGATCGTTGGATCTACAGATTTTTTTTATATTTTATTGTTCTTTATGATTATATATGCTATGATTGTTATCCTGATCTCTTTGTATTACATGTATAAGTATTGATGCTATATATCAATCTGTATTAATTTGAAAACTAATAAAAAGATTGAAAAAGAAAGAAAGAGATGCTACTTCTAACTGTGCAACCACCCCTTCCCTCCTACTAATTTCATGAGCTTGTCATCCTAGATGTTTGCACTCAGATTAGAACCCATCATTTTCCAACTGCAGAAGCCAAGAACGTTACCTACTGAGCCATGGCTGACCATGTGACTGTGGTGAGAATGGTCCTGACAATAACACTGGGTTGCAGTGAAAGAGGGATGTCTAAGATCATGTAGGTGAACACAATTTCAAAAAACTAGGCACTGATTAGTCCACATTAATACACCTGATTCGGCTCCATTCACTCCCTCCAGGGTTGAATGTTTGACCACACAGGTACCATCTACAAAATGCACTGCAGTTGCTCACCAAGGCTATCTTGACAACAGGTCCCACATGCATTACCCTGACCACCAAGAAAAACGTGTAGTAGGATTATGGGACAACTGCCACCTGCAAGTTGCCTTCCAAGTTAAACATTATTCTGATACAGACCTACTTACGAGAGACAACGTATTAGGAAAACTAATGGTTCTAAAGGCAGATAAATCACCAGGACCCATTTCCCAGTTTCCCAGGTTTTAAAGGAAGTGGCTTCAGAGATAGTAGAGCCATTGGTTGTAGTTTTCAAAACTCACTGAGTTTGGGAGGATAGCAATAGATTGGAAAACCGTGAACATGATGCCCTTGTTCAACGAAGAAGAGAGACAAAAATCATGAAACTATGGCCAGTTAGTTGAACATCAGTTGTTGGGAAGATGTGGGAATCTATCTTCAAGAAAGAAAAAGTTATTCATTCAGAAACACGGTGCAATCACATCAAGTCCACATGGTTTATGACAAATTGGCTGGAGTTCTTTGAGGATATAGCAAAGAGAGTCAATGAATGGGAACCTGTCGTTGTAGTATACTTGGATTTTCAGAAGTTATTCAATAAGATACCATATAAAATGTTAGTGCACAAAATAACAGCTGACTTCATTGGGGTGTGTATGCTAAAATGGATTGCAGACCACTTTAATTTAATATTTTTCTTGAACTCCTTTGTTAATCACTGATAGGTCATCTTGCTCATTAAGTCCGTCTTTCTGATCAGGATAATTTTCTGTTGAGTGTTTTGAAACAGTTGCTTAAATATCTGCCACTGCTTGTCTACTGACCTTTCCTTTATTCTGTTTTCCAAGTCCATTTGAGACACCTCTTCCTTCATAACTTTATGGTTACCTTTATTTAAGTTGAGGACACTGATTTTAGACCTGAGATGTTTGCCTTCAGGCCGTTTCAGGAATTCTACCATGCTGTGATCTACTCCATAAAGGATCTTTAATCATAACCAAATCTAAAGTAGATTTGAGATCTACATGGGGAAGTTATCCAGTAAAATTTTTCATTGTTGGAAATGGATACTTGGCAGATGTCAAATGCAACTTTCAGTGAAGACTGCAGTGGGTGAAGAGACTGAGATATTGAATGAAATTATAGTTAGTTTAGTTTGCATATATGCAGACACAGTTAACAATTACTTATTATCACACATGCTAAAGGTTAATGGTTTATTTTCCATTTTCAAAAGGAAAATTAGCACTGTGTATGAAGAATCAATGTAGCAAATCTTTGATACTTTGGTGTATCAAACGTTTCCGCTTAAGTGAAAGCAACTTCCTTCAATAAAAGATGTTCTGTTTCTAATTCTACCTCTGTTTATTTGCCAATGCAGTCAAAAGCTAAAAAGAATACAATAGACATTACAGTTACAGAAGGAAAATATTGTAATTATGATCTGAAGTATTATTACAGTTTTACCCTAAACTGCATATTATTACACAGAAACTAGCACAATACAATTCTTTTCTCCAACATATCTACGTTGGTGTTTAGTCTCCACGGAAGCCTCATCTCATTTGATTGTTTGCAAAGTCTTTGTCCCTTTTCCCTCCCTAACCTCTTCTTTGAAGTGACAAAAGCATTAATTGCTATATCCACACCATGTGAAAAGAAAAATTCCCTTCTCTGTCCTAGATAATTCACATTTACTTCCATGTGTCCCCTCTCAAATGCCCATTGCAGTCTGTTTCTAGCTACACTACCCTTGCCATTTATTAACATTTAAACACCTTGATCTAATCATCCCATAATTTCTTACGTTCTAGATTCAGACTATCATCTTACAGAAGGTTTGCTAGTCTTCCAAGAAACAGATGGCATTCTCTTAAGGCCAAAAAGTATATTGAATTGAATTGAACATATCTGAACTCCCCAGTGAATTTGGGCAATCTTGACTCATTACTCAGCTTAATGCAATAAGTCAGAAATTGGACATTTGAAGCAGGCAGATAACTATTCACTGACAGGAAACTGCTCCTGAGGACTGAATAGAAGAGCAACAAAAATATTAGAATGTTCTTTAGTGTTTTCCCAAAAGTTTACTTGGCAAAGAATGCAACTGAGTTTTAAAGAGAAGGATAACACACGCTCAGTGTTGGATTTGTAGAAGTTCACTACTTTCTATCAGGTCAGATTAAAACTGGTAATGCTCCCTCTAGCATTACGGGGGAGATCTATTCAAATCAATGAAATGAGTGGTTCTAGAGATCCAGCACTGAAGATGTGTGACAGGAATGAGGCACTGTATGGGGTCTGTGTCAGTTTTTAGCAAGTGGCAATGCTCTGATGTGTTACCACAAATGAAAACCAAGGCAGGGAGATAGTAGAATCGGCCTTCTCTATGAAACACACACAAGGGCCTTTGGCAGGTATTGCAGAGAGTGCAGACTACAGAGGAAAAGTGCTGTGCAGTCTTTGGGGTGTGGTGGGAAGGTGATTAATGAGGAAATGTTAAGATGGTATATTTCAGTGGAAGGTTGAAGAGCGAATCCAATATAATGGAGGAGGGGGGAATAATCAGAGAGGAAGGGCGTTTGAGGTAATGATCAGGGACCCTGAGGAAATGATTGGAGACGTGGATGCTACTGATGACAAAATCAGGGCAGGGGAGAATTTAGAGAGACAGAGAAAATGGATGGGGCGGTTGTGAGGGAGGTTCAAAGAGAAACCCAAAGTATGCTGAGGATTTCAACAGAAAGAGGGTTGTTGGTGTAATGAGTATAATTTGCACAGCACCTTTGTTGTACTTTGGTCTCCCCATTAACAGCTCAGGTAGGGTATATCCAATAATGACTGCTCGAACGTACATTGATCCATCAGTTTAGATTTACTCCACTATCTGAAGTCCATTCACAAACCTTGTAAACATAGTGGAATTTTGAAAAATGACATCAATCAAGCATTTTGAGCTTATTAATAATATTGCATATATTTTGTAGCTACTAATGCATGTTGTATGGACAGAGGATCTCCAATGAATGTAGGGAAGTATATTGTGCAACAAGGTACTTGACTGTATTTTACCACTTGGGTTATTTGATAAAATTTACTTGCTCATTGCTTAAGATTATTATGTTTTGCACAATTTCAAGCCTGAGGTGTTGATGAGTATGCAATCCTCGAGAACCTACAATCACTTTAACTAAAAATTAGTCATTTTGGCTTGATAATCAAATAGCTACTCAAATTCACTGTACAGGAAGGAGTGTCAAAGGGGATCTTAGGAGCAAGTTTTTATGTAGAGAGTAGTTGATGTCTGGAATAAGCTGCCAGAGGAGTTGGTGGAATCAGATCAAATTCAAGTTTATTGTCATAGGCATACATACACAGGGTATAAATGCCATGAAAATTTGCCTTTTGCAGCAGCATCACAGTACATTACAAACATATGTTAACAATTACTATATTTAAGAAGCACTTAGACAGACATTTAAGTGGGCAAGGCATAGGAGGATATGGTCCTAATGCAGCCAAATGGGATTAGTGTAGGTGGGAAAAAAGGCTAGCATGAATGTCATGGGCTGAAGGGCCCATAGCTGAGCTGTACTATCAATGACTGTGTGATTCTATAGCCAGAAACGTGATGTGCCAAAGAGTGGCCATCAGGATGAGGAAGCTGGAACTGAAGAAAAAATACCATAGTTAACTCAAAGGGGTAAATTTCTGCAGCTGGTTTGGGTACCGGGAAACCTTGGTGGGATCAAGATAGTGTCTGAAGCTGTAACATTTTACCCTTTCTTAAGCTCTTGGTAAAGGAGATGAAGTATGCATTGTGATCTGCTTGGAAAATTACTAAATAGCTGATTCCCAGGTAAATTCACAGTCATTGAGGAAGTTGTGTAATAATGTGGTAGGTGGTTTTGACCTAATACCTTCCTTCAGTGGAAATGTGTGGGAGAAGCCCAAAATGACAGCATGTATATTGATTCTAATTACCACTTGAATGCTAAATCTGCAGCATCTCTTGTTAAGAACTTCCAGGCAAATTCCAGTATGTAATTAACAATTAGATCCAAAAATCACATGCTAAAATCCACCTTCAAACAGTTGTTCTCAAAGGTATGCCGGAAGATTACAACTTAGAGGAGGTCATCAGCCCAAAGAGTCCATGACAGCTCGATGCAAGAGCAATTCATTTAGTCCCACGCAGTCATTAGCGTTATCCTCCAATTTCTTTGTGGCATTGTGAATATTCTGGAAGTAATTTCTATTGACCTCTTGCTTCTTAAACTCTTTCTTAACTCCCTAAAATCTGCCTGCAGGATCTCATCTTTTTCTCTACCCAAGTTGTTGTGCCAAAATGTTCTTCGTCTTTGACAATTCACAATTCTCCTCTGGAGTATTTTGCAGTGATATCCTAGATGTTGGCACCAGGGAGACAACATACCATCTTAGTTATGTCTATCTGTTACCCCTAACCTTATAAGCAACCCCTTAAACCCTTCTCGTCTCTACCTGCCTGAGTCATCCACGGTGCCTTGTTCTTAGCTTTGACTGAACCCCTCAGGGGAACCCATTCTTTTCACCAGTACTAGTTGAAGAACAAGATGCCCAGAGGGATCTCTTGAGCTATCTGCCTGCTCTTTTTTGTATGTGTGCCAATCAACCAGTCCAGTTTAGCTGAATTCTCTTGTGCTGTGGGGTGACCACCGCCTGACATGTGCTATCCACTCAGCCTCGATGGAACATAGCAACGCCTGCTACCACTCAAGTTCCAATACCCAGGACCTTAGGCTGCTTCTGCTGACAATACATCCTGTTCTTATGGTGGGAGAAGTTGCGAAGCATCTTGAACTTCTTACAGGGTGTAGATTATGCACTCCAAAGATCTAAGGTGCTCTGCCCTTCATCTATTTATTAGATAATTCAATTCAGTGAAATAAACAAAAGAATGTAAAATAAAGAACATTAGCCAGCAACTCATTTTAGCTTCAGCGACACACAAAGGAGCTGGAGGAACTCAACGGGTCAGGCAGCATCTATGGAGGGAAATGGACAGTTGACATTTCGGGTCAGGACCCTTCAACAGGACTGGAAAGAGAGGAGATAGCCCACCGAGTTCCTCCAGATCCTTTGTGTGTTGCTCCAGAGTTCCAGCATCAGCAGTCTCTTGTGTCTTCATTCTAGCTTCACAGTTTAAGCTACAAGTTAGTTAGAGAATTTGAATGGCTATTTTAATGCATCTATTTTAAAGTTTTATTTGGGTAGCATGCATTTAGCCTTTGTTTTCACACTTTCACTGCAATTCCTTTATAGGCTTCAATAGTACAGGAATTATAAGATTCCAGCTTTTTGGTAATTGGTAGCTGTGAGATTGAATTTCCAAACTATGTATGATTTGCATTCGCCTTTCGCTGTTAGGATAAGCTTCATCAGATCTTGAGTAGACAATTGTCAAGGCATTTTACAGTAATATGGGACTGTTTCATGAGATAGTGACTCTCATGAGTGCTTTTAAGCTGATTCAGTGACTGGTGCTATCAGGATTGACAATCAGAAGGGCACCTTGGTCTGTCTTGCCATGCCTCTGGTGCCGAATGACAGATTCAGAACAATCACTGGCTGCATTAAGCAGCTTGTATATCCTCTCTCTGAACAACAAGACCTCCAGAGAGTTTGTGGCCTGCCAACGATGAAAGGAACTGGCCAATGGCGGATGCCAGACACTATCTATACATGGCAGCACCACTGCAGGAAAATGCCCAAAGGTGTGTGGAAAATCCTTATGTCACCACAGGTAGCCAGCACCTCTGCTGCAACCAACCATGAGGAGCTGTGGCAGGTTCTTCTTATGAAGCTTTAGACTGAGGATTACCACAGGCATGAGGCCACTTACCCAATGCCTGTGACTGAGCAATGGACTACCTGCAAAACCCTAAAACAACCATGTCCCAGTTGGCTGTTGGAGAGCTGATGTAGTGAAATGAGGCTATGCTACAATACCTGAGACCTGTGATTGTAGCAAGAGATGGACCACGCAATATCTTTGGTCTGCTTGTTAGTACTCCGTGCACAGTTATGGAGTCAACTTGTGAGTTCTGCATTGTACCCATCGATGGAAAGATCTACAATTTTGCAGAACAGAGACAGAAAGAAGATTTGCCATACACTATAGGTTAGAAGAATGAGAGGTGCTTTGAGATTCTGAGAGAGATTAACAGATGGATACTGAGAGACCGTGTCTTCTAGTTGGAGAATCTAGAGTTCATCACCTCAGATAAAGTGGTTGATCATTTAGGACTTTGTTGAGGAGAAATCTCTTTATGTGGAGCATTGAAAATCAGAAAGCTGTGAATACTCAGTTGTTACTCCATTCAAAGTTAAATGGTAGATGTTTGGATTAAAAAAAGGGGACAGGAGGATGTGGGGATTCAGAAGCAAAGTAGATGAGGCATAAGATCAGATATTGAACCTCTGAGAAGCCTTGAAGGACTATGTGGATTTCTATACTGCATCAAGACAAAGCTTTGGATCAATCTAAAATTAGGTTAAGAATGAAGTTTTCCAAAAGAATGTTAGACAAATAGTGTTAGAGCATATCTAGGGCAATTTAACCCTCAGCTCAGTATGGACATTTCTTTCACTACAGCTGTTTTGCACGAAGTTGTAAAATACTCCATTCAACCTTTCTTGATGAAAATATTTCACTTTTTTTTCTAAAGAGAAAGTGGATTATACACTTACCATTTGTCAGTTTACTGCCTGGCACTTTTTTTCTCCCTTTGCATTCAAACACAAACATACATAACTTAGTTTTCCTGGTCAGTTACTTACAGCCAGAAAAACAAGTTGGAATAATAACAGAAGTGCTATAGATACTTAACAAGGAGAGAAAGGAAAAGAGTGTTACTCTTTCAAGCCAGTGACTTTTTGTCGGAATAATTTAGTGAAAGCTTTGTTCAAGTCAAAAGGTAAAATGCTAAGCAATGTCCTAAGTTTGTGAAAAATACTATATTTAATACATTATTAATGTAGACACTGGTTTCAGACTCTGTAGAATCACATACATTTTAAAAGCTTACAGATCTAAATAATTCCATTTTAGGATAGATATGATCTCTATGGTAGGAAGTGTGGAATCGCACTTTGCAAAGGAAACAATTTCATTATAGATAGATTATTACGACATTATAGGACTTAATTAGAAAATAAGACTTGCATTTAATAGAGTCTTTCAGATCCCTTTCAAAATATTCCAAAATGTAGTCATTGTTCATCGAAGTAGGAAGCACAACAACAATTGACATAAAATCTGATGAAGTGATTCATGAAATCAAGCATAGACTAAGCGAATCATTTTGCAGAGCACCTGCGTTCTCTTCACAATGGCCATTTCAAGTTTTTAGTCGCATGTCATTTTAACTCTTCTTCCCACTCTCACCTGTCTGTCCTCTGCCTTCTTCATTGCCACCGAGAGGCAAAATGCAAATTGGAAAAAAAAAATCTCATATTCTGCTTGGGTAACTACAACCCGATGGTATGAATATTTGAATTTTCCAATTTCAGACAACCCATACTCTTGGTGGTCTACTCCCCACACAACACTCACCTGTCCACCCGGTTTTCTTCTTCCTTTGTTCATCCTACCATCCTTTTCCCCTATCTGGTTTCCACCCTACCCATCACCACTCCCCTTCTGGCTCCACCTGCTACCTACCAGCCCTCTGTCACACCCCCTCACCCCTACTCACTACACACTGCTATACACTGGTTACCTTTCCTGTTACTCCTCAGTGCTGATGCAGGGTCCCAACCCCAAAATGTCGGCTTAGCCTTTTGCCTCCACATATGCTGCTTGACTCATTCAGTTCTTCCAGTGTTCCGTTTTTGGTCTAACCGAATAGTTGGCTGGAAATATAGATCCCTTTGGAAAAAGTACAACATCACTAAAATAGAGGTTTTTTTGACACGGAATTAGAATAATTACTTATGAATATTTGCATAATACTGGTATTAACTGGTTGGCTCATGTGGACAAAGTCACTGACACACATTGCTAAAATGAACAGCCTGATTCAGGCTATACCATTGCATGAATTTATGCAAATGTAATGAACATAATCATAAGTAAAATATTTGCTTAGACAACGATCTCACAAGGTAATAGTTGCACTTGATTCAACAACATAAACTGGTAATCTCAGTTCCCAAAGTTGCAGGTCATTTTGAATCTGCCGAAAATGAGAACAGTTTACAGTTCTACTCTAGAAAATCCCACTGTAACCGAAGCCTCTGCTGAAATATTGCAGTGATAAACTGTAGATTGCTGAACTACATATTTTGGAGGCTTACAGTAACCCTATGTAGAAAATAAATGATGAAGAGCTCACATGAGGTTGCCTTTTCTCTCTTCTGCCTTTGGGATAAGATACATGCACTTGAGAGCCAGGACAGACAAGACTTAAGAACAGCATTTTCACTCACTGCTATAGAACTTCTGACCCAATCACCTCTTTCACACTCCCTGCTGCCACATTGTCCTACTGTTAATTTGACCTCTCTCCGTTATTGTCACTTTTGCACTACAATCTTTGCACCTTTCTGCTGTATTGCACTTGTTGTTATATTTTATTGTTGCATTTACTATTAACATGTGTACTGTTTACTCTGACAGCTTCACACGAGCAAGGAATTTCATTGCACCCTGGTGTATATGACAATGAATTAATCTGCATTTGAACCTCTACATTACTCTAATATCCAGTGTGGATTGTGACTGATTGGCAAGATGTGAAGTTTACATAGTTCAAACACAGTAATATCATTGAAGTTTAAGCAATGAGCTGCTAGAGGTTCAGTGGAAAATGTACTTCCATAGCAAATGTAAATTCCTCTGCTCAAGCATCCTATATGAAATGAAGTTGCATCGTTTCAATATGATGGGCAAGGACCAAAGTAGGTTTTTGTTTAATGCGTCATTGTTAGCAATTCCACTCAGAAACTTAGGCACTGTTGGTGTGAAAGAAGTGTTACATAGTGTTACATAATTTCACCTGACATACAAGTGGACCACTTAGCTCATCAAGGCTAAGCTGAATCATCAGTTGAACAATCTGATCAATTCCTTTCCCTGCCCATTTCTCTGTAAACCATTCTCTCTCACATGCCCATTTACACCCCTTGATTCTCTGACCACCCACCTACAGTCACTAAATAACCCACTAACCAGCACACCTTTGGAATGTGGTAGGGAACCAGGAGCACCCAGGGGAAATCCATGTGGATACAGGGAGAAAGTGCAACTCCTTTCAGACGGCAGCAGAGGTCAGGATCAAGCCCAGAGTGCTGGAGCCATAGAGCAGCAGCTTTCCTCGCTATGCTACTATGCAGAAGGTTAACATAAGTGGTCAGAAGTTGAGACTGAGAAACAACGTACATATCTCAGATAAACTTTCCATTTGCTCTTAACACACAGAATGGCAATGGATAAAACCACTTCCTATCCAAGAAAAAGGAGTAGGTTGTTTAACTCCTTATCCTGAACTCCCGACCAGCTGAAGCAGGTTGTCACCATTTACCTTATCGGTTCCTCTGCATACCTTAACCAATAGTCAAACTGGGATACTCTCAATAATTTGTAATGGAGTTGCCAGTCAACTTCAAAAGGGATTCATATGACTTGTGGATGGTTACTGGGCAGAAAAGAAAGCTCAATATTTAAAGTACTGATAACTGAAGAACTGTGGAAGTACTGTATTAGATGTACATTTGTCTGTTTATGATTGTGGAAATTGTAGTTTTTTCTTCAGCTGTCCCAACATCAGGTGTACATGTGTGGCTTGGGCAAGGATGGAAGGAAATGTAAGCTGACATAAAACATATGGTTCCTTCCTTGCAGGCATTCAAGTCTGAGAAGGCTAAATATTATCACACTCGCCTGTAATTTTTACATGATCAAAGTACTTTCTGCCTCATGTGAGCATTAAATACAAGACCAAAATAAAACTTGCAAGCACAGTTTCTGTACAACACTAATTTATAGAACTCTATAAATCTCATACTACATATGCCACATAATATAAGTTTATACTTACAAATTTACAGACAATTGGTAAGACTGCAATGAAATGTGGTCCTCAATTCTGCATGGTTCCCTTGCAAAAGGACACGTACAATCTCTAAATTGCCCAATTATTATACTCTTAATTTCCAAGCCTCCTAAGAATCTAAATGACTGATTGCATGGAGGACTCGAGGTATGAAGAAATATTGCTTTGGAATCCACATGGATGATCATCCCAGTCAGGCTGTGGTCATTTGCCTTATCATCATCCATTCACTGCAGTTTCCAGTCTTGTATTCTGCAGTTGGTTTAAAATTTCTCCCTCCAAATGTCCATTTCAGCAAGCAATGAACACCCTGTTTCCTGTGTCACAGCCACACTCTGTTCCTGGGTCATAATTATCAGGGATGAAGCTCTTCTCCATTTTTTCAGGCAAGTTCTAATGCAAAGTGGTCTTCCCAGGTCTAACAGGTTATGTATCCACCTTCACATGGATGAAGCTTGTAATATAAATGGTGTCAGGGTAAGCTAAATGAAAAAGCTCCCAAATATATTAATAGTAAAAGTATCTCATCATTATGGTAAGTTCACATAGGCATCTGCTTCAAATGCAGCATAATGCAAACATTTAGATAGAATCATCTAGAACAGTACGGCACAATACAGGCCCTTTGGCCTACAATGTTGTACCGACCTTTAAACCTCGCCTAAGACTATCTAACCCCTTCCTCCCACATATCCCTCTATTTTAAATTCCTCCATGTGCTTATCTAGCAATCTCTTGAATTTGACCAATGTACCTGCCTCCACCACCACCCCAGGCAGCCACATTCCATGCCCCAACCACCTCTATGGATAAAAAACCTCCCTCTGATATCTCCCTTGAACTTCCACCCATTTTTAAAGCCATACCCTCTTGTATTAAGCATTGGTGCCCTGGGAAAGATGGCGCAGGTTGTCTACTCTATCTATTCCTCTTAATATTTTGTACACCTCTATCATGTCTCCTCTCATCTCCTTCTCTCCAAAGAGTAAAACTCTAGCTCCCTTAGTCTCTCCTCATAATGCATACTCTCTAAATCAGGCAGCATCCTGGTAAATCTCCTCTGCACCCTTTTCAATGCTTTCACATCCTTCCTGTAATGAGGCAACTAGAACTGGACACAGTACTCTACGTGTGGTCTAACCAGAGTTTTGTTAGAGCTGCCTCATTACCTCGTGGCTCTTAAACTCGATCCCACGACTTATGAATGCTAACATCTCACAAGCTTTCTGAACTACCCTATCCACCTGTGAGGCAACTTCCAGTGATCTGTGGATATGAAACCCCCAGTCCCTCTGCTCCTCCACACTACCCAGAATCCTGCCATTAACTTTTGTACTCCACCTTGGAGATTGTCCTCCTCCAAAGTGTAACCACCTCACACTTCTCCGGATTGAACTCCATCTGCCACTTCTCAGCCCAGCTCTGCATCCTATCAATGTCCCTCTGCAATCTTCGACAATCCTCCACACTATCCACAACACCACCAACCTTTGTGTCATCTGCAAACTTTGCTAATCCGCCCCTTCTACCTCCTCATCTGAGTCATTAATAAAAAGCACAAAAAGCAGAGATCCCAGAACCAATCCTTGTGGGAGTTGCAGAATTCCACATATTTGGAGGTGTTAGAGGAGCATGATTTGGTCTATTATAATAAGGAGTACAGAGAGGTCAAGTATGATGTGGAGAAATAGAGCATTCTATTACTTTCAGAAATAATGACATTTGTGGCTTTAACACAGTTCTTCAAATCAGATTGGTGGTTCTTAACTCGCAGCTGACACTCCTGTCAACATGTAACATCCCCAGTCTTAAAATTATATTTTAGTTCCAAAATCAAAGACTCCATTGTATTATCTGTTCAGTTGCTGTAGACAAAATGGAGTGTCAAGCAGCATCTAAGCTACCAATAACTTCAGTCAAATAACACAGTCCCCACCAGTGTTACTTGCTCCTATTTCCCATATCAGGAACACTGGGATAGGACTAAGCCTTTCAACTTTTTGATCATGCTCAGCCATTCAGTTATAACTGGTTGATCTGTATCTAACCTTCATTTATCTCCTTGGTCCCATATCCTTCATATTCTGACTTAACAAAAATGCATTAATGTCAGTTTTGAAGTTTTCAATTGCCATTTTTAGGAGGGAGTATAGATTTTCACTCCCCTTTGTGTCCCAACATCATCACTGAATTACTGGAATAATAACAGAATAATGGTCAAAGCACTCAGCTGGTCAGGCAGCATTGGTGGAATGGAAAACAGAATTCTGTTCCAGGTCAAAGACCATTTGTTAAATGAATGTTTCCAGTTTTTTATCTTTTTATTTTAGATTTCAAGCTTCTGCTGTTTTCTAATTTTCATTTACTACTTAATTGCCAATCCTCATCCTAGTTTTATGGTCTTCTTCTTTGTCCATTTACCAAAGTCATACTCTCTAGAGCAATAGGCATGTTTCAATGCTTGCAAGGTGGCACCAGAAGGACCTTGCACTATGCAAGTTCCTGTACTCGAGCAGTGACCAGACCCAAAAAACAGGTGAAATGTTACAACGGTGTAATTCCAGGTCGTATATTCTCTCTTTTTCCTTGTCAGCTCTTCACCAGTCAATTTGTGCTTCAATCCAGATGTGGTCTAAACCAGAACCCTATCCAACAGTGGCACAACTACTGACCATTTGTATTCTGGCCTCCGTTAAAGGAACACCATTAAATGAGCATTATCCTGTCATCCCATGGCCTCTTTGAGACTTAGCTTTATTCAGTGTTGTACAAGAGGAAATGTCAGTGTCGGTATGTTGGGGCGGTGGTGTATAATGGCACTCATTCAATGCTAGTTTCTGTAAACCATCAGTGTCTGCCAATGTTGTCCTCCACCTCTCTTTTTCTGTCATTCCCACCTCAGCTCTCTCCAACCACCCCCCCCCACCCCCCCTCCCCCCCCCCCGCTTAAAGTGAGATTTGCAATTGGGGATAAATTGAGGGAACTTCTGGACTAAAATTAATGACCCACTTTCAAACAGGTGTAAATGTCCAAGCTCGTTCACTTGGGACCTCGATACAGGAGATAGAGAGAAACTTCCATTTGCAGAAGACACAAAGAAATAAAGGTGTACATACAAATGAATGTTAAGCACATGTACCTTTCCTTTAATTTGACCTCAGATCCATTAATTTATTTAAAATAATAATAAGATGCAGGTCACATGACATAGGAGAGGACAGGGCACCAAATGTGCTCTTTGATACAGATCATTCAGAGCCAGTTCAAGTTTGCATCACATTAACCTTTCCTTTAACAATCGAAGTTTTGTGAAGCACGGTAGTCTGGTGCAGATTATAAAAGAACAATTGTGGCATTTGTCAGGTGGGCCTCAGCTGTGGCGGGCTGTGATTGCCATTCTGTTCCTCGCCTTCCCCACAGAGCAGAAAGAAAGGCAAAGATTTACATAAATCTCTTGTGATTGTGCTTCTCTGGAAGGCATTGCTGGAGGAGAATTACATTTAAGTTATCTATTTCAACTGTCAGCTGCAATTGTTTGCAATGTTTCTGCCATTCGTGGCAGTGATGTCTTCAGATTGTTTTCCATCCTGCTCCTCAAAGGTCATCCAAATGTCAAGCTGTTGGTCTGGTGCAGCTTTGTTTTCTCATGAATTCATTAAGATGGTCAGCAATGTAACATTTGAACTTCTTATTGCTTTTGCTCACACTTTTTTGTAAATTATGTCATTCTTTTTGTTATTCGCATCTTTGTTTAATCAAATTTCACGAGGAAAGGACATGCATTCGGCAATCTTTCACTGGGCTGCACTCTGCATTGTAAAATATCAGGAAAGTGCAAATGAAAGCAATATTTGTTGACAGCTGCAAAGAGTAAATAATTCAAACCTTTACCTACCTGTAGTTAAATTTCATTAATTCACCCTGAAATACCCTTCAATATTTTTATATCTGGCAGCAGATGCTGGGAACCAATGATAGTTCATCTGAAGCTTCCTAACTTACCTTGAAAAGTATTGCCATGCAAGAGTGGTTTGTCTGTTGTCAGGATCAATACTGCTGGCATTTTGTTGGCTAGACAAAATAATGGAAAATGAAATACTCGAGAAACGTTATTTGACTAAAGTTATAGCGCACAGGTGATTGAGCTATTGTCAATTTTGATGTAGATCTGGGCCAGATTGCAATCTTTATTTCTGTTTGATTTGTGTGGAAAAAAAGTAAGTGCAATCAACAACACTTTGAAAGAAATTATGAGACAAAGAACTTCCATTTATATTGTGTCTTTCACATCCTTAAAACCTTCTGTAAATATTGAATTATTTGAAGTGCTACGTTTATGGAGACAAACGAGGGCAAAGGGCCACAAGAAGTGAATTAAGTAAATGACCAAATCACCTATTTTGATGGGATTGATTGAGAAAAATGCTGGTCAGGACTCTGGGACAATCCTCTACTTACTCTTATATAATGCCCTTTATATCCATTTGAACAGATAAACGATTTCTCATTTAACTTGTTAGAGGTGAAATTGGATCTCACCAACAAGATGAAAATTGCTCCTTGGTAAATCAGTGGCCTAAAGTTGTATCTTGCATTCTAATAAGAGACAGAAGAATAAAAGAATGGAGTTCAGTGTGATGGAGCATTACAATGAGTTGCCAACATTTAGAAAGATTTTGAAAAGATATTTTAATCCAAGGAAAGTCAATAAAATCTGAAGAGTCAGGAGACTGATAAATGGCAGTTCACAATGATGGGAAAAGAAATATATGTTTCTACCTGTAAAATCACCATTGAAATGAAAAGGATGGGGATCCTGCTCCAAGTCTAACCAGTGTAGAACCTGGGAACGCATTTGCCAGCTGAAATCTGTCAGCAGATTGGAAGCTTTGGTGTTTTAATGTGCGTACACCAAAGCCCTGAATGTACCAGCATTTACAGGGGCAGGGGACAAAATTCTTCATGGAATTGCTGGCATGATTCCAGCCAAGAGATTGTGGGTGGGAATGGGGGTAGTTGCGTTCAGGACAGCCTCAAAGATAGGTATCATGGGCTTGCTTTTGGGGGGGGGGGGTGGGTGTAAAGTATTTAAGTGTTAGTGGCCTCAATGCCAGGAACAGGGGGCCAAAGAGGGGGCATCAGTGATGAGTGTTATGAGTGGATAACATCCTGTAGTACAGTGTGTGGTTTGGACATCAGGGGAAGGAGGGCAGGTGATTAGTTCATGTTTGGAAGTGGGGAGCAAGATACAAATAAACGTCAGGAGAGGAGTTTGGGGGACTTAGTTCCAGGCAAGGTTTGGCCTGGATACAAAGGTAAGTAAAGAGACTTGCCCACGTAAAGACCCTTCAAGCTTAATGTTTGAAGGGACGCTTATGTAGGATAAGTCTCTTTACAGAGTGGCTCTGGGAATGATCACTGAACGTCGAATAAGGGTCGCTCATAGAACAAAGTGATTTCCCATACGATATTCCAAAAGGAACAATGACATTATCAAAGCACACCAATCACAAAACTGACACACAGTGCAACATGACTTGAAATTTCCAGTGTAGCATTGAGAGTGATAAAATACATCACAACTGTCATTTTATCAATTAATGATTAATTTTGGATCCAACTGCACTGAAGAAAACAGAATGAGGTGTTCCAATTCCTATGCCACCCACCTTTTCTTTTTTGAATATTATTTCACATTTTATATTCACTAGAATAGAATCCGGGTCACTCGTGCTGTAAAGTGTTACGCTAACCGCAACACTTCCAAAGTACTTCATTGGCTGCAGACAAACATTGACCTATTTAGTTTACTTTCATTTCCTTGATCTTGGTCCATAGCCTTGTCAATTACAATCTTCAAGATGAGAAAAGCTGTTCCTTTTTTCTAACTATGTGGATTGCCAGAACCTGATGCACTTTTTACTGTCAATGGAAACCCTCTCTCTCTCTTCTCTTGCCTGAAGTTGTGCTGCAAAGTAGCCAATTCTTTGCTCTAACAAAGAAAAACAGAATGCTAGCAGGACAAACAACATCTGTGGAGGTGAAAGAATTAAGTCGACTTTTCGGGTCGAGACCCTACATCAGGACTGATAGGGAAGAGGAGAGGTTGTCTATAACCATACATTGGATGTGGGGGGGATAGAGGCTGGTAGGTGATAGGTGGAACAAGACGGGGAGGGGATAAACCAGGTAATCCCACCAATGTAATTTTGGATGCCTAAGGCCATTCTATACATCCTCAAAATGGGTGCTACCTATTTGAATTTTATACCAAATAGTTCTGGATGCAAAATGGAGTTGTCCAATGCAAGAATTCACATCTGATATCATCATAGTCATGGTTTTAGTGACTGGAGAGTTAGGTGCAGGGAAGCTCCACAGGACTCAATCCCGAGATTTTTTTGTTGTATATTAATAATTCATACTTAAATGTAAGGATGATCATTGAGAGATTTGTTGATGATACCAATATTGCCTCTGTGATTGATGATGTGAATGTAAATTTTGGGCTGCAGAATGACATCAAAGGACTGATTGGGAGAGGCAAATGGAATTCAATTCAGAAAAATGCAAGGCAATGATTTAAGGAGTGCAAGCAAGTAAAGAGGATACAGGATAAATAGGATATTATGAGTTGCAGAGGAACAGAGGGACTTTATCGATCTCAGAATGTAGGTCGATAAAGTGGTTAAGATAGCTTCTCAGATTTTTGCCTTTATCATTTAAACCAAAGAATATAAACTGTATAAAACACTAGCTAGGCCATAGCTAGAGGACTGTGTACAATTTTAGTCACTGCAGGACAGGACAAATGTGATAGAACTGGAGGAGATTTAGGAGGATGTTGTCAGGGCTGGAGAATTAGATTATGGTGAGACACTGTCCAGGTTGTAGTTGTTTTCTTTGCAACAAGATATAATGAGAAGAGATTTAACTGAAGTATACAAAATAATGAGAGCCCTAGATAGGATGACAGGGAGGGACCTGTTTCCTTTGGTTGAGGGTTTCATAACTCGGTTATATATATTTATTGAATAGACACGAATTGAAGAACATTTATTAAATCTGTGGCAAAATCTGGATCTCATTGCATGAAATGGTGGTGATGCGAAAATCTACTTTATATTTGAAAGGCACCCTGTTGAGCAGCTGAAGATTGTAACTGATAAGGCTATGGACCAAGAGCAGGGAAGTGAAAGTAAACTGAATAGATCAATGTTTGTCTGCCTTGGAGCCAATGAGCTGACGGGCCTCCACCTGCACCATTCATTTCTCTGATTTCATGAAAAACATGAGATGAATGAAAGGCCATGCTATCCATTTATTGTGATCTTTTTAATGGAGTATTGTTGGTTAAGCTAACGATATAAAGTAGAGGAGATGATGTGTTAGAGGTGCAACTTTGAGATTCAAAGACCATGAAATGTCTTTCGGAATACCTGGCAATTAATAAGACCTTAAAGGAAAGTACCATGCTGATTCCACTCCAGGTTTAACTATTTCTTTTGAAATGTCATATAGGATGCCACCCTGCAAAGCCAATAAAAATGAAATGCAGTGTAATTAAAAAGAAGTTATCTTAGTTAGGGAGCCTGAGGCACTATCCTAGGTTAATGCCATTACTCACACCTATCTTCCAGTTGCACGCTGCTTTTGTGTTGTCAGTGTTTGTGAGGTTGTATCGGCTGTTTTTGCAGTCATTAGTCAGTTTTTTCCAAATTCCATAAGTGGGATTGCAGTTGTATCCTTCATGTCCATTGGAGGAAAATGATCAGAATTTTTTGAAGATATCAATGCACCAGTGTTGATTTATGTGCCAATTTGGTAAAATATAACATATTTTTGCATAAATTGTACTGTAAACAGGCTGTAAATTAATTGACAAAGCGGTTACTAACTGATTCAAAAGGACATGAGCAAAGTGAAATTGATAGTCAACAAACAGCTTATTTTTTGCTTCAACATAAGTTAAAACCATGTGTAAAGTGTTAATAAATATTGACAAACGATGCTCTTTCCATTTCAGATTATAGTTTTCTCAATGTAAACAATATACATGTCGTCCCTCAATATGCAGAGCAACACACACAAAATGTTGGAGGAACTCAGCAGGTCAGGCAGCAGCTATAGAGGGAAATACAACAGTCAACGTGCATACGTGGCCACAGCCTCCTCTACTGCCATGTCTTACCCAAATGGCATCAACATCGATTTCTCTAACTTCCGGTACATCCCCCCTCTGTTCCTCCTCCCACTTTATCCCCCCTTACCCCCTTTGTTTTCCCTCATTCCTGTGGCCCCCTCACCCTTTCTCTTCCCCCTCCCTTGGCCTCATGACCTGCCCACTATCTCCCTCTTATTCCCTACCTCCTTCCCTTTATTCCATGGCTGCTGTCCGCTCCTACTGGATTCCTTCTTCTTCAGCCCTTTGCCTCTTCAACCTATCATCTCATCTCCTTACATCACTCCCTTTCATCCTCATCCCCCACCACTTACCCTCCCCCGCGCACCTGAACTCACGTCTAACCTGCCAGCTTGTGCTCTTCTCCCTCCCCCTACCTTTTTATTTGGGCTTCTGCCCTCTTCTTTTCCAGTCCTGATGAAGGGTCTTGTCCTGAAACATTGACTGTTTATGTCCCTCCGTAGATGCTGTCTGACCTGCTGTGTTCCTCCAGCATTTTGTGTGTGTTATTTCAGATTCCAGCATCTTCAGAATTTCGTGTCATAGTCCAAAATATTTCTTTGCCTATATAATCCAAGTCACCCACCATTTTTCCATTCATCTCAAATGGTAAAGGCCATTTGATGGCAACAGATTTAGAGTTTATAAGAACTTAGGAGCAGAATCAAAGGGAGATCTGAGATTAGTACATGGGCTCTAGTTTTTCTAACCCATGCTCCTTCATTGTGGCTAATTGCTGGGAGCTCAGGATTGCTAATTTATCCTTGCATGTCATATGATTGAAGAAATGTCATTTTACTGCTTTTTAATAAGAAAGTTATTATGCTTTGGCTTTGTCTTGCTCATTCACTCTTAAAGATGCACAACTCATGGATTGGAACAAAGAGACACAAGTATAAGCTTCAGACCTGTTCCGCCATTTGCATCTCAACACCCATTCCTCATTATATCAGTGCCTTTACACTTCCAAAAGTACTTTGCCTGCAAAGTGTTTTGTGTTCCCCCTATGGTCATGAAAGGTATCATGTAAATGCAAGTTGTTGCTTTGTTCTGCTGCTTTTGATACCATTTCCTTATGAAAATCTAATAATTACAGTTTACAAATTTTTCAACCAAACTAGTTTGTCAGTATTTTTTGCAGATTTTGATTATTTGTTCCTGAGTTCCTGAGTATCTAATGCAACAGCTGTGCTGGAGTTTTGGGGAGCCCAATCATTTGTAAAATACGATAATAAGGAAATGAGTCTGTAGGAAATTTAACAAAATTGGAAAATTAAACCAAACATATTTTGGAGACAGAGGAATGAGATTCAGAGCAGTGAAAGCCAAGGTTAGAGCAGAAATAAAACTATTTTTCTTTATATGGAAGGTGATTAACAACCTTAACAGGTCACTGGGGCAAGTGCTTGAGGACAAAATGTTAAACTTATTTTTGAAAAAGGTAAACACCAAATAAGAAGGTCGGGATTGCATTTCATCAGTAAGAAATACATATTAGCCACCTGCACTTTTTTATCAGTTCTATGTCATGGAATGATTAAGCACAAAAGTCGAGCATTTAGCCCATTGTACAAATACCAACTCTTTGAAAGAGTTATCTAATTGGTTTCACTGTTCTGCTATTTCCTCATATCCTATGTGTGTGTGTGTGTTTCTACTCCCCTGAATATTTATTCAATTCCCTTTTGAAAGTTATCATCTTTTAGGTATTGTGCTCCAGATCATAACAACCCACTTCATAAAAAAAATATTTCCCCCAGCTCAATTCTCTCTGTTTTGCCAATTCCGTTCAATCTGGGTCCTCTGGTTACTGATCCATCTGTCATTACAAATCATTTCTCCCTCTTTACTTCAAGCCTTATTTGTCACAAACATTGTGGGAATCATAGCTGACAATTTTCTCAAACAAGCAAGAATAAGCAGTCTGATGTTCAAAAGGAAAATACATAAAATATATGATTGTAATCTTTTTAATAAACCTTTTACACTTCTGTAAATTCAGTTTTGATTTTATTACCAAAAACAGAATTGCCGGTGTTTGAAATGCTTTTTCACAGGAAGTGGTTGAGAAAGAGAGTATTAAATTCTTTAAGAAATAGGTAGATAAATATACAAAGAAGAGAAGAATATAAGAGCTATGAGAGAAAGACCTGCATTTACACAGAATTGCTTGAGATTACATAGCATATTCAGCAGAATATCAGGTCAATCCATTCAAACCATTATGTATCTGTTAAGCTACACTCAAGAATCGTCCCTTTATCTAATGCTCCGATGTAACTCTCTTTTCATTCTCCCTCCATCCATTCTGATTCAACTGTTCTTTAAATATTGATATTTATTTATTAGTCACATGTACATGGAAACACACAGTGAAATGCATCTTTTTGCGTTACTGAGAATGTGCTGGGGGCAGCCCGCAAGTGTCGCCACTCTTCCAGCGCCAACATAGCATGCCCACAGCTCCTAACCTGTACGTCTTTGGAATGTGAGAGGAAACAGGAGTATCCAGAGGAAACCCACACAGACACACAGAGAGAATGTACAAACTCCTTACAGGCAGCTGTGGGAATTGAACCCAGGTCACTGGCGCTGTAATAACGCTATGCTAACCACTACACTACCGTGCCACCATATAGATAATATATCTATATTATTCACCACTTCAGAGGTAATGAGTCCTGCATTGTCACCCCTCTCTGCAGAAGGAACTTTCTCCTGAGTTCCCTGTTTGATTTATTACTTATGTTGACGGTCTGTTATTCTGTTCTTCTGCATAAGTGGAAATCCTGACCTGGACCTAGGGTAGATGTAACTGGTGTTTCCACAGTGAATTGCCACGTGTCAGCCCATTTCACGTTCTGCACGACTCAAACTTTTGCGCTTCCCAAGTCAATTATAAAAGTCCAAGACAAGTTGGAGTTCAGCTGCTGGGACATTTGACTACCAACTCATTAATGGAGTCATCACTGAGTGAAGCAATGCAACCTCATTTGCTGATCAGAGGGTCCTGATACATTTCCCAATCCTGCCCTCAGCTTTACGTCAGGGCTGGCGTAAGATCCTCAGCCCCTTACACCTGAATGCAAAGGAAGATGGCAGAAGTCGGAATAAGAAGTTCGGGGTAGGGAGAGGAGTACATGCAGACAGGTGATAGGTGGGTTCAGGTGATAGGCAAGTCAGGTGAGAGGGGGAAGGGTAGGAGGGTGGGGGTGGGGGAGGGGGGGAGAAGTAAGAAGCTTGAGGTGATAGGTAGAAGAGGCAAAGAGCTGAAGCAGAAGGAATATGGTGGGAGGACAGAAGTGGACCATGGAATACAGGGAAGGTGGTGGGGAATAATACAACAGCCAGGTCATGAGGGCAGGGGAAGGGGAAGAGAAGGAGAAGGGCCATTCACAAATTGCAATTCTTGTGGCCATCCATTTCTCAAACTTCCAGTAACCCCTCCCCCTCCTTCCTCCCCCCAACCTTTATGTCCTCTCCTTTGTCCTTCCCCCATTCCTGTGGCCCCTTTACCCCTTAATGTTATGATGTTAAAATGTAATTAGTACAGAGGCAAGGGGATGGGAACCAGAGTGATAGATCAGAGGTTGGTGCATTTAGTGTACAAGTAGATGCAGTTCAGTATGTAGAAAGACTGTGAGGAAGGATAGGCACTTGAAAGTGCAAAACTGTAGTCAGTTGGATGGGCTGAAGTGTGTCTAATGCGAGAAGTGTCAGGAAACAAGGGTGATGAACTTAGAGCATGGGTAAGTACGTGGAACTAAGACGTTGTGGCCATTACAGAGACTTGGCTGTCACACAAGGGCAGGAATGGGTTGCTGGATATTCCAGGTGTCAGATGTTTCAAAAGGGACAAGTTCGGAGTTTAAAAGAGGTAGGGGAGTGGCTTTGCTGATCAGGGACAGCGTCACAGATGTAGAAAGGGAGAATGTCCTGGAGGGATCGTCTACTGAGTCAGTGTGGGTGGAAGTTAGAAACAGGAAGGGAGCGATCATTCTATTGGGAGTACTCTACACTGCCCCCCAATAGTAGCAGAGACACTGAGGAGCAGAATGGAAGCAGATTTGGAGAAGTGAAAAAATAACACAGTTGTTGTCATGGGTGATTTCAACTTCCATAATATTGATTGACACCTCCTTAGTGTAAATGGGATAGATGGGGCAGAGTTTGTTAGATGTGTCCAAGAAGGATTTCTGACACAGTATGTGGACAGGCCGACTAGAGGAGAGGCCATACTGGACCTGGTACTAGGCAATGAGCCTGATCAGGTTTCAGATCTCTCGGTGGGAGAGCATTTTGGAGTCGGTAACCATAACTCCTTAACCTTTACCATAGCCTTGGAGAGGGATAGGAGCAGACGATATGGGAAAGTATTTAATTGGGGGAGGGGGAATTATGATGCTATTAGGCAGGAACTTGGGAGAGTAAATTGGGAACAGGTGTTCTTGGGGAAGTGCACAATGGAAATGTGTAGGTTGTTTGGGGAGTAATTGTGTGGGGTTCTGGATAGGTTTGTCCCATTGAGGCAGGATAAGGATGGTAGAATGAAGGAACCATGGTTGACAAGAGACGTAGAACATCTTATCAAGAGGAAGAAAGAAACTTGCCTAAGGTTCAGAAAGCAAGGAGCAGACAGGGCCCTGGAGAGTTACAAGATATCCAAGAGGGAGCTTAAGAATGGACTTAGGAGAGCTAGAAGGGGGCATGAGAAGGCCTTGGCGAGTAGGATTAAGGAAAACCCCAAGGTGTTCTGTAGATAAGTGAAGAATAGGAGAGGGTAGGACCAATCAAGGATAAAAGAGGAAACATGCACCTGGAGTCGGAAGAGGTAGGGGAGGTCTTTAATGAATACCTTGCTTCAGTATTCACCAGAGAGAGACCTTGACGTTTGTGAGGATGATGTACAACAGACTGATATGCTAGGGCACATCGACGTGAGGAAAGAGGATGTGCTGAACTTTTGAAAAACATTAGGATAGATAAGTCACTGAGGCCATATGGGATATATCCAAGGCTATTCTGGGAAGCGAGGGAAGAGATTGCTACACCTTTGGCAATGATCTTTGTGTCCTCACTGGCCACAGGAGTAGTGCCAGATGATTGGAGTGTGGAAAATGCTGTTCCTTCGTTCAAGAAAGTGAATAGGGTCAACCCTGGGAATTATGGACCAGTGAGTCTTACTTCAATGGTGGGCAAATTACTGGAGAACATTCTTAGAGACAGAATTTATGGGCATTTGGAGGAGCATAGGCTGATTAGGGACAGTCAGCTTGGCTTTTGTGAGGGGCAGGTCGTGCTTCACCAGCCTGATTGAATTCTTTGAGATGTGACAAAGGACATTGATGAAGGTGGGAGCAGTGGTTGTGGTGTACATGGATTTCAGTAAAGCATTTGATAAGGTTTCCTCATGAAGACCTCATTTAGAAAGTCAGGAGGCATGGGATACCAGGGAAGCTTGGCTGTGTGGATTCAGAATTGGCTCACCCATAGAAGACAGAGGGTGGTTGTAAACGGACGTGTATTCTGACCAGTGGTGTTTCCACAGGGATCTGTTCTGGGACCCCTGCTCTTTGTGGATTTGGATGAAGAAGTAGAAGAGTGGGTTAGTAGGTTTGCAGATGACACGAAGGCTGGTGATATTCTAGATAGTGTAGAACGGGTGCTGTAGATCCACAACAGGACATTGATAGGATGCAGAGCTGGGCTGAGAAGTGGCAGATGGAATATTCAACCCAGAAAAGTCGTGAAGTGATACACTTTGGAAGATTGAATTTGAAGGCAGAATACAATGTTAATTAGCAGGACTCCTTGCAGTGTGGAGAATAGTGGATCTTGGGTTCACGTCCATAGATCTCTCAAAGTTGCGCACGCAGGTTGATAGGTTGTGAAGAGGTTGTCTTGGTGTGTTGGCCTTTATTAGTCGAGGTATTGAGTTCAAGAGCTGCCAGGTAATGTTGCAGCTCTATAGAACTCTGGTTAGACCACACTTGGAGTATTGTGTTCAGTTCTGGTCGCCTCATTAGAGGAAGGATGTAGAAGCTTTAGAGAGAATGGAGAGGAGATTTATCAGGATGCTGCCTGGATTGAGGAGCATGTCTTATGAGGATAGGTTGAGTGAGCTAGGACTTTCCTCTTTGGAGTGAAGGAAGATGAGAGGTGACTTGATAGAGGTGTACAAAATGATGAGAGGCATAGATTGAGTGAACAGTCAGAGACTTTTTCCCAGAGCAAAAATGGCTCACACAAGGGGGTATAATTTTAAGGTGATCGGAGGAAGGTATAGGGGGGATGTCTGAGGCAAGTTTTTTAACACAGAGCGTGGTGGCTGCATGGAATGTACTACCGGCAGAGGTGGTGGAGGCAGATACATTAGGGACATTTAAGAGACTCTTAGATAGCCACATGAATGATAGAAAAATGGAGGGGCTACGTTAGGAGGGAAAGGATAGATAGATCTTAGAGCAGGATAAAATGTCGGCATAACATCGTGGACTGAAGGGCCTGTACTGTGCCTTTAAATGTTCTGTGTTCTATGTACTTCACAAAGGAAACAGAAAAGCAGACAGAAAACTGAGACAGGAGCTACAATTGGGGAAGTGAACTGGTCATTCATAGGAAGTTGTTTCTTATGTGGATCGTTGGTGGATTGGACCACTCAAATGGTCCTAAGTACAGTACAGGATTCAGCTAATAGCAAGGAAGGCTCGAGGGAAAAATAAATATCTCCGTCTTAAGACTTCTGTGCTAGCTGGCAGTTTATAAAGTTTCCAGAAAAGATCAGAGGATACCCCAGCCTACACATACTAAAAACAGTTCCAAAAGCCAGGTTGGATACAAAATTTGGCCTGGTGGTAGGAGTCAGAAGGTGATAATGGAGGGTTGTTCTCAAATGGGAGCCAGGGAGCAAGTGGTGTGCCGCAGGGATCCGGTGCTGGGTCCCCAGCTGTTTGTTTACATATATTAACAATCTGGATGGGAGTGTAGATGAACACCAAAATTGGTGGTATGATAGACAGTGAAGAAGATTATCTGAGGTTACAACAGGATCTAGATCAACTAGGAAAGTGGGCAAAGGACTCGGGCAGATGTAATTTAACCAGACAAGTACAAAGTGATGCATTTTATGAAGTTAAAACTAGAGCAAGACTTGCATCAGTCACAATGACAGGGCCCTGGGGTTGTTGTAGAACTAAGAGACTTGGGCATACATGTACATAGTTCCCTGAAAGTGGCGGACACAAGTATACGAGGTGGTAAAGGAAGGCATATGGTACACTTGCCTTCATCAGATGGCGTACAAGAGTTGGAACGTCCTGTACAGTGTATAGGACGTTGCTGAGACTGCACCTGGAAATTGTGTGCCGTTTCTGGTTGCCACACTAAAAGGAAGGATGTGATTAAGCTAAAGAGGGTACAGAAAAGATTCACAAAGATGTTGCCAGGACTGGAGATGTTTAAATTATGAGGAGATACTAGATAGCTTCGGGACTGTTTTCCCTGGAGCAAAAAGTTGTTGAGAAGGTGACCTGAAAGGGGCCAAGTTAAGGTGGATGGTCACAGTCATTTTCCCAGGGTCGGGGAGTCTAAAACTAGAGGGCACAGATTTAAGGTGAGAGGTGAAAGATTTACAGGGGACCTGAAGGGCAAGTTTTTCACACAGAGGGGTGATGGTACATGGAACAAGCTGCCAGAGGAAGTGGTAGAGGTGGTTACAATTGCAATGTTTAAAGAAACATTTGAACAAGTTCATGGATAGGAAAGATTTGGAAGGATATGGATCAAATGCAGGCAAATGGGACCAGCACCCTGGTGGACACGGATGAGTTGATCTGTAGGGCCAGTTTCTGGTATAGATGTATACAGATGACACTAAGCTTTAAGTTTCTGGTATAGATGTATACAGATGACACTAAGCTTTAAGTTCCTGATGCAAAGACCAAACTCAGAATTGATGACCTAACAGTCATCTTTTCTGTTGTAGGTTTAATGCTGGTCAAAATTGGCTAAAATGTTTCAGTATGCTGTGAAGTTAACAAAAAATCCAATTTGAACAAAACCACAGATTTAAGGTAACTGGCAAAGGATGCAGAGAACTGAGGTGATTTCACATTCTTTTCAAGCTCTGAATTGTTATGATCCAGAATACAGAGTCTGAAAGAGTGGTGTATTATTAACTTTCAAAGTGGAATTGTATACATTATTGAAGAAAAATTTTGCAAGCAGATTTGGAGAGAGCAGGGAAATGGGGTTAATTGGTTAAGAATACCCTTAATTATGAATATGATTTTTAAAAAATCAGGGCCAGTAGCAATGAATGTTCACATATTCAAGACTGTAATGGCAAATGGTTCATTGCACTTGACCGTATCATGGTCTCTCTTAACCCCTCTGTTGTTGCTGTATAATACTTGGGGAGCAGACGTTTCTTCCAAGTAAATGTTGTGAGGAAAGAAGGGTTTTGGACTCATCATATTCTTTGTGTCCAAGATGCCAATTCCATCTCTCTCACTAGTCACTGTCTGAGGCTGAACCAGATTACTTCTAAACCTGGTGTCATATTTTGCCCTCAAATTAGATTCTGACCTTATTCTGGTCCATCATCAAGGGCAACTATATATTTCTCCCTAACATTGCCCACCTCAACCTCAACTGCATCTCATCTACTGTTGGAACTATCACCCATGCATTTGTTTCCTGTTATGAGGCCTTCCACTCCAGGACACCCAAGATGTCCTCCTTGTTCAGTAAGGCTTTCCCCCACTGCTGTTGAGGTAGACTTCACCTGCATCTCTTCTGTTTCCCACACATCTGCCCACACCCCATCTACCCCACAGGCATAAGAGGGATAGAGTTCCCCTGGTCCTCACCTCCCACCCCATCAGCCTACACATCCATCATTTTCTGCAACTTCCGCCATCTCCAATGGGATCCCATCAGCAGGCACATCTTCCCCTCCCTTCCCCTCTCCACTTTCAGCAGAGATAACTCTCTCTATGACTCCATTATCCTGTCATCCGTCCCCTCCAATCCCCCTCTCTCCCCAGGCATTCATCCCTGTGATCAAACTAAGGGTTACACCTGCCCCTACACCTCCTCTCTCACCACCATCCAGAGCCCTAAACAGCCCTTCCAGGTGAGACAGTTCTTCACAATTGAATCCCTCGGTGTTATTTCTTGCATCCAATGCTTCCAATGCAGCCTCCTCAGCTTTGGTGAGACTCGATGCAGATTGGGGTTCGCTTCATCGAACATCTTTGCCCCATCCGCTTTACCGACCTCCCGGTTGCTGGCCATTTTAATTCCACCTCCCATTCCCACACCGACATGTCTATCCACGGCCTCCTCCACTGCCAAGTTGAGGCTAAATGCAAATTCGAGGAACAGCACCTCATATTCCGTCTGGGTAGTCTCCAACCTGATGGCATGAACACTGAGTTCCCTGTCTTCCAATAACTGCTCTCCTCTGTCCCTTTCCACCTCCCCCCTCCTTTTTTTTTCTCTTTCCTGCTGATCTAACCTGCCCTCATCACATTATCTCTTTCCCCTCTCCCACCCTCTCTGTTCCACACCTTCCTCCCATTGGTTCCCCTCCCCACATCAGTCCCTTTATTGCACCCTCTCCTATCAGATCCCACCTTCTTCAGCCCTTTGTCGCTTCCACCTATCACGTCCCAGCTCCTTACATCATTCTCACTCTCCTCCCTCCATCATCTGCCTATCACCCTCCACACCTGGATGCACCTATCGCCTGCCAGCTCTTGCTCCACCCCTTCCCGCCACGTTTTTACATGCTATCTCCTCTTTTATTTCCAGTCCAGATGAAGGGTCTCAACCCGAAATGTCGACTACCCCTCTCCCTCCATAGAAGCTGCCTGACCTGCTGAGTTCCCCCAGCGCCTTTGTATGTTGCTTCAGAGTTCCAGCATCTGTAGTTTCTTGTGTCTCCATTTATTTCCTGTGGTGAGTTCCAGACCCCTACCGCATGCTGAATGAAGAAATGTTCGGCAACTTCCCTCAAATTATTCTAGTGATTACATGAAATCTATGTCCCCTGGTTATTGTCCTCTCTGCCAAAGGAACTAAATAATTCCTCTTCAACACATCAGTGTCTTTCATTATTTACACACCACAATTAAATATTTCCAATCTCTTTGGTTCCAAAGAACCATAGCCTAAATGGTCTGTCCTTGTAACTAAGATTTCCTGGCTCTGACAGCTTCTTTGTAAATCTTCACGACCTCTCTAGCGTTATCATACCATTTCCAGGATCCTCTTTTGGACCTGTGCCAATGGCTCTGTCTTTGACTTGTTGTCAATTATTGTCCAATCATGCTCCTGTGAAGTGCCCTGGGATGTCCTACTTTGTTAAATGTAGCTTATAAGTGCAAGATGTTAACTTTGAACACGTGTTAAATCCAAAATTTCTTTGATCAGAAGTTGTCTGGAATACAAAATGAGTTACATTTCAACAATCGTCTGTGACACAGATAAACAAAGCAAACTCTGAAGAAGGTTTTGTTGTTCATATTCCCCTTTCCCGTACAATTTCCTTATCACAGAATCCGAGTAGATTCATTGCCCACTTTTTCTTCTTTTAACAGGAGTTCTATCAAGTGCCCTAACCCGAAATTATTGAGCGCAATATTGAGTTTAGATGGCTCAAGTGTGGCCAAATGGAAAATGAGGTTCTGTCCCTCAGCCTTACATTGGATCTGGTTAGTACTGAGCAGGAGGCAACAGACCGAAAGATCAGAGTGGGAGTGGGATGGAGAATTAAAGTGACAAGCAATCAGAAGCCCAGGGTTGCTCCTGTGACCTGAATGTAGGTGTTCAGCAAAGCAATCAGGCAACCTGTGTTTGGTTTCTACAATATAGAGGAGACAACATCAGAAGCACTGAATGCATTGCACAATGATTTTAAGAAATGCTTCATCTGGAAGGACTGTTTGGGTCCCTGGATGATGGCATAAGAAGAGGTAGAAGGGCACTTGGTTTATTTCTTGTGGTTGCTTGGAAAAGTGCTGTAACAAGGTAAGCAGATGGTGGAGATGAAAAAGCAGACTTGGGAGTCATGAAGGGAATAGTCCCTTTGGAATCCTGAAAGTAGGGGGGAGCTAGGGAAAATGTGTTTGGTGATGGAATTTAATTGCAAAATTTGCAAAATATAATCTATTGAATGTGGAGGCTGGTGGGGTTGAAAGCGAGGACCAGAAAAACTCTGTTCTTGCTTTGTCTGGGAGGCAAGCGGACGAGACCAAAAACACAGGAAGTAGATGAGATGCGGTCAGGGGTTCTGTCAACTATGATAGAGGAGGAGCCAAGTTTTCTATGTCTCATCATTGTCGCAAATGCAATGGAGATGGAGGAACTGGGAGAACATAATCCAATACTTACAGTGAGGTAAAGTGGGACATCTATGAGAGTCTGTGGGCTTTTGTCACTAACTGATCCCCTGAGATGGAGACATAGACATCCAGAAAGGGAAGAGAAGAATCCAAAGTGTGAAGGTGAAAGCATATTGGCAATTGGCAGCAAAAGCGGTGGAATTTTGTGTTTTTTAAGAGTGCAGGAAGTAGCACCGATACAGGTGTCAATGCAGCAGACAAAGAGATGATGCAGAGGGTCTGAGTAGGACTTAAGCAATGCCTGTTCCTTGTATCTCATAAAAATACATGCAAAGTGTGGTCCCATGTTGTTCCCATTGCTGCACCTTTGATCTGGAAAAAATGAATAGAATTGGAGAAAAAATTGTTTGATGTGAGAACAAGTTCAGCCAAGTGAATGAATGGGTTGGTGAAGGAGAACCGGTTGGACCTCTGCTCAAGGAAGGAACACAGGACCCTCAGATCAGCCTGGATGGAGCTGTAGAGGGATTGGACATCCGTGGTAAAGATGTGCCATTTTGGATCAGGAAATTGGAAACTGTCGAAATGGTGGAGGGCATCAGAGATGCCATGGATGTAATGGGAAGGGACTGGATCAAGAAGGGAAGATGGAGTCAAGATAGAAAGAACTAAGTTTGGTGTGGCAAGACCAGGCTGAAATGATGTCTACCCAGACAATTCTTGCCTGTGGATCTTGGTCAGGAGGTAGAAATGGACTGGGCAGTGTTGGAAAACTATCTGGGAACTGTGAAGGGAAGAGCTGCTGAGGAAATTAGGTCCTTGCCTATCTGAGAGACAGCAGCCTGATGTTGAGTGGTGGTGTCATGACCCAAAGAGAAGGGTTGAGGATGAGTCTGCAAATTACGTTTGGACGGTTGCTTTCCCCAGTTTTCACATTCCTCTTACACCGACAATTCTTCAGACTCTACTTCAGTGTACCTCAGACTCTGCATCTGCATGTTATTCTTACCCTGGATGAGCTCATATTTTGGTTGACTAGGGTGGATAACATATCACACACGATAATGATACCTCTGCACCTCATTAGGTCATGTTGGAGAGTGCTCAAGACTGATAGAGACACAGAATCTTGGCTTTCTGGTAACTTGTGGAGCTCATTAAGTTGGCACAAAGCTGATGTGGTTGGAATGCAAATTCCTGCAGGGAGCCCAGAAAGATGAGTGTGGAACTGTCTCCCTGAATCTGAGTAGTGCCAACCACTGAAACTGCCTAGCAGTACAAATTCCCTGGGGATAGTGGTGTCACAGGCTCTGCCAGAAACATAACGTTCACCATCAAGAAATGTTTTCTCCTGAATGCCGACACTGGTGGAGTGGAAATCCTTTCTTGAGGTCCAAATTACTGATTGGAGTTCTGTGGGAAATAGCAATAAATCCCAGTGCCCAATATTGATCTTTTACCTTACTGAAATTAAAATAGATGAGATCATTCGAGAAACAAAGGACTGCAGATGCTGGAATCCAGATGAAAAAAGCAAAAAAGATGCTGGAAGAACTCAGCAGGTCAGGCAGCATCTGTGGAGAAAAAACAGATGGTCAAAATTTCGGGTCAGGACCCTTCTTCAGGACTGAAGATAGGAAAAGGGGAAGTCCAATACATGGAGGGAAAAGCAGAGAAGTGATATGTGGACAAAAGAGGGAGGCGGGGTGGGCACAAGGTGGTGATAAGTAGATGCAGGTCAGCGATAGTGATAGGCAGGTGTGGGGGAGGAGGGGAGAGCAGATCCACCAGGGGATGGGTTAAAGGTATAGAGGCAGGTGCCGCATGGGGGGAGGGGAAGACAAGAAAAAAAATAGATGAGGAGAAAAAAGAGAGAGAGGCTAGGAAAGGGAAGAAAAGAAGAGGCATGGGGGGTGGGGTGGTGTTTGGTTTACTTAAAGTGGGAGAATTCGATGTTCATGCCATTAAGCTGTAAGGTCCCAAGACGGAAAATGAGGTGCTGTTCGTCCAGTTTGCATTTGGACTTCTCCTGAACGATGAGATCATTCATTTGAAAACATCCACTGTAGCAATGAGCAACAAATGAAGAGATATCGCATGGACCTGCTGCTGCTGATCCAGTGGCCACAAAGTTGAGTGTCGCCATCATCTTGACTTCCAAGGAGGAGGCAGTTCAGGCATAATAATGCAGCTGACTGTCATCAGGCAGATTTCTAGTAAAGACTTGCTTAGAAAACCTGAGGCTGTGAATACAATGGCCATCAAACCTGTCGAGGTAAGATTGTTGACTCAGAAAACTATCTGGAAGTAATCTCTTTTCTGATGGCCATGCCTTTGTCTCGTACCCTCACTCTCTCTAAATGGCCTGTTCGGTGAAGTGGGGCAATGGCATATAGCATGTATAGGAGATCGTAGTAAGCATTAAATAACGTAAGTGAGTTGGTAGTGTTTGCCTGCTCTCAGGAATAGCTAAACTAGAAGAGCAGGTGGAAAAAAATAATGGGCTTATTCCTAGGACAGAAGGTTCTTGAAGGAATGTGATAAAGAGGTAATAGGTTTTCTCCTAGGATGATCCCCATGGCAACAGAGCTTTGAAAGAATTAAAGCAATGTTGTAGTCATGAGACAGTGAGACATTGACTAGAGACAAAAAACCTCAAGGCATGTCCCAGTTACTAAGGGGGAATGACATCACAAGCGTTTGATCTTCAGATTTGCTCTTCAGTGATAAATATGCTGCTGTATATTGTCATTCCTTATCTCTCTGGATGTATAAAAATGTTGGTGTTCAGTATCATCAGAGGAAGTGTGTCGACTGCAGTTAAAAGGTGAATGGGCCCCTCTTCCTCTGCAAGTGAAGGATTGATCAATAAATGTGTTTCTGCATGATCTGAGAATGGATATGTGTGAGTGAATCTTCCATTCCATACACATACCTGTCCTGAAGCCATTAACAATGAAGTGCTGCCACTGGTGTCACCACTGAGATACCCATGGGATGAATATCTCAGCAATTAAATGGTGAAAAAAACATACCATTAGTTGTAGCACACACTGTAGTGTTTGAGCATTCTGCAGTCAGTTCTGAAGCTGCCCAATCAGGTCTCCCAATGACAGTAAAATTTATTTTTAAATAGCAAGAAATAACAAAATCTATCCCTGGTAAATCAATTTTAGAGCAGACACCATGTAAGAAAATAGGATAGTTTTGTTATTACAAGTGTCCGCAACAAGTGAGGAGCCTGCTCTGACATATAACTTCAAGGTTGAAACCTCCAACATGTCAGTGAGTGCAGTGTTTTTCTCCAAAGGTAACAATAAGAGATTATGTAAATTAAAGTCAATATCAAAGTTCTCATCTGCTTTTAAACATATTTTAGCTACTAGATTAACCTATATATAAATTATTTGGATTTAGAAGTAAATATTGCTTGACAATTGTCAATAGATGTTTCCGAACGTACTTGGTAGTATTAGTGACTAAGCATTTAATTCTCAGAAGAATATAATGTGTATTAAGAAAATCAGAAGAAAAAGCTTGCTTATGATAGGAATATTTCATGATTTCCAAACTTCTTTTGTGAAATATTTTGCTTCTTCCTCTGTAGGAGTATAGGAACATTGTGCAGGAACATAGGAGAATGAGTGGAGACGTTATAGAAATGTTTAAAATTATGAGAGGCATAGATAAGGTAGATGGTAACAGTCTTTTCCCCAGGGTAGGGGAGTCCAAAACTAGGTGGCATAGTTTTAGGGTGAGAGGGGAAAGATTCAAAAGGGAACCGAGGGGCAACTTTTTCGCGCAGAGGGTGTTGAGTATATGAAAGGAGCTGCCAAAGGAAGTGGTTGAGGCAGGTACAATAATATCACTTAAGAAGCACTTTGATAAGTACATGCAGGGGAGAGTCCTGGAGGGATATGGGCCGAACGCAGAAAATTGGGACCAGTGGGTGGGCACCGTGGTTGGCATGGACTTGTTAGGCCGAAGTGCCTGTATCCGTGCTGTATTGCTGTATGTTTCTATGACTCTAAATGCTACTTTATTTTTGTCTTCCTATGTAACATTAGGCATGTGAACATGAACAATGCAACAATGTGAAATTCCATGCTCCATGTAAGGGTCCTGATGCTTCCTAAGGTGCCCAACTGCGGGTGATATTAGGGCCCGATTACAAAACAAGAACAATAAGGAAAAGATTTGGGTCTGGATTCATAAATAAATTCATATACAATTCATCTAAATCAATTTCAACAGCATGATGGAGCTACAGGAGGCACCAACTAACCTTTAGTGACATTTACAAAGATCCACTAATGGATAGATCAATTATATTAAAATGACCTTTACAGAAGTCTGGGCTGTGGCTGATCAAGAGCAACACAAGTTTATTGTCAAAGTTTATTCTGGTGTGAGACGAACCTTCTTCTCCAGACCATTATTGTACCATTCAATATTTAAAGCATGATAAAGGTCAAAATAGAAGCAGCTTCAATTTGATTATTTTTTGGCGAGCTAATTCTTTCGTGAGTTTACAAGTGTGTCTTCCAATAGGTTGCAGAATGAATATAATTCAATTAATTGGCTTAACTTTTAACTGATTAAAAGAAGCCTGATTTTATTCCCTGTATCTGAATTATTAGGTTAATGTTGTCCCAATATCAGTTTACAATTAAGGGATATTTCACAGATACTTCCCTTCAGCAGGGACCATTCCCAGGGAGCATTTTTAATTTTGTGTGTGTGTGTTGTCACTTGCAAAGGCAAATAATGGAGACAGAGTTTTCAACATCCTTTCTTGAAGGCAACACACTGATGCAACAATGTATCAAAAGTCAGGCCACGTGACGTACTCAATTCTTAAAAGTAAACTTACACTAATTTACACAACAGTGCTCTGCTTTCAAGAAAGACCACTAAACCTCTTCTCCTCTTCCATCAGGTAGAAGATACAGGAGCTTGAGGGCATGTATCACCAGACTTAAGGACAGCTTCTACCCCATTGTGATAAGACTATTGAACGGTTCTCTTTACAATGAGATGGACTCTGACCTCACGATCTACCTTGTTGTGACCTTGCACGTTATTGCACTGCACTTTCTCTGTAGCTGTGACACTTTACTCTGTACTGTTATTGTTTTTACCTGCACTACATCAAAACACTTTGTACTATCTCATTGTAACTGCACTGAGTAATGAATTGACCTGTACGATCGGTATGCAAGATAAGTTTTGCACTGTACCTCGGCACAAGTGACAATAATAAACCAATACCTTTACTAATACCAACCTCCATAGACTATCAACTATTTACATACATAAAAATATGCAAATCAATCAACTGTTTACAGCAGTTTATAGTCTCAAATTCAGCCAATGGTAAATATATCCAATTTCTTGATTTTGTCATTCACTTAACTCTTCACTGCACTTGGTGTCTCTGAAATCACTCCAGGCACTGATAATTCCAAAGGATCACTTGCTTGGATAGATCTCTTATACATCTGATCTCACATTCAGTTTATGAATTGGTGCTTCAACATGAATGACTCTATAACTGATAATACATTATATTACATATTCTTGACATATTCATATTTTTGGTGTCTCCTGCATGTACTGAATTGTTAGCATCAAACTTATGATAGAGATGAATAACATATCAATAACTAAGCAGCTATAAGTACATATTATATTCAGTATGTTATTAAATACCATAAACTCATTTACAACAATTGCTACTTTGATTACTTCTTAAGGCTATCCATCTTTAGCTCTACATTCACACCATCTATACCGACTCCAACCCTGACTCCCCACAGGCACTGGACATTGGCTCTTTCCTCTTATCCATTTCAAAATCATGAAGTCCCTTACCCTTTCTGGTCCCCTCCAAAGCTTTCAACTATACTATTATTAGTTTCAGTCTGTTTTGCCACAGACTGACTACTCTGTATTGGGCTGACATTAGTAAATCCATATCCTCTACTATGACATTCCAACAGGATCTTCAGGGCCTTTGAAATGCCTTTGTATTGCAATGCTCTCCTCAATTAAGATAGATTTTCAGAAATTAAATGAGATCAAATGTGCTTGAGACTGTTCTTCCAGCAAATTGGATAACCTAATTTTTTTTGCAATGTACTCCACCTGCCTTGTCATTGCCAATCACTTAGCATTTCTATATCACCTTGATGCTTCTTTGCATTCTCATCACTAGTCACATTCTTACTTAGCCTTGTGTCATTGGTAAACTCTTAAATGTTACGTTTGGTCCTCTCAGCCAATCCATCAATATAGAACACCTATCCTTATATACAATAGAGAAAGGAAACTGCAGGTAATGGTGTCTTCATGTGCCTACTGCACATGTCCTTCTTGGTGGCAGAGATTGCATGTTTGACCAGGATTGTCAAAGTAGGCTTTACTACTCTTCCAAGTTTCATGTCATCTCATATTTCCATATTTTTTCACAATGTAGAAGGAAACCGTAAGGTGCATTAAGTCTATGCCACCTGAGAGAGAAATCCTATCAATCCCATTCCCTGTAACCTATTCTCTCTCCCATGCCCATCAACTTCATTTTGATTCTCCCACCACCCACGTGGAGCAAGTTACAGTAGCCAATTAACCTATCAACCAGCACATCTGTGGGTTGTGGGAGAAAACCAGAGCATCCAGTGGAGATCCACACAGATTCTGGGAGAATGTGCACACTCCATTCGGGCAGCACAAGAGTCAGTATTGAACCCAGGTTGCTGGATCTGTAAGACAGAATCAGATTCAGAATCAGAATCAAGTTTATTATCATATGTCATGACATTTGTTGTTTTATGACAGCAACACTATCTGAGCTGCCCACCTGTGAAAGTCAACACTCACCACTCAAGAAGAAATCTTCTTCAACAGGCATGACTGTAATAATACATAATAATGATTTTGTGGTTAATTCAGAGCAGTGAGAGGCGACCTCATTGAAATGTGTGTGGACTTCTTGAAGGGCTTATCAGAAGGGATCGAGGAAGGATTTTTAGCTTGGTTAAGGGCTCTGGGTCATGGTTTCAAGGGGTCAGATGATTCAGGCTGGGGTGGGGAGGGATTTCTATGTTTGGGGGCAAGGTACAGATAGGAAAGGTTGAGAGGGATTGGGGCAAATGTGGGGAAATGGAACTAGCTCAAGAAGACAACCTGGTCAGCATGGAGGAGTTGGGCCAAAAGGCCTGTTTCCATGCTGTATGACTCCTTGATGCTAAGGTAGATCTTTTAAGTTCTTCGCCCTGGAAGGCTGTTCAAAGCAGAGAGATGTATATTTCTAGATATTAAAGGAATCAAAGCACACAAGAATTGAGCAGGAAAATGATGTCTGAGGTATCAGGTAAATAATGATTTTGTTGAATGGATCGTGAGGCCACATGATCTATTTCTGCTCTGTTTTCTTTTACTCTTCTGTTAAGGGAGTCAAATGCTGAGTTAAGTAATCAGATCTTATTGACTGGTAAACAGGCACAGGCCTGCTTCTGCTTCTTGTATTCTTACATTTGTAGTGGCTAGCTACGCACTACCAAATCAAGACACAGAGTCGCTGGTTTCGAAATCGAAGGTCTAATGCCGACCGGGGTGTGGTGCGCCTTTAATAGCTGAGCAATTCCTGCACTACAGTTCCCGCGCTGACGTCACGCGCATGTCACCTGACCTTCCCGCGCGCGGGCTGTCCCAGCCCAACGCTGGGGAAGAAGGAGGCCCCGCACCATCTTGGATCGGGGCCTCCGACGACATTGCGATGTCGGGAGCCTGTTCGATGCTGGTGCGGTAAAGTATCAAGCTCAACCTATGTTGTATTGAGGCCATTCAGCATTACATTGGGAACTCCCTTAGCTCTCAGGATAACTTCCAAAGAACAAAGGCACTGATTGGGATTGGGATCATTATCACTTCATCTGGAGAGCAATGCATTACTGACTGTGAATAGTCCTCGACTCAAACTGTTTATTTCCCTCCATAGATATCTGCCTGACCTGCTGAGTTCCTCCAGCATTTTGTGTGTATTGCTCCAGATTCCAGCATCTGCAGAATCTCTTCTGTCTCTGTTATGCTGGGAGCCTGGTCATGAATCGTCCCATGGCTTGGGTATGGAGAGAATGGTGTTGGGCAGGTCAAGGTTGGGCAGTGTGGCCACTCAGGGGCGAGATGTGAGGCCCAAGGTAGCACCCTGGCCTGCACGGTGAAGTGTAGGTCATTGATTCACACCAGGTTCCCAGCAGAGCAGCCCACAGCCTGAGCAGATGTCTTTTTATAGTACGGGGGGGAAGTAACCTTGAGTGTTCAGACTGGAGGAGCAACCACTTTAACAAGTCAGCTCTCTGCAGAGTGGTGCTAAGTGGGGTAACAGTACTGTAAACACAAGAGCCTTTTAGCTCGTTTTCAACATCAGTAACATCTGTTCCATTCCGAAACTGACATTACCTCGCTACAGCATCTCACGTTGAGCCTTCTGCAATGACACAACTTGCTGACCTGTAAACTCTGTGAACTGTCTCTCTCATTCTATTCAAACAAATTGCAGACTCTTTCTCTGAACGGAATGCCAGCAATGTTTGTGAATAGCCCCATTGTTGAGAGATAGTCCGATCATTGACCAAATGATACACAGACAACCCATAGTGGACTGTCCTAACACTAAATCTCAACTCTGAAAGTAGTCTTTCCTCTGGGACACCCTGCCCTGGTCTAGTTTCTGACCACTTTGTTACTTTACTCTGCAGGTCTGTTTCTCGCTCTGCTGGTGGCCTGACCAGCTGTTCTGTGATTGTCACCAAAATGAAAACAGAAATGTTGGATGAAACCAAGTGAAGCAGCATCTGTGGAAAGAGAAACCAGTTAACATTCCGGGTGGAAGACCTTTCATCAGAAATATGACTAACCAGAACAGTTTCTCTTTCCACAGCTGCTGTTTGACTACCAGCATTCTTCTGGCAGTTCTGTTTTGTTTCAGATTCCAGCAACTACAGTTTTATTTCTTTTTTATTTCTGTGGTTGACATCTCCTGTCCTATCATTGTGTTGCAATACCTGCTTCATTAGTTGGTCACAGTAAAATGGACATGATCCCAGCCCATACAGCAGTCATCTGAACTGTTAAAATTACAAATCCATGCCTCTCAAACTATGTCCTCAGTGTTGTCCACATGTATCTGAAAGTACATTGTTTGTTAACGACCACCCGCTCGCAGTGAAAACACACTTCTGGAGATCTCATGTTCTCATTCACAGCCATGCAGCTTTTCCACGTTCCTTGGATCTACATCACAGTTTTTCCCTGTTTTCCCTGGAGCATAGAAGGCTGAAGAGTGACCTTATTGAGGTATATAAAATCATGAGGGGCATAGATAAGGAGAATGATCACAGTCCTTTTCCCAGGGTATGGGAGTCTAAAACTAGAGGGAACATGTTTAAGGTGAGAGGGGAAAGATTTAAAGTGGACCTCTGCGGCAAGCTTTTCACACAGAGGGTGGTGGGTATATGGAACAAGCAGCCAGAGGAAGAGGTAGAGGCGGGTACAATTACAATGTTTAATAGACATTTAGACAGGTACATGAATAGGAAATGTTTAGAGGAATATGGGTCAACTGTAGACTAGCAATTAGCTCAGGTAAACACTTTGGTCGACATACACAAGCTGGGCTGAAGGGCCTCTTTTGTGCTATATAACTCTGACACAGTGACTCTATGACTCTAAGATAAGGCTAGAAAGGTTTGTTACTGGAACTAAAACATTCAAGCTGATTCTTGATACGGCAGCTGCTCTGCCCAGGACTGCAAGAAACTGCAGAGAGTTGCGGACACAGCCCAGCACATCACGGAACCAGCCTCCCCTCCTTGGACTCTGTCTTTACTTCTTGATGCCTTGTGAAGCAGCCAGCATAATCAAAGACCCCACCCACCTGGGTCATTCTCTTTTCTCTCCTCTTCCATCAGGTAGAAGATACAGGAGCCTGAGGGCACATACCACCAGGCTTAAGGACAGCTTCTATCACATTGTGATAAGACTATTGAACAGTTCCCTTATACGATGAGATGGACTCTGACCTCAAGATCTACCTTGTTGTGACCTTGCACCTTATTGCACTGCCCTTTCTCTGTAGCTGTGACATTTTACTCTGTACTGTTATTGTTTTAAAACCTGTACTACATCAATGCACTCTGTACTAACTCAATGTAACTGCTCTGTGTAATGAATTGACCTGTACGATCAAGTATGCAAGATAAGTTTTTCACTGCACTCAGTACAAGTGACAATAATAAACCAATACCAATACCAGAACCAAGTTGTTCTATTCACGGAGGGGTTGATTGTCACATGTCATTGCAGCATTCGTGTCATTGCCTGCAGCCTTGACGGAACCTGTGATTTTCGTTATCCACAGGAAGTCCATGATCCTATCCATCATGAATAATGAGGACTTAGTGGATGTTGATACTTGCTTACCCTTCAGCTTTTTTTTCACAGAAGGGTTACATACTAAAATCCTAATGCAGTAAAACTTTATTAATCCAGCATTATTGAGACTTTGGTGATTTATGTTAATTCTCCATCACACTTTTAATTAGCTTTTATTAGGATGTTAAACAGTATTATAATAAATTCTTCAGTTAGCTCAGCAAGTTTCAGGGGAGCGAAGCCCCCCGATGAGGTTGGGGAGAGTGCGGGCCCCAGTGAGTCTGGGAGGATTGCAGGGACCAAGTGAGCCTTGGTGGAGATTCGGGGGAGCATGGAACCTGCGACCCGGTGAACCTCGGGAGAGAGTGGAGACTGGTGAGTGTCAGGTGACTGCAGGAACCAGGAGCCTGGAGAAGCTTCAGTTCCTGCCCTCCCCCAAGCTTCACCAGGCCCCCGGTGAGTCTCAGGGCAATGTGAGAATGGGGACCCACTGAGTCCTGAGGGAGCGCAGGTAATGGTGAGCTTTGGGGCATGAGAAACATTACCTGGTGAGTCAGATGCCAAACCATCAAGGATTTCTGTATGGTCGGATAGCAGTTTATTGGAGTTTTGCTGTAGGTAAAAATGTATTGGTCTGATGCCTGTGGCTTTCTTCATGGTGTTGCAGGCACAGGCAATTCAACAAAGCTTGGAGTTATAAACAGAGTATCCTTTATTAAATTAAACAGCAGTGTACAAATTATGAATTAGGAACAGGAGTAGGTCATCCAGTCCTTTGAGTCTGCTCACCATTTAATGAGATCATGACTGATCAACTGATCTCAGTATTCCTGTCTGCCTGTGATAACTTTCACCTCCTTGTTCATCAGGTAACTATCTCGCTCTACCTTAAAACTATCCAGATATTCTGCTTCTCATGCTCTTTGTGAAGAAAATTCCAAGGAGTCATGACCATCTGAGAGAAAACCTATTCATGGCTTAAATGGATAATTCCTTATTTTGAAATAATGACCCTTACTTCTAGATTTCCTAAAAGAGGAAATATCCTCTCCACATCCATCCTGCCAAGATCCTTCAGGATCTTACATGCTTCAATGTAGTCACCTTTCAAAATTCAAAACCTCAGTAGGTACAAGCCAAACCAATTCTCTGAAGACATTTCATCCATTTCATGTATTGCATAAACATTCTCTGAACAGCTTCCAATGGACTAATATCTTTTCTTAAATAAGGAAACCAATATTGTACACAGTACTCTATATGTGGTGTCACCAATGCTCTCTATAACTAAAAAATAAGCTCCCTACTTTTGTATTCAGTTCTCCAAGCAATGACATTCTTTCTTGCTCTTTTAATTATTTGTAGTTTCTGTGTTTTGGTCCTTTGCAACTCGTGCACTATGCCATCCAGATCCCTATACATCTCGGAGCTCTGTAATCTCTCACTTTCAAGATAGTATGTTATTTTTCTTATTTTCCTGCCAAAATGGATGACTTCATATGTTCCTAAATTACATAAAGATGTGCTTTTAAATAGGTTATTATACATAGTACTTGATGGTCACTATGGACAAGGTGGACGAGAGGTCCTGTTTCAGTTCTGCATGACTCTATGACTGCACTCCATTTATTAGATTTCTGTTCACTCATTTAACCAACTTTGTGGCCTCCTTAAGTCCTCTTCACAATTCACATCCGACATTTTTTATATCATCAGCAAATTTAGCAACCATACCTTCAGTACCTTCATCCAAGTTATTTGTGTAAATTATATAAAGTTGAGGTGACAACACCCTGTGACAAACTACTTGTTACATTTTTGCAACCAAAACAAAGACCAATAAACTATATCCTGTTTGCTAACCAATCTTCTATCAAATGCCTTCTGGAAATCATCATCATAACACATGTTACTTCTTCAAAGAGCTTCAATAAATTGATCAAACATGATTTCCCTTTCACAAACCATGCTTGATTACCCTGATTCTTTTTCTCAATACCTGCTACAACATCTTTAACAATAGCTTCCAAAATTTCCTCAGTGACAGATGTGAAGCTAATTAGCTTCTAATTTCCTGATTTCACTCTCATTTTTCAATAAATCAGTTATGTTTGCAGGGATTACCGTGCACAATAGTGTATCAAAATCATAGCACATCATCTGTTCAGTCCTTAAGGGTATTTTTATTCCAACACTGCTTCCCCTTAAGAAGAAGAAATAAAGCCTTGCAGGCCATCTACTATTTGCATATAGAAAGTGATACAATATGTTAAATATTTGCATTTAAAATTCAAATACAACTCAGACTATCTGTTGGTCTCTTGGCCTCTGAGACCTCCTCAGTAGCAAAGGGGCATTAGTCATCCTTGAAGTATCCTATCCAAATGTCCTCATTTCTAGTGGATCACCTTCTCCTGTAAATTGTGTGTCATCCACTCATTTCTGAATCTTCTGTACCTTCTGGCCTTTATCTTATTCAGTTATGACTGCATCATAGAAACCATTTGTAACTCAAATGTATATTTGCCTTCCGCCTCATGTGCTCAATTACCATCTTGCTGTATATCATGTGCATACAAAAAAATTGATCCATATGAACCTTTCAGCTTCTAATGGCGATCTTCACCACATAGGTCCAGTCTCCCAGTACTTGGTATTGGTATTGGTTTATTATTGTCACTTGTACCGAGGTATAGTGAAAAGCTTGTCTTACAAACCGATCGTACAGGTCAATTCATTACACAGTGCAGTTACATTGAGTCAGTACAGAGTGCATTGATGTAGTACAAGTAAGAACAATAACAGTACAAAGTGTCACTGCTACAGAGAAAGTGCAGTACAATAAGGTGTGAGGTCACAACAAGGTAATCGTGAGGTCATAGTCCATCTCATAGAGCATAGAACATAGAAAAACTACAGCACAATTCAGACCCTTTGGCCCACAAAGCTATGTCAAACATGTCCCTACCCTAGAAATTACTAGGCTTACCCATAGCCCTCTATCTTACTCAGCTCTATGTACCTATCTAACAGTCTCTTGAAAGACCCTATCGTATCCGCCTCCACCGGCATTTCCGGCAGCCCATTCCACGCACTCACCACTCTCTGAGTAAAAAACTTACCCCTAACATCTCCTCTATATCTGCTCCCCAGCACCTTAAACCTATGTCTTCTTGTGGCCACCAATTCAGCCCTGGGGAAAAGCCTCCGACTATCTACCCAATCAATACCTCTCATCATCTTATACACCTCTATCAGGTCCTCCCTCATCCTTCATCTCTCCAAGGAGAAAAGGCTGAGTTCCCTCAACCTGCTTTCATAAGGCATGCTCCGCGTTCCAGGCAGCATCCTTGTAAATCTCCTCTGCACCCTCTCTATGGCTTCCACATCTTTCCTGTAGTGAGGCGACCAGAACTGAGCACAATACTCCAAGTGGGGTCTGACCAGGGACCCATAGAGCTGCAACAATACCTCACGGCTCCTAAATTCAATTCCCCGATTGATGAAGGACAATACACCATATGCCTTCTTAACCACAGAGTCAACCTGCGCAGCCGCTTTGAGCGTCCTATGGACTCGGACCCCAAGATCCCTCTGATCTTCCACCTGCCAAGAGTCCCACCATTAATACTATATTCCGCCAACATATTTGACCTACCAAAATGAACCACTTCACACTTATCTGGGTTGAACTGCATCTGCCACTTCTCAGCCCAACTCTGCATCTTATCTATGTCCCTCTGTAACCTCTGACAGCCCTCCAAACAATCCACAACACCCCCAACCTTCGTGTCATCTGCAAACTTACTAACCCACCCCTCCACTTCCTCATCCAGGTCGTTTATAAAAATCACAAAGAGTAAGGGTCCCAGTACAGATCCCTGAGGTACACCACTGTTCACCGACCTCCATGCAGAATACGACCCTTCAACAACAATTCTCCTTGTATAAGGAAACACAAATTCTCTATGGCTCCACCTTGACAATACGTGGTGGTGGTCACACTCTCTCCCAATTGAAACAGTATCGCTTAATCCTGTGACTTATACCACATCATGTGGTTCTTCCTCTTTCCTTCCACTGTCTTCCCAGTCAGGCTATACAAAGGACAGCCCTGACTCTGGGGTGAAGAATAACTGGGGATGAATAGATTATGTAGACCCAAACTCAGCAGCATGTGTACAAACTTCAAGCTTTAAGCATCTCAGCTGCGGCATACCCTGTGGTGGAATAAAGGGTAACTCTGTGCAAAGGAAGAAACAACATAGGCCAACAACTTGGGGGCCATTTGGACACTTTGTCCAACAGCTGCTGCTTCATTATTTCCTTCACCATGCAGACAGATCCTTCAGCCTTCTCATTGGATAGTAGATGATACATGGACAGAAAACTACTCTAGATCCCATTGGAGAAATAAAGGACTGCAGATGCTAGAATCTAGATGAAAAACACGATGATGCTGGAGGAACTCAGCAGGCCAGGCAGCAACAGTGGAGAAAAGCAAGCGGTCAACATTTCGGGTCAGGACCTTTCTTCAGGGCTGAAGATAGGAAAAGGGGAAGCCCAATATATAGGAGGGAAAAGCAAAGCAGTGATAGGCAGACAAAAGAGAAGAGGCGAGGTGGGCACAAGGTGGTGACAGGTAGATGCAGGTAAGAGATAGCGATAGGCAGGTGCGGAGGACGAGGGGAGAGCAAATCCACTGGGGGATGGGTCAAAGGTAAGGAGGGAAAGGAAGAAAAAAGGGAGAAAAAGAGAGAAAGGTTAGGAAAGGGAAGAAGAGAAGAAGCATAGTGGGGGGGGGGGGGGGCGCACAGTGCAGTTACTGAAAGTGGGAGAATTCAATGTTCATGCCGTTAGGCTGCAAGGTTCCAAGATGAAAAAAGAGGTGCTGTTCCTCCAGTTTGTGCTTGGAATTCTCCTGGCTGTGGAGGAGGCCAAGGACTAACATATCAGTGATAGTGTTGGAGGGGGAGTTGAAGTGACTGGCAATGGGGAGATGCAGATCGCGGTTACGGACAGAGCGCAGGTGTTCTATGAAATGGTCACCTAGTCTGCGTTTGGTCCCATTGGAATTGAGTAATGTGACAAACCATACTGACCTGAACTATGAGGCATCATTCCAAACCATCTCCTCAGGGAGGCCATGTGTTGCAAAAACTGATCTCAGAGCCTCCACACTGTGCACAGCAGACATATGCAAAAGGCAAGACCCGACTATTTCAAAAAGCTATAAACCAGCAGGAGGAAATAGTCCATACCCAAATGTAAAAAGAAATCCCCTTGGGAAAGGCAGACCAGTTATCTTCATATTTGTACTGTAGTTGCCACTGGCAGTCCTGATGCACTGAGCAGCAAGCAGGACTTAATGTCCTGATTAATCCCAGGTGAGTACACCATCATAAGGCAGATGAAAAGGTAGAGGCCTTAGTATTCTGCTTTGAAACGCAAAATGTAATACAGTAATTATGTTTTATCAGGAGTATTGTGCACAGGTTTTCTCACCATTATAGGAAAGATGTTATTAAACTAGAAAGAGTACAGAAAAGATTTACTAAGATGTTGCCTGGACCTCGGGACCTGAGTTAGAAGAAGAGGTTGCGTAGACTAGGACTTTATTCCCTGGAATGCAGGATATTGAGGTATAGAGGTATATAAGATCATAAAGGGCATAGACAGGGTGAAAGCACATAGTCTTTCTCCTTACAGAGAGGCTGCTAAAAACAAGAGGGCATAGGTTTAAGATCAGAGGCGAGAGGTTTAAAAGGGACATCAGGGGCATCTTCTTCACACAAAGGGCGGTGTGTATTTGGAATGAGCTGCCAGTAATAGTGGTTGAGGCGGGCAGATTAGCAACATCTAAAAGCCATCTAAATAATTACATGAATAGGAGTGGTTCAGAGGGCTATGGGCCAATCACGGGCAGGTGGGACTAGCTCGCTGGGCAACACAGTTGGCATGAACAAGCTGGACCGGTTACCTTGCTGTATGACTCTATGAGTAATCTAGGTGTGACGGAAAAATGACCCATTGTGCAGTTGTGCAGCCACCACACTGAAGAGGATATCTTTGGTCCAGAGGAGTGTCACTGTGGTTTATATCCATGATCACAGCACAATGTCTGCCAACCAGAAATTTCTGAACTCAAGCAACCTTAAAGATAGGGTTGGGGCTTTTTCTCAAACAGGTCAGTGTCTTTCTTATTGAAGATGAGGGTATGGAAAGTACATACATTCGATGGCTCATGACCTGCTTCCAATATCTGAGCATAACTGCACTTACCCCACAAATGGAGACTTCAGGCGTAATGACTTGGGCTTTTATGTTGACAAGGAAGGATATGCTTCTGAGATTGACTGTACATAGCTTATTTGCCCCCTGTTGACCTTTACCCCAAAGTCAGGCTTCCCATTGTGCAATAACTTGTGAAAGGGACTCATTCTGGTGGCCAAGAATAGCAGACATTTTGAGGAACACTGAGCTAACCCCAAAAAGGAGTGAAGCTCAATAACATGAGTTGGCTGGCTCACATCCAACACAGGCATTACCTTTTTCTGGACAGGTCTCTGCTCATCCTTGTCAATTCTGAATGCCAGATAAGCAACATCAGGGTGCAGTATTTCATACTTGTTCCACTTCAGCAGGACACTGTGTTTCTGTAGCATGCTGAGTACCACCCCAGCAGTTTCTGTTGTGATAATAATATCATTTTAATTACATACATACCTCAGGATCCCTTGCAGCTTTTTATCCATCACTGACTGAAGGATTTTCAAGGCTGACTTCATAGAAGTCTTAAGAATCATAGAATCGTACAGCAAGGAAACAGGTCATTCAGCTGAAATTGTCCTAACTGACCAGTGGGCACCCTTCTATATTAATCCCATCTTCCAGCACTTGATCCATACCCTTCTGTGCCTAGATGATCCAAATGCTTATCTAGACACTTCTTAAATGCTGTCAGTGACCCATCTTCAATCATTCTCTCAGTCAGTGCATTCCAGGTACTCACCATTCTCTGGGTGAAGAAGATCCCCTTCATATCCTGTCTAAATCTCTTACCCCTCACCTTAAATCTGTGTCCACTAATTTTATCTTCCTCTGATATGGGGTAAAGTTTCCTTTCATCCACCCTATCTATACCTCTCATAATTTTATGTACCTCAATCATGTCCCCTCATAACCTCCCCCTGTGAGAAAAGACCTTGTTCTTCTTCATAACTGAAGTGCTCCATCCCAGGCAACATCCTGGTGAATCTCATCCGTACCCTCCCCAATGCTACCCTATCTTTCCTATAGCATGGTGACCAGAACTGTACTCAGTACTCTATCTGAGATCAGACCAAGGTTTTATGAAGTTGGAGCATAACCTCTCTACTTCTACATTCAATGCCCTGACTAATGAAGGCCAGTATCTCATATGCCTTCCTAACCACATTATCTACCTGTGTGGCCACCTTCAAGGATCTACAGACTTGTGTGGACTTACCACCACACAGCTTGGTGCAGATACACAGTACCTATGGCATTTTAATTGGAGGTATGCCTAACTCCTTATTCAGTTGGGCAGAGATATATAACAAGTCAAACTTACAAATTTATTGAGAGTCTGTAAATTTAGCAGATAAATCTTGTGAGGTGGGAAGTGTATTCTGCTCAGCATCAGGAGTTATGTTTAGAGTTACTATGTAGTGCCCTTATAAATGCATGATTTATCTTCTTTGGGGACACCACCATTGTGGTTTCCCACTCACGGTGTTGAACCTCCACCAGCACCAAATTTGTTTCAACTCCACAGCTCCTCCTCCATCTGCAGTGTAAGGACACAGGGAACCTGTCTCGGCCAACAATAAGTGTGCCTGGATCCCAGACAAGTGCAAATGTGGGCTTCATTCCCAAAATTGTCACTATACAAGTGGATGAAAAGATGCTTGCAATGTGTCAAGACTTTCTGTAGAGTCTCAGGTGTCATTGCAACACTGTGAATCAGATTGAATTGAAGTATAGTATCTGTAGCAAGATCATCCCCATCAGTATCAGTCATCTTATTCACTTGGCCATGATCATTGGCAACTTTCTCTCCATGCTCTTCCACTGAACCATGCATAACCTTACCCTGAGAATCTGCAAGATCTCTGAGGGAGGATGTTTCTTCTTATGGGAGAATCTAGAACTAGGGGTGCATATTTAAAACTTCCATTTAAAACAAAGTTAGGTGATTTTTTTTTCACTCAGAAAGCTGTGAGTCTTTGGAACTCTCTTCCTCAAAGGACAGTGGAAGCAGAGTCTCTCTAAGTATTTAAGGCAGAAATAAATAGATCCTTGATAAGCAAGAGAGAGAACAGTTATCAGGGTAGATAACAATGTAGAGTCGAGGTTACACTCAGATCATCCATGACCTTATTCAGTGACGGAGCAGTTTCAAAGGTCAAAGTACCTGCTTCTGCTCCTAATTCATATGTTAGTATGTTCATATATACCAGAGTCCTCCAGGCAATGGGAGGAAAAGAAAATCAAGAACCTTAATCTTCACTTGTTTCTTATTTTTATATCTGCATTAGCTATGCTGAAAGTGCCCCAATCTGCCTTTTCTGTCATTTGCTGATGTCTTTCTCCCATTATCCCTTTCCCTCTCTGGATTTAATCTGGTTTGTGAGCCAACCTAACCGAGCTTGAGTTCCCTCCCTTGCCAGACCCACACACTTATGTTGCATCTTATAGCAGATGGGAAATAACCTGTTTGGAGAGAAGCCAAACAACATTCTGATCTTGGAACTGTTGCCATTCCCATTTTACACTGGGAAATGGAACAGGTACATTGCTCCCACCTCAGATTCACGCAATTTTATTTCCAATTTATATCTACTTCCAGCTGGCCTACACAAACAAGTTTTTAAGAAAAACAGATCATGTTGAACACATCACATATTCCCTCTTGTGCCTTAATTACTTGTCCATGCAATAGTTGTCCACTATTTTGATATAGATATCTACTGCAACATCCAATATGTAGGTTGATTTTCTTGGAAAGGAAAAAATACACAGGTGGAACTTATATGCTGCTGTGCAAATGGTAAGTTTTTTCAAACTATAGGTCAGAGCATCAGGGCAGAATTGATTTGGCCAAAGAAGTGACCTTAGACTTCAGAACTCCCACAAACCAAAATCCTGTTGTTGTACTTGTCTCTTCTCCACTAAGTGATTGGCTCATATCCTGCTGTCAGACTGACTTCTCCTTTCCCACTCTTCCATTATTAGATTGACCTCTTCTCTTCAACAATCCTCCATGATCTGACTGGTCTCACCTCTCCTAATGTCAGACTTCCATCTCCCACTAATGAACTGAGTTCTTCTCTCCTGCTGTCAGACTGGCAGCTCATCTCCCTGTATTGGAAATATGCCGTAGATAGTTTAGCCATGGAAGTACTAAGCAGCTGCCATCTCCAACAAGAGGGAATCCAACCTACTCTTCTTGATCCACAATCAAAACTATGGGGATTAAATTGGTTAACTTGGTTAAATTGGTTTATTATTGTCAAGGTACCGTGAAAAACTTGTCTTGCATACAGTTCATACAGATCAATTCATTACAACAGTGCCTTGAGGTAGTGCAAGGTAAAACAATAACAGAGTGCGGAATAAAGTGTTACATTTGCAGAGGAAGTGCGGTGCAGGCAGACAATAAGATGCAAGGTCATAACGAGGTAGATTGTGAGGTCAAGACTCCATTTTATTGTACTAGGGAACCGTTCAATAGCCTTGTTGCAGCGGGATAGAAGCTGTCCTCGAGCCCGGGGGTATGTGTCTTCAGGCTTTTTTATCTTCTGCCTGATAGGAGGGGAGAGAAGAGAGAATGTTCGAGGTGGTGGGGTCTTTGACTATGCTGGCTGCTTTACGGAGGCAGTGAGAAATGTAGACAGATTTCCAGTATCTGCAATTGTTTTTGATTTTCATCATTTTTTAACCAGTAACTGATTTAAAGCAGTACTGAAAACAGTGTTGATACTTGAGCAAGTCACAGGCTGGGAATTCGAATGGATCAATTCCTGTCCTCCCAAAGTCTCTCTGTTGCCTGCAAAACTCCATTCAGGAATAGAGTTCAATATTCACGACCTACCTGGAAGGATGCAGACCCAACAACACCTAAAAAAACTCAGTATCACCCAGCACAAAGCAGTTCACTTGAACAGTGAGCTACCCATTTTCTTAAACATAACCTTCCTACATTATTTACATAATGCATTGGAGCAGATTGCATCCGTCCCTAGCAATGTCCCAAATCCACAACTTCCACTATCAGGGCAACAGAAAAACCCACACCTCAATGATCACCTTCAAACAGAAAACCATTTTGACCCAGACACACACTCACTATTTCTTCATGGTGCCTGAGTCAACATCTTTTAACTTCCTATTAATTAGCAGTGTGGGACAATTTTCATTACATGGCCTGGAGCAATTCAAAACAGTTTCTCAAGGGCAAATGGAAATGAATAAATGCAGGCCTTGCAAGTGACACCCACCTTCCCAGAATAACTCTTCACTAATTCTGAAAAAGAAAGAATGCCAAAGTTTTGGTTTTAATGATGCTGATGAATGGGGTTAGCTCAGCTACAAAGGTACCAGGAATTGTGGAAACGATTAGCAGTGAAGGTAAGTTGAAAAATAGTACATTACACTAAATTTCAAGGGCCTCGTTTATCAAGAAATTCTACTCTAAATAGAGGTGGTACCTCATTTTAATTTCAGAATATAGAGTAAGAAGGTGCAGAGAGCTTGCCACGATTAACTTCTGTAGATCCCTTTCACATTCGTACTACTTTCGTATTAATGCCGAACTCCAATTGCTCAATTTAATGAACTACCTTGCAACATTTAAAGGAGTTACAGATGGCCTTATTGTATGAGGACAGTTTTCATTTTTTTTATTGTCAGTGATGATATAAATATGATTGCTTCACTAACTTGGTTCCTTCTCTGTTGTGCAGCCTGAGTGCCCTCTTTTGGATAAAAGTGACACCAATGTTCTTGGACTGTGTTTGATGTAAAAGCAGCTTTTGAAGTGTTTCTTGTTCTCCCTTAGCTTACATGTATAGTGACATTATATGTTATGCAGTATCTCTGTTCCTCAATTCCTCATAATGTTGTCAATATAGCTTCATTTAAACTTTCTTCTCTTCTTTCTTTAAGTTTTAAATGCAACATCAGTCATCCTTTAACTTCTTCCTGACTTCTACCTTATTCTTGTTTATTTTGATCTTATTGCTATTTGAATCCTTTGCTATACCTAACAATGTGCCAGACTAAATGTTGCTGGTTATTATAAGCTGAACACTTAATTTGAAAATAATAAAAAAAAGTAAAATCTAAGTAAAGATAGAAAATAATGGAAAATCTGAACCAATGGTAGAACTTCAGATCACACCTATGGAAAGAGAAATGGAGTTGATGTTTCAGTACAAGGATCTTTCATCAGAACTAAGAAGTCTTCTGTTGGATACATGCATGCACTTTTTTTTCTAATGAAGTATCTTCAATCTCAGACATTAATTTTGTTTCTCCATCCAAAGCTTCTGCCTGGTCTGCTCAATGCTTCCAGCATTGTCTGTTCTCAATCTTCTTTTTCAGAGGAAGTAAGCACAGTTAACATACAATTCCTTGTATTTCTCAGCCTTCCTTTCCTTCTGGATTTCAAAACTTTTTAAAATCTCCTCTGGAAACACATAATCCAAAGACTATTTGATGATTGGCATAGCATGCCCTTGAGTCATAGTCATAACCTCATAAAGTCATAAATCAACCATGATTCCAGTTTCTGTAGATTAAGTTAAATAAGGTAGCACTGCAGTGTCGCAGTCAATCCTGCTGTCACACAGCTCCAGTGACCCAGTTCTATCCTGACCTTTGGCACTGTATGTGCACATTCTCCCTGTGAAGGTCTCTCCCAAGTGCTCAGTTTCTTCCCATGTTCCAATGACATGCTGGTTGGTAAATTACTTGACTGACCAACATGTAATTCGCATGTGGGAAGATGGATGGAAGGAAAATTGGGGAAGGTTTAGGCGGCATGCAACGATATGTTAAAGGACGATAAGTGGGATGGTGGAACTGATGGGAATGTTCTGAGGGCCACAATTGACTCAATGGGTTGAAGGGCCTCCTACATCATAACAAATATGAAAATGTGAATAAGTGCAGCATAAACTGGAAGGCACTACAGAAAGAAAGAAATCTCAGGAACAAGACAGTTCCCGAACCTAATATTAAGGCATGGAGCAAGAAGCAGCACAAAACAAAACAATCTTTAATTTACATTGCCTCGTCTTATCTTTCTTAGCCCTAGAAATATACAGCATAAAAAGCACTCTGATCTTCACCTGGACTTTTCATCACTCAGAGCTTTAACCCATGCTGTAATGGTCAAACAACAGTGGTGTCTGTCACCTCACCTTCGATACACCACCTGTTGTAACCTGATTAATAGACAACATTACAGACAGGCATAGCTTTATTGGTTGATGTCAAAGTCACCACAGCACCTCTTTAATGTACTGCAGCTGTCCTCTGCCAGATAATCCCTCCCGCAGCCCAAGTCTGCATCAATACTGATGCCAACTTTAGAACACCTCAAAATAACTTTATCACTTGCCAGGATAGTCTATATCTGAACTTAATCTTTCTTTCTAATCATCCCCTTAATAAACTGACCTCCTTTATATTCTGATAGAGAAATGCCCAATTTTAAGATTATTGCCCTTTTTGTTTCAAGTTACTTCATGTCCTCACCCCTTCCTATAAAAGTCGTTACTGTAAGCATATGTGATACTGCCAATCTTTCTTTGCAGCTGAGTCAAATCCATGGAACTTCCTTCTGAAGTATGCTGTGGAAGTACCTTCTCCATAAAGATGCAGTGATTCAAGAGGGTCATTTATCACCAGCTCTTAACAAGCAACTAGAAATGAGCATTAAATACTTGCCTTGCAGTGAAGCCCACCTCTCATGAATGAATAAAAAAAATCATGGGTCAGAAAATTGTACATTATACTGCACCCATAAAAATCACATTTCCAAGTCAGAGTACAGGACAGACAGCCAAGCAGAGTATTAAACTAAGTGTTACTGTTACAGGCAGAGCAATAATAGGCATGAATAGTCTATATCCAACAATATGTGCATGTCAAGGCTTCCTATCCACCTGGAATATAATGCTGAATATTCTATCACTCAATTTTTCACGGTGTCACTGCTGTAACCAAGTAAGCAAATTGATTGTGATATTCCCCTAAAGTGATTTTTATGTTGATTGTACTTGGAAGGTAAACAGTTGTTGTAGGATTTCGAGAAAAGCTGTTATTTTAAATACTTTGGGGTTGTTATAGGATCATCACAAAAAGTTATTGAAAATCTATTCAGTCTGTATTTGTGACAATTTCAAGGATTTCGACCATTCAAATTTTCACATGAAGTGTAAAGCTGTAATAACCAAAACCTAAGATTGATTTAACATTTTCACAAAGCCACAAATCCTTATTTCAAACCTTCTATGAACCCAGTCAATGTGTATTTCCTCTCTTTAGCATTCCATCAAGTTTTCTTCGTGATGACATTGCTCATTCTTAGAGTGGTCAAAAAATAATTTGCTATTTTTTTACCGGTCAAAATGCTTTTACTTTAATATTTAAAGTAAATAAAATAAAATCCTTTGCTGTAAACACAATTATTCAAATATTTCTGCTGAAGAATCCTTATGGAGTCATAGAATCAAATAGCAATACAGTACAGGCCTTTCGACCCAACAAGTCCATGCTGACCATGGTGCCCACCCAGCTAGTTCCAAGTTCCTGTGTTCGGCCCATATCCGCCAATGCCTCACCTCTGCATGTACTTATCCAAGTGCTTCTTAAATGATACTATTGCACCTGCCTCAACCATTTCCTCTGGCAGCTCATTCCAACTCGCCACCCTCTGCGTGAAAAAGTTGCCCCAGGTCCCTTTTAAATCTTTCCCCTCTCGTCCTAAAGTCATGCATCCTAGGTTTGGACCCCCTACCCTGGGGAAAAGACTGCTGCAATCCACCTTATCTACACCCCTCATGGTTTTATAAACCTTTGTCTGATCACTCATATTCTCCCACGCTACAAGGAATAAAGAGCTAGCCTGGTCAACCTCTCCCAATAACTCAGGCCCTGTAGTCCTAGCAACATACTCGTAAATCTTTTCTGCACTCTTTCCCGTCTGACCACGTCCTTTCCATAACAAGGTGACCAAAACTGCACATAATACTCAAAGTGCAGCCTCGCCAACAATTTATACTTCTTATGCAGTGCAAAAGAAAAGGAAGAATTAGAATTGGAATTGGTTTATCATTGTCACATGTACCAAGGTACAGTGAAAAACTTGTCTTGCATACGATTCATACAGATCAGTTCATTACACAGTGCATTGAAGTAGCATAAGGTAAAACAATAACAGAATGCAGAATAAAGAGAAAGTGCATGCAGGTAGACAATAAGGTGCAAGATCATAACGAGGTAGATTGTGAGGTCAAAAGTCCATTTTATCATACTAGGGAACCATTCAATAGTCTTATAACAGTGAGATAGAAGCTGTCCTTGAGCCTGGTGGTATATGCTTTCTGGCTTTTGTATCTTCTGCCCAATGGGAGGGGGAGAAGAGAGAATGTCCTGGGTGGAATGAGTCTTTCATTATGCTGGCTGCTTTCCTGAAGCAGCGAGAAGTTTAGACAAGAGTCTATGGAAGGGAGGCTGGTTTCCGTGATGTGCTGAGCTATGTCCACAACTCTCTGCAGTTTCTTGCAGTCACAGGCAGAGCAGTTGTCATACCAAGCTGTGATGCATCCAGATGGGATACTTTCTATGGTGCATTGATAAAAATTGGTGAGGGTTGATGGGGATATGCCAAATTTTGTGATTGGACCAGGGCAGGCTATTGGTGATGTTCACTCCAAGGCACTTGAAGCTCTCAACCCTCTCAACCTCACCCCTGTTGATGTAAACAGGAGTATGCACACTGCTCCCCCCACCCTTCCCCCATCCTGAAGTCAATGACCAGCTCTTTTGTTTTGCTGACATTAAGGGAAAGGTTATTGTCATGACACCATATTAGTAAGCTCTTTATCTCCTTCCTGTACTCCGACTCATCGTTATTTAAGATTCGGCCCACTATGATGGTATCATCTGCAAACTTGTAGATGGAGTTAGAGCAGAATCTGGTCACACAGTCATGAGTGTATAGGGAGTAGAGTAGGGGGCTGAGGACACAGCCTTGTGGGGCACCAGTGTTGAGAATAAACGTGGCGGATGTGTTGCTGCCCATCCTGACTGATTGTGGTCTGTTGGTCAGGAAGTCAAGGATCCAGTTGCTGAGGGAGGTGTTGAGTGCCAGGTCTCAGAGTTTGGTGATGAGTTTGCTTAGAATTATAGTATTGAAGATGGAGCTGTAGTCAATAAGCAATTGTCTAACATAGATGTCTTTACTGTCCAGATGCTCCAGAGATGAGTGAGGTGCCAGGGAGATGGTGTCCGCCGTCGACCTGTTTCAGCAGTAGGCAAATTGCAGTGGGTCAAGGTTGGAGTTAATGTGTGCCATGACCAGCCTCTCGAAGCACTTCATGGGATAAGTGGCATATGCTATGATTTTGCTGTTGCATTGCTCTGCTGTTATTGTTGCTGAAAGCATATCAATGTCACAGCTCTGTCTCAAGTGAAATCAATGGCATTGAAGGTCTCCCTGAATTTAAGCTGATTTTCACAAAATTATGTTCCCAGTGGCTGGTAAACAACATAATTTATTGCTCCATGATTAAGTTTGAAACTTCCAGTAGTTTAAAATATATTACTATTGGAAATATTAACTGACTAGAATCTTGGAGTATCTGCATACTGCACCTTATATATTCATTTTTAATACTGTCACACAATTAACCAAGAACCCTGCTTTTTATAGCAATATCTCCTGGAATTAGATGTCTTCTTCTCTGCATCCCTTTGGTGCCCTGTCAGATTAAGGCTATTAATACAACACTATTGGAAAATAGGTTTTTTTTTATTAAAACTATTTATTAAATTATTGTTATGAATAAATTGATGCATGTGCGGACCCCAAAACATTTGAAGCATCAGTCTGATTTCTGGCTTCCTCATTCAACCTGAATGTTTTCAAAGGTAAAAACAAAACGGTCAGCTTATTTACCTCATTTTATACTCAGTAATATGCAAAAAAACTTATGACTTAAACATTCAGCCCTTTAATCCTTTTCTGGCATTAAATCATGGTTGTTTTACATCTCAACCATGATGTGAAGCATTAAAATAGGTTACTATAATAAAGGAACTCACTTGAATTGATTGTGATTCTACTCATCACTTTAATCTATTCCCACCAAATAAAATTCAATTTACCACTGGAATCTTTTCCTCTTATGGGCTTTAGTAGTGTTTACATGATTTTATCACAATATGCTTAACATATTTTGGAGTGAAGTGCGGTACCTGTACAATAAAACAGCAAGTAATGCTGAAGATATAACACTATACAGTATACTGGAGATTACATCCACATAGCAACTGAGGTGCTACTTGTGCTTTGAATATGTTTGTTACTGCACGCAGTGCAGAGCAGAGCATTCTGTAATGCAGCAGCAGAAAAAGGTGATTATGTGTACAGGGGAATTACACCTTAGGAAGATGTGAATGACTGATTTTGACTGAAAAAAAAAACAGAAAACCTTTAACAATCTGAAAGTAGCAACCTTGAAAATGACCACAATGAAAAAAGAAAATGGTTAGTTTTTTTTGCCTCTTTAAATGGATTGCCTGATCTAAACACTTAAATAATGGAGTCTCTTTAGGTTTAAAATGAGTGATCCCCAATCCTTTCACCGTGGTTCTTGATCTGAGGTTTCACTAATGAAGAACTTGATTGCTGGTAAAGAAATGATGTTCCTACATAGTGATTATCAGAAACAATATTACATAGATTAGGATCATTTCTCAATCAACTTATCTTTTAAAGAATTAGGCAACACCTGAGATCAAAAGATGCCAAATGTCACCTGGTCAATTCAAAGCTGCTGGTAATGCTCTATTTTTAAAGATTCATTGATATACTCCCTGGTTGTTCAGTTGTTTTTTATGAATATGAGCTTGGCTCTGTCAAGTGCAAAAGTGACGTATACATTCAAAGGAAGGACTTTATGAAACAGATATTCAAGTACAAGTGAGGCAGAATAAGTTACAGGAAAATAAGTGGGGATTGGAATTGATGGAATTGCTCTGAAAACCAGCATAGACTTGATGAGCTGAATGCCCTTCTGCTGTGGGAAGCACAATGGTATAGCCAGGAGTGCTGCTGCCTCAGCTCCAGCGAGCTTCTCTGATCTGGAGTTTTAAGGCTGTTAATAGGCTAGTGACAGAGAATAGATAACAGGAAAATGATTGGGGAATGGAGACACAAAATGCAAGAATCTGAAGCAGCATCTGTGAGGGGAAAGGAATTGTTGATGTTTCGGGTTGAAACCCTGTATCAGGATAATTGGGGACTGATGGGATTGCTCTGAAAACTGGCATAGACTCAATAGGCTGAATGGTCTCTGATATCATGAGGGAATAATAAATGTGCAGATCTGGAGCTTAGAAGAGTAAGAGGAGATCCTGATTGAAATATATAAAATTATGAGAGGCATTATGATTTTTTCCCAGGTTGGAAATGTCAAATACAGGAGGGCACGGATGTAAGATGAGGTGGGAAAAGTTTAAAGGAAACTTACAAGGCAAGTTTTTTACACAGAGAGTGGTAGGTGACTGGAACGTGCTGGTAGGCAAAGTGGTGGAAACAGATACATTCATCAGAATCAGAATCAGAATCAGGTTTAGTATCACTGACATATGTCATGAAATTTGTTGTTTTGCAGCAGCAGTACAGTGCAAGATATAAAGACATAAAAATTACTATAAGTTATGAAAATAAATAAATAGTGCAAAAGAGGAATAATGAGGTAGTGTTCATGGGTTCATGGACTGTTCAGAAATTTGATGGTGGAGAGGAAGAAGCTGTTCCTGAAACATTGAGTGTGGGTCTTCAGGCTCCTGTACCTCCTCCCTGATGGTAGTAACGTGAAGAGGGCATGTCCCAGATGGTGAGAGTCCTTAATGATAGATGCCACCTTCTTGATGCACCACCTCTTGAAGATATCCCCGATGGTGGGGGGGTTGTGTCCATGATGGAACTGGCTGAGTCTACAACCCTCTGCAGTCTTTCTCAATCCTGCACATTGGAGCTTCCATACCAGGCGGTGATGCAACAAGTCAGAATGCTCTTCACTGTACATCTGTAGAAATTTGTAAGAGTCTTTAGTGACATACCAAATATCCTCAAACTCCTGACAAAGTAGAGCCACTGGCATGCCTTCTTCATGATTGCATCAATGTGTTGGGTCCAGGATAGATCCTCAGAGATGTTGACGCCCAGAAACTTGAAGCTGCTCATCCTTTCCACCGCTGACCCCTCAATGAAGACTGGTGTGTGTTCTCCCAGCTTCCCCTTCCTGAAGTTCACAATCAATTCCATGGTCTTGCTGACATTGAGTGTGAGGTTGTTGTTGTGACACCACTCAACCAATCGATCTATCTCACTTCTGAACACCTCTTCATTGCCATCTGAGATTCTGCCAACGATGGTGGTGTCATCGGCAAATTTATAAATGGTGTTTAAGCTGTCCCTAGCCACACAGTCATGAGCGTAGAGAGAGTAGAACAGTGGGCTAAGCACGCATCCTTGAAGTGCGCCTGTGTTGTTTGTCAGCGAGGAGATGTTACTACTGATCCGCAGTGACTATGGTCTCCTGATAAGGAAGTCGAGGATCCAGTTGCAGAGGGAGGTACAGAGGCCCAGGTTTTGAAGCTAGTCAATTAGTACTAAGGGGATGATGGTGTTGAATGCTGAACTGTAATCGATAAACAGCAGCCTGGCGTATGTTTTGCATAAATAGCAGCTTGAAATATGTTTTGTAACATTTACATTCATAACATTTAAGAGGGATTTAGACAGGCACATGAATAGGCAGGGAATGGAGGGATATAGACCAAGTGTGGGTAGATGGGATTAGTTTAATTTGGCATCATGGTTGTCACAGACATCGTGGGCTAAAGGGCCTGTTCCTGGGCTGTACTGTTCTATTTCCTATCCCATTGAAATACAAAAAAAACCTTGCAGACTTTGACAGGGTGGATGCAGGGAGGATGCTTCTTGGGTTTCACGGTCTCAGAATTAGGAATAGGCCATTTAAGGGTCAGATGAAGAGAAACATCTTCAGTCAAGTGATGAATCTTTGGAATTCGCTACCTTGGAGGGCTGTGGAGGTTTAGTCGGTGAATCCACTCAAAGCAGAGATCGGCAGATTTCTGAATGTTAGTCTAATCAAGAGATATGGGGATTGTGCAGGAAAGTGGCACTGAGGAAAAAGATCAGCTTGATCTTGATAACTGGCAGAGCAGACTTGAGGAGCTGAAAAGCCTGGTCCTGTTCTTAATTCTTATGAATGCTCTTAATATGAAAGAGAGTAGGCGTAATAGCATGTGGTCTTCCATTTGCAGCACATTGTTTCTATTGTCCTCCTCCATTTCACTCCAGTCCTCTTCCAAGAGCGCTGACTCGCACTTAATGTCAAACCACATGTTCACAGGCTATAGTGCAGCAAAGCATTTCTTGCCTGTGAATTCAGATCTGCATCACTGTAAGGAAAATTGATTTTTCTCCTCAGATCACTATTGAGAGCAGGAGTGCAATCTATTTTTTCAGTCCCTGGCATAAGGTACCAAGACTAATTGTTTGATCCATTTTATATTAAATAATCCAGTTTGTATTAAGATGTCTTGTCTGGTATGGCTTTTGAAATTTTGTGCATTTTGGTCTTGATGGTGTCCAAAATTATACTGTTAGCTCTGCATACACTTAACATTCTTCTTCAGCTTATACCATATGTCAACCAACAGAAGATGAATGCCGTTATGAAACACCACACAGGAATTACTCACTGTGAGACCTGCAAAGTAACACATGCAGAGAGTGATGAAGAGGTGTGGGAGTTCTTTTCCTGAACTTCAGTAACACACAGAATATCTGCCTAATTGTGACATTTATTCTATCAAATATAACTACAAACTTATTTGTCGTAAGAGAAACATTGCTCTTACTTAATTCATCGTGGCCACACTATTTATTAGCACTCTGCCACATACATCACTAGACTTTAACCCATAACATGCTTGTTGGCATTCATAGTCATTATTTTGTGAAACTGGCAGTAACTCTGGGATTTCTGCACTTGTGTACTTGAATGTGGAAATCTCAACCTCATTGTCAGAGATTCACCACAAGTCTGCAGGCTGTGTTACGACACTGAACTCAATATTGAGTTTAATGAGTGAGGGGGTAATTGCTTGGGATAGTTGCCCTCTATTTACAGAGAGAGCTGACACAAAATTCCTGCTCCAGGTCTGAAAGGGTGTTTCTCATAACTTTTAATGAACCATAGAACCATAGAACAATACAGCACAATACAGGCCCTTCGGCCCACCATGTTGTGCTGACCTTTAAACCATGTGAAAGACTATCTAACCCCTTCCTCCCACATATCCCTCTATCTTAAATTCTTCCATATGCTGATCTAACAATCTCTTGAACTTGACCAACGTATCAGCCTCCACCACCACCCCAGGAAGTGCATTCCATGCACCAACCATTCTCTGGGTGAAAAACCTCCCTCTGATATCTCCCTTGAACTTCTAACCCATTACCTTAAAGCCATGCCCTCTTGTATTGAGCATTGGTGCCCTGGGAAAGAGGTGCCGGCTGTTCACTCTATCTATTCCTCTTAATATTTTGTACACCTCTACCACGTCTCCCCTCATCCTCCTTCTCTCCAATGAGTAAAGCCCTAACTCCTTTAGTCTGTCCTCATAATCCATACTCTCCAATCCAGGCAGCATCCTGGTAAATCTCCTCTGCACCCTTTCCAACGCCTCCACATCCTTCCTATAACGAGGTGACCAGAACTGGACACAGTACTCCAAGTGTGGTCTAACCAGAGTTTTGTAGAGCTGCATCACTACCTCGCGGCTCTTAAACTTGATCCCAAGACTTATGAAAGCTAATATCCCATAAGCTTTCTTAACTACCCTATCCACCTGTGAGGCAACTTTCAGTGATCTGTGGATATGAACCCCCAGATCCCTCTGCTCCTCCACACTACCCAGAATCCTGCCATTTACCTTGTACTCCACCTTGGAGTTAGTCCTTCCAAAGTGTACTGCTCACACTTCTCCAGATTGAACTCTATCTGCTACTTCTCAGCCCAGCTCTGCATCCTATCAATATCCCTCTGTAAGCTTCACAGCCCTCCACACTATCCACAACACCACCGACCTTTGTGTCATCTGCAAACTTGCTAACCCAGCCTTCCACCCCCTCATCCAAGTCATTAATAAATATCACGAAAAGTAGAGGTCCCAGAACCGATCCCTGTGGGACACCACTAGTCACAACCCTCCAATCTGAATGCAGTCCCTCCACCACAACCCTCTGCTTTCTACAAGCAAGCCAATTCTGAATCCACACAGCCCAGCCTCCCTGGATCCCTTGCCCTCTGACCTTCTGAAGAAGCCTACCATGTGGAACCTTGTCAAACACCTTACTAAAATCCATGTAGACCACATCTACTACACTACCCTCATCAATCTTCCTGGTCACCTCCTCAAAGAACCCTATCAGGCTTGTGAGGCAAGATCTTCCCTTCACAAAACCATGCTGGCTGTCCCTAATTAGTCCATGATTCTCTAAATGCTCATAGATCCTATCTCTTAGAATCCTTTCTAACAGCTTACCCACCACAGACATAAGGCTCACTGGTCTGTAATTCCCTGGACTATCCCTACTACCTTTTTTGAATAAGGGGACAACATTTGCCACCCTCCAATCCTCCGGTACCATTCCCATGGACAACGAGGACTCAAAGATCCTAGCCAACGGTTCAACAATCTCCTCACTCGCCTTGCAAAGCAGCCTGGGGAATATTCTGTCAGGCCCTGGGGACTTATCCGTCCTGATATTTTCAGGGAATAGATGCAGGAGACTCAAATAATAGTTTAATAATGTGAGAAAAACTTTCCCCTGGCTTATCAATGTTTTAAAAACCATTTAACTGCCGTAATGGCTTGTTAATTTAGATTTTAATATGTATGAATGAGTTTACAAGTGTTCTAGGTATTTTACAATTTTCTAAGTTTTGTAGCTTCTTGTTTCATTGAAGGTTCATGAATGTTCTTCAAAGTTTTTAAATGATAACAGATGCTTTGATGCCCCTTTTAAGGCAAATAGTTAAGAGGCAAATGACATTTTGGCCTTTGTTACCAAAGTATTGAAGTTTAGAGTTGGGAAGCTTTTTTTAACAATTGTGAAAATGTTAGTGAGGCCAGATTTGGACTACCACACACAGCTTTTGTCCCCCTACCTAAGAAAGGATATAATAGCATTAGAGTCCAAAGAGGTTCACCAGACTAATTCCGAAGAAGATTGTCCTCTCAAGAGAGGCTACAGAGATTTGGTCTATATTCTTTGGAGCTTAGAAGGATGAAAGGTGATCTTATTGAAACATAAGATCCTAAAGGGCATAACAGGGTCAAGATGTTGAGATGTTTTCACTGGCAGGAGTGTCAGGGGGACATAGTTTCAAGATAAGAGGCTGGTCATTTAAAACTGAGGGAGGTAGAAATTTCTTTCTGCAGAGGATATTGAATCTCTGAAATTTTCTATCCAAGAGAGTTGTGGAGGCTACACACAAAATGCTGGAGGAACTCAGTGGGTCAGACAGGATCTATGGAGAGAAATAGAAATTCGACATCTTGAGTCAAGGCCCTTCATCTGGACCCTTCTCGACCCCAAGCATTGGCTGTCCATTTCTCTCTATAGATGCTGCCTGACCCACTGAGTTCCTCCAGCATTTTGTGAATTGCTCCAGATTCCAGAATCTGCAGTCTCTTGTGTCTCTTGAGGCTAGATCATTATAATATTTAAAGTGGAGGTAGATACATTTTTGAAAGATAAGGGAACTGAAGGCTATGGAGATCTGGCATAGAAGAGGAGTTGAGGCCAGTGTAGATCAGCCATGATCATATTGAATGCCAGGGTGGGCTTGAGGGGCCAGGGGGCCTACTGCTGCTCCTATTTTCTTGTGTTCTCGTAATTTACTGGAGAGAATGACAGGCAAATCTTCCAAGAGATTTTTTCTAACCTTGGGCTGAAAGTATCACTGAAGGTAAATGAGGACTTTTATCAAGGTTCGCAGAGACCATTATCGGTTTGTCGCTGACTGTAACGTTCAAGCTGATATCACTGAAGGTGACTGCATTGCCAGACCAAAGTGATCTGCATATGCAAATTTCTAAAACTTTGTTATCAGCCTGGTGTGTAGATATTGAAGTGTTTGAGCATGAGCCCTGAGACCTGCTGACCATTGGCGTTAGACCCAGATTGTGTCATTGGTGAAAAATGTTTGTCGAAGGCAGGGCCAGTCTTGAACAAGTTGCACAAAGTGATTCCTTGAGTAAAAATGTAAAAAAAAGTTTAAAAACTAATATTCAATTGAACAAAACGCATGTAACTAACTAAAAGCATTAAACTAAACCATAAGTGTAACAAATCTTCACCTTTGCATCCTAGTCCCTGATAAAATCAGTGGGATTATAAATCCCATGACATCTCAAACTTGGCATTGGAACTAATGGGTGATTTCCCTGTGTGATTCTAGGAAATTCAGCAGGACTGCAAGGATTCCCGCAGAGGAGCAAATTAACAAATTTGATCTTCTGATCTGTCAATAAAGCAGCAACTTCCACTTACAACAGAGCATGTACAAAAGTCCAGGGCTTCCTGCTGCTTAACAAGTTAAACACCATTGGTTCTGTTTAGAACCATCTGCTTTAGTCAGTGAGATCTGGATCGTAAAGTTGCAGAGCAACACATCACAAAATAAGGATATTTGGCCCACTGGGCTTGTGCTAATTCTTTGTATCCAACATGTTTTACCGTTGCTTTTTCTCCAGAGCCCGATGATTATTTTTTCCAATCAGATATGTATCAAGTTTCGTTTTGGAAGTTGCTATTGAATCCATTTCCACCAAAATTTGAGTGAGTGCATTCTGAATCACAACTCCCTGTGTAATAAAGGTTTTCCTCATGTTGCATCCAAATTTTTTTCCATAGTTGTAGGGCTGGGAGAGTTTACAGAGACAAAGAAAAATGATGCCTGAAGGGATAATAAAGGGATGATAATATCAGAATTGCAGGGGCAGAAATCAATGCAAGGCAAGGAACAAAGGAAAGATGTGTTTCCTATGCTTAAAGAAAATCAGCAAGATGTTATTTACTATAGTGCTTTGTTGTTAGATGGAATTAAATGGAAGTCAAAATGGAATCTGTGCAATAAGAATTTAAATCTATTTTGTAACAGTCTGACTAAGGTAAAATAAATATATTCTGTGAATATGACAATAAATTAATTGCAAACTTTATTACCTTGAAGGCACATCATTTGGTACATAAAATTATGTCTTACGAGATAATTTAGCCTGCAGCATTACAAAATTAACTTACACTGTTTACCTGTGCAAGGTCATATAACTGGCATGTAATTGCTTCTGTGTTTTAAGAAGATTACAATTTGTATTTAGGTTGTCATCCTCTCATTTTACATTTTGTCTTCATTAGAATAAAGATTGACTTACTATTGACTCCTCAAACTCAATAAGTGCTTGATTTTCAGACATGAAATGCCAATTGCGTAAAGAATCAAAAATTCAAGAAGCAGATATGTTATGGCAACCAATATTAGTATTAACCAGAGTTGATCAAATCATAGGCCCATTTGGGCAATGACTATTGATTTTCCAATTGGATATGATTTGCATCCTTCTGAGTTTTTTGAGTAGTAAGTGCAGAGCATACAGATTAATTTGGGAGAAATGTGGAGAGCTCCAAAAGACGTGTCTGATTTGTTGAAGGTTCGTAGACTGCTCACATGCTTGGTATACATGCATCATCAAACATGTTACACAGTGACATCATATTTATATATGCTACACTCTAAATAAAAATAAAGCAATTAATTTAACAGTGTTTGCAAATTATCAGGTTTAACTGATTTGCTGGGTTTCAAATTCACTTTGACCTTTGTAAATTTACTGGTGTTGCTTGTACTGTATTTGGAGAGTCAACAGATGCTGCTTATGTGTTTGATCTCATTAAAAGTATCACTTCTTGACTTTCTTCAGTCATGTTCTGTGTTAGCACTTCATTGCTTATGAAACTCACATCAGAAGCATATTCAAATACACAATCTCCTCTACATCTTGCATTGTTATGAAGTTGCCCACGAAAACATTTCCAAATCTCTCAACAACTCTTAAGAGATAATTCTTAAAACCATATGTCTCTCCAATTTCTCCAACATTTAATTTTCTCAGCTCTGACCCATTTAGTAGTCTCAGTACATGAACATAATATATAATTTGAAGCTCTTCTATCTATAGCGTTTGACTTAACGTTTGCAATGTTGCAACTGTCTTTTTTTTCACTTGCCCTTCCAGATTCAGCTGAATCAGATACAAGCATCCCCTTTATCTTCTTTATTAGGATTCTACCTGCAGTGGAGCAAAACATTAATCTGTAGCCTGGAACCAGATCCGCGAGTTGTTGCTTCAAAGTAATACTTGATCTGCGTCGTGTGACTTGCTTTTTCACAATGTGTACTGATCTCTCAGCTTCTCCATCTGAGTCTGGATGATAAGGAGATGTGAAGTAGTGTTTGATCCCCTTTCACTTCATGAACTGTCGAAAGGAATTATAAAATTTGCAGACCATTGCCAGGTACGTTCTCTTCAGGATGGCCATGTGGCATGAAAATGGATCTGAGTTCTTCTATACCGGATGGCTCACATACTTTAGCTCAATACATTTTAAATAGCTCTCCACCAACACCAGAAACTGTCCACCATACCTTTCTCAGAGTGGTCCACATGAAAGTACTGTGAAATTTGAACCATCCATAGCATTTAATTTGATGTTTGCTATGTTTCAACTATCTCTTTTTCTACTTACCCTTACAGATTTAGCTGAATCAGACACAAACATGTCCTTTGTCTTCTATATATCAGGATTCTACTTGTAGTGCAGTAAAACATCAGTCTATATCAGTCCACACTGGAATGGCTTCATCAACCACAACCATATTTCCAATAGTATTCTCAGTAACTCTGATCTACAGTATTGGTAGAGTGTACACTTTCTGGCTAACTCTTCCAGATCCTTGTCTTTGCCATATCAATAACTACCAACTACTTTTTTTATATATGTTAACAGTGCTTAAATGTTCTGAATGAAGCTCCTCCATAATTCTGGTTTGTAGTTCTTTGGGTATAATTACTCTGTGGCTTCATTTAATGCCGTTTTAATGTTTGATCGACTTGTAATGTCTGTGATGGAAAGGCTTTATATTTCCAGCCAAATATGTATCTGGATCAGTCTACTCATGCAAATTATACTCATATGCTTGCTTTAATGGTGAATCTTGCTGCATCAACTTTACTGGCTCCAGCCCCGTTGCAGAAAAATTGCTGTCTGCCTGTAACACTTCTATTATATTTTGTACATTTGTTTCAGTGCTTTTGTAAGGCAATCTTGATAATGCATTTGCTGTTGTGTTCTGTCTGGATGCTCAATATTTGGTGTATTCAGGATGATGGCCCACCAGTGCATTCTTGAGACTATCGTTAAGAGAACTACAGACATAGATCCAAGAATGGCCAACAAGGTTTTGTGGTTAGTAGCCAATGTAAGTAGCTTACCTAACAAGAATTGATACAATCCTATGATTCCACATATGGTAGCAAAAGCTTCTTCCCTGATCTAAATGTAGTTCTTTTTCTTGTTCAGCTCCAGCCTGGATCTCCAGTACGTGAGTCCTTAAGAAGGGTCCTGACCTGAAGTGTTGATCGCCTGCTTTTCTCCATGGATGCTGCCTGGCCTTCAGAGTTCCTCCAGCATCATAGTGTTCTTCATTTAGATTCCAGCATCTGCAGTCCTTTGTTTCTCTGACTGTAGTTCTTCTTGCTTTTCATTTGTGAGGGCTACTGAAAGGTAATGGTTCTTTCCTGACCATTATTTATATGGTGGCTGATCACGACTCAACTTCATAATTGGAGGCTTCACAGTAGAGATGGTGTCACAGTGCACTAGAATGGATTAAGTACTGAGCCATCTCTTGTGTAGGCTGTATGTCTACTGCTGCTCCTTTCCCTAATGCCATGGTTCATTCATCACTGACATTTGATACAGAAATATTAGTACCCATATAGGGTCTGGAAGGGACTCAGCCCAGGAAAGATCAAAATTCAATGACATTCTCAGGTTTTCTAGCATGGTGGTAGCCTCTACCTTCTCCTTGACTGACTATGGATCATTTTGCACCAGCCTAAGCACAAATAAATGATATCTTTTTGCAAAAACGCACATTTATTCTTTTGGAGCTTAATATTATGCTCATGAATACCACTTCAAATATTCAAGGACTTTCCTCCTGTGTGGCAAATGCAATCAAAACATTATTATTGGACTCCCTTTAATGCCTTGCCCATGGTGGTCTGAAATATCTCAGGTAAACCTTTTCAGCATAAGGCAGTTTGGTATAGGAATGCATTTCCTGATGGGTGTTAATTGTTAGTGCTGGCTCTCTATATCTATGTTTATTGTGCATATGCATACACAAGTTCATCTTGGTAAAAATTTGAGTTCCTGCCCATTCTGCTGAATGGACAAACAGTATTATTCATTGTTCATGGCGCAGTTCAAAGTTATCTTATGGATCCTACAAAACAAGACAATTTTGTTTGTTTTAGACACCACAGCAATGGATCTTTCCCAATCACTCTGTGCAATTTTGACCAACACACCATGGTACAAGTCTAGCCCTGAAGTAGATTGGTGTTCAGAGCAGATCTGTATATTGCTTTAGAAGCTTACCTCGATGTGGTTGCAAAGTGCTTTCAATTCTTCCAAGCCACCTTTAATTCTTTATGTCAAACTGTCCCAAACAGAGCTAGAATATTTGTGTAGTCAACTACTATGACAGGTAACTTTGCCTGTTGGACATTATGAGAAGCTACACATCACAACTGACATGTAGTATTCATTTTCTGACCAGAATATCCCTTTGGACTCAGCTTGCTTTATGTGAATGACATTTTGTTGAACTCGATTTATACATCTCTGCTTGTAGTTGACTATTCAACGGCTGTAATGATCTTTATATCATATCAATATACTGAGCATTAACTTTCATTTAATTTAAAAATCTCATCATGTTCCATTATTGCTACAAGTGGCATATTTAATATTTAAATGTCACTCTTCAGGCTGTTCAACAGCTAAAATATTATGCAATCCTCTTCTATTTGCCTTTCTGTGATCAATATTCCATGTACAAGGAGAACCTACTTGGTTGACATTATTCTGGCTTGTATCCCCGGGTCTTACATACCTATTACAGATAAAATATTTCACTGTTCTAAACTAAATACCTGCGATGGTTGATCTCCATTCCTGCCAATCTAATTTTTCACATCAAATTCACTCATGTGACTCAGGCTTAATGTGAGAAGCCCCACCTTTGCTTCTTCTCCATTCACCACATTAACTCTGACATTATGTAATGTCCAAAATTGTTTGGCGTTGTTGGAAACCATCTTCATCTGGCTATTTTTCAATGCATGCTCAAACATTAAGTCTTGCATGTTTAATAATCTAGATTTTATTGGCTCGTCTATTAAATCACTTGATAACATGTGTGTCCCCCAGTGCTAGGTTCAGAAGAGCACCAAAATTATGATGTTGCAACAATTTATTTTAACACTATCATGCAATCATTACTGGTCTCACCTGAACTTTGGTTTCTGGTCCCATGTTGTTAATTTTCTATTACCTACAAGGTTACTGACTTAAAGTAATTCTATAATTTCTCTAATAGCTTATTAAACAAAATATCTTCTGTCTTCCATGGAACAGAAGCTTGTTAAAGTGGCATACATACCTGAGCCAATCTCTATGATTGCTTTCTTACAGACTGATGGCCTTATTTGAGCAGCCACATTTTTGCATTCATTCTCAAGTTCAATGCTAAGCAAAACATCTTCATCCACTCCACATAAGAACCGAAGAGGTCACACATTCTATGTTTCTAATGTAGTCAGGCTACATCTGCGCTGCCATCTTGCTCTGTTCCTGCTTTAACAGTTGCGAATTTGGCAACAATTCCACTGTGTTTAAGTCTTGATTCAAGATCTATCACTTTCAATCTGCATTAAGATGTTGTTGTGACTCACCCTACCACCCGCTAGTATATGGCAACTCAAAGCCTTCACTGACTTTGTTTCTTCAGACAGCTTAGATTCTTTTCCAATGCTTCATCATCACCAGTGTCATATCTATATCCTTGTGAGTTCTTAGTGCAGTACATGTAGAGTGTGCAGTGTAATACTCCAGAAACATGAAGAGCTCTAAGCAGTGTGTAAGGTTAATTTGAAATTCATCTTAGACTGAGCATTTGTGCACAGTAATATACACATGATCTAAAGGCTGCACTGGGATCTCACACTTGGTTGCTACTTAAGACAGTAAGAAATGGGAAACTATAGATCAGTTAACCAGACAGGAAGTAATATACTGTATGTTGTTACTCCTACAGCTCATCTCTGAGTTTGGCCTGAACACATTTGGATGGGGACAAAGCAGTACAACCCAAAATTCCTTTAAAAAGTTTATTAAAACCCAAAAATAAATAAAATAAAATAATGTGCATTCTACAAATAATATGACATAAAATATTACATGAAATTACTAAAGGTATAAAATATTATACATTGCTGTATCCTAATTAGATCTCTTATTCTCTACCTTGCCCTACTTTAACCTTTAATTGTAACTTCTGACATCTCTCTCACACACACACACACACACACACACACACACACACACACACACACACACACACACACACACACACACACACACACACACACACACACACTCTCACACTCCCTCAATAAATTGTCAATCCTGTCAGCATTTCTCTTGCAAGCTACCCTTGAGTTCCAAATATTATTTGTTCTTTTACTCTTGATGATTTTAGACAGAACTCTTCTCTCCATGGTGAATATTCGGAATTTTTTGTCTGTAACTCTTTCGGATTGTTCACTCTCTCTCTGAGCTGCCATCACTTATAATCCAAAACTATACCCGTGACAGTTTGATTCTGGAAATCTTCCCCTTTAATTGTGAGATCTCCAGTCTGTTTATTTAATATAGGAATATTTGATGTCCAGTCATTAGCATAACAAAGACGCTGTAATGGGAACAAAGTTTATCAGAAGTCTAAAAGTTGTTAATGAATATTTGCACTAATATTTATACTTACAAATGACTATTGAGTGCAGTCTTGGCCACATCAGAGCCACTTTGTTAATTCTGCAATGACTGTTACTTTGATGACATTGTCACATAGCAGGGGTCCGGAAGCATGTGTTTGTATAAATAAATGCTCCAGGATTTACCTTCCAGTTTATAGCCTGGGAACCTACTGACAGTGGATTATCCACAGCATCTTAGAATAGGAATTTTTGTCAATTTTTGGTCAGTCTTGGTTCAGCATGAATTGTGGTGAAAGGGCATGATGACAATAATAAAAGCATTCGGCAAATGCAATATGAACCTCTGTAAGGCTAAACATACTTGACTGAGGTTACAACTAGCAAAGTAGATACAGGAATTTTGGTCCATTTGCTTTGGACTTTCAGATGGCCTTCAATATATGCCATACGAGAGGTTATTAAACAGAAGTAGATTACGTGTGATTTAGGCAAATATATCGATGTGGACTGAGGATTGGCTAAAAAGCATAAAACAGACAGTTGGAGTAAATAGGCTATTTTTAGTTTGGGAGGCTGTGACCAAGGGTTTGCCATTATTGTTAACAATCTATATCAATGGATGAGGGAACCAAGTGTAACATATCCAAATTTGTTGGTGATATAAAACCAGGTGGTAGTGTTGGTTGTGTGGAAGGTACAGAAAGGCTTCAGGGAGAAATAGATGGACTAAGCAATGGGTGAGGATGTGGCAGATGTAACATAATGTCAAAAAATGTAAGGTCATTCACTTTGGTTGAAAAAAATTGAAAAGTTGAGTAACTTTTTAACGGTGGGAGATTGAAGGATGTTGGTGCTCAGTTTTATTTAGTGCTTATCCACAGATCACTGAAAATAAATATGAAGCATTTACTAAGGCAAACTGTATATTAGCTTTTATTGAAAGAGGATATCAATACAAGAATAAAATTGTCTTACTGCAAGTATATGGGGGACCTTGGTGAGACCACACCCTACAATACAATGTCCATGTTTGGTCTCTCTCCCCATGTTCGCTGTGGAAACTTATTCACTGAGTATATTTACAACAGAGATTGACGGATTTTTGTATGGAAAGGGAGTGATAGAAAATGGGGAAAGTGCTGGAAAATGCGCTGAGGTAAAATATCAGCCATGATCTAATTGAATGGCAGGACAGTGATGAGGTGTTGAATAGACTTTTCCTGGTTCTACTTCTTACAATCTTATGCTTTAATGCAATTATTACAATAGGAATATCGGAGATGTTAAATTTGTCAGCCTTTGATAAAGGACATTGAGATAGCGGTATGCAATTAGCTTAGGCCGACTCACTGCATTGCAGGAAGAACATTACTTTATCTCTGTCACTGTTTTAATTGGCTTCTGTGTACACCCAGTGGTACCTATGCAGTTCATTGCCTCCATGTTTCTGAAGAGAGATCAATTTTGTATGTAGGCAACACTACCAACTAAGCCTCATGAAGGGAAAGTGCTAGGTGGCTGCAGTCGGTGGTGCTTTACTTTAAACAAAGTGAAACTAAGCTGCAATACTTTGAGAAATGCATCTGAGAGGGGGAATATCAAGGTTTTCCAATGACCTGTGGGAGAAAGAAATTAAAACACTGCAGGTGCTGGAAATCTGAAACAAAAGCAGAAAGTGCTAGAAACACTCAGCAGGTCAGACAGCATCTGTGGAAGGAGAAATAGTTAATGTTACAGAATCCATTGGAGACATTGCCAGAAGAGGTTTTAAGACATCCTGTAGCCACAAGAGGGTGAAGATGATCCACCATATATATACTGAAGAGGCAGTAAGAAGAGGTAATGGTAGAAGTCAATGGCAGAAGTATTGTTCCAGGAACATTGATGTAATGAAAGAAAAAGTTCAACGATCTCACACAAATGGGTCGTTTGTCTTCAGATGTTGTATTCAACCCCTTGTACAACCAACTTCATTCACTGCACATTCACAAGATCCCAACACACATTTATCTGCAACCTCTATCACTAGTACTCAGCCCAACAGTTAGAATGGCTTGCGTCATCCTGATACATTCAGCCCTGTTCAAAACTGTGAATTTTATGTTTCACGCATTCAACTACGATGGCCACATCAACCACACAAATCCATTGACATAGTTCTAGTTTTCTTTCAAGAGGTGGAAAACATGAGATAGCAGGAAAGAGCTGGAGCAAGATAACCCCATCTACATTTTAACCTCCGCTTAGGAATTCTATGGGCATTATGAGGAGGGGTATCACTGAAGTGGCCCTAGTTCAATTATGAGAATGTCTGCAGTCATTCCTAATCCTACTTCTCTCTTCTCACTTCTCCCTCATCTCACTATCTCTTTGATTCACAGGCTGCTGATGGTTGAAGCTCACACTTCCTACTTCCTCCTCACCTCACCTCAGTACAAAACCTGTGGTGGCTTTTCCTGTTCTGATACCCAAAAACTGGAACCTTCTCAGTAAAAGGAGGAAGAAGAAGAAGATAATGCTGCTGAGAGGACAGCACTATTTGGTCCTGCACCTGAAGCCAGCAAATCAGGGGCAAGGAGGCTAACATATGCTAATAGGTGCAGGCCACAGCTGGAATGTTTAATAAGCATGTTACACTGGTACTTACTAAGGATGGGGATGCTGAAAACATAAGAGAGATGGCTGAGGCAATTAATAAATGGGTGAAAAATAATAGTATTGGTATTGGTTTATTATTGTCACTTGTACCGAGGTACAGTGAAAAATTTGTCTTGCATACTGATCGTACAGGTCAATTCATTACACAGTGCACTTACATTGAGTTAGCACAGAGTGCATTGAGGTAGCGTACTAGAAATGTTCGTTATGCATATAAATTGATAATCTAAATGGCTTGCATCCCAGGCTGATAAGGAAAATTGGGGTGGAAATATTGGAAGGGTTCATCATAACTTTCTGTATTTTCTTCCACCTGGAGGAGGTGCAAAAGGATGGGAAAGTGGCATTTGTAACACCCTTGTTCAAGTAAGTGTGTAAGGACATTCATAGTAACTATAGGCTGGTCAGTTTAATATTTGTGGTGTGCAATATTGTAGAAAGCAATAATCAGGGACAAAATTAATAAATAGTTGAAAAGGTTTGAGTTCATTAAGGAGAGGTATCGTGAGTTTGTAGAAGAGAGATTGTGGTTCACGAGCCTAACTGATATTTTTGATGCAGCCGCATTTAAGGTTTTTGAATGGAAGGCAGTGGTTGTTGTCTTGGATTTCAAGAAAACATTTGACAAAGTACCAAATTTTTTAAAAAAGCAACCAACAAATTTGAGTCTCTTGGAAAATGGGATCAGTGTCAGGTTAGCAACAAAATTGGTTTAAGGACAGAAAACAATGAGTTGGGATAATTGGAGAAACGCAAACAATGCTGTTCCCCAGGGTTGGTGTTAGGAACACTGCAAGTTTTCGATTTATATAAATGACTTGAATATTGTAAGACTGAGTAAAATTTTAAAATTTGCTGATGATATAAAACTTGAAATTGTGCCAGACAAAGAGGTTGTTACAAAATAACTGCAGCAGGATATGGGCAGACTAACAACATCAGCAGACAGATGGGAAATGGAGTTTCATGAAGAAGGGGTGGGAAGAGACAATATGGATTTAATGACAGTGTACTGAGGTTTATGTGCACAGATTTCTGAAGGTCATGGTATATGTTGTATATATTGAGGAAGTAGTCAGCAAAACAGGAACTTAGGATTCATTAGTAGAGGTATTGAGTAAAAAGCAGAAAAGTTATGATAAACCTTCATAAAGCTGTCTTTAGGCTACAATGAGAGTATTGCATCTAGTTGTGGTCACTACACTTTAGGAAGAATATGAAGATCCTTGAGAAGATGCAGAGGAGATTTACTTGAATTAACCTGTGAATGAGGGATTTTTGCTACAAGTTAGGTTGGAAAAGCTGGGGTTGTTTTCATTGAAGCAAAGGAAGTTGAGGTAGACAAGGTTATGATGGATTTAACCAAGGGAGACAAAGAGAAACTATTCCCATTAGCTGACAGTAGAAGGATGAGGGAACACAGATTTAAGGTTTAATGTTTTAGGCATGAGATAGGGGAATATGAGGAAAAACTTTCTTTTATGCAGCAAATAAAATTGAAGTGCAACTTATTGCCTGTGGAAGTGAGGGAAACAGTAATGATCTATGATTTCAAAAGGAAATGGGATAGGCATTGAGGGAAATGTATAATACTAGAGGGCATAGATTTAGGGTAATAGGCAAGAGGTTTAAAGTGGATCTGATGAAGAACTTTTTCATCCAGACGTTGGCTATAATCTGGAACATACTGCCTGCATGTACTCTTGCAACACTTAAGAAGCCTTCTAATGAGAACTTGACTCGTCAAAAATGTAGCAGGCTGCAGACCAAGTGCTGGTAAATGGGATTAGTATACATTTATAGTTGATGGTCACATGGGCATGGTGGGCCAAAGGGCCTGCCACTATGCTGTATGATCTCAGACCCCATAAAAGAAACTTGCAGGGCTATGCGGTGGAAAATTCAGATGACACGATTGCTTTACAAAGAGCTGGCACAAACTCAATGAATAGATGTGCCATAATGACTCAATGAGATACAACCCATATTCTTCAGAGACCTGAATAAAAGATGGCTCTGTGCACCTTCTAACTTTCACCCTGTCCTCAAATTCACTTCCATTTCTGACACTTCTCTCCCTTTTCTGGATCTCTCTCAAGAGACAAACTATCCACTGACATTTACAATAAACCCATTGATTCCCACAGATACCTTAAATACATCTTTCTCCTGTAAGGATGACATCCCTTTCTCTCAGTTTCTCTGTCTCCATCATATCTGCTCTCAAGATGAGGCCTTCCATTCTAAGACATCTTAAATGTCCTCCTTTTTTCAGGAAACATGGGTTCCCCTCCACTGTCGTTGATGGAGCCCTCTCTCACGCTTACTCCATTTCCTGGACTTCAGCTCTCATGGTCACTCCCTCTAAACAGAACAGAGATGCACTTCCCTTGCCCCTCATCTTTCACCCCACTAGCCTCTGTACCCAGCACATAGTCCTTCGTCATTTCCACCACTAGCCACATTTTCCCTCTCCACCTCTTTCTGCTTTCCACAGGGATCACTCTCTCCCTGACTCCCTGGTCCTCTCATCTCTCCCCACCCATTCCTCCCTGACCCCTGCCACTTTCCCCTGCAACTGCAGGAGGTGCAACACTTGTCCCTAAACCTCCTCCCCACCAGCATCCTGGGACCTAAACAGCCCTTCCAGGTGAGGCAAAGATTCACATGCACCAACCTTGTCTACTGTATTTGGTGCTCGGCAATGTGGCCTCAAAGTGAGACCAAGCTTAGACTAGGCGATTAGTTCACAGAGCACCTGCACTCTGTCCAACATGGCCACCCCAAGCTCTGATTGTATGCTGTTTCTTCTCCTCTTCCCATTCCCACACTGACTTGTCCATTCACAGCCTTCTCTACTGCCATAGTGTGGCTAAACATAAGGTAGAAGAACAGCACCTCATATTCCACCTCAGTACTCTACAGCCTCACGGCCTGGACATGGAATTTTCCAACACTAGGTATGCCTTACCCCCTATGTCCCCCCCCCTCCAATCCATGTAGGTCCACCAACTCGCCATTTTTCATACGTCCCTCTAATTCTACGCCTCCCCCATCACCCAGTTTTGTCCCCCACCACCACAGGGTTCCTTCAGATACTTTTCCCACAGGGTCTCCCATCCCCTCCCCCATCTGCTTCCAGCCCTCTCTTAACTGGTTCCAACTTCCTTTCTTATCAGAGTCCAGCACTTGCACCTCTTTGTGCCTCCACTCTCCAGCCTCTGTCTCTACCTTCACCCTTCCCACCCTTACTTGGCTCCTTTAGATTATTTCCTTGTCTTTTCCCACCTCTCACCCTCCCCAGTCTCCCAAATCCACCCTTCCCCCTCCCTGAAATGGCTTCATCTCCCCACCATCCCTCATTTAACCTAAGTCCACTTATCACCGACCTGCCTCTGCCTCACCACTCTGCCTCTCCTCTTTATACTGGTTATCTTCCCTCTACCCTCTCAGTCCTGATGCAGGGTCTTAACCCAAACATCGGCCATTTCTTTCCCTCCACAGATGCTGCTTGACCTGCTGAGTTCCTCCAGGAGTTTGTTTGTTGCTCCAGATTCCAGCATCTGCAGACTCTTGAGTATCCATGGCTCTGTGCATGGAGAAACAATGGGCAAATGTGTGCAGGAGCCAGGGCTGGGGGCAAAAGGCAGGGGTGGATAGGTGGTGGTGGGGGGAAGAGGGGTTCAGGGGAAGGTTAACACATGACCTACTGTAAAGTGAGACCACATACAAGTTCTGTAGCGATGGAGTCACATGTGTGCTTCAATGCAGCAGGCCATAGAAGAAAGCTGATAAATGAGTATAACCAAGTGGTGCACAAGAAGTAAAGAGAAGAAAAAATAAAAAGAAATAAATTCTGGTCATGACTTGAATTGTTTGCCAGAAACAACTGAAAATCACAATGGCAAGTACTAGAAACAAGATTATTACTCTTGCAGAGATCAGATATATATTTTCCTTTAAATGAAAACAGTTGCCAGAAATATCAAAAAAATATGGAAACCATTGACTCTTCTCAACTTAGATGAATTTCAGGAGCACTGTGCAAAATTAAATTATTTTAAAAAATATGTAACCCTAGCGACAGGACCGATGGTTCAGGTACATTTAAGTGATTCAACTTCATCTGACTGGAGAGCATCCAACTTTTTTCCAATTACATATTAGCTGTCATGATTCAGACTTGTTTTCATCTGAGTTGCTACAGGTGGCACACAATCTAAGACCAGTAGCTTAATCTTAAATAGGAATTTTACCTACAAGAATGCCCACTCACATCAGATCACTGTGAAGTGGCCAAGATTACATGTGCATAAAAAAGCTACTCAGTATTGCTCCATTTAAGCTAATGGAAAGAAATTTGCACAATTCTCCAGGCAAAATCCACTCTAACATGCACAATCTTCTGAGGTTCAAGATACCCAAGCAATCCTGTACACTTAGGCATACACAAAAAACTTACTCCACTCTAAGTTCCTACACCTCTCTCCCTACATCTCACCCCAATTACTTTAGGAACAAATACTGGAAAAAAAACAATCATTTGATTGTAAAACCATACCAAACCATACTTAAGTTTTAAAATTATCATCAGAAAAGTTTCACTTATTGGCCACCATTGGCTGACCAGTGAAGGGGGCAGTGGCTTGTTTACTTTATCATTAAGGTTTAGGGTTAGGGTTAAATTCAGACTATTTCAGAGGATGCTAAGAACATAACATGGAGGTGGAGATTGCAAGGTGTGGATTGGTGGTGGATGGAGACTCCCATTCATGGAAGAAATTAATGAGCCTGTTGGGAATAAGTCATTATCTTCCTACTTTGTTAGAAAAAACAGGAGCAAAACTAAATGATACAATCCCTTAAGTCCTCTGCTGAGTTCAATTTCACAACATTGTATCATGGTATTTGAATCAGTCAGAATTGTGAACCATTTTCACTTCTGAATTATATCTAATGTCGTTTCATTAAATGAATAATGAGTTAAAACAGATATTTTCATAACAAGCTGAACCATTAGATTTATCTGTGAATTCATTCTTTTCAGACACGAGTCAAATAGATGAGGGATTGGATTGTTCATTGCAGTTCTGGAAGGTGAGAACAATTTAAAAGATAAGATAAGATATCTTTATTAGTCACAGGTACATCAAAACTCACAGTGAAATGCATCTTTTTGCATTGAGTGTTCTGTGGGAAGCCCGGAAGTATCGCCACGCTTCCAACTTCATAACCTGTACGTCTTTGGAACGTGGAAGGAAACCGGAGCACCCGAAGGAAACCCATGCAGTCATGGGGAGAACATACAAACTCCTTACAGACAGCGGCTGGAATTTAATCAAGCAAATTTGTCAACCAAAACCCTTTCAATTCCTCCAATAGTACACAAGGTGAAATAGTTCTTACAAAGCATAAACATTTTGTTCTGCAGTGAGAGCCGAATAGACTCCATATGTGAAATATGTGTGCAGGTTTACATTGTTTAAATTGTTTCTATTCATCAAGGCAAGACCAACCAAACATTATCACAGTTGGCATTTGAAAGAATATACTGTGATTATCACTGCTAAAAGGATTTTTGATAGTGCAAAAATAACTTCCATCTGATTTTGTCTCCAATCATTTCAAATGATAGATCTTAATCTATATTGACTGATGAGAATATTGTCTTATTTTAATGCTCTGAAAATTTACAGCCATGTGAAATGCAACTGGGAAAGAGGCAAGAAACAGTCTGAAATCAACATTCTGTGTTGGGTGTTGAGAAGTGAGAGTGTGGGTGTTTGGGAACCTGTTATTCCATGAATCTGTGAAGCAACTGATGCAACATAGTGTCCTATGCCATTTGTAGGATTCCAGTTCAAAATCCAGGCACAAATTATGAGAGCAAGCTTAACTAGTTCGTTCAGGTTTTGAGCACTCTAAGCAGGAATCCTTGAAGACATAAAAACAGATGCTGACTGACCTGTTCAGTGTTTCCAGCAGTTTCTGTTTATATATAAGATTTCCAGCATCTGCAATTCTTAGGTTTTCAACACTTCACAATATTGCTGGAGACAGGTCAAAAAACCCAAAGAGGCCTAAAGCTACATGACATGTAGTCGTAAACCAGGCATATAGAGTCAGAGAGTCATACAGCACAGAAACAGGTCCTTCAGCCAATCTTTCTACCATCTACACTAATCCCATTTGTGTTAGGTCCATATCCTTCTATGCTCTGCCATGTGCATGTCAAAATGCCCCTTAAACATAGTGAATGCATCTGATTCCACCATTTCCTCTGGCAGTTCTGGTGTTCCAGATATCAAAGTCTGTGTAATAGTTTTTTCCCCTTAGATCCCTTTAAATCACCTCCCTCTCACCTTAAACCAATGCCCTCTTATTTTTGGCGTTCCTCCCATGGGAGAAATATCCTGACAGTCTATGCTGTCTAAGCCTTTCATAATTTTATATACCTCTATCAGGTGACTCCTTAGCTTCCTTTGCTCCAGGGAAAACAAACCCACCCTATCCAATCTCTCTTTATAATTAAAGTCACCCAACACAAAAAATATCATTGTGAATCTCTTCTGTGCTCTCTCTCGCTCAATCAGTGTGACAACCAGAACCACACAATACTCCAAAAGCAGCCTAATGAGTGTTTTGTGAAGTTGCAACATGACATCCCAAGTCTTTTATTCTGTACCTCAACCTATGGAGGCAAGAATACCATATGCCTTCTTCACCACCTTACCTTCTTGTGTTGCCAGTTTCAGAGACCAATGAACTTGAACCCTAAGGTCCCTCTGTACATCAACATCGTTTAGTGCTCGACAATTTATTGTAAATGTCCTACCCTTATTTGATTTCCCAAAATACATCACCTCACACTTGTTGAGATTAAAGTCCATGTGCCAATGCTCTGCTCAGCTTTCCATCTGATCTATATCCTGCTAGCCTTAGACTACATTCCTCGCTAACCACAACACCATCAATTTTCATGCCATCTGCAAACTTACTAATCATACATTCACATGCAAGTCTTTAATATATACCACACACAACAAAGGTCCCAGCACCAACCCCTGTGACATAGCACTGGCCAGGCACATTCAATCAGGAAAGCAACCGTCCATCCCCACCCTCTGCTTCTACTACCAAACCAAATTTGGATTAAATTAGCCATTTGCCTTGGACTCCATGTACCTCAACCTTCTGGGATATACCTCATCTAGTGTTGGAGTTTTATCCATTAATGTTTTCCAAGACATCTAACACATCTATCTTCTTAATACTGATATGCTCCAGGATATCAATATATACCTCCCTGAACTCAATATCTTCCACATCCTTCTCTTTGGTGAATACTGATGAGAAGTATTCATTTTAGATCTTGTCCACATCCCCTGTCTCCACATATTGATTACTCCTTTGGTCTCTAAGACCTGTTTTTTCCCTGTCAACTCATTTATTCTTAATATACTTAGATATCATTGTTCATAATAATTACTCTCTTCAATTTAGTTTCAAATTTAATTTCTCAGCCAGAGCTATTTAACATGCTCCAAATTAAATGCTGGAGTTCTAGTTCCTTCAGCTTTACTCGCAAATTAAGTTACAAATTCCAGGAAAGCTATCTTTGTTGTTGATATATGCATTCTTTTTACATTCACTGTGAAAGTTCAGCTCTTAGCTCAACTTTTACAGGGAAAAACATCATCAAAACTTCAACTGCAATGTTCCACAGAATACCAGTATAAAATGCAACAGAATTCAGGAGTTTCAAATGGGCCAGCCTCTTGTCTCAAAATGACCATTGCTGTGGTCAACTATAAAAAAAATTCCTAATTGCCCCATTTGATAGCAAGTAACCAGTCAACTGCACACAGTACAAAATATGAACATTTTACCAACTTCACTGAGTCTCACTGATTTACTTGTTAAGTGTTGAGGCAATTCTTTTCCTGTAGAAGTTGCATGCTTAGAAATGAGAACTTCTTGCTGTAACTGACTCAACTGCTCACTGGATTAAGTTGCTGCACTATCAATTAAATATGAGTTAATTCAGCTTTGTTTTAATTCATCTTCAAAATAATTTTTCTCTGATAGGACAGCAAGTTTATCCAGTAAAGATTTAGGAAACAGAATATCTAATTGCTACTGAAAGCAACCTGTCCCATTCTCAAGGAACTCTTGATGGAGAAGAGTTTTACCTTGATTTGGTACTTAGCAATTGTCTCGGTGAGACCTTGTGCTACATCATTCATGTGGTACCCAACCTTCAATTGCTTCTGCAGTTTTTCCAATGTCAGGACCTTTCTGGTGTGTCTAAATAGGATATCAATCATATATAGAACATGTAATTAGATAATCCAGTCAGAGACTGGTAAATTGCTATCTCGGGCTCCTAACTGAATTTTGAAAGCCAAGCAATGTTATATTGAATTGGGTCCAAAATCCTGAAATATCATTTTGGAGACTGCTTTAGTTCAGCAATGAAGTAATTCAGTGGGCTTGAACAGATCTTTGGGAGATCATTCTCCTCCCAAATGAAGTAAAGAGCAACTGAGACATTGTGATTGATAGTATATGCACTACCAACTACAACAGCACAATGACAAGTTCAGCCCTTGGCTCAACTTTCACAGTGAAAAGGTATGTCTCCCATAGAGAAGTAAATAGAGTTACAGCAGCTGTGATTGGCTACAAAATGGCTGAGGTTTCAGCAAGAAATCTTTCCTCTGTCCATGAATTTATTCCTGCAGCTGGATCTCTCAATTCAAGAAAAATTAATAGGTCTAATTTCACAGATCTGTGACTCTGATAAGCATCTTCATCAAATAAAAAGGAAATATGTTGATTGTCATCCAATGCTTTTCTGAAAGAAAGCTTGCAAAATTACATTAACATCTCTGCTAGGAGACTTCTTCATAAAATCCAGCAGTTTTGCTTGAAATGGTTGATTTTAATGCAGAATTTGGGAACTTTTTAAAAAAATTTATTTACAGCGTGGTAACAGGCCCTTCCGGCCCAACGAGTCCGCACCGCCCATTTTAAACCCACATTAACCTACCCGTACATCTTTGCAATGTGGGAGGAAACCAGACTCTTGAGTGAAGGCAGAAGTCCTGAACTTCTGAACTTTTGATCACCACTTTCATCATGGGTACTTTCTGCCATTGGACAGTTTATTGGGGGAACACAGACCTCCCACAGATTTCCCAGCACTTAAGCCAGGAAATCAACACACGTTGAGTGTGATATTTCATTTAAATTGGCAAGCTTTCCAGACAGAAGGGTAAGTACAAGGTAATTTCCATTTTCTCTATTTAATTGATTTGACTTAAATTGACTTAATTGTTTTGGTTGTTTTCTAGGTATTTTTAACCACTGTAAGTTTTAAAAAATGTCTTTAATAATTATAAAACATTTCTAAGATAATAACAGTCCATGATACAAACATTTAATCTCCTTGATAGCCAGTAAAAGTGGAGCAGGAAATATTGTACCTTTGAAGTAGTCAAATGTCCCAGCTTGTTTGACAGGAGTGCAATCTGATAAAAATTAACACTGGGTTAGGGACAGCTGAAAGTGTGGCTGCCAATGATGATTGAAAAAAGTGAAAGGAAATATAAAAATCCAGAGATGAAAGTGAGCACTGTCTGTAAACATAAATGAATCAGAACAGATCTGAAAAATATTATATATTTCTGCAACCCAATTTCTCAGTGATGGATTAGTACCACTAGTAGTTGAGGTTCCCCGAGCAGTTGGACTAAGTTATAAATGGAGCAGTACTCTCACCTGATGCAGAGAAAGAACTCCATGGTCCGTTGGACATTAACTAGCTCTGATAATGCGGGAGAAGCAAATGTTTCACAATGCTCAAATTTTGTTAAACAAAAAAATTGCCTTGCTAATAATAGCAATTTCACAATGCTCTGCTGGTGATGTGGAACACCACAAATTATGAGCACAGAATCACGACCAGAGCCTTAGAGCTCAATCTAGTTGTATCTACTGTGCATCCATATTAAGAAGAGCCTCTCCTATCCTCCTTTATCTTCTTCTCTACACATGCTCCAATGCAGTTATGATGAAAATTATTTTGATTGACTGTTAGATCTTCCAAATTTCCTCTTCTTCTGCAGCTTAGCACATGGTTCTCCAGTGAGCCCAACATACATAAAATCAGTACATAGGGACTGAAGCAGGTATGAAGGTGACAGCATGCACCAATAAGTGGAAAGATTAGACTGCTTCTGTGTTAAATTGAAGACTTGTGGGTTCTGAAGGATAATGGTTGTTACTCTACTGGTATACAGAAGACAGGAATATTGAACTGGAAACATGAATATGCATCTCATTAGGCCAGCTGGGACATTTAAATTCATGTAATAAAATAAACCTGGAATGATAAAGATAAGCCAAGGTACTGGTCAGAAGAAAAACTAATTGTCCTTGCTTTTTTTATGGGTAAATAATGGGATAAAAGTACCTTTGCCCATTTCCATTGGAAATCTCATCCATCTGAAAAACAGACCAGATATTTCCTGTCACAATTCACCTTACTGCAGATGTCATTACCTGTTGTATTTTGTGCATAGGATGACATCATCAATGCATGTAGTGCACTTTTATGTCTTACTGACAGAAATTGTTTGGAGAGATTGTGACTTACAAATTCTGTTCTACCCTCAAGGCAGAACACAGAACAAATCATGCAGCAAGTCGTGAATCATAACTGAATTAAAGGGCCTCCACTGGGGATTTATCTTATATTCATTAACTTCCACTTTGATTTCCATGTGCTGGCTTTCTCCAGCCAGGTTTCACTGATAAAGATCACAGCATCTCTGTGACAGAGGCCCCATCATGACACATGGCCTGATTGAGCTCCTCCACAGCATCACACTTCAGTGCACCACTTAAACTATCTCCAATCTTCCGGCTCCTCTCTCCATCTTACACCCCCTTGTTTTCCCACCTCCCTCTGCATTTCCCCACTACATCCTTTCCACTTTCAAGACCGTGTGTTGCCATGGAGAGCTCATTTTTACAATACTGACCTAATGGGCAACATGTAAATGAGATGGTAGCAACCATCCATGAGTGCACACATTGGCTTCCAACTCTTGGAATTAAAATTGGTTTACTATTGTCACATGTACCGAGTTACAGTGAAAAGTTTTTGTTTTTGGTGCCATCCAAACAGATCATTCTATACATGAATACATTGAGGTAGTAAACAGGAAAGCAGAACACAAAATATAGTGTTATGGTTACAGAGAAAGTGCAGTGCAGGTAGCCAAATAAGGGCTACAACAAGGTGGATTGGGAGATCTTCATCTTTTAGCGTGTGAGAGGTCTCTTCAAGCATCGGATAACAGCAGGATAGAAGCTGTCCTTGAGACTAATAGTATGTGTTCTCAAGCTTATAATGTAAAAAAGCGCAGTTATGATTTCTTAGAGTAATGATGTCCCAATATCGCAATTTATTTTGGTGACTCCTCCATCCTATCGTTATGGCAAAATGTACACTTAGCACACCATAAATGGATGAACTCCAATATTTAAGCAGTCATGACTATGAAATTCAACTGGTTCACTAATCTCCTTTGAGAAATGAAATATGCGATTTTACCTGTTCTGGACTGTATCTGATTTTGATTCACTAATTTGATTGACTCGAAACTGCCCTCTGAAACAATCAAGGGGATTGCAATTAAGGATAGACAATAAATGTCAGCCTTGCCAGCAATGTCTATATCCCACAAATAAATAAATTAAAAACAGGTTGTGGATTGAGACCTCAATTTGTAATCTCTTTATTTAACTGACCTCCTTGATAGCCAGCACGTGAAGCAAAGATTCATTACATTTTTGAATTTTTTTTAATATCATTTGCTACTAAGATTAGCTACTATTTCTGGTCATTGTGTAAGCTGGAAATATCAGTCTCCAACAGTAATACTACCTTTTTTTAATATCTCTTTACTACATGGGAGCAGGCCATTTGGCCCATCCAATCCATGCTGTCTCTCAGACCAATCCCATCAATTTCATTACATCACTTATTTCCCCGGAATCTATTCTGTCTCAAATGCCCATCAACTTTCCCCACCCTCCCCCACACACCATCACGAGGGGGAATCTACCATAGCCAATTAACCTACTAACCTGCACATCTTTGGGATGTGGGAGGGAACGAGCATCTGGAGGAAAGCCATACAACCACAGGAAGAACATGCAAACTCCACACAGACAGGACCAGAGGTCAGGATTGGATCTGAAGCAGTAGCTCCACCAGCTGTGCCACTGTGCAGTAAATTTCATGCTAAGTAGAACATGTGGTTTTATTATTAATATTTTGACTATCTTAAAATCTACCAGATGTCTGAGTTTAAATTAGCATTCGAAACATCTGACTTATTCACTAAAATAAATTCATCTCAAATTTGTGTGATTTACATCCATATGTTGAAAGTGGATTACCTGTGGCATGATATGTGGCGAATCAGGTATTATACTGTAGTGAACCAGAGGCCATACTGTGGTGAATCAGAGGTTACACTGTGATAAATCAAAAATCATACTTTGGTAAATCAGAGGTTACACCATGGTAAATCAGAGGTCACACTGTGGTGAATCAGAGGGTACACCACGGTAAATCAGAGGTCACACTATGGTTGATCAGAGGGTACACCATGGTGAATCAGAGATTATATGGTGGTGAATCAGAGGGTACACCATGGCGAATCAGAGATTAAATGGTGGTGAATCAGAGGGTACACCATGGTGAATCAGAGATTATATGGTGGTGAATCAGAGGGTACACCATGGCGAATCAGAGATTAAATGGTGGTGAATCAGAGGGTACACTGTGGTGAATCAGAGATTATACAGTGGTGAATCAGAGGGTACACCATGGCGAATCAGAGATTAAATGGTGGTGAATCAGAGGGTACACTGTGGTGAATCAGAGATAACACTGTGGTAAATTAGAGTGTACCCTGTGGTGAATCAGAGATTATACTGTGGTTAATCAGAATGTTACACTGTGGTGAATAAGAGGGTAGACTGTGGTGAATCAGAGGTTGTACTGTGGTACCAGGATGAGTTTTGGAGCACACATTATTTGTCATGACTACCTATTTGCACTTTTGTGACATTGCCCAAGTAACCCCTGGCTCACACCCACAACAGACAGGACGTTCTGCATTCCCTTTCTGCCCTGGAACAGAGTTTGAAAACACAACCTACTTATTCCTCTGAGCCACAGATTTCCTGCAAAGATTTTGAGCAATGTAGCAAGTGGTAATAACTTAAAGACACAAACAAAAACATGCTGGAACCATTAGTGGGTCAGACAATATCTGTGGAAAGAGAAATAGGGTTAACAGTTCAGGTCTGAAAGCCTTCAGAAGTTAACTGTTTCTCTTTCCACAGATGTTAAGTGTTTTTAGCATCTTCTGCTTATGTTTCAGATTTTCAGCATCTTTTTTTTTGTTGGGAATCACTGAATGCCTGGAAAAGCCACGGGCATTTCTACATAATCCTTCTGCAACTTCTATATCTGACATTCACTAGTCCCCAGATTCTATATTAAAAGAGCTATATCACCTGAAAGAGACACGTGATTTGGACTCTTGACAGTTGGCCCCTTTCGCAAAAGAGCAGGCTGCATCCCTAGTGGTCATGGATTATCATGCTGATGACTCCATTTTGAGGCTTTAATCTGTTAACTGCAGACAAAGGAAGTGAAAATTGAATTGGGAATTAAAGCAAAGATGTAATCTGAAGTCTATTTTACCTTCTTTCTCTGGAGGAGAGGGAAACATTTATGGAATGAGATGATAAAGAATAAATAAACAGCTAATGCTGTATTAATAAAAAAATACTATATGTCAGCGTCATGCAAAAATATAAGCAATGGTTCAATGACCCCAGGGGATCCTCTGCCATTATCAAAATCAATTATTCAGTGCAAGTGTTGAAAACATTATGTCACTTTGAAGGAATAGGTTTAGCTATTTTAGGAAAAGGGTGAAAGTGCTACTTTTCCAATGTGAACTTGTCAATGGAAAATGACAGCTGCAAAAGAAAAAGAGAAAGGATAAAAGCTTCCCGACTTCACATCTGCTCATGCATCACAGTCATTTCTCATGTGACCTTCCACCAAACAGTAGGATCTGCACTGTCCACTGTCCCTCCGACAGTCTGTTCATTGTCACTTGCTGAATCCCATGTAATGGCTCACCTCAAACAGCAGCCAGGATGGCTCCACTGAGTGAATGTTTGCTGATAACTCCGTATTACCCAGGCAGGTAGCTCCTGATTTTGCTCTAAGTGACTGAGGGCTCCTCATGGGAATATATCAGAGCTTATTCATGCTGGCATTGAATGTAAAACATGATAATTGTTTGCGGATGGGGATTGGCAGACTTTCCGCAGGCAACCACATTCATGCATAAATATTTCTTTTGGATAATTAAAAAACTTGTTCAAGAAAAACTGTTTGAGTTGTAAGCTGTGAAGAGGACCTGCCAATCAGATTCCCCAGTGACTGAGCTGTTAAGTAGACCATACATTGTGGAAATGAGTCATTTGGATTAGCTTGACTATGGACCTGTGCTGAGTTGGTTGATTTTAGCCAGGGAGTTGGTTCAGTATTATGATTGGCTTTTTCTTACACCAGCCTGCATGCTCTTTTTAAATGATAATGTTGAGTGTGTTTTACTTCTTTATCTAGAGTATAAAAGTAGTTACCATGCCAGATTTCTCACATTTTCTTATGGAATAGTAGGCCATTCGGTCCATCATGTTTATGCTGGCTCTGAGCAATTCCATTAATCACATTCATCCCCCCTCCCCCCAACTTATGTCTCTGTAGGCCAAAAGGTTTCTATCTTCTTGCTCAATTCCAAAGATGCTGCACCTTTCTACACAATGTCAGTCAGCTCATTTGGTTACATTACTTTCTCTCAAATGTTTTTGGTTTCGAAGACACAAAACTTATACTGATGATTGAAAACAGTCCCAAGGGAATACCATACCAACAAGGTGTTGCCTTTCAGATGTTTGTTTTCTTGAATGATATATAAATCCCCGTTTAGAAATTCCTTCTCACTACACTGTAACTAATGGTATTGAGCAGCCAGAAATACATTTAACTGAGATGAGAACAAAATTGTGCCCATCTCCAGGCTAATAACTCCCAGAGAAAATGCAGACAATGAGTTTCTAGCAGGATTATCATGAGTACTTGAGGTTCAGTCATGAAGCTGCCCCAGATCAAAAGTACAATGCTCAATATTCATCTCCAATATTTATCAAACTTTCTCTGTAACTGTACCACTTTATTCTACATTCTGTTATTGTTTTCTGTTTTACTACCTCAATGCACTGTTGGAATGATATGATCTGTATGGATAGCATGCAAAACAAAGTTTTTCACTGTACCTCGGTACAGGTGACAATAATAATAAACCAATTCCAATTCCAATATCAATTGCTATTTTCCATGCTCATCCTTTCTTGAATTATGGTGCTAGAGGAACCAATTGCTAACCAGCTAGTTTACCAAATGAAGGAATGCAGTAAAGCAAATATAAAAAGGCAAAGCTAATGTTAATTAAAACTTATTGAAGATTGTGCAGCTATTTTTTCACAATTCAAGTTAGAGATTAGAATAAAAACAGAAAGTGCAAGAAATATTCAGCAAGCAGGCAGCAGCCGTGGAGAGACAAATAGAGTTAAGTTTTCAGATCCATATTCTTTCATCAGCAAAAGGAAAAGTTAGAAAAGAAGGATGTTTAATTCCCGGAGAAGGGAGAGGAGTGGAAAGAACAGCAAACTGTCTGTAACAGGGTGAAGACCAAGTGAGACTGAATGATCCACATGGTGATGGCTTAGAGAGGACAATGAAGCTTTGTTGATTGCCACTGATCTGTCTAACAGAATCTAATAATGACAGAGGAGAGGGAAAAACAAATGTTGGAACTATGATATATAGAACACTATAGCTGCTGGAAATCTGTAATACCCAGCAGACCAGGCATGCATCTGTAGAAAGAGAAAAACAGAGTTAATATTAGTTTCATGATCTTTCATCAGACCAACTAGTCCTGACACAATCTGAAAAGACTGTTATCTAAAATTGTTGAATTCATTGTTGAGCCCTTAGGGTTGTGATGTGCCTGGATGAAAGAGAAGATGCTGTCTTCAAGCTTACATTGGACTTGATTGGAACGGTGTAAGACACCAAAGAAAGGGAAATCACAATGGGACAGAGAATGATAGTTAAAGATAACTAGCAGATCAGGATCCATCAATATCACACAGCCACATATTTTACAGTTTGCCCTTAATCCTAACTCCATAAAAAGCACAAATGAATGATTTTGAACAATGTCGAGTCTGAATTCAGGATTTCAAATTTTTACTTCCCACCAACTCATGTCGATGATTAAATTTACCAATGTCATTGTAACTGGAAGCATTCATCTCCTTCTGTGTCCACCTCCTTCAGACATATCAGTGACAACTAACAAGCCTTCCCTGCCTTCTTTCAGTCCTCTTGGTTTTCGCCCTATCACAGACATTCCCTTTGTGTTGCACCCATTGCCCTCTGCTACCTAGACTAACTTGTTTCTTTGTTAGTTCCGACAAAGGGTCTCCGAACTGAAACATTAATTGTTTCTCCTTCCACAGATACTGCCTGATCTGCTGTGTACTTTTCCAGTATTTTCTGTTTTTATTTCAGATTTCTATCACTTTTAAAAAAATTTTTATTCCCTTTGTTTAATATTATGCTTCAGACATGTACGTGCAAAAGACAGGAAACATGTCACCCATGTCAATTCTCCATCAGTGTTATACTATAGGGTGACTGGTATTGCAACAGCACTAACAAGAGGATGAACGGAGAGCCTACATCAGCCTCAGCTTCAGTGGGTGGCAAGGTATTTATTTAATAACTGTGGCATTTCTGTGGGATTTTCTGCCTGACTATTGGTGAGACTCCAGTGACCCTTTATGAGAAAAGATAGAAGTTTTATATGTAAATATCTAATTTATGCTGATTGCCTAGGAGGCATGCTATTTAAAAAATGAACTGTGCAACGCTTCAATACAATCCAGCGATTTTCCTGCAACATTAATTTAACTCAAAATCAAATAATGGTGTTTGGGCGCCACCTATGGACATTATGCTGGAAACAGGAACTAAACTAATGTTGCAATGTTGCTTTTCAAAGAAAGGTCAGGCAAGCTATGATTCATAATTAAATATAAACAGAAAATGTTAGAACTACTTGGCAAGCATGGAGGTACCAGTAGAGAGAAAAATAGCATTAACTTTTCAGGTCAATGATCTTTCATCAGAACTAGGAAGCACTGAAACAAGAGTTGGCTCTTTCACCTCACAAACCTGTTTCACCATTTAATAAAACTGTGGTAGATCTGTGACCCAACTTCATATACCTGCCTTTGTCTGTATCTCTAAATGGATCTAGTTAACAAAAATCTGCCAGTCGCAGGTTTTAAATGAGCAATTGCTCCAGCATTGAACTTCTACCTCTCTGCATTCAGCAATGCTTCTAGTTGTGGTGAAGGTGTTGACATGAAACATTGGGGATTTTTACAGTCGTAAGTGAGTTGAATGGAAAGTGTAATTCTTAATGATCAAACTCAAAACTAACATCCCTTAACTTCATTCACCTGTGGTTTAATGAGGGTTGGAATAGGGGTAAACTGTAACATATGTGGTACTTGCAGTATTGGTTGTGAACAATAATAATTCCTTTAAGGCTGCCAGTCTTTTTGGGAATTGCATCATGGCATTAACCCTTCTTTGGGTTAGTGTTATCCCTGACTGGTGTCTTCCCCTGACTACCTATGTCTAATGTTACAATATTGAGCCTAGATCATTAGAAGTATTTAAAGTGCAGGTAGAACAATTGTTGAAAGATTGGGGATTTGAGGGCGACGGGCATCTGGCACAGAGTAGGAGTTGAGGACTGCGGTAGATCAGTCATGATAATACTGAATGGCAGGGAAGGCTTGAAGGGCCAGGTGACCTATTTCTTCTCCTGTTACCGCTAGGCTCAAGGACAGTTTCTATCCCGCTGTTATAAGACTATCGAACAGTTCCCTAGTAAGATAAGATGGACTCTTGACCTCATAATCTACCTCCTTATGACTTGTGCCTTATTGTCTACCTGCATTGCACTTTCTCTGTAGTTGTTACACTATATTCTGCACTCTGTTATTGTTTTATCTTGTACTATCTCAATGCACTGTATAATGAATTGATCTGTATGAACGGTATGCAAAACAAGTTTTTCACTGTACCTCGGTACATGCGATAATAATAAACCAATTCCAATTCCAGTTCCAATAGGCCATTAAATAAAATAGTACTAACTATGCAGAAGTTCTGATTAGTAGTTTTTGGTAAATGACAAAAAAACTAAAGTTCTTTATTCCTGGGGGAAATACATGTACTTGGGGTTGAGAGATTACAGTAACCTTGATGAACAGTTAACATTAGAAGATATCTTTCCCTTTCTCTCTACCTCACTCTGCTTTAAGCTGAACTCTTCACATACTCGTGGCCATCCTGGGGTCACTTTGCTGACCCTCGGTGACTGATTGCGTCACTCTTCCACCTTTCTGCAAATAAAATGACTCAGGGTTAGAAAGAGTGTAAAAGTGGGTGCTTGATGGTCAGTATGGATTTGATGGGTAAAAGGGCCTGTTTCTATGCTTTATCTCTCCATGACTCTACAACTCCATGCAGATCCTTTCTCAGTGACCCACCCAGTGCTAGTGATTGACCAGATCAGTCTTCCTGACTGCAGCTCCTATCTAAGTAGCCCAATGGCTATCATTTGTTAGTAACTGACCAAGCCACCTTTCTTGACAGTTCTTGTCTCAATGGTCCACCTGCCAACATCTACTGGTGACCATGCAACTTTTCCTGACCGCAGCATCCTTCTTACCTTTAAGGTAAAACTTTGCTGCCATAAAAAAAGTTTCCAGTTTTCCCTTGATAAAAGGCTAAGTTTCCCATGATCCATCCCTTGCTGGTCTGAGCAAACAGTACTTTAGCTGTCTTCCCCTCTCCTGCCTGGTATCTGTGTTGGTTGTATCATAGAATTTTTAATGTTACTAGGCCAAGATTCTTATTTACATTCCAGGTGGTGAAACATAATTTCAATAGTTACAATGAGACACTTTAATAAGATTTCAATTTTCCATTTTGAAGGAAATTACTTTCATATTGTAGCTCATAAATAATACCTCTTAAACTTTCCCAGTGCCTGCTCTCTATTCACACAAACACACATGCACAGCTTCAATACATCATTGTGTTTGTCTGCATAACTGAAGTGCTCTTTATTGTGAATATTATAACTCTGTAGTCAATCAGGAACTACGGTTTTCACAGGGGCATTTCACAAGGCCTAGATTTTCTCAGGATGTGATGGGTTACTATGCTCTCGATCAATCACTGGGATAGTGGACAATAAAACTGGCTCCTCTACAGCTGTGGAACAGCTGTCCATACAGCTGCCCAACCCTGTTGGTGTTAGCATGGTTAGACACTTTTTCTGCAGGCTTTGCCACAGCTGCAGCATTGCTTTAGTGCAGGAAGTTCCTGGAGTTATCTGCTTGGAAAAAAAGGAATGTCAGCTAGCTCCATAACTCTTTAATAAGCAAAGGACTGTTGTAATGTCACAGAGATATACAGCATGGAAATAAACCCCTTTGCCCACTGAATCCGCACCGACCATCAACCCCCCTGTTTAGACTAATCCTACATTAATCCCATTTTTTAAAATCTCCCCACACTTCCGTCAACATCCCCCCACCCACCCCAAGATTCTACCACTTATCTGCATGCTAAGGGCGATTTACAGTGGCCAGTTAACCTACCAACTTGTATGACTTTGGGTATGGGAAGAAACCAGAGCATACAGAGGAAATCCACACAATCACAGGGAGAAGATGTAAACTCTGCACAGGCAGGATCCAATGCCAGGATTGAACCCCAGTCTCTGGCGTTGTGAAGCAACAGTTCGACTGTTTTAATTTTCATTACCAACTATTTTCCTTTATTCCACTGAGTGAATGAGATATTGGGACACAACCAAATACTGTGTTTTCAAGGGGCATGTTCCTCATTTAAGTGGCTCAGATATGTTTCTTTCTTCCAGTTTTATCACTGAGCAGGAGAATTTCCAATGACTGACGAGACCCAGGAGTTGTCAAGGACAGCTGATGAAACAGAAAATAATTTTGCAATAGTACTTGTGGACCAGGTGGATTTGAGTCCTTCTCTCTGTCCCCCCAAGAAAATCAGAGCTCAGACCCCAAGCTCACAAACTGATCCCAACTCTTCCCACTTATGAAGTCCTCCATGACACATTAAATCCTCCCAGCTCATCCCAGCCCCTGCAATCTTCTTCCCTCCAATTCTAATCTATCTGACTAAGAAGATGTCCAATAACGGTAAGGAAGTCCTGCCTTTAAATTCAGCAAGACTAGAGAGACTTACCCTTAAAGTTGCTCTCACATTGAAGCCCACCCCTTGTTCCTTGCTCCATTCTCACTTCCCTGTTAATGTCAGACCCATTCATTGCTCCTTCCCAGAGATACTGCCTGCCTTGCTGACTCTTTATGCTGGTCCTTCAAGTTTCCAGTGATCAGATCCTTCAGAAGGTTTAGTAATTAACCGGTCTAATAATTAACCAGAACATAATTTGCTATAAAAATAAAAATGAGGTGACTGGACCTCACTGTTACTTAGGTTTAAATGGTATGACAACCACCAGATGGAAGTCAGATTGAATGGCAAACCAAAAAACCCAAACATTGCTCTCCAAGATATACAGCTCTACTCTTAGTTTTGCTGGATTGAATGGTGTGAAGTCCCTGGCCTAGAACTCCTTGACTGTGAAGAACAGTTAGTTTTGCACTTGTGGTAAGTTTCAGGGTCAGATTGCCCTACACAGAAACCTCAAGGGGATACCTTCATTTGCAGTCATGCTTGTATAGATGATGTGCTTACCACATCAGATGAGCTGGTTTCAGCATCAGATGTGCATGAAAGAATGTTGTTGCCTGTGCTCCTTTAGAGTGTTCCCAGGAAATTAGATTACATTGTTTGGAAGAGCAGATATCATTGGGCACTCTCAAAGAATCAACTTTTGACCATGCTCCTTTACTAGCTAAGGAAATGGGCAAAATGAGTGGTGTTGTCTTAGACCACATACGAATTAGCAGGGAGGAGATATTGGAGGCCTTAAAGTGCATTAAGGTGGATAAATCCCCAGGGCCTGACCTGGTGCATTCTCAGACCGTGTGGGAAGCTAGAAATTGTGGAGGCCCTTGCAGAGATTTTAGCTTCATCTCACACCACAGGTGAGGTTCCAGAGGATTGGAGAGTGGCTAATATGGTACTATTGTTTAAAAAGGGTAACAAAACAAGCCAGGAAACTATAGGTCAGTGAGTCTGATATCGGTGGTGGGTAAATTGTTGGAGGGGATTCTGAGGGACATTTGGACAGACAGGGTCTGATTCGGAACAGTCAGCATGGCTTTGTGTGTGGGAAGTCATGTCTGACAAATCTCTTGGTGTTCTTTGAAGAGGTAACCTAGAGGGTAGATAAGGGTAGGGCAGTGGATGTTGTCTATATGGACTTTAGCAAGGCCTTTGACAAGGTCCCTCATGTCTGGCTAGTCTGGAAGGTTAGATCGCATGGAATCCAGGGGAGATAGCCAATTGGATTCATAATTGGCTCGGTGATAAGAAGCAGAGGGTGATGGCCAAGGGATGTTTCTCACACTGGAGGCCTGTATCTAGTGGTGTGCCACAGGGGTTGGTGCTGGGACCTTTGTTGTTTGTGATTTATATAAATGATTTGGATGTGAACGTACAAGGCATGGTTAGTAAGTTTGTGGATGATACTAAAATAGGTGGTGTTGTAGACAATGTAGAAGGTTATGAAAAATTACAGGGGGATCTTGATCAGCTAGGTATGTGGGCTGAGGACGGGCAAGTGGCTTTCAATCCAGATAACTGTGACGTATTGCATTTTGGGAGATCAAACCAGGGAAGGATTTATACAGTGAATGGTAGGGCAAGTGCATAGTTCATTGAAGGTGGCGTCAAAGGTAGATAGGATGGTGAAGAAGGCATTTGGCATGCTGGCCTTCATCAGTCCGGGAAGTTATGTTGCAGATATAAGATATTGGTGAGGCCTCACTTGGAGTATTATGTACAGTTTTCATCACCCTGTTACAGGAAAGATGTTATTAAACTAGAAAGAGTGCAGAAAAAATTTACCAGGATATTGCCTGGACATGGGGGCCTGAGTTACAAGGAGAGGTTGTGTAGACTAGGACTTTATTCCCTGGAATGTAGGAGATTGAGGGGTGATATATAAGATCATGAGGGGCAGAGACAGGGTGAAAGCATGTAGTCTTTTCCCCAGAGAGAGGGTGCTAAAAACAAGAGGGCATAGGTTTAAGATCAGAGGTGAGAGCTTTAAAAGGGACATCAGGGGCAGCTTCTTCATACAAAGGGTGGTGTCTATTTGGAATGAGCTGCCAGAAATTGTGGTTGAGACAGGCACATTAGCAAGATTTAAAATCCATCCAGATAATTACATGGATAGAAGAGGTTTAGAAGTCTATGGGCCAAACACAGACTAGCTCGCTGGGCAACACATTCAGCATGGACAAGTTGGGGTGAAGGGCCTGTTTCCATGCTGTATGACTCTATGACTCTATAACAGATTGAAGAGAAAACTGGGAACCCCATTCAGGTTTGCTTCCTTGCATACCTCCTCATTTTCAGGCCACCCTACACAATAATGATGACTCCCACCCACCAATCTCAAACCCTAACTCCCTAATGACCCCTGAATCTACCCCAACTCTTCATTCTAGCTCTCCCAATCTCTACTCCCCCATTATTCCACAACTCTAGCCCTGACACCCCCAGCTCCCTGATCTGACGCCAGACCCTCATCTCGATTGGCCACTCAAACCTAAGTTGACTTCAAACCTAAATAAAGCCCCAATATATCCTTCTCTTCAACACTTGATCACAATAACCCAAATTGACAACTGATCAAAACCATGACAAAACTACAACATGAAACTTGACTCCAACTTCTGACAATTGGCTACCCTCTCGCCCACTTCAGGACCAACCCTTGGCTCTAGACTTCCCTGATGTTTCACTCAGAATGCTTTAGAGTGGCACAGCTCACAAAGGAAAATATGTGCAGGCTATTCAGTAGTGAACCTTGACCAATACTTAACCTTGCTAGAGCAATCCCATCACCAAAACATTGCAATAAACTTTTGGCATGCCAAAGGACTTCCGGCCTACTGCCTCTGCATGATAGTTATGAACTAAGCACTGGGTTTGTGAGCTGTGATAAAGTTAGAAAGGAAGCATAATTATAATTAAAGATGATAATTTATTATAATTAGAGATTGTAGGAGGAAGAAAAATCAAATGACTCTGAAGTGGGGCACAGCAAAAATAATTAGTTGACCTCTGGCCTAGAAAGTCTATTTTATTTTAAGTACCCTTTTTGTGAGTAGTTAATGATGAGTGTAAATCACCAGCAAATATCCCAATGATACCAAAAATTAACTTATCAAATGCATGGAGTTCCATCCTTTCAAGCTTTTTTTCATCTTTTCCATTTTATTTCTCCTCCTTCTCTCCTGATCTGGTCATTATTTCCTTCTGCTTATTTTTGTCTGCACATCCCATTTGACATTAAAGTCACCCACCCTAACTTATTTTTGCTTCACCATCATATTTGTGCTAATTTCCCAATTTTTCAATTTGATTGGTCAAATGCATGCACAGTTGCTTTCCTATTCATTCCACAGAGTCAATTTAGAAATGTCAAGGAATGAGAAAAACTATTTGGTTGCAAATTTAGGAAGCAATTTTTCAGAAAGACATTGGTGGAATTCTGAAATTCTCTCCCCCAAATGATGTGAATGCTGTGTCAAGACTGAGAACAGACTTTTATTTGCTATGTATGCCTAGGGATACAGTTCAATAGTTTGTAAACAGAGCAGAGATACAGGTTAGGTATGATCTAATTGACTGGTGGAACAAGCCTTAAGGAATGAAACTGCTCTTATTTTCTTAGGCTCTGACATGTAAGATGAAAAACCAATGGATAGGAATTTGATTTGTTCATCAGTGTTACTTATTAAGAGAAATGTAGCTTTGATGCAATAGCATCCACTTAACACTAAAGACCAATGAGTTTCTACTTCTTTGTTTAGATCTTATGTTGACATCACTGCAGTCTCTTCTTGTAACTCATTACTTCTCAAAGCCTGAGACAGCTGCCGCTTCAATATTTGTGATTTAATTCTGGAATATTTTCTCTTTTGAACTCCCAAAGGCCCAATAGTATTCCCTTCAATAAGAAAATACAACTTACATAGAACATAGAACATTACAGCACAGTACAAGCTCTTCGGCCCACAATGTTGTGCCGACATTTTCTCCTGCTCTAATATCTATCTAACCCTTCCCTCCCACATAGCTCCCCATTTCTCTATCATTCATGTATCTATCTAAGAGTCTCTTAAATTTCCCTAATGTATCTGCCCCCACAACCTCTGCAGGCAGTGCATTCCATGCACCCACCACTCTCTGTGTAAAAACTTACCCCTGACATCCCCCTTATACCTTCCTCCAATCACCTTAAAATGATGTCCCTTCGTGTTAGCCATTGTCGCCCTGAGAAAATGTCTCTGACTTCTACAAAATATATTTAGACTGTTACCGCACATTTGAATTGCAGTATTTGTTTTACTTTTGCTAAAGGGACTACTTTAAGCAGCTGCACAGATCTTGCTGGTGTGTCACTTCTTTGTTTTCACTCCTGTTTTTTAAAATCTATTTTCCTAGAATGATTGAGACCAAAATTTCTACTGCAATGACTGCAGTCCTCAGGATGGATTTTGATATGAGGCAAGCCCTTCTTTATTGGAAGGGTCTCTGACAATGATATATTTTATGCAGTTTATATTAGAATATCAGTCCCCTATTGGACTAAATCAGCACTGGTACCGATCTACACAAGTATCATTACAATTGTGCTTTTATAGTCAAAATAATTTTCAGATCTATATCTATTTGTCACGTATTTCCACAGTGGATGAGAGCCCTTCAATACAAATTTCGGAGAAAGTCTTCCTAAAAAAATAGCTGCTTTAACAGCACATGCTATTACCAATGCACACATCAGCGAGTAAATTAAGGAGATGAAGGGATATGCTAAGGGTTAGTAATTTCCTGAAGTTGCTGGCAGATTTACACTGCTCCCCCAAGTACATCATATAAATGGCTTTTGGCTCGTGATAAGTTTTAAGAACTGGATTTTGCCAATGGATTGGATTTGCAGATTGTTTATTAAATTCACAGCATAAAGCAAGGACTTTATTAATATTGAACTTGAGCTCAGAATTAATATTAAGGAGTACGATTTTAATAATGCAATAATTATTGATTCAATGCAAATCAATGCTCCCAGATCAGAAAGGGAAAAAAATTAAACTTTTAGGTTCCATTCGTGCATGAATTCATTTGCTGTTAAGTATTTTACTTTTCTATTTAATTTCTGTATCTTTATCTTTTCATCCTTCCCTTCCTTTCTTAATTTTCAGGTCTTATTATTTATATTGTTGGCCCTACTGTCACAAGCTCCCAGACAGTCTCTTATCCTCACCATTTTGTCAACATTATTCACTTCTAGCAGATCACGGAGGAACAATTTTTTGAGGTGCAGGATTGCAGTCACTGGTTATATTAACATAACACATCACTTGTTGTTGTATTCCGGCAAAATTCCACCCCAATTTTATTTGTCACCCCAGCAATAAATGTTAGAAAATTAATTAAATGCAGAGCACTCTGTAGTTATACCTTATTCTGCCCTAATACAAACAGAAACAAAATGCTGGAAATAGAAGAAAATGCTGGAAATTCTCAGCAGGTCAGGCAGCATTTGTGGAAAGAGAAATAGCATTTCTAGCATTTTCTCTTTTGGTTTCAGATTTACATAATCTACAGAGCTTTGCTTTTCAATTTCTGCTTTAGTGAGTTCACATCTACCAAAATGTATGGATGCTCATACACTCAAACAAGTACAATATACACAGAAGAATTGTCCATATAAGGATTAACACTCAAAACAACAACTGAGTAAGGGAATGAAGACACAGTTCACCAACTATTGCCTTGAGTGGTGTTAAGTAAATCAGAACGTCACAGTTTGTAAGACTTAAAGGCACACCAATCAAGTCTATACATGGGAATTGGAATATCACTGTGATGTTTTGACACAGGAGACTCTTTACTGAACTGTGCAATCATAAAATGTTACAGTGGCCCATCATGCCCATGTCAAGGCTTTGTAAAAGCTTTCCAATTATTCCCATTCAACTGTTTTTTCTCTGTAGATCTGTATTTTTTTCCTCAAATGCGTGTCACCTGCCTACATGTGCTCCTCCCCCTCCCCTGACCTTCTTATTCCGGCTTCTGCTTTCGTCCTTCCCAGTCCTGATGGAGGGTCTCAACCCGAAACGTCGACTCTTTATTTCTCTCCATAGATGCTGCCTGACCTGCTGAGTTCCTCCAGCATTTTGTGTGTGTTGACCTATCCAATTTTATTTATTTTTCGACTCTAATCTATTCTTTTAGGGAATGCATTCCAGATCATAACTACCTGCTTTGCAAAAATGTTTTCTTTGCATAATACCTCTGATTCTTTTGCTAATTATTTTAAATCAGCATCCTTTGATGCCATCCCTGCTGCTGGAGACACTTTCTCCCTGTCATTGAATTTCAGTCTCATAAGATCCTCCACCAGACTTCCACCTTTTTCCAACACTAACTTATTTACACTACTTAAGGAAAATTTGGTAATTATGACTTTTTTTCTTCTCATTTTGCATCCTGTATCACTGAGAAATTAAGAAAAAACTCACTCATGCTTTCTGATTAAAAAAAACCAAAATGTTTGCTTGAATAGAGTATGAACTGGCAGACACTTTAATTTCTCTGCATGCTCACATGCAAATAAGATGCCCTGAGCAGGGGATTAAATGCTTTGAATGCAAACAGGTACTATTTAACTGCTTGACAATTCTGAACAGACATGTTTCATAAACCTGATCTTCCATTACTGGTACTGCAAGGATCTGAAATGAAATTTGTGCTAGAAATTCTAATGGACAACACCAAGGCATTTGACTTGTAGAGACTGGGCATATTATAACACTTAACATTTGATAGCTCCACCTTCAAACTAATGATTTTTTCATTTCTACATGTCTGACTTACAGAGATTTATGAATTTTGCTTCTCAACCCTAACTCACACTTAAACTTAAAATTCACAGTCCCATCTATCTGAAAGATATTTGATGGCTTTAAAACACTGCCTGAGATGTTATAAATGTGCACTACATGCAATTCTGCTAAACTGTAATTCTGGAGACTGCAATATTAGCTTGCATTGCTGGTTAATCGAAATGCCTACTCAGGAACATACCAAATGGTAGGAATTTATTTGAATTTGAAGCAGCTGCGAGATGAACATAAAGGCCTTTCTAAAACTTAAATTATGATTTTTCCATTTTTGTCATCTATTTCTTCAGATATTCAGTCATCAAACCCATAATCCTTAAAAAAAACTGTGAAGAGGCCACTCACAAAACAGTTGAGGCAGCTGTTAATTAGGTGGGGTGGGACAATGCCGAATTATTGTTCCTCAGCCCATTATAAAAATCTACATCTACTGATGCCCCATTCAAACCTTGTGTCAGCTTTCTTCCCCCCACCAAGAATGTCATCCCTACCCCACCTCCGCACCCCCAGAACTGACCTCTCAGTAAGATCTCATAAACAGCTCCCTGGAGCTGGTCAGCTTGTTGGCACATGCAGCTCATTGGCTATAACTAAATGAGACCTGAAAACAAAGAACTTGCCTCCAGCTTCAGGAAAGTTTTAGCCTGAGGTGAATTTCCATTCTGCCTCAAACCCTCCCATTTCTCCCTTCCACAGCATTTTACTTTCCATTCTAACCTCTGGCAAAGTACATGCACCACATTTGAATGAATCACCTTTCTCACAGATTTAGCTTAATAGCACCTTCAACGTAAAGTGAAAAGGGTGACAACTTCAATCACATCCTAGGACAGCTAGTTCAGGAGCCAACATTGGAAATTGAAGAACACATGCCACATGAGTCAATATAGAAAGCCAGCAAGGTGTACATGTAGTGCCTAATCTGAAACAATTTGTTTCACACCATTGACAAAGGTGAAATTACTGAATTACCCTCTAATGTTCCTTTCTTAACAGTTTCTCATTAAATTTCCCTTCCAGTTTTAGGTCTGGTGTAATGTGAAGCACCAGGTCTTTTGTTTGATTTCTTTGCCTGTTCTAAGTTAGCTTATGTTACTTTTCATTGATAGTTTCTCCCAAACACGCAAGCTTCATCACTTAGAAAGTCCGAAGTTGCACTTCCATCACATCCCTCCCTAAGTCACAAGTTTATAGAGGTATTTAAAATCATGAGGGACAGAGATCATGTGGATGGTCACAGTCTTGTTCTCAGGGTAGGGGAGTCTAAAACCAGAGGGCAAATATTTAAGGTGAGAGGGAAAACATTTAAAGGGGACTTGAGGGTCAAGTTTTTCACACAGAGGGTGCTGAGTACATGAATGATCTACCAGAGGAAGTGCTAGAGGCAGTTACAATTACAATGCTTAAAAGATTTTTGAACAGGTACACTGGATAGAAAAGGTTTAGAGGGGTATGGGCCAAATGTAGGCAAATCAGACTGGCTCAGGTAGGCAAGTTGGTTGGCATGGACGAGTTGCACTAAAGGGCCTGTTTCTGTGCTGTATAACTCTATAACTCTCAGGCTATCCTGATTTGGGAATATCCTGGCATTCCTTCGCTAGGGTTGCCAAAGATCATGGACACCACTGCTTAACAGCACAGTGGCAATAACCTTGATCCACAGACTCCAGCAAATCAGAAGATCATCTCTGCATCACCTTCTGAGGGCAATTAAGAACCGACAATAAGTGTTGGGCTAATTAGCAATGCCCATGTCTCATTTGTGAATAAAAATAAAACTTGGGGAAACAACTTGTGATCCTGGCAGTTGGATAAGAGATTTTCAGTTAGGAACGGGAAAAGTTCAGGATTTGAGCTCCTGGAAATACTGATGGAAGAAATTGAATCAATAGTATGTGATTCTACTTGAACTATTAAGTTTCAGCCAGAGTAGCATGAAAGTCTAATTTCAAATTGGCTCATAAATTGAATGTGCTAAATCAAAACAGGAAATTCTGGAAATAGTCATCAAGTCAGGCAGCATCTGTGGAAAGAGGAAAATAGTTAATGTTGCAGGTCCAAGATCTCATCAGAAACGATTCTGACGAAGGTCCCATACCAACAATGATAATCTCCTCTTTTCTATGATGCTGACTGGCCTGTTGAGTATTTCCAGCATTTTCTATTTTTATTTCAGATTTCCAGCATCTGCAGTTTTTTTTAGTATTTTCATATTATGTGTAGACATTGATGAGGACAATATTCAAGCCTGATACCATCTATGCCATCCACTTTCTGGGCACCATTGCTGAAAGTCAAGTTGTTCACCAAATAGGGGTCAGTAAATTGTAATGCAAGAAATTGGTTAGGTGGAACGTACTGCTTGAAGACATCTTCAAAAGCCTGCTGTGATATATTTCATAAGAAGTTCATACCACAGATAATGGAAAGCCTGACTTCAAGAAATAATGAGTCAGAGATCTTGATCTTCCTCTAGGACAAAATAAACTAGAAATAGGAAACAGTAAGGTCGATCACTTCAAAGGACAATTACATCTTATCATTTTATCACAATGATTTAAGCTCTCTCTGTTAAATAAATTCAGCCATATTAAACAGCAGCAGTTTCTTGTCCATGAAGATTGAATCAAAAGTATGTGATTCTACTTGAACTAATAAGTTTCAGCCACAGTAGCACGAAAGTCTAATTTGATATTGACTCATAAATTGAATATGCCAAGTACCGTACAATAACAGTTCTGAATAAATGTGTTAAATTAAATGTTTCTTTTTAAGAATACCTAGCCTTGCTTTTATTAAATCATGTTCATATTCTGTTGCATAAATTTATAATCTAAAATAAAAATTTGCTGCATCAAAAGAAGATTTGATATTATGCTTAGGAGTGGAAAATTAAACATGTAACATTAGGACAAAAGTAGAAAGTGCATGAAGTGCAAAGAGCATCTGAGAGAGGACTAAAGAATTTATGGCTAAGTTAAGAAACTATTGCCTGTAAATTTATACTTAGTTGACAGTGCTAAATGCACCATAAGGTAGTGGCAACATATTGTATTCTACATCCAAAATTCTGACAGAAATTCAGCATGAGCATATGGATTCACAAAAGGCCATGACCATTCTGAGGGTGCAGCATGTCACTGACTGCAGTTCAGAAAATATTGCAACCACAAGGCCTTCCCCTTCCTGAATCTGCAGCTAATGCATGATGATGCCAGTGCATCATGGTCCCTGCCAAGTATCCACAAAGTGGTTTTATTTTTTAGTGCCTTTCATATTTGAGGCACTGTGTCAAATTCTATACTCTGTCAACAAGTATGATACCTGTGACCAAGAGGACAACTTGAGTATAACGAAAGTCAAACTGCCACCGTCAGCTTCATTGAATAGACTCAAAAGTCTCCTCAAATGAGCTGCTGACCTGCAGTGATGGAGATGGACTATGATCTCAAGGAGGACCTTGAGCAGACACTTCCATGCAATTCAGCATGCTTTTGTTTATACGCTTTGTTTTGGGTTGACATTTATTGTGACCAAGTGGACAGTCTGACCAAAAGCAGCAGAAAGAAGAGAAGGTGAGTGACTGTTGGTGAATGGGGCATGACGATTGGATGACAGACAGCTTAAGTTGTCTCTCACTCTTGTTGTTTCCTCCTCCACTTCTCATTTCCCCTTCTCCTCCTTATCCTCCTATTCCTGCTCTACAGCAAATCATCATGCAGTTGACCAGGACCAAGTCTGTATGATGGTGAGGCAGCGTAGAATGCAGGAGACCTGGTGAGGCAAACAGTGAGCTGTTCCACATATGCTGGGAATATCCTGGAAGTTTCATGACTAATGTGGCCTTCATCAGCACTGATAATGTTGAACTTCCCCTGTTCTGATGTTGCAGTTGTGGCCAGTCAGCTAACACTATGATGCCCAGCTATCCTTTAAGGAAATGGTGTGATGTCTTCTTCAACCACTGTAATCCTTGTGCTGAAGGTGCTTATAGAATCACAGAAATGTATAATACAGAAAAGGTTATTTGGGTCATTGTGTTGGTGCCAGTCAAGGACGAGCTAACCAAGAATTCCATCTACCAGTACTTGATCCGTAATTCTGCAGGTCACGGGACTTCATTTGTTCATTTTTCTGGATTAGTGCTTCACTAGCAGGACCAGCAATGATTGCCTATTCCCGAATTAACCTCAAGAATGTAGGGATGAATGGCTGCAGTTCTTCTGGTGCACAGTGGAAGATGTTGGGTAGGGAATTCCAGGATTTAGATACCACACTGATGAAGGAACAGCAGCATATTTCTAAGTCAAGATAATGTGTTACTTGGAGGGGAAGCCGAAGGTGGTTGATTTTCTGTGCAAAGGAATTTCTTCTCTTGATGCTGAATGGCCAATCTGTTTGTTCTGAGATTGTGTCCTCTGTTTCTAGAAATGCAGCTGGGGGAAACATCATTTGTACATCTCTCCTGTCAAGTCCTGTAAGAACTTTGTACATTTCAGTGAAATCACTTTTCATTCTTCTCATCTTGAGAGAGCACAGACCCCATCTGATTAATGTCTCCTCATAGAACAAACTTCCAGCCTTGGAATCAATTTGTTGTACTCCCTCCATCACAAAATCAATCACTAAACATGACTTTTTTTGACATCAGAAATTTGTCTCCATTTGATGCCTGCTAGATGATGGCATGAACAATGTGAATTTAACCAAAGAACCTGCAACAGATCCATTTTCAATGCTGATTGGTATCAGGAAAAACTATGTCATTACCCCAACTCTTTTCCAATCTTTCTTGTTGTAATGCTGTACCTTCCCTCCAACTTATTTCACACTGCAGTCGAGCTAATCTGCAGGACGAGTGGAAAGTCGTTCAATCTACATTGCCTCCACTCCAGAACCAAATCAACTTCAACTTCAGTTGTTGAGCTACAGATGATCGGATGCAGGTGATCATGCAGATGCACACGTTTGAAAGGCAAGCCCCAAGTGTCCTTCAATTCATTCACTGAAACACATGAGTCTTACACTGAACATTTGTAAAATTAAGGTACTCCACAACATGCCCCTGCTGCACAATGCTACCCCCTCCTGACCCACCCCACCACCCCGCCCCAACAGTAAAAGTCAGCAAAAAGAACCTGGAAAGCAAGGACTACTTTACATATCACAGGAACCATCCTTCGGCAAAGTCAGACATTAATGGTGAAATGCATAATTACTCACAGTGCACCAGTACAGCCTTTGACCATCTGAGGAAGAGAGATTTTGAAGATTGTAAGCAGTTGCCTCCTACACCTACTCCCTAAGTTTGAGCTGAACCCGTCTGGGTGGAGTGCAACTAGTCAGGGCTCATAATGCAGCAGAACCTAGAACTTCTAAAATTTATCAAGACTGAGTAAATGTCCACAAATAACATAAATCACGACAGTAATATGCCATTGGATCATATGATATTATATAAAATGATACTTTGTAGTATTTAACCTCAGATAAAATTATGTAAAGCATTGCAAAATACCATGCACTAGGATGCCGTCTGTCCTCTGACACAACCTATCCGTAACTGTAAGTGTAACTTCAATTCATGTAAACTTCTTTCTGACTTTGAATGCACCTGAGTCCAACAGTCACTTGAAGGAGCTCATTTGTATTTGTGTAGATGATCACCCTGTCTGTGGTTTCTTTGCAAGATTCCCTTTAACTTTAAATATTATACACATTTACAGTTCTCTTTAACTCTAGGTGATTATAAATATAACTCGTCCTGACGATAGCTCCGATGAATCTGTTCTCATGTGGAGAGAGGATGAATTTTGTCTGCAGCATCCTTGCAAGCTGTTAACGTTTGCCCTGAACCATTTTTATTTTATAATGCAAAGATCATACTCATAACAATTTGACAGAGCTTTTCCTTTAATTATACCATCTTTAACTTTATGTTTTCTGTTAGCCCATGAAATGATTTCTTCTCACGCGTGAATCAGTGATTTAGTCAATTGTCCTCTCGGGGGAATATCATCCTGTTTGACGTTTTGACCATTATCACGCCAAGGTATTTTAAAGAGGAAAAGCTGATGAATGGGTTTCATTCCAGCAATGACTTGAGCACAAACATTTCCTTAGGCTTTGGAGATGAATCCAGACTCAGTGGGACCATAGTCATTACTTCTTTGTGGATTTGTATGTCCTGTGGACTTCCAGACATTTCTTTCAGATAACAATTTGTTTGAAAAGTTCACTTAAAAGACCTTGATTCTGGAATGGAAAATATAGTAGATAATTAGTTAATGCTATTTCATCATGAGTCAAATGCGTTTTTACTGCAGCTTTAGATACAAAACCCAACAGAAAGGGAATTGTTTACTGAAGAACAGTTAGCCCTGCACTTCCCTTTGCTTCTGAGATAAAGAACACCTACAGCAAACATGCAAAGGCGCTAAAGGGGCAGAACCAAGACCATCTCAACAAAATCCTCCAGATCCACTTGTAGTATCTGATGGGTTGTCCACGTCATTTGTATGTCTGCCACCAGACTCCCAGCACAGACATTCTGCTCTATATTAAACCATAGCAAGAGATTACAGGAAAGACAGGGGAAACAATTCAAGGCTGTTCTCAAACCCTCATTGGAAGACCATAACATCTTTACTGATTGATGGGCAATTCTGGCTGTGACCATTCAAAGTGAAGTAGGAGCATTTGGGATTTCATTCAGACTCAAGTCCCTTTGGGAGCATGCAAAAGCCAATGTAAATTGCAGAAGGAATACACCATCTCCAAAAGTCTACAGTTTTTGGTAAATTTACTACATTCATTGAATAATGACTGTAGGTTTATGCTATAATAGCTTTCGTGAACCATTCTATGTTTATTGCTAATGATTCTGTAATCTGGCATTCTTATTGAGTAATGTTTTCATGATCTGTTCTTTAAAGTGGAAATCCTCATTTCATAGTTTCATTTCTAATCCGGGTGGACAATCCGGGTGTTCTCAAAGAGGATACCATGGATGAACCGGGAGATCCACCTCCTAATGAAGTACAGGACTGTTACTTTCAAATCAGGTGATCCTGACCTATACAAGAACATAGAACATAGAACGTTATAGCACTGTACAGGCCCTTTGGCCCACAATGTTGTGCCGACATTTTATCCTGCTCTAATATCTATCTAACCCTTCCCTCCCGCATATCCCCCCATTTCTCTATCATTCATGTGTCTATCTGAGAGTCTCTTAAATGTCCCTAATGTATCTGCCCCCTCAACCTCTGTGGCAGTGCATTCCATGCACCCACCACTTTCTGTGTAAAAAACTTTCTCCTGACATCCCCCTTATGTCTTATGTCAATCACCTTAAAATTATGCCCCCTCGTGTTAGCCATTGTCGCCCTGGATAAAAGTCTCTGACTGTCCACTCGATCTATGCCTCTTATCATCTTGTACACCTCTATCAAGTCACCTCTCATCCTCCTTCTCTCCAAAGAGAAAAGCCCTAGCTCACTCAACCTATTCTCATAAGACATACTCTCCAATCCAAGCAACATCCTGGTAAATCTCCTCTGCATCTTCTCTAAAGCTTCCACATCCTTCCTATAATGAGGCAACCAGAACTGAACATAATAAGAAATCGAGATATGACCTCCGTAAAGCTATCAAGGATGCCAAGAGACAATACCAGTCCAAAATCGTGTCCCAGATCAGTTGTGGAACAGCTTATATGCTATAATGGGCTACAAATGAAGTCAGACAGCATTGCCGACAACAGTGCACCCCTTTCAGATGAGCTTAACACATTCTATGCACGTTTTGAACAAGAGGAGATTGGAATGTCACCACCCACCCCGACAGCCTCCAATGCACCTGAACCTACAGTCATCGTTGCATAAGTAAGATCACACTTCTGGAGAGTGAACCCACGGAAAGCATCTGGCCCGGATGGTGTCCCAACCGTGTCCTTATATCCTGCACAGATCAGCTGGTGGGGGTATTTTCAGACATTTTTAACCTCTCCCTGCTTCAGTCTGAGGTTCCCCCCTGCTTTAAGAAGACCACTATCATCCTGGAACCTAAGAAAAACAAGGTAACGTGCCTTAATGACTACTGCCTGGTGGGTCTGACATCCACCATTATGAAGTGCTTCGAGAGGCAGGTCATGTCACACATTGAACTCCAATCACCCAGACAACCTCGACCAACTGCAATTCACCTACCGCCAAAACAGGTCTATGGCAGATGCCATCTCCCTGGCCCTACACTCATCTCAGGAGCATCTGGACAGTAAAGACACCTGCATTTGACTATTGTTTATTGACTACAGCTCTGCCTTCGGTCCTATAATTCCAAGCAAACTCATCTCTAAACTCCTATACCTGGGACTCAACACCTCCCTTTGCAACTGGATCCTTGACTTCCTGACCAACAGACTGCAATCAGTGAGGATAGGCAGCAACACCTCCGCCATGATTATTCTCAAAACTGGTTTCCCACAAGGCTGCATCCTGAGCCCCCTACTCTAGTCCCTATACACTCATGACTGCGTGACCAGATTCTGCTCTAACTCCATTTACAGGTTTGCAGATGATATCACCGTAGTGGGCTGAATCTCAAATAACGATGAGTCAGAGTACAAGATGGAGGTAGAGAGCCTAGTGACATGGTGTTATAACCTTTCCCTCAATGTCAGCAAAACAAAAGAGCTGGTCATTGACTTCAGGAAGGCGGTGATGTACATGCTCCTGTTTACATCAACAGAGGTGAGGTTGAGAGAGTTGAGAGTTTCAAGTTCCTAGGAGTGAACATCACCAATAGCCTGTCCTGGTCCAAACACATAAAGGCTACAGACAAGAAAGCTCATCAGCACCTCTACTTCCTTGGGAGGCTAAAGAAATTTGGCATGTCCCCTTTGAAACTTGCTAATTTTTATCAATGCACCATAGAAAGCATCCTATCCGGATGCAACATGGCTTAGTGTAGTAAATGTTCTGCCTGTGACCACAAGAAACTGCAGAAAGTTGTGGACACAGCTCAGCACATCATGGAAACCAGCCTCCCCTCCATGGACTCCATCTATACTTCTTGCTGCCTCGGTAAAGCCAGCATAATCAAAGATCCCACCCACCCTGGACATTCTCTCTTCTCACCCGTCCCTTCAGGCAGAAGATACAAGAGCCTGAAAGCACGTACCACCAGGCTCAAGGACTGCTTCTATCCCACTGTTATAAGACTACTGAATTGTCTCCTAATATGATAAGATGGATTCTTGTCCTCATAATCTACCTCATTATGGCCTTGTTCCTTATTGTTTACCTGCACTGCACCTTCTCTGTAACTGCAACACCTTATTCTGCATTGTGTTATTTTCTCTTGTACTACCTCAATGCACTGTTGTAATGAAATGATCTGTATGAATGGTATGCAAAACAAGTTTTTCACTGTACCTCCGTGCATGTGACAATAATATACCAATTTAATCCAGCAACTCCATTCATTCACTTGATTTCTGCTTCAAAGCATTGTCATTACAGTGTAGCCTTTCACTCTCTGTTTAAATATTTTCTGCACAAATTATGCTTCTAGCTGCAAATTTTACTTTCCTTTGACGTTGGACTATTTCCTTCAAGTCCTTTCCCTCTTATCCTTGCATTCCGTAATGAAAGCTTAGACTCCATTGAAACATTGAAAAATCCACCCTGCTGTGACTTAATTGAGAATCAGCAATCAAAAGTCAAAGTCGAGTTTATTATCATATGCACAAGTATATGTATGCACAGGTGAATGAAAAACTTGCAGCAGCATCACAGGCATGTAGCATCAGAAACACAACATTCACAAGATAAACATAAATTAAACATAACTTATACAAAATCATACAAGAAAAACACAGTTAGAACAAAAAAACAAGTCCATTGTTGTGCAAAATGGTCAAAGTGGTCATCGTGTTGCTATACCGAGGTTGTGATTAGGGTTGTGCAGGTTGATTCAAGAACTGAATGGTTGAAGGGAAGCAACTGTTCTTGAACCTGGTCATGTGGGATTTTAGGCTTGTGTTCCTCCTACCTGAGGGTAGCTGTGAGAAGATGACATGGCCCAGATGGTGGGGGTCTTTGATGGTAGATGTTGCATTCTTGAGGTAGCACCTGGTGTAGATATTTCCAGTGGTGGGAAGGGATGTGCCAGTGATGTATTGGGCCGAGTTTGCTGCTCTCTGCAGCTTCTTACATTCCTGTGCATTTGAATTACTGTACAATCTCCCTTCTCGTGCTGATAATGGCCTCCTGTCACCCAAAATTCCACTCAGTCCATCAGTGAGATATAGCTCGTGGCTCAGTTCAAGCAGGCCACTAAACAACTGCATTCACAAGAAAGTAAAGTATTAAGATATCCCAGCCTTATGCTGCTGAGATCAAGGGAGGTGTTTAAACTGCACTCAATTGTTCTTTCCCCCTGCTCTTACCCCCCACTAATTCTGCTCTATTTTAGAATTGGTACTTAGCAGAGAGGTTATGTAAAATAGAACAGATAAATAAATGGAATTCAATTAAAGACTGAGGAGGCATTTATCCTGAGTCAGCAGCACTAAACACACAATATAGAGGCACACTTCTTAAAAAATTCAGCTGAATGCTCTCAATAGAACTGTAAAGCACTCCACTTGTGGATGAACACATTCAAATAGAGACTATCATTTAAACAGAAAGAAAATAGTGCATATTGGAAATGAAAGAGATCTGATTGATGCTATATTGTAGTTATTGCAACAATCCTGGCAAGTAAACAAAACTGATGCTGGGATATTCCAAAATAACAATATTGAGCTGATTCTTTTCTCCAAATGAAGTTATACCTCGGATTAAACAACCAGCCCATGAACTGTGGTGAGTTTGAGCTTTCCTCCGTTTAGCAATGTCTTCACCTCTACCACAAACGTCCCGCACTCCAAGGACCCTTCCTGTGGGCCACCTGAAATTTTTTCATGGCTCACTTGATTAACTTGGCTTGAGCTACATATTGAACCATCGCTTTGTCACCTCTCTGCATTTCTCCATCCAAACATGAAAAAAATATGGGTTTAACTTCTACCTCACTATCTTTTGGAAATGGGGAAAGAAACAAGAACAGAAATGGAAGTAGAGAATCACTCACATAAAACTGCAACCAAGATTCCAGAGAGGAACATCTATGAAATTTTGAACTGGGTATATTTGAACACCTCATGGCCCTAACGTCCTAGAGATCTTAGTTATTGTCATTAGTGGCACTGTAGGGCAAACATCATAGAGAAATTTAATGAAGTGTTTATGTTATAATATCAGTATTTCCTGCAGGTTTTAAAAATCTTACATTATATGTATTTTCTTAAATCATTAATACATAGATAGCTTTAGGTGATAGGCAAGTGCTCAACAGTTGCCATGAGTATAATCTCATCGAGTCCATTTAATGACAAATACTGTTCTTACATTCAAAGGCACTATCGATGATCATGCAATATGAAAGCATGTGAGTGTGCAATGTTTCATGAGTGCAAAAAATAAGTTTTATCAAATTTAACCTCATTCTCCATTCCAGGTATTTCCGAGCAGTTAGTTGTAATTACCTTGCTTATTTTCCTTGTATCCCTGAGGGACTTTTTGTGAGAATGTTTATGTGTTTACCAGCTAATGATTTTAGAGGTCATCAGTCCTGCAAAAGATTTTGCTATTGTATTTCTCAGTGACAGAATATATGCTGAGGAAATTTGTTCTGACTGCATGGTGGTGCTTATAAGAGTGATAAGCATAGGTTGAGCACAATGGGGCACAGAAGTAATAATTGTTGCAACACAGACAAGACAAACATTGAAGCCCTTGAGCAGCCAGTTCATTTAGGCTGATGGTACATTCACCTGCTTATATTAGGGAAGTGTTTTGGTCTACCACTTGTGCAGCCCATACTACATTCAGTGGAACTAATCCCGGGATCACAGCAAACTGGTTCACTCATCTCAAATACTGATCACCTACAACAAACATGACCCCAGAGGCAATCCATCATTCCCTGAAGAACAAAGGTTGGCCCGCACTATAGAAAGTAGAACAGTGGAGCACAGGAACAAGCCCTTCAACCCAAGATGTCTGTGCCAACCATAATGTCAGTTTAAACTAATCCCATCTGCCTGCACGTGGTCTATGTCCCTCCATTCCCTGTCTGTTCATGTGCCTGTCCAAGTGTCTCTTAAATGTTGCTATTCTGTCTGCTTCTACCACCTCCTCTGGAAGTGTATTCCAGGCACCTACCACTCTCTGTTTATAAACTTGCCTTGCAAATCTCCTTTAAACTTTCCCTCTCTCACCTTAAATCCATGCCCTCTTGTATTTGACATTTTCGCCCTGGGGAAAGGCTCTGACCATCTACACTGGTTATGCCTCTCATAATCTTATATACTTCTATCAGGTCGTCCTTCAGTCTCTGAAACTCCAGAGGAAACAATCCAAGTTCCTCCAACCTCTCCTTATAGCTAATACTTTCAAATCTAGGCAACATCATGGTGAATCTCTTCTGTACTCTCTCCAAAGCCTCCACAGCCTTCCTGTAATGCAGCAATCAGAACTGCATACAATACCCCAAATCTAGTCTAACCAAAATTTTATACAGCTGCAACATGACTTCCCGACTCTTACATACAATGCCCTAACAATAAAGGCAAGTATGCTGTACACCTTCTTTACCACCCTATCCACTCGTTACTGCTTTCAAGGAGCATTGGACTTGCTCCCTAAGATCCCTCTGTACATCAATGCTCCGTAGGGTCCTGATATTTACTGTATACTTTCCTCTTACATTTAACCTCCCAAAGTGCACACCTCACACAGAACACCACTGATCACAGTCAGAATAGCATTCCCCCACCTGCCAAGCCAATTCTGAATCCAGTCCACTAAGTCTCCATGGATACCATGTGCTTTAGGCTTCTGGATCAGCCTACAATGAGGGACCTTGTTGAATGCTTTACTAAAGTGCATGTGGACAATATCCACTGCTCTACCTTCATCAATCGTCTTTGTCATCTCCTCAGAAAACTCAATCCAGTTTGTAAGACACGAATTCCCCCACACAAAGCCATACTGGTTATCCCTGAGAAGTACATACTTTTCCAGATGTGAATAAATGCTATCCCGAAGAATTTTCTCCAATAATTTCCCTACCACTGATGTAAGGTTCACCTTGTTTGTCCCTGTAGCCCTTTCTAAACAGAGGAAAAACATTGGCTATTCTCCAGTCCTCTGGGACCTCACCTGTGGCTAAAGAGGATACTAAGATCTACATCAAAGCCCCAGCAATCTCCTCCCTTGCCTCTCACAATAACCTGGGATAGATCCCATCTAGCTTTTGGGTCTTGTCCACTTTAACATTCCTCAAAAGATGCAACACTTACACTTTCTTGATATCAGCATGCCCTAGAGTATCACCATACCCCTTCCTGAACTCAATAGCCTCCATGTTCTTTTCCTCGGAGAATACTGATGTGAAATGCTTGTTTAGTATCTCGCCCACTTCTTCTGGCTCCTGGCATAAATTCTCTCCTTTGTCCTTGAGTGATCCTACCCTCTTGTTTACAATGCATATATTAAATGCCTTGAGATTCTGTTTAATTCTGCTCATGAAGATCATTTCATGGCCCCTTTTAACCTTCCTGATTCCCTGTTTAAATTATTTCCTGCTTCCTTTATAATCCTCAAGCACCCTGTTCAATTTCAGCTTCCCAAACCTTACATATACTTCCTTGACCTTTTTGACTAAATTTGCAACATCTCTCATCATCCAACATTGCTATCCTTGGCTTTCTTCCTCACAGGAGAACGTTGTCCCTGAATTCTGATCAGCTGGCCTTCAAGTGACTCCCACATTGCAAATGTGGATTCATGCAAAATCAGCCACTTCCCATCTATTCTCCCCACCTCCTGTCTAAAACTGTTGTAATTAGCTTTCCTCCAATTTAGTTCTTTCCCCCAAGGTCCAGATTTAACCATAGAACCGTAGAACAGTACAGCACAATACAGGACCTTCGGCCCATGATGTTGTGCCGACCTTTAAACCTCACCTAAGACTATCTAACCCCTTCCTCCCACATATTCCTCTATTTTAAATTCCTCCATATACTTATCTAGCAATCTCTTGAATTTGACCAATGTACCTGCCTCCACAACCACCCCAGGCAGCGCATTCCATGCCCCAACCACTCTCTGGGTAAAAAAACCTTCCTCTGATATCTCCCTTGAACTTCCCACCCATTACTTTAAAGCCATGGCCTCTTGTAGTGATTTACCCATAACTATCTGAAAACTTAATGGAACCTTAGTCTCATCAAAGGCTGCAAGTCGAATCTGCAAGTAGGTAGAGTAGAGACTTTGGGAAGCAGTTGACAATGTGGGTGACTCATGGTCATTTCTGGCTAGCCTCCCTGCCTCTTCGTTCCTTAATAATTTCAGAAGAAATTAAAATTTATGTTTGTCTGCCAAGGTACTGAGAATACTGATAGTAGAACATAGGGTGCAGGGTGCATGATTGGAAACAGGGTGCAAACAATTGGAAACAGGGTGCAAACAGTTAAAAACCAATTTCCAAAATTGGTTTCCAACTGTTTGCACCCTGTTTCCAATCATGCAAAAGGGAAAGTGATACAGTTGTGGAGCTATATGATTATGTTGAAGTTCTTATTGATGTTAGGTCAGCCATGAAATGTGTATGTTCACATCAATTACTATGTTTTATTCCTGTATAAAAGACAAGTTACTCAGTCTTTCAGTCAGGTATTCTCCTTGTCTTGACGAGCGATCCAAACTCTTATAGTTACCATGGAATTGAACTATCACCTCTGTGCTTGGTTACCTACATTGGCTTCTGGTTAAGCAATGGCTCAGTTTTGAAGTTATCACCTTTCCTTTCAAATCCCTCTGCTCTCATCCCTCTTTACCCCTGTCACTTCCTCCAGTCCTCCAATCCTTTGACATATTTGCAATCCTCTAACTCTGGCTATTTGTTTAAACCAGATTTAATTGCTGCACATTGGATTATTACACCTTCCAAGACCCTAGCCTCTGGAATTCCATTGCTGCACCAAATGCCCAATTGGAATTAGGTAGGTTGGAATTCTATTCCAATACCTACCTCTATTATCAAGCTTTGTTACTCTGTCCTTTTATCTCCTTACTTGGCTGAACATCAATTTGTATTTGATAACCTTCCTACAAAGTGCCTTGGGGTAGTTTGTTTCATGAAATACATTACATGTGTGGAGGTACTTTTCATTGTTTTTGTTGGTTTCATCCATAAGTTGAAGAAAGCATCCCTTGGGAATGTGGCAGGGAAACATTTTAAGCTTCTTTCTTCAGAGTTAAATGGGTTGTATGATTTCAGAAGGAAACCAGGTGCACATAGTGTGAGGAACAAATGGGCTTGACAATTCAAATAACGTCATCTCATTCTACACCTTTCCCTAACCTCTAATTGTCTCTGCATTAGCAGAGATGAAATGACACAAGGGATTGGATGCCATGATCCCTCCTCTGTTTATGTGTTATTAGACTTTTAGTACCTTTGACTAATCCAAGGCATAAACATCAATTCCCATCCTCTGAATTGTGTCTTTATCTTTGCAATGCATTTTTAGTGAGCTCAGAAAGCACTGAGTGTCTGTTGTGAGTTCCATCATGTGATTTAGCTCAACCATGTAAACTGACATTTAAATAAATAAGCAAGTTTAGTTTGTGAGGAGATGAGTCATCCAGAAATGGATACTGAATCATTCCACCACCACAAATTCTTCCATACCAAGCATCAAAGACAAAAACTACCACCAAAGATTTGAAAGAGTCATGTCATATATCATTGACCAAAAACTCAACTGGACAATCCACATAATTACTGTGGCTGCAAGAGCAGGTATCCTGCACTGAATGATTCACCTCCTGTCACCCCAAAGCTTTTTCAACATCTGCACTAGCCAAGGTGGGAGTGTGATAGAATACTTACTGTATTCCTGGATGAGTGTACCTCCAACAACACTCAAGAAGTTTCCATGATCCAGTCATCACAGTGGTAGATAGTCACCCCATTCATCAACTCAAGCAATCACTGCCTTCATTGCTAGTCTGCCACAGTTACGTTGTGTACCATTTACCAAATGCACTGTAGTTTTTCAGCAAAGCTGACAGCACATCCCAAATCCATGACCGTGACCACCAAAAAGGACAAGGGCATCAGGCACATAAGGACTCCACAGCCTATAGGCTCCTCTCCACGTAACATAGAATCCTGACTTGGAGATATACTGCTGGGTTTAAATCCTAAAGTCAGCTATCTGATAACTCTGAGTGAATATCTTTACCATAAAGATCATAGCACTTCTCAAAGAAGGCTCACCATCATTATCTCAAGAACAATTGTGATGAATAAGGTGGCAGATTTACTGACGGAAATAGCTTTAGTTGGTATTTTTCATTATCGCTAAACTAGGGTAATTAGGATGTATTACCCACATTCTGAAAATAAATAACAAATAAAAAAGTTCAAATGTTCTTTCATGTGCCAGGTCTGGTAAAATGGCCATCATTCTACTTTTAATTTCTTTTTCAGGTACTGACTGATCTAGATAAGATAAGGTATCTTTATTATTCATATGTACATTGAAACACACACTGAAATGCACCTTTTGCATAGAGTGTTCTGGGGGCTGCCCGCAAGTGTCACTATGCTTCGTTTTAAAAAATCACCTGTCCTTATACCATTGAAGGCTTCCATCATCCTTCACAGCAGGAGACTTTATTCTGATTATGTAGATTCAATTTAAGCTTTGTGTATGTATCATTCAAGGATTAAAAATAGATGAGGATTTTCACCATGGTTAAATATAATTGCCCAATTCAAATTCAATTTCTGGACTCAAGAGGAGTCCATGGGGGATATAAGAATGAAAATGTATTCAGTTAAAGTTTAGCATTTTCTTTTCTTCTTCACAAACACATTGGAGGCATCAGACTTTTAATAAAGGGCTAATATAGTATCATGCCACTTTCTTCAAATCACACACTGCTTCACCTTGTCTTGGTGATGATAATGAAGTTGTCCATGTTGAATCATAAAATCCATAACGACACAGATGATTAAGTAAAAATAACCCAAAATACAAGGTATGGTTAAGAAGCTTCCACCTTCACTACAAAAGAGTTAGTAACAATAAGAGTTAAGGTACAAAGAAAGAAAGTAAAGACTGAGAGAATATAAAGAAGAAACATGACAGAATTAATTGTAGAAAAGATTGTGATAAAACCCAAAAATGTTCAATATATGAAATTGTTGAATCATTGTTGACTTCAGAGGATTAATTAACGTTGTCAAAAGATGAGATTCTATTCTTTGAGCTTTTGTTGAGCATCATCATGACAGTGTATGAGGCTAAAGATACAGAGGACAGAGTAGAGTGAAATGACAGGTGACATGAAGCTGAGGATCACGATTGTAGACTGAATAGTGATGTTCTACAAAGCGACCATTCAACTTCTATTTGATGTACAGGAGACCACATTGTGAGCAAGTGAAAAAAGTGCAAGTAAATCACCTGGAAAGTTGAAGATGGAAGTTGGGGGAATGGACCCGATATTGGTCCTGGTAGTACAGAATGAGGAGAGAGCAGAGGAGTGGGAAATGAAACAGATATGACTTTGGACCCTGGAAAAATGAAAACCTAGAATTTCACCTGCATTTGATAGCACTAAGCCTGCTATACAGTCAAATCAACTCATTCAGTGGCTCACCTTCTGACATTTCTAATATCTCCAATATTATTCTATCACCAAGCACATTTGTTCCTCCCTCCTGTCAACATTCAGAAGGGACAGTTCATCCAGAACATCCTGGTTACCTTCTATGGTCCCTCCACTGAGGTTGTCAACACTACACTTCAAAAGTAAAGGATAAGTTGTCACCGGTGCTTGTTTGCCCCACTGGGAAGATTTGATTTCAATAGCTAAATTTCAGAAGCAGAGTACAATGCACTTATTTAAAACATGTAGCATGTTTAGCTCTACTAACTGGAAGACATCTTGGAAGCATGTTTTTAAAACTATTTACACAGCACGGTAACAGGCCCTTCCGGTCCAACAAGCCCGTGCTTCCCAATTACACCCATCTTAACCTACTAACCTGTATGTCTTTAGAATTTGGGAGGAAACTGGAGCACCCGGAGGAACCCACGCAGTCACGGGGAGAACGTACAAACTCTTTTCAGACAATGGCGGGAATTGAACCCTGATCGCTGGTGCTGTAATAGTGTCACGCTAACTGCTATGCTACCGTACATCCCTACTCTGCTACCGTGCCAACCTTGAACTTGTTCTTGAACTTGATTTTCATTTTTTTATGAAGTAATAATAAGTATGATTTTAATTGATAATAAATAGGCAATATCAGATGAACTCCATGTTTTACCAGTACTCATGATATTAGAATAAAACCTTATTGGGAATTAAAACCAAGATCTGTATACAACAATCAGATCCGATCAGCTGCTTGTTACTTATTTCTTCTGATTTTAATTTTCATTCTAGTCATTCACAACTGTGATACCAGGGCCCAGGAAAACTGAGTTGAATATACATCCTTTTCCTAATTTCAGCAGACCTCTGGTGTTTTCTGTTTTAAGTCTCTGTGTCAACATTCCCCTTTAAGCAAAAGTAGAGTATCGCTTATACATCTGACAGAGCACTGTGATATATGCAGTACAGTTTAAAGGTATAGGGGTAATATTTTGATGAAGCACTGCCTTTGGGTTTAAGCCAATTTTCTATTAAGCTTTATTTTAAATAATGAATATTAAATTCTGTACTGGTTGAAGGATTTCAGGCAATTCTAATGAGTTTCAGTTGCTCAGACTGACATAATTTGTCCGCAAGGACCTGTTTAAGCAGTGACCCTAATCTTCATGTAATTATCTTATGCTGGCATTTATAGATCCCTTATCCATAGTAAAGTCATGCTGAAAGCACTCTGCTGGCTACAGGCTGCACCACACACAGATGAAACCTGCTAAGAGATGATGAAACAAAGAACAAGGCAGGAACCACTGGGAAGGCTAGTAAGTCAGTGATTTGCATTTTTATAGCAGCTGTCCACCTCTGTAATTATTTTTATCTGTCCATCTATCTGTCTGTTTATCCATTATCTATCCTTCCATTATTTACTAGCCAGAATCTGCAACCATCAAAATGAAAGATTTAGATTAATTTCTGTTCTGATTTAAGGATTTCAGGCAATTCTAATGAGTTTTACTTGTTCAGACACTTCTCTTTTGATCTCGATTAGACTATACCAAATTCAGAAAGTATTAGATTACAAATTTCATTGTATTAATTCCACCTGCAGACATAATCACTCTTGAATTACACAGAATGAATATTTTTTAACAAACACTTTATTATTATGTAATTCCTCTATCTGCAATTCTAATGGAAATGTTTACAGTAAAAAAAGATAAAGTCAGACAAATGCGTTAAATATTATGTGCTAATGCCACACAATTAATTTGAAGGGAACTGATATTTGTAAGTCATAATCATCCCTGTAGAAACTATTGTTACACATTTAATGCCTTTTATTGAATGGTGTTCATTTGACCTGATCGTTCAGAGATTTGTTGATGCCCTGTCACCTGTAGTGCCAACTAAATGGTGAAAAAAACACTAAGTTTCACTTACTCAATGAGGCAGAATGTCCCTGGCTTCCTTCTAAGGTGCAAAGGTGACTACTAACTTGTGTCCCTTAGACTAATTAGAGGTTATACTCAATTGATCAACACCAAGGAACCTTGAAATTGATTCTGGACCAGAAGTCCAGAATTGCATGGATTTCAATCTCTGCTGCTTCGAAATGGCACTGTGGGGTATTAAAGTGCAAACATTTAATGCCTGTTTTGAAGTTACTTTGTCTGCTATTTTAATGGAAGTGCTAAGTCATCTGAAACTAAATTATCAATGCCCTTTAAAATAACAGGCAACAGTGTTTATTCACCTGTGGTAGTCATTTCTCAGCTAATAACACAGCTTCATTTCAAATCATTAATCTATGAAAGCCCATTCAGCCTCCAATATTCTATTCCTTCCTTGCATGATGGACACAGTGACCATACTTTGTGGTGATATGATTTAACTATCTTCTTATTTTGTCCAAATGATTCATATTTTTTCCTCTATTTTTCCCTTAATTTGACTTGTTTTAGGCAGTTCTTTTGGATTGAAGATGATTTGCTTCCATTCTGGTTCTATGAGTTCTGCAGTGGCTGATAAGGCCAATATGAGGGGAACAGCAGATTAATCCACTGATAGCGCAGGAGGTGCCTGACAGGGTGGGTGTGTAATTTGTGAGTTGCATTGTTTCTCCCACTATATAAACAATGTTTCTCTGTGGTCATGTGCATGGACTGGAGGTTTTCAGTATAATTTAAAATGCTCCTTTTCTACTTTGAATAGCACAACTTAAGTTTATGAAGGTAAATGAATGCAATTAACATTACTGCTGGAGTAGTATGACAATGGTGTAGTTCAATAAATAATATGTAAAAGGCTCTCACTGGTAGAACGCTTAGTTTGAAAGAGACGTGAAGGGTACCTCCTGATTGTATCAGAACATTTATCAGATTTCATGTAAAAGGCATCAAATTGCACCCAGAAAACAAAATTGGTTCCAGACTGTGCAAGTAAGATTAGCATGTGATATAAGCATTTCAAAAGCAACTGGGGCTTCTAAACACTCAATTAAGGCAATGGAGGGGGGGGGGGGGGGAATAGCTCACAACAGAACATTTTTCAAGACAATTTTCTGTCTTGACCCATTCTCCATACCAATGCTTCTATTGCAAATGGGACAGAAGGAGTCATTTGCAGATGACAATCTTGAGTCCAGTGTTAAAAAAAAGTAGCATCTACAGGTCAGCTGGAGCTTTTCAAAAGTCATCTGCTCATGAAACAATGATGGATTCAGTTGTAACATTTCTACCCTGATCTGAAAATCCACTTTAATAATGCACTGCCTCATCTTAACTCTGAAGGTGGGGTTTCCAAATGTATTAAAAGCAAAATACTGCAAATACTGGAAATATGTAATAAAAGAAGAAAATGCCAGATTTTAGGCAATTCTCACTGGGGCAGGCGACAGCTTATTTGGGTCATTGACAAATCGGGTCTGTCCTTTCTCCTTTTCCAAACAATTTATTCATTTTACAGCCAAATTCACAAATATTTTATTTTGTAAATTAAGGGAAAACTAAGGGAGAAGTTCTTGTGTGGTAAAGTGAATGAAGTACTTTTATATATTTAACAGCCCATTCCATCAGTGATCAAAGGCTGAATTGCATTGCAAGACTGTTGGTGACTTCAAGATATATCTGCACTTATTAGTGGGTGGTAAGGGGACTGGGATGGAACCAATGGCGAAGGAGTAAGGGAAGGTCCAGTCTTACCTTATCATTCCTCACATCCTGGTGAAGTCAATAGAAAAAAACTAGTTGGTACAATAAAAAAGCTCCCTTTGTAACAGAGCAAGCCTATATATTCACCTTATTTAGCCCTTTAAATTTCTGCTCAGAAATAAACCTAATGGCCTGTAATAGAAACAGAAAAAAACTGGAAACCCAGAAGGTCAGGCAGAATCTGCATTTCACTTAACTGTGTTTTTCTCTCCACAGATGCTTCCTGACCTGCTGAGTATTTCCAGTATTTTCTGTTTTTTTTTAATTTCAGATTTCCAGCATCTGTAAATTCTTTTAACTTTCAAATTTATTTTCAGTGTTTCCTTACACCATAGAAGGAGGGCATTATGGTCCATGGAGTCCATGCTGGCTCTCAGAGGAATCCATGTCCCCACTACTTTTCTCTGTAACCTATTCTTCCCACATTCCCTCAACTTCCCCCAGATTCTACCACTCACCTACAGACTTGAAACAATTTACAATGGCCAGTTAACCTACTAACCCTGAGAAGTAGGAAGAAACAGGAACACCCAAAGGAAACCCACACAGTCTCAGGGAGAACATGCAAACTCCACAACAGACAGTACTGGAGGTCAGGTTCGATTCTGAGTTGCTGTGAGGCAGGATCTCTATGGCCTGTGCCACTGCACCACCCTTGAATCTAATTGCATCTTGACTCATACCAATTGCTCCTGTAAATCTCCCTGTGACTTTCACTTTGACTTCCAATTTACTTGACATTTTCTCTTGTGAAAGATTTTTATTGATCCATCTTCATACTCTCTACTCCCCATGTGTTGACCTTAGATCTGTTATAGGAGCCTTGTTTTATATCATAAGGTCATGAATTCAAATCCCACACCAGAGATATGTGGACTAATATTTCATCTGATCCTCTGGGACATTAGTACTGTACTACAGTGATTCTGGCCTGGGAGTTGCTCCACATATTTTATTTTGCCATTAAGACAGTATTGTGAGACAGCTTAATGCTGTTTCTGAAACTTGCATACGATGCAAGAACTTCATTTGCAAAGTTGACAAAACAGTACTATTGTGTTTTCCCATGTACGACTATGCTGCAATTGACGTTGTCTGTTTCAGCGCTGAATTCCCTAGTGTTGTCTTGCATGGTCTCTCAGCTGACTTCATGTCGTCTAGAAAATATGTTCTTTGAAGCAGGTTCTTGCAGGGGTGAGCCACAAAACAAATTACAGGGCAGTGATGCTACGGAATGAATGGATGCTGTAATGATGAGAAGGGTGGTAGGAAAGTATTCCAAAGTAGTCAGTGGGACCTGGAGAGGCTGATGCCAGCAGGAAATGTGATCTTTCTATCTGGGGACTACAGAAGCCCCCAGGGCTACAGGACGTTGCCAGAGAGGTCATCTGTAAGGACATGACTGCAGCCTTTTATCAATTCATTTTTCAGGATCTGGGCGTCACTGATTGTCCATCTCAAAGTGCCCTTGAAATGGTGAGGATGAGCTGCCTCCTTAAACTTCTGCAATCCTTCTGGTGAAGGTACACCCACAGTGCTCTTGGAAGGGAGTTTCAGGAGTTAGACCCAGCAACAATGAAAGAATAGTGATATATTTCCAAATCAGGGAGATGTGCAAGTCGGAGGGAAACACAAAGTTGCTGGTGTTCCCCATGTGCCTGAAGTTTTTGTGCTTCTTGGTGTCAAAGATTTGAGAGATGCTGTCAGAGCGGCCTAGGTGTAGGTGGTTCATACTCAACCATTGCTTACTGGTGGTGTAGAGAGTGAATTTTTACAGCAGGGTAACATTCAAGCAGGCTGCTTTTTCCTGGACAGTGCCAAGCTTTTTGAGAATTTTTGGAGATACACATCCAGTGAAGTGGAGAGCATTTTGCCACATGACTGGCTTGTGCCTTGTAAATAGTTGAAAAGCTTTGGTGTGTCAACAGGTGAGCTATTCAATGCCTGGTACTCAGCCTCTTACTTGCTCTTGAAGCCACAATATTTATGTGGCTGATTCAGTTGAGATTCTGATCAGTGTTGATCTCCATAGTTTGACAACGAGGAATTAACTGATGGTAAAATCATTAAACGTAAAAGATAGATGGTTAGACTCTCTCTCACTGGAGAGGATCATTGCCTGGGAAATTTGTGACATGATTGTGACCACGAATCAATCCAGGACAGCAAGTTGTCTTGTCTTGCTTCATGCAGGGATGCTCTGGTTTACTTGCTGAAGATTTGTAAATGAAAATGAACATCATGCAATCATCAAGGAATAACCCCAATTCTGAACTTATGATAGAAGGAAGGTCAGTGCTCAAGATGGTTTGGTCTAGGACACTGGCCTGAAGAAATTCTGCGGTGATGGTTGAGCCCAACAACCACCAACATCTTCCTTTGTGCAAGGTTTGACTCCAGTCACTGGAATGTTTTCCCTTGATATCCAGTGACTTGAGTTTCACTTGGGCTCATTGATGTCACTCTTGTCAAATGCTGCCTTGATGCCAAAGCCAGTCAGTTTCACCTCACCTCTGCAATTCAACTTGATCCACGTTTGCCCTATTGCCAAAACCTACCATCATTTTGCAGATGACAGGGAGCTGACCAGTTAATTAACCAGATTTAACTTGGCCTATTATTTCTGAACTGGACATACCCAGACAGTTGTTGGGTAACTGTACTGGAACAGCTTGGCTAGATGTGCAGGTAGTTCTGGATTGCAAGTCTTCAAACTGGATTGTTATCTGGCTCTAATGTCGTTGCTGCATCCAATGCTCTTAGCCATTCCTTGATATCATCTGGAGTGAATCAAGTTAGCTCAAGACTAGTTTCGGTAATGGTTGGGATATCAAGTGGAAGCCGAGATGAATCTGTTACTTGGTTGAGTGGCTGAACATGATCGCAAGTAATTTAGCCTTGTCTTCGGCACTCACATACTGGGTCCCACCATCACCGAGAGTGGATATGTTCTTCAAGTCTTCTCCTTTGAAATTGTGTAATTGTTCACCACTAGTCATAACTAGATGTGGTTGGACAGCAGAGCCTTAATCAGATCCAGTGGTTCGGGATAGATTAGCCCTTTACAGCATGCTTACTGCTTTTGTTCTTTAGAAAGCATCACCAAGTTGGTATCTCTTTTTTAAGTAAATCTGTTGCTGCTCTTTGAATACCTTGCTGCATTCCACATTTAAGCACAGTTGATCCCCTGGCTTGTAAACTAGAAAACTTTTGCAGACAAATATCAAGCCCACTTTGTCTGCTCCTGTGGGTAGAAGGAAAAGTAGATGAAGTCTTCCCTCCTTAAAAATGGAATTGGGTTGTCTGCCTAATGTTTCAGTGAGTGGTAAACTGTGACATATAGCAGAAATCAGCAGCAACAGCAGCAATGATGCTGAAACTAGGAAGGCAAAAGTGACCAACATCCTGACCCCTCCGGTCAAATCATTAAGCCATACTGAGGTTCTACTTGAGATCATAGGAAGGGAGAAAGAAGAACGCGGTTTGAGTGTTTAATAACGTGGTTTCAGGGGAAATGTATTTGTAAATGTGGTTGTTCTGTGAGGAATTAAGAACTTCTTCAACACCTATTAGTTTTGAGACAAGTGGAGTTGAAAACATCATAGCAGATGAACTTTGCGTGGTGCACCACTGTTGTCAAAGGTGGAGAAGACACCCAGAAATGTGCACAAAATTGCTGTGCTGCAGGTAACCTGATTTTCAAGAGCATGTTGATTTTTGCTTCCCCCATCCCCACCCCCCCCTAGAGTCTTATAAACAAATTTTTAGCCTGCTGTCTTTCAGATAAGGCATTAACCAGACACCCTGCTTGTTTGCTCTGACCAACATAAAAAATACTGTGACTTTGAGAAAGAGTCAGGAGTTTTCTTTGCTGTGCTGACCAATATTAATCCTTCAATCGACATCATTTGGACAGATGTTGGGAAGTAAAGTTAGGAAATACTGATATCTGAAAAGGGTGGCAGAAGTTTGGAATATCCTTCTGCATGTAACAGCTGAAGCCACATCAAATATTAATTTTAAATCTGAGATTTATTTTTTTTTAGTAAAGGAAAAGAGAGCAAAAGTTAGAATACACATTAGTCGATGGCAGAATTAAATGGCCTTCTCTATTTCCTATATTTGTAGATTTTCTGGGCATTATCTCATCACTTTTTGTGAGACTTTACAATACATACATTTTTGCTGTCATGTTTCCCACAATGAAAGAATGATGACACTTCTGATGTATTTAATTGGTTGTAAACCACTTTGGGAAAACATCCTGAGTTTGTGTACCACTTCGGGCTTATGAAAGATGCAAAATACATGAATGTCTTTCTTTTTTCTCTTTCCATTAGACTGCATAAAAGCAACATCCAATACTGTTACTTGGTGAAGGTTCTTGAGCACAAGACCTAAATTACAAGACCAAAAAAGGAATTTTCTCAACATTTTATCCCTTAGGGTGGAATTATCATTTGGTTAAGCCAAAGGAAGATTATGAATTGAATGAATCAACCATCATGGGTCTAAAATAATAGAGATAAGATGTTAGTGAGAATAATGAGTGAGAATAAATCTTTGGTGTTCTTGTGCTGAGTTCCTGAAGGCAGTGTTGGAGTAGGCTGTTGAATGACTTCTGCTAAAAAAAAATCAGAAAATAAATTGCAAATTATATATCCAACATTAAGCATGCAAAATTGTAGTTAGTATTGCTTACCTTTTCTTAATTGAATCTGTTTTCATGTAATTCATAATTTTAGAGTTTTGGGGGCAAACATTTGTGCCCCTGTCTTATGTGATAAATATATGTGGTAATATCTTTCAGAATAAAGCAACAACTTAGAATTTCAGAAACAAAATTCAAAAAGCATTTATTCTAACATTGTGAGTTTACCTCATGAACCTGAGCATATGTTTTTACCCCTTTTCTTTTGTGTGGTCAAAGACAAATATGGGAATGTCTAATACTACACTACATAAGTTATTTTTTTAAATGATAACCTGCTTCAATTGAATGTTTTCAAGGTACTCTCAACTGAGGGACAATCAGAATCCAAACACAAAAATTCCGTCAATATGCTACACATTCTCAACCTCAACAAAACAACAAAAAAGAAGAACTCACTTAGTACCAATCACTCAGCAACTAATGATATCAACAATCCAAATGAAGAATCCTTATCTGCTAATCACTTTGAGAGCCAGTGCAAAGCAGCAGCATCAATGTCATATCAAGGCAATGAGAATGAATTGAAAGAATTTACCCCTAAAAAGCCAATTAAGCTGGCTCCATTAGAGCTCTCTGAAGACATTAGGAAAGCTCAATCTGAAAAGCTCAAAGATGTTCAAATCGAAGCAAAGATGGCTGCAGAAAAACTGGCTACCAGTGGAGCAATCTGCATGGAAAACCAGCTAAAAAAGGTGAGGAATCACAGGCAGCTGGAGAACTTAGAGAAAATAAGACAGGCTGAAAATGCATTACTAGAAAACCAGAAATCTTCAAAATCTCTCAAGCAACAAGCATCATTTCTTCCTGCCAAGATCTCAGATTCCATTATCAACCATAAATTTGGAGAAAAAGCTCTTCCAAATAAACTCTTGGTTCCCATTACAAGCATCGGTGCTAAATCTGAAATGGTGCATGACATACAAAATTATATTCCTGATGGAAATCCCGAAGCAACACATCAGGCTGTAAGAGGGAGAATAAAGAAAGGAAAAGGCCATGAAGGTGAAACACGTGGTCGGTCTAAGCCCTTAAAACCATTACCATTAACCTTTAGCAACGTGAACATCAATGAAGGTTTTAACACTGCAAGCCAGCAGGTGGGAAAAGAAGTCAGTGAGGCAACTAAGCTTCTTAACAATGGAATCAGGAGAAAATGTATAAAATAACTAGTGATTGGTACACTATCAGAAAGTAGATCAGATTAGTACACCTCAGAAGGTTTCCAACAAACTGTGTTGATTTTATATAATTCAAGTTAGTGTACATTGTTGCTTTGAAAAATGTTGACACAACCCTATTGCTCCTGTAACCTGCCAAAGAACTGTGTGACAGCTAAATGTCAATTACTGAGAAGCTGATTATCAAATGTAGCAAAAAAGAACATCTTTGGACCACCATGGTAAGGAATATCTGCTTCACAAGAGATTGGTTCTTCAGTTCACATAATTAATTTTATTTTATCTTGGATTGCAGCTGATACTACTTCTAAATGTGGAGCTGTTGTTGGGACTGAATAATGAAATGAAAAATCTAGATCTAAGTGGAAAATCTGAATAACAAGCAGAAAGCAATTTTGAATATGGTGAAAGGAACACCACAGGCAGTGAACTAATCCCATTAGAAAACTAATCATCCAAATGGAAATTCAGATGTGAATAAAATAGATGATGGCAACTCATTTAAAATTTCAACAAGCTCATTTGTCCCTTACATTATGAATATGCAAGCTTAGTTCAATGTTCCCAGCGATAATTATGTAATTCCTACTGGTTTTACACACCAGAATAGCAATAGGCCAGTTTGAAGACTGAGCTTCAATCACCAGCATATTAAAGTCTGATCTGTTTGGTGGCTTGCAAAGAATTAAATGTAATCTGTGCCAAGTGCACAGGTGGTTCCAAACTGAATGACAAGGAAGTTTCCTCAGAGGAATGGTGAAAATTCAAAGAGATTTACCAAGACTTAGCAAATGGGTGAATTGCAAACAACGTTTAATACTTGAATTACTAAATTCCATTGAATTTCAGGGCCTACTCTTGTATTGATTATAAAATCATACAGATCAGAAGGAGGCCCTTTATCCTATTTGCATTTGCCAATATAATTAAAGGCACCACAATTAAAGCCCTATTAGTTTGCCTCACTCACTTCTTCCTCTTTAATTTTGCAGACTTTATTGGGCATCTGGTTGCCTTTTGAAAGTTATTGCTAAAGTTGATTTCACAAATCTTTTTGACAATGCATGCCAGACCATAACTCAGTGAGTTAAAAAATTCTTTTCTTCTTCCTTCTGTATTAAGAACAGATATGCTACAGGAAATTGTAGGGATATTGGTCCTAGGTTATTTATCACCTTAAACATATTCAGACCGAGAGGTTCAAAGATCAGTTAAAACTTAGTCCTCAGGTGTCATCGGCAAGCTGATGGAGCTGGCAATACAACCAAAGGTAATTCATCTGTTTGAAGTCCAGGTACAAGCCACCTGCCTTGCAGACACTGGGGCCCCAGGGAAGAATGAAGTGGATTTGGAGTGAGCCATTGGAGGAGGTAGGAACTCTTATTGAGTCATGGGAACACACTCCTCCACCAGCTCACAATTTCTATTTTTTTCTTCTTTTTATCATTGACAAATACTGACAAGGACAGGAAAAGCACAGAGAGAGTTTTTTTGTTGCATGTAACATGTGTTTGCTTAAGAGAATTCAGATTAAATACTGTCATTCCAAAGAAGGTTAGGCATTAGTTGAATATTACAGAAAAGAAAAGTATGCATTTATTCTTTTGCTAGACTGATCTCGCACTCAGCATGAAGATAAGCAGTATAACTTACCATGAAATGTTTGAGCATCCCCTATTATCCTCTGCCCACGCCATGGACATTCACCCACAAAATATCAAATCATGTTATACGCTAAAGATGAACTCTCGATCACTCAATCGACCTGGTCGTAGCCCTTGCACTTTACTCATCTACCTGCACTCCACTTTCTCTGTAACCGTGATACTGTATTCTGTATTCTTTTTTTCCCTTTTGTGCTACCTTGATGTACTTAAATATAGTATGATCTGTCTGGATGGCATGCAGACAAAAGCTTTTCACTGTATCTTGGTACATGTGACAATAATAAATCAGTTACCAATTACAAATTACAAATGAATACTTGGAAAAGCTAATAGAACCGGAGTCCAAATCAAGGATAATGTAACTTTCAAACACAATAGCAAGGTTACAAGATAATACTTTATTTTTACTATACAGGTAAAAATATGGCAGACGATGCATCAGAATTCTCAGAAAATTATTCAATTGCATTTAATGAAATAAAAAACAGGGTGTTCTAACAATTCTGCTAGATTATTGTTTCTATGAAATGCATATTCTTCAATGCATTTATCCTTGCATGATGTTTAATGTATTGAATTGAATCATGATTTTTTCCAATATAGTTATTGGAATAAATGTTACCTTTAAATATTCCTGGCATGAAACCTAGAACAATAGGAGTCCACACCTGGATTTAAAGTGTGAAATGTGTTAATCCTATCTGAAAGCATAGCTCTCTATTTATTCATTTTAATTATAAAATTTGTCTTATGGAGACAGTGCTAAGAATTCAGAGATGTGCCATGCAGGAGATTCCTTAGAATATATTATCAAAATACTTTCCCCTATAGCAACATCAAGCTCACCACCACTGTGCACAGGAATATTGTGGGCTCAGTGTTCTCAGCATAAGAGACAGCTCATCAGATGTGAAGATCTGTAACTTTGCAACAATAGGCACTGTGGAAGCAAATTCTACTCTGAGACAAAATGAAAACAAAGAAACATTACATTTACTGTATCTTCTTACTGCCAGGAAAGCCTCTAACACTGTCACAACCAATGTATTGTTTCTTTCAGCTGCTTCCTATTTCTTTGACTTTGCACTTGCTTACAATCAATGGCATCTCTAACTTTGTCAAGTGCTTTTAGCTGTTATGGGCATGAAACAGTAATTCTATTTCTCTCTCCACAGATGCTGACTGACCTGTGGAGTACTTGCAGCATTCTCTGTTTTTATAACCTTTGTTGAGTTCCATTACACTGGCAGTCCTCCAGTATCATGTTAAAGCAGTCACCTAGGCACTGCATTAGGCTTCAATGGGCAAAAACAGTGGTGCTTTTTTGGGAGAAATTGTCAGAAATCCTATCCCTCAGGGGTTTGAATCCTGAATTTTGATGGGTGGAATTAGCAGGTGAAAAAGTTGGGGATCTTTCATTGCATATTTATGTAAGAGCAACCTACTTCTCCATAGCACTTGCCACCATTCTGGTGTCTGGGTCTTGAGATGTGAAGAACGAAGGTTTGAATGGATGTCCAGCAAGACTAAATGGCAGCACATAGCTCAGAAGTCAAGGAAAGGGTACAATGTTCTGAAGTTAGTTTCACTTTTACAGGAGTCAGGAGCTGAGAGTGAGAGCGAAAATTTATAAAAAGGCAAGTCTCATTGATTGGCTAATTGGAGGGCACTTTAACCAATAAAAGGAAGATGAACTTAAGCGGAGCGGCCATTTTGGAGCGATCATTGTGACAGTAGGTCAGTGTAAGAGTGGAGAGTTGAGGCTTTGACTAGAGAGGCTTCAGTGAGGAAGCACAGGTGAGGAGCAGGTAAGGTTTTTAATCTCTTATTCATCCTTAGCACCTGACTCAGTGTAGGCAGGATGGCAGTCAGGGTAGTGGAATGGTCGTCCTGCAAGAGTTGGGAAGTCAGGGAATCTCACAGTCTCCCTGGTGACTACATCTGTGGGAAGGGCACCCAGCTGCAGCTCCTGATAGACCAGATCAAGGAACCGGTGCTGGAGTTCGATGCACTCAGGATCATCTGGGATTCCGACAACATCATAGATGAGACTTTTACTGAGGTGGTCATACCCAAGGTACAGGCTTCAGATAGATGGGTGACCACCAGGAAAAGCAAGGGGGGGTGGGGGTGGTAGTCAGACAGTACAGGGTTCCACTGTGGCCATTCCCCTCACTAACAGGTGAGGAGCCGGTAAGGTTTTTTTTAATTTCTGAATACTATTGAGGGGGGTGATCCTTCAGGGGCGAGCAGCAGCAGTCAGGTCTCTGGCGCTGTGACCGGCTCTGAGGCTCAGAAGGAAAGGGTGCAGTCAGACAGGGCGATAGTGATAGGACACTCAATAGTGAGGGGGACAGACAGGAGATTCTGTGGCCGCAGAAGAGACACCAGGATGGTGCGTTGCCTCCCGGGTGCCAGGGTCAAGGATGTGGGGGGCAGAACTTTCTTGAGGGGGAGGGCGAACAACCAGAGGTCATTGTACATGTTTGTACGACATAGGTAAAACAAGGGGTGAGGTCCTGCAGAATGAGTATAGGGAGTTAGGAAAGAAGTTAGGAAGTCAATGACAAGGTAATTAACAACCGATAATACTCATTTGCTTATAAGACCCAAGGAGCCATCAGTCTTTACTATAGGCAATGGTACATCCACCTATGAGAGGGGCTTATTTTCTCAGTCTCTAGCTCATCAGAGAAAGCCAATGCAGTGCAGCAACATGGGTTGCAAGAACACTTGCAGTTAGCATGCAGTACAATGATGGTGTCGGTCAGCTGCCCACTGAAATTTGTCGGAATGAGGTTCTAGCTATAAAACAAAATGCAAATGTTCTTAATATTTGTCAGATAAATAATGAGCGCACATAGTATATTTAAGCTAATCACATTTTTAACTAATCCCATTGAAATATAAGACACTTCAGCTGTATTACCTGTCAACAATGCTTGATTCTTGAAAAGCTGTCACTCACAATATGACGAATTAATCTGTCTAATGTTTCAGACAGCTGCAAGCCATCGCTGTCTCTTATAAGCCCAACGTTATGTGTTACTAGCTACACAGCTGCCTGTCAAAGGTCATTACCCCTAAGTATCAGATATATGTAATACTACATCAGTTCCCCAAGGCATCCCAAAGCATAATATTATTAAGGGCTTTTCTTCTAAAGAACTGAATCATTGGTATGCGGCAACCAAGTAATGGACAATCCTGGTCAGAAAATCTATTGTTGTCACCAAATAACACATAGAGTTTTTTCATGTATCCAAAAATACAAATGTACGTCTTATCCAAAAGCCGTACTTTCAAAAATACCACACTGGTGGCAGGCTACAGTTTCATTTTGGGCTTGAAGTAAATCTGCCACCTCTGTTGCCCTGGCAGAACTGTGACTGTAGACCCACTTCAATTTGGCTGATGCATAACTAGCTTCTGAAAAGGGCAAAGCAAGACTCTCATTTCAAGGGAAATTGAGGACGAGAAGAAAATGCTGGCCTCATTAATAAAGGCTAGAGATTGGATTGGAAAACAGTCCCAGCCTATCCAATCTCTCCTTATAACTCAACCCCTCCAGGGGTTGTGAACCTCTTCTGCACCTCCTCTACCTTAATTACATCTTTCCTATGGTATGGCAACCAGATATGGCACACAATATTCCGAGTGCAATCTCACCAAAGTTTTGTTTAGAAATAGAATGGTGTAAAATGATTAGGTGCATGAAATAGTGATATTAGCTGAAGATAAAAGTGTGAGAGTGCAAATAAATAATATAGACAAACAAGTGTGTGAATAGTTAGTGGGCTGGGGGCACATTAGGCAAAGGTAAAGAGGAAAACCTATAAAGCAAAACCTACAAAACCAGGAAAGCAGAGTAGGTTTTGGGCGTCAGGAAGTTTTGGAAAAGAACTGAGATTCTAACCACTAATTATGTTCCAGACACTCACTCCTATAGTTTAAAACTGTTTCATTGAATGATTCCATTCTATGTAATGGCCAAATAATTAATTCACTTCTGTAGCATTGTTTAACAGCATACTATTGCACTGTTCAACCATTTGTTACTGAATGTTTCTTAGAGATGAGATAAAATCACATACATTTTCTCTCTTCCAGTTAGCACTAATAGTGTTTTTTTTCCACTTTGCATCGGTGACAAATCGACTTTGATATACTTGAGATCTCTGCAGACAATGACACTGGGAAAAAAATAGCTGCCATGATCTGTGTAAAGAATTTTTTGTTATACACATTTCTCATCAGCGGTCTTGCATTAAACTAAAAGTAATCACTCATATCATGCCATCAGTTCCTTACTTACAGATACGAATGTCAGCTGTTTAGATGAAGTTGCAAAATAATGATCACAGGAAATAAGAAATGTGTGTTTTATTGCTGTTCTTTATGTTTCTCCTCTTGAAAGTAAGTTATATGGGAGGTGTGAAAAGGCTGAGTCTGTCTCTTTCTACTCTTGTTATTATTCTTTCTTCATGACCCCTGCTTTTTTTGCCAAAGAGTCTTTGCAAACATGTGTGTTGGTCTACAAACTTGAGGAGACTCAACATAAGGTCATTCAGGCACTAATGGTGATCTGGAGTCTGTTCTCAATCTGATGGCTGCAACTGCATGCTCGGGAGCAGCTGCTGGACAGTGGTTTGGGAGGAATTACATTGAATGACATAGGGCCAAAATCTGGACAGTAGTCCCAAATTTTGTCTGGGACTTCTATTGACCTATATGAGTGACAGATGCCAGGGTATTAGCCACTCTGCCCCATTGCTCGAATTACAGTGTCCAACTGTGGCGTCTGATTATACTGAGATTTCCTAGCATCATGCTGGGGAATCTACCTCTCTCATCATACCCATCCAAAACAGGAGTAAATCAGTGTTCTTATTTATATGTAAAAGGATTTCTGAGCTGGAGATTAGGAGAAGAAAAGTGATTTACAATCTTTATTCTTACTTATTTTATTTAATTTGTAGTGATTTGATGAGTTTTCATTTATGTTCCAAAAATGATTGGGCCTTATCATTCTCACACTTGCAGTGCTTTCTATTCCTGGGGCTACTTTTCACTGCTTTGTTGGTCCAAACATCCTCCAGAACTTGCTGTTGCAGTCAGCTAGTGAAGTGGAGCAGTAGCCAAGGGTGCTGAGGTCCACCTTCACCGCAGCATGATGGTCTTTTGACAACTCACTGATGTTAGACACCTTTTATTAACTCGTGTTAAATGTCTCTGATAATCAGGGATGACAGTTCAAAACAATTGAAAAAGTACATAAAAATTAGAAGTGATTAAACAAATAAAAAACACAACTTTACTTATATACTTGTTTAAGTGTTAGAAAGCAAGTAAAAATATTAAGATTAAGTAAAATAAAGGAAAATAAACAAATCACTTGTCAATCCAGAATGGTGAGCCCCCATTCAAATGAATGTGGCCACCATTATAAATACCAGCTGTGACAAGCTTAAAGTTAAGAGGCCGGATAGGAATTGCATCCAGCCCCTTCCTCTAGAACCTTCATTCTCCACCTCCAGACCAATGACCAAGTTCAGAGCAGGGGTCAGATATTCTGTCTCTTGACTGTCAGCTTATTCCTGACTTCTGTGTTGCTAATGCACATGTGTACAAGTCAGGAAGGAGTTTATCCATACACTGTATAATCAGGCTCATTAACTTCTCTTTATAATTATTTGAATTTACTTAATAGTTTTTTAATTAGTCTGGATATCATACACATTTAAAAAGTTTCACATGGCTGGATAGGTTGGACAGATTCCACCCCCAGGTTTGCCTTCTGTCTCCTGCTAGGAGCTGGGCCTCAGGGGTATATCACCTCAACGGACACCTCCTGGGTGCAGAGGATCCAGTTGGTCAGCCTTCCAAGTCTCCCCTAGGTAGGTGCAAGTGGGTGGAGACTTTGGGTAGTGAGTTGGGGTCATAGCTCGATTTGCCCCATAGTACTTATAGCACATCAACAGGCTATTGAGTTGAGCAGCACAATGCTGGTGTTCATTTTCCACATCAGCCTGCTACCATTATATTTCACCTTGCCGTATCATCATTATCAATTCTACCAGGAATTTTCCCATTCTTCATGGAGCAGAATTGAGCCAAAGTCCAGAGCTCCAGTTGGTGTCTCCTGAAATGGCTTCACATGGATTTCAATTCAATGGCAATTATGGATGGGCAAGAAATGAAGCCTTGCTGGGGCTGTCTACAAGCTGAGGGGAAAAAAAAGAGTAAACCCAACCAGTCCCCATCTATCAAAAGCCATATTTTAGATTTCTTGTGTATGAGTTCACCTTAATTTGAGTCACATCATTGTGCTGAACCAAGAATATCAAATATTGCTGTCCTTGTTTTTGTGAAGCTTTTAAAACCGATAACATTGAGAGCATTGGAGTGATCATATCTAACAAAATAAAACAAAATATAATATTAACAGAGGGATAATCATGAACAACAGATGTTTCAAAGATTGTGGTAACAATTGTTAACACTGAGGTCTCTTGAATTACTAATATATTAAGAGGCAGATATTCAGGGTATACTCAGTGCAGCAAGGATGGATATCATCCAAATCAACGGAGGATTTGTGCAGCCAATGATTCTTTTTTATTGCAGTTTTTATTTAATGGATCTTAATGGTGAAAATGAAGTTTTTCAACACATTGGATTTAGCGTCCAGTGCAAGCGTTCTTCGATCAGGCAACCTGGGTTAACTGAACATGTAAGATCTGTTGATGGATGCATTAGCAGTAAATTTAACCAGAGTTGCTAGTGCTCTCTCATTATAATTTCTGCCTCTAACTAAGAATTATTAATCATGTACAAATTATTTCATGACTTCCCGATCCTTGTAATTTTCGCATGTTCAGAGATCTTATCTTCCTTCGACTCGGACCTCTTCATTTATCTCGCTCGCTTTCTCCACCACTGGCAGTTTGATTTGATGTCGCGGGATTAGAGCAAGGTACTGTACGCTTCTGAAGACAACATCATCCAGTTGCCGAACAACGCCGTGACAGCTTTCAATATTTACCAGAAACAGCCGAATGTCTGTTGCAATGGCTGGTACTTCCAATGATGTACCATTCTTTTCAAAGTTAGACAAGACAGTGAGATCCAGCCCAAGAGTGCGGAATACTGCAGCATATTCTGAACCAGCATTAAGCATCTCATACTTTCTGTTGCATCGACTGAATTAACGTGGGCAATATATTTATTTCAAAGGTAGGAATTTAAATACGGTATCAACACAATAAAAACATTAGCCCAGATCTCTTAGTGAATTCAAATATAAATATCTGGATTTTTTAATATAATAATTTATTCATTACGGTAAATTCATTAAACCTCACATTGTATCATTAAAACTGTGGCAACTTGTGAACTCCTGAAACCAAATCGGTTTTATTGCATTTTTAAGCCGTAACACAAGGTGGCGCGTTTTCTCCGCATTGTCATCAGAAAACTGGATTATCACTTGAAGAAATTGTCAGTTCTGAAATATAATAACAGTTTCCGGCCAAATTGCTGATATATAGTTACAATTTTATTAAACTTCGAAAGATGGAGGCAGCGAAATGAAGCAAATCTCATTAACCAACTCAGGAGGGCAATTGTGCTCTCTGTTTAATGGATTAGATATGGGATGGTTTCAGATACACAAGGACCAAAATACCCCAAAGTTTGCTATAATTGGATGGGCTGACAGTCTGGTTACTCCAGGCACTGCCGCTGAAACTTAATACAGTGACACTGCCCCAATCTAGTAGGACTGAAAATGATCAAGAGATGAGGGATTTACTGAAGGAAGAAAAGGAAACAGTGAAAGGCAACATTCATTTTTCACAGATTGTGAAAATTGTGTGTAACTGGGTCGACTTCTGCGTGTGATTTTACAATTCAGTCAAACTCGTGTCTCTTGGAAAAGTTTGGCCGCTTGGATTGTGATGGGAGAAGTGTCACTTTAACAGATCTGAACTGAGAGGAGTGTTTTATCTGTTGCCTTTTGCTTTATGATTTTTTTCCCCCATGATCATTAAAACTTGACGTTGGGACTTCTTTTCAAGAGAAACTGCTGCAGGTAAGAATCTGAAACAAATCCCATTCTTTAATCCTTTATGTCAAAGGATGATCCTCTCATGAGATTTCCTTACAGGTTGGTGGATTGCCAAGTTTAAATTGGATCTTTTTTTAATGTTTAGTGCAGCGTCTATTTGTTTGCATAACGTATTTCAATAATTATCCAGTTGGGTTTGTGTAACCATTTATTTTAAACTAAGTGTTTTTGCTTTACGTTCGATAGACTCATGTGATGTAATGTTGTGTTTCCCATGAGTGTCGAGGACGCTTGGTACAGTGTAAATTCGGGAACACTGTTTAGTATTAAGTACAAATTATTTCTCGGCTGCCTGTTTGCTTCTGGACGTGAAAAGCAAACTTTGTTAAGAGAATGCTGTCAGCATTGATTGAAGGCAAATTCCTCACGTTTGTAGTACCAAGTTTTCTAGTAATCTCAAGGAGACTCTGAGACGCTGCGTCCAGTAACTCGACAGATCATGAGAGTGCTATTGTAGCTGTATATAACCGAGAGGCCAATATAACTCCGGCAAAAAAAATGTTGTAAGCCGTTTTTAGAATGATCTCGATGCATATGTGTGTTTGTTGTAGGTTTATAACTTGCAAATGCGTTTCTGAAGGCAGCGCTTCCTCTTTTGGGCGCCCAGTTGTCATTAGAAGTCAAAGGCAGAACATAATACTCTGCGCTGCCGCTTGCAGAAAATACACAACCTCAGAAAGAATAGCCGTTCCTCATTAAGATAACATTTCTGTTCCCAAACGAGGGTTTCCATAGTAACCCGCCTCCTGCCCCAATTACCTGCTAGGTCTTGTGTCAGAGGTCATAATGTTTCACTCCGGGTTTATCCCATGACCTATCTAAATGCGGGGGCTCGTGTTGGAGATTACTTTTTTTCAGGCTCAGGTAAATGCAAAGTGTGTTGGAGGTTGTGGCCTTTTATGTTGAGTCAGAGTGGCAAAGTGTAAATTAGCACCCAGGGCGTGGTTAGGATGCTATTTTAAAATACCAAATCGAGTGCATTGGTACAATGGAGTGGAGGGGATTTCAAATCATTGTAACTCTTGTAGGGAGTCAGAAGATAGCGAGTTTTGTGTTTCAGTGTGCAGCCTTTTTGCACTCAATAGGAAGGTTGTCACAAGTGTGTTCCAATCCTCATCACTCTGCCTTTCTATGTACGCGTTACTTTTCATTTCTTTGAACTTAGCTTTCATCTTCATTCTGACTCCAGCACATCCATTACTTAATGTCTTAGAGTCATAGAGTTGTACTGCACAGAAACAGGCCCTTCAGCCCACCAGGTCCATGCCAACCTTCTCCCATTGGGCAGAAGATACAAAAGCCTCAAAGTACATATCATCAGGCTCAAGGACAGCTTCTATCCTGCTGTTATAAGACTATTGAACAGTTCCCTAATATGATAAAATGGACTCTTGACCTCACAATCTACCTCATTATGACCTTGCACCTTTCTGTCAACCTGCACTGCACTTTCTTTGTAGCTGTTAGAGTTTATTCTGCATTCTGTTATTGTTTTACCTTGTACTACCTCAATGCACTGTGGAATGAATTGATCTGTATGAACGGTATACAAGACAAGTTTTTCACTGTACCTCCGTACAAATGACAATAATAAACCAATTCCAATAGTGTCTGCTTCTGCCATGGCCCCTTTCAGTGCATTTCAGGACCCATCATTTTCTGTGTAAAAAAACTTACCCTGAACATCCCCTTTAAACTTTCCCCCTCTAACCTGAAAGCTGCTTCCTCTGGTATTTGACATTTCTGACTATCTAGCTTATATATGCTTTTATAAACCTCTATCAGGTCCTCCCTCAGCCTCTGACACTCCAGATAAAACAATCCAAGTTTGTCCAACTTCTCCTTATAGCTAATATTCTCTAATCGGGACAGCATCCTGGTGAAACACTTCTGCCCTCTCTCCAAAGCCTCCACATCCTTCCTGTAATGGGGCGACCAGAATTGCATGCAATACTCCAAATGCGGCCTAACTAAAGTTTTATACAGCTGCAACATGACTTCTTGCCTCTTGTACTCAGTGCCCGGCCCGATGAAGCCAAGCATGCTCTACGCCTTCTTTACCACCCTATCTACTTGTATTGCCATTTTCAGGGAGATATGAACTCCAGCACCTTCTCTGGCAGTGAGTTCCAGACATCAATCACTCTCTGTAAAAAAAAACTTTCCCCTCAAATCCTTTCTAAGGCTCCTTCCTCTTACCTCAAATCTATGCCTTCTAGTTTTTGATACCATACTACAGACCCATACCATGTAAAGGTCAGATTACAAATGTTCCAGGATTCAGCCACTAGGAGGTACAATAAACCAGATAGCCTGACTGCCCATCAGTTTCTCGTTTTCCTGTGCTACTGATTTCCCTGTAACTTATTCTCTCACACATGCCCATCAACTTGCCCCTTTCCCTGATTCTACTACTACCTACCTGAAATAATGCTTTAACTGCGCAAAATTCTAGTTTGATCAAACTTGTTATAATGTATTTGGTTACAGGTACTGCACCTCGGAAAGTTATGCAGAAAATCAACAGAAACTATTCTATTTTTATATATTAAATGCAGTCAGCAGAGCTATTGACTAACTGAAGAAAGTGTCTGAAGATAAAACCTCAAATCCAGCACAATAGTGTGGTCTACCAGGCAGCAATGATTCCTGCCCTCCTATATTCTTCTAAGATTTGGACTACATATGAAAAGCACCTCAAGACTTTGGAGAAAGATCACCAATGGTGTCTGTAAAATCCTCCAAATTCACTGGAAGGATAAGAGAACCAATATCAATGTCCTCTCCCAGGTCAACATCCCCAACATTGAGGCCCTGAGGACCTATCACCTCTGTTGGGCAGGCAATGTTGCTCCCTTGTGTGACTCCCAAAACAGTCTATTCTGAGCACTGGAAGAAATCACTGGAGAGAGAGAGGAAAAGGTTCAATAATATATCCAAAAGCCTTGGAAAAATCCAACATCTTCCTGGCTCATAACTGCTCAACGTGGAGAAGGAACATGGAACAAAAAGTCCATGAATTGGGAGCACATGGAAGACCAGCATAAACAACAAGTGTACTCCCTCAGAAACTATCCATCTATCTTATGTGGCATCTCCTGTTACTTATATTGCGGCGTCTGCGGGTCCCAAATTAGTACCTCCACTAGACTGGGCCATGATGTTATAGTGAGATTAGTTGGTCTCTCTGAAGGATCTTACAGCGTACATGGAGAAGCAAGAGTTGGCTGATTTTCTCTTCAGGCTTCTGAATCCCTGTATACATTGTTGGCACATTAACATTTTATTAAAGGAATCTTTCTATAGCACACTAGTTAAAAATAAATTTTGCTCTAGGGTATAATCAGAGGGCTTGTCTGTTTTCTATTATGGATGTTAAGTAGATCCATTGTCAACATTATTTTGGAAACCACACTAACCATTTGAATCTTTGAGCATTACCACATCTGTTTAATCATAAAAAGTTTTTTGGTACAGAAGTTACAAAATGACAGAGACTGAAGCAAGGATCCTTATTGAAAATAATAAAAGGGTTCAATATAATAGATATAAGCACTCAATTTCTCTTTCTAGACAAGCCCAAAATAAGGTGACAAGTACTTAGAATTAGAACTTGGTAATTTAGTAGAAAAATTGGTTAAGATTTTTACACAGATTGATTTATCATTTTGTTCTGGCTATGTTCTCACCTCTGGGTCAGAAGGTTGTACATTTACTCACAAAAGCTGAAGTTATTATCCCAGCTGGCATTCCATCGCAATCTTCCCGAAAGATTCAATCTTTAAGGTGACATTTAAACAAAAGTTCTGCCTGTCCTTTCAGTTGGAAGTAAAAGATCCAACGGTATTATTTGAAGAACAAAAGTATAGGCATTAGGGTAAATTTTCATCCTTTCAGGTGGAGAATTAAGGAGCACCTGGCTGGCAACTAGAAAGGCAAATGTAAGAGGGAAGCTTGCATGCTGATGAAAAACTCTATTGGCTATTCCTTACATTGTACAAGGAACTAGACCTCGACAATATTCAAGCATGTGCTGATGAGTGCCAAGTAAAATTAACGTCTCAAATGTGTGGGGGAATGACCAACTCCAACAAGCGAATCTAACCACGAACACTTGGAATTCAGTGGCATTGCCATCACAAATTCCCCCATTATCAACACCCTTGGGGAAAGGGAATGGGGCATCACCAATGACTGGAAACTCAACTGAACCAGGTACATAAATACTGTGACTACAAGAGCAGTTCAGAGGCTGGGTATTCTGCAAGAAATGACTTACCTCCTGACAGCCCAAAGCCAATTGCTCATCTATAAGTCACAATTCAGGAGCATGATGGAATACTCTCCAGCAGCTTTCAGGAAGCTCAATATCATTCTGGACAAAGCAGTCAGCTTGATTGGTGTCCCATTCACTACCCTATATATTCATTCTCTTTGTCATTTGTGCACAATGGCTGCAGCAGTGTCTGCTATCTACAAAATGCACCACCATTACTCACCCAGGCTACTACAACAACAGGTCCCTAATCCACAACTTCTAACACCAAGGCCAGCAGGTGTATGGGAGGACCACCATTTACAGGTTCTGCATAATGCACTCCATCCTCACTTGGAAATATATTTCTGCCTATAATCATTGTTGGGTGTAAATCCTGGATTCCGTCCCCAGCAACACAATGGGAGGACATTCACTGAAGGATTGCAGCAGTTCATGAAAATGGTTCACCACACCTTCTCAACAACACAAAATACACTGCTGGCCCCTCTATGCTGAAGCTTTGATGATGGGTTGGTTGCACTGGTGCAGAAACAGTGAACCCATTCAGTCAATAGAGGGGCAGCTGTGAGGGGGGGGAAGGGTGAATATGTTAATTTATGAATTTGTTAAATTAATCAACCTGAGTTAATTTTTTAATTTTGTGTTTTAGCATTTTTACTTCTTAAACTTCAGTAAATGTTAACAGATTTTGATTGAGTACTATTGTTGAATAAATTAATATTGTGAATTTTGTATGTCAGGGACATTGAGAAATATTCATTGTTTTTGGCAACCAGCAGAGCCTGAGGTGGAGCTTACACTGATATGAATGTTCTTTTCAGCTGTGTCTTGAATGTTAGTGAAGTAGAGCTGCTGGAGGAACTCAGCAGGTCAGGCAGCATCTGTGGAGTGAAATGGACAGTCAACGTTCTGGGTCGAAACCCTTCATCTGAACTGATCCTCTGTCTCTATTTCCACTCTTCCCTCCCACACCTGACCCCATCTGCTAATCAACTCCTGTTCAGCTGGATCCACCTATCATTTGACAGCTCTTGCCCCACCCCTCCTCCTCACCTCTTTATACTGGCTATCTCCACTGTAATTGTATAGAGCCATGGTGAGATTGCACCTGGACTATTGTATATAGTTTTGGTCTCCTTATCTAAAAAACAATATATTTGCCACAGTGGGAATGCAGCAAAGATTCGCCAGATTTGTTCCAGGCATGGTGGGTTTGCCACATGAGGGGAAATTGTGTAGACTAAGCTTGTATTCTCTTGAGCTTAAGAAAATGAAAGGAGATCGCATTGAATTTCATACAGGACTCAACATACTTCGTATGCAGAGACGATGTTTGAGGAACTAGGGGTTACAGTCTCAACATAAGGATTGGCTACTTAGGACTGAGATGTTGAGAAATCTCTTCACCCAGAGGACTGTGAGTCTTTGAAATTCTTTATCTAAGAGGGCTGCGGCAACTGAGTGATGGAGTTTCTTCAAAACAGAAATCAATTTGTGGATGTTAAGGAAGCCAAGGGATGTGAGGATAGTGCATGAAGATAGTGTTGAGGTAGAAGATCGGTGGATCTTGGACGGCATAAGACTTGTTGAGTATTTATAGAGCTGCACTTTTCCAGGCAAGTTTTGAAGTATTGTATCATGCTCGTGACTTCTACTTTGTAGAGAGTGGAAGAGCTTTGGAGTATGGAGGTCTGGTTTATTATTGTCACATGTATCGAGATGCAGTGAAAAACTTTGTTTGACATGCCATCCATACAGATCATTTCAAAGCATATGTACATTGATGTAGTACAAGGGAAAATCAATAACAGAATGCAGAATATAGTGTTACAGTTACAGCTACAGAGGAAGTGCAGATAATAAAGGGTAGATAATAAAGTGCAAGGGTCACGACGAGGTAGATTGTGAAGTCAAGAGTTCACCTTTAACAAACAAGAGGTCCATTCAATTATTTTGTAACAGCAGGATAGAAGCTATCCTTGTGCCTGGTGGTGTATGTTGTAGCTTCTGCCTGATGGAAGGAGGGAGAAGAGAGAATGTCTGGGAAGGGAGGGGTCTTTGATTATGTTGGCTGCTTTTCTGAGGCAGTGAGAAGTCTAGACAGAGTCCATAGAGGAGAGGCTGGTTTACGTGATGGACTGAGCTGTGTCCACAACTCTCTGCAATTTCTTGCAGTCTTGGGCAAATCAGTTGCCATACCAAGCCATGATACATCCAGATAGGATACTTTCTGTGGTGCATCTATAAAAATTGGTGAGGGTCAACTGGGACATGCTGAATTTCCTTAGCCTTCTGAGGAAGTAGAAGCACTGGTGTATTTTCTTGACCATGGTGTCTACGTGGTTGGACCAGGACAGGCTATTGGTGATGTTTACACTTAGGAACTTGACACCATGCCTCTAGGCTTGCTATGTCCTTCCTGTACTCCCCCTCATTGTTATTTGAGACCCAGCCCACTACAGTGGTGTCATCTGCAAACTTGTAGATGGAGTTATAGCAGAATCTGGCTGTGAGTGTATAGGGAGTAAAGAAGGGAGCTGAGGACACAGCCTTATGGGGTACCAGTGTTGAGGATAATCATGGCGGAAGTGTTGCTGCCTATCCTTACTGATTGTGGTCTGTTGGTCATGAGGTCAAGGATCCAGTTGCAAAGGGAGGTGCAGAGCCCTAGGTCTAGGAGTTTGGAGATGAGTTTGTTTGGAATTATGGTATTGAAGGCAGAGCTGTAGTCTATAAATAGGAGTCTGATGTGGGTGTCATTGTTATCCAGATGCTCCAGAGATGAGTTTAGGCCAGGGAGATGACATCCACCATGGACCTGTTGCAACAGTAGGCGAAGTGCAGTGGGTCGAGGTTTTCTGGGAGGCTGGAGTTGATGTGTGCCATGACCAGCCTCTCAAAGCACTTCATGATGGTAGATGCCAGAGCCACTGGGCGGTAGTTACTAAGGCACATTACCTAAGGCACTGGAATGACAGTGATCTTCTTAAAGCAGGTGGGGACCTCAGATATGAGAAGGTGGGTTACTCACTGTAGAATACCCAGCCTCTGACCTACTGGTTTGTTTATGTGGCTGGTATCTTGTCAATGGTGGTTCACAGGATGAACATGGTTTTCAATGCTATAATCTTATCCCAAGAATCACATGTTGTGCCCCCACCCCATCATAGAGGTTAGGGATATTTTTATTGCCTCCTCCTCCTCCATTCAACTGTTTCAATGTTCATCACCATTCTTACTGGATGTGGCAGGACTGCAGAGGTTTGATGAGATCTGTGAGTTGTAGGATTATTTAGCTCTGTCTGTTGCATACCATTTTTGCTGTTTAGCATGCCTGTAGCCCTCATCAGGTTGACACAACATTTTTAATTAAATCCCAGCATGTCCTTTTTCTTTACTCTTTGAACCAGTATTGACCCCTGGGCTTGACAGTGATTCTGAACTGATTGTGGTGGTGTACACTTCTGCCGCTGCTGATGATCCACAGTACCTCACTGCCCACCTCTAACCTGCTGGATCTGTTCTGAAATATCCCATTTAGCATGATAGTGGTGTCACAGAACACGATGAAGGATGGAAGGGTTGTGCAGTGGTCAATTCTACCAAGATTGTCATGGACAGATGCACCTACCACATGGAGACTGGCGAGGACTAGATATGTTTATCCCTCGTGTTGGTTTGCCTACTACCTGCTGCAGAACCAATTTGGCAGCAATGCCCACAAGAGTCAACTCTCATTACTAAGCCAATTTTGATGCTGGGCATTAAACTGAACCACCCAGAGTAACTTCTGTGACCTTGCCACTTTCAGTGCTTCTTCAACTGATTCAACAGCATGGGGACGATTAATGGTAATGAGGAGGAGGTTTCCTTGCCTATTTGACCTTATGTCATCAGACTTCATAGGATATGGAATCAATGTTGAGCACTCCCAGGGATACTTCCACTTGCCTGTAATACCACTATGCCATCCCCTCAAGATAAGATAAGATAAGATTTCTTTATTAGTTACATGTACATCGAAACACACAGTGAAATGCATCTTTGCGTTGAGTGTTCTGGGGGCAGCCCGCAAGTGTCGCCACGCTTCCGGCGCCAACATAGCACGCCCACAACTTCCTAACCCATACATCTTTGGAATGTGGGAGGAAACTGGAGCACCCGGAGGAAACCCACGCAGACACGGGGAGTACATACAAACTCCTTACAGACAGCAGTGGGAATTGATCCTGGGTCACTGGCGCTGCAATAGCATTATGCTATCTGCTACACTACCGTACTCCCAGTGGGATACGGCATTCCAGGAATTGTCATGGAGGTGTCAGGCACATTATCCACATGGTATTATTCTGTACCATTACATCAGGCTTCACTGGTCTGAGGGACAGATTCCCCCATTAAGACAACAGTCCTGTTATGTTTGTGGGGAGAACTCTGCAACGTCAACTGGGCTTGTCAAAATCTGGAGCCTTAATCAATGTTGGGTGAGTTGTAGTGAGCTTTATTCTCTTTCTGCTTTAGTGCAATTGTTACAGGAAAAATGAAAGGCTTGTTTGACCATTTTAAAAGCATTTATGAGTCAACCAGTTGCTGGTAAAGAGCTACATATAGGCCAGACCGGGCAAGAATGGCAGCTATGCTTCCTTGCAAGACATTTGTGAACTAGATGGCAATGTAGTAGTTTTGTGGTAGTTTTGTGGCATATTTGTTTGAATTCCAGATAATTACCAGAATTTAAATTTCACAGTTGCCATTGTAGAGTATGAATTCATGTCTCAGGGTTGTTAGTTCAGGCCTCTGGGATCTTAGTTTGGTAACTTAACTGCTGCACCATTTCCTTCCATACTTTCCACTTCATTAGAATGAATGTTCTTGGTCACGACTAGCAGTTCCAAAGTGAACTTTAAGGGATTGCTGACCATCATTAAAAAGATAAGTAGAGTTGTCTTTTTCTTCTTTTTTAAATGTAATATTAGTGTTTTCAATTAATTTCCATGAAAAAAGGGTGTTTTTTAAAAACAAATAATTTCAAGTTTTTCATTATTTAAATCTATTTGCCTAAACACCTTGATCATCACAGACATCTAGAGAGACTGGAAAAGGCCCTGACAGCATGAGCCATCTGGGGACCTGAGGTGGAACATTCTAAGGCCAAATGGCCTCATGCAAACTGTTTGGTCTCGTGGTTCCAGGACATTGGGTGCTATGAGACCGCAATGTTTAATGTGAACCTTGTCAGAGAAGCAACTCAGTCCAATGAGCATTTCCAACATTTCACCTTTCTTTGGCAATGTCATTTGATTCTTCATTTGTCCCTTCTTTAGACCTTTGATACCTCGCGCTATCACCCTTTTATCTTGTTTAATCTCTCCTTCCTTTCACTCAGTCAAATTGCTCCTTCTCTTCCCCTACCTTTTCTGCATCTTAAAACCTGTTCCTCTCTTTCCTGTTCTGATGAAAGGTTATCAATCTGAAACATAAATTCTGATTCTATCTCTGTGGGTGCTGCCTGACCTACTGAGTATATCCAGCAATTTCTTTTCAATGATTACACATTCCAGACGCTTGTAGTATTAACCTTGTTCTGTTTATCAACTCAGCTAAAAGGATGGGAACTGTCTTTATAGCTGCATGTACGATAATTGTCTCAAGTTATATGGGTTGGTCTTGTTTGTGAAAAAAATCTACATTTCTCTTCTCCCAGAAGAAGGGATATAGATTAATCCTTCAATAGAGGAGGCAGATTGAAAAGAGGTTACATTTGTCAGTTTTCAGCATTCTGATAGCCCATGCGCCAAAATGTATAATTATGATTCACAGAAGATTAGGAACTTGCAGGAAGACATCTGGCTGGTCTTCTGTTTGTTTTATAGCAATATCAAACCAATGTACTGTATGACTTACCAATTAATTTCTTTCTATTTTCTCACAGGTTAAAAGTCCTAATATTTCTTACCAACAACAAGGGATGGTGCTTCGAGCTATGTCTCGAGCTTTGTATGTCATCATAGTTCTGTCATTTTGGGTTGGAGAGGAGACAACTGCAGAGAGAGCAGGTATGGTTCCGGTTTCATTACTAAAATTGCATCTTGTCAGGTGTGATTAAGATCCTTTTTTTTCAAGCAGCCTTTGGCTCATTTATCCATGGAGTTGTAGAAATTACAGGATAGAGAAACTTAATCCTGTTCAAAGCTTGGTGTGATTTTAAGCATGGTTTCTTTGTTCAGTTCATCATTGTTGTATTCTGCTTTTTTAAGTACTTATTTAATTCCATTTTTAACTGAGTTTCTGTTCCAACAAGTGTTTGGGGTTTTTAAAAAAAAGCCAATCAGTAAAGGCTTCCAATTTCCCACTTTGCACTGTTCATTATAACCGTGAATCAAGGCTCACTTCGTACTGTCACATTCTCCTCTTTTACTGACCTTTCTGCTGAGTGTGTTAGTTTAGATTTAATTTCACTGACTCCTCACTATTCCTCTTACCCCAACCATGAAATCTGCAGTCACAATAGATCTTTGAGAGTTGGACTTTGAACGATCATGCACTGTTTCCCAAATTGATCTGTCCTATCACCAAATATGGACATGCAAATAAGCACAGATCAACTCTTGTATAGCTTACTGCAGCTTTCACTGTTCAAAGCCATACTGGAAACATCACTGCTTCTACCATCCTGTCATGCAGTGCAATCAGTACGGTAACAATCACTGCAAAAAAAACCCCTTTTTTCTCAAGCTGCTGATGGTTTGTTTGCCAATGAACTTAAATCTATATCCTTTGGTTCTTGAATGAGAATATTTTCACTTTGTCTGGACATGTCATTATTTTGAACACCTCATTCAGATCGTCTCTTCCAACTTTATCTATCCTAAGGACAGCTGTCACAGCTTTTCCAGTCTTTCTTTGCAATGTAGGTCCCTCATTCGTGGAACCATTTGAGCAAATATTTTCTGCATCTTGTCCATGTGATGGCTAAATTGGTTAGAAATCACTGGTTTGGTTTAGTAAGTGTTTTATAAACATTCACAATAATTTGTTTTTGTACTTGGGCCTCTATGAAGCCTAGGATTCACAACTTGTCCTGTCATCTTCAAAGGTTTATGGACACATGCACCCAGGTCTCTCTGTTCCAGCACACCCTTTCGAATTGAACCCATCATATCACCTTGTCTGGCTTTTGCCTGAGACACTTTCAGATGTACTTAAAAGATTTTACCATACTACTTGAAGAAAAGCAAAGGAGTTCACCCAGTGTACCAACCACTATTCATCTTTCAACCTCACCAGTATAACCTAGCTAGCCCTTTCTCTGTTTGTGCAAACATGGTGTTGCTAATCCTTTAGTGTTACAGCAACTTAAAAGGTAGTTAATTGTCTATGAATGTCTTTTGGATGTCCTGAAATCATAAAGGACACTATATAAACATTGTCCTTTCTTAAATTAGGCTAAGCTCATAGTGTGGTTGGGTGCAGTAGTTGTGGTTCAGTGCTTGTGGTCTTGTTTCCACCACTAGTTCTAAGACCAGACATCAAAATTGGCGTTGTAGTTTCCAAGTTGCAAAGCAATGCATTTTGTAAGTTAAAAATAGGGAAAGGAATGCACCATAAATAGTCCGAATTTAAATGAACAGAGGGACCTATGCGTGCAGATGCAGGGTAATGATATACAGTAGCCAAGGCAGATGAACTCAAAAAAGAAGAAAAATGATATCATCAGTTTTACCTCTGTGGGAATTTGAAAACAAAGATTTAATGCTTAATTTATATGGTTAAGTTTAGTTAAGCCACTGTTGGCAACTTATGTATAGTTTTAACTATCCAGTGATAGGAAGGTTACAAAAAGAATAGAACATGTTCAGTATGGAGTCATAATGAAATCAGTAGTGGGGGATAATAGTAAAGACACAAAAGTTAGAATCATACAGCACGGAAACAGGTCATTTGATCCATCAAGTGCTTGCCAATTATTAAGCTCCCATTTACACTAATCCAACACTAATCACATTTTATTTTCTCCACATTCCCATCACCTTGCCTCAGATACTACCAATCACCAGCACATTAGGGGAAATTTACAGTAACCAATCTGCACGTCTTTGGGATGTGGCAGAAAGCTGTAGAACTCAGAGCAATCCACATAGACAGCTCCTGAGGTCAGGATCGAACCTGAGTCATTGAAACTGGAAGACAGCAAGTCTGCTGGCTGCGCCATTGAGCAACCCTAATGTTGATGTTACAGCTATTTCCAGTGTTTTGCAATTTGCAAAAAACTGCTACTTAGGGGACATTATTGATGTCTTGACTCAAGGAGGTGTTAGCCATTTCCTTCTCCTTGAGCAGAAGCTAAAGGTTTTGCAGGATTTACCAGGATTGCAGACTTCCAAAAGTTTCAAGGAATGATAGATTGCACTGTTATGATGCTTAGGATTTCTATTGTGAAGCCAGAACTCACTAGGTGTATTGTGCCCAGAGCAGAGACCCTTAACAGTGAAAGCTTTATATCCAAGAAACTCACCTGACTCACTGTTTCTCCAGTAAATCGTTATAACTACAACTTTTCAATTACTGTGCAGGATTGAGTTAAAAGTTGGGAAGTCATGTTGCAGCTGTATAAAACTTTGGTTAGGCCACATTTGGAGTATTGTGTCCAATTCTGGTCACCACACTGTAGGAAGGATGTGGAAGCTTTGGAGAGGGTGCAGCTGTTGCCTAGATTAGAGTGTATTAGCTATAGGGAGAGGCTGGACAAGCTTGAATTATTTTCTCTGGAGAGTCAAAGGCTGAGGGACGACCTGATAGAAGTATATAAAATTATGAGAGGCATAGATGGCGTGGATGGTTAGAGTCTTTTCCCCATGGTGGAAGTGTCAAATACTAGAGGGAATAGCTTTAAGGTGAGAGGGGCAAAGTTTAAAGGAGATGTGCGAGGCAAGTTTTTTATGCAGGGAGTGGCAGGTGCCTGGAATGCACTGCTGGGGAGATGGTGGAAGCAGATACAATAATAGGGCTGAAATAAGATGAGTAACATTCCTTTTATGTAAAATTGAATGCAGAACAACAACAACAACTTGAATTTATATAGCACCTTTAACATACTAAGACATATCAAGATGCTTTTGGAAGCATTATAACTCAAAATTTAACACTGAGCTACAAAGGGTGATATTGGTACTGGTGACTAAATGCTTGGTCAAATTGGTAGGTTTCAAGGAGCATCTTAAAGGAGTAAAGAAAGGCAGAAAGTTAGAAAAGATTTCAGAAGCAATTTCCTGTGATTAGGCCCAGGCAGCTGAAGGCACAGCTATCAATGGAGAAACAATGAAGATTGGAAAATAAAGCAGAGTACTGAGATATATTAACTTTTTGGGTTTGGGAAGGATAAGTGATTCTCCAAGAGTATCCCCATCCTCAATGGCAGGGCTCAACACATGGATGCCTAAGGCAAAGGTAATATATTGACAGCCATGTTCAGTCTAAATGATATCCCCACCATCACTTAATCTGATTCATCCAACATAATACATCAAAGGCTATGGGACCAGATAACCTCCCAGCTGCAGTGGTGAAGACCTGTGTACCAGAAATAGTTGCACTGCCAGACTAAGCAATTCAAGTACAGTTGCAACACTGGCATCTACTCAACCATATGAAAAATTGCCATCGCATTTCTTGTTTACAAAAAGCGGAGAAATTCAGTCCAGCAAATTAATGCCCTATCTGTCTACTCAATAATCAGGAAATTTACCAGTTTGTGTATGGCTGGGACCAATCTGCCACAAGCTTGGTCCAAACATGGATCTGAGAGCTGAATTCCAAGTGAGATTAACTGCCCTTGACATCAGATGTGTATTTAACTGAGTGTGACGTTAAAGAACTGCAGTAAAGTTAATGTCAATAGGCACTAAGCGAAAAACGCTCTGATGGAGTCATACCTTCACAAAGGAAGATGGTTGTAGTTGTCAGAGGTTAATCAACCTAGCCTAGGACATTACGCCAGGAGTTTCTCAGAGCAGTGCCCCAGACCCAACCATCTTCAGCTGCTCCATCAACCATACAATCAGAAGTGGGAGATGTTCACTGATGATTGCAACATGTTACATGCTATTTGCAACCCCTCAGCAAACGAAGCAGCCCGTGATTGCACATAACAAGACCTAGACAACATTTAGGCATGGCTGATAACTGGTAAATAGCATTCATGCCTCCAAAGTGCCAAGCAATGAGCATCTCAAACAAGAGAGAAGCTAACTGTCTACCTTGACATTTGATGTCAATACTGTTTCTGAGTTCCCTACTATCAACGTCCTAGGATCACCAATGACCAGAGATCCAACTGGACCAGTCACATAACATCCCGAAGCCTTTCCACCATCTATAAGGCACAAGTCAGGAGCATGGTGGAATACTCACCACTTGCCTGGATGAGTGCAGCTTTAACAGCTCAGTACCATTCGGGACAAAGTAGCCCACTTGATTGGCACCTCCTCAACCACTCTAAACGTTAATTCCCTGCACCACTGATGCACAGTGTCTGCAGCATAAACCATTTATAAAATGCCCTGCAGTTGCTTAGGCACTGACAGCACTTCCCAATTCCATGATAACCACCACCAAGAAAGATAAGGACAGCAAATTCATGGGAAGACCACCACCTTCAGGTTTCCCTCCAAGTCACCCACTATCTTAACCATCTGGAAGTACATCACCATCCCTTCATTGTTGCTAGGTATAAATCCTGGAACTCCTACCCAACAACGTTTTAAGAGCATCTTCATCAGAGGATTGGAAGGGTTCACAAAGTTGGTTCGCCATCACCTGCCCAATGGTAATTAGGGAAAGTAGAAAATGTAAGCCTTGTTAGTGATATCCAGGTCCTGAAAAAAATTAACACCTCAATTTTATCATCCCTTGAACTTATGAACTCAAGGGAATTGAACCCAGTTTATGCTCAAATGAGATGCTCAAAATCTAGAATTTTAAAAAAATCCATCCCTGTATCATATAATTGTGGCTGATATTCCATACCCTACATATTTCATTGCCAGAGAAGACCATTGAAATGTATAGAATGAGCAACTAGGTTTCTGCAGACAGTGCGCTGTGCATCATCAGTTCGTTATGGGTCAATTGATAGCATCCTTGCTTCTGGGTTAGAAGGTTATAAGATTCAAGTCTGGACCCAGAGTGTTAAGTGCAAAGCTTGAGAGTGCCATTGAATACAGGGCTAAGTTTGCTGCTCAGTTGGCAGTGCTGGATATTGGATGAGGTATTAAGCCAAGACTCCATCTAATTTTTCAGTCTTATGGTACCACTTGAAAGAATAAAATGGAAGCTACCAAGTATTAGTTTCTTATTGAACATGAGAGAAACTGTTAATCCGTTTACTAATTTCATGGTGTTGCTGTCAGATCTTGTATTGCCCGAATTAACTGCTGCACTTCCTACTTTACAACATTTGAATATGCTTAAGGACGTCCTGCATTTTATAAATCCCAATTATTATTGACTTCTTCATTGTTTTTGGACTTACATGTTCCTGATAGGAAGCTGCACTGCCAGGGAACACATCAAAGAACTAAGGGGTAGAGTTGCAGCCCTATATCTGATCTGCGTTTCCTGTGAAACTGATATCCTTTGAAATTGTTACATAGGTCCTCTCAGGAATTTTCACTTCTGCCCCATGCTTCCAGTGAATGGATATTTTCCAGCTCAACGTATCCAAATTCCTGATACTGATGACTGATGTTTGAGGCTGGATCTTAGGACTCTGTATTTATAATGTCTATTTTCTGTTCCTATTTTGCAAGTTGTGAAAAAGTACTATAAGGACAGATCCATAGAGATGACTTGTATTGTGAAAGGAATTGCTGTTTGACAGTCTTTTGAATTTAGCATAGAAAATGATCATGCAGCTGGTGCGTCCTTTGTGTACTTCATAAAGAAAGCAAATAATTTGAAGGCAACACTAAAAAATGCCTTCTCTCCTGAGTAGGGGTTGTAGAGGAAGGTGGGGGGAGGGGTTACTTTTTAGTTACATTAATTGTCCCTGAATAGCTTGGCATTTCAGAAGGCAAATTAGAGGCAATGGCATTTGTGGGTCTGGAGTGACATACTGTATATATAGATCTGACTGGTTAAGGACAACAGATTTCCTTCCTTGAATAGCATTAACAAACTAAATGGGTTTTTTAAGGTAATGAAATAATTTCGAGGTTGAGATTTCTAATACCAGATTTTTGTTGCAAATTTTCTTTCAGTATTTGAATTTATTTTCCACAGTTGTCTTGGTGGGTTGTGAATTATTGCCTTCAGTTTAATAGCCCAGACTGCTCAATTCTAACCTGGAACCCAAGTACTAGATAACACTCTTGCATTGAGTTCAAAGAGACCCACAAAGGTAAGACAGGTGGCTTATTTGGAAAATCCATGACTCATTGAAGTACCAATAAGTACAGGGCTGGTAAACCTATGGTTCAATCCTGGTCTGTGTTGAGTTGGCTGATTTCTGCCGTGCCTTTACCACAAATAATCTGCTAACATTCACAGATGACTTCCTGTAATTCGGGTGAGTGAACTTCTCCAGGATAACTGGCCCATTCAGAGAAGTTACAATGGTTACTGTTAATTTTTATGTTTGAACCATGTGGCATGCAAATTACAGACATTAAAAAACTAGTCCAAGGATAGCTTCAAATTGGTCTTCAGGCTAGACCTTAATTGTTATGGGGAATAGCCCATGCACTTTACTTGTTTACCTGCACTGTACTTTCCCTGTAAGTATAACACTATATTCTGCTTTCTGTTTCTTTTTCCCTTTTGTGCTACCTCAATGTACTTATGTATGGAATGATCTATCTGGATACCGTGCAAATGAAAGCTTCTCACTGTATGTCAGTACAAGTGACAATAATAAACCGATTACCAATTACCAACTACCAAATTGAAACGGAAACTTCTGTATGTGAATCACATTAAGTACATTAGTACACCTGGTCTTTTCCTGGGGTCAGGCACATGTCTAATGCCATTATTCAAGTAAATCCCTTTCCCATCCATGCCCACGTAAACTGGAGCTCAAAACTCCAAACTAAAGCTGTCATTGAACATTCTCAGTAGAACATGGAGCATGCCACTCTACTAAATTGCTCTTTTCATTATTTACGCTCCTAACGTTGGGACACCAGACTGAGCAGATTCAGAACTGACTACAGGTTCCTCAGATGCCTTCCAAGTCCATAGATCAAGTAGTTTCACATTTAGCTATTGATTTATTCATTCTATGGACATCCCAGTAGTGACACTTCTAGAAGCAGTCTGTTACTGGGTTGTTACTATAACCACTCAGGGTGGGTCAGTGACCTTCGGGTCTTTGAGCAGGAGGCAAGGTTATATCTATAAGTGAGGAGCCTACTGAGAGGGAGTCTTCACCAGTCAGCACATTCTATCTTGACCTCTGAGGGGAAATGCTTCGGTTTTTATTAGGCTTAGTTAATTAATTAATTTAATTAATTACATTTTAATTTTAATTAGGATTAGGTTTTCCATTACTTAATCATCACTGAGATATTTGATAATCTATGGGAAGATCCTCACACTTTCATGCTGCTTTCTCCAAAGAGCTCAAGGAGACCTTCACTCTCAACATCTTTGTTATAAGATCTTTACAAGTGTCTGAAACGGATTTCTTCCCTGTCTCCTAATTTGCGATTTGCTTGCTTCTTACAAGTACAGACATAAGGGCTTCTGTGACGAACCCAACCCTTTTCATCAACAAGAATGATCGGTCTGAGGTGAATCTTGAGATGAAATTCCTCAAGGTGAATGTCATACTTCTGGAAAGTACACATGGCTCCTTCATTCTGAGAGAACTCATAATGCCAGACAATCCAGGGGATGGATTCTTTAGAACAAGGGCTACCTCTTCTTCCCTTGCTCCCCACTTCATTGTGAGGTCATTTAAGAGCTACATAGGAATTTCTTCTTGCAGAATCTCTTGAATTCTCTTCCCAGGAGTCTTGTGGCTACCAGATCATTGGGGATTTTTAAAGCGTAATTAAATAAATTTTTGAAAGGTCAGGGAATTGAGGGCTATGGGGAACTGGAGAAGATCAGCCATTGTCATATTGAATGGGGGGCAGGCTTGAGGGACCAAGTGGCCTACTACTGCTCCTATTTCCTTACCTTCATATGTTTGCTCCAACCACAGTCGTTGAGCTGATGCAATGAGGGCCCCATAGCACCTGGATGGTAGTGACAATCACCACTGGACTTCTCATTGAGATTTTTCTGTCTGCATCTGTCCAAAGGTGCCCTGAAGTATACACCAAGGAGATGAGGAAACTCCATCCTCATATGCTGATTTAGCACTCCAAAGATAGCAGCTGCTGCCAGAGGATGGGAAGCAAGTAGGCCCAACCCTGAGGACAATGGGGGCAGAGTCAGAAGATAGGCAGGAGCAAAAGGATCTGGAGGGAGAAGAAGCTTACTGGGGAAATATCCCTGCTCAGCTTCCACAGGCTCGTGTCTCAGCCAAGAGGAAGAGGAAACATTGTCAACATAAACTATAAGGGACTCACTGAGAAAGAAATTCCTACAAAGAAGCTTGCAAAAGCATAATTCTAATGTGGACCAAGTGACTTTCTCCACACAAAATTGGATCAATAATGAAGCAGGGGAGCCTAGATAACATATTAAAAGCCCTCACATCTGGCTTTGCTGATTCAGTTGTACAGATTATAATAGGGATGAATGAATATCTTATCCACTTACTTAAATGACTTGCTACAACAACTCTCCATTTCGTGATGAGTGACACCTTATTTAAAGAACTCAGACCTCTCCATAAAATACATTTATCTGTAAAATTCCCCAATCCTGCAGATCTAACCAGTCGTGGGAAGATCACCCTGACATGTCTTGCGAAATTTCTTTCCACACTGCTTCATAGTGCAACTTTTCTCTCTCCCTGGAGGAGATTACTGGAGCTATCTCCTGCCAGGCTCCTCTTATGGCGGAACCCATGGGTCTTCTGGTCCCCGGCACATAGCACCTGCCTCCTAGAATATATCTTGTTGACTTGGACTTGATGTCCCTTTGAGTGATTATGGGAGCTGCCTCCCTCTTTCCTGCAGCCTCTGTGTTTTCTCGTGGGAGCCAAAGTGTGTGTTGCTATTGTTTGGCTGCTACAGGGAGTATGATTTTAAGGACACTACCCAGAGTGTCGGGAAGATGCCCAAAATTATTTGAGGTCATATCAGGAATCATGCAGGACCTGCTTTGGTGCTCATTTTGGATGAAAAATACCTCAATGCTATTTTCAGCTGGATCTTATGGCCCATTTTGATTTTTTTTTTGGTTGGGGGAGCACGATTGGGCATGGGTGCTAAATGCACCATGTTGCAGCACTAAAAATAGTTGCAATCCAATTTTTGGGTAAATGGCTATAAAACAAGGTGAGAAACGTGGAATCCATGAAATATTAGCTCTTTCCATATATGCTCTTTTCATAAAATGTTATAAGATTGGAGATTGAGATACATGCTTCTGTTTTCCTCCAAGCATCTTTCCTCCTGAAGAGATCTTAATTGCTCTGTGAACTCTTTCACCAGCATAAATATATCAGTACATCTGAAGTTAGTGCAATCCAGATTAGCTCAATCTGTAATTTCTTCACAACTAGTTTTAGCATTCTGTATTGTATTCCATCTAAAACTGAAAATAAAAAAAACTGCAAACACCAGAAATCTGAAATTAAAATACAAAGTGCTAGGAACACTCAGAAATAATGAAAGCTCTTCTACCTGACATGCTAACTCTTTTCACAATGCTGCCTGACTTGCCAAGCTTTTTTGGCATTTTCTGTTTTAATTTTTATTGCAACCAACATGGACTTACATGGATAGGAAAGGCTTAGAGGGATATGGGCCAAACACGGGCAAATCGGCCTAGCTTAGATGGGCATTTTGGTTGGCATGAACGAGCTGCATTGAAGGGTCTGTTTCAGTACTGTATAACTCTATGACTAAATCACTCCTTGATGAATTGAATCCAGTTTTACAGGCACCACTATACTACATAATCACACTCACATGAATATTATTCTAATGGTATTGGTTTATTTTTGTCACTTGTACCGAGGTACAGTGAAAAACTTGTCTTGCATACCATTCGTACAGACCAATTCATTGCACAGTGCATTGAGGTAGTACAGGATAAAAACAATAACAGAATCCAGAGTAAAGTGTCACAACTACAGGGAAGTATATTGCAGGTAAACAATAAGGTGCATGGTCAAACAAGGTAGATTGTGAGGTCAAGAGTCCATCTCATCATGTAAGGGAACCGTTCAATAGTCTTAACACCGTGGGATAGAAGCTGTCCTTGAGCCTGTTAGTATGTGCCCTCAGGCTCCTGTATCTTCTGCCTGATGGGAGAGGAGAGAAGAGAGGATGACCTGGGTGTGTGAGGTCTTTGATTATGCTGGCTGCTTCACCAAGGCAGCAAGAGTTATAGACAGATTCCGTGGAGGGGAGGCTGGTTTCTGTGATGCGCTGGGCTGTGTCCACAACTCTCTGCAGTTTCCTGTGGTCCTGGGCAGAGCAGTTGCCATACCAAGCTGTGATGCATCCAGATAGAACCATAGCACACTACAGCACAGAAAACAGGCCATTCGGTCCTTCTAGTCTGTGCCAAAACTTTATTCCACTAGTCCCATTGACCTGCACCCAGTCCATAACCCTTCAGACCTCTCCCGTCCATGTATCTATCAATTTATTCTTAAAACTTAAGAGTGAGCCCGCATTTACCATATCAGATGGCAGCTCATTCCACACTCTCACCACTCTCTGAGTGAAGAAGTTCCCCCTAATGCTCCCCCTAAATCTTTCCCCTTTCACCCTAAAGCCACATCCTCTTGTACTTATCTCTCCTAATCTAGGTGGAAAGAGCCTTCTTGCATTTACTCTGTCTATACCCCTCATAATTTTGTAAACCTCTATCAAATCTCCCCTCATTCTTCTGCACTCCAAGGAATAAAGTCCAAACCTGTTCCATCTTTCCCTGCAACTCAACTCTTGAAGACCCGGCAACATTCTAGTAGATAGGATGCTTTCTATGGTGCATTGATAAAAATTGATGATTGTCAAAGGGGACATGCCAAATTTTTATACCCTCCTGAGGAAGAAGAGGTGGTGGTGAGCTTTCTTGGCCATGGCGTCTATGTGGTTGGACCAGGACAGGCAATCGGTGATGTTCACTCCTAGGAACTTGTAGCTCTCAACCCTCTCGACGTCACCGCCATTGATGTACAGTAGACAGTTGCATGTCCTCCGCCCCCTTTCCTGAAGTCAATGACCAGCTCTTTTGGTTTGCTGACATTGAGAGACATGGGTGCTTGGTGACATGCTTTTCAACCATGGTTCCTGATGGGTTAGGGTTGGTGAGTTTGAGCACCCAGCCCTAACCCTGATAGACTCCTTTCCAGTGTAGGTTGGCAAGTAGAGGGGTGGGGATGGGAGGGTATAGCTGTTGGCTGATTTAAGTATTTCCTTATAAAGGTGACACTGAGGCCTTCTATAACACCCCTGCTTGGCCAGCTATCTGGGTGTTACATCTGGTGGTATGCTTCCCTCCCCATTTTTTCTTTGATTTCCCACTAGGCTGACACACAAATAGCAGGCAGAATCCACTTCAGTGGTAGTGAATGCAAAATTTGTCTTCCAGTTTTTATTTTTGATTTTTGCTTTCAATGGTGCAATTTGGACTTGAAGTCCATTGGTGTTTATTGTGCCTCTTTTTCAAGCATGGCACAAATGCAAATTTTACTGATGTAACAGTGGGAAAGCTTTCACACATTCCCCAGGCTCACCATTACATTGTGGTCCAGTTTTGAGGTATCCTCTGGGGTCACACAAGCCAGGTATTCGTCCCCCTAAATACAGTTAACATCAAGCCTAATCACTATATTAGCTATCAATGGGCCACGTGGACTTGTCAATTTCGGGATATCTATTAGCCTAAAACCACCAATTACAGCTCAGTTTCACATCTTCCAAAAATAGTCTTTCTTGTGGAACTAAAAGGAACAGAAGTACATATCCTAATCCAAGATCCTACCAGCACCTGCATTATAGAACATATAACAGCACAGGACAGGCCCTTCAGCCCATGATATGCTGCTGAACTAATTAAATCAATAACCCCTAAATAATCTAATCCCTCTTTCCTGCACACTGACCATATCCCTCCCTTCTCTGCATATTCATGTGCCTATCTCTCTTAAAGATTCCTATGCTATCTGTCTCTACCACCACCCCTGGCAGTGCATTCCAGGCCCCCACCACTCTCTGTGTAAAAATATTCCCTTGCAAATCCCTCCTCTCACCTTAAATACTTCTTTATAACCTGTTGAAGTCTCTCCTCCACTAGTGGTAGAGTGCTGAAGCCAATTTCTAGTGGCCCTTGGGTTGCTCTCCACAAAGCCAAGACCAGTATCTGTCTCTGCCCCGTGGTACTGTTATCACCCGCTGTGAGCTACCATTCTCAAATTTCTCCATTGATGCCAGTGTTCGCTGGATGTGTTTCAACATTTGATCCGGGAATCTTAGTACTCCTTTATTTGGAACAGAAGACAATCTTGGATGTCTCCTCATTAGATATCTTAAAACGTGCCCAGAGATTTGAGGCTGACCCTTGACAGTTGCTATTAGCGATGACTTCAGCGCATGGAATTTCACCTTGCTGTAGGTTGATTATCACTCATTCATCTTAATCAGAAGGTTGTGGGGTCAAGTCCCTTCTCGAGAGATATCAGTACATTACCTAAGCGGCACGGTAGCGTAGCGGTTAGCGCGACACTATTACAGCGCCAGCGATCGGGGTTCGATTCCCGTCGCTGTCTGTAAGGAGTTTGTGCGTTCTCCCGTGTCTGCGTGGGTTTCCTCCAGGTGCTCCGGTTTCCTCCCACATTCTAAAGACATACGGGAAGGTTAATGTGGGGGTTTAAAATGGGCAGCGTGGACTCGTTGGGCCGGAAGGGCCTGTTACCATGCTGTAAATAAAAATTTAAAAAAAATTAAAAATACCATAATGTAGTATTGAGACGGTGCTGCTTTGTCAGTGGCTGTTTTTCAGATAAGGTAGCAGTTCTTGGTGTTCCTGCTTATCTCCCTCCCTCCCTCCCTCCGTCTCTCCCCAGTTTTCATACTCACCTCCCCCTACCTTACGCCATCTGCCTCTCCATGTTTTATTCCCTCTCCCTCTTTGTCTGCCTCCATCTATCATTCACCTGTCACTGTCTCCCAACTCCATCCCTGCTCCCCTCCCTGAGCTGGCCCAACCTGCCTGTCATCTTACACCCTTCCTCAGTCTACCAATCACCTCAGACTCCTGACTCACCATTCCCCTTCCCCTCTTTATACTCACCATCTCGCCTCTCCACTCTCAGTCCTGATGCAGGGTTTTGACCATTCCTTTCCTCCCACATATGCTGCTTGACCCACTGAATTCCTGCAGCAGATTGTTTGTTGCTTCAGATTCCAGCATCTGCAGTCTCTTGTGTCTATATTTCCATGGTGCTATTTTGAAGAAAAGCCAGAAAGTTCACCCCAAGAACAGGGAGACAAATTATCTGATAATGATCACATTTCCACTGTGTGATCTTGCTGTGGACTAATGTGTTTCTCTGTTTCTCACATTACAACAATGGCTGCACTTTCAAAGCACTTCTTTAGTTGTAATATTGCATGCCCTGAGGTCATAAAAGCAAATATAATTCTTTCTCTGTCTTGATCTCAGTCTCTTTTGCTTTCTCTTTCTCTCTGTTCATGTGCTAATATTGAGTAAATCCATTATATAAATCCTGACTTTGACTGAAGCCTCTATGTGATGTATTCATTTTAATTGTGAGTGCCATTTTCAGTCCATTTTCATTTAATATAAACAGATAAACACTAAACAGGCCATACCCTTTATTAGGCACACCTCTTTGTTCAGAGATGCAGCTAATAATAGGGTGCTTCATGGGCAGGTCAGTTAATTCTCTGAACTCAGCTGTGTTCATTCAATAAAAAGCAATAATGGTATTTATTGTGAGCAAGGTGCCAGCTGGTACATAAATTTAGCCTACTTCAGACTGATCAGTAGCTTGTGGCATTTAATCGTAAATGCAAAAGAGATCTTTCAATGTGTGTTCTGACAAAGCGCATTCATCAGTGAACACCACTGCCAGAATAATAATTTGTTTTATTTTGCTCTATGTATCCTGCATAAGGCAAAAAGGTTTCATGTATATGTTAACTTGCAGGGATCTGATATGTTTTCATTCATTATGACAGAGAAGTTGTATGACTGCTGGTGGTGGGAGAATATATCAGATATTGCAGCATAAATAGTGCTCCTCCCTTACATCCCATAAGATAGATTGAGTCACTACAATCAATTTGTTAGCATAAGCAAATCAATTAAAAACTTACACAACTTATTTCTGTTCACATTGTTAAAACCTATATTTTAGCTGAGATTAATACACAGCCTCCATTCATCTTGGTCATTTTCCTTCTAGCCCACTAATATGTCGTTTAATGCTGCTTTGACAACCACAATAAATTCATAACCTATCCAATGTCACAGTGTTTTGTGCAGCATTTGGTAAAGATGAAGAGTAATGTCAAAAAGCAGTGTGGTGTCTTCACCATTCAATCCCTTGCAAGACCTTGCAAGACACAAGTGCTCCATGTACCCGGATGTCAGGTTATTTTACAATAATGCAACAAATTAAATGTATAACATTTTTAGCCTTCTCATTGTCGGTTATTGCTCTTTTCCACCCTCTGTGGTGGAGTGGAGATGCGGGATGCTACTCTCTAATCCACATTTAAAAAATGAAGTCTGTCTCTGCCTGGAACAATGCCCCCTCCTCCTCCTCCATCCCCTAACAATCCATCCCACAGCTGCTGCCTCTGCACAGGACCAAACCTTCAACCTCCCTCTATTCCTACCATGTGATTTTTCCCCTTGATTTCAGTTTCCTCCTCCCCAGATCAGATTTGACCAAGGGCTGCATAAACTTTTGGTGATGTGGATGTCACTGGCAAGGCCAGCACTTATTGCTCCCCTCCAGTTGTCCTTGAGAAGGTAATGATGAGGCATCTTCTTGAACCAATGCCTTTGACGGTACTCCCAGAATGCTGTTAGATAGGATATGCCACCATTTAGATCAAATGATAGTAAGGTTTCAGCACTATAATTGCAAAGAAGGAATAGCATGTGACTTGGAGAGGAACATCCAGATAGTGGGTTCAATGTACCTGCTAATAATGTGCTGTCGCCTTGCCAACGCACCCACAATTGTCCTTCTTGCTGGTAGAGGTGGCAGATGGTAGAATGCACTAACTGCAGCCAGATCTGTATGACATCCTCACCAGCTGGTTCACTGTGCCATGATAACGTGACATTATGCACGCACGGTAGTGTAGTGGTTAGCGTAATGCTATTACAGCGCCAGCAACCTGGGTTCAATTCTAGCCACTGTCTGTAAGGAGTTTGTATGTTCTCCCCGTGACTGCGTGGGTTTCCTCCGGGTGCTCCGGTTTCCTCCCACATCCAAAGACATATGAGTTAGGAAGTTGTGGGCATGCTATATTGGCACCGGAAGTGTGGCGACACTTGCGGGCTGCCCCCAAAGCACTCTACGCAAAAGATGCATTTCACTGTGCGTTTCAATGTCCATGTGACTAATAAAGATTTCTCATCTCATCATCTTAATGAGGGCTGAGGTCCAATTTAGGACCCCTCTGATTTTACCACTCTGGCTCTGGGATCATACTCTGCATCTCCTTCCCACAGCCAGTTGGCCAAAAGTGAGTCTTTCCTAATTGCTGATTACTAACATTTACATGGTTTAGTCTTCCCACATTCTAAACACTGCTTCCTACTTTGCAATATAAAAAGTGAGACGAAGAAAGACCTCTTGTTCTCTGAATGCTTATCCTGTCCATTATACTCTCATCATTTATAATCTGACCTTGTAGAAGTTGATAAAATTATGAGAGGCATAGATAGGGTAGATAGTCACACTTCTCATTTATTTTTCTAATCTAATTAACTTCAGTGGTAGCCCTGCACTCTGGTTTTCTGAAAAATAAAATCACCAGGGACTCTGCTCAAGCTTTCTGTGAGAGTAACACCAGGCTGCATCTGTCACAGATTAATTCATTTTATGTTCAGCTGCACATTGGCAACCATCCCAGCCCTAGATTCCAATCAGTTTAAAAAAATAAGTACTGGTTGTGACTTGATTCTTTTAAGGTAAGAATTAATGAGTAAAAATATGGCATGTGTTAAATATTATTCTTTAAAAACAATTGTGCCTGCACTTCAATATGTCACCGGTCTGAATATTTTTAACTCTTTACATGCTTTGGTATAGCTTTGCATGTAATGACAGCATCAACCACGTCATAGGCCAAGGGATAGAAATGGCTAGAAGTTTACCCCATTAATCTCTTTACTCTTCAGTTACAGAGAAATTGTAAACAAAGCTCCACCAATGCATTTTTTGGTAGATGCACTAATGCTGTACCAAACTGCAGATTAATTCCCAGTCTGTTCATTCCTTACCTAAAGTCACAATGGAAATGTTGTGATCACAGTTCCTTTGAAGTACAGGGGAAACTGGGTTTACACCTGTGGATCATTGTGAAGTGCCTTTGCTGTGAGCTATACCTTAGGGTGAAAATAGGATTGTCTTAATAGTCCAGCCCTGGCATTGACCACTCTGACACCAATAGAAGGAATCAGCATCTTTTGTTTGGGGAAAATTACACTTCAGAGATTGTCTTTAATCTCAACTAACTCTCCAGGTCAGTACGAAGAATGCTGTACAATTGAAAGTAGTGCTCTTTGGATATGGCAATAAAATCAGGTGGATGTAAAAATTTCCATTGTTCTCTTTGAACAAGGTGAAATATTCCAACCTCAAATGACATGATTAAAAACTTTCATTTTATTACTGTCTCTGGAACTGACTGTACACAAATTTTCTACTGCATTTCCCTACAATACACTTCAAAAATCATTTCATTGCACTTTGACAAATCAATTAATGATCCTATAAAAATGTAAGTTTTATTTTTGGAGCATAAGTGTTGCAAAATACAGTTTGACACATTATCTTCAACATTTCTGCTACCATTTAGCCAAAGGGAAAAGTTATCAGTAGTTGAGAAGGGGTGTAATATTGTGTTTCTCCTGAATTTGTTGATGGAGTGCTGCCCCCCCCCCCCAAGTCTCATGCTAGACAATTTTAAAAAATCCAACATGAAGAAGCCTGTTAAAAGCAAATTATGTACAATATATCTACCATCATGAAGTAAGAATCGTCAGACAGGACACAGCAATGCACTTACAGTTTTGAATTGAAATTTTTATGCAACGTTTTAACTTTAAAGGTGAAAGCAACTTAAAAACGTTTTTTTGTGAGAATTAACAGAAAAACAACTTCTGTAATACATTCAGTCTGATGAGGGCAGGTTTCAGCAAACTCTTGTGGGAGGCTGGAACTGTGGAACTACACATAATAACAGCCTTCAATTGTGTCGTTCATCACTTCAAGTGGATCTCTGCTCAAAAGGAGCACAAAGGAGCTAAGTGAAAGAGCTGGGCTTTCTTTTATGTTTCTGGCTGTCACTGTTTCAAGGCAGCATGTTGCAGTGAAATGCGTTGGGGTGCAGTGCTTATGCTTTTCAATGTATACCATGTATTACCTGTGAACTCTGATTCCTTTACAGGCTGCAAGAATGTCCACTATGACCTGGTCTTTCTGCTGGACACTTCCTATAGTGTGGGCAAGGAGAATTTTGAAAAGGTCAGACAGTGGGTGGCCAACTTGGTGGACACTTTCGACATCGGTCCAGATAAAACCAGGGTAGGGGTTGTAAGCTACAGTGACAAGCCACACACTGAGTTCAACTTAGGTGCTTATCAAAACACGGAAGATATCAAGCAGGCTGCGGCAAGCATCAGGTACCGACGCGGGAACACCATAACCGGGGAGGCCATTGGCTACGTCACTTTGAATAGCTTCTCACAACAGGAAGGGGGAAGACCCAATAATCCGAACATCCAGAAAGTAGCAATCCTCTTGACTGATGGCAGAAGCCAGGATGAAGTCTTGCCAAATGCCACTTTGGCTCACTCTGTTGGCATCAGGCTCTTTGCTGTGGGTGTTGGTGATGCCCTTAAGGAAGAACTGGAAGAGATTGCCTCTGAACCCAAATCTGCTCATATGTTCCATGTTACTGATTTCAATGCTATAGACAAGATCCGAGGAATACTGCGGCAAAGACTATGTCAAAGTAAGTGGTTGCTGTTTGTTATTTGGTGGGGCACATCAGGTAAGAAGATGTTACATGGATGTTTTGAAGAAGCATGTATGTATTTGTAATGTTTGAGCATTCATATTTAGATGTATGTAACTGCAATCATCTATTATTTAACTGTTGTCAAATTGCCTGAGGCAAAGAAATATAAATGATTGGACAAACAGACTTTATCCTTGATGGAGAGCCTGGTCTGATCCTGCCTGTCCAATTTAAGGCAGTTCTGCTTGAAGCTTACTGAGAGGTTAGGTTACTGGTGACAGGGAGCAGGGTGTGGTACATGAGCTGGCAGCTGGAAGGGTGGATGGAAGGGGTTGTGAATTCTGGAGGCTCTTCCTAGCCTCACAAAAAATGTTGCAAATATAAAAATGTTTGCAGGCAAGTGTCCTCCATTAATCAGTGGCAGTTGGTTAGGCCAAGAAACAACATCCTTAACTTTTTTCCTTGAGAGTTGCAAACATAGGATATTACTTGTTTCAGGTGGGTGCACCAGAGTCCAAATTAAAAGCTTTACTGAAATTTGAATAAGCTTTAAACTGGTGGTCTGAGGTCCTCACCAGACCTTCCCTTCTGATTGTTCATTTTTCAGTGCTTAGGAATAGTGTTTGGAAATCCCCTGCTGCTTTCCTGTAAACAACCTTTGACATCAGTTTAAATTCAGACTGGAGGAGCATTAAACATAATACTTATCAAATCAGATTGAGTTCTGTATGTGTGAGTGTGTGTGTGAGAGAGAGAGTGTGAAGAGGATTAGAAGGATATAGTGAAAGACTGAGACAAAGTAAAATGGAATTAGATTTATGTTGAGTATACAGATTAATAGAGTGGAATGGCTTATAAATTCACTGTATACTTCTGAGTATGTGTGCACACTTGCTGTTGGTCTGATGTGCATTCCAAGTAATTCATTGATCAGAGGATTGTTTTATGCTGTTAGTCATTAGTGAATGGATAGTAGAAACAAATAAGTTATTTTCTTAATTTTCAAACTTCTTTGGAGTTTCTGCTTCTCCTTTTCTGTCCAACTGAATGGTCAGGCTTTTTTATGTGCACGGACAGAGTTTGGTGCTGAGTTTTCACTCTACCTAAAGCAGGTAAAGACCAAGAAAATGAACTCTCTTGAATACCATGCTTTTTGAGTTATGTGGGGGCTCAGATTTGGGTTGCAGATGTGAACATTCATGCTGTACTAACCATTTATCAACCATTTATCATTCTTGACCAGGAATAAGTAGGGTAATCAAAACTATTTCTGTCCATAATTTATTTTAAGTGCTGCATGGTCAAAAGATAACTAATGACTGTTCTTACCATTTTCACTGCGTGAGAGCATCTAATTACTTGAGAAACTAGCAAATGACTTGAAAGAAGTAATTAAAGGGCACTGTATTCAACTCCAAGGCAACAGTAGATTTGGCCAGCTACAAATCATTTTGACTCAATGATGTCAAACACATGGAGTGTGACGTTTCCACAATTTAATGTTTTCACGTGGATTGCCTCACCCACAGGGTATTTGGAAAAGAGAGTAAGCAGGTTTGCCAACTGTATTTTGATCACGGCTGCCTCCTTTAATTACTTTAAAATGCGGGCAAGGTATTTAGACTTAAAGTGTGCTCAATGTTCTGTGCTATTCAAGAAGGAGGCTCGATAGAAGTCTAGAAATTGTCACTATGGTACCAACCCAGCACCATTCCTGTGCCATGTCCTTGATGTGTTTTCAGTTTAGATAATCTTCAAATATTATTCAGTTGCCAATAATGTTGCTATCTCACGCTATCTGCATTTGAACTCCTCAGTCTCTTTGTCTATCCATACCATTCAATAGCTTTAGTCTAGACAACTTTAAATTCTTCCCAAAGGTGAACATCATATGTCTTCACCATAAATTTATTGTACTCAAGTTTGTTCACTTTTTCATCTTCCCTTGAAGCCTTTTTGAATTTGCAGCCCTGATTTAAATCATAAGTAAATTACATGCTGGTGCTTCTTGTGCCCAATTCCAAATAATCCATATACAGAAAAGCATGTGATGAAGATAAATATATTCCAACTTTCCATGCATATTCAACTACCTTCGCTCTCCACCCACATGTGAAGAAGGAGAAGACAAAGGATTATTGCCAAATTTAATAAAGGGCACACTTTTTTAACACAGTGAGGTTTAACAGAGGATTCAGTGTATCTAAGCCACCAGTCAATTTTAAAGGATAGGACTGCTACATTTTATTTTTTCAGAAAGAATTGATTAAGTATCCAAATAGTAGCTAGTAGTAAAAGCTACCGGTTGAGGGGAAGGAAAGTGCAATTAGAATTGTTCATTTGATAAGTTTACACCAATACAGTTTCATCAGGGAATTATCTCCTTCCGCACTGGAATTTTTATTATTGTCGTGGCTAATTATAGAATAACAGAGCCTGATCTCCGGAAACAGGTGGTGTCTAATGCGCTTGAGATGATAATTATGCAATTCTGATGCAGAGTCATTTTGCAATTGTTAAACTGTTAGGAAACTCATCATTAAAAAGTGATTTTAAATTTTAAATGCCGTCTTGATGAGATTGTTAGTATTTTGAACATTTTGTCCATCATTGATTCTGAAACTAAAATAATTGAGCGATGAAGAATGATTACCTATACTAGAATGTTTCTATCTTGAAACAAGGGAGGATATATATATAAAATGTTTTTGATATAGTGAAAAATATTGTATGCTTGTTGCAGGCTTCTAGAATGATGAAATCTATAAGGTTTGCATAGAATCAGAAAGGTGCGGCAAACATTGTACCGATGCTATTTTATTAGTGGAGCTAAAAAATTAATCCCACACCCCATATTCCTGTAATTTCTTTTCTTCAGTTATTTTTATTTTCAAAATAAGGAAAAACAACAAAAGGGAGATCAACAACTGAAGCAAGCTTTCAAACATTTGATCAGGAAATTTTGTAGAGTTTTGAAAATCCTCCATCCTGAAGTCAGATGTTAAACCTTATTAGATATTGCTTATTGTTTGAATATAAAGGATCAACATGAATGAGAATGGAGCTTTGCCATTCACAACTCACCGCAGGTGACTTTTATTTACATGTACATCAACATACTTTGAGATTACTAGTACAACCTTGCCCACTCTAATTAGTGCAACTGAGTAACATCTGTGACTTCAGCAGCTGTCAGACAGTCAGTTCTAAGCACTCAACCAGTCAGTCAGCCTGACTGTGCTTGGTGCAGACAGTCACTCACAGAAAGATTGCCAGTTACACAGCTAGATACTCTCCTTACTCTCAGTATTCTGGCACACCTTTTTTGCCTTTAATAGCAACAATCATTTCATGCATTTAGGCAACTGATACTTAAATTGTACACTCAGTTCCCTAACATGTAGCTTTAGCAATAATGAGAAGCTCAGGTAATTGGCTAGTTTCTGTCCACCGGCCCTTTCCTCCTCCCTCCACCAGCACCCCCCACCCCCCTCCACCACTACCCCCACCGAACCACCCCCAGTACCCCGACCCCCACCCCACCACCAGTATCCCCCCCACCACACCCCAGCCCCACCCCCACTACCCTCCCATTCCAACTACCATCTTCACTACCCTCCCACTCCCACCCCCCCTCCACTCCCACTACCCCTACCACTACCCCCGCACTCCCACTACCCTCCCACTCCCACCCCCCTCCACTCCCACTACCCCTACCATTACCCCCGCACTCCCACTACCCTCCCACTCCCACCCCCCCTCCACTCCCACTACCCCTACCACTACCCCCGCACTCCCACTACCCTCCCACTCCCACCCCCCTCCACTCCCACTACCCCTACCACTACCCCCGCACTCCCACTACCCCCCACTCCCATGAATCCCTCCCAACTCCTACTACCACTACCCCCCACTCCCACTACCCCCCCCAACTCCCACTACCACAACCCCCCACTCCCACTCCCACTCCTACTACTATTACCACCACCACTACCCTCCCATCACATCCCACATCCGTCTTCTGGACTGGTAGAGATTAAATTAAAGAATGACCTCAGCCCCTAGCACCTAACTTTGTTGGCTGTAAGGGAAGAAAAGCTATTAGTTCTGACAGCTTGTGTTCGGTGAGGCATGTTTCTCTCTGTGTGCATACCAGCATTTTGCTTAAAGGGACAAATTGCCCAAGAAGCTGTGCTCAATCAGATTCAGACTTTGAAGATTTAATGTAAACAACATTTTGCAGAAACCAGCTTGGGTATATATTTAAATTGAAGGCTCATTATTAATTTGAAGGATCTTGATATGCTTTTTTGGCCAGAATCAAGATCTTTCTTCTAAACTTGTGCAACTTTATACACACACAGGAAACTAAATCTGGATAATCCACAAAATCAGGCATGGGATTGTGATGTGCAGTTAGCTTGCACTCATTTGATCTGATGTAGACAACAGACTAATTTTGTGCTACCTGTTCATTAACATGATTTATCCATGCACCTGGTGCTAGCCACACTGTTTGTTGATGCATGCTTTATGATGGAGCCCTAGGCTCATACGACATGGAAAGAGGCCTTTTCGCCCACCATGTCTGTGCTGACTATCAAACAACCATCTACGCTGATCCCATTTCTCCTCTCCCCACCAGCTCTCAAAGCAATCCTGCAAATCCCATTTCCCCACTTATTTTCCAATTCTTTCTTACATGCCTATCAACTACATTTTGATTCTCCTATCACCCGCCTACAACAGGGGCAAGTTGCAGTAGCCAGTTAACCAACCAACCAGTAGATCTCTGTAACTTGAGAGGCAACTGGAGCACCCAGATGAAACCCATGCAGTCACAGGGAGAATGTGCAAACTCCACACGGGTGGCACCAGAAGTCAGGATTGAACCCTGGTTATTGGAACTATGAGGCAGCAGCAAAAATCACTGTACCACTTGGCTGCCCATTTTATGAGTCCTTAGTGACATTAAGGGTCAATCATGTTGGTATGGGGATAGAATTGCATATAGGCCAGATTAGACTGGAGACAGAAGGATTCCTTCCTTTAAGGACATTTGTAAACTATTTGAACTTTTAAGATAAGCTGAAAGCTCCAAGTCACTTTATTTCATTACCAGCTTTTTTGCATTCAGATGGCTTTTAAACTGAATTCAAACTCTTAGGTGGTTGTGGCAGAATTTGAACATGTTCTCTGGATTACTAAACACTCAATATTTTAAGACATTTAAATTGTGAAGACAAATTGAATTCTTCTCAGCAATCCCTCCAGTCTTGTGGGTTCTGAGGAGTCTGATGAGGCTAATGTAGGAACCACAGACTGTGCTCAGCTGGGGCAGGGAGGTGGGTATTTTGAAAAGTGGTGCACTCTTTCCAACACTCACACAAGGCTTCTACATGCTCCCAATAAATGGTCTTGAGGTTCTCAATACCATCCTGACAAGTACATGGACAGAAAAGTTTGGGAAGATTATGAGCGAAATTCAGGCAAATGAGACTAGCTCGGACAGACATCTTGGCTGGCATGGACAAGATGGGCTAAAGGGCCTATTTTTGTGCTGTGCAAGTCTATAAATGCTCCTTCTCCACTTTAAGCAGTCATGGGCCAGAGGTTCCCAGGAGTCAGTGGGGATATAGCATGTTTTTCAAGGACAGCTTGAGCACACCCTTGAATCTTTTACTCTGTCTGCCTGCTAATGCCATCGTGTGATAAGGGCTCAGAATAGAGTGCCTGTTTCAGGAGTCTGGTGTCAGGCATGTGAATGATGTGGCCTGCCCAACATAACTGATGAGTGTAACAAGGGCCTCAGTGCTGGGGACATTAGCTCTGGAGAGGATATTGATGTTGGTTCATTTATCCTTCCAGTGTATCTGGAGGATTTTGCAAAGACAGCATTGGAGGTATATCTCCAGTGCCTTGAGGTGTCTGTTAGAGGTAACTTAGATCTCAGAAGCATATAAGAGGGAAGGGCTTACTGCTGCCCAGTAGACCATGAGTTTTGTGCTAGGTGTGAGGTCTTGATCTTCAAATACTCTTTTCCTCAATTGAACAAAGGCTGAGCTAGCTTATTGATGGTGATGATGATTTTAATCATCGATGCCTGTCTTCACCAAGGGATAGTTCCATAGATAGGGGAAGTGGTCTTGCTTTGAACCTGTATTGTCAGAGGGTATTTTGGTGCAGCAGAGGCAGGTAGGTAGACGACTTTGGTCTTGAGAGTATTAAGTGTAAGATCCATCCTCTCATGTACTTCAGTGAATGAGTTGATGGTATTGGAATTGGTATTGGTTTATTATTGTACAGTGAAAAACTTGTCTTGCATACCGTTTGTATAGATCAATTCATTACACAGTACATTGCACTATGTACAGGGTAAAAACAATAACAGATTACAGAGTAAAGTGTCACAGCTACAGGGAAGTGCATTACAGGTAGACAATAAGGTTCAAGATCAGAACAAAGTAGATTGTGAGGTCAAGGGTCCATCTCATTCAGATAAGGGAACCGTTCAATAGTCTTATCACAGTGGGATAGAAGCTGTCCTTAAGCCTGGTGGTATGTGCCCTCAGGCTCCTGTATCTTCTGCCTGATGGGAGAAGGGAGAAGAGAGGATGACCCGGGTGGGTGGAGTCTTTGATTTTGCTGGCTGCTTCACCAATGCAGCGAGAGGTATAGACAAAGTCCAAAGAGGGGAGGCTGGTTTCCGTGATGTGCTGGGCTGTGTTCACAACTCTCTGAAGTTTCTTGCGGTCCTGGGCAGAGCAGTTGCCGTACCAAGTTGTGGTGCATCCAGATAGGATGGTGGCTTTGAACTTGGTCTTTGAGTGTGCACAACCGCAAACATTGTCTGCCTACTGCAGCTTTACTTTTGAGGTTTGACTAATAGTTCTAGTGTGTAGTCACTGTTGGTCGATCAGTTTCTATGGATTACCCGTGAACATAGACAATTAAGGGCTTCTCTGACTGATTTTTTATAAAGATGATTAATTGATTTGACTGGTTGGAAAAGATTGCAAAACAAAGAGGCATGATATTAAAATTTAGAGCTCAGCCACTGAGGAGCTTGTATCAAGAAATACTTCTTCACACAAGGTGCAGCAGAAGTCTAGAATTCTCAACCCCAAAACAGCTGTTAAATTTCTCAGTTGAAAAGTTTTGTTAAGTAAGAGTCATGGAATCAGGTCCGGTGGATGGAATTGCTGTATACTCATTAACCATTATCTAGTGTAATGGCAGATAAATCTCAAGGGATGAATGATCCAGGCTTGTCCTTTCAAAGGAGCTAATCTAAAAGGAGGAGTTTTAAGTAGCCAGAAATCTTTTCTCATTCTTTATTTAAGTTCTGAATCTGTTAAAAACATTTTTAATTCTATATCCTTAGATATATGGTTTGGAAACAACTGTATCACAGGTAGATATACATGGTTTTGTATGGGTGCAGCCTTTCTTCTGGCTATGTGGAAACGGTAATGATGTCACTGCAGAGCCCTGAGGGACAACTCCATCAATCACATTCATGAGAGATGTTAACTCCTCAACGGAAACCATTTGATGTCACGTTGAAAGATATGCTTGGAATGATTTCAGTTCAACAGTGAGTTCCTCTGTTAGGAGACAGAAGCAGTTTAAATTGGACTAAAGGTCAGGCATATCTGAAGTGTTATGACATATTACAGAAGTTATCTAACACATCAAACAGATGCCATTTGACTTCCAAACAGGAGGTTATAAGCTTTGGTCACTGAGTTGCCAGTTATTTAAAGAAAAATTCAATTTCTGCTTCAACAGCATCTAAGTGCTGAGCTGCACGAATGAGCTTAGATCCTCACATGCTCTTGACCTGAGTCCATCAGCCACTTGGTCTGTTCCCTCAGGAAGGACCATAAGCTGCACAACAACACTCTTTCTTCAATCCTAAATCAGTCTTTTTTTCTCATATTCAGTTATTGTTAAGATTATGTTTCCACCTGCAAACCTTTGCCTCCATGTCTCACCTTCCTTTTCTAAAGCTGTTTCTTAATGCCTTCATAGATTCCTAAAGCATACTCTTTTGCGCTCTATATCTGCAATCTTCAGTTAATTCAGACTCCCTCAAGATTGCTTTGTCTCTTAATTCCATGAAATAAATTCTGGATCCTTGCTTATGCCTTTCAAATCAATTGACAATCTCAATAATAAACCATATTAATTGCTTCTTACCCTATTCTACTGAGAAGGAGATAATTTTGCACTTCATTTTGCAATTTTCTCCATTCTTTCCAAACCTCTTGGAAGTTTGGAAGCCTCTTTAAAGATCCAGGCCTTGAAGTTGCTCCCTACTCTTTGGTGTTAAAATTACATTGTGAGTCACTCTCCTGATTTTTGGGAATGTGACATAAAGGGAGAGAACTTCAGTTGCAAGGTTCACAGAGCATTGCTGGAATTCATTCTTGAACCAGCCAACAAAACCCTAGCTCATAACACTGACGACTTTGATTACTTTGCACTAAAATGGATATCCTTTTTTTGTTCTAATTGTGTTCTTTCTTGTAAAAGTTGTGTATAATTTCTGTTTAATTTGTGTTTTTCTTGTGAATCCTGCTTATATGATGCTATTGGCCTGTGCTGTTGTTGCAAGTAAGTTTTTCATTGCACTTGTGCATACATGTACTTGTGTATATGAGAATAACCTCGACTTGACTTGACTTGACTTAACTTGACTTGAATTAACACTGCACTGAAAATGAAATTGTTGCCCCCAGCATAGCATTGATTTCTGATGTGTTAAAAATGATTGTATGATGCACAGTGGGTGTAATCTATGCAGGTTGCTCCTCGGGGACAAACCAAACAACACTCTTCCGGCTACTAGGGAATGTTGCTGCTGAATGAATAAGTCCAGGAGTGCTCTCCCACAGCGAGAGGTGGGAGAGCACTCCTAAAGATTCAAATGGATCTTGACAGGCTGGTGAGGAACAGTCCCTGTAGGAAGCACGTCCTTTGTTTGCGACCAGCTCCAGAGCTACACCAGGTGCTCCAGTGGCAGGTTGCCAGGGAGGTCTCTGTAAGGACATGGATGAAATCTCTCAATGCCTGCACTTTGGGGAAGTCTGAAGTGCAGATAATTGTCTGTGCCCACTCTGCTTACTCCTATGGTCTAAATGAAAAGTAAGTGAAGTCTCCTGTCTCTGAGTGTGGAGTTTGGGTGACCTACTGCAGTGGTGAACAACAAACTATGAGCGGCAGCAGAGTTCAGCAGCAGTAGCCTGGAATGATCCTAAGGTTTACGAAGCTGAGTTTGATTGTGATGTGATTACCAAGAGCAAAGAAGTCCAGGCGCACGTGTAGAGGTTAAAGAAGGTTGCAGTTCTCATTGATGACAACAAACACAGCTTGAGTGTTGGCCCTTCAGATAACTTAGTTTCAAGGATAATAGGATTAATAAAAGCTGGTTGTTCCATGAATAAGTAAGAAATGTTGCTTTTCAGTCCGCTGAAAATCTCACTACAGATAACATTTGTGAGTTGCACTACTGTTGATGTAATTAGGCGGAGTTTCCCAACTCAACTAAGACACACAGAAAATTGTTGTACTCAGAGTTAACATGATTTTCAACTTCATGGCACCATATTTTTGGAGTTCTTTGAACAAATGTCTAAACCCTCTTCACTGTTGTTTGACCACACCTTTCATCTTTCCCTCCCTGTTTGCCAACTATTTCTCCAGTGAATGTAGTGTTTGTAGATATTACTTCCAGGCAAGAAGTGTTCAGGCAGTGAGACATATGTGAAAGTTGCAGTTCATCTCTAATGAGTCAAAGTACATGAGCTAAAGCAGTCTAGAATTTCACAAATGGCTCAGTATCCCCATGTTTAGGAGGAGAAATATGGTGTTCTCCATCACTAATATTTGTGAAATTCAGATAATCACAAGATCACAAGATCACAAGACAATGGAGCAGAAGCAGGCCATTCGGCCCATCGAGTCTGCTCCAAGGAAAAGGGAAAAAGAAATGGGGTGGGGAAAAAAAACTATTCTAATCCCATATTCCAGCCTTATCCCCATATCCCTTGATACCCTGACTATTTAGATATCTGTCTATCTCCTCCTTGAACACCCCCACTGATCTGGCCTCCACTGCTGTGCGTGGCAAGGAGTTCCACAATTTCACCACCCTCTGGGTAAAGAAATTTCTCCTCATCTCTGTCTTGAAACTGTACCCTCTAATTCTAAGATTGTGCCCTCTGGTCCTGGACTCGCCCACCAAGGGAAACAGCCTAGCCACATCTACTCTATCCTTTCCTGTCAACATTTTAAATGTCGCTACGAGGTCCCCTCTCATCCTTCTGTACTCCAGTGAGTACAGTCCAAGAGCCGACAAACGCTCATCATACGTAAGCCCTTTCATTCCCAGAATCATTCTCGTAAATCTCCTCTGAACCCTCTCCAACGTCAGCACATCCTTCCTAAGATGTGGGGCCCAAAACTGCGCACAGTATTCCAAATGAGGCCTCACTAGTGCCCCGTAGAGCCTCATCAACACTTCCTTACTTTTATACACTATACCTCTCGAGATGAATGCCAACATAGCATTCGCTTTCTTAACCACCGATCCAACCTGGTGGTTAACTTTTAAGGTACCTTGTACGAGTACCCCCAAGTCCCTTTGTACTACCGTACTTTCAATCTTCCCTCCTTCTAGATAATAATCTACCCGCTTATTTCTGCTTCCAAAGTGTACAACTGCACATTTCTCAACATTGAATCTCATCTGCCATTTCCTTGCCCATTCTCCTAAACTGTCTAGGTCCCTCTGCATCCTTTCTATTTCCTCTATGCTCCCTACTCCTCCACTTATCTTGGTGTCATCCGCAAACTTAGCCACACAACCATTTATTCCATCATCCAAATCATTGATGTACAAGGTAAAAAGGAGCGGCCCCAACACCGACCCCTGTGTCACGAACCAGCAACAAAAGAAACACACTGAGCATGATCCAGTGTTAAAAACTATTTTATTAATTACTACTTATGATAATACGTAAAATAAAAGTAAAAATGTTAGTATGTTAGAATTCAAAAATGTTAAACCTTGAACGTTAACCCCAAAACTAAACTCGTCGTGTGTGTGTGTGACAAAGTCCCAAACTCCAAGTTCCAGAATGGTTCTTAAAGTTCAGTTCCGCAAGCCATAAGGTGAAACATGAGCAAGGGCTTCTTCAACAACCACCGTTGTCAGAAGATAAGACGTAGATGTAGAGAACATAGAGAGAGTAAATACGAAATCCAAATGTTCCACGATGGAACCCAAACGACACTTCAGGGTTTACTCGGTAGTGACTTCCTCACCCCGAAAAGCATCCGAATCGTGGTCGTCCACACACAAATACCTGTTTCCCTCTACAGGTCAGCAACAAAGTGAACTCCACCGGATTACTTCCAACTTCCATACATGGATTTCTGTGGCAAACACAGTTATTGTTTCTCATCCATCGATAGAGAAAACAAGCAGGCTGGTGTCTCTCTCCCTTCTCTCTCACTCTCCTTCTTCTTCTGACTTCTTCAACAACATCATTACGTCCTTTATCTTCTATTGACGTAAGCACGCCCCACACACACATACACACACACTCTCTATCTTAAAGGGACTTTCACTGAGTCCGTAACACCTGCGGCACACCACTAGTAACCGGTAACCAACCAGAACGAGATCCTTTTATTTCCACCCTTTGCTTCCTGCCAACCAGCCAACGCTCCACCCATTCTGCTATCCTACCCATAATTCCATGACCTCTCATCTTATTAATCAGTCGCTTGTGAGGCACCTTATCGAAGGCCTTTTGAAAGTCTAAATACACAACGTCTACCGCCTCTCCCTTATCCACCCTACCTGTGATTTCTTCAAAAAACTCCAATAGGTTGGTCAGACAGGACCTCCCCTTCACAAAACCATGTTGACTAGGTCCAATCTTGCCTTGCGCCTCTAGGTATTCGGTAACCTCCTCCTTGAGGATAGATTCCAATAATTTTCCCACCACTGACGTCAGACTAATAGGTCTGTAATTGCCTTTGTGCTGCCTCCCACCTTTCTTATACAACGGAACTACATTCGCTACCCTCCAGTCCTCCGGAACCATGCCAGAATCTATCGATTCCTGAAAAATAATCGCCAATGCCTCCGCTATCTCTACAGCCACCTCCTTCAGAACCCGGGGATGCACCTCATCCGGTTCGGGAGACTTATCAGTCTTAAGCCCCTTTAGTTTTCCTAGCACCTTCTCCCTATTAATCTCAACTGAACTCAGTTCCAATTCGTGAGACTCCTGATTAACGGGCACATTGCTTATGTCCTCCACGGTGAAGACCGATGCAAAATATTCATTCAATTCCCTTGCCATACAGTGGTGTAGATTTTCGCATTTTAAGGATTTCAAGGAATAAAGGGTTTAGAATATGGCACTGAGGTAAAAGATCTCCCATGAATTGTGGAGCAGGTGCAAAGGTCTGAACAACCTTTTCCTGCTTCTGCTTCTTACATTCTTATGTCAACATTAAGTTTTAGACTAACGCAATAACAAAATCCACTTAGTTTAGGTAGAACCATCAATTGTGATCCAGCATGTGCTGCTTCCTTCAGGAGAGGAGGAAAAGCATTTGAGGGAAAGCAAAATGAAGAAAATACATAGCAGCGTCACATCAATGTACACATTAATGGCACAACTGCAAATGGTCTTATTTACCTTGTCTCCAGCTTTGCAACAATTTAAAACTTCTTTCTGTAAGCCACTGCAGCTGCAATGACTATCTCTACCATTAGTACTTCTACCACTGACTAATTAAAGACCAGGAAGTAAAGTCATATTTTGACAGAACTCACGCCCAGTACTTAAAGAAGACAAACTACGCCCACTGCATGTTAAAGTAATTGAAATAGTTTGCTCATGAGTGAATTGGCCATAAAAATGAAGAAAGTTGGTGTCACTTTCAATGTATCTAGTAATTAGTTCCATGGTTTTATGAAGGATTTGATGTTCCTTATGAGTTCAAAACATAGAATCAATTGGAATTACATTTGTTCTGATGCAGATTTCTCTGTCAAGATACTTAAATCCATGCTCGGGTATATCATTCAGGCCACTAAAAAGTTTCAAATATTTTTGGAAAATCTTGTGTTAAGAATCCAGTACAAAATCCCGAATATCTGGGTAAAGGATATTTATAATGTTCAATTCAACAACAAAAGAGAGAAGATCCCTTTTCCACTAGAAGAAACAAGTAAATATTAAAATAAATAGTTGCCTACTGTTAAAAAGCTTATGTGTTGTCAAATATACATCATGTGAGTTAGAATGTGAAGTTAAAAAATAATTTGAATTTGGTACAATATTGAACATTATGATGAGTCTTTTCTCCTTGCATCAGATTCACTGAGAACTTTTACATGCCTGCTTGCCTCAAATGGTCAGATTTTCATCACAGAATTATAAATTCAAGAGTAAGCTTGATTTCATGAGTTAAGATCAGTCAACATTTCATTAGGCTATTGAAATATCAGATGTATAATTTAAAACATGCAACAATAAATCAAGATGTTATCTATTTTTCATGAATGCACTAACATCACAAAGCATTAATCATAGCAGAACAAGGGGCATTTCACCACTTCTCACTAAATTTACAGAAAAAATTGGTGAGCTGGCCATTCAGCCCATATGTTGTTTGTGGGACATTGCTGTACATACACTTCCTGCTGTGTTTTCCAATATAACGATAGCAATAAAATTAATAGTTAATGGATTGTAAAGATTTTAAGACATCTTGATAGTTTAATAGGATGTTCCAGAAATGTTAGATGGATCAAATTGCAGAGTATTTTTCATTTGGCAATGAGCTTTATTAGCTACTTCAGGAACATTTCAATAGCATGATAGTTATGTGGGAATGAACACAAACATTCTTGGATATTAAAACATTGAAAACTTTGTCCACTCAATTAAGGATGATCTGTGAGTTTTAATTCAACCACTGTTGTCTAATTCCACATGTCCAGTAATGGTCCTTGAGTAGAGATCTCCACTTTTCAGATTTAAAGAGCTTTCACCTTTAAGCAAAAGTGAAGGGCACATCTCATTTCTATTTATTTAAAAATCCACATGCCAAGATACCAACCATGGGAAGATGCAAGGGCCTGATATGAATCATCATACCAAAATAGTTGCATAATTTTTCTTCCTTGAAGGAAAGACGAACAAACAAACAGTCATCAGGATAATGTCCTTCTAGGAGCAAACTGACAAGATGGTAAAAATGGAATGAAGTCAGCATCAAGGTAACTTAGGTGAGACACATGTTATGGGGCCAGGCACAAGACGATAATGACAGATATTTTTACCAAATTATCACACTTGCATTCTTGGCTATAGTTAGAGGCAGCTTGATGTCTACACTTGCGGAATGGACAGCTAATAAATCACTGGGTGGACTGAAGTACTATATTACAGGTTTCCTGATGTTGTACACTGACAGGTATGTGACCCAGTCCACAGTAACTTTTTCTTTTATCTATACATGTTGACAAAAATGGATAACAATAGAAAATGACATAAAACATCAAGGACAAAAGCAGAGAAAACTGCTGTTGTGAAGAACCATAGCGATAATTTTAATCATTTAAATTTGACAGGAAAGGGATTAGAACTGTCTCAGAAGTGCCCAATTCCCAATTTTATTGTGAAAGATGGGGTGGGAGGTGGATGTATTGGGTTGATATGGTGGCAAAGAAGCCTGCATATGTTAATGAGATGCATTCCTGAATTTTTAATCAACTTTTTAATTTAATATCTACCAGCCCAAAATCCTGGGGCTTGAAAAACATGATTTAAATCCAATAATAAGTCTGGTCAGTCTTCCTCAATCCATAATCTCTTAATCATTTCTCTACCTTCTCCCAAACCCCAGACTGTTTCAGAATCTTCTACGACACCATGAGTGATCTCCACACTTATCTGCGTACTTCACTTGCACACATCTCTTCAAATACTACCACCTTTAGGCCACATTTGGAATATTTTTAGGCCACATTTGGAGAACTATGTACAGTTCTGATTGCCACACTCCATTCCTTTAGGAGCTACATTCCTTTAGTTCTACAACTGTCCCACTCTCTGAAATGGTAGGGTCCTTGGATAAAGAGGATGACGTACAACAAATAAAAAAGAATGGAATGAAATGGTATTTTTAAAGTTTGAGAGGAACATGCCTGAACTTCTGCAATCCTAAGTATAAACCCAGTCTTTTAATAGGCAATAGGTATTCTTTCCATTCTTTCTATACAACAGCTTTGGCAGTGCAAACTAAAATTAGCCCAAGGTCTCTGAGTCAAGGACTGGTATTAAGAGTCAGTTTCTACTGGCAGGTTCAACCATACATCATGGAATAGCTATCAACAAGAAGGAGGCTATTCTGCCCATTGAATCTATGCTGGCTGTTCGTATGGCAATCCCACCAATATTAATTCCTATTCTTTACCCATAGCCTTTGTCTTCTCTTCCTTTCAAGCAGAGAATTCCAGATCCTAATTACTCCCAAAGTAAAAAAAGTATTTCCTCACAACCCATTTGTACCTTTTGTCCCTAAATTTTAAATCTGTGCTCCCAGGTTCTTAACCATCTAATGGGAACACCTTCCCTCTATTTACCCTGCCTAATCTAATAATGATCCTCTATCAAATCTCCTGTCAACCTTCTTGGTTGCAAAGAGAACCTTATAACGGAGATCCCTCATCCCCCAATGGATCCATTCTAGAAGTTTTTTCTGCAACCTCTCTGCATCCTTCATATGTGCACTGACCAGAACTGAATGCAATCCTCTGGTTGTGGCCTAACCATAGTTTGGCACAAGTTCAGCATGACTTCCCTGTTTTTGTATTATTTGCCTCTACTTATGAATCCCTGGATCCCAAATACTTCACTAACTATTGCTGGTTTGCATGCCATCCAGGCATATCATGCCATACTTAATTATATTGAGGTTGTAAGAAGAAAATAGAATACAGAATATAGTGTAGCAGTGTAGCAGCTACAGAGAAAGCACAGAGCAAGTAAACAAATAAAGTGCAAAGGCCACGATGAGGTAGATTGTGAAATCAAGAATTCAGTATTAGCATATAAGAGATCTGTTCAAGTGTCTGAAAACAATGGGAGAGAAGCTGTGCTTGAGTCTGATGGTACGTGTTTTCAAGCTTTTGTATCTTCTGCTTGATGGGGGAGGGGAGAAGAGAGAATAGCTGGGAGGGGTCCTTGATTTATGTTGGCTGCTTTTCATTGGTATGTGTTGATGTGTGACCAGGTCCCATTTTTCCTGCACACCCTTCAGAACTGTGCCAACTACTTTGCTTCTGAGGTATTTCAGATGGTGTTGCTGAAGATGCGACCTTCTGCAAAGCTAACCTCCCCTGTTCTGCATGTTGTGCTCCAGTGGGAAAGGCAGTAGAATAAGACTCATGCTTTTGGTGCTTCCCATGGATGGGAATAAGATGACAATGTAATAAGTATCACCCTGGGGTCATTCAGTCCCTGGTGCCAGCTCCATCATTCAATAAGATCATGAGAAACAAAGGACTGCAGATGCTGGAATCTTGATGAAAATCTTGATGGATTATTCCATGGATGCTGCCTGGCCTGCTGAGTTCCTCCAGCATCATAGTGCTTTACAATAAGATCATGACTGGTCTTTGAACTCTGCCTGGAATATAACTCCTTATCCACTGATTCCATTAATATATAAAAATATATTGATGTCTGTTTTGAATATTGTCAGTGACTGAGCCTCCACAGCTCTCCTGGGAAGACAATTCCAAAGATTCACTGCTCTTTAGGTGAAGACATTTCTTCTCACCTCTCTCCTAAATGGCCAGCTCTTTGAGATTGTAACCCTGTGTTTCAGATACGCCAGGATAATTTAGACTGATACTTCAGTGTGATGAGGATACAGATATTAAATTTTGTACTTTGGAAACTAGATGAGTCAGCAAGGACAGATGTGTGGATGAGTGGCACCAGGCAGGCCAGGATGCATATCCCTGAATTTTTACCATGCAGCTGGCAATGAAGGATGTAAGATCAAAAGATGATGGAACTAAAGAAACAAGTGTAGAGGTAGCAAGGTATGGGAATGGATTTCAGAGGAAGTGGAGCTACAGTTGTTTTGAAGCTTAGTTCTGGGCTAAGTGGAATATGGAAAATTCATCTGGACTAGTCATGCTTGAAAAAGTTGCTGAGAACCATTCGAGAACATTTAGTGCATCCTTAAAAGAGTATTTGCATATGACTTAACTTTCTGTGGTGAAGTTACAAGGACTAAGCATTTCAACATTTCAGTTCATTTGAAAGGGAAGCCTATAGTGAGATGCTGCTTTGTAAGAGCTTTTAGATTTCCACATTTATTGGGTATTTGTCTTAAGCTAAAGGTGCACAAGTAACATGATATGCTATTAGCCTCAGCATTATTTTGACAGCAATTATTGGCCCATTATCAAATGACTTTTATTAAATAAAATTCTTCTTTATTTTCTCCTGAGGAATCACCATGAGTATAATTACTATTGAACAGTTTCAGTTTGCTATCTGACACATCACCCATGAGACCCATTCTTCATTTATAAGCTTAGTTGGTCAGTGTTGGCAAAGGGTACATCACAGCCAGGTTCAAACCTACAATCCTCTTGGATTTGATGGCTTTTGAAACACATTGTGCCAATTCTGTTACTCTAGCTGAGACCAGCTCACTTAGCATAGGTCAGGAATCAAACCAAGAACCAGCTTCATTCTACACTGAGTTGCACACTTACTAACTGCGACATCAGGTAGTCGTAGAGTTGTACAATATGGAAGCAGGCCCTTTGGCCAAACTTGACAATATTGCTCAAGGTGCCTTCCTGAGCCATTGCTATTTGCCTGCATTTGGCCCATATCCCGACGAACCTTTCCTATCCATGAACCTGTCCAAATGTCTTCTAAATGTTGTAAGTATACCTACCTCCATCACTTATAGAGATTTATGAAATCATGAGAAGCATAGATAGGATGAATGCACTCAGTCTTTTTCCCATGGTTGGGGAATCAAGAACTAGAGGGCATAGGTTTAAGGTGAGAGGGGAAAAATTTAAAAGGAACTTCCGTGGCAACTTTTTTACACAGAGGGTGGTACGTTTGTGGAATGTGCTGTGGAGGAAGTGGTTGAGGTAGGTACAATAACAACTTTTAGAAGGCAGTTGGAGAGATACATGAATAGGAAAGGTTTAGAAAGATATAGGCCAAATGCAGATAAATGGAAGTACCTTACATGGGCATCTTGGTTGGCATGGACCAGGTGGGCTGAAGGGCTTATTTCCATGCTGTAAAACTCTATGACTTCCTTTGGCAGTTTGTTCCATATACCCACCACCCTCTGTGTGAAAAATCCACTCCTTAGATCCCCTTTAAATCTTTCCCCTCTCATCTTAAGTCTCTGTTCTCTAGTTTTAGACTCTCGTTCCCTAGGAAAAAGAGTGTTCATCTACCTTATAAACCTCTATAAAGTCATTGGGTAGGCTGCCCTGAAGATTTTGTAAAGAAACTTTAATAACACGTTGCAATATTTTCACTGAATGACGATCCCCTCAGGCATGTCCTTCTTATTAACCACATTCACTAAAGCTGGAAAAGAAAAAATAATGTGTTTAACTGCCCCACAGAAGCCCACAGGTTTCATGTTAAACTCCCCACAGCTGCTGTAACCAGGGTTATTTTAGCTGCTGAGCATCACTAACAGATCACTGGCAAATGCACTCTGGCTCCTCCTAGTTCTCCAGAGGAAGGTAAAAAGAAAATTACTTAGAAGGAGGTCTTGTTTCCTGCTGATTCTCTTCCCTTTCATATCACCAGGTGGGAAGCCAAGCAACAACTTCAACATACCAATCACAGTTGAAGTACCAATCGGATGACAATAGACCCCATTTTGTGCATTTAGAGAAGTCCTGGCATTGGTTGCTGGGGTGACAACAGAGTGAGGGTTGCATTTGGATGAGGGGGGAATGAAAGGTCCAGTGGAAAACCTAGATGAGGGTTCTGTGTTTTTATAAAAGTAGACCTGAAGTGCCTGATCTGCTCGAATGGATGTCCTTTATGTTAGGTGAAGGAAAGACCTTGCATTGTTGCCTACTTTTGCATGGGTGAACCATATTATCCATAGCCCTCGCATGTGTGAATGAATTTTGCAGAAGTAATATCCAGGCTTCCATTGCATGCTGTTGTGTGTCACCGCAGAAGTCTGGTATCATAAACATGCAGGACCTGGAAAGGAAACAGTGGACTTCATGAAACTATGCAGTAAGTACCGAAGATCAGTGTGCTGATGAAATTCTGTTTCTAGCCCAAATAAACTTTTCAAATCATAATAGAGTTTCTCGACAAAAGAATTTAAAAGATAGGCAGATGGAATTGTTTTATGTGGTTGTAGATGTAATTTACAAAGCACAAATGTTAGAAATACCATTACATATAAATGGCAAATCCACTGTGCTTGAAGAAATGAACACTGCAAGCCAAATATGCACAGTAATCATGGTTACTGCCCAAAGCCACAAAGCCAACCCTCAAGCAATGCAATGTAAGTGATGTTTACAGAGGTATTACACCCATCAACCCAGGTTATAGCTGTAGCAGGAACCACAGCTATTTTAGGGCACATATATTTAATGTTCAGTTCCTCCCTTATCAATTAAAAAGAAACAGTTTCTAAAGTCAGTAGGTTGTGGGTTTTAGACACACTACTCAGACAAGTACAAAATCTAGGCTGATGCTCTAGTAAAATACTGAAGAAGCATTACACAACTGGAGATCCTTCTTCCAGATGTGCACTCCGCACTCAGGCTGACATAAAAAGATCCATGGTACTAGTCTGAAGAAATGCAGAGGAGTCTTTCCCAATGTCTTGGATAATATCTCTTAACTAATAACCCTGTGAAAAACAGATTGTCTGATCACATTGGTGTTTGTAGAATCTCATTATGTGCAAATATGTTGCCACACTTCCTACAACACTAACCACACATTATTAATACTCAATTGGTTGTGAAGTGTTTTGGGATGTCCTGAGGTTGTGAAAGGTATTGTACAATGTTGGCTTTTCTTTTAATAGAAAGTTAGCTACCTTATTTTTGAGGTAGCTGGCATTACATAAAGGTAAGTAGAGGTGAGGGATATTGCTTTATATGATTGATCTATGTCAAACTTTGCCCCTTGTTTTGGTCAGCTCTGAAATAATTCTTGTGGTGACCAGTTCTGGATGGAAGTTTCAACTTCCAATATTAAAGTTTAAAGTTGAAAGTCAAAACTTCCATTCTCTTTTTAAATAATCTGCAGTCTTACTTTTATTTCATACTTCACATCCAAAACCAACTCATGTGAATGACTCATAGCTTAGACACAAAGTATAATCTATTCAAAGCAGGAAGGTATCTAGTTCCAGGGTACACCAATGACCAGTAGTATAATTCTTGCAGTAGCAAGAGTAACACTTGGTTAGTACATAGAGCAGTACAGCACAGGATCAGGCCCTTCAGCCCACAATGTTGTGCCTAACTAATTAAACTAGTAACTAAATGCCTAACTAAATTAATTCCTTCTGCCTACACAACATTCTGATCCACTTGTATTACAAAGATGCAGAAAGGGCTATTTGGCCCATCAGATCCATGCAAGCTTCTAAAGGAACAATCCAATTCATCCCATTTCCTTGAAATCCCTGCAAGTTATTCTTTCACCCATGTCGGACAAGATACCCATCCAAGCTAGTCCCATTTTCCAGCATTTGGCCTGTAACCTTCTAAACCTTTCCTATCCACCTACCTGTTGAACTGCCTTTTAAAACTTGTTATTGTACTTGCCTCAACCACCTCCTCTGGCAGCTCATTCCACATACATACCACCTTTTGTGTAAGGGAGGTAAAAGTTGCCCCTCAGGTTCCTATTAAATCTTTCCCCTTTCACCTTGAACCTATGCCCTCTAGTTCTTGATTTCCCAATCCTGGGGAAAAACTGAGTGCATTCACCTTATCTATGCCCCTCATGATTTTATACACCTCTATAAGATCTATAAGGAGGAGGATCTCAGGGTTCATTTGAATAGAATTAGAGCAGAATTGAGAAAGGGCGCTCCGATGGACAACAATTAACAGGGGAATGGTTATCTGTGCCAAAGGCTGCAGAAAGGTTAAAAATAATTACGATGAATAGTACTCACAACATCAATTCTATGGCAGACATCTGACTGCAAAGATTTGGGACAGTTTGGTGATGCAGCAGTTAGTCCTGCTGCCTCATAGGATGCTGGGTTCGATTCCAACCTTGGTGCTGAGTGTGGAGTGTGCATGTTCTCCCTTTGACCATGTGGATTTTCTTCAAGTGCTCTAGTTTCCTCCCATGTTTTGAAGATGTGCTGGTAGGTTAATCAGCTAATGACAAAAAAAATAACCAGAAGAGGACTTAATGGGCAGTAAATGAAAATTTTAAAAAAACGTGGACTCTGGAATTGAAATAAAAACAGAAAATGCTGGAAAAACTTGGCAGGTCAGGCAGCACTTGTAGAAATAGAAACAGTTAACAGTTCAGGTGGAAGACCCTGCGTCAGAATTGATAAAGAGAGTAAACAAGTTCTTGGGCATGTGTGAAAGTGAATGAGCTGCAGAGGTACAAGGAAATGAGAGGGACAGTGGGACATGGGAAGGCTCCCTTAAGAGTTAGAATGGACAGGATTGGACAAATATCAAACTTCTCTCAGATTCAAATTAGTTTATTGTCATACACACCAGAGTGCGATGAAGTTCCTTACTCATGTGAAGCTGACAGAGTAAACAGTATACATGTTAGTAATAAGTGCAATAATAAGTACAACAAGCACAAAACAACAGAATAGTGCAAAGATTGTAGTGCAATCTGAAGTAGTGCAAAAGGAAATGCCAACGTGACAATAACAGAATTAATAGCAGAGGTTGAATTAAGAGTCCAAGAATGTGGCAGCACTACTGGGAAGGGGATGTGAAAGAGGTGATTTGTTCTGAAGTCTGAAAGCAATGGGGGAGAAGCATTATAAGTATAATTAGGTATGGTAGATAGGTATGGTACTGACTGGTGATAACATATTCAGTGAGCTCAGTGAAAAAAGGTGAGGTTAGAATAAGGGCTGTAGTTAAGATTAGATAACTGCTCATATTTTTTGAATAGTGAGTGTCGAAAGGGAGAGGAGGGGGAGCAATTTAAAATAATGCAGGATAATGGAAATGGAGGATAAGGTGAGCTCACCAGGACCTGATGGGGATAAAGCAGAGAAGGATGCAGGTGGAAACACTAAGCAGGTCAAGCATTATCTCGTAGACACTTCGAATCATACAGCACAGAAGCAGTCCCTTCAGCCCACCAAGTCCGCACCAACCATCAAACATCCATTTGCACTGAACCATTTTATTCTGCCCTGTTCCCATCAACTGCCCCTAGAATCTACCACTCACATACATACTAAAGGCCAATTAGCCTGCCGTCTTTGGAGAGAGAAGCAGGTGCTGCCTCGCCTGCTGAATGTTTCCAGCATTTGCAGTTTTTCCTTTTCAGAGCAAAGAGAGATGTTTTTTTCACAATAGACCAGGAGTATGACATCACTGAGGGAGTAAAGGATGAGGGCCAAACCATGGGGAAAAAGTACAGTAAAGATATTGTAGAGAGAGGAGTGGGAGCAGTTAAACAAACTGATGAGTGAAGAATCAAAGGCTGACCAAAGGTTTTACTCTTAGTCAGATGAAGTCTGTGATCTGTTCTCGCATGTGGCTAGGTATGGCCTGTATTAATTTCCTTTGCAATAAAGTACTTGAAGTGACAAGATGATGTAATTCAGTTTCCCTTTTTTCTTCACAGCTAAAAATTAAAGACTTCTTGCTCTGAGACAGAAATAGAGAAAGTTGGCATCCTCTGTGGTCTGAATCCCTTCCAAATTCATTAGTTAAATGATACTTCACTTAAAATAAAATTCAGAGCTTGTTGAAAACATACCAGCTGGTCATAAAACTTACAGTCACTGCAGATGGGAAAGAAATATTCTAACTTAACCCAATGACAATGAAATTGATGACACCAGGTGCTTTTCTGTGTTTTCACTCCAACCAATTTTCCTACATATTGAAGGCAATGAAAAGTAATATTGAGTGTGGTGTAGAGCCAGTGCTTCACCTGATTAGGTTCCTGTCAGTGAGTACAAATAAACTTATTCAAGTGTTGTTCAGTGCCCTATTGGTTGTGGTTATCAAAACAGAGGATGCTGGAAATGTTCAGCAAATCAGGTTCTCTTTTATTTCAGATTTTTACCTTCTGCCATATTTTGCTTTTTGATCATTATTTCCTTATTTGTTTTAATCTACAACTCTGAAGGAATGCCTTTGTTGCTTTGATGATTCATGTAATCATCTGGATTTGTTTCAACATAGTCAGGCTGGCTTATGTCTCCAGTTTGATTTTTACAATATTTCATCTGGTCTTTGTTTCATGTGGTTAAAAGGTCCAGCTCCACTCTAGGTCTTCAATACCTCATCTAGTCTGACACTACAGTGCAATCTTCAGGGATTTCTGTATTGTTGGAACTCATATCCTTCCCCAAGGTCTTGCCAACTGGACTGCTTCAGATAAACATTGGCTACCCCATTTCACTACTTAAAAAAGAGCAGGAAATTCTCCCAGTTCCTAGGTGAATTTGCCTCCCTCAACCAAAAAGAGACTTTCGTCATTCATCTTACTGAACTCATTCCTGATGTCTGGAGAGAATCGGCCTATTATTGGAAGCAGTATGCTATTACAGTGCCAGTGACCTGGGTTCAATTCCCGCCGCTGTCTGTAAGGAGTTTGTACGTTCTCCCCGTGTCTGCGTGGGTTTCCTCCGGGTGCTCCGGTTTCCTCCCACATTCCAAAGACGTACGGGTTAGGAAGTTGTGGGCATGCTATGTTGGCGCCAGAAGCATGGCGACACTTGCAGGCTGCCCCCAGAACACTCTATGCAAAAGGATGTATTTCACTGTGTGTTTCGATGTACATGTGATTAATAAAGATATCTTATCTTAAATGAGATCAGTCTGGACACAACTTGCATCAATGAAAGAGAGCTCAGTGTTTCTCTTGTGGAACCCTCATAGCCCCCTCCTGATGACCCTTTGACAACTGGTCTTCTTGTAGAATTTATGTTATCCTCAGTGGGTTAATGTGCCAATCTTGTCATACTTTTCCAACAAGGGAACCTTGTCATGATGTCAGAAAATATGGTGCAGTTAGCAGAAAAGCTTTTAAACATCCCGGCAATCATTGCATTTTCCCTACCCCCCACCTGCCAAACAACTCTTGTGATTTCTACCACATCTTATTTGTGTTCAGTAATATTTTATGTTCTCTCCTTAAAAATCTCACTCACATATGAACGTTACTTTCTTTTAACCTTTCCTCCTACCTCAAGTTGCTAATATTTGAAATAATTCTTGTCACCTTTCCTTGTGTAATGCTAGTACCTTTCCTAGTATTGTGGTGACCAGAAGCTCAGTCTTCTCTAGCAAAATCATGTCAAGCAGTGACTGGATGTGGTGACTTCCGTCATCAGATAGAATATTTAAGATATCTTTATTAGTCACATGTACATCGAAACACACAGTGAAAGATACAATACATCTTCTTGCATAGAGTGTTCTGGGGGCAGCCCGCAAGTGTCACTACGCTTCCGGTGCCAACCTAGCATGCCCACAACTTCCTAACCCGTACGTCTTTGGGAGGAAACCGGAGCACCCAGAGGAAACCCACACAGACATGGGGAGAACGTACAAACTCCTTACAGACAGTGGCAGGAATTGAACCCGGGTCGCTGGCGCTGTAATAGCGTTATGCTAACCACTACCGTGCCTTGGGAAGGTCGTTGGAAAACAGTTGCTGTTGGTAAAATGAACAACATTCTTTCTGAGAACCTTCAGAGTTAAGTTGTGACTGGGGAGAGGAGGAATGGTGGTGGGATGGGATTTGGCAGGGAGGCCGGTGAAAATGAGAAAACTACTGTATGCATATATACTGCCTTTCAAGGAATTGTTACAGGTGACTAAATTCCTTACAAGCCTACCAAGTTATGCTGCTGAAGGAATTCGCATAAACCACCATCATCTGTTCACCTACTGTTTTTCGCACTAACTAAACGTACATAGAAAATACCTTTAATGATGTTGAAACTTGGAATATTAAGTCAAACCTCACTTAGAATTTTGATGTTCATTTGGAATTTAGATTATTTGGATTTATTTGCAGTGTGTCCATTAAACAAAAAGATATTTAATTAATGTGGTTTTTCAATATATTGCCATTTCAGGAGCTGAATATAGTCTAACCCCACAGAATAAAGTTGTATCAGTTTGTTGATTAAATGAAATAAAATGATTACTAATCCTGTTCCTGGATGGTATACAAACCAATCCAGAACTGACCATAACTGATCACTAATCTGACAATTTCATTCAGATCCCATCAAAATGTTGATTTGGGAAATGGAAGTTGTCACATGACTTTATTCAGAATAAATGATACAAGAAGTAAGAGGTTTTAGAAACAGGATGATGCAATTTTGACCATCAAGTCTGCTTGGAAGTCAAGCTCATTTACTTGTATTCATACCGTGGTGAATGTACCTTTGTTGGTTCTTGGTGAAGTGATATGCAGAGCGTGCAGAATAATATGCAGGGACGTGGAGTGTTCTAAAAGGTGTCTGGTTTATTCAAAGTTCTTCTTTAATGTGTGCAAACACATACAACAATACAGACATGATCAAATGCATCATAAATATTGCCTTAGTTAATTACATATACAAGACTGCTTCCTACTTTAAAAGAAAAGTGGAACTAGTTCAACAAAATCTACAAATTTACAAGCTTAACTGATCAACTGGGTTTCAAAATCTCTTTGATCTTTGCAATTGAACAAGTGGAACTTGTGTTCATCCTGGAGGTTCAACAGATTGTGCATGTGACATCCATCTTAGGACATACTGAGCTTGTCATGCCTTGGTTTTCATCTGTCATTTGTGTTAGCTCTTCTTCAACAATAATAAAACTTACTTCCAGAGTATATTTAAACTCCCTGTTCTCTCAGATATCTTATATTGCAATCATGCGGCCTACAGGAACCTTTCTGAATCTTTCAACAAGTCCTGGAACTTCTTGGAACTCTATATCTCCACAATCTTTCTAATGTTCTATTTTCTTATCTCTGATCTGCCCGATGGTCTCAACACACAAATGTTATTATGTAACCTGAACCTTTTCCCTTTATATCATGTTATTATGATGATTGCTTTGTTTCAACTGGCTTTCATGTAGCTTTCTGTCCAGATTCAGACACTCCTGGGTCTTTTATGCATCAACATTTGGTAGGATTGTTCCCTGCAGTGGAGTGAAGGGTCAAGCTATAGCTCAGAAAAAAAATCTGAGAGTTGATACTTCATTGTAAAATGTGATCTGCTTTCCATGACTTGCTTCTTTCATGCCTCTTTCGCTGTACTGATATTCACTGTCTCCATTTGAATCTGAATGATATGGAGAAGTGATGTTTGATCCTATTTTGCAAACTGTGCAAATTTATACAATACAATACGTTGTGAAAATGGATCTGAGGTTTCCATTCACAGTAGCAGTGCATTGCATCAATGCCTGCAACATGGACCTTTGTGCATCTTTTTTTGTGTATAAATCATGCAAAAAACATTGTTTTCCCCATGTTTTCAATTGTCTGTGCCCATTTCTTATTAAAGTCCGGTTCATTGGGAAATTGGACTGGTAGTTCCTGCTGTGATTCACTGTAATGCTGGTTATATTTCAGGTACATATGATGACATCACTGTGCACAATACCCATTAATTGGATCATCCATTATAACCCATGATGTTCATTACTAACTCTCAATAAAACAAGAAACACATTATGTTGAAAGCGGTGAATCATGCACGATTTATGATGTACCCCCTGGAGACATTGATTGAAACTTTGTGCACTGAGGACTATCAGCTTAAAGATGCCTTGCTCTATAGTCACAATGCTACTGATGCCGTATTGGCTTGGGGCCACCCAGAATGCCGGGAGCTCCATGTATCAGGTGGTGGTCTCCATCTGGATAGTAATGTGCCATTTCCTCCCCTCCTCTCTCCCTCCACCCCTCTGCATTTTTCTGTGATCCTCTCCCTCACTGTTTTCCATCATCTCACTGCAGACTTGCTCAGCACAGGATTGACAGGTTAACTGCCTGTTTACTGGCATGTATTGACATTTCTTAAAAAGAGGATAATGAATTTTTAAAGTAAGGATATCCTAATTTTGCCTTTTTTTGTTGACATGCAAATTAACATTTGGGAAAAACATAGCTCCCACTTAGCACACCAAGAGTGGTGAAATCCATATATTAGACACCTGTTTTGACTGGGTCTCCACTAAGACCAAGAAGTTGTTCGCAACTTTCTCACAATGGTTCATGTGGATGTGTTGGAATGGCCTTGTATGCCACTTCTATCTTTTGACTGGTGCTCTAGATGGCTGGAGTCCACAGATTTTTTGCCAGACCTTGCTGGTTAACTCTTCCAGATCTATGCCAATGTCAATACAATAAACAAAGTTACAGCCTTCATGTTAACAATACCCAAATATTCCTAATGAAGTCCATTCATTATTCTACGTAATATTACTTTGGATAATAACTTTGAATAACATGACCTCATTTGATGCAGCCCAGTTTTGTGGACAAGTCTAATATCTGCAAAACTTTATATTCTCAAACAAATATGCATCTCTATCAGTCAACAACTCAAAGTATGCTCAGGTTGCTTTTAGTACCTCAGCGACCATCTCATCATCTCCATCACAGTTACAGCAAAACCAACCGAAATTGCTTGCGCGTGTTTATCTGTATACATTTTTTAGTAAGGCAATATTGATATTGCATCTGGCGTGGCATTCTGTTTGGATGCTCAACAGTCAATTTACAGTCATTTTGGGACAGGAAAATAGTTCACCGCAACATTCTTGAGATCACCATTTGGTCCAAGATGGCCAAATAGGGTTTATAATTATGGGCCTAGGTGAATGTCAGGTCTACCTCACTTGAGCTGACAGAACTTGGTGATCTCACATGTGACTGCTAATGCCTCATTCTCTAGCTGAATATAGTTCTTCTTGCCCTTTGTTAATGTGTGCAGTACAAAGACAATGAACCTTTCCTGGACACTTTCCCTAATTTGACTGATTCCTGGCATCACGTGAGCTTCACTGCATTGGTGCTGTTATATTGGACCAGGATGGACTCACTGCTGAGTTGTTTCGTGCAATGTCATACATCTTATGCTTTTCCTTTTTCCTGCACCATGGTTTATCTCCTTCAACTGTTGGTACCTCCATATCAATACCATTGTGAGGCCTGTCAGAAACTTGACATAATGTTGGACCATGAAAGGAACAAAAAATCAAAGTTCAGTGAAAGTCTTGGTTTTCTATCCTTGGCTATGGCTTCAGTCTTCTCCTTGACAGATTGTGGATCACTTGTGAACACCTTCAAGACAACTAAACTATTTATTTCTGCACAAGGTAAATGTACTCTGCTGGAGGAACTCAGCAGGTCAGGCAGCATCTATGGAGGGAAATAAACAGTCGACATTCCGGGCGGAGACCCTTCATCAGGACTGGAAAGGAAGAGGGCAGAAGCCAGAATAAGAAGGTGGGGGGAGAGGGAGGAGCACACGCAGGCAGGTGATAGGTGAGTTCAGGTGATAGGCGAGTCTAGGTAAGGGGGGAAGGGAGGTGGGTGGGGGGGGGGGGGAAGGGAGGTGGGTGGGGGAGGGGGAGAAGATGTAATATGTATGAGGTAGAAGAGGCCAAGGGTAGCAGAGGAAGGAATCCGGTAGGAGGGGCAGTGGACCATGGAATAAGGGATGGAGGAGGGGAGGAAAGGAGATGGGCAGGTCATGAGCTTAATGTCATGCTCACAGAGACTCCTAAGCATCTCTTCAAGTTTTCCATGGCAATAATAGCAGCATATAGGTGGCATAGATATTGCTGGATTCCCTTTATATCTTGTCCATGGTGACTGGAAATACTCTGGGTGATGATGTCGCAGCATAAGGCATCTTGGTATGTTAATAAAGCCCTTTTTGGGTGTTGAATGTTGGCTTTATTTATCCATGTTTAATTATACAGCCGCAACTTTGTAAACACATTGTTCCCTGCCAGTTCGGCATACAAATCCTGCTGTGTGGACAAACAGTATTATTCATTGTCCATGAGTTTGTTCAGAGTTACTTAAAATTCCCACAAAGCAGACAGTTTTATTTGTTTTGAGAACCACAGCAATGTGTATCCTATTCTGTACAGTTGTAACCAACACACTTACTGTTTGAGTTTGTTCAGCTGCTCTTCTACTTGAGCTTTCAGCAGATGCAGTACCAGTCGAGACCTGCAGTCAACTGGAGGGGCATTTGGCTTCATGCATTTGTAGACCTTGTGCCTCCTAAGGTCTATAAAATTTGAACATTTCTTCTCACAAAGCATGGTGAATCCCTGAAATTCTTTACCCCAGAGAATAGCAGAGACAAGATGATTGGGAACTTTAAAGAGTCTTTGAAAGATCACGAAAAGGCAGTTGACACAAAAGAGTTAAGGTCCAGGGCAGCTCAATAATGATCTTATTGACTGGTGGGGCATGTTTGAGGTGCCAGGTAGCCTGAACCTGCTCTTATTTTCTTGCGTTCTTGTGCTAACATTGTACTAATTTAATTCTTTGAACCAATCTTTCTCCAACAGAGTTGGTAACATTACTTTTTTTTAACCATTATGCATATTAAATCAGACTTAGAATTTTCATTAGATTACCAGAAAATATCTTCTGACTCTGCAAGCATTTTGCTAATGGCATTTTGCTATCTTTTGCTTTATTCATTCATGGAGTGTGAGCTTCACAGGCTGAGCCAGCACTTAATTGCCCATCCCTAACTGCCCTTGAGAAGGTGGTGGTGAGCTGCCTTCTTGAATTGCTGCAGTCCTTGAGGGTGGGTATGCCAACACTGCTGTTAGGGAGGGAGTTCCAGGATTTTGACCTAGCAATGGAGAAGGATTATATATTTACAGCAGTATGGCATGTGGCTTAGATGGCATCTTCCACGTGGTGGTGCTCCCATGGTTTTACTGCCCTTGTCTTTCTAGTTGGTAGAGGTCATAGGTTTGGAAGGTGCTGTTTAAGGAGTCTTGGTGAGTTGCTACAGTGTATCTTGTAGATGTTACAAACTGCTGCTACTGTGCAACAGCAAAGAAGTGAGTAAATGGTTGTGGATCGGGTGGCTTTCAGGCGAGCTGCTATGTCCTGTATGGTGTCGAGATTCTTGAGTGTTCTTGAAGCTGCACTCATCCAGGCAAGTGGAGAATATTCCATCACACTCCTGACTTGAACCTTATAGACGGTGGACAGACCTTGGGGAGTTAGAAGGTGAATTACCACAGTATTCCTGGCCTCTGACCTGCTCTTGTAGCCACATTGTGTATATGGCTAATCCAATTTAGTTTCTGGTCAATGGTAAACTCCCCAGGATATTGGTAGTGGGGGATTCAGTGATGGAAATGCTATTGAATGTTGGGGTGATAGATGGATTTTTTCTTGTTGGATATCATCATTGTCTGGCACTTGTGTGGTGCAAATATTACTCAACAATATATTCTGCATTCTCATTTCCTTTTACTACCTTGTTGTAATATTATGTATGGCATGGTCTGGACAGTGCGCGGAACAAAAGCTTTTTACCGTATCTCGGTACATGTTACAATTCCAGTTCCAACTTGCTACTGATCAGTCCATGCCTGGATGTTGTCCAGGTCTTGCTGCATGTGAATGTGGACTACTTCTTTATCTGAAGAGTTATGAATGGTGCTGAACACTGTGCAATCATCAGTAAACATCCCTACTTCTGACCTTGTGATTGAATCTCTGTTCATAATCAAGCAATCTATCAACGGTTAGCATAACACTATTACAGCGCCATCAATTCCAGCCACTGTCTGTAAGGAGTTTGTACGTGCTCCTCGTGTCTGCGTGGGTTTCTTCCGGGTGCTCCAGTTTCCTCCCACATTACAAAGACGTATGGGTTAGGAAGCTGTGGGCATGCTTTGTTGGCGCCGGAAGCATGGTGACACTTCCGGGCTGCCCCCAGAACACTCTACGCAAAAGATGCATTTCACTGTGTGTTTCGATGTACGTGTGACTAATAAAGATATCTTATTAATATACTGATCATTCAATTCACTTTTACGTATGTTAAAATTTCTACGTATCTATTACTGCATTTGTGTGCTGCTTCACTGTTCAGATTGTTCAGCAGCTTCAATATTAAACAAGCCTTTCCTTTGTAGCTTTCTGTTATCTGTGTTTCTCTTACACTGAGAATGTTTCTGGCTTGCCGTAATTGGGTTCAGCTTGACTAATGAAGGCAAGCATGCCATATGTCTTCCTTACCACCCTATCAACCTGTGCAGCTACTTTCAGGAAGCTATGTACTTGGACCCCAAGATCCCTCTGTTCATCAACACTGTTCAGGGTCCTGCCATTAACTGCGTATTGTCCTTTTACAGTTGATCTCCCAAAGTGCAACACCTCACACTTGGCCAGATTAAACTCCATTTGCCATTTCTCCGCCCATATCTAAAACTGATCTATATCCCACTGTATCCTTTAGCAATCCTCTACACTATCCACAACACCACCAATTTTTGTGTTGTCTGTGAACTTACTAACCCACCCATCCACATTTTCATCTTAGTCATTAATGTATATCACAAACAGCAAAGGTCCCAGTACAGATCCCTGCAGAACACCACTAGTCATGGACATTGCTATGACAAATTCTTCAATACCACTATATAATCCCTAATGGTCTCACCTGGCCTTTGGTGTGTGGTCCTGAATTTATGCCCTTCTACAATCACTGAGGGTGGTGAATTCCAATGATTCTGCAATCTCTGTCAGCTCATAAAACAAGACCAGTTTGATACGAGTGGTGCCAGGAGGTCCATTAAAAAAGCGTACTTATTTGAGCCTATTCCTATCAGTAAGATTAGTTTTGTATGCTCTTATATGACTACATTTTGAGTAGGCAGCACTTTGTCCTCAATTTCAAGAATTTTGTTTGCTAATGGAAACCATAGTTCATACTACATAAGAATTGAAGAGGTCCTGTGGTTTATCACGGTCTCCAAGGCTTTTGATGTTGCCTGAATGGGTCTGCACTTCCATTTTACACTGTTCCCATTTTAACAGTTGCAAAGCTTAACTCAATGATCCCATACACCTGCCTTTAATCCTGTGCTCAAATCTAAATTTGAGTGCCATTGCTTCTAGTCTGCATGTTGAAGTTACTGTGAATCACCCCAATGGCACAAGTATGTACTACTTTAAGAAGTTTCAATTCTTTTTCAATCCTTCCTAGTCAACAGTGCAACATGTTCTTAGTGAAGTGATATGCAGAGTGTGCAGAGTAATATATGTGAAACATGGTGATCTCTAATAGGTCTCTGGTATATTTGAAGTTCTCCTTTAGACTGCTCGTATGCGCACAATGTTACACAGATGAGCAAATATGCCATAAGTGATAAGATAAGATATCTTTATTAGTCACATGTACATCAAAACATACCGTGAAATGCATCTTTTGTGTAGAGTGTTCTGGGGGCAGCCCGCAAGTGTAGCCACGCTTCCTGCGCCAACATAGCATGTCCACAACTTCCTAACCCGTACGTCCTTGGAATGTGAGAAGAAACCGGAGCACCCAGAGGAAATCCATGCAGACACGGGGAGAATGCACAAACTCCTTACAGACAGTGGCTGGAATTGAACCCGGGTCGCTGGAATTGTAATAGCATTACGCTAACCGCTACACTACCATGCCTGCCCATGACATGCCTATTTACGCTTACCATTGCGCTTAGTGTCTTTTCAGAACCACATCCACTTACTATTCTACTTGATTATACTCTCTGCATTGTCTGGTAGTTTGTTCCCGAGTTTTATTAGTTCTACCTGACTTCCTTTCCTATTTGTAACTATTTACCTGTGCCCTCTGCCATCAATGCCACTCACTGGCATTGAGCTGTTGGTGTGTTTACATGTGATATTACAATACATGAATGTTCTCTATGAATTGGTTAGGAATCAGAATTAATCAGATTAATCAAATTAAAATGTGAAATTTTAAGGCAAAGCTGCTACATGTTATTTGCAATATACATTAAGAACAGAACACACTCAGAACACTGAGCAGGTCAGGTTGAATCTGTGGAAAGAAAAATAAATTCTTGCCCCAGACCTGCAATGTTAACTCTGATTCTCTTTCCTCAGATGCTCCTGACCTGCATTTTTTCAGATTTCCAGCATTAGTGAACGTATTGACTTCAATGCTCTTTTCAGATGTGTGGTAAAATATTTGGGCCTCAACTGGGAGTCCTTGGGCAGTGATCAGAATCATGAACCCCAGCTGAGATTCTACTTCCCCTTTATCTTGCCAAGTGGCCCTGAAGCCAGTTATATTGTCCCTGTTGTTAGTTCAGCTGAAATAAACTCAGAATAGTCCCGAAAACAAATTTGGGGCAATATGTAACAACATAAGATGAAGAATAAACCTCATGTAACACCTCTAATCAATATAGGGCCCAAGTATCTATCTTGAGCTTTTCTTCCACATATGGCCTTTGATCTACACTTCATATCCTATCACCGCTGAAGCAACGTCAAATGGTACGTCATGATCTCCCAATGACTGTGGTCTGCATCTCAACAGGAATGGATCCAGCTCCCTTTTCCATTTATCTCAGATTAGCTACCTTCTCTTCAAATCATGGAGTTTGTTCATCCAATGGGTCCTCACTTGAACATGAATGTTCATTTCTAGCCACAGAGATGCCATTATATCTGAGATGGACTCAACAGCAAATTCATCTGGTACGTGTTGAGAGCTTGGCGTAATTGGATCAAAATAAAAAGTCTATGTTTGCATCTTCCAGCTTAACTGCCATAGTGAGGAGAAAAGAAATAAATCAAACAGAAACGCTGGCCCCACACACACTAATGTCTAAAATTACATGAGACCTGAGCCACGTTAGTCAGTAGCTGTCAGTTAACTTTACTGTAACCGTTATATCATTACCTTAATAGCTTTAAACAGAATAGCAAGAGGTTGAATTTAAACATTTCTTTCCAGTCTGTACAAATATATTATTATTGGAACAATTAATCTGCTGCATCGCGACATTCCTTGGCCTGTTCCACAGACTTCAATCAAACTCACCCAATGACCTCTGTTCATAAGCACCCTCCAGTTTAGAAATCATTGTGATACACGCCAGTTTACAGCAAGTGTATATCCAGCTGACTTTTTCTGTTTCAAATCTAGTGCATATGTCAGAGCTAGTACATAAGGTGACTTATTGCTCCATTCTTCATTCAGAATCTGCTGCTGTTCATTTCTGTGTGGATTGACCATAGCCAGGTTAATATAGGGTTCCATCCTTCTCATACATGTTGTGGCTTCTTGTAAAGATAAGTTGCTAGGATGGTGGGACATCACAGACTCCATTGGGAACTAAGACGAAGGGAGTGAGGATCTTAACAAGGCTAAGACCTAATTAAAAGTGGAAACCCCAAATTCCTTTTGCCCAACATCTGCAATGATTTTGGCTCGGTTAAATGTAAGTTACAGGCACTGAAAGACCTGAATTAGTACAAAGCTCCTCTAATTTGTTTTATTTGGTGGGTGTGGAAGCACTGCAAGTTTTAATTTTAACTTAAAGGTTTATTTCAATTTAAAAAAGAAATCTGTTGAGTCTAGAAAGGGTGCAAAAAAAGTTTACGAGGTTGTTACCAGGACTGGAGGTTTGAGTTGTAAGGAGAGGCTGGATAGGCTAGGATTTTTTTCCCTGGAACGTAGGGGGCTAAGGGGTGACCTTGTAGAGGTTTATAAAATCATGGGAGGCCACAGTCTTTTCCCCAGGACATGGGAGTCCAAAGCTAGTGGGCACAGGCCTAACATGAGAGGGGAAAGATTTAAAAGGGACCTGAGGGGCAACTTTTTCGCACGGAGGGTGGTGGGTATATAGAATGAACTACCAGAGGAAGTAGTGGAGGTGGGTACAATTATGACGTTTAAAAGACACTTGGACAGGCACATGGATAGAAAAGGTTGAAAAGGATATGGGCCAAAGGCATAACAAATGAGACTAGCTCAGTTAGGCAACTTGATCGGCATGGACAAGTTGGGCCGAAGGGCCTGTTTCCATGCTGTATAGGTCTATGAATCTATGACTAAGTCATGCCTTTAGCATAGATGCATATTCAGCACTGCACACTACACTACGTTAGGTTGGAGTCGAAGGTCATTATGTGCTCATTATTTACAGGGTTCAACAGTAGGGTTCATCGGGCCCATTTGTGCTCATTGATGCCCAATTCTCGGTCAAACGTGCTGCCTCCATGGTTTGAGTATTGTCCCTCACAAAACATTTTGTGAGCGGAATGCTTAGATAAATTGCATATGAAAATAGTGTTCCCTGTGAACTCAAGCACTTCTAAACCTGTAACCGATGATTTTCCAGTCATTTGGGCTACGGTGTCACTATTTCTTAATCTTTCAATCCCAAATGAAAGTGTATGTTTATGGAATTAACCCTATGATACCTGTAAATACCCTTCTACTGATTTTACATTCACTTATGCATAAATAAACACTGATACTCTCAACCATATTGCCTCCACATCTGATTCCTTCAAAGACATCTGATTCTCTTAATTTCCATTAATAACTATGTTGTTCTATCATTTGTCGCTTGATAGCTTACTATTAGTTGGTGAAAATTGGGGAGGTGAAGATTAAATGTTGTTTTAATTAATTTTACACTGGGATTGGCAGCTGTTAGAGGAACTCAGTGCTGATAAATTGGTCACTTATAATCACAAAATGCAGGCTGACAGCCAAGTTGGTGATAAAGTATCTACTAAATGGTGGATTTATATTTAACAAATTATTTACAGTTCTGTGAGTTAAATCCAATACTTGATATGGTGTAGTGAGTCAGTCTACTATTTAAAAATGACAGCTGCATTCTTTTTATAATTCACTACACTTCTCGAGAATTTCCAATGGACAGTTAGCAGGTGTGTGTTCCAATTCTTCAAAGTGCATCTACAGTATCCTGCAGTACCATTGTTTCACCTCTGGAACATCCCTATCCTCACATGTCAAACACAGACAAGGGGACATTATGGTTGGGCTGTTATTACTGGCGACAGTTTGGTCTCTCCATCTGTCCTTGGTTGATCTTCAGAAGTATTTGGAGAGTTATTTAAAATCAGCACTTAAATTCTGACTGCAGTGACGTCATTCAGCAAGCGACAAGCTGTGTGATGAGAGATGAGGCCATCACAAAGTATAAAGTACAAGTGCTTGAATTTCTGTTTGATTCCAACAAAAAAAACAGGTTCCAAGAACTGTTGGCATTGTAAATTTGTAGATCCACAGACATGTGTGGTTATCACTGTGAATTTGCAAAGAAATCCTAAAATCCTTGTGAAGTTTTGTAGAAAGATTCCATATTCCACCCCATATTCTTGATCTTGGAGTGTAAATACCTGTTGATCCTATTTGCAGAAAGGAGTTCCCAATGTGGTAATGTGCTTTATCATTGCAGTTCCCAGTCCTTTAACTTTCCTAATTTTAATAAAATCTTCCATTTATTTAGTAGCCTCGGTGTAGTAACAGACCACAAGCCAGCTCACAAGAGCATTCTCAAACAAAATTTGAAACTGAGTCAAAAAAGGACACATTATGTCAGATGACGGAAAGCATAGAACATAGAACAGTACAGCACAGGAACAGGCCATTCAGCCCTTGATGCCTGTGCCAACCATGATGCCAATCCCATCTGCCTGCACAAGATCCATATCCCTCTGTTCTCTGCCTGTTCACGTGCCTATCTAAATGCTTCATAAGCTTTGCTATCATATCTGCTTCTACCATGCCCCAAGAAGCACATTCCAGGCACCTACCTCTGTGTAAAAACCTGCCTTTTAAACCTCCTTTAAACTTTCCGCTCTCATCTTAATCCTATCCACTCAAATATTTGACATTAACTTCCAGGCTCTTAACAACATTAGCAAGGCTTTTGACAAGGTCTCTCATGCTAGGCTGCTCCAGAATGTTAGTTCCCATGAGCCAATAGGATACAAAATTGGCTTGATGGAAGGAGTCAGAGGTAGTGAAGCATTGTTTCTCAGACTGGAAGCCAGTGACCAGTGTTACAGGGATTGGTGCTGGGACCTCTGTTATTTTTCATGTTGTTTGAATGATTTAGATGAGAATGCAGATAGCATGATTAGTACATTTGCAGATGATGCCAAAATTGGTGGTGCGGTGGACAAGAAGAAGGTTGACTAAGTTTACAACAGGATCTAAATCAACTGGGAAAATGGGCAAAGGAATGGCGGAAAGAATTCAACTCAGACAAGTTTAAAATGATGCATTTTTGGAAGTTAAACCAAGACAGTATTTACACATTGAATGACAGGACCCTGGGGAGTTTTGCAGAACAGAGAAACCTCGAGCTACAAGTACATAGTTCCCTGAAAGTGGCAACACAGGTAGACAAGGTGGTGAAGAAAGCATATGGCACGCTTGCCTTCATTGGATGGGGCATTGAGTGCAAGAGTTGGGATGTCATGTTACAGCTGTATGAGATGTTAGTAAGACTGCACTTATTGTGAGATTCCAGCATCTGCAGTCTCTTGTGGATCTACTAATCAGACCACCTACATTTTCATCCAGATCATTTATAAATGATTACAAACAGAAGTCAAAGAGAAGCTGTAAGCTTCAGCTCAGAGAAGTGCTGGTCTAGGCTGCCAGATCAATGAAAATTGGAAGTATACAAATTGCATGAATTGGAGGAGCACCAAGGTCAAAGATAATTAGTGGTTGTAGAAATGGAAGTGGAGACAACTGAGAGATCTGAAAACACTGTTGATGACTTTAAAAATTGAAATATGGTTGAATTGTGGGGCAATAGATCAATGAGCACAACTAAGTGAGACTTGGTTCAACTTAAGATACAGACAAAAGAGTCTTATATCAATTTGATGGAATTTGTAAGTTAGGGGAACAGCCAGGGAGCAATGGAAAAGTCAAGCCTTGTGATAAAAAAGGCAAAAATTAATGTTTTGACTGCAGAAGATCTGGAGATAGTTGGGCTGTGTCAAGGGGTAAAAATTTGTAGCTATGATGATGGAACAGATAGGAAGACAAAAGCTCATCTTGGGATCCAACAAGAGGCCAAGACTGTGAATGGTCTGATTCAATCTGAGACAGTGACTAGGGAAAGGGATTGTGGAATGGAGCTTGCAGTGTAAATCTCAATCTGCAAACTTCCCAGATTTACAACTAAATACTATTTGAATTCTGGGCTTGCAGTCTTAAAGTGACAGGTCAGTTAAAACAGAACACTAATTTAGCAAAAGAATTATGCACTGTACATTATGAGATATAATAGTCTTGAGATTATAAAATTGCTAATCAGTTGATTCATAGTAGGGAGTAAAAAAAAATTCAGATGATTAGCCATTAACTTGAAATGTTTATCCCTTCAGATGCTGCCATACCTGCTGAGTATTTCCAGGTCTTTCTGCACTTCCTGTTTCTTTTTCAGAATTCCAGCATCTGAAGTCTTTTTTTGCTTTTCAATGTCATAGAATATATGTTGGGATTCTGTAGATATACTTAGAGTAACATTTGTATTTTTTTGCTTTAACAGATGTTCTATGTCCTAATGTTAGATTGGAGGGGAATCAATACAAAGTACCAAGGAAGGCTTCCACTAACATCCCAGGTAAGTGAATCTGATTGCAGGGCATGTACAGGTGACCCCTGTTTTATGGAGGCATTGCCATCCTACAGAATCATCTGTATCACGATTTCCCTTAATGTGAACCCCCCACCCCTCCCCCTTATCCATTGAATACCATGTTAATAGTGGAGATGAGTTCCTATGGGATGTTTTTCTCTCATATTAAGCCCTTTTATCAGTGATAACCCACCACTGTTACTTAATAGCTGAGACCAACATTAGACTTGGGATGGGCATAGAGCAATACAGCACGGATACAGGCCCTTCGGCTCATCGAGTCCATGCCGACCACAGTGCCCACCCAGTTCATCCCAATTTCCTGCATTTGGCATATCAAGGAAAGGGATGGGATCTGAGGATCGGAGTTCAAAGGAGAAAGGTGGTGTTAGAAGGAGGTCAGTGGGGGGGGGAGTGGAGTGGGGAGGTGGGGAGGTGGTAATGGGTTAAAGTGCGGTGACTTAGTGGAAGTGGAGTAAATGCTAAGGGTTAACTTTAATGAGCTGGTGTGAGAGCTGGCCATAGCTCCCCACAAAGCAGCGCGTCAGAGAAAATATCTCGCAGATGAAGAGCTCTTCCGTGCTGCATTCTGGGACATCTATTCACATGTTCTCAGACTGGAGAGGGCATAGCATAGGAGGGACTCAGCTGTGACTGCCAACCCAATCAACACAGTGACATCATATCCAAATCTTACTGCCCAGAGCATTAAGTGACTAAAAATAAAAACTGACAACACTAATTCTTTCTTTCACATTTTATGTTTATTTTTTTCCCACATAAATTCCATACGAGTGAATTTTATTCTGTATCTCAAACTTTTGGGTCGTGATTTTTGAATTTTGTAAGGGTGGATTTCCATTACCTGAACTGCCATAACGTGGGGATCACCTGTAATAGTAAAACCATGTGTACATCGGAATGCATTGTAGTCAATTTTACTTCTAACATGAGCAATAACCAATCATGTTGCTTATGCGACATCAAAAGTACACATTCATATATGTAGAATGATCAACAAACATCAGAAGCAAAAGAAAGAGTAGGTCACATTGCACCTGAAGTCTGTTTCGATTTTCAATAAGATAATGTCCAATTCTGTGTGCCAGTGTGAAATTGGAGGGCAGTCAATAAAAATACTAAATAAAATTTACATTAACATTTCAGGTCCTTGGGTTTCTTAGCAAGACATATCATAGCAAAGTCAATAATAAGATTAAATCCACTTTCGCATAATCAACACATCCACTGATTCTCTTGGTGTCCCAAATTCTACTAATCTCAGTGTTGAATGTGCTGAAGAACTGACATTCCACTGGTATTTGAGGCAGAGAATTCCATAGATTTACAACTCTCTGAAATTAATGGAAATTTCTTCACTCAGAAAATGCTGAATCTTTGGAACTCTCTACACTGGAAAGCTCAGTCTTTGGTTTCATTCAAAGCTGAGATCAGTGGATCCTTGGATATTAGTGCAGGAAAATGCTGTAGGAAATTGGTGTGATCTTCTTGAGATGGCAGAGCAAACTAAATGGCCTACTCTTGCTCCTGTTTCTTATGTTTTTAAGTCTGATGGGTAAAGACATCTCTCATCTCAGTTCCAAATGTCCAATCATGAGATGATGGCCTTAGCTCTAGACCCTACAGCTCTCGACATCAGCCCTGCCAATCCCTCCCAGAGTCTTTTAAATTGAATTAGATTAAGAACATGAAAACATAAGGAATAGATATAATTGTTGGCCATTTGGCCCCTTGTGCCTGCTCCACCGCTGAGTAAGGATATTGTTGATCTTTTACCTTCCTACATGAAAACCATACCCTTTCGTTCCTTTAGTAACTGATTATGTATCAAAGTCTGTCACAAATATACTGAGCCATCGAATAATGAATTCGAAAGGTCACCACCCTCTGCATCTCTTCTCATCTCAGTAATGAATGGCCAGTTCCTTAGCTTAAGTATGTGATCCCTCTCACAAACCCCTCTTCTCTCCCCCTTCCTCCTCCCCCCAGTTCTAAATACCTCATCCAGAGAAAGCATCACCTCCACATCTACCCTGTTAAGCTTCTTGTCTCCTTTTGAGTGTTGTACATTTCAATGAGATCACCTCTTGTTCTTCTACACTCACAAAACTACAGATCATGTCTGTTTTATCTCTCCTCATATGGCAAGCCCACCATCCCAGGAATCAATCTGGTGAATCTTTACTGTTCACTCCCTCTATTGCAAATATATCATTCCTTAGGAAGGAAGATCTGACATGAGCACAGGTTTCAAATGCAACCACATCAGGATCACCAGGTCTCAGTCTCATTCTCCTAGCCTCTATGAGCATAGGTCATTCTTATTCATCCTCTTATACAGCTGTTCCCTTATCTGAGGAATCAATGCAGTAAACTTTCACAGTCTTCACTGCACTGACTACAAGGCAAATATACTTTTCCTAGATATGGTAACCACAACTGCACACTGTGCCCCAAATGAGGTCCCATCAAACGTGTTGCAATTACAAGACTTCCTTATTTTTTCTGTAAATGCTGTCAGATCACTCAGGTCCTTCAAATATATAATGGCTGTGGTTATCAAGGTTATCAAATACTTGATGTGTAATCTCATGCACTACTTGTACTGCAGTCCTTTTGCAATAGAAGCCAAAATTTGAACATAGAACATAGAACAATACAGCACAGAACAGGCCCTTCAGCCCACAATGTTGTGCCGACATAGCTATTTCCTCCTACCTACAGAATACCCATATCCTCCTATCTGCCTTCCTATTTGCAGACTGTACTTGCATATCTACTTCCTGCACTTCATGAATCAGTGCACTATGATCTTTCTGTATACCATCAAGATTCCTGTCAACTCATGCTATAGAATGAATAGGGCATAATTGAAATTGTAACCAAAATTGCACTTGAAATTATATGTGAGATTACAATTCAAGTTTTTGATGACCTTGATAATCACAGCTATAATATCCGATATGAACCTTTTTATGAGCAGAATTAACAGAAGGTTAAGGGCCGGAACTTGCTGGGAATGAATTGGATCTTGTAAGTATTCGGAAGCTTCTACATAAACACAGATGGCCAAGCACCATAGTAATCTCCTCGTTCTGCTCTGACATTGGACTCCTCATGGAGCATGAATTTGCAGAAATTCCCCAGTGGTTTGCTAAGGAATCTCCCCACAGGTCAAAGCAAACCCATTTGTTTCAGCGGGGAGAACTAGCTGAAAGGAAGATAGGTAAGTATAAGATAATTCAGTTTGCTTTAATGGTCTTAATAATTTTATCAAGTTTTGAAGTGATTTCTATTTTTTAAGCTTCGATCATTTTTAAATGTTTGATTACTTGAAATTTTAATGTTTCTCACTTATAGTGACATTCAGAAACATTCAAAATGAGACTTGGCAGTTTTGGCAGTTTTCAACTTGACAATTTTGACAGTTTGGAAAGCTCGGGGGGTTCAGGTTAGCCAAATATCAATCTTCTCTTCATTCAGGGTCTCGGCCCGAAACGTCGACTGTTTATTTCCCTCCATGGATACTGCCCGACCTGTTGAGTTCCTCCAGCACTTTTTTTGTGTATTGCTCCAGATTCCAGCATCTGCAGAATTTCTTATGCCTTCATTCATTTTGTGAGAGGGTTTGGTGAGGAGGCAACACTCAAGACGCTGCTCTTGCTCAGAGCTTCACCATTTTGAATCCTGGCAGCCGTAGCAAACTAACATTGGCGGGTTTGGAAAGGTTAAACTCATCATTTGTATTTATGTCAATGGTAATGTGGCCTGACCATGGCAGGAAACAGGTTTTGGACCACTGCCAATGTCTCCTTTTATTATTTCTGTCAAAAGGTATTCCTTGAAGTACATAAGGGTGATAGACTGCAGCAGTTTTATAAATTAACTTATCACCAAAATGAGCATTTTTATTATGTTATGTCCTGCACTTGATTTAAAGTCAATATAGCTGACTTTAAATCAAATGCTAAATTGACATTATTATAGTTTCATTGGTGTTACAGTATCCTATTTCTTGGTGAATCATATTCCATACGATTTTCATGCTTGTGCATGGGAGAAAATGTGTACAATTTGAAGAGCTTTTCAGAACCTATGTAATTGGTTGAATCAAGCTGTTTTGCTGAGGAATGTGTTCAGTATTGTGGACGGGGTCTAACCCAGACAAAATTAATCTTGAATAAATGTAAAAGATAACAAAAAACACAATTGCGCATGGTTTAGAATGCAACCCAGTTCCATTTAAAAGTCCAGGCAAATTCAGCCAATTAAACCTGCATGCAACTAATATCATTGACATAAATATGTGGAAATTGACCAAAGCCATAAACTCTATCCAGAAAAAATTAGGACTGATTGGTAAATGCATTGCTGAGGTATTCCCAGTGAATCTGCTACTGTACTAAAACAGCAACAAGTTTCAACATTTCTGTACATGCCTTTTGTATGTCCAACTAAGACCCACCTGCCCATTGGCACAATGGCTTGAAAGAGGTGAAAAGGGACAAATCTTTGTGAAATCAGGATTTTATGCACAGAACATTATACCTCCTACATATGGGTTTCTGTATTTAAGGGGACAGTTCTCTCTAATGACAATGTGGATCCTATAATGGAATGGGATATTATTTTATTAGCAACAAAGGAATGGTTGCCCAGCAGAGCCAGCAAATTAGGCACAGGATACCGGAATTCGATTTCCACATCTCTGCTTTGAATGATAAAATGTTGATGAAATAGATAGTTTTGAACATATATTCCTGTTTATTTCAGTGATAGGTGATTGTAAGTATATCACCTGTTTACTTCCCGGAGTAAAATGCAGAAACGACCACTTCCAAATGAAAATTTATGTTTGATGTGAGTGGCATTTGTATGTTTGACATGATATCAGTGCTTCAAATTAATTTGTTTCCTGTGCACTGCACCTTTTGGAATTTTGTCAGGGAAATGAGTTCATTGTGTCTGGGGTGCAACCATCACTGGTTATTTCCAGGACTACTCAGTTTACATTGTGTAGCTGAAGATGAGGGTTCCACTGAGGTAGGCCCCATACTTGCCTTCTATCCTTTGTCTTGCAAACCCCATCTACAGAACAGACCCAACCAACCATCAATCTCACCCACCAATCAGCTCAGCCTAATCATCTGGCCTCTAGGATTCCCAATCATTCAATCCCCTCAGGCAAAAAGCAAGGCAAATAGTGCACTGCCATCTCCCTAGCACCTGAAGCCAACCATATACCAGCAACTTCCAATTTATGGTTCTTATTTTTATTCAAAAATCTTTATAGCTTCAACTTAATTTTGGTCTTTGTTCTGCAGGTTTTGACCTGATGGAGCTGTTCCATGTGAGAAGCATTATTGAAGTGAAGGATGGAGGATTTGTTCGCCTTGGAACAATGCCCATAGTTCAAATGACAAAGTAAGTGACAAAATGAGCTGATAAGATGCATCAGCAGCCTCTACACTCCAATCCATTTGATCCATTCCACTTTGCTCTTCCACTTACCCCCCCCAGAGTAAACCACTCCATTCCACTGAATAACAGAAACAGCTCTTCACGTTTACTCATCTTACTGAACATCTTTTCACTCCACCACTCAGCATTCTGTGGCATTGTATAAGAATAACTGCCTTGCACACTACTGGTCTCCAATGGATACACACTGCTGGAAGCTGCTGTGCTGAGAACAGATGTTGTTTTAAACTGCTGTACACCATCACATACCAATACTTCAAAGTGCTGAGTAACTGTAATGTCATGCTCCTATGGTCCCAGGGCAGCACAGTGGTGCAGCAATTAGTGTCGCTGCCCCACACCTCCAATGGCTGGGATTCAATCCTGACCTAGGACGCTGTCTGTGTGGAGTTTGCATATTTCCTGTGACTGTGTGGGTTTCCCTGGGGTGCTCCATTTTCCACCCACATTCCACAAAGATGGTGGTAGGTTAATTGCCCGCTGTAATTTGCCCCTTGTGTAGGTGGGTGGCAAGTGAATTGGAAAAGGGTGGGGGGGGGGGGTGAGAGTTCTTGGGCACCTAAGAGAGAATTGGTTACAGAGAAATAAGTAGGGGAATGAGACTAATGGAAATGCTCTGGAGGTCAGCATTGGCTCCATAGGTCAAATGGCCTCCTTCTATGTCAAAAGTGACTATGAGGAAAAACCCTTATTGTAAACCGAATGGAAACCGTCTATCTCCCCTCAAAGAGAAAGAAGAAATCAGAGAAAATACTTCCCAACCTCTAGTCTCAAAGTGGCAGAGATAGAGACCTGGCAACTGGCGGTTCGCTTTTTTGGCAGTTGACAGGTTAAAGTACATCCAAAAAGAAAGAGCCTGGGTCATACTGTGTTGGACATTGGCCTTTTCCTCTCCTTTTCCCTGTGTTCAAATTCAGCCAGACTGATTGAATGAAAGTCTCCTCTGTCGCTGGAGAGACCCTCTATTTGTTTGATCACCTCTGAAGCCTGCTTTAGAAATCTTCCAGCGTTAAGCTGAACCAAGATTGAAACAAAAAGTGCTGTCAGTATTCAGCCAGTAAGGCAGCATTGGTGGAGAGAGAAACAGAGGTAACATTTCATGTTAATGGCTGTTCATCATAACTGGGAGAAGACAAGGTTACCAGCCTTTAAAAGACAAAGAAAGGAGAGAGGGGCAGAGCTTTCTCCACTTACAGCTCCTCCAGACTGCCCTTTTGTGTTTTTGACTCTCCCACCTGCTTGTACCTTCACCTTTCTTCCATCTTCCACATGGCATTCGTCAACTTTTCACAGGTCTGATGAGAAGTCATTAACCCAAAATGTTACCTTTGTTTCCTTAACACCAACTGCTGCCTGATCTACTCAGTATTTGCAACATTTTGTTTCTATTTCAGATTTCCAATGATCAGAATATTTTTCTTTTGCATTAATTTGAGCCCAGTTTGGTAACAATTGGTATTAAATGGTTAAATTTAACAAATGAACTACAAAGTTTTTCCAAAGTTTTACAGCTTTGTCTTAACCAGGAGTGAGTGTCATTGAACTAAGTGTCCAAAATAAAGGCATCCTATTGCAAACACAATTAGGAAATATAGCATAGTGATTGGAATTATGAACACAAGCTTCACTCCAGAAAGCGCTTTTATTGAGGATTGGGGAACCAAAGCTGATATGTCAAATGCAAGGCTTGGAGCTGTCATATTTATTGAGACAGTGTAAAAACATATACTAGTTATGTTAATTTGTAACTACAGATATGCTATCCATCAACAGCATCTGAAGACATGAAAGTGCAGCACAGATTATACTTCTAAAATGCTCTGATTTGGATATTCAGAAATAAAAGATTAAACACTTTGTTGTGTCCTTTATAGCAGGTGAATCAGAATAGAGTAGACTCTTTGAAGTCAACCTACAGAGGGTATAAAGGAAATAACCCGAAGATCCACAGTAATTTTTTTAAAGAAACTTTAAGAGCATTGAACTAGATATTGTTGTTTTCCTAACAATCAAATCAGACAAAAAATAGCAGTTCACTGAACTACAGGTATTTGTTTCTCAATGAAAAGTAAATACCAATTTAAATGACTATTACCTCCTCTTTATTTGACCCAAATTTCTTGTGCAGACAGAAATAAGAGATTGTAGAACATAGGACAGTACAGCACAGGAACAGGCCCTTTGGCCCACAATGTTGTGCCAAACTAATGATGCCTAATTGTACTAATCCCTTCTGCCTGCACATGGTCCATATCCCTCCATTCCCTGCATACAAAATACGTACAGAATTTAAAAATGTGAAGCAAAAGTTTAGACTTCAAGCATCAGGAAAATGAAGTGGAAACAGTTCATTGATTCATAACTAAACAGATAATATTCTATAAATTAATTCACTTTAAGAAAGATTGGATAAACAATTTGTTAAATATGGGACTGAAGTCCTAAATAGGTTGAGAAAAAAACTTGCTTTCAAACGTTGTGAGCTTTGCAAATTCAACAGGGAATGTTTCCACTGGAATGCAAGGTCAGCAATAAATGACACAAATTTTCATGTTGGATGGAACTTTTTACTTCCTTTTTGATGGTCAGGGAAAAGTTTCATAATATCTTTGTCAAATTATTCAGCATCCTTTAAAGGGCATAGTTCATGTAGTTGGTTAGAAAGAACATCTCAAATGAGCTAAATAGAGATACGAGAGATTGCAGGTGCTAGAATCTGGAGCAACACACAAGATGCTGGAGGAACTCAGCGGGTTGGGCAGCATCTATGGAGGTAAATGGACAGTTGATGTTTCGGGTTGAGACCCTTCAAATGAGCTAAATGTGATTTTTGATCTATATTTTGCTATTCCCTTAATTTATTGATGCTCAGGTTAGTGTTCGGATTATGCTAAATTTAGGGTTTGAGTTTGGATTAGGTTTGGGGATTTGTTTCATTTCAACTTGACTGCTTCAAGAAGGTGTAGATCCTGCTGGACATATCCCACAGCCTTGCTGTTAGCAACACATGACACAGGTAAAGCAGCATAAAATGATTCTAACATTATCTCATTTGGTCCCACTTTGTTCTACGTGTTCCACCCACCCCCACCCATCTCCCCTCCATACACTTTCTCTGCTACTGAAAATTGACTTGTTTTCTGTCTTTCCCAGTTCTGATAAAGGACCTTGGAACTGAAACGCTAACTGTTTCTCTTTCCACAGATGCTACCTGGTCAGCTGAGTGTTTCCATCATTTTCTGTGATCACTTCTCTGTAATACCTGACTCCTAATCTTATAATATCTATCTTCCACCTCCCCAGTGCCCATTTCATACTTTACAATTGTATCAAAGTCAATGTTTCTGTTTTTGTTCCACTTTCATGTTGTGATGTGGTATCTGGGTTGTGAAACAATGGCTAGATTGCCCAGAGGAGTCTTTCAAAAGTGGGAGATCATGCAATAAAATGTCCAGGAATACATCCAACCAGCCAAGACCTAAGTGTGCCACAAATGGAAGTAATTATAGCACAGACCATAGAGGAATTTAGTTCTCCTCATACATGGAGCACAGAAGGTTAGCATGCAAATACAGCAAGTAGTTAGTGAGGTAAATGGAATGTTGACCTTTATTACAAAGGGAATATAACAGTAGGGAAGTCTTAGTGCAACTGAATAAGATGTTAGTGAGATGACACCTGAAGTGTCTTTCTTATGGAAGGCCATGTTTGTATTTGTAAGTGCTTAAAGGAGTGGGGCACTAGGGTGATTCCTGGGAATGAAAGGGTTTCCTTATAAGGGGTAAGGTTGAAAAGGTTGGAACTAGACTCATTGGAGTTTAGAAGAATGAGAGGTGGTCTTATTCAAACAAGATTCTGAAGTGTTAACAGGATAAATATTAGAATATTTTTCCTCATGGGGGATCTAAAACAGGGTGGGGGCTTTATTTCAGAATGATGGTTCGCTACGTAACGTGGAAATAAGGATGAATTGCTTCTTTGAACGTCATAAATCTTTGGAATTCTATACACAGGAGAGCTGTGGAAGCTGAATTATTGATTATATTCAAGGTTGTGGTGGATAGATTCTTGGACTATGAGGAAGCCAAGTGCATCGGTAAATAGACAGGAAAGTGGAGGCGAAACCAAGATCAGACCAACCTAATGTTTTGAAAGGTTACAGCAGACTTGACAGGCCATATGGCCTACTCCTGCTCCAACTTGTTATGCTTTTGGTTAAATTGAGGGAGATGACAGTTTAAAACCAAATGGGCTTGAGCTCTAAGGCAAACTCATGCAGATATCTATCCCACACTTCATTCTAACAATACATGTTGAAACCTCATATGGATTGCTTTTAACTGCTGCTTTTGTCAGCCTGACAACTAAAACACTTTATCCCATGTCCTTTTTTTCCTAAGTTAGCCTCTTAAGCTGTTAGCTGTCAGTTTTCGGAGTCTCGCCTCTCCACACACCAGGGCTGTTATTGGCTCTGGTGGCTCCCTGTGGTCTATGGGTCAGGCAGTGTCATCTTGAAATAAATGTGAATCATTTAACTCCATCTGGCTAGACCACTACCTCACAGATAAAAATAGCAGTTAATTGAACTACGGTAATTGTAACTGTCCATATGCACTCTGCTGTACATTAGTCTATCAAATGCTCAGAGGTTTAATTGTGACTCTATACGTGTGAAAGCATAAGCACTGGAAAGAACACATCTGAAGCACAGTAGGGTATTGTGAGAAGTATTCCACTCACCCAGCTGTCAGCCTTGTCAGGATTTTTTCACTTATCTCTGGTTGACAGATTTATGCATGATCCTGTCCTAACTAACAACATCTTCAGGGCAGAGGGACCATTAATCATTCTGCGATGGACATCTGTTCCAATTTCACAGATATATGTGCCAGAACTTCTCACCTCATTCATGAATTAAGCAGAGTTCCCACTGTGTATTTTTTTTATATTAATTCTCAGGTTGGGGGTCACTGGGATAGCTGATATTTATTGCCTCTCTGCAGAACTGCTAATGTTGGTATAACAGAGTGACTTGCTGTGCTCTAACTAACGTTAGTTAAAGATGTGCAGAGGGAAGGAGTCAGGAATGGCCAGACTGAGTAACGATGGCATGTTCCTTGCCACAAACAACTTTACTGTTAAATGCTCACCCTGCCATTGCTGGATTCGAGCCCTATATCTTTCAGTTGTTAATCAAAATCTCTAACTGGTTCATTAATGTAATCACAACACCTTTGTAACCTTGCTTCTAAGCTAGTTTTCCAGAACTTACCTGTGTGAGAAATATGAAAAGCCAGTTTTAAGCTACTATAGGTGATGAGCCCTATGCATATGTCTCTCCCTTCCTCTTCTGAACCAATTGTTTCCCTGATGGGATATAATTTTATGTAGGTTAGTTTCCTTCACATTCCTTCAAGGTGGCCATTATAGTTCAGGATTGACACTTATTTTGGTGCATAGTTTCATCAAAGGAATTGTCACACCTGATCCTAATTTTGTCTCCACTCAGTTCACTTACAACAAGGGAAAATACACAGCAGTCAGAAGCAGAAAAAAACATGGTAGGTTTCTTGCTCCAATGTGAAAACGTTAAGGTTGTCGCTGTTAACCAGGTTGCCTCCTAAAATGTGCTATGTTCTGCTGCTCATCTCTGAGTTATCAAATATGGAATTATTTAACCCACAGTACGTTTCAACTGTGTGAAACAAAATTCTACAAGCATCTTGGTGCTGAAAGGTACTTCAGCATTTCTGTTCCACAACAAAGTCTGAGAGTCTATGAACAGAATGTGGGATCTTCCAGATCTATATGGGTCTGCTTAAGCCTACTGAATAATCAAGGGACTTTTATTCTTTCCTTTATCTCAGAGATGTGTTTCCTCAAGGTCTGCCTGATGAATATGCCTTTGTTGCTACATTCAAGTTCCGAAAATCCTCGAGAAGAGAAGACTGGTACATTTGGCAAATTATCGACAAATATGGAATTCCACAGGTATACAGCCTCATAATTAAAACAAAAAACAATGCCAGAAGTAATCAGCAGGTCAGACAGCATCTGTGGAGGGAGAAAGAGAGTTAGCATTTCAGATCAGTGAATGGTGAAAGTTCATCCACCCGAAATTTTTGTTTCTCTCTCCAGATGTTGTCTGACCCACTGAGTTTTTCCAGCATTTTCTTTATTTAGCACAGAAATATGCCCTTCCTCCCATCATATCTGTATTCACTATCAAGCATCCATACTAATCCCACTCACCAGCATTTGGCTTTCTGTGCCTGATGATTCATGTGTTCATCTAGATACTTTCCACATGTTGGGACAGTTTGTGTCACCACCACCCTCTCAGGCAGTTCATTCAGATTCCAACTATCCTCTGGGTGAAAAAAAATGCTTCCACAGATCCCCTCTGAACATCCTTACCTTAAACCTGTGCCCTCTCATTTTAGACACTCTGATATGGGGAGAAATTTACATTTTGCACACTCTTTCAGGTATCCCCTCAACCAAGGAAAATAAACTCAGTCTGTCCAGTCTCCCATAGCTGAAGCACTCCATCTCAGCCAACATGCTGATGAATCTCCACTGCACTCTCTCCAGTGCAATCATGTTCTTCCTATAGTGTGGTGACCAGAACTGTGGATACTACTCCAGCTGTGGCTTAACCGATGCTTTATAAAGTTGTTTCATAACCTCCCTGCTCTTATAATCTCTCCAAGAGTTACTGAAGACAAGTATCCCATATGCCTTCTTCACTACCTTTTCTACCTATGCTGCACCCTTAAAGGATCCTTGGACTTGTATACCAAGTTCCCTCTGTTCCTCAATGCTCCCTAGGGTGCTACCAATCTTTGTGTATCTCCTACCCGTATTTGTCCTCCCAAAATGCATCACCTCACATTTACCAGGATTAAATTCTGTCTGACATTGCTCTGATCACTTCACCAATTGATCCATATCATCCTGTAAGCCTATGACGATCCTCTTCACTATTGCAAATTTTGAGGACCTGCGGTATTTTGCCTTGGTGTGTTGCCCCATGTTTGTTATTGATTCAAAAGATAATTGCCTAAGGAAACTGAATAAATGTAAGAGATTAGAGCACAACTTTATTCTTTGAAATTGTGGAATTAATAGAATCCTAAAAAGGATTAAAAATAGATTGTTCCAAGAGCTGTTTTAAAGCAAAATAAATGTATGCATTTTGAAGTCAGTTTATATCCAGCCCTGGGTGGATATAGCTCAAACCATTACTTGTTATGATCTTTTTAAAATTGTTTCACAATGCAAGCATTGTATGTACTTCCTCCCAAAGTAGGTTGATGAGTAGTTATGGAAGAATTTAATAACTGTTAAAGAATGTAGAATAGAAGTTATAAGGAAGACTTGGTTTACATTTGGATTGGTTTGGGAACAGAAGCTTCCTGATTGAAGCATTTTCAGGAGAGATTGAAAGGCTGAAATTGCGGCTGAATTAGCAACACTGATGAGGTATTTAGTGGAGAGTATGTTTTAGAATGTGTTTCATTCTGCCTTCTAGATCAATGTTTCTGATCCAATCAGAGAACCATTTCTTTAGTTCATGGAGGTGAATGGGGCAAACCATTGATAGTAGAGCTGTGAGCAATGGGAAATTGACTACAACTCAGTGTTCACCACTGAGTTTCAGTAAGAGAAAAGAGACAAAGAAAACATATGGACTGCAAAAGGGAAAAAGTTCAGAAGTGATATAGAGGCATCTGGACCAGGGTAATAGGGAGAAATGTTGGCAAATAAACGTTCAAGAGGGGAAAAGTTCAAAGGAGATGTGCGGGGCAAGTTTTTTACACAGAGAGCGGTGGGTGCCTGGAATGCACTGCCTAGGGTGGTGGTGGAGGCAAATATGACAGGGGCATTCAAGAAGCACTCAGAGACATGAATGTGAGGGAAATGGTAGGATATGGACATTGTGTAGGCAGAAGGGATTAGTTTAGTCGGGCATCTTATTACTAATGTAATTGGTTCGGCACAACATTGTGGGACGAAGGGCTGTTCCTGTACTGCACTGTTCTATATTCTATGTTCTAATTTAATCAAGGAGTAAGGAAAAATCCAACATGAGATAAAAAGGCTAAAATGTACAGTCTCATGAGGAAAAAATGAGCTGTGCCAAAGTACATGGCACCATTGACTATTAAAGAGATAAAATTTAAGTTAAAATTTCCAGGTGGGGCATATGATAAAATTAGGGTTGAAGATACACAGGATTGTCTGATTTGTACCTTGAAAACAAAAATGAAAGGATTTTGGAAAGACAAAAGGAAATATAAAATATGCTTACAGGTGCTGTTAAAAAAATATTAAGGGCTTTTATAACTGTGTATAAAGAAAAGAGCAGTTACGTATAGAATAGAACTCTTGCACCCAGGCATCAGGGTCAATGGATTTGCTATACTATTCATCCCGCCACAGATTTGATGATACCTATGGATCTTCCAATCCTCACTTTCAACTGTTCCTTCTGGCCTGAATGTTGGGAGCTAAGTTATTTGGATAAATACAATTTAATCCATCCCAAGGGAAACTTATGGGGCCACATCTGTGGCCCATCCTATACCCAACATGATTTTTATTCCATTAACAGTAAAGGTGACAGAATCAGGCTTTGCTGATGACCTCCCTGTTGAAATCATGAGCTGGAATTCATGTCTAAGTACAAGAGAGGAAGAGGCAGTCAATGTCCTTGCACAAGCATGATTGAAAGGCTTCAGAAAAGGACAAATAAAAGATGAAATCAAAATTAAAAGAAAAATTGCACAATCTATCTTTTACTTCTGCTGAGTTTTGCGACAATCAGGTACTTCCAGAGCTAACAAGATAATTGCTTTCTCATTGCATGAGCCCACATCTAACTTAAGAGTATAGAGGTACAGAAATGGAATGATCTACATGTTGTGACAGGCCATTCGTGAGTGAATCGGAGCATCAGTGGCCCATAGCAGGAAAGAGAAATTTTTAATGTTGGTGTGCCAGATGAATGACTACTATTCCATTTATTCAGGTATCCATTCGCTTGGATGGTGAGAACAAAGCTGTGGAATATAATGCGGTGGGACTGAGGAAAGATGCTGTGAGGACTGTATTCAGAAACAGAGAAGTCAGCGGCTTATTTGATCGCAACTGGCATAAGATGGCACTGAGTATTCAGTCAGATAGTGTCTCCCTCTACATCGATTGTAAACTGATTGATACACTGCCAATGGAAGAGCGGGAGAACATTAATATCCAAGGAAAAACAGTCATTGGCAAGCGGCTGTATGACAGTATTCCAATTGATGTGAGTAGTACCCTATTTGCCCTCTTAGAATAAAGTAATGAAAATTGTAAATTAAAAGTGACTGTATCTCAATTATTTTGGACACTGACCTACTTGATTGGACAGCATTCATTTTTCACTCAGGTATGGGATTCAGTTTGCTTTTACCAACAAATGTACTGTGCTAAGGCCATTCTATAGCAATCTAGGCTGTAGCATGGAACCTTTTGATCTTTTAATGGATAACTGAATCTGCCATCAAGAAGTTATCTGTGGAGGGTAGAAGAAAGGGAATTATTTTCCTAATGCAACATTGAAACTGTGAGCTTCTGTCAGTCATTATTTGGAGTCACTTTTGATTTCCTCATATCTCCCAACATGCTTGCAATCCTTAAGACAACATCCTGGCTAACTGCTCTTGCTTCCTGCTGTGACTGGTGAGCAATCTCTGGGACTGGTACGCACATTCTCTGGTAATGTACAAATGAGGACAAGTGTTTTTGTGGTCTGGTTTGCTGGTCTAGATAGATGTAGTCCCTAAAGATGCAGTATTAGACCAATGAAAAAGTTTGGGTCATCATTAATTTCTATAATGGGGGTGAACCCACAACCTGTGCTGAAATATGGAAATATGGAAAAGACACCGGGGTCACTTTGGAAACAGCCAGCAACAAGAAGGTGAACGTGTAAGGATAACTGCAGATCTGGTGTTTTCACTGAGGTATCTTTCTCAGATCAGGTAAAACATTTCCTATACAGCCTTCAAAGTTCAGTCAAGGTTGCTTCTCACATCTGGTACTGACGGCATAAATACCTCATGAACACTGGTTTAAATATGTGCTAAGCAGAATAAGATTTCAGATTGGATCCTTGACATGATCTGAATTTACTGATTTCAAATAGGCAATGAAGAAACAGTCTGTTAAATCACTTGGGCTGGAGTGAGGCATCAGCTGGAGTTTGCCCCTCCTTCCATACTAATTTTTCTAAGTAATTAATGACTCATTAGTAACTTACAGGAAAAGTTCCTTTGAAATGTTCAGTTTTTGCAGTCAATATAAATTAGTGTCCCAACAATTCAAAGGCAGGAGATTCATCTTCATAGTTGTTAAAGAAAAGTTCATGGAATCATTGAAACTTACCACATAAAATGAGACTACTTTGGTCCAATAGACTAGTGCTGGATCTAATTTGTTATCTATTCCATGCAATCGTATCACTGTCCATTGCAACATGAATTGATATGTGTTTTAAGACCCAAGTCCTCCTGCAGAGCAATACCAGGTATTAGAGAGCCAATGCACAATCTATAGGCAAGGAGGATGGAAAAGAAAATAGATGCAAAATAAATATACAATATCATTCACCATTTTTCAAAATAACCCAGAGTGCTTCCTTTCTTTATTCTAGTTTGACCTTCAGCGGATTGTAATTTATTGCGACGCTAAGGATGCGGAGCTGGAGAACTGCTGTGATCTTCCCAGCAACCCAGTGAGTAAGAAGGAAAATGTGCAAGGAGACAGAAGATTTGAAAAGTTTAAGAGTTAATTTTTATTGCTTTATATGAATTGAGCAAAAACCTTTTCAATGAAGTTTGTTTTACAATGCCCCAGCTTCGGCACCCATGCTTTTAATCCTTTACGCCGAGTTCCAAAGTGCCCTGGAGCTTTTTTCTCTACCAAAATCTCTTGAATTTATGGCTAACACAAGGGGACATAATTTTAAGGTGATTGGAGGAAGATATAAAGGGGATGTCAGGGGTAAGTTTTTTTACACAGAGAGTGGTGGGTGTGTGGAATGCACTGCTGGCAGAGGTTGTGGGGGCAGATACATTTGGGACATTTAAGAGACTCTTAGACACATGAATGATAGAGAAATGGGGTGCAATATGGGAGGGAAGGGTTAGATAGATCTTAGAGCAGGATAAAATGTTGGCATAACATTGTGGGCCGAAGGGCCTGTGCAATGCTGTAATGTTCTATGCTCTATAACTCTGTAGCTCAGGAGGCAGAAAGATTATCAAGTGAGCGGGACTTTGGTTGGATAAGGGCAACAGAGCTTTGGATGAGCTGATTTATGGACGGCGCTGGGTAGCCAGGAGAGCATTGAACTATCAGACTCTGGAGGTGACAGAGGAAGAGATAAGCAGCAGAAGAGCTAAGGCTGGGAGAAAATGGGTCATTATAGTGAGGGGACCATAACTAATGTTATTGTCACAGAGAATTTATGTTCATAAGCTGATGTTGAACACAAATAGGATGCCATAGTGGCAAAGAATTGGAACCAACTTGAGACAAAGACCAAACAAGAGGGCAGTGAAGATAGGCTACACAGTTTATGGTGTGTTTGAGTAACAGGGCTGGAGGGAGTGTGATGGTGGTTGCAGAATGCAATCAGAGTGGCTTTTGTTTGTCCTGAGTCTTTATTTACTAAATCTTGGGTAGAGATCTGATGGAATAGTGGATGAGTGAATAAGTGATTTCAATTCATGGCACTAAATAAGCATATATAGAAGTCGAGGAAAATAAAAAAAAATCATTGCATATGCTATTGGAAAGTGCTGGAAACATTCAGCAGGCCAGGCAGCATCGATGGAAAAAGAAACAAAATTAACAAGGCTCTGGAAAAAAGAACTGGAAAAAAAGAAAAATAGTTAGTTGGGGGGAGGGGAAGATAGTTAGAACAAAGGGAATATTTCTGATAGGGTGAGACAGGATCACTAAATGTGACAGTTAAGTAGAAGTTAAGGTCAAATTAAACTTCTTTGTCAGTGTAAAGTGTTGCTAATGCTAAGGCTGTGGGACATGTCCAGTAGATCAGACAATACAAAAAAAAATGCAGCAACAGAATAGCTGAGCCTATATAGTAGTAGTAGTTGTGAACTGTAGTTCATGCCCAAATACTTGTCTGAACTGGAATTAGTGGAATGGAGTCTCACAAGTGGTGTTCAATGGGCAATCAGTGCTATATTGCACATTTTGTACAATTGACCGAGAATAATTTACCAACCCATTATGGTTTATTTGATATCTATCCTTGTATTGTTTGTTGCAGATGCATTTCTGAGATATATTGAAATCGAACTGTTCAAATCCTAACCCTAACATGTAACTTCCACTTCTTTCTCTCACTGTGTTTCAGTGCCAGATTACACTTGCCACCCAACATCCTTTATTGGAGATTTCAACCCCACTGCAACCACCTGCTGAGGCAGACAGCACAAAGACTGTCAACTGTTCTTGTCATAAGGGAGAGAAGGTAATGCAATTGTTTAACTTAATTAGAGAGCCACTGTTGCTTACCAAAGGATAGGAACAAGATGGTTGGTGAACATAGGCTTCTGTCTACAATACGTGGAAAAATAGACAGAACCTTGTTTAATTTGTTTTTGAACAAAGTCAATAGTGAGTGTTTAAGCTTAGAATTACTGAGTCCCTTTGACAGATAGGAAATAGGATAGGAATTTTTTTTCAGGGTGTCAGGCAATGACCAGCAGGATTTTGATGAGGGAACCAAATGTAATTTTCCAAGTTTGTTGATAGGAAGCTGGGTGGGATTGTTAGTTAATGATGAAAAGAGCTTCAAGGCAATTGAGACAAATCAGTGAGTGGGCAAATACATGGTAAATGTGGCTAAATACGATGTTATTGCCTTTAGTAGAAAAAAAAGGCAGTGCAAAATTTAAATGATGATATATTGAGAAATGTTGATCTTCAAAGGGATCCAGGAGTCCTTGTGCACTGAAAGCAAACAGGTGTAGCAAGCAGTTAAGTAGGCAGATGGTGCGATGGCCTTCATTGTAAAAGGTTTGCGTAAAGGAGCAAGGATATCTTTCCTCCATTACTCAGAGCCTTGGTGAGACCACAACTGAAGTATTGTGTGCAGTTTTGATCTCCTTATCAGAAAAAAATATCTGCCATAGAGGGACTGTTTTCTGGAATGGTGTGATAGTCAACTGAGGATTGGATTGACTGAGTTTGAATTCACTGGAGATTAGAAGAATGAGATAAGATCTCATTGAAATGTATAGGGAGGATGTCGGGGAAAGATTGCCCTGAAGGGGTGTCTGGGACAAATGGTCACTGTCTCAGGAAATGGAATAGGTTGAGAAAAAGGGAAATTTTGGTACTCAAGAAAGTTATAGAATAATCTACTGCAGAAGGCTGTGGCGGCAAAGTCATTGACTATATTTAAGGAGATAGATGGATATCTAGGTACAAAATGCATCAAGTGTTATAGGGAGAGCAAGAATTTGGTATTGAAATAGAGGGTCAGCCATGATCTTATGAAATGGTGGAGCAGGTTTGAAGGGCGTATTTCTGTTTCTATGTGATCAATAGCTGAAGGTTGACGACAGAGGTGCCATCTTTCCAATGAAATGTAAAATTGTCTCTCTTCATTTTCTGATGTAGATGTAAGGAGTCCCTATCATTAATTTTTAAAACAACATGAGATTTCACTGTAGTTTCCTGACCAATAGTCACCTACCACATCAATCACTGAAGCAGATCCACTATTCAGCTTTCTGTTTATGGATATTTGCTCCGCACAAATTGGCTGCTGCACTCTCTCCAAATTACAGCAGTAATTTGACTTGACAATCTTTGTTCTATTATAATTTTCACAGGGTGATCAGGGCATCCCTGGTTTTCAAGGACCCAGAGGCCCAAAGGTTAGTTTGACTTTTGCTGCATAATAATATATTAATATATGAAGATAATTCTTTCTCGAGTATCTCTTTCAAAGTTCTTTTACTCAGGATAACCGCTATCATTTCAGTTCTAAATTCCAGGTTCCTATATAATTGACCTTTCAGTTATAGAACTGAAACAAAGGAACAGCATGACTCCTGCAAAAAAGTGTTTTCAGATGTTTTCAAGTGTTTTGCCCATTTCCATCATCTGCAAGTTCCTCACCAAGTCGCAAACCATCCTGATTTGGATAATTAGCCATGACACAATTAGCCTTGACATTCAATATCTTCAGGCAATAACATTCATGTAATCCATAAGTTTGGATCATAAATCCATTAATGCTCATAAATTAAGTAACTCAATTAACAAAGGGGAATAATTTATGTAAAGGATTTCAATGCAACACCTTTAGCACTGATACCCAGTGCCTGGGTTTCTGAGTCACAAACCTCAGTAGTCTTTTACATAGTCAAATACATGAATGATAAAGAAATGGGGGGCTATGTGGGAGGGAAGGGTTAGATAGATATTAGAGCAGGATAAAATGTCGGCACAACATTGTGGGCCAAAGGGCCTGTACTGTGCTGTAATGTTCTATGTTCTATATCACCAGCCCTTCATTGTCATTCAGTCAAAATCCTGAACTCTTTCCACAACAGTACTGTTTGCACCAGAAGGATTACAGCAATTCAAAAAGGTGGCTCACTACCATCTTCTAAAGAGCTGTTATGGCTGGCAGGGATGGCCTTGACAGTAACAGCCAAGTCCAAAAGAAATGAATTTAAAAAATAAGAACATACAGAAGTCATATGTGTATTAAAGGATCACTCTGTGGCATCAATTTTATTTTCACTGACTCCCCAAAACTGATTCGTTTCCCTGCTTTTTGTTGATGAGCACCACTGACATATGGCAGCAATGTTCATGGCAGAGTGCCCAATTAGACCACTGTATAGTGAAGGGCCCTAATAAACTGTTCTGTTCATCTATTACTGCCTTATTATTCCTTCCCACCTTCCCTTTCACCTCCCTCAATTCCCCCCTTATTTTCTTGTTTTCCCTCAATGTTTTCTGCCATCTTTCCCACCCTTAGCTCTACATTTCCCTCACCTTTTTTGGCACTCTTTGTAGCTCCCTTTGAGAGATAACTTCAGTGTTACTGATGCAAACCCCATTGGGCAGTGCATGGATGAGCTGACAGCTGTGAGCTCAGACAGCATCTGCTATCTGTGAATGTGTATGCCCACTTCTTAAATAGGAGAAAGCCACAATTACAATTTCTTAAAGCAAGAAAATCCCAATTTAGTGATTTATTTGGCAACAACCAATTTGGCATTATTGCAAAAAAAAATACCACATATTTGGCCCACCAGAATGGGTGAAATGCAATTTCTGGGCTTTATTGTGTAATAACTTAAAGATATCACAATTTGCTCCTGTTGAGTTTTGAGTCACAGTTGAAACCTGAAAGGTAACCCTGATTAAGCTCAAATTCTGGAAACTCCAAGGCTATGACCTCACGATCTACCTTGTTGTGGCCTTGCACCTTATTGCACTGCACTTTCTCTGTAGCTGTGACACTTTACTCTGTACTGTTATTGTTTTTACCTGTACTACCTCAATGCACTCTGTACTGACTCAATGTAACTGCACTATGTAATAAATTGAACTGTACGATCGGTTTGTAAGACAAGCTTTTCACTGTACCTCGGTACAAGTGACAATAATAAACCAATACCAAACTAAACATAAGCTTTAATGTACCAATATAAATGTGGTCAGATCTTAACAATTGTGTTTTGTATGATATATAACTATATATATTTGGTAATAGTATTTCACAGGGTGTTAAGAATGTACACAGCCTCCTTATTAACTTGTGATTAAGCTACACTCTGTAGGCGAGAAGTAATGTAAACATAATCACCAATAATTTTCTAATATTATAGGACAATAGCTGATTGTTGAGTTGAAAGGGCTGTCAACCAATGTAAGGACTTTACATTGAGCTAAAAACATCCCCATCATTAATCATGGTGGAGCTTAGCAAATAAGAATCAAAATTAAGGCCAAATGATTAAGATACCAGAATCAGAATCAGGTTTATCATCACTGACATATATCACAAAATTCGTTGTTTTGCAGCAGCAGTACAGTGCAAGACATAAAAATTACCACAAGTTACAAAAATAAATAAATAGTGCAAAAGGGGGATAACAAGGTAGTGTCCATGAGTTCAAGGACCATTCAGAAATCTGACGGCGGAGGGGAAGAAGCTGTTCCTAAAACATTGAGTGTACTTTCATCCAAATCCCCAAATGAATTGGAATTTTCATGATATCAGCTGAGAATGAGAATCATGAATATTAATGTCCACTAACTGGGTTCAATTCAAATGATATAAAGATGCGGTCAAGTACACAGGACACAGCAACAGGCATGAGCCCTGATAAAGGGAATTATTTGTCTTGAGAGCAGGGCAGTGAAGGTTCATTAAATGGATTCCTAAGACGGGGAGGTTTAATAAGGAAAAACTGAGCAGATTGGGTTCACGTTCTCTAAAGTTTAGATGAATGAGAATCTTTCAAATCCGATATAAATGTTGGGAGGATTCAGCTGGTGGGAGAGTCCAGTGGAGTATCAGGATAAAGGGGTAACCACGAGACTGTGATAAACAGGAATTTCTTCTCAGAGGTTTGCAAATCTTGTGAATCCTCTACTGCAGAAAACTGTATATATTAAGTCATTAAGTATATTCAAGGCTGAGAGGTAGCTTTTGGACCATAGAAGAGTCAACAGTCATGAAAGTCAGGCAAGAAATTGGAACTTGTAGACAAAATTCAATTCAACCATTATAATGAATAATGAGGCAGGTTTGAGGGCCTATGAGATTACTCCTGCCCCTAATTCTTGTGTTCTTAAAATCCTGATAACAGTGCTGCACATACCTTTATGAGAACTGGCTACCCATTGAGTCGGATTGTCGGATTGTTTTAGTAGAATCTTACTACTTTAATCACACTGACATCCACCTAACAATGAGGAAGACTGCTTCGCTTTTGTCCTAGCAGCAAAAATAGGACAAATCTGACCCAGCCAATTGCTACTCTTTCCATCTCCTCTCCATCATCAGTAAATTGAAGAAGTCATCAGTAATGGCCTCACTGGTGCTCACTTTAGGTTTTTTCCTATTTACAGCGTGGTAACAGGCCCTTCCAACCCAACGAGTCCGCGCCGCCCATTTTAAACTGAATTAACCTACCCGTACGTCTTTGCAATGTGGGAGGAAACCAGAGCACCTGGAGGAAACCCACGCAGACACAGGAGAACGTATAAACCCCTTACAGATAGCGACGGGAATCAAACTCCGATCGCTGGCACTGTAATAGCATCGCGCTAACCGCTATGCTACCATGCCGCTTATCATTGCTTGGTTCCAAACCTCATCACAATTGTGGTCTAGCTGTACCCTTTTTGTTGGAACTTTTTTCCCATTCCCTTCACACAGTGTAATGCTTCCCTCAGTTACTGATTATAACTCTGTTGGCTCCACTGAGAAAGTGCTTGTGATAGATTTATACAAACACATGAGCTGATCATACAACTGTAATTTTCATTTCCGCTTGGCAGGGAGAACCGGGCAAAATGGGAACATACGGCCCTAAAGGACAGAAAGGAGAGCCAGTAAGTACTTACGTGTAAATTGTGGTTTGAAAGTTGATAAGGTATCACTCTGAGGTAGACTTCCTTCCTTTTGTCTCTAAGTTAGCACTCCATGCCTAATTGCTAGTTCAAATGTCAGACTTAAGAGTGCATATGCATGATTCCATTACCCTTTAGAGAGGCCAGCATTTCTTATTCAACACAAACCACCAAATATATTTATCTAATTGCAGCTTTATAGGATGCTGCTGACACATGTGCTGCCCCTTTTTTACTACATAGCTTACTGTACTACTTGGAGATATGTTGAAATAGTTCAAGGTGCTTTGCATTTGATGTCAAGAACCTCAGATTCATGGAACTGTGGAAACAGAGGGCATTTGGCTCATTGTGACTATGTAGGCTCATTGTGACTATGTAGGCTCCTTGTTAGAGAAATCCAAAAATTGATCTTACTGCATTACCACATCCCCACAGCCTTGTACTTTCCTTAGCTTCAAAAATTAATTTTTCATTAAACATTGTGAAGGTGTCAGTCTCTCTGTTCAGCATTCTTCCCTTCAGCAGCCCACTGTGTCAAAAATAAAACCACTTACCTTTCCCATTCGACTGCTACTACTAAATGAATCTGTGACATATCTTAAAACAGAGTAATTTACAAGTTTGGCATCAACTACTGAGAGCTAACTGATAACATTTCTTATGACCCTTGGTCATGCTAGATATAGTGTCATTCCAGTTACTTAATGTTGGCCTGATCCTTGGCTGCCATTTATGTTACTCAAATTGCTAATGAAATAAAAATTTTAAAAAATTTAATTTTAGCTGCTGATTGCTCCTCAATATATTAGACCAATTATCCTTTCCAACTTCATATAAAAGGACATTCTCATCATAAGAAAACCTCAGCAATTAATCAACAAACTTTTTCAAATAAATAGCTTACGATGAAAATAGCTTCAAAAAATGTTTTGTATATTTCTAAAGCATCACAAAATCTTCCACCGTCACTGCACCTTACTGCTCAGAAATCTTCCTTCTTTAATTGTTTTCTTTCCAACCTATTTTTTTCTATTTCTCCAAGTTTAGCAAAGATGATTCCCTGAATTGCTGTATGAAACAAGTTTATCATGGGATAGAATTTCCACAGGGTTCATCACACCTGAAGAAACGGTGTACACATCTTGCTATCTTTCTCCTCTGTAACTTAGTGGACTATCAGATGATCTTTTCGCAGACTCATACAGAAGTGAAGCAGGCCCTTTGACCCACATAGTCCATTCTGACCAACAAGCACCCATTTACAATAATCCCATTGTCTCATATTAAATTCAGTCCTCATCTCTGGTGCTACCTGTGTGGAGTTTGCACATTCTCCCAGAGACCCTGTGGGTTTTCCCCAGGTGCTCAGGTTTTCTCCCACATCCCAAAGATGTGCGAGTTGTTAGGTTAATTGGCCACTGTAAATTGCCCCTAGTATGCCGTGAATGGTGGAATTTTGGGGGAAATTGATGGGAATTTGGGGAGAATAAAATATGATCAGTGTAGAATTAGTGTGATGGGTGCTTGATGGTTGGCACGGACTCGGTGGATTGACGACTTGTTTCCAAGCTATATGACTCTATGACTATATCTCCTGAGGTCCATCTGGTGCTCCACAAAGTTACAGTGGGAGAAACCCTGCAGAAATTCCAAAAGCATTCTTTTGACAAATGCCTCCTCTTCCAAGGAGACTTCTAGAGATTGAAAATAACCTTAGCAAACAGACTAAGTGAAACTCTTGAAACAATTGAGAAATATGGAAAAGAATTGGGTCATTTTGCATGGAATACTTATGTTTATTTTAATGATTGATAAAAAATGCTTTAGTCATAATATTCTTTATATTACAGGGCAAAATAAGCTATACTTCAGTGGTGCAAGGTGAAAAGGTAAGACAAACTTTTCTGCTCCAGGCTTAACAATTTCTCCTTAAATCTCAAGTCCCACTTCCCTGATATCACTTTGGTTAATAATCTCAGCATCCTCCCTAAGAAGTGATGTTCAGAATTTGACACAATAGTTCAGCTGTGGTCTAAGTGATTTATAAAACTGTTACATAGTTTCCTTTCTTCTCCATGTTTTTATAAACATATGTGTAATTCTTTGCATCATCTCTTTTATTTGGTTTCTTTCACTTTTAAAGGTTTGTAGTTAGGATCTGGTAATCTCAGACTTTTCATGCTGGGGTGGGACCATGCTTGGATCTCAAGTCAGGTTTGTAGACCCATATTTTATTGTTGCGTGAAGTAGGGCAAAGGAATACAGAGCTAAAATGGTCTTTGGGAGAGGACTGCTTAAATAGATTCATTTTTTGTAAAGGGTCCTGTCATGCCTTGTCATCTTTGAGATCCTCAAAGTGAGGAATCATCCTGGACACAGTTCACACCAATAGTCACAACTTTTCAACTCTTCCCATTTAACTGGAGATCCGCTTCTCTTGCATTTGTTCTCGGATCCAATAAAAATTGGTGCAGGCAGCAGCAGTGGTTGCAGGGTAATGTACCTTACCAGGAAGTGGCTCCCTTCCCAAATTTTTGTAGCCAGTCTGTTGCAGATTTGAGATACGACATCTTCAATTAAATTGACAAATTTAATGTATTTGTTGTAATGTAGGCACTAATCTTAGGCTGAAGTCATAGCCATGATTACCTGGTTTGTATCCAGTCTGGGAGCAAACCTGTCCGTTGATGCCTGGAAGAAGCTCTGGCTAGAAAATTGGCAATATATTGAGAGCATACACACTTCCATAAAGTTTAAATTAAATCTGCCTCAATATGTACAGAGCTCTGGAGTTCTTACTGGGAACTTTAGGTTCTGTGCTTTTAAACCAAAATAAGGTGTGTTGGTCCACAGGGGCCTCTTAAGCAGATATTCTTGACTTAGATAAGGATCAGGCTTAACATTATGCCTTTCCGTTGTGCTTTGCTAAGAAATGGTTACTGCTGCAGCATAAAAAATGGGAGAAAATCTATATCCTGAGGATTGCTCCTTAACCCTACCAATTTGTGTGACTATCTTCTGAGTATGCTCAGTCAATTACACAGCACTGACAAAAGAAACCATAAAACAATCAGGACCACCGCTTCAGTAATGAAAAATATTGTTAATGAGGTTAAGGATGTCCCATTTATTACCATTGTAGATGGTGAAATTGTTTTTGAAGCTAGAGAAGGTTGGAAGTGCAGGGATGCTGGTTAAAGACCACACAAGGCTGTTACATGTAATCCTCTGATGATTTTTTGATGACTCGAACAGCCATTTCCAGATCTTTGGAATTATGGACTTTCATAAACAGCCATTTAAAAGTAATCGACACTGGGATCTATTATAGCAACGCTGACTGAGTCACTCTGGCTGGCGTCACTTGCAAGCTGTTTTTAACACTGGAATAATTCTGAGCTGATGTCTGATGCTCAGTACAGTTACAATTCACTTGAGATGTTGGCTTCATAAAATGTATAAATATATCTTTTATAATTGTTTTTCAATCTAGTCACACAAATCTTACTCTACAGGATTTAGCTAGCTAAAGTCTAACTGTTCATTTGACCTAGGTGGTAGAACTGCGCTCTTGGATGATTCTGGGTTCCAAACCTATTTTGTGGCTTAAGCAAAACTGATGCTCTCGTGCAGTTCAAAGGGAAAGGTGCACTGTCAGAGGCTTAATTTGGATTTAAAGTTTGAGTTCTACTTCATTATCTGTACTTGTGCATGTGATACACGCAAGGACAATGATCTGACTGATATTTGCCCACCAAATAGAGTAGTTAATTAATTAGTCCTGATTCAGGGTTTTGACCCAAAATGTCAACAATTCCTTTCCTCCCGCAGATGCAGCTCAACCCACTGAATTCTTCCAGTGGATTGTTTGTTGCTCCAGTTAATTGATAATTTGAGTTGTTGTTTGTGGAACTTTTTTTGATATGAATTGACTTCTGTGTTTTCCTACAATAAAGAGTGACACAGTAGTGTAGCAGTTAGTGCTATTGTCCCGCAAAGAGAACCATAGAACCATAGAAAACTACAGCACAGAAAGCAGGCCATTTAGCCCTTCTAGTCTGTGCTGAAACATTATTCTGCTAGTCCCATTTACCTGCCCCCAGCCCATACCCCTCCAGACCTCTCTCGTCCATGTATCTATCCAATTTACTCTTAAAAGTTAAGAGCGAGCCCACATTTATCACATCAGATGGCAGCCCATTCCACACTCCCACCACTCTTTGAGTGAAGAAGTTCCCTCTAATGTTCCCCCTAAACTTTTCCCCTTTCACCCTAAAGCCATGTCCTCTCGTAGTTCCAGGATAATTCGGTCCCAGAGGCACCTGGGTTTGATCCTGATTTTGGGAGCTGTCAGTGTGGGGTTTAGACTTCCGCTGAGTGCTCTGGTTTCCTCCCACATCCCAAAAATGGTTAGTTGGCTACTGTAAATCACCCCATGGTGTAGGCAAGTGGCAAAAGAATCAAATGTAGTTGATGACATGTGAGAGAGAATAGGCTGCAGTACTACAGAGGATTACTCTACTGGGAGCCACAATAGATCCACTGGACTCCTTCTGTGCCAGAATAACAATGACTATAGTTCAAATGTGTTTCATTGAAAATGGGGTGGTTCTAACCTGCAGACCTTAAATGCATGCACAATTAGTACACACTGTTCACCTTCTTTCCCATTTCAGCCATTACTAAGATAATCTTGATGCTTCTCCATGAGTAGTTAGACAATACTCTGGACCAATTTGAACTGAAACAGAAAATTCATTGTAAAAGCAACCAGTAATGATGCAGTACTTGTCTATTTTTGTATCGAATATATCCTTCTAAAATTTAGACATAATTAAATAAAATTGTTACAACACATTTTAGTACTCTATACATGATGAATACAGAATACAGCAGTTTGTTTACAGAAACTAATTCATTAATGCTACAGCCAACAAAAACTCACTCATTTTTGACTTCAACTTAAAGCAAATTGATCAAGGATATATAAGTAGCTGGTTAGATATTGTTTGATTTACAGTTCACTCGAAGTTAAAGTTATTTCAACTGAGTCTAAGAATAAAAGCATCTAAGAGGGTATTTGGCCATTGATGGATTTCCCAACAAGTAATGATCTGCTTCCAGGCTGACAGGAGGGAAGTCTCCCACACAATATGTAATGCTAAAACACCCACAGCTAAATGAAACAGAAATGAAACAGATGCTGCCTTAGTTACAGAAGACTACAGCTGTGTGTCAGGAATAAGTCACTGTCTGAATTTACCTTTCCTAATTTAAAACGAAGACATTGTAATATTCAGTCCAAATCATATTTTTACAGACACAACGTGGAGCTTTAAGATTTTGTTTTTGACAGTCAGTTATCCAACCAGAGCTGGGTATTTCCATGGTACACTTTGTTTTAAAAGAAATGACATATTTTGACCAGAGGAAGGCACAATAATATGCAGTTGCTATCCAAAGACACATCAACAAGCCAAAAAGGGCAGATAGTCATCTTAACTGTAGAGCCTTTTGATGTTAATTCCTGTATCAGAATAACTTTAATGCATGTGCATTTTCTGCATCAGGTTTCATATGATAAAATGGTTTTGAGTTCTGTGCAACTTGTGAGCAATTCATTTAGAAATAATTAATGGCTGACTACACAAGTCAACATACCATGTGCAGAGCCTGTCACCTCCTAATAGACAGAACACTGTGAGGTTTCCTATTATGATTTCAAAAGAATCACTAAGATTAATGAAAATAGGGACTTGCAGAATAATTCAGGGGAAAAAATGTCAGTTTGACTTTGGTAAATGCAAATAGAGGTAAAATGGAGTAAATATTCTGATCACTGCAGCCCAACTTCATGTATTATTAATTGGTAAATCTAGCTGTCAGGTTATATTGATTGATTAACCATTAGGAAGGAAGTGCACTTCAGGATTTTTGCCCATTTCTTTCCTCCTGGGATTACAGGTGTCTTCTATTACCTTATAGGTTCAATCCAGTTTTCAAACGATTCATATTATCAATTCATTGAGAGGGGCAAATAAGTCAATGATTATTAACCTTGGACAGAGCAGTTTGTGGATTTCAAACAATGTATGCTAGTTAGTTTATTATGTCAACATGGTCCCACACCTTTCAGGAAAAATAGAAAGTAATTTCTGAGAATCCACAACTGGGGTTTCGGGTGAATGGTGTGGGTGGGTAGGTGCGTTGTTGGTTGAGTGGAATAGGTACGATCCGATACTTATCTGGCCAACTCCAGACTCCAGTCAGAGGCAAGGTTTGGGAACCAGCCCCATTATATGCAGGGAGCATGGATCAAATAGCAGTCAGTAAGTTGTCGATAGTGTGGTGTACCTGAAAGAATATCTACAACAAAACTGAAGATAGTAATACCAAGTTATAAAACATCATTACCTTGATCTATCTGGTTTCTCCATAATATCTCATCAACAGTGAAAAGTGTGTCTGACATTGTGAATAACTCTAGATGTTGTAACTCCTCATCCCTAACATCTGTGCTTTGCATCTCTGTTGCCGTTGGGGTAGATATTGATATATAATTTGGCAGTATGACAGACATGTCTTTGGCCCTCCCAAGTAAATTCGCCAGTTCCTTTTTTTCTTAGGTGCTTGGAGCCACTGCCCAAAATGGGCAAGAAAGGAACCAGAATTGAAGGGTTGCAGCACTGGAGGAAGTTAGAGTGAGAATTTGGAGGAATTTGAAACCAAGTTTGAACATTTTAAAGGTGGAGCCTTGGAAATAAATGGAAAATCAAGGATTGGTAGTAAATGTGGATAGTTCTAGAAAAAATTGTATTCGCTTTTTTTTATTTTTAGGGAGCAATTCATTTCTCTGGTTTACCTGGAAAGGAAGAAAGCAAAGGAGCTAAGGTATAAATCATCTTGTTTAGTGAAAAGAATAATTGAACAAATGCAATTTCCTTTGAGGAATATTTAACCCAATCTTAAATGTGTAAAGATTTATTTCCATGATAGTTCAATCAGTATCTTTAGAATTTTAGAGCCATAAAGTGTAGTGCATGAAGCACACCTTCTTTAGAATTTTACAATTGACACATTTGGAGCTGCAATTCATAGATTTTACTCTGGATTAGTATCAGCTATAGAATGTTCTATAATACTTTAGCAATTGAGTAGAATATTTCTGATGGACCTCTGTTCATCAGAATATTAGGATGATATCAGTTGTATTCATATTTGTAATATTTTCCCTATTATAGGGAAGGAGGCCATTTGGTCCATCAAGTCCATTCCAGCTCCCAGAGCAATCCCATCAATCCCTATCACCCCACTGAACCCTAATATAAAAAGGTGTGTCTCATTTCCCTGATCTTCTTGGAAAATTCATCTCCATGCTCCAATCATCACAAGGACTAATATTAAAATATTCTGTAACTTTATGCTTAATCCTTCCCTTGTGTCCCCAAACATTACGTCATGAAATGAGGTTAATAGATTGGAGGTGTTATCTGAAGCTGCATCATGGTAGCTGTGGAATTTTGCAACAAGTTAAAAGAAATTTAAAATATTAATTAAATAATCTGAAAAAAACAGTAACGGAAACTATGAAGGTAGCAGAATGGTACAATTCCAACTGTGTTTACAAATATTCTTTGGGATACAGAATTGCTGTCCTTATCTCATCTTGTCTATATAGTGTTTTAAACCTACAAAATATGATTGATCTTAATTGCTCTTGAAATGACCTAGCAAGCCACACGTGCCCTGTCAAATTGGGGCACAAAGTACACCTAAGGCAAGTTGTGAACCATGCCCAAGAGATCTAGTCTGAATAGCAAGAAGAAACTATAAATTGCACTAAAATGATCCTCAATTACTTCTAGGTTTGTTGGGGAAGATAGTGTGTACATAGTGAAGAATTATAGAACACACAGTACAGGCCCTTCGGTGCACAATGTTGTGCTGAATTATGCTCAATTTATTTTGGAAATTTGATGTGAAGTTGAGTGAAAGTTGCCATTTTGGCTGAAAAGTTAAGAGCACAGGAAGAAAAAGTCTGAAGATAAGTCCGCCATTCCAGAAGAGGCTGAAGGATATGGCTGTAGCCAGGAAGGCCTCTACCCCATGAGGAATGGCCCCAGGTCCACTTTGCAGAAGTTGAGATCCTCCATGATCAGTGAAACCTGTTGTCAGATGCAGCGAGATCTCCAGCCACAGACACACGTTTGGACATATGTATCACTGAAGCTCAGATAATACACTGCATACAAGACCTCATGGAGCTTTCCACTGAAAGAGAGGGGAACTCACCTCCTCATTCAGTAGAGCACAGCAGGTGGCAGGGGCGGTGACATTCACTGATATAGTGGGCTTCCTCATGATTCAGGACATGGTAAGCCGTACACTTGTGGCTGTAAGAACTCCACATGAGCCTTGGTCTATTCAGGAACAAAAAGATCGACCTCTCCCTGAATTTATACATTTGTTCTAACCACAGCAGAAAATATAGATGGTAAATGTCATAAGTTTAGGAAGTTTATATTTAACCTTGGGCTGTCTGCTGTGCCCACTACACTTTGTCCAGTGGATCAATGGCTGGTACTTGGGAGATCAAAGATTATCCATTAAATCCATGGCTCCTCACATTGGTACAGATTCAAGCAAGTCCTGATAATATTAGAATCAGAGAAATACACTGAATATTGCAGAGTTAACTGTCACTGCTTGCCAACGAAGCCTGAACTGGCCTGGGAATGTTCTGCTGTCTGAGAGCAGCTCTCACTTTGTCATCAGCTATGGCATTGTTCATAATCTGGGCACAATTCTTGCCCACAGCATCACAACAGATATATGCGGGAAATGAGGCTGTGGGGATTAAAGAAGAGCAGGTCAAAAATTAAGGTGATGAAGAAAAGCCCTCTCTGGACATTCTGTCAGAGCATATTTGATTGACCTTCATTTCAACAGAGGATCCCATTCCACTCCGCCATCATTAAAACAACAAATTTTACGACCTATGTCAGTGATTCTGATTCTGATGATTATGGGTCAGATTGAATGGCAGGCCATGTACGTGTGCAGCAAGACCTCAACAATATTCTGGCCTGGACTGATAAGTGGCACATTACATTCATGCCTACTGACACAAGTGCGATGAAATGACCAACTGGAGGAGCACTCGTGATTTTTCTTGCCATTCAACTGTATACCTATCATCAAACCACTATCATTAACTTTCTGAGGATAACCATTGATCAGAAACTGACCTAGACTTGACACTTATTTCTATGACAGCAAATGTACATACTGCACATGGTATTGTGCACATTTTCTCTTATAGCTTGTAGATTCCAGATTTGGTGTTGCTCAATCTTCTCTGTTGCTACTCAGTCCTGATGGTCTCAGAATGTTGTGATTCTTGGCTTTAATCTCAATAAGACAAGTACATCATCCATCAGTTTAATTCCGCTATCACCAATCATGTTTTCAGGTTACTAGGTTGGGTTTTTTTCTCCCCTCTCCTCCTGTTCGGGCACTTAATCTAGGTTGAAGTTCTACTACACAACAGCAGGGGTGCTGATTGCCAGATGTGTGGTATTATGAAAGACCCTTCAAACTGAACTCCTCTCTGCCTCCAAAGGTGAATGTTGACGGCCTGTGAGCTTTAAGAAGTTTTTTTCGGTGTCCTCCACAATACTGATGATTCAGCAATTATAGCAAACTACTCACATTACTAGATCATCATTTTGTTTGGAATGTTATTATTGTGGAATGAGTATTACAGAATAATATTTATTGCATTGCAAAAGTAATGTTTTGTGTAGTGCTTTGATACATTTTAATATGATAAATCAAAATATTACAATTAGATGATGTGTGCCAGAAGGAGATTACATTCAGAAGAACATCAAAAAAATCTTGTAATGATTCTTAAGCTAAATTAAAGGTAATTAGTTCTTTGTAAATTGCTGATTCATTAAATGTGGGAGAGGGGATTCATTGATAATCATCATAGCTTTAACTTGATCCTTCTTTCTGGCTTCTAGGGCAATCCTGGTATTAAAGGAGAGGCAGGTCCACCAGGTGAGAAGGGCGCAAAGGTAAGACCAAACATCACATTTTCCAGAATTGCATTTGAACTATCTGAATAACACTGATAATTATTCTTGAAGTATAAATAGTTTTTAACAGTTGGGTGTAGGATAATAATAGTAGACCAAAAGTACAAAAACAGCAATTTAGTTCAGCAGTTTTAATGGCTTCAATAATCACCAGGTTGAGTTATTGACCTAACTCATTGCCAGACTTATGTGGTTCTCTATAATATATACTGCAACATTTTAAATGCTACTTATTTCCAGTAAATGTGATGGGTTAAGAAAGGTGAGAACATAAAAGTTAGAGCAAGAATTAAAAATAGCCTGACCTTCTTGACCAAAATTATTACACAACTGCTCATTCTCTGATACTCTGTCCTCTCTGATGCTCTCCAGCTCAGCTCTGGCTTCTAACATTTTATCAATTGCCTTTATTTTACTTCGGGTGTCAGGTGACTTATTTATGAAGTCCACTTTTTTGACCATCTTCCAACTCATTCAGATAGACTAAAGGATTCAACAATTTCAAGTTCAAGTTATACCTTATTGTCATTCACCCATATGCTATAAAACACATGGAGGAATGAAATGTTGTCTCCCCCAGACTCGCACAACAAAGGACATACATAGAACGGAGAACATACAGAAAAATCGTGCAAGCACATATAGTGCAAAATATGGTATATACAGAATACGAAATTAGTGCAAGGTTAGTGCAAAGCCGGATTGGACAAAGAAAATACAAAACTCAGCGTATTGCACTGTGTATGAACATGTTCAGCAGCAGCCAAAGTTCTTATGTGCCGTTGTGCAAACCAGGACATTTGACGCAGCATTTGTCTGAGACTGCCTTCAGGGTATTCAGGACCCTGACAGCCTGGGGGAAAAAACTGTTGTTGTACAGTCTAGTAGTTCTGGCCCGGATGCTCCGGTACCGCTTGCCAGACGGTAGTGGGACAAATAGGTCGTGGGAGGGATGAGAGGGGTCACCTATGATTCTGCAGGTCTTGTGGGTGCATTGTGTGTTGTAGATATCCAGGATGGAGGGAAGAGGTACTCCAATGATCTTTCCAGCTGTGCTCGCAATTCTCTGCAGAGTCTTGCAGTCTGAGGTGTTACAGTTACCGTATCAGCCAGAGATGCAGCTGGTCAGGACACTCTCAATGGTACTCCTGTAGAATGTGGTGAGTGTGGGGGAGGGCAGGTGTGCTCTCTACAGCTGCTGTAGGAAGTGGAGATGCTGCTGATCTTGGTGAGGGAGGATGTGTTGGTTGACCAGGACAGGTCGTCTGTTATATGTATTCCCAAGAACTTATAGCAACTGACTCTCTGTACAATGGTGCCATTGATGCACAGGGGTGAGTGGTCAACCTGGGCCTTTCTAAAATCCACATTCGTCTCCCTTGTTCTGTCCATGTTCAAGGAGAGATTGTTGACTGAGCACCAGTCCACCAGCCTCTTCACCTCCTCTCTGTAAGCTGTTTCATCGTTCCTGCTGATGAGGCCCACCACTGTTGTATCATCAGCAAACTTGATGATATGGTTGGAGCTTGAGTTGGCAGAGCAGTCATGGGTCAGCAGCGTGAACAGCAGTGGACTGAGCACACAGCCCTTAATATGCACGTGATGTTAATCATTGAAATATCAGGCAATAAAATTGTAAATCAGCTCCAGATCATTCAATTACCCCTGCTTACCCCACTGTCAACTGTTCCATATCACTCCTGCCTCTGTTTTGCCAATTGCTTTCACATCTATTATAATCAACCCATTCTTTAAAAAAAACTCTACTTAAATCCCCTATGCCCCTCACATTACCTTATCTGTAATCTCTCTATTCTTTATTGTCACACCAAACTCTGTGCCCACCATTCAGTATTTATGGTTGTCCCATCTGCTCAATATCTCTTATGTATCCAATATATGTAATCGTTGTACTAAGTTGTCTGTGACTTTTGATATGACTTAAAACCCCACCTTTCTCTTATACCTTTGTTCAAACCATTCTCCACAAGGCTCTGTTCATATGTAGGTGTAACCTTATCTGTTTCAAAGTAGGCAGCGCATCTCTTAAAATGACTTTCTCTCCTATAATAGTTAGCTTGTTCTACAATTTAAATCCTCTATAGTGATAGAGCCTTGAGCCAAATTATTATTGCACTTTCAAGTTCTCAGTCTTGCCATTTCTATCTACATTCTCAAAATCATCCCTAAAACCCAACTTCATCCATGACTGGCAAAGCCTGCCTCCCTGAACATGTTTGAGTCTCACTCCTCCTGTGGAACAGGATAAATGTAGGAGTTCAGAAATCAGATGACATAGGGCCTATTTCAGTTTTATTTTGAGTAGATCGCACAGATCATTATCTCTCAATGAAATCACACCAGACACAAAATTGGTTTAGGCATTCAGATGTGCAATTCACTTTAGCACACCTGGTCTCAGGCACACGGCATGTAACCTGAGTATTTGTGTAACTGGTGTTTCAGTCCTGAATGAAATGGCATGGCTTCAGGAGAAATAGTGTCTGTACTTCCTGATGAGTGACACTCTGCATAAGGCAGTCACACCTATACATAAAATACATTTTCTGGGAGGAGCTCCACTCTGCAGATGTACAGTGGTGTGCAGATCACCATGACATACCTAGTGAGACCATAACCTTTCTTTAAATATTGCTCCAGTGTGGGGATTCTCATTTGTACGAGAGAACCGCAGCAATTTTTTTTCTCAGTTTCTTTTTATGATGGGTCTCCTGGCTCTCTCACAACCAGGACTTCCCTCCTGGCATGCATCTCATCACACTCCATGGTGCCTTGAGTGCATATGAGAGCTATCTCCTTCTCTCCTGATCCCTATGTCTCTTCAATGGCAGCCACATTACAGAAACACACACTTTGGCTGCCATAAGGAGTATGTCTTTCAGTGCTGGTTCCCTTCTCTGTGTAGAATGTGTCAGTCAATCGGTGAAATTGGCTGAAGCCCGGTCAGATATCGCACTAATTCCCACTTTAGCACTTGTTTCTGTGTGTAAAATCACCCTAATGCTGTTTCAAGCTGGAATTTGGCCAATTTTGTTTTTTTTGCCAGAGACCTAATTATATGTTAGCACTAAACACAGGCATGCTTTGGTGCAGTCGAGTTTGTAGACAAAGATATTGTTGATATTACAAGAGCCCTTTATTTTCTCCCCTGTCATTTCTGTGGTTGATCTCAGTCTGTGAGGATGTTCAGTGAACTGCTCAGAAGTGCCTCAACAGGCTCCAAGTGACTAGATTCCCAGTTTTTCTTCTGCTTGGACAGGATTCCTCACACAGGCTCCTTCCTTGAACAGCATGGATTCTGGAACCCCTTCCTTTATACATAAGAAATGTCAATATGATCCATTAAACTTACCCTTCAGTTCTCTCATGTTCCCAAAGGCTGTAAAGTGTTTGTCCCATTTACCTTCCATAGTAGATTAAACTTACCCTTCAGTTCTCTCATGTTCCCAAAGGCTGTAAAGTCTGTAAAGTCTTTGTCCCATTTACCTTCCATAGTAGATTATGCTATGTATTGTTATTTAAGCAATTCAATTTTCATGAAATTAATCTTTAGTAACCTGATCCCACCAAAATAATTTTTTGAGTACAATTCACAATGACCTTAATAATATCATTTGCTATCTGCAAATTGGTTAAGCTCAAGAGATTTCACATTAATCCAGAAAGAAGTTGCTATCCTGCTGAAAATATGGTTCACCTGCAGAACAGCAAATTTATGCACATTCTTGGGTGTCTCAGTGACTGTTAGGAAACTCATCTCTTCATTGTTCAGCAAGATTTTTGTTCTCTCTTTCTGCTGTAAACCTTCTCCATATGACATCATCAGTAATGCAACACACACAGTTCACCTGCTGTGAAATGTTCAACCTCACTGGTCTGATAAGCAGCAATCCCTGTTTACTCACTGAACAACCAGGTTTTACCAAAACAATCCCCCCTAAGGCTGTGCCAGTTACGGGCCAACACTCAAACAACGTTCTTTTTCCTCACTGAGACCTGTGGCTTGCTATGACTTCAAGTATAGCCTCACATGTTGCCTCTGGAGATCAGGGTGACTGTCATACTCAGCTTCCTGTCTCGAGACTTTCCCCTGCTGTTGCTGCTCATCTCTGCCACATCTCACATTTTGCTGCTCACTGCTTCTCCCAAGGAGAGAAGACTTAATCAACTTCTCTTTCATTTGTCTGCATTGTAGGCTTCTCAAAGTACAGACATTCATAGATTGCACTCATGTCCTCACAGAGACTCCCTGGTAACAATGGCAGGAGCACCTGGCAATCACCTTGGAAGGTCTCAATGCTCCCCATGTGTCCTACAAGCACTGTTCTTCACCATCTTGTCCAGGTCGAGCTGACCCATTGGGAGCTCCCTTCTGTTCTCTTTTCTTCATTGTAGCATACATTTATTCATCAGCATCACTTCCCTTTACTTGGAAGGATGTTGCTTATATTGTGATATGTCCCTTTAAGAACGCCAAAGAATGCACCTGCTGACATCTGCAAGATCTTGGAATATATCAATAGGGGAGGCTACACTGATACCAACAGCTTGGCGTTATACAGAGAACTCAGCAATTCTGCTCTGTAAATCTCAAAACTGAATCTTTCACACTTTATGTGACTTTCACAATTGTTAGGGTGACTCACAGTGCTGTTTCAACTTCCAAAAACATGGCATGAAATAATTTTTGAGCCATTATCTTTTGTGCTGAGATCAAATGCACAGGCATTTACCAAATAGCAACGGACTTCAAGGGCTGTGATTTATGTGAAGATGAATAATATCTGGACAGGTTTAAATCTTGGATGAAATTATTCCAAAATCATGCAGACCTTCTGCCAATTGATCTTTCAGAACAGTGGGGACACCAGAACCATACTTTCAAATTTCTGTTTGCTCAACATTATTTAATTTTGTTTTTCCTTCTGTCAGTACTTATTTGTACTTTATGCCAGTTTAAAATGAAATTACGCTGATTAAGACCATTTTACAAACAGACGATATTTGAGGAAGAAGTGGGTGAATGAGGAGGATGGAGGGGTGAAGTATTATGGGAAGAAAATGGCATTTCTCAGCAGAGAACAAAGACCTGATTCACGAGCAGACAACACCGGGAAAATTGAGAATAAAGCAAGTTTGTGTTTAAACACAAATGAGCATTAAATTATGCCCATGAGATCAATTGTATCAATTGTATCAAATGATTGCATAAGAAAAGCTGTTGAAATTTTTCAACTGAAGACGTTTCAAGAAAGTTTAGTTTATTTGAGTTTTCAAATGGAGCTGCAAGCATTGCTTTGGCAGCACTGATGCACCCACTGCTGCACAACTGGTAACTGAAAGATCCCTAGTCCCAATTTACTTAAGTGCTACAGCACACCTGAATATCACAAACTTTGTTTCTAATGTCAATGCAATGTGAAAATAAACCCACACATGGTGGGAGTAAAAGAAAGCTGTACACACTAGTATAATGCTTGCTTTGGACAGAATTATGGGGAAAGAATGGAGATCCTAATCCCAGGATTTGAATTTTCACAACTGGCCATGTTTGTAAATTGGGAACATTATGGCATTGCCTTGTGCACTCTGCAGTTATCCAAGGCACTTGGCTAAAACAGACTTTCTAACTGCTGCCTATGTAAATCAGTAGCCTTACACTTCAGATCTTTTCCCAACAGTTTTTGACACCAGATTTCAACGAGCATCATGCACGCAGAGGTTAGTTTTCTTAGATGATCAGCAACCAAAACAGAAACCTTTAAAGGGATTGCTGAAGACTCCTACCAAAATGGTAGTGCTTACTTGGAGCCAGAAAAAGCAGGTGGGCTGTAGTGTATCCATATTAAAACTGTTGGCTATGGCTTGTGTCTCCAATCCCAGTTCTTCCTGCCTTCTGGATTCACAACTGTTCCAAATGGGAGCCAAGGCAAACACCTTTTTTTGTGGTGTAAAGCTCTTCACATCAGGATGTCTCAATTATCGCCAATGATGTACTTTTGAGGTATTTTCTCTGTTATAATATAGGAATCATGGCTGCTGGTTTTCATATGTAGTAATATGCTAAGGGCCAGGTTCGTAGTGATGTTTTAAGGACTGCTGTAGAGTGGAGGAACTGCTTTACTCATTGCAAAAGATGCTATGCGATCTTTCAAATCAACCTGAGAGAGAAGATAGGAAATTGGTTTAACTGGACAAATATAAAACAGCAGCTCCAGCTGTGCAGCGCACTCGCTACTGAAGTTTCAAGCCAAAATAACCTGCACATCTCTAAAATGGGGCTTAAAGCCACCCTGCTCTGACTCCAGGAGAGAAATGCTACCATTGCACCAAAGGCTGAACCATTAGCACAGCAAGAGAGGAAAGGGGAAAACATTATTTTAGAAGACATGTATTTTATTAATGAAGCATTTAACGACAGGAGTAGTGTCTTTAAATGAACCAGAATCTAAACTTAGAATATTCCTTTCAAGGAAAAGTTGGAAGGAAATTAAATGTCTTTCCTTTCAGACAGAATGAATATGATCAGGTCATCATCCAAGATTATAATCACATCTTTTTTCAGTAACCCCAGCACTGTCTCGTCCAGTGAGGCAGTACCAACCAGATTGTACCAGTGAGAGTTCAAATTATTCCAGTGTCTCAAAAAACTATTTGTTACTTGTACTGATGGTTCATCTCAACCATGTTGAAGAGGCACAACCTGGAAACTGGGAAGTTTAGGATGAACCTAAGTCTTTACTTGGCATGGGTATGATGGGCACAATGGCCTCTTTTCTGTGTTGTATATTGCTATGATTCTGTGTTAAGTTCCATGCTGATTCCTTCAGCCAATCATTTCACTCAAACCAACAATGACTACTTAATACTTGGAAGCCCAAAATCATCCTCTTATCTATTCCAACCAGACATCATTGCTGTTGGAAAACCTCACAGCAATGTCACTATGTCACATGACATCACTGGTGAGAAACGGACCGGTCTAGGGATTTTATTTGTTGAAATTAGCAATTGTCCTTTTTAATCCAAAAATTATGGTACAATTAAAATATTTTTTCAGGTTTGTTTTTTCATTCACTGATATCCCTTTCCCTATGCCAATGGTTGAGATATAGAATTCGCCATAGTTTTACTGTACTGAATGCTTGAAGGGCAAGCTTCTAGTTCTGTTCTTGTTTTAAACTGGCCAAAGAAATATTTGTCAGATATTCTACCTTTGGTGTTTGTTTTTATTATTTGTCAACTATATTCTCTGCAAGACTGAGGTTTGCTATGGGGAGCCTCTGTTTCCCTGAAAGCTGATTATTGTTCCACATTGACCATAGCCAGTTAACACAGAGCAGCAAATTAATACACCTGCCATATGCTGAGCTCTGCTTTATGCTGGTGAATCAGTAAAGGATACTATGCTGTACTGGGTGGGTGAGTTGAACGTCTGCCTCACAGCTCCAGTAACCTGACCTCTGGTACTGTCTCTATATTCTCCCTGTGACCTCATGGACTCCCTTTTGGTGCTCTGGTTTCCTCCCACATCCCAAAGACACATCAGTTGGCAGATTAACTGCCCCTAGTCTGTAGATGAATACCTGGTACCTGGTGCTAGAAGATTGTGTTGTGAAGAATGGTTTGAAAATCTTTCCCTGCATATCATTTGCTGGTAACCTGATTGTAAATTAAAATGTGATCAAAAACCAAGCCAGGTATTGCATGGAAGCAGCACAGTGTCAGATCTCCTTCACATCATGCCTCTCTCCCTTAAACTCACCTGTAGTGTTTTAATGTGATATTCTGTTTGTCTTTCTGAATAATGGTGTCAATTTAAGAACACTTGGAATTCCATTCTAGATATGAATACAAGGAAATACTCCTCTCGTGTAAACCAAAAATTGGCATGATTTATCCAGGAGAGTGAATGATGGTGTATCCTGCATAACATGAGTAAGATTAAAGAGACTAACTAGGTATGCAGTTGCAGGTTTTGAATTGACTTTAGGAGGGAGAACTGCAGTTGGCAAAACAAAGATGTTTTGCAAGACTCTTTTTCTTTATAAGTTGAATTTACAACCTCTCAAACCAAACTGCTAGAAAGATGTTCAACAATCAATTGAAAGAAAGAGAGAGAGAGAGAGAAACTGTCATTGGTTCCGAGTGCTGGCCCTCAATTCAGCCCCATTGATGGTGCCTTGTTGTGCAGCACATGGATTCCATGCACCACTAATCGCATAATGACACACACCTGAGTGCCATCAGGAGACTAGCATAAGAACCCTGGTTTCACTAGCACTAGTTGCCAGAGTATTGGCCCATCTCAGGGTATCCTTTGTCTTCTGACTGCTTGGAGCTTTCAACTCTAGGGCAGTCCTGGTTTTGCTGTGTTTCCTTGAAAATCCTGTTTCCATCTTGGGTCTCAAGGGCCCCAAGACAAGATTCCTTCTGGTTGCTGCCTGTGTTTGGTACTGAGGAAGCATCCTGACTCCAGTCTTGTTCTGGTGTTTCTGCATTTGGGTTCTCTGTGGTCTCAGTGACATTGTGACAGAAATGTTTTGGCCAAAAGCAAGAGAACTATTCTGTCTCCTTTACATGTGTCAAAACAAATCTCTAAATATTCTAAGTAAGTAATCCAATTGAATTGTTCTTGACAACAGTTTATAAATCAACAATTAGCAATGCTACACAATGGGCTGAACCCTTGCCTCCAATTAATCACTGTAAAACATGATTTGCCATTATATTGCCTGTTCTATTTCTGGGAGGTACATCATTAACCCATCATTAAAACGTTTATTGTAGTCTGGGTTTCTGCATTTGTTCATGTGGGTACTGCACCAGTATGTCTCCAAAGGATTGAATTTGGCCAAAATGTTTATGGAAGTATAAAATCATCCATATAGATGTATTGGGATGCAAGATTATGTCTGTGGTTGTCTTTCCTTCTGTTTAATGTGCAAGGCATCAATTGTAAACAAACTGCCAATCCTTTGGGGGGGAAAAAGGAGAGTAGATCTTGAATACAGAATGCTGCTTACCCTTGCATGTCTTCGCTTGGTGCAGCTTTGTCCATCTAAACAGACTTGTTAATAAAGGCAATGAATGTGTGTGACCCCCAACATCAGAACCCACTGGCTCACTCTGCCTCAATGTTATGGGGTCACAGTTCCACTTGGTTCTCTGCCACATTCTGTATTGCAAAGGGGATTTTTTTTCCTTTCAGATTGATGACCTAACATTAGAACCTCTATTATTTTGATCATTTTTTCAAAAAAAAAGTCAGTCATTAGATCAGACATGATCTATTCTGTACAAATCTAACCTGGTGCTGTTGAATTAGTCAACAGAAAAGCTGTTCTTTTCTGTGTGTGTTATGCCAAGATAAACATTCCCTTTATAGTAATGATAAATAGAAGAATCGTAAAGCACCAATGAAAGTACCTAGAGGATATGTGCATCATTGGCAAGCCCAGCATTTATTGCCCATCCCCAATTGCCCTTGAGGTGAATAGATTGGTAGCACATTTAAGAGTCAATCGCTGGAGTTGTGCCAGCCCAAGGAATGATGGCAGATTTCCCCCACTGAAGAACATTACTAAACAAGATAGTCTTCTAGTTTTTAAAATAAGAAAAAAAAATTCAGATTTCTAACTGAATTTAAATTTAGATTTGGACTTGAATCTCCAGATGACTAATTTGGCAACGTAGTCTGGGTCCCTGGAATGTTCAATTCTGATAAAGGATCCTGAACCTCAAATATTAGCCACTTCTCCTTTCACAAATGCTGTCAGACTTGCTGCGTGTTTCCAGCATTTTATCCCTATCCTGTGGCTCCATAACACTTTTCAGTCTGAATGTCCCAATGAAGCTTGTCACTGTTTTCTTTTCATAATCAAACATGTGTGCCACTTCAGTTCCTCTCCAAATCTGATCTTGAAAGATGAACTGATAATGAAGAATGCTGCCAGAGCCTCCTCCCTTTGGGTTTCTTCTCCTTTTTCTAAGGCAGTTCTTTGGAGTTGAGAATGACATGCTTTTTCTCTGAGGTGACTGATGAGTCTCAGTGGGATCTGCACACACTGCCACAGATACTGTTTGATTGGGTGGTGAGTGGATTACTTAGGATATGTTGCATTTCTTTTGCTGTTTGTACTTGGCCTCTGTATCTTCCCATCATGGAGATATCCATTAGATTCCTGTTGTGGAATCTGCCAATGTAAAGCTCAACAGGAAGAAGCATTACATTAACTACATTTTGCATCTTATTAGGAATCTCTGGATTGAAATAATAACCCTAACATTTCCATTTAATCATCCTGGGTAATTGTGTCAAATTGAGTTTTGCACTTACTTGATAATTGTCCATAGCTTGTTTAAGGTGCATAAATTAATTTTATTTTTAAATTATAATATTAAGGGTACACTTTTCTGCAAATTAATTACATGGAAAAATAGCCTGGATATCATGAAACATGAAATTGTCTAACTGTGAAACTTATGCTTGTGACCCTTTCCCTGGCTGATCATTATGAAATGGTAATTTATTGTTTTTGTGTTTTACAAACTCCTCGTCCCCCACCCCTGTTCTCACGCATACAAACTGTTGAAATGGGCTTGAGCATTGTTGACAGAGATACAAAGTAAATGGGTGAAATGTAGATAAAACAGCATGCTGAAATATACCACAATCTTGCCTGATAAATCCACTGTATTACTTCATTCATGTTAATCATACTGTAGCACAGTTAATGCCATCTGAAGTTTCAAAGAGTCATGGAGTTATACAGCATGGAAACAGGCCCTTTAGTCCAACTTGTCCATGCTGAAAAAGATGTCTGTCTGAGCTAGTCCCATAACTCACTAGGTCTTTTCTATCCATGTACATGTCCAAATGTCCATTAAACATTGCAATTTCAAATGGTATTGCATTGTATATTACATACATGTAAACAAATGGCTAATTGTGTATTTGCTGTCAGTCTTGAGAAAGTTCAGCAGCAGTATGATAAAAGACATGACTGTTCTGAATTTTTTGAGCTTTACAGTTGCAGACTTCTCACTGAATTTGCAGGAAGATGCTTGTAAAACTTGTGTTGCTATCAACAGAGAGACCCTCAGTTTCCCAGTCTGTGGGTCAATCCCTCCAGTTCAACTGCTTCCATGTTTTCCCACCTCTCAGAAATCGTAGTGAAAACTATTACAATGCTGCCACATATAAATTCACTTTTGTCGAAGTAATCAACTTAGGCGTGAACTGAATTTTCAAGGAACTGCTCCCCCTCTGTCCTTTTTTTCTCTCTCCTCCTGATCCATTTGGTTCCCATCACTGCGTCTCTTCTACCTCCTCAGACCATTCCATCTGCCCATCACCCACATGCTCCTCCCACTGGTTCCCCTCCCCCAACTATTCCCATCCTCCCTCCCTTTACTCCATGCTCCACCTCCCCCTCCTATCAGATTCCATCATTTCAGCCCTTTGTCACTTCCACCTATCATCTCCCAGCTTCTGGCACTATTCCCAGTCTCCCCCTCCCCCATCTGCCTATCACAGCCCCCCCCACCCCCCCCCCCCACTTCATCTGGATTCACCTATCACCTGCCAGCTCTTGCTCCACCCCTTCCCTCCACCTTTTTATGCACTTATCTCCTCTCTACATTTCAGTCCATATGAAGGGTCTCAACCCAAAATGTCGACTGTCCATTTCCCTCCATGGATGCTGCCTGACCTGCTGAGACCTCCAGCATTTTCTGTGTTGCTCCAGATTTCAGAGTCTGCAGTTTCTTCTGTCTCTCATCAACATGTCTGCTGCTAATAAACCTTTTTTAACAAAATAAAAATGGTGCAGAAATATTATTCCCAATTCTCTTCCCTGTTCTGCCGATCATGTTGATTGATGTTGGAATGTGGTTCCATGAAAGTGATATCACTTTTTTCACAGGTACATGCAAGCTTTGGCAATTAATGTAAATGAGAGGTTACATCCCTGGTCTTTGCCTCATTATCTGATCTCACCTGGGGTTTAACAGTTGATATAGCAGTTTAGGTTACAGAAGTAGAAATCAGCCCTTATTCTTATACCTGCCAAGCTCAACTAGTGCAATACATACTAACTTATTACTCTGCAACATGTCCAATACTCAGGTGTGCGCGGCAAAAATCAAAAGCCTCGTGTCACATATCAAGTTTAAGTTTGAGGCTCTGTAGTGAACCACCGATTGATTGAATGGGGAATACAGAAGATACAAACAGACCAGCGGTTGGAATTATAATTGCTGTCAAAGTAGAGGACAAATAACAACAGAGTGGTTGGACCATTGACCTGTTTCCCTTTCGTAATTTTGTCTGTGGGTTTACAGAGCTCATCAGACACAAATCACAATATTTAAAAGACATTTGGATAAGTTTATGGCTAGCTATGATTTAGAGGTACATGGTCCAAATGCAGGCAAATGTGACTAGCTTAGCTGGACTCTTTGGTTGGCATGGATGAGTTGGGCTGAAGGGCCTGTTTCCATGCTGTAATAATCTGTGACACTATTACTCTATATGATTGGCTCCAAGCTGACTTTCCAGTGCTCAGCTAAATGAACACACTGGGGTCAGGTCAAGATTGTTTATATTATGTGGCATTGTTGGGATCTGTGCCATTGGTACCTAATCTTGGGCAATTCCCTCAGTACCTGGAAACCAGCTGTCACTTGTATTGTGGTTCCCTTGTTTTACGTCCATAGAAAGATTAAAGTTCTTACCTATTTTCTATGGAAGTTTGTTAAATATTAGAGAGAAAAGATGTTCTTTGGTTGCTTGTAATAAATGTGCTTTAGCTTCCTGTGTACTTGCCTCCTAATATTCAGCTTTAAACACTTCCATAGAACTGATCATGCAGACATAACTTGTATTGGTGTTTGATATAGTTGTAGGCCTATGGTGCTGGCAATCAAGGACATAGCTGTATAATTTCATCTGTTCCAAGTGGGAGAAATAACACCTGAAGTTCCTATTTTGAGGGTGAACAGAGTACATCATTGTTTCTTGTTCTTACTTTAGTTATTAAACTGTTTACTATTTCCAACAGGGAGACCAGGGTTATCCTGGAGAACAGGGTTTCAGAGGCCCAACTGGACCGCCTGTAAGTTGACAATTGGATTTGCTGTTTGTTGCTGTCTCTCATTATACATGTAAAGATTAGTTGGCATTTCTGTGTTTTATTTAGTGGGGAGTGTAATATCTATTTTTCTCACCCTGTTTTCTTCTCCCCATCTTTGCAGCAATAATCAAGTCCTTTGCTGATGTACATCCATACAACAGCATGAATGGCACCCAAATCTAGGACTGGTATTTGATAGTGAATTTAGACAGAGTAATACTCTTGAGCCCAGCCTTTATCTTATACATTTTAGTTGACCTTCAGAACCAGGGTGCCTTTCTACATTTTCTCATCTCTATCTCAAGTGTTTGTGTAATATAACTGGAGGCAAGGAGAATCAAACCCACATTTGGCTTTGGAGTCTTCACATTCTGTATGGCCCAGCTACTTATATTGAATGTTTGATCTGATTTCCTACCCTCTAGTAACAAGTGTTGAAAATTTCAGTTCATATGGAGGAATTTGGTTATTTATTGTTATTAGAAACATTGCCACATGAAAGCATTTATTATGACTAGATACCCTTTAATTTGTGTAGAAAGTAGTCACTTACAACAGTGGTCCTCTCGCCTTGCTGTGGTCAAAAGGTGTGTGCTCCACTGACTTCCTAAAGCAAATCCATTTGAAATTTACACTCTTTGTTAGGCCTCACATCGTGGAAGTGGAGGGCGAGTTCAGTCAATGGTGGAAGAAGGCTGCAGTGAGGAAAATCCCGCAGTCAGCATGGCCCATCGTGCCACTGAACCTGGCCTTAAATAATGAGGCCGTGTGCATCATTCACAATGGCTTGGTTGGCCATAGAAGTCTGTCACCACACTGAGACTTCTGCATGATGGCATGACCACCACTGCTCTGAGTGAACGATCTGAGACTGACACCTTCTGAATCCAGACTGGAGTCAAACACTATTGTGTAATCACCTCTGCTTTGTTCACCATTATCATCCATCATCTATCTCATCCAAGACAATCTACCACCCAGAGTCACTGTCTGGGGGCAACTGGATAAAAGCATTTTCATTCTAGGTCACTTTGAGCTAAAACAAAAACTCATCACCAAGGGAATCCACAACCTTCAGTTTGCAAAGGACTGCTGTGTGATGGCTCAATTTGCATAGGACTTGGAAGCGACACTGGGTCTTTTCAATTCAACTGATAATGGACTTAGGCTATCCTTGAACATCCTCAAAATAAAGGTTCTCCCTTAGGCATGCAAAACATTCCTTGCACCATAAGTATGGACAGAGGGGCTTTGGAGTACATGGAGGACTTTACACATCTAAGCAGTCAACTCTCCCATTGGCTCTCATTGATGAAGCCCAATACTAATTCAACTAAGCCAGTACTGCTTTCTCCAAGATGCAACAATTTGTCTAGAGCCCAGAAGTCGATGAAAGCCCTGGCTTATAGTGCTACGATACTGACTATCCTCCTGTAGCACAGCAAAACCTGGAACATCTACCAATGCTACATTAGAACCCTTGGGGGCTTCTACCAGAGGTGCTCACATCAAATCCTGGCAATCATATGGGAGAACCATTGGACAAATACAGCCATCTACCTGAAATGAAGCCTTGCTCTTGAGGAATACACTCCGGTGAATAGGCCACTGCATCGAGGTGCCTAGGAAAGGTCTCCCTCACCAGGTTCTCCCAGCTCTCCATTTACCAAAGCTCTAACTGATCCAAAGCTATACTCAAGATCACCCTTAAACGTGGAGGCATCGACAACCAAGATCAAAAAATGGATGCTGAGCTGGAACGGGGTGGCGATAGAGGAAGAAGAAAGAGACCGACCCAATGCGGTAAATCCCACTGAGCAACAACAAAATCCCAATGCTGAAGAAGATGTGCATCCAGAATGGGGCTCCTCCATCATCAGAAAACCTACCAAGCCTGATGGACATCACCCTTGATTCTAAGGGACTGGTGTGGCTGGCTACAGTGATGCTATAATTATAGAGGTATTGGCACTGATCTTACTCACCACCATCTGTCTGGATGCAACCTGCATGTTCATTGCCAAAATAAATGCAATCAATCGACATTTCCAGATTCAAGTCTTTATTGTGACTTCAATGTGTCCCCAGAACAGGAGAAAGCAAAAGCTTTCAAGGAAAAAATATGGCTCAGGCTCATAACAGAAGCTTTTAAATTTCCTGGCCAGAGCCAGAATTCCCAGAGCTCTGCTGATCCTACAAGTTGATCCTGAAAAAACAATAGTTATGTACTGGAACTTCAGGATGGCTGCTGATGGCTCACTCATAGACTTACCTAAGAGAATGGGTGCAATCTTTAGACCTCCATTCAGTGTTTTCTGGAAAGTTAGGGCCTCCACAGTGAAGATATAGAATAGAATGTCTGAGTGAAACAAACCAGAAGTCTGCTATTTGGTTCTAGATGTTATCCAGCTGAGATAAAGTGCCCTTGCATGGTTTTATCAACTAAAACAATCAATGAAATTACAGAAATGGTTTCTCTTACCCTACCTGTGCTTCCATAATCTTGTATCCCAAAATCTTTTCACAAGAACAAATACAGAAAGGACCAGGTTCCATATAAATACCAATCAGACTAAATCCATCTCTTCATCAGCTCATCAATCCCTCATCTACGTCTGTTCTGTCAAACTACTTGCCAGCATATAAATGATAATATCCTACAATTCAACATCAATAAAACTAGATCCTTGTGCCCCACCGTAAACTTTTCTTACCCTGCACTAATCCCACTGTTTAATGTTCTTGGACTATGAGCAACAGAAGTTTAATATTTCCGTCTCTACCTTTTTGGCTGACCATAAACTTATTCTCACTGGTTATATTTGTGTCAATTACTAATCTAATTGTGAAACATTCTGTAACAATACATGTCTAGTATTTCTAAAGCAATATACTCAATGTGTTGGAGATCTTTATCCTGTGAGAAATAGGCTGGTGTAAATGGACCATAAAGTTATTGATAATTTATTGATTGTTACGTTCCATATTCATCATTAGAAATGGCTTTAGTTGTTTTTATTGCATACATTTATCTTTATTATTCAGTTTTATTATTGATTACAGTTATTATTTCTATACCTAGGGTATAAAAGGTGATATGGGCCAGAAAGGATCCCGTGGAGAGAAGGTAAAAGAAGTTTTCATATGCAAACCATTTCTGAGTAGCTCTTATGTTAGCCCCTAGGCTGTAGACTGTAGAATTTTATAGCAAAATTAGAATTTAAAAAGTAATCTTAATTCCCATCAGTGCCTAATTGAAAAGCAAAAAATATTGCAGATATTTGAAAACTGAAATAGACCCAGTAAGTGCTTGGATACGCAACAGCTTAGGCAGCATCTGTAGATAAAGAAACAAACGTTAACATTTCAGGGCAATGACTTTTCATCAGAATTGGAAAAATAAGAAAGCACAAGTGTGTTTTAAGATCAACAGTGCAGCAATTTTCACAGTCATTTTCTCTTGCTGGCCCATGAATTGTTTGACCCACCAAAGTGGAATTAAACCCCACAGATTCCAAGTCAAGTAGTGAGACGATTACTCCTGACCCAAGACTGATTGCTATTTTACAAGCTAAAGGGATCGAAGGCAAATTTTTCTCTGTTTTCAACAATGCATTAAATTCTGATTGATATATCTGGGAATCAAGGGTATCGTTCTTCCAAGGACAGAATCAGAGATAGGGATAGAATCTATCTCATTGTAATATCACAGATAATCCTCCTGTGCAAGGAGAAAGTTGTGATGGGATCCTATTTTGCTCTTCGAGATCTTTAAGGGTATTGACAAGTTCAGGACATACAGTACATATTAATGTACTCAAGAACATTAATGAGGAACAGACCAAAGCTCAGAGAATGAAGATCAGTGGGGAGATCCGAAATAGCCAGCTCACAAATAAATTAGTGTATGGCTAGGGGGCAAAAAAACTGAGACTAAGAGAGAACAAGCCGCGGCTGTCTTTTGCATTCACAACCATTACTGTGCATGTAATAAGCAGATCTAAATACCATTCAATGCCTGAACAAGTCCAAATTAAGAAGGATTGAAATCTTTTCTGTAGTGTAAAGCCTGACAGTGATTTGTTTCCCAGGCTTATAGGTTACTGTGCATAAATCAAATTTAATGCTGTTTTCCTTGCCTTAGGGTGATCATGGTCTTGATGGATTTCCTGGAAAAATCGGTCTTCCTGGAGAAGTGGTAAGTGAAAGCTTCTTAGTTTTCCTTGTCAAAGAATTCTGCCTCTGCTACCCCCTTATTACGACAGAAAATGTGATGTACCAGACTTGACACTGGTAACTTGCTGTCCTATCTGCAACTACATTCAGTAGATCAACAGGGTTTTAGAGGCCTGGGCTATTTCCACAGGTGTTCCCTGCACCAGAATATGCTTGCCCACGTTTGCTGCAACATGACATTTTCTCATCCTGAACATGACATCATCCTCATTAGTTTACCCACAATAATCCGGAATTGCTGAGGGGGAATTAAAGACATCGATTTTGCTGAGTAGGATTCACTGCCTGTGGTCACGGATGGAAATTTATTTTTCTCATTCTTACTTGGTTCTGATCCACGAGACTGAACCAGCCAAGAGCATCCTGGAAATAATTACACTGGAGTCCAACTGTGGGTGGGTGGCCCAGAACAAGCCCCATTTATTAAGCTGCCAAAGCACCAGATTGATGACAAAGCCACATCTCCAGTGTTGCAGCCTGTCAAAGTACTCATGCTTTTTCAGTCATTCTGAATGACCTTGCCATTCAAGAACTACTAAATATGAAAATAAACAAATTAATTTCTTTGAAGGTATCACATTAACCTTAAGAAAGTGATTAAAAAAACCACAACAGGTAATACTTAGGGTCATAGATGTGCACAGCACATAAGCAGACCCTTTGGCCCACCATGTCAATGCCAGCCATTGTGCCCGCCTCTAATAATCTCATTTGCTTGGAGATATGAGCAATATTGCCCAGCGTTTGTGCTGGGGGATCTCAGCACATTTGTGTTCCTGCTATTGGACTCCATGCAGAATCCAGCAGCAGAACGCGCTGACGGATTAACCAGATAGAGTCTGTCAGCAAATTCAGGACTTCTTTGTTCACGTACACATGCGCCAAAACCCTGAACTTGTTGAGGGTAGATGCCAACGTAACCACGGATCTGCCAACATATCCCGCAAAGTTCATCTCATTTATATTTACATTTATGTGGAATCGTTCATATACTTAGAATATCCCAAAGTGCTTCATTAATAATTAAGAAGTTTTGGAATATAATTTTGAAATATTAGCCAATTGTAGACAGTGATGAACTAAAAACAGCAATGACCAGATAATCTGCTTTGATTATAGTAGCTAGGAAATATAACTTGTGCAGAGCACTGGGGGATCTCTCCTGCTGCTCTTGGAATAGCAGTAGGGGAACTTTCACATCCACCTGGAAGAAGAGACAAGCTCTCAGTTAACATTCGTTTCAATGACAGCAAACCCAAGAGTCCAACAGTCTGTCAGTGTCAGATCAGATCATGTGCTTAGACCTCTAGGCTGGATGATATTCAGACTCAAGTGAATGCACTAAGGTTAAGATGAGTCGAACACCGCACAATTGACTGGATTGTTCTCGACCCAGCCTATGCCTCACATAGGTACCTGCTCAGCCTCCTTCTATGCCCTTTGGTTGAGTTCACCCTCTCTCAATTGTACATCAGCCATCAAAGCATGGAGTCAGCCTTTGAAAGAAATAGAGTTAAGATGCAGTTTTCCAAACTATTTAGAAAAAAAAGGAAAAGTTGCATTTACAAAGCACATTTCATGACCCCAGGACATTTTTAAACTGCTTGCCAGTGTTTTGTCCTCATGCGGACTTGCACTCTACACTCACTGCATCTTTGATCTCTGCATTGCTCCTTCTGGCAACAAACCACATTAGAAAGTTAATAATCTTTCTCATTTTGCTCTCCCAGGCACAGATGAGCTCAGATTCAGACTCTGACTTGAATTGCAAACAGAAGTACATATTATCAAAGCCAGTTCTCTAGAGTGTTGTTGGCTCTGCCGAATACTAATAGGAAATGGGAATAAGAGATGTGTCCTTTTATGCCAGAAGATTATTTGCTTTTTAATTATATATCACAGTTAATCCAGTGCATGTGGATGGAGAGGATGTGGAAAGACGGACCTGTTTCACTTACAACTATTTTTAGTTTTTTGATTTGGTTTTGGAATGTGAGGAACATCTGCAAGGTTGTTCTGAGTTTCTGAGAGAAGATGGTATAAATAAGTGGATTACTAAGTCATTTCAGGTCACGGGAAAAAAGGTCAATCATATAGGTCAAACCTGATAGGGATGGAAGCTTTCTTTGCCACAGCTTGTTTAGCAATTTGACTGTGTCATGGTCTCTTTAAATAACACCAGCTTCTTTTTTAACTACCAAAGTTTATCATACACTGAATTAAACTCAATCTGCAGTTATGGACTTTGAACACATTAGTTGATTTTATAATCCTAGTTGCCAGATCACTAATTCAATAACTTTATCACTATCAATTAATTCAAATGATTGGCAAACGGGGAATTGCAGGCCTGTATTATCCAGCCAGTACTTCCTTGAAGCATGCTTCCACTTCAAATAATTCCAACCAAGCTCTGTAATTTGGAGGTTCTACAAGTCAAGTCTGTTCCCATTGCAGATGCATTTTTGCCTTGCAGCAGCCATATTCTGCACAAGTGTTAGTGGAAACACTATTGCTTAAAAAGAAAGGATTTTTTAAATTTATATATTTCTCACTTTTTCCTCCTTGTTTCCTCTCTCAGGATCATAGAATGTATATAGCATGGAAGCAGGCCCTTCAGCCCACTGTGTCTATACTGACCATCATCCCTATCTACACTAATCCCACTTGCTTGACTAATTTCCTATCCCTCTATGCCCTGCTCATTCAATTACCTGTCGAGGTGCCCCTGAAATGTTGTTACTGTTTCTGCCTCCAACTCCTCCCTGGCAGCTCATTCCAGATGCCAACTACTCCATGTGTGAAAAAGTTATGCCTCAGATCCTCTTTAAGCCTTCTCCCCTCACCTTAAACCTAAGCCCCACCATGGGAAACAGACATTGGCTATCTACCCCATCTATGTCTCTTATAATTTTATATACTGCTATCATGTCACCTCTCAGCCTCCTTCATTCCAGGGTAAACAGACCTAGCCTCCAATCTCTCCTGATGACTCAAGATTTCCAACCCAGGCAATGTCCTTAGAAGTTGTTTCTGCACACTCTAACTTAATCACATCCTTCCTGTAGTGTGGTGACCAGAACTGTATACAATATTCCAAGTGCAACCTAACCAACATTTTGTACAACTGTAGCATGATTTTCCATCTCTTATACTCAGTGCCTCAGGCAATGAAGGCAAACCTGCCGTACCCCTTCCTCACACTCTTTCTACCTGTGTTCCCATTTTCAGGGAACTATGTATTTGTACTCCAAGGTCTCTCTGTTCAACAACACTCTGCAGGATGCTGCCATTCACTGTGTACGTCGTGCCCTGGTTTAACTTCCGAAACTGCATCATTTTGCACGTCTTGATTTCTTTGACCACTCCAGCTTAACTCATGTGGCACTTAGACACCTGTAGATATTAATGTTGAGCATAAGAATTAGAGCAGGAATGGGGCATCCAGCTCTTTGAACCTGCTTTGCCACTCATCAAGATCATTGTTGATCTTTTACCTTTGTGCTATTTTCCAGCGCCACTCCTATATCCCTTGATTCTCTTAATGCCCAGAAATCCACCTATCCCTGTTTTGAATTTGAACATAATGAATCAGCTGCCACAGCCGCCTAGAGTACAAAATTCCAAAGGTTACCCATCCTCTGAGTGAAGAAATTTCTCTTCGTCTCAGTCCTGAATAGCCTATTCTTTATTCTCCAACTCTGCCCCTTGTCCTGGGCTCTTCAGTCTGGGGAAACATCCTTCCTGCCTCAAGCCTGTCAATTATCTAAGTTTTAAAGAGATCTCCTCTTCTAAACTCTGGAGAACACAGTCCTATTCAATGTCCCCTCATAAGACAATCCCTGGAACCTGCCTAGTGATTCTTCGCTGCGGTCCCATTATGGCAAATACATCTTTTCTTGGATGAGTAGATCAAAACTGTACACATTGCTGCAGTGCAGTCTTACTAAGGCCCTTTGCATCTGCAAAAAGACTTCCTTATTCCTGTAATCAAACCCTCTCATAATAAAGGCTAACATTCTATTTTCCTTCCGAGTCACTTGCTGCACCTGCACCTTGGCCTTCAGTACAAGCATACCCAGGTCCCTTTGAGCATCAACACTACCCAACCTCTCACCCTTCACTCCACTGTTCTGTTACGTGCAAACTAAGCAGCTGACCTCACATTTCCACACATTATATTCTATCTGCCCTGTCCTCACCTACTTATTCAGCTGATCCATATCCCTTTGAAGCCTCTTTACATCCAATATAGTAAGCTCTTCAATTATAGAGGAGCAAAATTACAATTGTCCAAACATTTGGTATTGGTATTGATTTATTATTGTCACTTGTACCGTGGTACAGTGAAAAACTTATCTTGCATACCGTTCGTACAGATCAATTCATTACACAGTGCATTGAGGTAGTACAGGGTCAAAACAATAACAGAATACAGAGTAAAGTGTCGCAGCTGCAGGAAAGTGCATTGCAGATAGCCAATAATGTGCAAGATCATAACAAGGTAGATTGTGAGGTCACAAGTCCATCACACCATATAAGGGAACCATTCAATAGTCGTATCACTGTGGGATAGCCTTTCCAATTTCCTTGTAAAACTATCAGACTGTGGTTATTTAAGGAGAAGTCTATAATTGCCTCAGTAGGATATCTACTCATGGGCAATGTGTCCCCTTGTTAGGGTCATCCATGTTCTGAAAATAAATAATTAAGTCTTGACCTCAACCAATGTCCACACAGGTAATGACTGCCATAGGTTATAGAAATGCCAAATTAATCCATTGGAGAAATCCCTGGATTTTCTTTAAAAGAATCTCAAAGGGATACCTGTGTGAGTTCTGAGCAAGAATACAGATGTGGATGCCGAGAAGATGCGTCCCTTCGATGGGGAAACTGGAACCAGGGACCATTGTTCCAGAATAAGGGGACACCCGTTTAGGACAAAGATGAGATTTTCTTCCCTTAGAGGACCATGAATACTTGGACCTCTCTGCTCCAAGGAGCTTTGGAAGCAGAGTCATTGAACATATTCAAGGCTGAGACAGACAGTTATAGCCAAGTGGGGAGTCGAGGGTTACGGAGATGAGCAAGGAAACAGATTTGATGCCGAATTAGATTAACCACAATCTTTGTGAATGGTGGAACAGGTTCAGGGGTCATATAGCCTAGCCTTGTTCCTATTTCATTAGTGTTTTTTTTAATTGTTCTTAGGCAGTTTTGTACTTAGTTATGATCCTGTACCTTTCTCTCCCTAAGGTACTAAAAGTAATTATAATAATAAAGGTACTTAAAAGCTTACAGTGTTGGAACAGTATTTTCACTATGGCTCTTCTCCATTGAGGTAAGTACCACCATAAACAATGACACAACGAACATTATATGTGATGCATATGTTCCAGTTGCAAGGCAGAGACCTTCTTGTTGACTGGAAGGATAGAAAAGGTCATCTTAACTTGGTACTTCTAGTTAAGGATCACATCACAAGCTATTAGAAACTTGCTAAGGACTGCATATCATTTATAGCTGGCTGTCCATCACATATAAATGAGTAAAGATAGGTCACAATCAGGCCAACAATAGTGGTGCTACTCAGGTTGCAGAAGATTAAGGACATTGCTGGTTTTATGCCAGGACTTTATTTTCCTTCCTGAGGCTATTGATAATATTTTAAAGTAATTGATTCTAACACAATAGAGTAAGCGGAACTGATTAAGCATGAATAAAATCTCAGTAATCAAATGCTAAATTCTACCAGGCAATGTTTTAAAACAAAATAAGTCAGCATTGTTTCACCCTGTACTTGATATTTGAGAATGATTCAAAATAAACCAATTAAATTAATCTGAATGTCAGATTTTGTTTTTAGTTGGCCTAATGGCAGCTGTGTTTTCAAATGGATTGATTATAAAGAGGAGTGTTATCTTTCTGATAACTATATATGGTTGTCGGTATTTTTCCAAGCTACTTGTTGAACAAAAATGAATCAAAGGAAATAAATACATCGCTCAAAAATTTTAATGCAAGCTTATTGTTCAATTTCTGCTTTGCACTGAAGCAGTTATATTCACACAAACTCAATGCAATTGGACTGGAGAAACTGAAATAGTGTTCCCACTCCCAATCATTATCTAATCATGCCACCCTTTCCCCACTTTACACAGTGTTTATGTGAAACAGTGAGTACAAGACTGAATTTGGCTGCGAGTTCCCTGTGATTAAATGGGCTGCTAACATTTGATCTGATGAAATGGGCACTCTTTGGTGTGGTATTGCAGAGCAACTGTTACTACAGTCAACAAATATTGGAGGAGAGTAAAAAAACAAAGCTAAAGAGAAAGATAACAGGCTATGTGGAATCCTTCAACAACAAAATTTACTATTTCTGTTAATCTATCCTTTTCTGGGTGTTGCTGATATGGCCTGCTTTTACTGTGCATCCATAATTGTTCTTGAGGAGGTGGTGGTAAGATACTTTGAATTGCCACAGAGACCAGTTGTAGGATAGATCTGGAGTAGCTGTGACATTTGGAGTAACTTTCCACCCTTCATGAATTTGAGCATCTAAAATGTTGTCACCTGTATTTTAACTCTCACATAAAACAGTTTGCTCATTATCAGATCATACTGACTGAAATCGACCAATGATCTCTATTGACTCACTGTCTACTAATGACTCGATTTTAAGCTTCTCACTCTCACGTTCAAGTCCCTCCATAATCACGCACCTTAATATCTGTACCTACAACACTGAAATAACACAGGAGGGTTCTCACTCCCACATACTACTATTATCTCATGTTCTTCAGACTCTGCCTATTGTTCTTTGCTCAATGCCTTCATTAGTCACTTTTTTTTTCAGCTCCCTGAGCCCTAAACTCTGTAATTTCATATCCAAACCTCTCCACCTCTAATCTTCTGAGATGCTGCCTGTCTCTTGGACCAGGATTTAGAAGGTTAAGAAATAGAAACAGGAGAAGTCATTGAGCCCCTTGTGGCTGTTTCATTTTTTAATAAGATCATGGCTGATCTTTAACCACAGTGCCATTTCCTGCACTAATCCTGCATTGATTCTGTTAATATCTAAAAATCTTTCTATGTCTATCTTGAATATACTTGGTAACTGAGCCTCCACAGACCTGAGTACAGAATTCCAAAGATTCACTCCCTCCAGGTGAAGAAATTTCTTCTCTGCCCTGAATGGCCAACCTCTTATTTTGAGACTGTGAACCCTCATCTAAGGCAACCCAATAAGTGGAAACATCATCCCCTGATCTACTTTTGTTGAGCTCTAAAATATTTTTATAAATTTCAATGAGATCATCTGTCATTTGTTTAAACAGCATAGGCCCAATCTACTTAATCTCTACTCCAACAACAAATGTACCATTTCCAGTAATCAAACTGGTAAACCTTCACTTCACTCCTCCTGCAGGTGCATCCTTTGTTCGTTAAGGGAGACCAAATTTGTACACAATGTGCCAGGTGCAGTCTCACCATGGCCTTACATAATTGGCATGTCTGCTCTTCTGCTCAAATCATCTTGTAATTAAGGCCAGTATACTGTTTGTCTTCTAAATTGCTTGCTGTAGCTACATGACAACTTTCAGTGATTTGTGCACAAGGACACCAGGTTCCTCTGAGCACCCACACCTTTTAATCACCCACCATATGAAAAAACTCCAGGCTTCTATTTCTTCTATCAGACTGAGTGACCTTATATTTTATTCACTTACTCCATCTGCCATATCTTTGCTCATTCGCTTAACCTGTTTATATCCCCTTGAAGCTCTCTGCATTGTCCTCACTTTGTGTCATAAGTAAACTGAGATATATTACTCTTGATCCCCACATACAAATCACTAGTATAGGTCAAGAACAAATGGGCCTCCAGCTTCAATCCCTGCGGCACCTCACTAGTCCGTGCTTGTCAGGCTGAATATGACCTGTTTATTTCTACTGCCTGTTTTCTGTCCTTTAACCAATCCTCAGTCCATACCCCGAATACCATGCTCTGTGATTTTTTATATATATATATTTAATTCTTGTGTGACACCTTATCGAAGACCTTCTGTAAACCCAAATAGACCACATCCACAGGTTCCTCCATACCTATTCTGCTGGTTACAACCTCAACAAACTCTAACAAGTTTGTCAAACATGACTTCCCTTTCATAAATCCACCTTGGCTCTGCCCAATCCTGGTTACCTACCCTCACCTCTTCTTAGTTTCACTTCCAAATTCTGAATGGAAACATCCAGGGGTGCCTTACTCAGTTAACAGTTGTATGTAAAAGGAAGTTATTGTAATTTTATTCTATTCTTATTCACAGGGTGCAACTGGTCTTCCAGGGCTTTCTGGAGATAAAGGAGAAAAAGTAAGTGTTGCAAAAAAAAAGTTGGGGAAAGATAATTAAAATCATTAATGGCGTGGAACATATAAAGTATATGTTTGGGGAAACTGCTCTAGAATTAACCAACTGATCCCATTGCATCTGAAGTTGAAAAATAGGGAGGAAATTAATGCAGCTTAGATGGGGCAGGCACAGTAGTGTAGCAGTTAGCATAATGCTATTACAGCGCCAGCGATCCGGGTTCTGTTTGGGCTTCCTCCGGTTATCCCAGTTTCCTCCCACATTGCAAAGATGTACGGGTTAGGAAGTTGTGGGCATGCTATGTTGGCACCAGAAGTGTGGCGACACTCGTGGGCTGCCCACAGAACACTCTGCGCAAAAAGATGTGGGTTTCGATGTACATGTGACTAATATGAAAAACAAGCAAAATATTGTTGCTGTGGTACTGTGGGTGGAAAAATTCTTCAATTATGGTGACTAATGTGTATAAGCACCTTTGCAGCAAGATACACACTGGTTGTCATTAAATTAAAGCCATTAGCACATGCCTACCCGAAGTAGGCAGTTCATCATGTCTATCAGCCTGCATTGTTTCCACAGGGTTTCAACTCGAAACATCGACAGTTCCTTCTCCCTCACAAATGTTGCTCGACCTGCTGACTTTCTTCAGCAGATTGTGTGTTGCTCCAGATTCCAGCATCTGCAGTCTCTTGTGTCTCCAGCCTGCATTTCTGATTTGATGTCAGTGCTGCTAAATTGGAACCTTTTAATACTTGTTCATAAAATGTGAATGTTACAGGCAATGCCGGCATTTATTGTCCACCTCTAATTGCCCTTGAAGGAAGAGACAATTAAGACTCAATCACATTGATGGTCAGGACTCACATATAGGCTGACTGGGTAAAGGTCAGAGATTTCCTTCCCTAAAAGACATTGATGAGTTTTAAACTACAATCTGTTTAGACTTGTTTTAGTCCCAAAATTACTTTCTTGAACTTAATGTCCCCACTTAACACGACAGGATTTAGAGTCATACAGCACGGAAAAAGGCCCTTCAGCCCAACTCATTCATGCTGACCAAGATGCCCATCCAAGCTTGACCCATTTGCCCACATTTGAAGCATCTCCCTTTAAACCTTTCCGATCATGTATCTGTCCAAATGACTTTTAAGTGTTGTTCTTGTACCTGCCTCAACTTCCTCTGGCAGCTCATTCCATATACGCACCACCCTCTGTGTGAAGAAATTGCCCCTCAGGTTCCTTTAAATTTTTCCCATTTTACCTTATACATATGCCCGCTAGTTCTTGATTCCCCAACCCTGGGAAAAAGACTAGGTGCCCCTGATGATTTTATACACCCCTATAATATCACTCCTCCATCAAGGAAAAAGTCCTAGCCTGCCCAACCTCTCCCTATAACTCAGGCCCTCGAGTCTTGGCAATATCCTCGTAAAGCTTTTCTGTCCTCTTTCAGGCTTAACGGCATCATTCCTATAACAGGGTGACCAACACTGAACACAGCCTCACCAATGTCTTGTATAACTGCAGCATAACATTCCAACTTCTATACTCAGTGCCCTGACTGATGAAGGCTAGCATGCCAGAAGCCTTGTTCACCACCCTGTCTACCTGTGATGCCACTTTCAGGGAACTATGTACTTGTGCTCCGAGGTCCTTCTGTTACAGCACTCCCCAGGGCCCTACCATTCACTGTGAAAGTCCTACCCCAGATATGGACTCATTATCTTTGGATCAATTGTCTGGAATCTTACCAACTAGTTTTGTAACTTAACTACTATGCAACCATATCCCTATATTTAACTTCTGCTGACTTATAAACTGTGTACCATTGAACAAGCATTCAGCAGCAGAAAGGAACCTCCAGCAGCAATATTTAAAAGGATCATCAGCTACTCACAAGCTTATTATTAATTGTTTTTAAATGGCTGCAGCCATGATTATATAAAGGTTTGGTCCCTTCTAGAGTTCTTCAAGTAATCAGAGTTAGGCTTACGGTTTGGTTTAAAGTTACAAGGTGGAGCGTGCAGAAGGAATTTGTCTCATCCACAATGCTCTTGTTCCAAGATAGGATGGAGTGTGACTGGGAAATTGTGTGGATGGCACATTGTATGGGCTGATCTGGTGAACCCTGGATCAGTCATGAGGCAGTGTATATCTCAAGATTTGTAACACTATCCAACCTCATCATTGTGTTTGCTCTTACCATGGGCAGCCAAGAGAAAGAGGGGAAGGAGAAGGACAGGGAAGGGAAGAGGACAATTAAGAGGAGAAAAGAAAGCAAAGAGGCAACTTAAACACCTTTATTCTGATCAGATTCTACTTGAATAACCCACATGAATACTCAACTAATTATCAAATGCCTAGTTCTGATTTAATATTAGAACAATTTCTTACATTCTCTCCAATAATTATTATTGCCATTGCAAACAATGCAATACCTACATCAAAGCTTAGAGTTTTAAAGCAGAGTTTCACAGGTTTTTAAATGTTCTTACAGTGAACTTTACAGTTTTCAGAATGCCAATTTTCAGCCAGAAATCTGTCCTTGGGTTGTAGAGATAAACATGCAATGTAATATCATCTGCACGTTGTACTCCCATTTCCAAAAGTAAGGTCCATTGATTGTGATTTTGATTCAAAAATCTTAGAATTATGGCAAAGTTTACGAACAAATAAGTGGGCAACTGTAACAGCCTTTTGATTCAATGGCTTTGTTAGTGGACTCCTTCTCTAATTAGACTATGGAACAGCCGGAATATAAATTAAAGTCCAGTTAAACCCAATTTTGACCTGTTATCCTGGAAGCTTAATTTTGGCCAAGATAAGGGTCAGAGAGCCCTAATAATCTGAGCAGCAAGTCTGTGGAAATCAGACTTAAAAAATCTACTCCTGCTGTCTCACTGGAGTTACCTGCTGGAAAATACTTGCCTGGATCTCCGATAAGGACATAACTTGCCTCAATTCTGATAAGAATCATTGAGTCATACAGCATGGAGTCGGACCCTTTGTCCCAACTAGTCCATGCCGGCCTAGATTCTCATCTAAGCTCGTCCCATTTGCCCCATACCCCTCTAAGCTTTTCTTGTCCATATATCTGTCCAAGTACCTTTTAAATGTTGTTAATGTACCTGCCTCAACCACTTCCTCTGGCAACTCATTCCATATACTGACCACCCTCTGGGTAAAAAAATTTGCTCCTCAGATTCCAATTAAATCTCTCTCCTTCGACTTTAAACCTATGCCCTCTAGTTCTTGATTCCCCAAGCCTGGGGAAAAGACTGTGTACATTGACTCTATTTGTGCCCCTCATGATTTTATACACCTCTATAAGATCACCCCTCATTCTCCTGCGCTCCAATGAAAAAATTCCCAACTTGCTCAGCCTCTCTCCATAACTCAGTCCCTCGAGTCCTGGCGACATCCTCATTAATCTCCTCTGCACTCTTTCCAGCTTAATGGCTTCTTTTCTTTTGCAGGGTGACCAAAACTGACAACAATATTCCAAATGTCCTCCCACAGTTGAGCAACCTGCCAAAACATATTTGTTCAGCCTCACACATAAGACACTTAGACAATTGATGTATGAACTATGCCTCCTATACCAGCAAGTTCCTGGGGAGAGAAGGAAATAAAGTAGGAAGCAAAAATTGTAGTGTTACTTTTTCAAAATTGATGGAGTTGATGCAATCTGCCTTCTCTTTCATCCTGGGCGATTTATGGAAAGAAGCTTCTCAGCCTCATGCAGATCAATTTTCAGAGATATAATTTGTTTCCTTCGTTATTTTACAGGGAGAAGCTGGACCTCCAGGCCTACCGGGGAGTGTGGTGGTAAGTGTTCAAGCAGTAACGCATAATTGCGATGGGATATAAAATGACCTGTTAAATAAATCAAGGAGTGGGCTGACCCTGCAACAAGGACATTCAGGATTCAGACATTTCAGGATTCAGACATTCCAGGCTTCCCACTCTTTCTATCCGATTGCCTGATTCGGATCAGAGACAATTGGGTTGTTTCCTTTGCCTTTATAAAGAATCCAGACATATAATTACAGCAGGATTTGTGATCTGATGCTAATTCTTTGAGGTAAGTTTATAAGTTTGTGTATATGATATCTCCCTGGGGTACGCGGGAATCCGAATGATTACTAAGTACTTTACATCCCTTTTAAATTTATAAGGCTGCTCCTTTTTTTGCTGATCTTTCAGTTGATAAATATACAATGAGAATCTAAAACAATTGTAGAAGCAACAAGAGAAAAATTCAATTATTTCTGAAGTGATCTTTGGGATGATTAAAGCTTCACATATCTTTAAGCCATTGAATCTAATCTGAACAGTTGGCCTCAGAGGCTGGGGACCTAAAGATGTGGTAGGTCATCAGTTAGCACAATCTAACAAGGCAATACCACTGGTCTCTTGAATTGATGGTAAGTCAGCCAGTGCTACAGCTTATTGATCTACTGGATAGTAAAAGATCCTTTTCTGTACTCTGGTATTGGCACCGGGTGGAGGGGGTAGAGGTCAGAAAATCCAAAGCAAAAGTTGTGCCTAAAATTGACCTGTATTTTCCAGGCAATGCAAAAGGGTCTCCAATCCGGCACACACTCCAATCCAGCCTCTAACTTGATGAACATTGCAAACTATTAACACTACTTTTAAACATTTTCAGAATGTAGTATTGCCTCTTTCTGGTGTTTAATTATGTTGCAATTATTTTAGCAATGTTTTATTGATTTCAGAGAAGCATCAAATGTAATCCAGATACCATCACAGTTTGATAAAGTCAGACTCAACAATTTTAGAGAAATCTCACTTTAAATTTCAACCTTTTGCACTTGTTTCTCAGTTTTGACCTTGTTAACTAACTGTTCCATGTTTTCCTTCAGGGGGAGTATGATGGCTTAAAAGGAGAACGAGTAAGTGTAATGCTAGCATATTGTTAACATGCAGTTGCCAAAAGGAAATATGACCTTGACCTTACATTGGAGCTTTATTCAAGGTGGCTGTGCATTACTGGCTAACAACTCTTCAACTTTCAATGGAATTATCCACAGATGTAGTGCTGTGTAAGAGGGAGTTTGTGCTGCCTCGTACACAGGTTCCATTACCGAGGCAGCAAGTAGTACAAGGCGTAGTGCTGCTGCCACACAGCTACAGTCACCCAGGTTCAATTCTGACTTTGGGTGCTATCGGAGTGGAGTTTGCACATTCTTCCTGTGACGGCATGAGTTTCCTCTGAGAGCTCCAGTTTCCTCCCAGAATCCAAAGACATGTGGTCAGGTAATTGCCTTTGGTGTAGATGGGTGACAGGAGAATCAGGGAGGAGTTGATGGGCATGTGAAAGAGAAAGGTTACAGGAAAATAAGTGGGGGAATGGGACAGGTAGAACAAGCCTTTGGAAGAATATGGACCAAACGTGGGCAAATGGGATAGCTTAGATAAGCAACTTGATTAGCATGAAGGAGTTGGGCTGAAGGGCTGTATTCCTCTATGACCAGAGGGGAAACAGAAACAAAAAATGACTGAGTGTGAACAGTAGGGCCCTAGGGAGTAGCGTGGAATGGAAGGACTGAGGAGTACAAGTACATTGTTCCCTGAAAAGTGGTGTCACAGGTAGACAGGGTGGTTAAGGTTTTTGGCATGCTGGCTTTCATCAGTCAGGGCACTGATTCTAGGAGTTGAGACGTTATGTTGCAGTTGTATGAGATGTTGGTAAGGCTGCATCTGGAGTATTGTGTACAGTTTTGACTACACTGCTTATAGACTCAAGAGCCTTATAACAGCAGGGTAGAAGCTGTCCTTGAGCCTGATAGTACGTATTCTCAAGCTTTTGTATCTTCTGCCTAATGGGAGGGGAAGGAAGAGGGAATGACCAGAGTGGGAGGGGGCCTTGATTATGTTGGCTACTTTCTCAAGGCTGCAGGAAGTGTAGACAGAGTCAGTGCAGGGGAGGCTGGTTTCAGGCTGTGGGAGACTAGGCTGTGTTCACAACTTTTGCAGTCTTGAGCAGAGTAGTTGCCACACCAAGCAAGTAAATATTGCTGATGGTCATCAGGGACATGTAGAATTTCTGAGGAAATAGAAGTGCTGGTGTGCTTTCTTGGCTATAACATCCATGTACCTGGACCAGGATAAATTGTTGGTGATATTTACACCAAAGAACATGAAGCTGTCAACCATCTCCACCTCAGCACCATTGATACATGTAGGGGTCTGTGCTCTACCCTGCTTCCTGAAGTCAATGACAAGCTCTTTTGGTTTGCTGACATTGAGGGAAATGTTGTTATCCTGACACCATAGAAGTGCTGGTGTGCTTTCTTGGCCATAACATCCATGTACCTGGACCAGGATAAATTGTTGGTGATATTTACACCAAAGAACATGAAGCTGTCAACCATCTCTATTTCTGAGGAAATAGAAGTGCTGGTGTGCTTTCTTGGCCATAACATCCATGTACCTGGACCAGGATAAATTGTTGGTGATATTTACACCAAAGAACATGAAGCTGTCAACCATCTCCACCTCAGCACCATTGATACATGTAGGGGTCTGTGCTCTACCCTGCTTCCTGAAGTCAATGACAAGCTCTTTTGGTTTGCTGACATTGAGGGAAATGTTGTTATCCTGACACCATGCCACCAGGCTCTCTATCCCCTTCCTGTACTCCGTCTCGTCATTGTTTGAGATCCGGCCCACACGGTGGTGTCATCTGCAAACTTGTAGATGGAGTTAGATCAGAATCTGGTCACACAGTTGTGATCATGGACAGTTATGTGGATAGGGAAGATTTAGAGGGATATGGACCAAACACGGGCAAATGGGACTGGCTGAGATGGGCATCCTGGTTGGCATGGACATATTGGGCTGAAGGGCCTGTTTCCGTGTTGTATGACTCTATGGCTAAATATAATGTGTTTTGCCTTTCCAGGGTGAGCCAGGACCTCGGGGCTTCCCAGGTTTGTCAGGCCCTCCAGGACCTATGGTAAGTGTTTTCATTGTTTACAAGGAAGAAATTTGAGTTATTGCTCAACATTGCAGCATTATCACAAATGAAAGCTTAATTCCTCTCATCCACTGTGTGTGTGTGTGACTATGTGTATTATCGTAATAGAAAGTGTCAGGTAATTCCTGCCAATGACATAGGCCTTCAAACTACAATTAGAAGCAGATATTATGTTGATGTTAAACCGCAGAAGAAAACACTACAATAGCAAAGGAAGAATACTTAACCATATGCACAGGTTTAATCTATGTGGCAGATCCTGGAAAGCAACACGGAGGTGATAGTGGAGTGGCACAGTGTGTAACAGATAAAGCTAATGCCTCTCGGTATCAATGATGTGGGTTTAATCCTGAACTCCGGTGCTGCCTGTGTGGAGTTAGCAAGTTCTCCCTGTGGCTGCACAGTGCTCTGGTTTCTTCCCATATTCCAAAGGTGTGCTGATTGGTCAGTTAATTAGTCACTGTAAATTTTCACTGGCACGGGAGGTTGGTAGGAAAGTCAGGATGGAGCTGATGAGAAAGTGAAGGAGTATGTCTTATTGGGAAATAAGTGGGGGAATGGCATCACCCCAAGAGCCAGAATAGATGTGATAGACCTAACAGCATTCTTCAATACTGTAGGATCATATATGAGAATGAAGATTTTGGAGTGGGGAAATTGGTGATGATGCCTGCAGTGATGCACAAAACTAAAATTTGAGGACGTATCAAAATTGATGTTTTTTTTCCTAAAATCTCAAATGGCCACTTTAGAAACATGTGGTGTTTGAAGGACAAAACACCTTTGTGTACCCCTTCTGGGCTCAGTTTGATACAATATAGGAAGCTGCAGAACAACAGGGTGGGCAGGCACGGTGGTGTAGCGGTTAGCGTAACGCTTTACAACCGCCAGCGACCCAGGTTCGATTCCGGCCGCTGTCTGTAAGGAGTTTGTATGAAAGACGTACAGGTTAGGAAGTTGTGGGCATGCTATGTTGGTGCCGGAAGCGTGGCGACACTTGCGGGCTGCCCCCAGAACACTCCACGCAAAAGGATGCATTTCACTGTGTGTTTTGATGTACGTGTGACTAAGAAAGAAATCTTATCTTATCTCATTGTAATTCATTTGGAGACCATGCATACATTTGTCTTGGATCAAAATTGCTTATTCTAAAATGAGCAAAAAAAAATCTGTCAAAATGCATGGTGCAACAAAGCTGCTGTGAAACACAAACTATACGCCTGTCTCAATGGATCAGGATGGTTAGTAATTGCTCTCCAGGGGAAGAAAGGAATCCATAGAGAAATAACCTGGGGCAACTCTCATGAACTTTCACAGTAGGCAGGTCAATAGGATTAATAAAATATTGTATGCTTTGTTTTCTAATCTCAGGGTCCTCCCGGTCTGGATGGCATTGCTGGAAAACCGGGTCCACAAGGTCAAAGGGTATGTAAATAATTAAATCCCACAGTGTTAAAATCAACACCCTTTCAACTGGAGGCAGAATGTGGAGTGTGGAATTCTGCAAGATGGCTCCATGTAGTGGCAATTTCGATCAGATTCAATTTCTCTGTAGATTTAGATTTTCTTTTAAATAGTGGTGCTATTATTTTCAGCAACAAAGCTTGTTAGTCTCGGGAGATGGAAGATGCCTAATGACCAAAGTGGGGTGGAAATGAGTCACACAGATCTTTGGTACTCTGCTAGTCTATTTGCACCAGGAAGTGATAGTCTTTTCTCATCAAGATTGCTAACTTTCACAATTGACTGACTACTCCTCTTAAGTGATCAACAAAGAAGAAGTTGGACATCAAACTTGGGCTTGGCCATGTTTGCTTATTTCCTCCTTTGTGGTCAAAGAGTTCAGCAATAATTCACCACCTAGTCCCAAGCCAAGGAATAGTGGGGAGGTCAGAAACCGAATTGGGGAACTCTGCTGATGTTAGTGGATGGTAGGAGAAGCAGGGGAAGGTTAATAAGCATGTGAAAGTGAATACATTACAGGGAAATAAGTGGGGGAGTGGGATTGATCATTATGTGAATGAGAAAAAGTGGTTAAAATTGACTTCCTTGTGCATCACTTGCTTCAGTACCCTGTTCCACCGCAGCCCCACCCCTGTTCCCTCGCCACATCCACTCATCCTGCATTTGCTTCTTGCCTTTGTGTAAGGTGCTACAGTATCCAACTTCAATCCATCAACTAGAGTCAACACTTTCAAGGGAGAAGGGCAAAAAACTGAGAGAGAAACATTTTGAAACTGAGCAGCACAGATCTATCCCTAAAGATGAATAACCTAGAATACCTAAAATTGCCCAGAACATGGACTACAAAATGGGCCATTTGAAATCAACAGCCCATGCTGTGTGCATGATCCAGATGTAGTTCTTCTTCAACAGTGGAAATTCATTGAAACAGAAAGCAATGCCAGTAAAACTCCAATAGTCTGCTGTCCAATTATTTGGATATCCCAATGGTTCAATATTTGGCCCACTGGGAAGTGTTTCTCCCACTCCCTTTAAACTCACAGGGCCCCTGTTTCCAGCACTCCCTTTAAACCTACTGGTTTCATGAGAAAATTTATTATACTACAATGTGTATTAGGGTATTAATGGTAATAGGATGCAACTATCCAGAAAATCTCCCAGCCCAGCTTTACTAAAATCCCGAATGCACCAGGTTAACAGAGGTTTGGCGTGCTGAGCTTTGAGAAAGCTGGTTTAACATTGAGTGCATGGTGGTAAAATAAAGATTGTGTGTAAACCATGTTTTATCACTTTGCTGCCAATGTCAGTGCCATAAATATATTTAAAAATTCAAAGTCCTTTTATCATGATCAACATTTCTATGATGATGTGATATCACAATCTAGACATCTGCACTGTATGTTCCAATGATTCTCTCAAATTGCTTCCCAACAGGTGGCCCTTCCATGCTGCTGAGCTACGGAATGCCACCTCTGGCCATACAACCACTCTAAAAGGGAAACTGGACAAAAACGTGAAGGAAACAGGAATATTGAGCTCTGTTTGTGCAATTAATTGAAGAACAATAAGAGGAAGGCCCTCTGAGTGTAAACATGAGCATTGACCAGTTGAGCCAAAAGCCCAGTTCTCTGTAAAATTCTATGCAAAATTCCCTTCCATATCATGAACATGTGAATTGATTCTTTCTTCTTTCTTTCACTGATATTGCAACCACAGAATGAAATTCCATCATGCCTCACTCAAAGTTGCTGCCTCTTCCCTTGTGTGTAGTGTTTTGTCTGCTCTGTTCCATCACTGATTTTGGTCCTTCTGCTGTTCCTTTTAGGGAAGGAAGGGTGATCGAGGACTGCCTGGTATACAGGGAATCACTGGATCCCCAGTGAGTGGTAAACTCCTGAGAGTTTTATATTACTTCCAGAGTATTGTACTGCTGTTACTCTAGAGTATGCTAATACTTCTAGGGTATAGTTATGAATCAGAATCCTGGCTTTTAAATCTGCATAATATAGTTTGATTTATAACAAGATTTTAAAGTACAGAATAGTTTAACTGAAAGCTGTGGGGCTACTTACTTTGGGGTCAGCTTTGGCTTATTGGTAAACCTTGTATCTTTGAATAAAAAAAAGCTTTTTATCCAGAGATTTGTGCGCACAATCTGACTTGGAGTTCTAAATTGTCAGAGCTAGCATCTGTCAGAGGGAACATTAAATTGATGCCACATCAAAGATGATATACAAATAATATGCTTCTGTTTGAAGATGACTTGGGGTTCTTTACCATGATGAAAATTTCATTGACCACAGTGGAATTAAATATTCCCCATTGAGAATTATGAGTAGCTCCTCCAGATTCAATGCAGCATTGAAGTTGATTAGATAGAATAGTAACAACCAAGTACTCTGTGTGATACATATTAAACCTAGCATCTTCCTTGACTGCATAGTGTAACGTGACTGTAAAAGAATCAACCCAAAGTGGGAAAGTGGAGATGATGTGGAAATTCAGACACAATGCCACTGAATGAGGGCCCTGTAGCTCATCCCTGCTCCAATTTCTTCTGTTATCATGTAATGGAGTCATACCATGGAAACAAGCCCTTCGGCCCAACTCGTCCATGCCGACCAAGATGTCCATCTCAGCTAGTCCCATTTGCCTGTTTTTGGCCCATGTCCCTCTAAACCCATCATATCCCTGTACTTAAATCTCTCAACTAGGTGCATTTCACAAATGAACCATTACGGAGCCAACCCAGGGCATTCACAAACTGCTACTTTATTTTGTGTGCAAGAAACAGTACAATGAAATTATTGTCTTTCATGGGAGAGCCTTGATTGAGATTATGCTGACAATTGAGCCTGAGCACCAAAAGTCTTCCTTGTTAGACTCCAATCGGAATTAACAATTTCACTCTGGGATGTGGAAGATGGAAAATTATCACACCTTTGCCATCAGGGTGACCTCTGAAATTGGGGCTAACATGTTGCTGGAGTGAGTAAAGGAACTGTGATGCTGGATTACCAGTGTTTGATGTTGACATTGAAGAATGAAATGTAAAGTGTTCTACTTCCAAGCACTACTATTTACCACAGTAAGGTAACATACACAGAAATGTTAAAAGAAAATGTATTTGGTTGCTGCTCGATAAGTTGTAACATCACTTAGGAATGTTTCTATTTTATTTTACAAAATGACAGTGAATGGTCCCCAAACTATTCTCTTTTTTACATATCAGCAAAAATGTAAGTTTCACAATTACCTTGCAAGGAATACTTTTAGATAAACTTGTGAGCATTACGAATGGAAAGACTGAAGCTAGATCATCTCCAAAGGAAATGCTGCCATCTCACGGTCAAGAATTGCAAAGTAAACTGTTCCCACAGAATTAATTCATAGTATCACAGTGCCATACAGCACAGGAACAGGCCCTTCCATCAACCATGTCTGTGCCGCCCTTATACCTATCTACACTAATCCCATGGTTTCTGCTTCACTCTGCTGTGTCCGTACCCTCTTCACACTGCCTGGCCCACTCCCAACCGCGCTGCTCTTCCTGCTTCACTCTGTGACCCATCACTCCATGGTTAGTTGCTCCTTCGCTTAGTCCATCCCTCCTGCTGGTTCACCGTCTGCGGTCCACTAGGTCATCGCCCTTTCAGGTCCACCTGAGCCCCGCCCTGCCATCTCCCTTTCAGGTCCACTGGGCCTGACCCTGCCTCTGCCCCTTCAGGTCCGCCTGAGCTTCTCCCTGCCGGCTCAGCACCCATTTTGCCAGATCCGTCCCAGATCATCCTTCTCCCTCTGCGCTTATCCATGCCGCCTGCTGCCTCTGGCCCCTCATAGTTCACTCTCACTTCGTGCTGCCTTCAGACTTATCTGGTTCATGCTTCACCTGACCTGGTGCGCCCTGCACCGCTTCACATTTCACAGTCCACTTCCAATCGTGCTGCTCTTCCTGCTTAAGCCTGCAGCCCGTCCCTGTTGTGCGCCCCTTGGTTAGTTGCTCCTTCGCTCAGTCCATCCCTGCTCCTGGTTCACCCTCCATGGTCCACTAGCCAACACCCATTCAAGACCGCTTGGTTCCAGCCTGCCTTCTCACCTTTAGGTCCATTTGAACTCCAGCTTGTTGCTGATTTTGGGAGTGACAGCTGGTAGCAGCGGACTGGGCATCTATTATACACTCCACTGGCTTCTCTGAACATTTGTAATCGTGAAATTACACTATAGGGTAGAAATAGGTATGTATTTACACTTAGCAACTGGATTCCCCCTAAATTTGTTGCCCTAAGCAGGTCCCATGTGCAGTGCCCACACCAAACTGGAAGTCAGCAGAAAAAAAATAACTCTGACACATCCTTGCTTTAATAAATCTTTATTATCGTTAATTTTAAGTGCTAAAACATGACTTGCACATTTCAGGGTCACTGCTGCTTGCTAAGCTCACAGCAATGATATCATATTCTCCAAGAATAACAGCTTGGGGCTCTTGGGGAAGACTCACTCAGAGCGTGGAGTTGCCCAATCGTATCCCATGGCCATGGGTAGTCCCAAGCCCCTGTCATAAGCTACAGTCATCAGGTTCACACATTAAGGGATCTGTGAACTGCTGTTATCACTTCACAAGAGCTGCAATCTCTGCCAAGGCCTGGCAGCAAAGCATTTTTATTTAAGTAAAAAGTGCAGGGCATGATCTTTAGCAAAGAAAAACAATAACCTGGAGGAACATTTTAAATCAGGCATTGTTCACGATGTTGAACAATGAGTTAATAACGATGTGTATGTTGAACTGTGAGTTAATAAGGTGGTCATAAATTGCAAAGTTTTGATCCAATTTATGTCAGGAATTAATTAATGAGTACTGTGAATGTTGATGACATCATTACATGCGCAAAACATGATGAGGAAATGACATCAGCATTAGGCTGAATAGAGGAAGGAAATACCTGGTCCAATTTCCCAGTTGGCTGGATTTCACGAGGATATCTGTGGCACAATTTCAAAGCATGCACAAAATTGTTTTTATGCAGGATTCACACATAAAAAGGTGCGGACTGGTCCAATTTCTGGATGTTAATTCTTTCATCGCAAATATGTGTTGGGATTTGGGAGATCTGGATATGTGGTTCAAGCATGTATATGGAGTTGTAGTACAGGTCAGCCACACTGGGACTACATTCATCAAGTCCATTGTGTGTGACTCCAGTAGAAATGCTAGCAGGTTTAAAATAAATTAGTTAGTAGTCTGTTAATCCAAATGGCAAGTTAACATGATACAGTCATATTGATTACTTATTTGTCACATGGCATAATTTCATGTACAAAAAATGCAAAGTTAAGTACAGATGTGTAACCATTTTGCTCACCCTTTCCCCTCCATCCCATCCCAACTACCTTATGTTTCATGTTTCCTTTTGACATACAAGAAGACCATCGAGTCTGTGCCAGCTCACAGAGCTACCCATTCCCTTCAATCTATTCTCCCCACATTCCCATCAATTCTGCTACTCATACTACACTAAGGGTGATTAACAGTGGCCAATTCATTCTCCAATTGGCGTGTCTTTGGGAAATGGGAGAAAACTGGATTCCCCAGAGGAAACCGACACTGGGAGAACATGCAAAATGCACATAGATAGGATAGAACCCAGTGTGCTGGAGCTGTGAGGCAGCAGCTCTACCAGCTATGCCACTGTGCATCCTATTTGAATAACCTTACTGGCATTAGGTATTAATTTTGGTGTTAATTTTTAGTTATTAATTTTGATGTTGAGTCTTTCATGGGTCATGAACTCATGCCTCTTTATAATCTCTTGTGGTAAAACTTGAGATAGTAATCAAGATCTATCTCCATACTACCATACATCTTTGTGAGATGCAGCATTATTTAGCTCCCTTCAAGGGTGTAGACTTGAGTCTTTGAGTGAGAGTTGAAAGTCCTGAACACAGGAATTCAGGCCAGTAGTCTTTCCTTACAAAAATTCCAGAACTCCAATAAGTCTTATCTGCAAATGCACTTCAAGCTCTTGCAATGGCACTTTGGAATAAATGTTCATTCTATTATGATTTCTCACAAATTTGTTTTCAACTCCCAACCATAACATGTTGATTGTCAACTGGCATGATGATGGATAGGTGCCAATTACACCCAGGCAGATTGGTCAAGTGACTGTGCATATATAAATTTAGACAATTATTTGTACAATATTTGAAGTTATAAAGATATCACAGCCAAGCTCAAGTGTCTCTATGTAACATCCACATGAATATCCCTTCTTGCCACTGTCACTGACCAGGAACTGATTATTCACCTCCACAGGACACTGATGTTCCTCTTGCCATCCTGGGTGTGGTCAACTGACCGTGGGTTTGGCCTGAAACGTTTCTAGTTTGAGAGGCTCAACCATTCACCAGATTAATTCACTGAGTTATTGGGGAAATGGAAAATGAAGTATTTGCTTTGTTTCATTTATCCAGGGTATTAAAGGAGAGGCTGGTATTCCAGGAGCACCAGGACATCCTGGAGAACAGGTAAGAAGGATTGTGCACATTATCTATCCAACCAAGAGAAATATTATTATAGTAGAGAATAAGTCAACATTAACTATCATTTGAGTCAGTCAATACTGAGTGACTGTGCTTCCCTTTTAATAACATTGTTTACTTTTGTCAAATTGAAAAACAGGGTTAGGGTTATTTAAAGGTCGTAATGTTAAATGTGGGCCATTAAATTCAATGCTAATCATTAAACTTGCACTTGTATTCATACTTATTTACAATATTTTATGTGTTAAGTCAGAGGATAAATGAGCCAATAATGTGTCAGAGAGAGGAATCCGGGCATCTGGAACCAAAGCAAGTAGGAAAAATCAACTGACTATTTTTTTTTAATATATCCAGTCAAAGAATTGTGAAATGAGCAGTGTAAGAATTGGGGGAAAAAAAGTGTGCAAATTGGAATCGGTTATCCAAAAGCCAAATTTGGAACTGAAGAAGTAAGAAAAGATTAGCTCAAGTGAGAGCAAAAAAAGAAACAGGCAAAAAAAAAGTAAAGCAACATTTTTAAAATAAAAGAAGTCTCCAATCTTAAAATCTGAAGGATTAAGACTCCACACAGTATACTCTCAATCATCTGGCATCCATGGGGAATGGGGGTGTCAGTTACATGAATATGTGTTTGCATGGGAGTTACATAGAACAATACATCACCAGAACAGACCCTTCAACCATGATACTCAAAACTAAATTACTGTACAACACACAGAAGCATTCTGTGCATAAACCTTGAAATAAATTGATAAACTTTATGTCATACTCCTTACTCTTTTAAGTTAACAATATTTTACACTGCAATTCTATATTTTAAGGGTAAACAGTATTAATGTAAAATGAGGAAAAAATAAATCAAATGAATGATTGTACTCACTGTCACATTAAGTGCCAAATCTTTAAAGTGGATGTTGCTGCTAATCAGCCTACAACTGCACTGCCCCTGTGTGTAAATATAAATGAACAAAAAAAACATCTTTTCATGCTTATTTTGCAAAACATTCAAAATAAAATTCACTGTTTGAACTTAATTTCATAAAAACAATCTTATTTAGGCTACACATAGACTTTCACGCATTGCACAGCCTGGGTTCGGTTACCACTTAAACTAAAATCACTTAATTCTCAGAATCAGAATCAGGTTTATTATCACTGAATTATATGATGTAAAATTTGTTTTGCGGCAGCAGTACCATGCAAAAACATAAAATTACTATAAATTATAAAGTAATTAAATAGTGCAGAAAAAGGAATAATGAACTAGTGATCATGGGTTCATGGACCATTCAGAAATCTGATGGTGGAGGGGAAGAAGCTGTTCCTAAATCATTGAGTGTGGGTCTTCAGGCTCCTGTACCTCCTTGCCGATGGTAGTAATGAGAAGAGGACACAGCCCAGATGGTGAGGGTCTTTAGTGATGGATGCCCCCTTCTCGAGGCACCATCTCTTGAAGATGTCCTCGCCGATGGGGGAGTTGTGCCCATGATGAAGTTGGCTGAGTCTTGTGCCGCAAGGGTCGGTGTTGGGGCCTCTCCTTTTTACCTTGTACATCAATGATTTGGATGATGGAATAAATGGTTGTGTGGCTAAGTTTGCGGATGACACCAAGATAAGTGGAGGAGTAGGGAGCATAGAGGAAATAGAAAGAATGCAGAGGGACCTAGACAGTTTAGGAGAATGGGCAAGGAAATGGCAGATGAGATTCAATGTTGAGAAATGTGCAGTTGTACACTTTGGAAGTAGAAATAAGCGGGTAGATTATTATCTAGAAGGAGAGAAGATTGATAGTGCGGTAGTACAAAGGGACTTGGGGGTACTTATACAAGATACCTTAAAAGTTAACCACCAGGTTGGATCGGTGGTTAAGAAAGCGAATGCTATGTTGGCATTCATCTCGAGAGGTATAGTGTATAAAAGTAAGGAAGTGTTGATGAGGCTCTACGGGGCGCTAGTGAGGCCTCATTTGGAATACTGTGCGCAGTTTTGGGCCCCGCATCTTAGGAAGGATGTGCTGACGTTGGAGAGGGTTCAGAGGAGATTTACGAGAATGATTCCAGGAATGAAAGGGCTTAAGTACGATGAGCGTTTGTCGGCTCTTGGACTGTACTCGCTGGAGTACAGAAGGATGAGAGGGGACCTCGTAGCGACATTTAAAATGTTGACAGGTAAGGATAGAGTAGATGTGGCTAGGCTGTTTCCCTTGGTGGGCGTGTCCAGGACCAGAGGGCACAATCTTAGAATTAGAGGGTACAGTTTCAAGACAGAGATGAGGAGAAGTTTCTTTACCCAGAGGGTGGTGAAATTGTGGAACTCCTTGCCACGCACAGCAGTGGAGGCCAGATCAGTGGGGGTGTTCAAGGAGGAGATAGACAGATATCTAAATAGTCAGGGTATCAAGGGATATGGGGATAAGGCTGGCAAATGGGATTAGAATAGTTTTTTTTTCTCTCTCTTTTTTTCCCACCCCATTTCTTTTTCCCTTTTCCTTGGAGCAGACTCGATGGGCCGAATGGCCTGCTTCTGCTCCCTTATCTTGTGATCTTGTGAACCTTCTACAGCCCCTTGCAATCCTGTGCATTGGAGCCTCCATACCAGGCTGTGATGCCACCAGTCAGAATGTTCTCCACTGTACATCTGTAGAAACTTGCAAGAGTCTGGTGACATATCAAATCTCCTTAAACTCCTAACAAAGTAGAGCCGCTGGCGTGCCTTCTCCGTGATTGCATCAATGTGTTGGGCCAAAAGGGCAGTACAATTTATTTGCTGTCTTCTGAATACTCTCATGGTATTTCATCAGGTTTAATAGAACTTTTATGAGTCAAAATAGAAGGCTAAGGAGATTTAGGCTTACTAGCCTTCTTGAATTGATCCCTAATGTACGCATTGCTTGCATGCTTTCCTACTTTCAAGCGAAAAGTGTGAATGAAGAAGGTGAAACTGCCCTGAGATAGATGTGCCCTCTGATTTCATTGAGGAAAACCAATCATAGAAACCATAATCAAGATCATTAAGCCTAGCTTTATGCATTGTATGGTGCTTTTAAATATTTTTATCACTCTCTGAGTTCAGGAAAGGATCTTTAAGCTTTGCATTTTGTGATTTAATGTTACAATCATTGAGGAACCTCTATCATGAGAACAGTATGATTTTCTCCTTTTTCCAGTCTCTTATGTATTTCCATTTTACATTTGAATATTAGAGCAATGTTTTTCCACTTTGTACCTTTACCAGAAGTATTCTTCTCTAACATAGTGAATAAATGGGAGAAATACAGTAGAGTTTATGAAACACAATTGGAACCAAACACCTCTTGTAAACGCACAAGAGGGATGGAGGGCAGGCTGTTGTGCTGTAGACTGATGGAGAGTGCACATACACAAAATTGAATCGGAACCTGGCGTGCCAAATTCAAATTTACATTCTTGAAACAACTTTATGAAATTGTTTAATACTTAGAAATTTTGGCAGGTTGCATGAGAATTGTGAGTGGATAAATACCAAATAAAAGGGAGTTTACTGTAATATAATTTTCCCAATGCCACTTATTAAAAGCGTTTTTTCATTTACAATAATGAATTTGGTTTGCACAGATATGGTTACTTCACACTATTCAGTGCATTTCAATTGGACAAGAAGATTCCATTTTTGCAACATTAACTGTGGAGCAGTGCAACTCATCCAACGACTTCTGCATTTTTTGCCATAGATCCTTTCTCTCACATAAATTTTGCTGTGCAAAATAGTAACAAACTCCACTAGAACCATAGAACAATATAGGCCCTTCAGCTCACCATGTTATGCCGACCTTCAAACCACTCCTAAGACTATCTAACCCCTTCCTCCCACATATCCCTCTATCTTAAATTCCTCACCATATTTTTGCCAGCAAGTTATCTTCTAAAATTGAACAATCCACAATGTGGCTTCCAACTTTACTCTGTAAAACCCTGTCTAAAGAGTTAGCTAGCAAGTATGATGAAGAGGCAGCTTTTGTGCAATTTTTAAAAAGGTGATGGAGAATTAACGAATCATTTTACATCTCCTGATATTTATTTTCATTAACTTCACTGTTTTATTAGCTAATCCAGTATGTGCCTGGGGTTACTTCAGCTTTAGTTTTTCACAGCTGAAGTTCATGCTGTATAGATTTGAGTAAGTGTGGTATGGTTTTAAATTACGGTATTAGAAAGAAAGGAAATACATGGTTGTTCTCAAAGGCGATGAATTTTCAGACGTCTACTGGTTAACTTAGAGAATGTTAGGAGGTAGACCTTCCGTCAGGAACTTCCACATACCTTGTGGGGAAGTACAATCACAGATGTGCTGTGTTGCTAGGATGATTCTGTTTATTTATTTGATGACATTTCAAATTTGAAGCCATATAATTAACAAATTCAATTTGTTAGGGGCTGCCAGGTGAAATTGGATTTCCAGGAAAACCAGGATCAATGGGAAAACCGGTAAGCAATCCTCAAACACAAAGAGGAGAGGAGGAGGGGTGTGAAACCTTGCTGTGTCATGTTAGTAACCCATCATTTATTTGCTGAAAAGAATTGACTTCATTGATATTTTTAGCCAAGATATTAAGCAATTTATTTTAGTGGGTTAATTCCAGTAAAATACCAGAGACATTTCATTCTGTTGTGTTAACACGATCATTGCTGGGATCATGTGCATGAGGGTCAGCAAAGGGGATGTGGGCGCGCGCACTTTCTCACACACACACACACACACACACACACACACACACACACACACACACTCTCTCTCTCTCTCTCCAATAATCATTAAGCATTTAAGAATGCATGTGCAAATGTACAAGTGAATCTGTGTATAATAAGTAGATGTTTAATGTGCCTGGTGAAAAAATGTAATTTACATAGAACATTACAGCACAGTACAGGCCCTTCGGCCCACAACGTTGTATCAACATTTTATCCTGCTCGAAGATCTATCTAACCCTTCCCTCCCACATAGCCCCCCCCCCCCCCCGTTTCTCTATCATTCATGTGGCTATCTAAGAGTCTCTTAAATGTCTCTAAGGTATCTGCCCCCACAACTTCTCCCGGCAGTGCGTTCCACGCACCCACCACTCTCTGTGTAAAAAAAACATACCCCTAACATCCCCCTTATAACATCCTCCAATCACCTTAAAATTATGTCCCCTTGTGTTAGCCATTGTTGCCCTGGGAAAAAGTCTCTGACTGTCCACTTGATCTATGCCTCATCATCTTGTACACCTCTCATCCTCCTCCTCTCCAAATTTATATGCATGTAACTGCTTATTCTAATTTGTAGAGCTAGATTTCATAGAATGATAGAAACTTCCAGCACAGAAGAAGGCCCATCATATCTATGCCATCCAGAAATAGATCTATTAGGTCCTTCCCACTTCTCATCTCTTACTCCATTGCATTGTCGTTTACTGTCTCTTGAAATGCTCATTTCAGCTCTAAATAGAGGGGAAGAAGGATGGGTAAACCAGAATAATGATATTTTTTAATGTAAATTTATGGAAAATTCTGTGCTCAGTTTGCACAACCTCCTTGGTGAATGGCTAAATTAGGCCTTAGGCTCTAGAAAATGTAACATTTGTTAAGGGACACTTTCAAAAATGCTTCAGTGATGAGTGGGTTAGACAACAGGCCTGTCCCTGCTCGAGAGTCTTTAACAATCCCACTGACAGAAAACAAGAGAAGTTCTTCAAAATGAAAACTCTACAGGGGATCCAGGAGTAAAGGAAAATCTCCTTTTGATTCCATTGCACTTCTGCTGTTAGAAATGTATACTTTTATGCTGCAGTTCCTAGCTGCTCAGAATGTGGCACTGGCAAATCTAACATATTGTTATTTTGCTGCCTTCCAAACAAAACTGTTAGAGTTTGCTTTAAATAGAAGTTTTTGAAACGCAGTTGTCCTTAAATTAACATGGACAATTTTGCTAACTGAAGATGATGCAAGCTCAATATCAACTTTTGGAAATCATTTGCCTGATGTTTTTATCCATTTTATTTAAATAATCCCAAATTAGTTCATGTTTTGATGCATTTCTAACTGATATATTTTCAGGGTCCACCTGGAATAGATGGAAAAAATGGTTTTCCTGGACCTCCAGGGGTTAAGGCAAGTAATTACTCATTTATTCTCTTCTGGAAATGAAATGTAAGTGAACAAATTTCTTTGAAGAATTAAATTGGCTATTTGGATTGGGACAATCATTTCCAATGATGCTGAAAGATTCACTTTGATTTCCCTTTTCAATAACTCAGGGGCAAGATGGAGAGCCAGGCCAAGATGGTTTGCCTGGAAGACCTGGTGAAAAGGTAAGGGGAAAGATGTGGATTTATTTACTGAGGGTTATTCATTATTACCTGTGTGTGAAGCAGATAATTATCAATGTGGCAGCAGAGTTGTTGACTTATGTTTTACCTGTTTAATAGGGAGAAACAGGGAGTCCAGGTATCACAGGCCCCAGTGGACAAAAGGTAAGGGAAGGCTTTCAAAACATATGCTTTTCTGAATGGATCAGTTCACACTCTCCTTACTTATGTAGTTCCTTCTTCATCTCTGATTCCCAAAATTATCAAATGCTGACAGGTTGTTGTTTCCCCAGCACCCCAGCAGATCACGGTGTCTCCTTGACCACTTCCCAACGTCAATACTGATCAATTTCCACAGGCAGGTGTCAGTCAGAGATTTGGCATCTTTGCTTTAGAAGGTCTCAGGCACAAGGTCCCAAACATATTTTTGGCGATCCCACTTCAGAGAGATTTGTTTTTTTCCTGTCCAATCCTCACCGTCCAAAGTAAATCAGTTTGTTTACGTTCCTCTCTGCCCTGCATCATGTAGGGACCACTTCCTATGACTGACAATCTCCAAGGCCAGTAGTCAGCAGACTGCTTCTGATCAATGGCTGTGGACAAGTGTATGTCCATAATGGTGTGTGAACAAACTCACCAGAAACTTCTCATACCCTGAGGAAATAGTGCCTTGGTCCACTAGTTATAATAACATTTAAGCAACCTATGATGGAATTGTATATAATTTTGAGTGAGGAAATCTCCCCAATGCTGCTGCTGCTTCCCTCTCCCAGCCACCTCCCCATCGCTCCAACACACCCAAACATCTGTGTTAATAAAACATAGAAGAATACAGAACAGTACAGCACAGGACCAGGCCCTTTGGCCCACTATGCTTGTGCTGACCATACCAATTTTAACTAATTCTATCTGCCTGCTCATGGTCTATATCCCTCCATTCCCTGCCTGTTCATGTGTCCATTTAAATGCCTCTTCAACTTTGCTATCATATCTGATCTCACTACTTCCCCTGGCAGTATGTTCCAGGCACCTGTCACTCTCTGTGCAAAAAACAAACGCCTCATAAATCTCCTTTAAGCTTCTCCCCTCTCATCTTAAAGCTATGCTGCCTTAAAGTATTTGATGTTCCCACCCAGGCTTAAAGACTATCTACCCTACCTTTCATAATTTTATGTACTTCTATCAGTTCACCCCTCAGCCTCTGATACTCCAGAGAAAACAATCCAAGTTGTCCACCCTCATCCAGCTAATGGTATCTTTTGCATTAACTTGGGGATGTTTGACTTGGGGAGCCCTGGTCACAATTAACTGTATATACAAATTCACTTCTTGCTGCTTTAAAGCCCAATGTTGTTGCTGCATCTCCCATCTGTAGTTGGAGACACCGGAATCTGGAGCAACAAACAATCTGCTGGAGGAACTCAACGGTTGGAGGGTTTCGACCCAAAACATCAACAATTTCTCTCCCCCCCCCCCCAAACAGATGCTGCTCGACTCAACTGACTTCCTCCAGCAGATTGTTTGTTGCTTCCATCTATAATTGATGGTTTAACAAGTTACACATCAATAGCAATACAGTCATCTTAACTGTGTTGGTCAGAGCAGGAAGTGCATGGACTGAATCATTGAAACCCTGCACCTAATACTACCTGTGTCCACTTGGCCTTTGTTCCTAACACAAAGGTATGGTGAAGGTTTTGGCACATGTTCAATAACATTACAGCAACCGTAGAGAGTACAGAAATGTCACTTCCACCTTCAGTTGGTTAAAAAAAAGTTGATAGGCTTGTTGAGACCCACTAGCCCAACTAATGAAGAATGACTTTTGAGAGGCAACATTCAGTGATTTTGCTGCAATACATTACTGTTTACTTTAATTTCCAGTTTGCAATGGTATAAATTTGTAATTGATCTAATCAATGCCATTAGCGATCTTTCTCATGCACAGTATTTAATGACTTTTCAGGGAGAACCAGGCCTTCCAGGATCACATGGACTACCAGGCTCAAGGGGATTAAAAGGGGAAAAGGTCAGTGACTTTGTTTTATCTCTTTCAGATTAGGTGGCCTGTTACATTAAGATATAAATCTATGATTTTGGTTAAATCCAACCAGAGCTAGTCATTGGGAAAAGTGAAACTATAATCCACAGGCCCCTTTGCTGCTGAACCCCAGCAACTCCAAAGCCTTTAGATCTTGTCCTTCACAGGTTTCTAACTTCCCTCTGTTCAGCTGAAGATTCTTCAGTGTTCACTGCACTTGTGCATATGACAATGAACTCGACTTTGACTTTGGCTGATCATTATTTCCATCAAGGAGATTCTCCGGAAAAGACATCAGTCATGCTAGACTGAGTTGAGGAAGAAACATCCTTACTCAGACGTTCACAAATCTTCTGAATTCTCTGGGTATTGGAAGTTCAGTCATTGAGTGTATTCAAGAATGAAAGTGATTTTTGGACCCCTAGGAATATGTGGATCACGTGGGAATATTGGCATGAAGTCCCAGATTGGCCATAAACTTCATGAGTAGTGGAGCAGGTTCAATAGGCCTTTTGGTTGAATTTTGCTTCTGTTATGTTATTATCTAAAGCTAAGTAAATGTGTTTTTATTTTAATTTGAGACAAGGAAAGTAAGAGAGCTCCATCCAGCTCCCCAGTGATCTGCTGTTGGTCCCGATTGTCCCAACTTCAACTCTAACTGCCACTCCACACACACACACACACACACACACACACACACACACACACACACACACACACACACACACACACACACACACACACACACTCACACACACACACACACTCACTCACTCACTCACTCACTCACTCACTCACTCACTCACTCACTCACTCACTCACTCACTCACTCACTCACTCACTCACTCACTCACTCTGATTTCCCTTTCCCTGACTGACTTATCTAAGGCCATTGCAGCCCAACAATATGGGGTACTTAAGTATTGCTGAGCTGCCTGTCACTGGTGGTTCATCCCAAGTGCTGTAATGAGATACAAGATCCAACTTAGATCAAGCCTTGTGCATTCTATTTTGGGCATTTCCTATTTTCACACCATCCATTAGGTTCCCTACAGAAAGGCACATGACCAGTTTCAATCCTGGTGTTTGTGCGTGAAATGTTATCCACATAGTAATTATGTGGATTATTGTGAATGCTGAAGTTAAAAGCAGAAAATGCTGAGGATACTCAATAGGCCAGGCAGCCTCCATGGTGAATGAAGAACAAAAAACACTTTTTAAAGTCCGTGACCTTGCATCAGAAATCCACAATGAAAACACTGTAGGTTCTGGGAGTCTGAAATAAAGACAGAAAATGTCAGAACTACTCAGATGGTCAGGTAGCATCTGTGACAAGAGAAAAAGAGTTAAGAGTTCAGGTTGATAGCGAAAGGTCAACAATAATTTATTTCTCTCAACATTGATGTTGCCCCATACAGTGAGTATTTCTTGCATATTTTTGTTTATTTCAATCTTCCATGAAATCTGTTCCAACTTCTATACTCATGCCCTGACAGATGAAGGCCAGCGTGCCAAAAGCCTTCCTCACTACCCTGTGGTGCTGTGAAAAATCTTTTCTGCTTGAATCTTGGACTTTCAATGTGGGTGGGCAATGGAAAGTCAGATGGAACAATATATTGATGGTGCAGGGAAAGTCACAGTCTTTTATTTGTATATTTTGGACCATTTAAATGCCATGTTTTGTCTTTGCAGGGAGAACAAGGAGATCGAGGTGCAACTGGTCCAAAAGCAGAAAAAGGTGAAAAGGTGGGAAACATTTAATTAAAATGAGAATATAAATTCAATAGAGTATTGGCCCATATTCACAGGTGATTTCTTCATCTCATGTTCTAGGGATCTGTTGGACCTCCTGGTTCTCCAGGCTTACCAGGGACGGTGAGTATGAGCAAATGATGGACTTGATGAGATATCTGAAGGAGTCAGTGTCCAAATAACATTGACTCATACACTCATCGGGTCAAGTTTAAAGCTGGCATCTGTTATTCCAAGAACCTTGGGGTAATTATAATAATTTTATGGTGGTAACAAATTCAGAAATCACAGAGTTATACTTTGGCCCAGGTTTTGGAGGTGCCCAAAGCAATGAGATATGATTTGGCAGATCGTAGCAGACAATTCTCCAGAAGTGTATAATAAAGACAGAATGATGGTAACATGGCAGGTTGTTCGCATTCCAGTGATATCAATGAATAACAGATACCTGAAAGCCAACATGCCAATCACCTCCCCACCCCCACAGAATAGATTAGTTGTAGCAGACTGAAGCAGTTTCAAGCAAGTATCCTACAGGTTAATCTAAATTTATTCTCTACCCCATTTTTTTTCCAGACAACTGATGGCTTTCCTGTACCCGGACTACCGGTAGGTTTGGAATAAACACCAGTTTTCTTTAATAGCATCATTTGGGGAAACCACATAAAATTCTTCATCACGACAAGAAGTAAAATAGATATACAGATGAAGGAACATTTAATTGGCAGAAGAACTCACGTTTGTCTTTTCCAGTGCACAAAATCACGTTTTTTTTTCTAATCATTGCCGGTCTGCAGTCAGATAGAACAATGCACAAGAGCAGAGATCTGCTCAGGCATAAAGTTAAAACCTGAACCTGACCTTGGCCAATCTGAACATTAGCCAAGTCTGTGGACTTGCAATTTTTTTGATGCTTGTCCTGACTCTGACTCATATCGTCCAGTTCCTTTGGGTTCAGATCAGGTCACCTGAGAGGTTTGACTGATTATGACCATCCTGCTGATAACTGTAAGTACCAAATGCCTCAGCAGATCCTTGTAGGAGATACAGTATCTTTTACTTTCAAAATTCAAAGCAGATTCCAAATGCTGTTTTTTTCCTATAAAGTTGCAAGTAGTTCTAATATTCACAATGGGCAAATAGTTTAAAAACACTCACAGTTTAAGTTCACACTTAGAGCAACAAAATACTAAAAGACTGCCAAGATCTGTGGAGCCAAAACCTCCAGAAAGAGTTGATGGAGAACGATTTCAGTCTCAATCACTTGTACTGAGAGTAATTTGGAAACCTGATTTCTTTAACTTTAATGAATCTGAATCTCTGAAGCTACTTTATGTACATATTCACAGCAAAAAAAAACTCAAGATGAATTTCCTCCTCATTACCTTTGTGAGAAGATTAGGGAGCAGGTGCATGGGAACATCACACCACTTTCAAATTTCCTCAAGGAAATATATTGTTGTTCCTTAGTCAACATTGAAAAGAACTAAAACTCCCACCTAACAGAATTTTAGGAGGAACTTCACAACATAGAATGCAACAATTCAACAAGTTTATAGTTTATTCACCTCATGCTCAGCAGATTCTGGCTGTGCTGGTGACACCCACATACTATGAATGATAACTAAAAGAAACTAAATTCTGCTGGGGAGAATAGGTTGGCAGGGTAATGCTCATAGATAATTCTCAGAAAATCCAAAGCAAGGAGGCATTTTTCTCATATTTCTCACAACATGAAACCATGGACCAAAGGTATTTAAATTTACAGAGAGACTCTCTCCTTAAGAAAATAATCTATATCATTGTGATCTTGGAGAGCAATGACTGACAGCTATTTCTGTTCTTTTCTGATTTTTTCCAGGGCTTAAATGGAGAGAAAGGAGACCCTGGAGAACCAGGAGAGCCTGTAAGTATTAGCATTCAGCATTTTTAAAGCATTGTTGTAAATTGTCATTGCTGTAACTTTGCAGAAGGAGGTTTAAGAAAGTTAACCAAAATGGACTCTGGTGACTTCGAGTCATAGAGTCATACAGCATATAAGCAGGCCCTTCGGCCCAACAGGCCCATGCCGACCAAGATTCCCATCTGAGTTAGTCCCGTTTGCCTGTGTTCTGGCCCACATCCCTCTAAACCTTTCCAATCCATGTACCCGTCCAAGTGCCTTTTAAATATTGTTAATGTACCTGCCTCAACCATTTCCTCTGGCAGCTCATTCCATATACTGACCACTCTCTGGGTGAAAAAATTGTCCCTCAGGTTTCTATTAAATCTTGCCCTTCTACGTCCTCTAGTTCTTGATTCCCCAACCCTGGGGAAAAGACGTGCGCATTCACCCTACCTATCCCCCTTATGGTTTTATACACCTCTTTAAGATCACCTCTCATTCTCTTACGCTCCAATGAAAAAAGTCCCAACCTGCTCAACCTCTCTCCATAACTCAGTCCCTTGAGTCCGGGCAACATCCTCATAAATCTCCTCTGCACCCCCTTGGCATCTTTCCTGTAGCAGGGTGACCAAAACTGAACACAATATTCCAAATGCGGCCTTACCAACGTCTCCGCCTTCATGATATAAAGACCATTCTTGGAGGCAGTTTCTTTAATATTAATGCACAATTGATAGACAGTGCACCCCATGGTTCACTGAGAATGTGCAACATCTTGCCTGAGTACGAACCCTTCAAGTCATCAGTGTCTCAGACTCAATCCAGATGAGTTTATGTTGGCTTCAAATTGTGCGCCAGGTTCAAAGCCTGGAAGAAAGCACCTGTAAAGAAATATTTCATGGCAGTAGACAGTGCAAAGTAGCATGAGAAAAATGTCATTTTCTGCCTTCCCACTCTGGATGCATGATTCATGGAGTCATATAGCACGGAAACAGACCCTTCAGCCCAATGTCCACACCAACCAAGAGGACTATCTAAGTTAATCCCATTTGCCTGCATTTGGCCTGTATCCTTATAAACCTTTCCTATCCATGTACCTCTACAAATGTTTTTTTTTAAATATTGTGATTGCACCTGCTTTTACCACCTCCTCTGGCAGCTCATTCTATATACCCACCACTCTCTCTGTGGAAAAAAATTGCCCCTCAGGTCCCCTTTAAGTCTTTCCCCTCTCACCTTAAACCTCTGCCCTCTAGTTTTAGAATCCCTTACCCTGGGAAGGAGACTGTAACTGTCTACACTCATAATCTTATAAACCTCTATAAGTTCACCCCTCTACCCCCTTTGCTCCAGAGAAAACAGTCCCAGCCAATAAAATTTCCCCTTATAACTCAAGCCCTCCAGTCCAGGTAACATAGAATCATAGAAAGTACAGCACAATACAGGACCTTCAGTCCATAATGTTGAGCCAACCTCGCCTAAGACTATCTAACCCCCTTCCCCCCACATATCCCTCTATTTTAAATTCCTCCATATGCTTGTGAATCTTTCTCTCTAACTTAATCACTTCCTTCCCACAGCTTGGCGACCAAAACTGCACATGATATTCCAAGTGCAGTCCAACCAATGTTTGTACAACTGTATTATAACATCTCAACTCTTGTACTCAATGCCATGGCCGATGAAATCAAGCGTGCCGTACACCTCCTTCACCACCCTGTTTACCTGTGTTGCCACTCTCGGGGAACTCTGTACTTGTATCCCTTGGTGTCTCTGTTCAACAACACTCTCCAAAGCCCTGCCACTGTGTATGGGCTTGGCCTGGTTTAAGTACATAAAATGCATCACTTCACATTTGTCTCAGTTAAATTCCATCTGCCATTCCTTTGCTCACTTTACCATTTGATCAATATATCCTGTTATACTTCAGTGTCCATCACACCACCGTGATAAAGGTTTCCAGTTGTGAAAAATGAACTGTGCAGTCTATGATGACGCGAGGCCTGTGGTGATTCACCAATCTTAATCCCTCTCAGAAAAGCCATTAAAATTGACCACGGCAACATAAAAATGAGAAATGAAATTGAATTCTCACCCAGGATCATTACCCAGTTACCTTTGCGAGAAGGTGTGGGTGACATTTAATTGAAGACGGAATCAGACTCTGGAGAACACAGAGGAGTTGGTGGTTGGAGAGATGTTGGGTATAAGCTCCTCCAATAACCATCAAAAATATAAACTGAGGTTATAGACACACAAACAGCTTCACTCCAGAATAGGAAGAATGTGCATGTATGCCCCTCCAAAATCTGGCAAATTTAAATCCCCAACCATGCACCTGCTTTTTAACCTGTACTAACCCCATTTCCCTTGAGTCCCTTAATATTCAAGAATCTGTCATTCCCAGCATCTGAGCCTCGACAACTCTCTTGGGTAGAGAATTCCAAAAATTCACCATCCAGTTTTAAAGAAAAATTCTTCTCACCTCTCCTGAATGGTCCACCTCTTATTTTAAGACACCCTAGCCAGGGGAAATATCATTCCTGCATCAACCTTGTCAATCACTGTAAGAAGTTTTTGCATTTCAGTGAGATTGTGCCACATTTTTCTACTGAGAACATTGTGTACACAACATTCTTTTCCCTCCTATATGTCTGGCTTCCCCTTTTCCTATCTTCAATCCTGAAGAAGGGTCCTGACCCGAAACATTGACTGCCTGCTTTTCTCCGTGGATGCTGCCTGGTCTGCTGAGTTCCTCCGTCATCTTAGTGTTTTTTATCTAGATTCCAGCATCTGCAGTCCTTTATTTCTCTTCTTTTACAGGGTATAGTTTCAATCTGCTTAATCTCTCCTCAGAGGACAAACCCCACAGTCTGGTGAATCTTTGTGGCACTTGTTCCTTCCTTGGACCAATCTTGTACACAACCTTCCAGGTGCAGTTTCACCAGGGCCCAATATAATTGCAGGAGATTTACTTACTCTCATACTCAAATCTTATTGCAATAAAGGCCATTCACCTTCCTAATTGCTTGCCTTACTTGCACGTTAATTTTCAGTATTCGTGCACAATCTCTCACTATTTATAAAATACCCCACCTTTCTATTTTTTCTGTCAAAGTGGAACACCTCTTTTCAGATTGTATTCCATCTGCCAGGTCTTCATTTGTTCACTTAACCTACCGAGAGCCCTGTGATGCCTCTTGGATGGATTATGCTTCATTTTCTCATTCAAAACAGTGGAACAAATAATAAGCAGCTGAGGGTCTCAGAATGATCCTTGCTACACCCCACTAGTCACAGGTTCCCAACATAAAAATGTCTTGTTTATTCCTACGGTCTGTTTTCTGTTCTTTAACCAATCCTCGATCCACACAAATATATCACCGCCAATTCTGTGTGCACTTGTTTTGTTTGAAACCTCTTAAGTGGCATGTTATCGAATACTTTCTGAAAGTCCAAATACATCACATCAGCTGGTACACCCTTATCTATTCTGCTGGTAACAATCTCAACAAACCCCTAACACATTTGCCAAATGAGATTTCCCTTTATATATCTATATGGACTCTACCCAAAACTAAATGCTTTCTAAGTGCCTTGTTACAAATTCATTCATAATAGATTCCAGCATTTTCCCTACTATCAATGTCAAGCTGATCTATAGTTCTTTTATTTCCTCCTTTCTTAAATGGAGGGGATTTAGTTCTTACCTTCCGATCTCTGGGAACTGTTCTTGAATCTATGAAGGTTTGGAAGAGGATTCTTGTGCATCCACTATCCAAGTAGCAACCTCCTTCAAAAACCACCAGTGTTGGTCATCAAGTCCTGCGAATTTATCAGCCTTTCAACCTTCTATCCCATTAATTTCTCCAAAAATTTTTTTCACTAATGCTAATTTCTTTGAGCTTCTCATTCGCTCGAGTTATAGATCTCCATTATTTCCAAAAGGTTTTGCTCTGTTTTCTTCTGTGAAGGCACACATAAAGTGTTTCATCTGTGGAAAGACCTTCACGAGAAGAACAGCAGCTATTCAAGAAGTCAGTTCACCACCATCATCTCGATGGGCAATTAAAGCTTGCTTTGCCAGTGATGCCAAAGTCTCCCCCGAAAAATGAATTTAAAAAATGACCACCTGGTGGCAGCAAAGTTAAGTAATCCAGCAAGGTTTGGCTAAGCATTTCTTATGGAAGTGCCTTGTTTCCTGGTCTCACATTGGAGACCAATAAACAAGCCATTTCCATAAGAAATGCTTATCATTTGCAGCAATTTCGTCTCAATGTCCTTTGAATTATTAATTGTAGAGGTATTTAAATCTAATATTTAATGGCCTGTTTACTTATGTTCAAACATGGCATTGTTTACATCTATTCACCACACAGGGGCAGCCCAGCACAATTTATTACCCAGAGGTTAAAGTGTCAGATCTTAAGGCACAGAAATTTAGTTTTGCAATACGCATCAGCAGTGCCAATCTTGAAGTCATTTAATGGATATTTGATAAGCAAGGAGGTGAAAGGTCACTGAAGGTGGACAGGAAGGCGGCGTTGAGGTTACAGTCAGATCTGTCATGACTTTATTAAATGATGAGGCAGGCTTTTTAGGATGCAGGAGTCACTAGCAAGGCAAGCATTTCTTGGCTGTTCCCACTTGCCTTGAGAACGTGGTGCTGTGCTGCCGCCTTAAGAATGTACTTACACAATACTGTTAGGGAGTGGGCTCCAGGGTTTAGACTCCACAATGATGATAGAAAAACAATATATTTCCGTGCCACAAGAGAGACTGCAGATGGTGGAAATCTGGAGCAATGCACAAAATGCTGGAGGAACTCAGCAGGTCAGGCAGCATCTACGGAAAAAAATGAACAGTCGACATTTTGAAAAGCTTTATCCTTCTTTATGATAGTCACTGGTTTGGTGGGTACAGTTGAATTAGTTTATGCTATTTTGTGGATAGTATATACTGCAGCTACGATGCACAGATAAGGAGGTAATGAATGATTAGAATGGTTTGTGAGTTGTTAATCAAATGGGTTGCGTTACTGGATGCTATTGAGTTTCTTGAGAGTTGTTAGAGCTGCACTCATGAAATGGTGCATTTTCTATCATACACTAACCTTGGACCATGGAGATGATGGAAGGTAACTAAGGCCCTAGTGAAGCCTCATCAAGATTGGAACTAAAGTCGATGAGCTTGGGAAAACTGCTGAGGCAGAGTAAAAATGCAAGTAGTGTAAACCTCCCTGTAGCATGTCCATTGCTAATTGTGTAATTCAAAGAGGTATATACCTTGTTCAGTGTGTTATGGGCAATATAAAGCACAAATTGGTCTGATCAGCCCTTTGAATGCTCACAGAAGCCAAACCAACCAGTGACTTGACACTTATGCTCAATCTCAGAGGCAAACAACAATTCCATATTAACTACACTTGAAAAATACTTCATTGTTTGAAAAATGGTTTGGAATGCCCTGAGGTGTTGAATACAAGTCTTCCTTTCTTTGCAGATGCACCAGAACGAAAACCATACTGTAGTTCCATGTAAATTATCCCCAAAAGTATAAAATGGTATATTACTGTGTAGAGAAGAGGGGAAAGAGTGTTCTCATAGAGTCATAGAGCAATGCAGCACGGACACTGGCCCTTTGGCCCAATAGGTCCATGCCGACCACGGTGCCCACCCAGCTAGTCCCAATTTCCTGCGTTCTGCCCATTTCCCTCCAGGCCACTCACCTCCATGTATCTATTCCAAGTGCTTCTTAAATGATACTATTGTACCTGTCTCAACTACTTCCTCTGGCAGCTCATTCCATATACTCACCACCCTCTGTGTGAAAAAGTTGCCCCCCAAGTCCCTTTTAAATCTTTCCTCTCTCACCATAAATCTATGCCCCCTAGTTTTATACTCCCCTGTTATCATCCATCTTATCTGTGCCTGTCATAATTTTAATGAGGTCGCCCCTCATTCTCCTACGTTCCAAGAAGATGTAGCCTGGCCAACCTCTGCCTCGAACTCAGGCCCTCCAGTCCTGACAACATCCTCGTAAATCTTTTCTGCACTCTTTCCAGTTTAACCACGTCTTTCCTATGACAGGGTGACCAAAACTGTACACAGTACTCCGTGTGGCTTCACCAATGACTTATACAACTGCAACATAATGTCCCCAATTCTATACTCGATGCCTCGACTGATGAAGGCTAAGTGCCTTATTCACCACCCTATCTACCTAACGCTGCTTTCTCCTACTGGCTTTAAGTACCTCCCACTATGCTTCCTATGCCAACTCATGACATGCATGTAAACAGAAAAAGCAGCATGCAATATTTACTGTACTTTCTCTGTACTGTAACACTTTATTCTGCACTCTGTTATTGTTTTACCTCAATGCACTGTTGTAATGAATTGATCTGTATGAACCATATGCAAGACAAGTTTTTCACTGAATCTCAGTACCTGTCGCAATAATAAACCAATTTACCGATAGGCAGAGCTGATCAATCTCTCAACCAATGGATCAGATCAAACCACTGCAGCCATTGAGTGGTGAAGGGCAGTTATACAGTTAAAAGGAGGAGAAGAATATTCCCATCCTCAACAGTGGTGGGACCCAGCATGTGAGTGATAAAGGAAAGGCTGAAATATTTGCAACCATGCTTAGCCAGAGATGCCAAATGGATGCCCCATTATGGTTTCTTCCTGAGATCTCCAGCATCACAGGAGACAATCTTCAGCCAATTCAATTCACCCTGTGTATAGCTGAGAAATAGCTGAGAATAGTGGATACAGTGTAGGTTATGGGGCCAGACACAGCCATCAGTGCAGTGTCCAAGGTCCATCTATTTTCAACTGCTTCATCATTAGGTTCTTTGCATCACGAGGTCAGAAGTGGGAATATTTGATGATGATTGCACAATGTTCAACCCAATTTGCAGGTACTCAACAAATGAAGTAGTCCATGCTTGCATTCAGCAAGACAGAAACAACATGAAGTCATGGGCTGATAAATAGCAAGTAATATTCATGCCACATAGGTGCCAGGCAATGCTCATCTCCAGCAGGGGAGAATCCGGCCACCTACCCTTGAAATTCAATTGCATTACCAGCATTGGGAACCCCAACATCAATATCCTGGGTATCACCTTTGACCAGAAACTTCTTTGGATCACCCACATAAATACCGTGACTATGAGTGCAGGTCAGAGACTAGGTTCCCTCAGGCAAATAACCCACTTCCTCATATCCCAAAGCCTTGCCATCATCTACAAAGCACAAGTCAGGAATGTCATGGGATACTCTCTACGTTCCAGATAGAACATAGAACGTTACAGCACAGTACAGGCCCTTCGGCCCATGATGTTGTGCTGACATTTTATCCTGCTCTAAGATCTATCTAACCTTTTCTTCCCACATAGCCCTCCATTTCTCTTAAATATCCCTAATGTATCTGCCCCCACAACCTCTTACGGTAGTGTGTTCCACGCACCCACCACTCTCTATGTAAAAAAAACTTGCCTCTGACATCTCCACTATACCTTCCTCCAATCACCTTAAGTTAATACCCCCTCATGTTAGCCATTTTCGCCCTGGGAAAATATCTCTGACTGTCCACTCGATCTATGCCTCTTATCATCTTGTACACCTCTATCGAGTCACCTCTCATCCTCCTTCTCTCCAAAGACAAAAGACCTAGCTCGCTCAACCTATCCTCATGTAGCATGCTCTCCAATCCAAGCAGCATCCTGGTAAATCTCCTCTGCACCCTCACTAAAGTTTCCACATCCTTCCTATAATGAGGTGACCAGAACTGAACACAATGCTCCAAGTGTGGTCTAACCGGAGTTCGATAGAGCTGCAACATTACCTTGTGGCTCTTGAACTCAGTACGCCAACTAATGAAGATCAACATACCATACGCCTTGTTAACAACCCTATCAACCTGCGTGGCAACCTTGAGGGATCCCTCTGTTCCTCCACACTGCTCAGAGTCCTGCCATTAACCTTTTATTCTGCCTTCAAATTTGATCTCCCGAAGTGTATCACTTCACACTTTTTCTGGGTTGAACTCCATCTGCCACTTTTCAGCCCAGGTCTGCATTCTATCAATATCCTGTTGTAATCTGCAACAACATTTTACTCAATCCACAACACCACCAACCTTTGTATCATCAGCAAACTTACTAACCCACCCTTCCACATCCTCATCCAGGTCATTTATAAAAATCACAAAGAGCAGGAGTCCCAGAACAGATCCCTGTGGAGCACCACTGGTCACCGACCTCCAGGCAGAATACACTCCATCTACCACCACCCTCTGTGGGCAAGCTAATTCCAAATCCACACAGCCAAGTCTCCCTGGATCCCATGCCCCTTACTTTCTGAATGAGCCTTCCATGAGTAACTTTATCAAACGCCTTACTGAAATCCATATCCACTGCTCTACCTTCAACAATATGCTTTGTCACTCCAGTTTATTTGGGGAGGTTAAGTGCAAGAGAGAAGTATACAACAAATAGCAGGACCCTTAGGAGCAGTGATGAACAAAGGGATCTTGGGATGCAAGTCCAAAGGAACCAGACAAGTGGATAGGGTTGTAAAGAAGGTGTAAGGCATGCTTGCCTTCATTGGTTGGGGCATTGAGTAAAAAAGTGGGGAAGTCATGTTGCAGCCATATAACATTTTGGTTAGGTCACATTCAGAGTATTGTGTGCACTTCTGGTCACACCATCACAGAAAAGATGTGGAGCCTTTGGAGAGGGTGCAGAAGAAGTTCTCCGGGATGCTGTCTGGACTGGAGTGTATTAGCTATAAAGACAGGTTGGGCAAAGTTGGATTGTTTGCTCTGGAGCATTGTAGGCTGAGGGGCGACCTGATACATTTATAAGATAGGTTAGATAGTCAGAGTCTTTTTCCCATGGTGGAAATGCCAACTACTGCAGGGCATGGGTTTAAGATGAGAGGAGGAAAGTTTAAAGGAGATTTGTGAGGCAAGTTTAAGGTGAGAGTAAGAAAGTTTAAAGGAGATTTGTGAGGCAAGTTTTTTACATGGAGAATTGTAGGTGTCAGGAACATGCTGCCAGTCGAAGCAGATACAACAGCAATAATTAAGGAACATTTAGACATGCATACACAGGCAGGGAATAGAGGGAAACAGACCATGTGCAGGCAGATGGGATTCGTTCAGATTGGCACTGTGGTCGGCACAGTCACAGAAGGGCCTGTACCTATGCTATATTGTTGTATTCTGTTCTAGGGCTGAATTTTCTTGTTTTGACTCTTGCCACCAAAAATTCTTTAACACACCTATTTCTTTTTTTCACAATTAATGAATTTAACAGAAATAACAACTGCCAAAGTGCACAGTGTAAAATCCAAGATATTTGGAGTGATTAAGTATTTTAAGCACCACCTACTAATATACATTATCTTGTGAAATAGGAGCTTGGTTTTACAATCACAATAATTTGAAATATTACTGTTTTAGGGTTCCCATGGAATACCAGGGGAAAGAGGACAACAAGGAGTTCCAGGTTCAAGGGTAATATTAATTTTCTTCAGAATGTGTAATGTTAATTATCTTTGATGCCACTCAAAATGAAAAGTGTACAAGCTACAAAAGCTGGAAATGCACAATTAGTCACTCACAATTAGTCATTCAAAAGAGTGAGAAGGCACCCTGTGTCAGCTGTGAACCTTCACCAGAAAGTATGCCTTGGAGAAGATTAATACTTGTGCACAATGAAAACTGAAATGTTGAAGGGCCTACATGCTAATTGATTAGGTGAAGGAGGAAGATTAGAAGGGTGACCTGTGCTAGTAAGTAGGCAGCAGGAACCGGGAGTTGCAATGTGAAGAGCAACTAAAGAGTTCAGGTTCTATTATTGTGCCTATTTTCTGCAACATGCTTTTTAGGTTTAGTGGATTCCTGATCTCTGTTGAAAAGTACCTGACATTAGGAGTTAACCTTACATGAATCATGAGCATGTTGGAGTACCTCCTTAATGAAGTCCCTCTTTGGGATGATGCCTTTCGCCGAAAGGTTGAAGATAAAAGTGTAAATAAGTGCTGTTCCAGGAAGTGTATTTGCAAGCTTGTGCTTGCTTGTCATTGTCTATTTTTATTACATTGTGTTGGTGAGAAAATTCTGATTTAAGTAGAGAAATATTAAAGATTGTGCTTTAATATTAAAAGGGTTACATTATTTCAGATAATTTTTTAAAGATTTCTTTATTAGTCACATGCACATCGAAACACACAGTGAAATACATCTTTTTGCGTAGGGATTTGGGGGGCAGCCCGCAAGTGTCGCCACGCTTCTGGCGCCAACATAGCATGCCCACAACTTCCTAACCTGTACGTCTTTGGAATGTGGGAGGAAACTGGAGCACCCAGAGGAAACCCGCACAGACACAGGGAGAACGTACAAACTCCTTACAGACAGCGGCTGGATTTGAACCCGTGTCCTGTTACATGACCTTTAAAATGTGTCAACGACAAATTGTCACAAGATCACAAGACAAAGGAACATAAGTAGGCCATTCAGCCCATCAAGTCTGCTCCATGAGCTAAACTCAAAACTATTCCTAGCTAGCCCCAATTTCCGGCCTTATTCCCATATCCCTTGATACCTTGACTAATTAGACACCTATCAATCTCCTCCTTAAACTCCCCCAATGATTGGGCCTCCACAGCTGTGCGTGGTAAAGAATTCCATAATTCCACTACCCTCTGGCTAAAGAAATTTCTCCTCATTTCTGTTTTAAACCTGTACCCTCTAATTCTAAGATTGTGCCCTCTAGTCCTGGACTCAACCACCAAGGGAAACAGCTAAATCACATCTACTCTGTCCAGTCCTTTCAACATTCTAAATGTTTCTATGATGTCCCCTCTCATTCTTCTGTACTCCAGTGAGTATAGTCCAAGAGCTGACAAACGCACATCATAAGTAAACACTTTCATTCCAGGAATCATCCTCGTAAATCTTTTCTGAACCCTCTCCAACATCAGTACATCCTTCCTAAGATAAGGGACCCAAAACTGCACACAGTATTCCAAATGAGGCCTCACCAGTGCCCCACAGAGCCTCATCAACACTTCCTTACTTTTATACATTATACCTCTCGAAATGAATGCCAACATAACATTCTCTTTCTTTACCGCCGATCCGACCTTGTGGTTAACCTTTAGGGTATCCTGCACAAGTACCCCCAAGTCCCTTTGTACTTCTGTACTTTGAATTTTCTCCCCATCTAGATAATAATCTGCCCACTTATTTCTGTTTCCAAAGTGTACAACGGCACATTTCTCAACATTGAATCTCATCTGCCATTTCTTTGCCCATTCTCCTAAACTATCTGAGTCTCTCTGAAACCTTCCTGTTACTTCAATACTCCCTACTCCTCCACCTATCTTGGTGTCATCTGCAAACTTAGCCACAAAACCATTTACTCCATAATCCAAATCATTAATGTACAAAGTAAAAAGAAGCAGCCCCAACACCAACCCCTGTGGAACACCACTAGTAACCAGTAGCCAACCAGAACAGGATCCCTTTATTCCCACCCTTTGCTCTCTGCCAACCAGCCAATGTTCCACCCATTCTAATATCCTACCTGTAATTCCATGAGCTCTCATCTTATTAATCAGCTTCATGTGCAGCACCTTGTCGAAGGCATTTTGAAAGTCTAAATACACAACATCCATAGCCTCTCCCTTATCCACCCTACCTGAGATTTCCTCAAAAAACTCCAATAGGTTGGTCAAGCAGGATCTTCCCTTCACAAAACCATGCTGGCTTGGACCTATCTTACCTTGCACTTCTAGGTATTCCATAACGTCATCCTTGAGGATCGATTCCAATAACTTTCCCACCACCGATGTCAGACTAACAGGTCTGTAATTTCCTTTATGCTGCCTCCCACCTTTCTTATACGGTGGAACTACATTTGCAACCCTCTAGTCCTCCGGAACCATGCCGGAGTCTATTGATTCCTGGAAAACTATCACCAATGTCTCCGCAATTTCTAAAGCCACCTCCTTCAGAACCCGGGGGTGCACCTAATCCGGTCTGGAAGACTTATCTGTCTTTAGTCCATTAAGCTTCCCTAGCACCTTCTCTCTAGTAAGTTTAACTGAACTCAGTTCTATCACCTGAGAACCCTGACTATCCGGTATATTGCTGATGTCCTCTACAGTGAAGACCAATGCAAAATACTCATTTAGTTCCTCTGCCATCTCTTTGTTATCCATTATAATCTCTCCCGCACCATTTTCAATTGGTCCTATATCAGCCTGTGTCTCTCTTTTACTCTTCATATATTTAAAAAATCTCTCGGTATCTTTTTGAATGTTATCTGCCAACTTCCTTTCATAATTCATCTTTTCTTTCCTAATGACCTTCTTAGTTTCTTTCTGTAAGTTTTTAAAAGTTTCCCAGTCTTCTGTTTTCCCACTAATTTTTGCTTCCTTGTATGCCCTCCCTTTTGCTTTTATTTTAGCCTTCACCTCTCTCGTTATCCACATTTGTGCCATTTTTCCATTCATAATCTTTTTTCTTGGAATATATCTATCCTGCATTTTCCTTATTTCTTGAAGAAATTCCATCCATTTCTGCTCTGCCATCCCTCCAACTAGCTTACTTTTCCAATCAATTTGGGTCAGTTCCTCTCTCATGCCACTGTAATTTCTTTTGTTCCACTGAAATATTGACACATCTGATATCAGCTTCTCCTTTTCAAATTTTTTTTTCTTTTTCTTTTTCTTTTTTAAATTGTCCTGTGGACATTTAATTCTGAAAAGGTAACCAAAACTTGTCAGCATTTGTTCTAAACAGGAAGTCTTTACTGCATCTTTTTAGGATTATGGGTGGAGTTTCCAATTTGGCACAATCAGTAATTGTGTAGCGGTTGCTACCGCGGAATAAAACAAGACTCGACTCGGAGGATTGCCAAACAGAACTGGTTTATTTTCCCGCCTTGTGCGGGCCCTTTAAGGGAGAGAAACTCCCGCCCAAAAAACCGGCAATGACGTAAGTCCTACGTCATCAGGACTTTCCCGCGCGCGGGTTCTCCCCGTCGCTCGGAAAGACGAGGCCCGCCGCCACCTTGGGCCTCGTCGCTCCGACGCCGCGCGACCCGACTGCCGAGCCGGTTCGCCCGACTAGACGGTGAGTCGCCACACAACCCCCCCAGAACCGGCGAGACAGTCCCCAAGGTCCGTGGGCTGTGCCAGCTGCCGCTTAGGGGGGCGGCCTCTGCGTCGTGGCGTGGCAACCTCGACAGGCTGTTGCAGATCCAAATGGGCCAGTTTGAGGCGGTCCGCCGTGAAAACCTGTTCCCTGCCTCCAATGTCCAAAATAAAAGTGGATCCGTTATTCCGTATGACTCGGAACGGTGCCCCTGCGAACGAAAACAAACTTACAGTCCCGTAGTTCCTTGGGCTGGCAGGATGGGGCTTGACCGTGCCATGAGGTGGGAATCGGGGCCAAGGCGCCGAGCTTCTCGGGCAGTCTTTGTAGAACTGCTGGGGGTTGTTCCCCTTGGTCCTGAAGGGCAGGTATGAAATCCCCGGGGACAACTAGTGGCGCCCCGTATACAAGCTCAGCTGACGAAGTGCGGAGGTCGTCTTTGGGGGCAGTGCGTACGCCGAGCAGGACCCAAGGCAGCTCGTCAACCCAGTTAGGACCCTTCAGGCGGGCCATCAAGGCCGATTTTAGATGGCGGTGAAAACGTTCCACCAACCCGTTTGATTGAGGATGGTAGGCCGTGGTGGTGTGCAGCTGCGTCCCGAGCAGGTTCGCTAATGCAGCCCAGAGACTGGAAGTGAATTGGGTGCCTCTGTCTGAAGTGATGTGGGCCGGAACGCCAAAACGTGAGACCCAAGTTGTGAGCAGCGCTCGGGCGCAGGAATCAGTTGTGATGTCAGTCAGGGGGGTTGCCTCAGGCCACCTCGTGAACCGGTCCACGATGGTAAGGAGGTACCGGGCTCCTCTTGAAACCGGCAGAGGGCCCACGAGGTCGACGTGTATGTGGTCGAACCTCCTACGGGTAGGCTCGAACTGCTGTGGTGGGACCTTGGTGTGTCGCTGGATTTTTGACGTCTGGCAGTGCAGACAAGTCCTGGCCCACTCACTGACCTGTTTGCGCAGGCCATGCCAGACAAACTTGCTGGCGACCAGTCGGACAGTAGATCTGATGGATGGGTGCGCCAACCCATGTACCGAGTCAAAAACGCGTCTCCGCCAGGCTGCAGGGACAATAGGGCGGGGCTGAGCAGTCGCAACGTCGCAAAGTAGGGTCCGCTGACCTGGACCAACCAAGAAATCTCAGAGCTGCAGACCCGAGACTGCGGTTCTGTAGCTGGGCAGTTCGTTGTCGGCTTGCTGTGCGTCAGCCAGGGCCGTGTAGTCGACACCCAAGGATAGGTTGTGGATGGTTGGTCTGGAAAGTGCATCAGCAACGACATTATCCTTTCCGGAGACATGTTGGATGTCAGTTGTGAACTCGGAAATGTAGGATAAATGTCTCTGCTGACGAGCTGACCAGGGATCGGAGACTTTGGAGAAGGCAAAGGACAGAGGCTTATGATCGGTGAAAGCGGTGAAAGGCCTGCCTTCTAGAAAGTATCGGAAATGCCGGACCGCCAGATACAGCGCTAGAAGTTCCCGATCAAAAGCGCTGTACTTCAGTTCGGGCGGTCTAAGGTGTTTGCTGAAAAACGCCAAGGGTTGCCAGCGGCCTTCGAGTAGCTGTTCCAGTACCCCACCCACCGCGGTGTTGGACGCGTCTACCGTGAGGGCAGTCGGGACGTCAGTCCTAGGGTGTACCAGCATCGTGGCGTCTGCCAGGGCGTCTTTGGCCTTAACGAAAGCAGCCGCAGCCTCGTCAGTCCAGGTGATGTCCTTGCCCTTACCAGCCAGCAGCGAGAACAGAGGGCGCATGATACGGGCTGCTGCAGGGATGAAACGATGGTAAAAGTTGACCATCCCAAGGAATTCCTGTAGGCCTTTGACTGTGTCGGGGCGGGCAAAATGGCGGATAGCATCCACCTTGGCGGATAGGGGTGTTGCCCCGTCGCTGGTGATTTTGTGGCCGAGGAAATCGATAGAGTCAAGTCCGAATTGGCACTTGGACGGGTTAATCGTGAGGCCGAAATCGCGGAGGCGGGAATACAGCTGGCGGAGGTGGGAAAGGTGTTCCTGGCGGTTACGGCTGGCGATCAGTATGTCGTCCAAGTAAATGAACACGAAGTCCAGGCCTCGGCCTACCGCGTCCATCAGCCGCTGGAAGGTCTGCGCGGCATTCTTAAGGCCGAACGGCATCCGAAGGAATTCGAACAGGCCGAATGGGGTGATAATCGCAGTTTTGGGGACGTCATCCGGATGGACCGGGATTTGGTGGTATCCCCTAACGAGGTCCACTTTGGAAAAGATGCGGGCCCCGTGTAAGTTCGCTGCGAAGTCCTGGATGTGAGGGATGGGATAGCGGTCCGGGGTGGTGGCGTCATTCAGCCTGCGGTAGTCGCCGCAGGGCCTCCACCCTCCGGTGGCTTTGGGGACCATGTGCAGGGGGGAGGCCCAGGGGCTGTCTGACCTGCGAACAATCCCCAGCTCCTCCATGTGATGGAACTCTTCCTTTGCCAGGCGGAGCTTGTCTGGAGGTAATCGTCATGCTCGGGCATGAAGGGGTGGCCCTGTGGTAATGATGTGGTGTCGTACCCCATGTGTGGGCCGGGAATTTGTAAACGAAGGTGCCAAAATCGATGGGAATTCGGCTAGGAGCCTGGCGAAATCGTCGCCAGAAAGGGTAATGGAGTCCAGGCGCGGGGCTGGTGGGCTGATTTCTCCCAGGGGATAGGTCCGGAGAGTGCTAGAGTGGACTAACCGCTTCCTTCGCAGGTCGACTAACAGGTTGTGGGCCCGAAGGAAATCGGCGCCTAGGAGTGGTCGGGCGACGGTGGCAAGGGTAAAGGTCCAGGTAAAACGGCTGCCGCCAAAGTGTAATTGAAGCGTACGGGTGCCGAAAGACCGTATCGTTGTACCGTTGGCGGCATTGAGTAGAGGACCTGGTGGCCTGTCACGAGTGTCGCGGCCTGTCGGGGGCAAAATATTGACCTCCGCTCCAGTATCAACGAGGAAACGCCATCCAGATTTCTTGTCCTGAACGAAGAGGAGGCTCTGTCGGCGGCCAGCCGCCGTAGCCATCAGCGGCGGCTGACCCTGGCGTTTCCCTGACTTGCAGGGTGGGCGGCATCGATGGGCCTCCGCACCCCACCTCTGATGGTAGAAGCACAGCTGGTCACCCGTGTCGTCGTCTGCGTTCCTGGGGCGTGGCTGCTCGGTTGCTGGGGCCGGGCGAGGCAGGCGTTGGGCTCGCGGCCTGGTGATTTGACTGACGGACGAACCGCTCTCGCGCTTGGCCCTCCACAGGACATCTGCCCGGGCGGCCACCTCACGGGGGTTGCTGAAGTCGGCGTCAGCTAACAACAAGTGGATGTCATCGGGGAGCTGTTCGAGGAAGGCCTGTTCGAACATCAGGCATGGCTTGTGTCCCTCGGCCAATGCCAGCATCTCATTCATTAGGGCGGATGGGGATCTGTCCCCCAGGCCATCCAGATGAAGCAGGTGGGCGGCGCGCTCACGACAGGAGAGGCCGAAGGTCCGGATCAAAAGATCTTTGAAAGCCGGGTACTTACCTTCCTCCGGAGGCGACTGGATGAAGTCTCCAACCTGGGCGGCTGTCTCCTGGTCCAGAGAGCTAACCACATGGTAGTACTTCGTGGAGTCGGAGGTGATCTGCCGAAGGTGGAATTGCGCTTCAGCCTGGTCAAACCAGACGCTGGGCTGAAGTGTCCAAAAGGCGGGCAGCTTGAGGGCCACTGCGTTGGCTGCTGCGCTGTCGTCCATTTCGCGGGTCCAAAAGCCGTTTGGACCGTCGGGGTCACCAATGTAGCGGTTGCTACCACGGAATAAAACAAGACTCGACTCGGAGGATTGCCAAACAGAACTGGTTTATTTTCCCGCCTTGTGCGGGCCCTTTAAGGGAGAGAAACTCCCGCCCAAAAAACCGGCAATGACGTAAGTCCTACGTCATCAGGACTTTCCCGCGCGCGGGTTCTCCCCGTCGCTCGGAAAGACGAGGCCCGCCGCCATCTTGGGCCTCGTCGCTCCGACGCCGCGCGACCCGACTGCCGAGCCGGTTCGCCCGACTAGTCGGTGAGTCGCCACAATTGCAATATAAACATAAACTAAATGCAACTATTTTTGCTCATAGCTTCTTCTGAAACTCATTTGCACATCACAGAACTTAAAGTTGACAATGAATCAGTACAATTTGGTATTATTTTAATAGATGCAATTGTTAAAGTTTGAAAGTATTCTGTGATATATTTCAAATTTAGCAAACATTTGACTAATACAGCTGAAAAGGGGCTTTCATCAGAACACATCATTGACCACTCTGATGAAAGACCATCCACCAGAAACATTAACTCGGATTTTCTCTCCACAGATGCTGCCTGACCTGCTGCATATCTCCTGTGATTTCTATTTTTATTTCAGATTTTCAGCATCTGCACATTTCTTTTTGCCTTTCAACAACTCAAAATGAATGAGCCATATTAGTCAAATCTTTGCCATCTTGCGAATCCTAAATATATCATGCAATGATATCACAAAAATTAGCAGTCCAGAGTGTCATCAAGCAAACTAGATTTTTAAAAAATAGACAAAAATATCTTCAGACTAGATATGGGTATGTTAGCCAGTTCCTTCACAAAATTTATAAAAGAAAATCTTTTTAAAGCTTTAAACTGTTGATCAATGCTTATACATTTAATAGACATATCCAAATTTTAAAGCCTCCTCAAAAAGCTATAGTACAGAACTTTTGAAAATTTTGTGAAAGATCCTGGAAACTTTTGTCACACAGCAAATAATCTGTACTTAAATTTAAGCTTTGATCGGTGCCAGTGAAGCGAACTTTGGAGAAACTGTGCCAAAATGAATTATGCAGTCAAATAAAATCTCTGGGCCAGTATGTTTTATGTTCCACTTGTACTTGAGCATATATAAATCTGAAATGAATTCAGATCTATCAGAATCTTTAACTGATATTATCTATCTTTAACTGTCAGGGTCCACAGGGTAATCCTGGACCACCTGGGATCACTGGGGAAAAAGGTGAAATGGTAAGTTATTTATTTAAATCCCATCAATTTGGCTAATACATTGATAATACCTATTACTTTGAGTACGCCAAATCTGATTGGCTAAAAACAACAGCAACTCCTTTCTCAGAGAGGAATTAATGTAACTCCATCCCTGACAGTTCTCCATAAACCTGTACATTTTTAGGGTTTTTTTTGATCCTTTTCCCTCCAGTAGCTTTTAAGTAGTCAGTCCAGATCATAAGAACATACTTTGTAAAAATGTTTTTTTTCTTGCAGTTATATTAAAGCTACCTCCACTGGTGCGCAATCTTCCTACCAGTGGAAATACTTTGTTCTTATTTGAATACGTCTGTCAAATCTCCCTGTAATGTCTTTTTTTAAAGGTGAACAACCATAGCTTTATCAGTGTCTCCATATAGCTGGTCTCTGGTACCACTCCAGTGACCCTCTTCCACACCACATGTATGGTGCATGGAAATGGACACAATAATTAACTGGATTATTGTGCCCAGATTGCCATTTACAAAAAAATAGCATAGTTTCTTGTTTCCCGGTAACTCAAAGCCTGGAAACTCAAAGCCTGCACAATAGTTTTCCTATAGGTCTGTTAAGACTTGCGAAAATGTAGCAGGTGGAAGCTCTCAGTTCCTGACTACTCTTGCCTTCTTTTTAAAGTGATAAATAACATAAACTGGCATTTCTGTCACAATTCTAATTTAGAAAAAGGTACGTAAGATGAATGATCACTGGGCAAAAGGAAGATGATCAAATCCTGATAATAGTTGATGAGAAAAGATGTAGTGCACATAATTTTAGGAAAAAATTATAAAACGATTTGGCCTCTGCATTTGGATACCCTATCCATATGCATGTCTTTCAATCAATTTGGCTGAGCCTAGAACTACTTCTGTAGTCCTTCTCAGTTGCCTTTCCACTTCAAGTGAGATTTTTTTTCCCATTTCGTTATGAATACCAGAACCAATCAGATATCACACTATGTTGACTTGCCAAATTGCCTGTGCAGCCAACTCACTTATTCTAGTAACTGTAGTTGGGCTGTATCTCCACAGAGTACTTTCATCACCAACTACCATTGGGTACTCTCACCAAATATTGTTACCCTCAGTGCTACTTGAGCCAAATCCCACCAAGTGCTGCCAGATCCCAACCCAACTGAATGTTAGCAGAACTGTGCCCTCAGTGTGGTCTGTGTAATGGTGTTGCCCAAACAACTCCATTGCACAGACCACATTAAAACTACTTTGAGTTTATGAGTACCCTTGAGGTCCATCCCATTGATAATTAACAGCCTCCTGCTGACTGAATACTTATAGTGAATGGCTTCAGATTACTTTAAAGCAATACTGCCCCCATTTTATTTCACACCCTCTTCAGTGATCAATTCAATGTATGATCCAGACTAAATTGCTTAGCATTGGTGCAACTTTGGATATATGTTTGTTTTCACGTCTCACTGCAGGGTATTATTGGAAGACCAGGTCCGCCAGGCCCACATGGGGTACCAGGAAATGTGGTAAGTGCAAAGGAATCATTGCTAGTGGGGAATTCCTTCATAACAGGTAGTGTGAGATCGTGAGTTGTTTGGTGGGGGAGTAGGTAGGGTGGAACTGGTAGCTGGAGGGAAGTTGAGTGAGGTGCTTGTCCAAATGAACTTAAGTGACCTCCTAATATAAAAAAGAATTGGTCACATAATGTGCAAGAAAGAGGGATGGGAAAAAAAATCAGTATTTGATTTATTATATTGAGCCTCAATATATAGTTGCTGAGATCAATCAATATTCCTGGAAGCTGAGCTGGTTGGATATTTCAACCTTGGTCAAAAGTGTTGACTCCATTTGTTGCCGTGGGTCAATGCAAAGGCTAAACATTTCACCAAGCTATGAGACCCATGCTGATTGCGTCAAGATATATAGACAAAGAAGGAAAGTGATACAAGTTATTTAAATAACGGACCTGAAGCTGTAATTTTGAAGTTTGTTCTTGGATCAGGATGCAATGCAAGTTATTCAGGACTACTGCATGTTACTGAGGAGGGTCTTTGGTGGGGGGGAGGGAGGGGGCTGTGGGGGGAGAGGAGGGGGGAAGGGAGGGGTCTGTCAGGGAGGGAAGGGGGCTGTGGGGGGAGGTGGGGCTGGGGTAAAGGGGGCTGTTGGGGGGAAGGGGTCTGTTGGGGGAGGGAGTGGGGGCTGTGGCAGGGGGAGGGAGGAAGGGGGGCTGTGGCTTAAGGGAGGGGGTCTGTGATGGGGGAGGGAGGGAGGGGGTCCTGTGACTGGGGGGAGGGAGGGAGGGTGGGCTGTGGCAAGGGGATGGAGGGAGGGGGGCTGTGGTGGAGGGGAGGGAGGGAGGGGGACTATGGTGGGGGAGGGAGGGGGGTCTGTGGTGGGGGGTAGGGAGTGAGCTGTGGTGGGTGGGGGGAGGGAGGGGGGGCTGTGGCGGGGAGGGGGAGCTGTGGCATGGGGGAAGGGAGGGGAGGCTGTGGCAGGGGGAATGGCAGTTTAGCAGTCTTAGAAAGTGGCAGTTTGGCAGTTTTTAATAGTGCAACTAATATTTGCTTTAATGAAGTGTGCAGATTGAGTTACATGGCTGGAGGCTTGATCATTTGTCAGAATGATCACATTAGGCTTGAGCTTGTAATAACCAATGAAATGAGATGTGCTCATGTGGCAATCAGTCATATGAAGTTTGTTAATGGGGCTTTGGCAAAAGTCCTACAAAGGCTTTGTCTACCATAGTTGAATAGATTTACTAGGGACAGGTAAAGAGAAGAAACTGTGCACCCAATCCATTTCAGATACTTACTTGCTTACTTTTGAGAACTTCCTAGATCTGGCAAATTCCTCATTTCATAAACCACCATTTCAGTGGCCAATTCAGAGACAATGCAATGCTTCCTCTCAAAAACTCCATTTAAAAACTCCTTAATCCACAGCCTCTCCCAATCCAGGGTCAGCTGAATGTTAAATGCAACCCCAACTTTCACTTAAAGCCTGCAATTCCTAAAACTCTCAGGCAACTCCCAGCCTCATCCACATGGTCAGGGGCTCCCTGCCAGTGATGTCACCAGTGATGGAAGCTTGTCTAACAGAACCTGAGTGGCAGCATGGAACTGAGGCAATTGTGATGCATCTGATTTTTTTCTTTCTCCCTTTCTCTCTATCTCTCCCTTTAGTATGGTTCTTCACCATGTCATCCATGTAATTATTAAAAGCTTAGTAAACAGCTCTCAGAGGTATGGTGCTGCAGGGGGATGTTTACATCATCAAATCTTCCAGGCTGCTACTAAGGGATGAATCACCTCCCCTTCCAAGAAACTCCTGAAAGTGATGGGTACTCAGTGTGCAGGGCAGCATTCAGGGAAAGGATATTTCACAGATAGTGCACGTCATATAAAAAAGTATTAATAGCTAATGTGTCTTTGTTACACAGGGAATCCCTGGAGTGGCTGGTCCTCCAGGCAAGGATGGTCTCAGAGGTGAGAAGGTAAGAATGCTGTTACTAATGGGATGCAGTGACTGACAGGGCTTGGTGTCTTGGGAATAATGGATATGAATCCAGTTGGAGATGTAAACATCCTTTGGAATGCTTTTGCTTTGAACTGACTAGAAATTAAATGGAGGGCAGTAGAGGGAGATTGATGTAGCATCCACCACTCTCTGAATAAAAAGTTGCCCCACACCTCCCCTTTAAGCTTGACCTCCCAAAGTGCAACACCACACCTTTGCCCGGATTAAACTCCATCTGCCATTTCTCCACCCATAACTATAACTTATTTATATCCTGCTGTATCCTTTGACGTCCTTCACTGTCCAATATTTGTGTCATCTGCAAACTTACCAACCAACCTATCTACATATTTGTCCAAGTCATTATATATGTCACAAACAATAGGAGTCCTAGCACTTATCCCTATGGAACACCACTGGTCACAGACCTCCACCCAGAATAACACTCCCCCACCACTACCCGCTGTCTTCTATGGCCAAGGCAATTTTGAATCCAAGCAATCAATTCACTGTGAAACCCATGCATCTTAATTTGCCTGATCAACCTACCATGCGGGACCTTGTCAACTGCCTTGTCCATGCAGACAACATCCACTGCTCTGTCCTCAACAATCACCTTGGTCACCTCCTCAAATAATCAATTTCATTAGACTCAATCACGTCTGTAAGAGGGAAATACTTAAGAGAACAGAAAATGCTGGCAGTGCTGAGCAAGTCAACAATTCAGGCCATAGCTATGGAAAGAGAAACAGGGTTAATGTCTTACATCAATGGCAATGACAACGTTACCTGTTTCTTTCTCCCCGGATGCTGACTGAACTGCAAGATATTTGCAGCATTTTCAATAAAACCCATTTTATCCAAAAAGCTCTTTTGCAAAGCTGTTAAGGGGACAGTGTGCTGTGAGGTTCTTTGAGTAACTGTCCCTGCCCAAACTCCCACCTGTGTTTTTTCCTCTTTTAGAGATGGACACAAGTGCGTGCATTTGAGGGATTTCTGGACATAGTGGGTTTGTGGGTTTTGGGGGAAACAAAGGGGAAGTGTCCAGGTTCCTGAAATAGTAGAATGGGAAATGTTTGCTCTCTGAGAGTAAATAGCCCTTTGGTGGGGGTCGGGGGGGGGGGGGGGGGGGGAAACAGCTAGCCTTAATGAAAATCAAAAATCTGCAGCTGCTGGGAAATCTAACATAAAAACAGAAAACACTGGGAATGTTCAGCAGCTGAGGTGGCAACTGTAGAGAAAGAGTTAACGTTTCAGGTCAGTGACCTGTCTTCACACCTGGAGAAGTGAGAAAACAAATGTATGTTTAAGTTGCAGAACGGGGAAAGGGGTGGGCAAGGAAAAGCGAATGGTGTACGGTGGAGACCAAGGAGACACAATGCTGTCTGTGTCGTCTGTTTAATAAGATAAACGTGATCATTTATTTGTAATGTTAAATGCCTGATCTCCTGGGTATTTCCAGTACTTAACTGTTTTTATTTAACATTTATGCGTTTTTTTTCTGAATGGCCTGGAGTGTTGCCTTTAGATTTCAATCGTCAGATTTTGGGAACAGTTAACTGATGGATCCTGTATTTTCTTTTTCCTCTGTCACTGGTTTAATAACACCTCGTGCAATGTCTATGGTTACAGGAGATAGTTTGGGGCGTTGAGCCTGTGCTACTACTGGGATCTTCCAGGATCTCTGGAATATAGGAGCTTGTTGTGGCCCTGCCCACAAGATACACCCAAAACCTACACTACATCAGGTGTGCTTCACAGACATGGGGCTCTGAGAGCTTAGGCTTGGCCTTAGGTAACTGTCAGTTACCCAGACAGACATCAGCAAGAGCCAAGCTCTTACCTTGAGTCTTTAGTCACATCCTCCTGGTCACCACATGGCGTTGGGCTTCAGGGAAGCTGTATTGTCCTCACCAGTTATTCCTTTTAAGGAGCTGTAACTGTCCTATGGATTCCCAACTCTTCCCCCATGGCCCCTGTTGGCTTTGTATTGGCATCCCTTGTCAATGCCATTAGGGGGCAGGCAGATTTCCTTTCCAATGCAAGAAGTCCTGTCCAATATGGGACTGTCCAATATAGTTGTTCTGTGCTGTACAACTCTATGACTCTATGTTGGCAATCCCATCTGGCATGTTAAGAAAGGAAGTATATATCAGACATCTCAGCAACCCATCTAAAATCAGTAGTTCTCATTCAATGAAAAAAATAAGCACTGTGCAGTGGCATAAGTTGCAAGCAAGGTACAAAATCATTACTGTGATTCTTGATCTAATGCCGCTAATGCACCGTGGCCCGTCATCTTCTCCATATTTACCTATCAGAACATACCCTCCCATATTCCCTGTGCCTACATTTTGTCTTGTGACAATCTCTTGCAGAGAGAACAGAGAGAAGGTTCAAATTTTTAGTGTTACTTCAGTGATTGTAGAATTCTGAGTTTGTGGTTGTAGAATTCTTAATTAACATTAATTGTAAGATAGATATGAAGGAGGAAGCAATCATTCTCCCTCCACGATTTCTCATTCTTCCTGCTGTCTCCTACAGGGGGCATCTGGTAATGATGGTGATCCAGGGGTGCCTGGAACTCCCGGTGACCCTGGGCCAGCTGGAATCCCTGGACCACCAGGTGAAAGTATAACCGGAAAAACGGTAAGTTAACTCATGTTAAACAACGTTAGAGGCAGAAGCTTGGATCTTTATTCAACTAAGTTACACATGTTACTGACTTACAGTTTAGTTTTGCTTTATCTGGTAAACTTAAATGGTTATGTCAAGGGTTTATGGAGAGTTATAATTTTATTCAGCACCTTAACCTTGATGTTTGGTATTTACAGGGCCAGCCTGGTAGACCTGGCTTGCCAGGACCACAAGGACCCAAGGTAAGAAAATATTTGAACCTTTCTGAAACTGTATATGGAACCAGTTCATTACAGATATCTATACTTTATCGAAGAATATCAAGGCATACACTTTTTTTTTCCAGCATCATTGCTGATGCTTTTATTCATTGTCAAAACAACAGAAGATAATGAAGTCTTCACATGCAAGGCAAGTCAGTCTGCTAATTGTAGGGCATAGCAGGATGTTTCATGCAGTAGTTGGCTCTTAATATTCGTTGGTCCAAATGTGGCTTATTATCCATTTGCAATGTCTGAAGGATTAACGCCCTCTTCTTCCTCTACGCCCTCGACGCCTTCTCCTCCTTCTCCGACCACCACGTCTTCTTCCTCTTCCAGAGCTTCTCCTAGACTGGCTTCTTGCCATAGTGGTACTTTGGCTTCCCTCTGACTACTGCTACCACTTCAGAAATGTCGGCATTTTATACACGGCATGGGCGGCAATTTCCCCATGACAACGATTGTGATGCGTGCAAGCACTCAACAGACACCCATATATGGTATCAATGACCATTTTAGTGGACAGTGCATCTGCCTACATTTCATGACCTTTTATGGTATTGAAGTGCATATGAAACCTATTTTGTGCATTTTGACTCTCTTCATCCCTTATTAAGTGTTGTTGTGTTGCTGGCCATCTGATAAGCTGGGGCCAAATGACTCTATAAAGCCAATTGCATAACTTCTATTCTTGCATAACATAGCATTATCCAGCATGCAGGAAGTGTGCACCCTGAACCTAAATAGGATGTCAGAGAGGTCGTGCTTGGAAGAACTCAAAAATAGGCTTAAAAATGTGAGCCTGAAATGAAGCAGAGAGAAAATGCTAAAAGAAAATGAGAAGTCAGGAGCGTATGTGTATGCCTGGAGCTTGGGAGTGAGAGTTCAGAATGGATGGAGTGGAACGTAGTAAAGTCTGAACTGAAGCCAGAAGGCAAGAAAGGGGATGCGAGGTGGACTTACATATATTAAATTCAAGTGGTGTGGAAGAATGAAAGCGTAGAATCAAAGAGATATTAAAAGTAATAAAAATTATAAATTCTATTGAAAATGTTTCAGTTTATTCTAATGTGGGCCTTTTCATGGTGACACATCCCTGCCATCAGTCTCAGTAAGGTCCCATCTGCCTCCAGAATCCCTCTTCTCTGATTCCACTCATCACTTCCCTTTCTCATCAGATCCCATAATCCGCATCCCCTTGTCATCTCCACCAATCACCTCGCAGCTCCTGCCTCACCCCTCCCCCTCCCCTGTTTATACTGGCAACCTTCCCTCAGTCCTGATGCAGGACCTGGATCCAAAACATTCGACTATCCCTCTGCCTCCACAGATGCTGCCTGAATCACTTTGAGTTCCCCCAGGAGTTTGTTTTTTTTTTTGCTCCAGATCCCAGCATCTGCAGTCTCATGTGTCTACATTCCTGCCACCCCTGGCAGTAGCAAGAAAGGCTCTGGAGAGTTAGGAAGTGATTGATCTAACATCGCAGGCCCAGTTTCTGAAATATGTGTGTTTGTAGCCACAGTGTTTATGTGGCTGGTCTTGTAACATGGAGGCAGCTCCCCAACAACACCCCCCTCCCCCCCCCACACACACCCCCCTCCCCCCCCCCCCCCACACACACACACACACACACACACACACACACACACCCACCCACCCACCAGAATGTTGATGGTGAAGGACTAGTATAAGTGATATGCTAGTATTAATACTAACATACTATTAAACATAGATTTGCATGAGAATTTCCTTGCTGATCTGCCATAACTAATAAAAAAGCTGGCAGAACCCCATCTTTTCTGCAAAGTTTTGACAGAATTTTACCATCTAATGTCAATTAAGGCATGTCATTACATACTGATAACCTTTAGTTTTGTTGAGTGATCCAGTCGTACAGATGGTGCATGGATTTGCCTTTGTTCTATAGAAACAGGTGTCTTTTATTGGCGATTGTATTTGCACTGAGAAAGCAAATGTTGACTGGTTCCTTCAGCAATTGTCAGTACAATTAAGTGGTTGGCTGGAGCACTGGCTTGGTTGCCAATATGTTGGAGGACATCAGCAATGACAAAGACATTCTTAGTTTGCTTTGACTTACAGTGAAATATCAAGTTGCAAGATCGTACTTGGATAGCTTCACTGATGAGTTTCATATTGAAAAGTTTTGATTTATTGTGAAAACCTTTTCCTCTTTTGCTTCAGGATGTCTGTTTCTCACCCATGTCTCCTGTTTGCTTTTAAATCATCACCTGTTTATTGCCAATTATTTGCACACCTGTAATCTGATCCATGAACTTTCAGATTACTTTTGTCACCAAGCTCAGGCATCTAGAACAGTTCCCTCCTTATACAATGAGATGGACTATGACCTCACGATCTACCTTGTTGTGACCTTGCACCTTATTGCACTGCACTTTCTCTGTTGTACTGTTATTGTTTTTACCTGTACTACATCAATGTACTCTGTACTGACTCAATGTAACTGCACTGTATAATGAATTGACCTGTACGATCGGTTTGTAAGACAAGCTTTTCACTGTACCTCGGTACAAGTGACAATAATAAACCAATACCAATACCAATAGATTGACATTCCATTGAGGTACTATTGCATTGTTAGCAATGCCATCTTACAGATGAAATGTCTAGTAAATGTAAATGTCAAGTCGAAGGCTCTTAGATAGGCACATGAATATGCAGAGAATAGAGAAATATATGGACCATATGCTGGCAGAAGGGATTGGGTGTCTTTAGCTTAATTAGTTTGACACAACATCGTGGACTGAAGGGCCTATTGCTGTGCTGTGCTGTTCTATATTCTATGTCTTGTTCAGTTTTGTAAAGAGTTCTGAAAAGATCTGTGCAACTTTTATCAAGTATAGTTTGGGGTCATCCACAGCCTACATTTACTCTTCAATAAACTTCACCTTATAATTATGACCCTAGTTTTGGGCTCCCCCACAACTGGAAACATCAAGTAGAAAGAGAAGGAGATGAAATCTCAAAGAGTTTTCAGTGCTGAGAATAGCCAGTAAACTTTAGTGCAAAAGAATGTCTGCAGATATTCAACGCTGTGACACCCTGAACCATTGTTGAAACTATCGATGCTTGTTGACAAGGTACACATAAGCAACGAACAATATGCTGGAGGAACTCAATGGGTCAAACAACATCTGTGCGGTGAAAGGAATTGTTGACATTTCAGGTCAAAGCCCTGCATCAGGACTGAGAGTATCAACCCAAATTGTCAACAGTCCTTTCCTCCCACAGATGCTGCTCGACCCGCTGAGTTCCTCCAGCATTCGCTGTCTCTTGTGTCTCCAAGAGTTGCCAGTACCCATTGAGATAACATATAAGAATAATCTACACTAACAGATTAGAGTGTTGCAAGTTATTCATTTCCATGCCTTAACACAAACCATTCCTTTCTGCCCTGCAGGGTGATCCAGGGGATCCTGGAATACCAGGGTTAGCAGGAGAAAGGGGACCTCCAGGTGAAGGAATCCCTGGACCATCAGTAAGTTAAATGATAAGCTGTCAAAAGTACCATAGAAACAAATATAGGTCAAGCATTTAAAGGTGTGCTGGTCCTTGGGTTTTATGGTAATGGAAACATACATATTCTATATGCATCGGTTCCTCTACTCCATCAACAGATTTGATGAAAGGAAACAGATTTGTATTTTTTCGGTCCCAGATCCATTCCAAATTGGTGCAGGATAGCATCAAATCTTTCTAAAATTGACTCAATTGTAGCAATTTTACTCAGTAGGCCTGTAAGTATAGGTCTAACATTTGAGTGAAGGCACCAAGACCCAAGCTGAGTGTAAAATCTGTTATTTTTTATGTTGCTACTGACATAAACAAACATAAGTAGAGCTAAGAAAAGAATACCCTTTATTGAAGCTAGTAACTCTCAACTAATGGCAATACCTGGGTACAATGTGTCAGTCATATCACTTGATATAAATGAGTTTTTAAAGGTCCCCTATGCATATATGTTTCTATATACATGTGTGAAATTATACAAACAATTATGAATTCACTCAATCTCCAGATCTCATTTACTGAACTCTTCACTACAAGCTGCACTTGGAATGTCTGAAGTATCCACTCCAGTCACGGTTAATTCCATGTGATCACTTCCCAGGCCAATAAATCCAGTTTCATATCCTGTTCTCCAACTATTGCCACAGCATAATTGTCTTCATTACTCTTGAATACATTGTATTAAGATTTATGAAGCATCATTTTTTGATGTCAGTTTCATAATTCTAGACATGCTAAATAATTGTTGTTGTGACATTTTTTATGGTTTGCTGTCATCATGACACAATACCTTCTCCACTTCTGGATAGCAATATGGCCAGAGTTTACTTACACCTCGACAGAAGGCACTGTGAACCCATGACTCTCAAAGAACACCACTGGTTTTCTCTTTGTATTTCAAGGCATACAGTTTATTAATATTATTCATTCACTAATAATCCATTGCTAGAGATTTTATGTTCCCATTCACTGCCACTCTGCTTTATCACATCCCCTGGCTCAATGTGAAATGACTTCTCTTCAGTTTTCCAGGTACACAACAGATTTATATCCTACCTCTTCTCAGGAAAGTCATGCACTTCCTTTTCAGTCCACGTTTCACATTATCCATTAGGTTGTCAATTGTCCAATTCCATTTTTGCTGATATCCACACTTTTGCTTCAGTCACCTAACCACAAACAGAGCACGGCCTTTATTCTCTGCACCCTCATAATGTGTTGTACTTCTCACTGTCCCAGGTAGCTGTAAGTCACCACTGGGTTACTGCTTTCCATGATTATCTAGTTGGACTGTAAACCTGGTCTACAAGATCCTAATAGCTGGAGACTTCTTGGCATCTTCCAAACCCAGCTGACCAGTGGTTTGTTCAGGTGGAGCCATTGCATTCTAAGTAGCGAGTACCTTCATAGCTCATAATTATGACAGGCAACTGAAATTTGTCCCTCACAGAGACCCAACAGTTCAACTGCCATAACTTGGAGGTTTCCTCCCACCTGTGTGTCCTACATTTTTTGTGCTGCCTCAGCGGAAAATGGATGAGAAATTTCACATGCACATCCTGGCCACTATTTATAGTTGCTTTCTTATTCAACAACATGGGCTTAAATGAACTATCCTTGTCACCCTCCTCATATGTACAATAGATTCTGTTCTCACCTCCACCTCCTCTATCTGATACTAGCACATGTACATTATGCCACCAAGACTATTCCGTGAACTTGCCCCATATATGTGCATTATGGGATTACTATATTTACTCCTGTGAGAATTGTAGCACCAATCTTAAATGGGCCTTCTCACTTTGAGGTTTAGAATGAAATTATTAGGACTGCTTTTTCATCATGCCAACAACTGAATCTTTCTCTAAATATAAAAGGTTTCTATTTATATTGCCCCTTTCATGACCTAAGGACATTATCATTGCAGATTATTCACCTTTATGTAAATTTGATGATATCACAATCACTTCTATGACTCAGTTACTTCACCAATTGTTAATATCAAATTTTTAAAACCAAAGAATGCCTAAAAAGCTCTAATCTCCTGGATGCATTTATTCTCTGGTTATAATTTTGATAAAAAGCTTAAAGCTACATGGTTAAAAATATATATAGAACCTGAGTGCACCAGCATGAAGATGCCTCCTCAAAGGGATCATCCTTTGCTTAATTCTGAAGCCACCTTCGTATTAAGGCTGGATTTACACTGCAGGGATTACCTGAGTTAGCTGAGAATTCAGCTAGCTGAATTCAGTTAGCTGAGAGTTACCTGAATAGCTGAGGATTACCTGAGAATTCTCTGATTAGCAGAGAACCTCAAATACATGGAAATTTGCACATATATTGGGAGATAGAATTTACAAGTTATGGTATCAGTGTAAATTCTCTGGTGCAGTAAGTGGACTCTTCATCTGAATTAAACTTTGATTTTGTAATGCTGTCTGGCTCGAAAGTTCCATCTGTGTACACTGGCTATTGTGCTTGTCTGAATTGCCTGTACTATTATAGGCACTAGTACTTCAAAGGGTATATGTTTTTTCATTGTTAGTAACTAGTTTATAGCCTTATTACAGGAAAACGAAAAAGCATTTTATGTTGACTAATCATGTTCCATTAACAATCATATATGGGTGGATTCTACCTGACCCTTTGGCCATTCCTGGCTGTTCATCACTGAACAGAGAGTAGAGTCCATGAAAAATAACAAATTTATATGTTAAGAAAAAGATAATAATGCTGTGATTTTCTTTCTTCCTGTCTAGGGCCCGACAGGACCACAGGGTGAAAGAGGTCATCCGGTATGACAAAACATTCTGTTAATTTATGTAGATAGAGTTGAAGATTCAACTGTACAATAGATTGTTTTGTTAAATTATTATGCTTAATGATTAGATGCTAAAATTTTGTTGGATTGTGCTCTTTGATTTCTTGCTGGGAGGCTTGTTTGTGCTGTTAGGGAAGGTTTAAGTTGAGTTGGCAGGGGAGAGGGGTTCAGAGTAGTTGTTCAGACGGAGAGGTACAGTCACCTAGAGGAGAAATAGTTAGTAAGTCCAGTATGCAGAACAATGAGTAATGCACATCAAGGGAACTCAAAGGTAAATTGCATCCATTTTGTTACAAGGAGTATAACCAGTAATGTGGATTTGAGTTCAAGCTTTAATTACCACGGCGGTTCACGATATTGCTTCCATCACAGCAACTCAATAACCCAGCATATAGAATTTTCAGGTGGGATGGAGGAGGTAGTAAAAGTGGATGAGATATTACACTGTGAGTCAAAGATTGTGTTACTTCATTATTGAGGGAGGATATCCTGGAAGGCTCGTCATAGGAGGCCATTTGGATAGAGGTTAGAAACAAAAAGAGTGTTGTCACTTTGCTGAGGATGTATTACAGACCTCCCAACAGTCAACAGGAGATAGAAGAACATATATGTAGACAAATATCAGAGAGATGCAATAGAAACAGTGTCATGGTACCGGGGGATTTCAATTCCCAAATATTAACTGGGCTTGCCTTAGCTTTAAAGCACCGTGGTTGGCACAGACGTTGTGGGCCAGTTCCTGTGCTGTAATGTTTGATGTTCAAAGGAGGCAGAATTTTGAGGTGTGTCCAGGAGAGCTTTTTGATGCAGTATGTAGATAGATCAACGAGGGAAGGAGCATTACTGGACCTTATCCTCGGGAATGTCAGGTCAAGTGGGAGAAGTGTCAGTGGGGAATCATTTTAGAGATAGTGACCGTAACTCCATATATTTATAAGATATCTTTATTAGTCACATGTACATCGAAACACACAGTGAAATGCATCTTTTGCGTAGAGTGTTCTGGGGGCAGCCTACAAGTGTCACCACACTTCCAGCGCCAACATAGCATGACCATAACTTCCTAACCCATACGTCTTTGGAATGTGGGAGGAAACCGGAGCACCTGGAGGAAACCCACGCAGACACGTGGAGAACGTACAAACTCCTTACAGACAGTGGCCGGAATTGAACCTGGGTCTCTGATGCTGTAATAGTATTACGCTTAAAGTGGTGACGGAAAAGGATGGGGAGGGATGTGTTACATTGAGGGAAGGCCAGTTTCATTTAGGTATAGATGAGGTCCTAAGTGAATACTTTTCATCAGTAATTACAAAGGAAGTAGACTTTGTGGTTGGAGAATTCAAGGGGTAGGTGAAGGTCCAGTATATCTCCATAAATAAAGAGGAGGTACTTGATGCCTTAGTGGGCTTTAAAGTGGATAAATCCCCAGGATGGATTGGATTTATTTCAGGTTGCTACAGGAGGCAAGGAAAGAGATTAGTGGGGTTCTGGCTGAGATTTTTAAACCTTAGCTGGACACATGAGGTACCAGATGACTGGAGGATAGCAAACATAGTCCCCCTTTCAAGAAGGGCAGCAGGGAAAAGCCTGGTAATGATAGACTTGTGAGCCTAACATCAGTGGTAGGTAAGATACTGGAAAAAATTCTGAGGGAGAGGATTAATGATCACTTGGAAAGGCAGGGATTAATCAGAAACAGCCAATAATGGCTTTATCAAGGGCAGATCCTGTCTGACCAATTTAATTGAATTCTTTGAAGAGGCAACAAAATGTATTGCTGAGGGCAGGGCAATACATATGATTTACATGGACTTTAGTAAGGCCTTTGTCAAGGTCCTATATGGGTGACTGGTTCAAAAGGTTAGGGCCCATCGGATCCAGGGCAAATTGGCAAACTGGATCCAAAATTGGCTTGGCAAAAGGAGAGAGAGGTTGATGCTAGAGGGTTGTTATTGTGACTGGATATCTGTTCCACAAGGATTGGTGCTGAGACCCCTTCTGCTTGTAATTTGCACGAATGACTTGCATGTGGATGTAGGAGGCATGATCAGTAAGTTTGCTGATGACATAAAGATTGGTAGAGTTGTTGATAGTGTGGAAAGTAATCTTAGGCTGCAGAGAGATATTAATCTGTAGGTGAAATGGGATGAAAAATGGCAGATGGAACTTAATCCAGGCAAATATGAGATGAGGTATTTGGGAGTACTAATGAGCCTATGCCATACCTCATGAATGGTAGAATCTTATGGAGTATTGAGGAATAGAAGGACCTTGGAATACAAATTCATAGATCCTTGAAGGTGGCAACATAGATAAAATGGTTAGGAAGGCAAATGGGATACTGGCCTTCATTAGCTGGGACATTGAATACAGAAGTAGGGAGTTTATGTTCCAACTTTATAAAACCTTGGTCAGACCTCAGCTGGAGTACTGAGTAAAGTTCTGGTCACCATGCTATAGGACGGATGTGATCGCGCTGGGGAGGGGAGATGAGATTCACCAGGCCTGTTTCCATGCTGTATGATTCTATGACTCTATGAATTCCAAGTTTACATCAAAGAAACCAAAACACCCATCATGTGCTTCAGGCTCTTCATAGTGTATTCAACATCTCTTGAACTGCTCCCTCCTTCCATTACTATATGATTAATTGGTACTCAGTGTAACTTGGGGCATTATAGTACTTCCACCAGAATTCTAAAAAACAGAAAAGGCTGGGGTATATGTGTATAGTTTGTTGAAGATGGCAGGGCCAATTAAGAAAATGGTTAATGAAGCAAATGGCATCCCGAGCTTTGTAAACAGAAACATATAAAAGAACGGGAGTCATGCTAAACATATATAAAACACTGGATCAGCCATAATTGGAGTACTGTTTCCAGTCCTGGGAACCACACTTCAGGAAGAATGTAAAGGCTTAAGGAATGATGTAAAAAAGATTTTCCAAAAAGATTCCAGGGAAAAAGAGCTTTAATTTATGGATAGAATGGAAAAGCAAGGGTTTTACTACTTGCAACAGGTGAGTTTGCAAAGGGATCTCACAGAGATGTTTAAAATCATTGAAAGATATTTAGAACTGATAATAAGAAACTGTTCCCATTGTCAGAGGGGTCAAGAGCTAGGGAAATTGAACATGGAAGGCAAAATGACTAAAAGTGACGTGAAGATTTTTTTACACATTGAATGGTTGGGGTCTGGACTTCACTGTCAAGGATGCTGGTGTTTAAATTGTAGCATTCGTAAGGAAGCTGGATAACTATCTGAAATGAAAGAATTTACTGGGTTATGGGAAGAGGGCAGGGATGTGGGACTAGCTGAATTGTTCTTACTTAAAGTTGTTACAGATTTGATGGTTTAATGGCCTCCTTCCATACTAAGATCATTCACATGCAACTTCCACTCTAAGTCATAGAGCATAGAGACATGCAGTTCAGAAAGACACCTTTCAGCACAGAGGGTCCATCAACCACCTATTTACATTAATCCTTCATTAATCCCATGTTTGTTTATGTTATCCTTACATTACCTTGACAAGTCATATTATCTTGACTTGTAACTATATGACTGTTCTTTTATCATTTGTTCTAAATGCCTATGAAGAGTACTGTAAGAATATCTTCATTGCAAGGAATGCAGTTGTTGAGGAAAGCAGTTGCCATCACCTTCTTAAGGAAAATTAATGACGTGCAATAAATGCTGATCTTGTCTGTAACACTACATCCTGTGAAAATGAATGAAAAAAAGCTTTATTACTCTGATTTTGTCTCCTTGTTTCTGGATCCCCGTCACCCCCTCCTCGTGTCATTAAAAACCAAATACCTGCAGTTGCTGAAATTGCTGGAAACATTGAGCAGGAGATAGTTAACCTTTCATGATGAAGATTCTGAAATATTAACTCTGTTTCACTTTCTGTAGATGCTGTTTGCCCTGCTGAGTGTTTCCAGTGTTTATTATTGTTATCAGAGGAAAAAAGTCACTTGGTTCCTGTAAAGCCATTTATCATTTTAAACAATAATTTAGATCACATCTTAGTTTCTATACAACCCATTCTTAATAGTTCAATTCCTGAAAGTCAAATAAGGTACACACACAGTCATTTTATGTGAGGCCTTAACTTGTATTTGAATTTCCCCAACAGTACTTTGTCAATGTTATTATTTGAATTAAGTGGCTTGATGATTCTTTACAAAGCATTGTTTTAATTTCCAGGGTCCACGAGGTCCACCTGGACTCAGAGGCCAAATTGGTCCCCCAGGAAATGATGTAAGTCTTGCTAAAATTCACCATAAGGATTCAATAACATTAACATTAATTAGTTCTACTGACCCTACTGAAAAAAAGATTCCATACCTGATTAGATAACACAAATGTAAACAAGTCAGGATAGCCATCACAACCTCCTACTGCAAACTCCTTAATAACACCCAAGAACAGATTAGCCTGTCATCCTTTGTTTCAATGGGTGATATCCAGCACAGGGAGATCCAATACGAGCCACTAACGGAACGAAAAGCCCTTTTAAAAAGTGAGGTGTCACTCTTTCAACTGGGATTATTGTGTAAATCACGTATCAGCCCAGCCTCTCACCAAAGTGAAAAGAAATGCGAATCAGGAGGTATGTTCAGTGGAAGATCAGATAAAAATTATGCATTTTATATTGTCAAAAAATCCAAAATTAATTTCACTAAAATATGTAACTACTATCTTCCTAAAACCAGGAGTGTTAGACTATTATCATACAAAATCATGAATGTAATAATTGAATATTATCTGGAGAAGACAAAAGGCAAAAAAAATTGATTCATTTAACAGCGTGTTATCACCACCAACTAAACAAATAATTCATTATCCCTAAATGCCTCATAGTTTTGAGAAAGAAAATGTGAACCAGGGTGGGTTAAGAAAAGTATGGTGCACACAGAATCAACACTCTTTATGAAGTTTAATGAAATCCTCCATTTTCCTCTCAAAGTTGTTGAAAATCATTGTAAAATGGAATATTTTCTGAAAAGAAATGCACCCAAAACTTTTGGAGTAGAAACTTACTTAAGGCATTTTTCTTTTTAAAGTAATAGTAAGTTGGACATGCTTTTTATTGGAGTGCCTTCCTCAGCCATGCACTTCTAACTCACATTCATCCATGCTAAACACTGACTGTCAATTGTTAGTGTAAGTGCATCTTCTGCTTCATGGTATCATATAAATCAAGGAGGGGGAAAAACAATTTACTTAGCTTGCTCCTAATTTTTATTTAGTGATCCCTGCTTGAAGGTTTTACATATTTAAGTGCCAGTAGGAGAGCACAGCTTTGATATTTATTACTAGTTTTATACACTAGTGACTCCGAGAGAAGAAATTTGTCCTTAGTTATATGAGCTAACTGTATAATACAGAGCTATTCACATGTTGCAGTCAGCTTCCAAAACCCACTTTGATTTGACTACAAATTTTGTAACCACCACACTCAGCTACTCTTGTATTATGTACTTAGCACTGAGGACAAATTCTGTTCCACATCAATAGGAGAAAATCCACAGGGTGGTAGGAACTGAAGATTTCTAGAGCCCATGAAGCTGTATCCTAGAACAGAATTTCCTTGAGAAATTGGGGAAAGAAAATTGTATCTTCAGTCGTAATAATTGTCATACATTTAAATGAAAGTAATTACAAAACTGTTTTACACTTGGTATGTTTGATCGGTCTTTCTGAACACACTATATGGCAGTGGCTGCAAATGTACTGGATCTGAACTTTGGAAGGGAAATAGAATAAATTGCTGTCACTAAACAGTACATTTAATGCTACTCACTGCAGATGAACTTCTATGCACATGAAGTGTAATATTCAGCATTGCAGGGTACAATTATTTAATTTATCTTTCATTTGATCATGAGAACTACCTTTAACCCCAGTTTAACGTGGATAATATATGCTGGTAAAGGAAATGGGACAACTGCCCTGACCACTTTCCTTATCTTCTTCCCACCACCACCTCTGAACCTTTTATATTGTGACTTTGTCTCATCCACCTCAGGATTTTTCTACATCTAGGTATTGATGAGAAGCAAAGTGATTTCTATTTATGAAGAGGTTTCTGGTTTGTTTTGCAGGGTTTGCCCGGTGCCAGAGGAGATCCAGGACTTCCAGGAGACCCTGTATGTTAGCTTTTCATTTTGTGCCAGTAGGGCCTTTCCCAGAAATGTTATCTCTTTGCTCTCTCTGTCTCCCTCTTGCTCTCTTGCTTTCTCTTACTATCTGCCTTTATCTCACTCTTGCTTTATGCACCTTAATCCTATTGCATTTACTCTGTTTTTCTCAGGTATGGTAGGCTTTTGGACATTGAGACATTTTTTTCCCCTCAGCCTTTTTTTTACATTTCTAATGGTCAGTAGCTGTTATTATATGCCCTTCCTCATTTTTTTTTATCATCTTGACTTCTTATAACTCTGACCATATATGGATCAGAGGAAGCACTTAGTGAGCTTTATTCCAGTGCCTCTACTACCCAGTCCTCTGTCCTGGCTCTCAGAAGGCCCAAGAGAAGAACCAAAAGATGATGGTCCCTCAGATTTCATTAAATCCAAAAATGCCCACTGTCCAAATGTTATAGAGCCACATTGAAGTTATACTGATTCAGCATGCAGCTATATTTTGCAACCATAAAGTCATTTTGACAATTAAGATGGTATCTGATACCCTTCATCTTGACCAAGAGAGAGGGTGGCCAACAGAAGGCATAGACTCCTTGTAAATCCCTGCCCTATCCAGACATTTATAATACTGTAAGCTTGAAATTGTGAAAGATCTACGTGTCCATGGCTGTGAAGATTAGAGAGGTTCAACATTTCAGTGCAATACTTTATTCTAAGAATTAGGCACTCGGCAGAGAGGTAGACTGGAGCCATAGCTCCAAAGATGAATACCGATGACTGATGTCCAACATACCTTTTTCTCTTCTTTATCTCCCCTTTCAGCAACTTTAATAGCATCGACCCAACAAACTAAAGATGCTAACTTTACCATATTCAATGCCTGAATAAATTGACTCACAAAAGGAAACACAAAATAAAGGGGCATATTCAACATTGCATGTAAAATTGTCTCATTGACAAAAATAATACAATGGTATGTTCTGACCTACAGGCATCATTACCTCTTATTTCCAGGAGAGAGGTAGAAAGCATGGCCAAGGTGAGTGGTTTTGTGGTCTTGTAATGCGGCCACTAAGGAGGAAAAGTTCAATCTTGAACAACAGGTGTTGCAGTTCTGAGATGGTCAAACCAATGCAAAATTCAACCCTCATTGTGATTTGGCCATGTCATGAACTGCCTGTTGCTGTTGTCAGGGACAGGAAAAGAGATACTTAATTCCCTGAAGTATGCATCCCCTTGTACCAAAGAAAAAAAATTGCTAGAGAAAAAAAAGCACATGCAGGATTTGGTAAAGTTCTTGCTTTCTCTGCTATTCTGGATAAACAATTCCTACAAATGCTCTCAAGCTTTGATTTTTCAATATCAATATTGAAAAATACCCTACTCTATTCATTCCTTTACCAGTTTAGTTCTTCCTTTTCCTATCATTACTGCTTTATTGTTCTCAGTTATTGAAATGTTTTGTAATGATGTTGCATTAGGTTGATTAAATATTATTCTATGATAGATCCCGTAAAATTATCTCTCAATTAATCACAAGATAATGCTGAATAATAATGACTCTGGCTCTATGATTGTATTGTGTATGATATCATTCACTCTGGATAATAAGTGAATGTGAATATTGCTGAAGATTTATTATTTGTATTATGACTGTGAGTAATCTGCTTTCATGTGAGATACTAGTAATCCAATTTTCAATCCAGTTGAAAGCTGAAGTGCAAGTTAATCAGCTGTTGAAGGAAAACAGGAAGGGAATTTAGGCAGGGTCTGTACTCCATGTGAGATGGTAAATGAATTCCTATCTGCAATTGGAAGCTGAAAAAAGCCTATTGTGCTTATCACTCAAAAAACTGTAAATAACTGAGTAACAGCATTCTTGACATATGCTTCTGTTCAGTCAGCTCCAGAAGATAAAAGCAGAATAATACTTGTTAAGGAAATGACATGAATAATGAGAGCTCACTGAATTTTACAGCGTATTTAAGCTATTTACAGATTGTTTATGCAGTTTGAACTTGATCTCTGATTTGATGGGTTTCCTGTATTTTCAAAGACTCTTGATAGATCCTGCTCAGCTGAGTGGGAGAGTGTTTCCATTTGGAAGCAGTTGGAAAATTGTAGTCAAAGTGGACTTCAAGTTGTACCTGTTAGGGTTTGCTAAAATTCATTTGCTTGATAGCTAGAAATCTTCCATGAACCAATGAAGTTAGATAATGGAATGTAATACAATTGATTCTTTCCATTACAAACTATTTCTTGATGTATTTAAGCGTAGTAACCTGGTACATTGTTTAGTTAATCCAGCTGAAAATGGGCTTCAATAAGAAACTGCCCAACCCTCCAGCAGCCAAGTAACCTGATTGGCTACAAAATACTCTTAAAAAATTATAAAAAGTCTTTAAATATTTGCAGTGGTATACAGTATCAAATCAAATGTATTTTGACTTTACTATTACCAAAAGACCTAGGAAAGTGAATCTTCCTGAAGTAGTGCAATGGACTGAACCTTGCAGTTGTCTCCTAAGCGCGATCTGGGCAGGATTATGTGAAGGGTCTGATTCAGGCACATTGACTCTTAAACTAAAAAATAACAGATTTATTGAGCAAAGATGATAATGGGCATTACACACCTACATTTACAGTTTTTGTTCCAATGGTTAGGCCAAATCCTGCCTCGGTTTTAAGTCCCAAGTTGTCCCAGGATTCCTGTTACTTTATTTTGTTGCACATTTTTCCATCTTTTGCTTGATTAGGTGAATAATGATGATTGTGATTTCCTCCCACACTAAAAATCCAGAGGTGACAAAGTGGGCCTTGTTTCTGTCTGAAAATCTCATCTGTGAGAAATGAGTTCAAGTTCAATCCAGAAGTATGATCAATTTATCTAAGTTGATTTCAACTAATACTAAGGGGGCATTACACTATCTTCCAAGTGAGATTCTACATCATTTATACATTCATGTAAATGTGAAACATCTTCTGACATCATTTGAAGAAGAACAGGAGAGGTTTTCCAGTATCCTGGCCAATATTTATCCCTTTACTATTTAAAAAATACTATCATTATCATTTGCATTAATCTAAATTTGATGCCCAATAATACTTAATTAGTCATACCTCAGTGTGACTTCATTGACTGTAAAGCACTTTGGAACAACTTGAAGTGGGATAAATATCTTATACATCCAGATTCATTCAACAGCTTTAAAGTTTACTTTAAATTCCCTGCAAAGAAAAAGCCAGCACTGTTTTCGTCTGTTTCTAGTTTTGGCTTTCTGGATCTATAGCCATTCAAACATCAACTGTGGTCAAGAATAAACGCTAGCACTTTCAAGTGGTGGAATGTAAAAGGTGTGATGGTATTCTTTTTTTGTAGAATAGTCCTTAGTTCTTAATTTTGATTACAGATTTAGATATCACTCAAGTAACTGCTCAGTTTGGCACTAGGACAATGTATCTTTCTATCTCTGTTTAGCAGGTTCTTTTCAGATTTGTCGCATAAAAAATGTAAAGTAATTGACAACAGATGGGTGATGTGAGAAAAAAAGCTTTCATACAGCAAGTATAAAATTGTGGATGATGCAGATTTAATTGTGGTTCTCAACAGAGAATGGGATAAATATTTGAAGGTAAATACTTGCACGACTAAAGGATATGAACTGGCTGAATAACTTTACAAAGAGCCAGCACAGATTTGATGGGCTGAACAGCTTCCTTTTATCCTGCAGTGATTCAATGATTCCATAAAACATGCATCTACAAAATTGTCACCATAATTCTTTTATCATCGTCAGGCATGCTGATGACCGTCCCTGCTTACCTAAAATATTTATTTGGTTACAAAAGCCTATTAGATTTCTATTGACATCATTCATTGTTTTGTATCTGGGAGGAGAAACTCTTGGAGATTCTATTGTCAGTTCTTATCAAATGAATCTAGAATTAATTTACCAATTGGTTCAACCCTCAGAGGATCGGTAGCCACTACTATATTGGGCCAACGAGACTGGGTAGCTTCTTCTATTTAACATAATAATTCTAAATACCTTCTGACGTAATTTTAATTTGGCACCTTCAGGAATTGTGTGGTAGCTGTCCAGCAGGTCCACCTGGATTACCAGGAGTCCCTGGCTTCAAGGGAAGCAAGGGCCATCCAGGCCTCCCTGGGAAAGATGGAAAAGATGGACTAAGGGTAAGTGAAACAGAAAAGGCTTCAGGCAGAAGAGTAAAACTTTGCCCAATATATTTATTAAAAGTAAATGGTTCTAATCTGTGGATTCACTTATATCAAAGTATATGTGTTGACCCTTCTATTTCTTGTGCTGATTGTTAATTATATGACTGTCCTTTAAGGATCTGAAGGTGAGAAACATAAACAAATCCAGTCCAGCACCGAAGAAAATTAGGACAGTTAGACTTGCTTCCTGTGCAATAAGCAAAATAAGTGAAGGAAATTAGTTGATACTGAGACTGACAAAATTTTCATTGTTAGAAAGGAATCAAATGTCAACAATCACAAGTTTTAAAAAGGAATGATATTTAAGAAGAGAGAAAAGGCAGAACATTTACCATCGTAAATATAATACATTAAATTCATTAAAAGCACATAAACCAATTCAAGAGGTAAAGGTTGTATTTCTCAAGACAGCAATGATTGAGGAACATGGTAAGAAGGTTGCTAAGGTTGAAGGAGTTCAGTCAAATAGGAATATGATCCTTGGGGCATATTTTCTTCTCTACATACTGTATTTTGAAATAATTTGATATACTTCATAGAGAATTTGGAGTTTGTCCTTCATCAGCCTTTCCTTTTATTAGGGAGACCAAGGACCACCAGGGCCACCAGGACCACAAGGTCCAGAAGGGACAATGGTAAGATAATTTCAGACCTAACCTGAATTAAGTGCTTTCATTCCTTTCTTCGCCAACACTAATCCTTCCAAAACAATAGATTCCTTGCCCAAGTGTGAGTCCCAGAAAACATAATGCTAATTGAGTACTATCATGGCACAATAGGTTAAGTTGTCTGAGAAAACTTCAGAATCTGTGATGGAAAGGAGGAACGTATCAGAAACATTCTTCCCTGCACATTATTGTTACCACAATATGTCAGAAATGCTAGGATGGTACCAGGCAATTAACTTAAGCTTCCACTGCTTTTTTTCACTCTATACTGCCTTTGTGGAAACCAAAGTACCACAAACAAGAGTACACAGAACTCAGAGATAGGACTACACAGAAATAATATTCCACAAAGCCATTTGAACAACTACTTACATAATGTGCATGATAGTGAAATAGGTTGTCCTATCTTATAGTTTTTCTACTTACTATGTGGGGAATTCAACTCCATTCAGTTCCAACCTGAGATCTGGGAAGGATAAGAAGGACTAGTTTTGGAGTAGTAAATGAATGGATAGCAATTTTAATACGCCCTTCTTAATGGGCAGGATAGCTTTAGTATCTGGGTTGAGTCATCCAACTCAAAACCAACTTCATTCCCAGCCATTTAAAATTTAGTTCATATAAATCAGACCATCAAGAAGGGCAAGACCTTCACATCCCCAGCCTTGTTGAGTTTTCCTCACGCAGGTGCACTCACACACAACCTTCTCGCCTTTAAAATGTATTAGAGCCACCATCCAGTCTTCATCCAGGAAGGTAACCAGAATGTTGCCTTTATTATAATCAGGTTTAAGTACAAGAGTGGTGAGATCCAGGTGATATCACAGCAGAATATTTTGTACAAATCTGGTCTCCCTGCCTAAGCCAAGTCATACTTGGTAAAGAGGGAGTGCAGAGAAGATTCACTGGATTGAAATCTGAAATGGAGGGTTTGACAGCTTGTATACCCTTTAGGTGGTCTCATTGAAATGCACAAAATTCTTATGGAGCAGAATAGGGTAGATGCAGGGATGATGTTTCCCTTGGTTGCAGTGCTTAGAATCAAGACGCTCAGTCTCAAAACAGAGGTTGGCCAATCAGGACAGGGATGAGAATATTTGAAATTTTCTACCCAAGAGGGCTGTGGAGGCCCATTCACTGAGTATATTAAAAAATGTTATTGACAAAGTTTTAGATATTAAGGGAATCAGGGGATATAATGCAAGTAAAAGATGAACCATGATCGTATTAAGTGGCAGAGACGACACAAAGGGCTGAATAGCCTACCCCCTGATTCTATTTCTTCTGTTCTTAACTGATTAGGTTCAGGAACATGATATGTAATAAATTATGTAATAAATTCTCTGTAACCCACCTTCCCTCGCAGAGTAATCACCCCTCCATTCTTCAAAAATCTCTCAGACTTTTCTTTGCCCTGTCCTTCTATGAACTTTGATAAATAATTAATTCTAGGTCACCAATATTTTTAAGTGAAGATGCTTTTTCGAACTGGAACCTAATTGCTCCCTGAACAGAATTGCTTGCAAGGCCATTACAAATCAACCACAGTTTCTTCCTCTCCTAAAACAAGCCATCTGCTATTGGCCAGTGTCCATGCCTGCCTACGGACAGCACAGGTACTGTTCATTCTCCATTCTACTCACAGTCATGACGGTCACTGGCAGCAGAAAATTGAGGAGAAATTCTGAACTAACAACAGTAACCCTGATCTTCTATATCCCATAACCTTTCACCAGGTAGAATTGTTATTGAATTGCCATCAGTATCTAATGCTCTGTTATTCTTCTGTACCAATTTATTAGGGTAGCAAAGGAGAACGTGGTTTGCCTGGTTCATCTGGCGAAAAGGGAGAACAGGTAACTTGTGAACTGCCTTCAATAATAAAGTAATTCTGAGTAGTAATTCATTCCCATTTGGTAAAGCTATGCTGTTACATCACCATTTTGTACTTTTATCTCTGAAAATTATGAACCAGACACACAGTTTAATGCAGTAACATTGCATTATATATTTAGCACTACCCAATAAGGGATACATTTCTATTTTTCACCTTTCTATTTTTATCAAAACTAATCTAAGCTTCTTCCTTCTACAGCTGAAATAGGCCACTGGCATAACTAACAGTATGATTGTTTTACTTTGCGATCCTACGGCCAGTGTTATTTCACTGTACCATCCTTCAGATCAACCTTTCAGTCTGCTCTGCACTGGACATCGAAGATATGGCAATATTACCACTTCAGGGGGATGTAACTGATACTGGATTTAGAGAGGTATTGGTTTGAAAGGTTGGAAAAGGCAAATATCAGGGAGGCAGGTTAAAGGGAGGAATGGACGTGCTTCTTTTGAAATATGATGCATTTTTAACTACTCTTATTTCTCTACCACTGACATTGAGTGGTGGTGGAATATGAGAAGATAATCTTTTAAAAGTCAATCTCAACATCAAGGAAACACATTAACAACAAATCAATTGGATCATGCAAAGGAACTCTGATAGCCCAGGGACGGGAGAAGGATGGTAATGTGAGGGTGAGAACCATAGGAGTCGGGGAGTAGGGTTGAGGATCAGTGTTTCTGTAGTTGGGTTCCTGCAATTATTGCTCAGGGTAGAGTTTTGAGGGTTTCAGGTCAGGTAGATGTTAGGTCTTGGCATGGTTCTGATTGAGAAATTAATGACACCGGGGCTTGGAATCGGGTGGGTGGTGGGAGGTCAACCGAGGGTTACAAACTTGGGGGTAAGAGGGGAGTATTTACCATGCAAGTCGTGGAACCATGTGAAAGCCAGGTCAGTAAGTTACTTAAATTACCTAAAAAGGATTCCCTGCACTGTTCTGGGACCTGCTCCATTCAATGGAACTGAATTTAGGAAATGTATTAGAATATGCAGCCACTGTCATATTGTTGATTTTTGCCAAGAAGGGTGGACTTCAAGGTGATAATGTATTTTGTTTTCTTACTGAAATGTTTTGCTTGTTTCTCTTAGGGTAATCCAGGGTTACCAGGTTACCCTGGACCACCTGGCAATCCAGGCCAAGTTGTAAGTATAAAGCTGTGTGTGATATGAAAGTAAATTTTCATTGGGGGAAAATAACGCAATGAACCCTTCCTCTCAGTGATCAATTTAATTTAAACAAAGCAAATAAGGCCCTGGCATCTTCCTGTAAGCTCTTGCTTAGATGTGAGTTTGATTTCCTGTACAGAGTTCTAATCTTTTAGACAGTAGGGGATGTGGTTTTGAGGAAATGGGTATGAATTACCAAAATGATTAATTATTTACCAAGGTTGAGCAAATTTCCCAAACCATTCTGTTAAAAGGGGGAAGCTTAAATGAAGATTTTGAGGTTAATCAATGCTCTACAAGCAACCCATGGCAGTTGAGCTTATTAAAAGCATTAACCAACTTAAGGAATATCAAAATGGAACCATTGTACTCTAGTGGTGAAACTGAAGCAAAAACGATTGGAAGAGATTAATGCAACTTGTATAGTGCTCCCAAGAGAGTAACAGCAGCATCCACCAAGGTAATCAATGTCATTTGGAAGAACATTCCAGAGCTTTAATGAAGTTTAAAACTGCAAATGCTGGAAATACTCTGCAGTTCATAAAGCCCCAGAATGGCAATTCTTGTTAGAATTTAATTGGGTCTAATGAGGCCACAGTTGACAGAGTTGCCAGAGTAAAAATATCAGGACCACTTCAACTATCAGGAGCCTAATGACTTTCATCTGAACTAACTTACTATATGTTCTTGACAACCTCGTTAGTTGTCAAAGAGTTGTCTGGTATTATACAGGTCACAATTATACAGGTCCAAGCTCACAATGCCCGACTTATGTACAGCCCACACATTCAAGCAAGGATTTGGGAGACCAGCAGTATGGATTTGTCGGGGCTGCAGGCATCTTCCGCTGCCTGCAGACTCGGTTCGCGACTGCATTCCAACTTGCAAACCGTTCAGGTTATGAAGAGCTTACAAGAATGGAACACTGCCATAACCTGGGGACAACCTGTAGCACAGTGTTGGGAGTCTGTATGAACCTGGCTAGCTATGCATATATTGTGATATGTCATATGCCAGAATTACTCCCTTCTTTGTGAAATTTGAATGTCAATGCTTTACAAACATGAAAATAGTGGGACTACACAAAGACCTTTATTTGATTCAGCAACCAGTGCATTTTGCAAGTGGTATTAGAGGCATGAACTAAGCTAAATAGTTCTATTCCTTTCAGGGAGCTGATGGCGTTCCTGGATCTCCTGGTGTACCAGGTTTACGAGGAGAGAAGGTAAAATCAAGCTTCAGAAAGATATGAAAGGAAGCAATTTTAGAAGAAATAGTATGCATTATATACTATTCCAAATAAAGTTGCAAATGGTGCAATGCTGTTCATCATATTCCAGTCTTATCCAATTCAAAAGTTGGAAAAATTATCACTTATCAGGATGAATGCCATGATAACCCAGCCATTCCAATTGCAATGCTTTCAAGAAAGATAAATTTACTCGTAACAAGCCCATTGATGCTCTGCTTGGCTTTTCCCATGATCACTTTGCTCTAAACCTCATGACCAAATATGAACCAAATAGCTGAAATCCGGAAGTGAGGTGGCAGTGACTGCCCATGACACCAAGATAGTATTTGATCAAATGTGACATCAAGAAGCCCTGGCAAAATTGAAATCAATACACATCACGGGGAATACTCAGAGTTTGCCTTTGTCTGGAGTGATACCTTCTGCAAAGATAGATAGGGGCATAGATAGCAGGAAACTTTTCCACAGAGTAGAGGTGTCTAAAACTAGAGAGCATGATGTTAGGGTCAGAGGTTTAAAGGGATCTGAGGACGATTTTTTTTTCACCCAGACATGGTTAGAATGCACTGCCTGAATAGCTGGTGGAGAGAGGTACTCTCAAAACATTTAAGTATCTGGATAAGCACCAAAATTGTTAAAGTATGGAAGACCACAGACCAAGTGCTAGTACTTAGAATAGATGGGTACTTGATGGTCAGCAAGTACAGAGTGGGCCAAAGGTCCTTCTTCTATGCTACATGACTCTATAAGTGTCGAGATGATTATGATTGTTGAAGGTCAGCCCTAGGATATGGGTCAGGGCAGTGTCTGACACCCAGCATATTCTGCTGTTTTGTTAAAGACCTGCCTTTATCATAAGGCAGAAATAGAGATTTAGCAAATTTCAATTCCATTTACTACTCAGCAAATGTGGACAGCCAGCATGAAGAACTCGGCAACATTCAGGCATGGACTGAGAAGTGCCAAGCGACATTTGTGTCATAAAAGCATCTGTTAATGACCAAGTCCAACAAAAGAGCAACCACCTACTCTTGACATACAATGGCATAACCATTATCAAAACCCCACGATCACTATTGTGGGGTTCAGCACTGACCAGAAGACCAAGTGGACGGCACATAAATGCTGTGGCTCCTGGGCAGGTCAAAAGATAGGTGTCGTGAGGCAAGTAACTCAATGGCCGAATAGCCCAAAACCCTTCTACCACCCACAAGGGATGTTCAGAATGTAATGTCTGGATGAGTGCAGCTCCAACCACACTCCAGGATCTTGATGCCATCCATAAGTGGCACCCTAAATATTCACTGCCTTCAATGCCACACCTTAGCTCCAGTGTGCAACACTTACAAATTACTCACCAAGACTACACAGATAGAACCTACCAAATCCATGACTTCTATCACCATCAGGATCATAGGCAGCAGAATGCCATCACCTGCAGATTCCCTTCATACACAATCCTGATTGGAAATATGAAGACAAAAGAGACTGCAGATGCTGGAATCTGGAACAAAAATCAGAATACTGGATGAGCTCAGTGGGTCAAGCAACATCTGTGGAGGCAAAAGGTGCATCAGGATAGATTGTTCAAGATTCCAGCATCTGCAGTCTCTTTTGTCTTAATACTACTGCAAACTCTCTTCAAGGCATGCCCACTGTGAAGAAGTTTTCCTCCTCTCTATGATGGGACTTCCAGGAGTCTCTCTCTCGCTCACTGTTCCCTCTCTGTCCATTCTGCAGTTCTTTCGATTGAAGATATATTGCCTTTCCTTTGTAATTGCCACGCCTATATCCTGGAGTTCTGTACCCAAAATCACCAAGGGGAATCATTGTATCAGAAGGACTACAGCTGTGAAAAAAAGTTGGCTCACCACCGCCTTCTCAAATTCAACATGTATAACAGATGTTGACCTTGCCAGTGGTACCCAGATACCATTAATTTAAAAAAAAATTAACATTTCATAGTAAAGGATAAAGGAAAAGGAAAGAAAAAGTGAATGGGATGTCAGCTCCAGAAATGGTAATCATAATATTTTTACAATCATAGACTTGTCAGTGAATTAAATGCTGAAAATGAATAAAATAGATAAGCTGGGGAAGGAAACAGTGGAGGAGATTTTAACTTGACCCCACATCTGGAATACCATTTATGATATTGCGAGTAGTTTAAAATACCAAGAATAGTTGAGTTATCTTCAGGAGAAAATTTGGGCAAGCTAGGGTAGAATCCAATGGAGTATATAAGGAGTGAGAAACGATTTTACAGAATGGATGTAGAGTCACAGTTTCCTTGTACAAGCATCTAGAAATAATGATCACTATTTGGAAATAAAGGGTTGCACGTTTAAGATAAAGGTGAAGGAAATCATTTTCTCTCTTAGATTTGTGGGTCTTTGGAATTCTCTTCTTTAAAGGACAATGGAAGCACAGTCACTGAATATGTTTAAGGCAGAGGTAGATAGATTCTTGATAAGGGAGGAAGGCAAAGGCTTAGGGGGTTGGTGGGAATGCAGAGTTGAGTTTACAGTCAGATCAGCCACTATATCAAATGGCAGAGCAGGCTCAAGGGCCTATTCCTGTTCCTAATTTGTTCATTTGTCCTGGTGGAAAGCCAGCTGGTTGTGTGGATTGATCTTCAAGGAGATGCAACTAGAGCTTGTTCCTTTTTAATTACCAGACTTCAGTTAAGAGTAGCTGGTTTATCTCCTTCCCCCAGAGACAGCTTGCCAGGTTCTAGACAATGAATTATATCCATCAACAGGTGAGTTTCACAAAGGAGGATTTTGAGACAGTCCAGACATCCTTTGCAGGCCTAGAGGAATCAACTTGCTCCTGACTCCACAAAGTTAAGTTTTGTACAAAGTTTTAGAGCTTCTGCTTCAGATCCAACTGTTTCAATTGATTAGAGAATCAGTGCCAACTCTTTGTTTAATAGATCACTAAAATAAAAATGGCTCTGACCTGCATCTATTCATTAGGGAATCCCTGAGTCAGAAGGCACTTCAACTACGAGGAAAAGAGCAAAGCATTTGGAGGAAAGAGAATAATTTGAGCTTTCAATTTAATATTGTTCTTCACAGCGTCCAGAGATGGAGTAAAGTCACGAATGAAGTCCCAAATAAAGTTGTAAAGGAACAGCGGAACATTATGATGGAGTGAAAAGGCAGCTCCAATTTTGGGGAAGGTTAAGATAAGCCTTTGCACACTCCGTGAAGTTTAGCCAAGCATGGTGTTACCATTTGAAAGGACTTTTAAATACCTACCCCCACCTCCTCCCCCTTACTGGGGCCTCACAATCGGGGAGATTTTTGGGATTGATTTTCATGGGGCAGTAGGAGCTAAAGTCTTCTCATCCACTTCTGGTCTACCTGTGCCTTCACAGATTTACCTCCTTCCTCCTTTAGCAGTGCTTCAGTCTTACCTCAACTCTGATTTTCCCAGTCCCTGCTCCATGACTGGTGAGCTATCCAGCAGATTAGTGCAAATATCACGACCAAAACATGAAAATGGAGTAGGACCCTCCATGTCTCCGTGGCAGCCTAGGCAACTGTAGGAAAAGGTTGTCATCAAGGTGAGGAACAATTCAGCAGAGAGGGGATTGCTCAACTCTTGCCTGGAAACCACTCTTGCAGTTTGAATCCTCAAGCCACTGTGAGGCATTGGGTCATCTCTCTGCAGAGAACACAGCATAAATTTCTGATGTGCCAGGCTGCAGTACTGTAAGACCTAGCAATGATGTGTGAAATATACAGTGTATTAAAAAGTCAGGCAATCAGACAGTTACACATTAATGTCCCATGTGGGACCCTTTAATTCACATCTCCTAGCTGACTTGTAACAGGATTTGCTCCTTGTTTTACCAGAATTAAGTATTGCTCCAATTTCTGTCTGTAAGGCAGTGATCAGTTTTGCACATATTGATGATATCATCACTTGCATGAACGATGCCAGAATAATGACAGCTATGCTATGGTAAATTATGTTGTAAGTGTGCAGTACCATGTCACTGAAAACAGTTTATACTTGAAATGGTCACTGTATTATTTAAAGAGGTGTAAAATGGCTTTAAAGCATGATTTGAGTGTAAAAGAGAGGTGCAAATGGGCAAATTTCTAGGCAATGATGTTGGAAATACTGCAGCTACTCAGACAGTGCTGGTAGTTCAGTACATTTCTGGAAACTTTAAAGACTGCATTTAACATATTTGAAACATTAGTATCAAGGGGAGAATGTAACCAAACACACAATGTATCAACCAATTGATGACAAAAATGCATTGATAATAGTCAAATCTATGGATATTTTCAGGGAAAAGAAGGTGCTCCGGGAATTCAAGGACCTCCAGGATTGTTAGGACCACCTGTAAGTAATCTAACTCTACATTCTGTCTTGTTTCGCTCCAACATTACACAGAAAAATTGGAATCACTGGGTAACATATAAAGGACAAGGATTTCCTCTGGAGGAACTCACACTTTTACACTGTAATTTTACCATGTTTCAAAGAAATCTATTTATAAGCTTACATGGTATTTCGATTATATTTCTGGTGGAGCTACAGTGGACAAGCGGGAACAACTCTGAGAAAGGACCAATATTTTCTCAGTACTAGTGGTATTCGACAGTTGATTTTAAGAAAAGCTCTTGCAGAACAACAGCAGAATATTAAACCAAGCATTCCATGTGGATGAAAGAATAAGTACTTAAGACTGAATGTTGTGTACAGATCTGATGTCTAGGATGATTCGCCAACTCGGGGAGGTTCTTGAAATGGGGGAGGTTGGAGGAGGGAGGTGGGGGTTGACCTGTAAAGGCAGAATATTAAACCAAGCATTCCATGTGGATGAAAGAATAAGTACTTAAGACTGAATGTTGTGTACAGATCTGAATACTAGGATGATTCGCCAACTCGGGGAGGTTCTTGAAATGGGGGAGGTTGGAGGAGGGAGGTGGGGGTTGACCTGTAAAGGCAAATTAAGCAGATTTTAGCAGCTTAAGAGGGGATCTCATTGAAACATGTAAAAGCCTTTTGGTGCATAATATTTTCCCTGGCTTGGGGTATCTCGAACCAGAATTCACAGTCCCAGAATATAGGTTGGCCATTGCAGAGATGAGGAAAGATTTCTTCATGCATGTGGTACTGAACCCTTGGAATTCTTCACAAATTCCATTCAGCTTCTCATTTACTCTAGACCTATTGTTCTCACTATTTCTGAGAGGTTTCAGTGTCTTCTATGAAAATAAATACAAAATATTTGCTTATATTCTCTACCATTTCCTTATTTCCCAATATAATTTCTCCTGACTTATTATGTAACTATAGCTTTTCACATTTCTATATAGGTTTTTTTAACAGTCTGTTTTATTTTTCTTGCTAGATATTTTATTCTTCCTTTCCTTATCAATTTGTTGAACCTCCTTTGATGAATTAGGAAATGATCCCAATCCTAGCTCAATCCTCTTTTTGGTATCATTATTTAATTCTATCTTTAGCATAGTCACAACTGAACCAACTTCATGTTGTTTTTTTTTGTGCCATAAAGGGATAAATATTTGTAATAAACCCTGTGTTTTATGTGCCTCTAATTTCCTGATTTATTCTATGCCCTATCTTACTGTTTGGGATGCTTTAAACCACTCCAATGAGACAGCTCCCAGCTGTTTCTCAGCTCCACCCAAACTGTTTCTACTCATTTATTTTCTGAGCTATGACCCTTTCTCTTTCCACCCTTCATTCTATCCTATATTATTAGGGCTACTACTACTTCTTTCCCTACAAAATTTAATTTTCAGTCTTAGTCGTCTTGGTTTCTGTAATGGGTATCAAAGCAAACCCATTTATTTCTATTTGTCCAATTAGTTAATTTATCATTCAAATAAAAAGTTTCACAAAGGTTAGAAGACTGAGAGGAGGTCTCATAGAAACCTACAAAATCCCAACAGGACTGGACAGATTAAACGCAGGATGTTCTCGATGGCCAGAGAGCCCAGGAGCTGAAGTTGCACTAGGGGGGTAGGACTGAGACCATGAAAAAAATTTTTTTTCCCAGGGGGTAATTGCCTACCACAAAAGACAGTTGAAGCCAAACCATTAAATACATTCAAGAAAGAGTTTGATATCTTTCGTGGGGCTAGAAGGATCAAGGGATATGGGGAGAAATCTGAAACAAGGTACTGAATGGTGGAACAGGTTCATCAGGTTGAATGACCTACTTCTGCTCCTATTTTCTTTGTATCTATGTTTTCCTGATAGATTGTTTATTGTCTGTTGCATTTTATCTTATCTTACCTCTTTAACTTCCTAAACTTGTCCTCACCAGAACCTTCATTCCACCCCCCCCCCCCCCAATGTTTATGTTAATGCCAATTCTACTACTGTAGTTATTTGATTAACCGGGACATTGGTCCTAGCCCAGTTGGAGTGAAGCCCTTACTGCCGAACCAGCTCCCTCTTTCCCCATTACTGCTTCCAGAGCCCCAGAAAATAAAATATAGTCTTCCCACATGCATTCGGCTATCTGATCCCATTGATCTTTTGCTGATCTGTATTTCCACAGGTAGAGAACAGAGATTTTTACTTTTGTGATTCTGCTTTTTAATTTGGATCCTATCTATTCATAATCATTCAGCAGTTGATTTCTACATGAACCATGATAACTGAGTCTTTTCTCTCCTACTGAAAATTCATCTCCAATCTGAGGAGATGTCCTTAATCCTGAAACTAGGCAGGCAATACACCCTTCTGGACTCATTCTTGGCTGCACAGAACAATATATATTGCTGTATGTATTCACCTAACTATACCATCCCTATCACAGCTGCATTCCTTTTCACCCCCAACTTGAAGACCCTCCTGTACCGCAGTGATCTGATCAGTTTGCTCTCAGATATACAGGATGCAAGAACTGGGTACCTGTTGGACATGCAAGGGCTGAGGCTTCTCCATACCTGCCACACTCTCTGCTTCAAGGAGGTTCTCAAAGCATCCTCGAAAAAATGTAACATTCTCATTAACATGGGAATCACCGGTGTGTGACTGATCAAAATAGAGAAGGAGCACCTGGGATGGCATCTCAGATCCTTCATCAGGTCTGCATGAAATCCCAGTGAAGAGCAAAAGGAGCTCAGCACCTCTTGTACTACTACCTACCCATTCCATCAAGCATATCCTGCTCCACCTGCAGCTGAGTTGGCAATTGCACATTGGGCTAATTAGTCACTTAGAACCTTCAGAGTTGGAGGGGAGGCAGGTCATCCTCAATTGCAACGGACTGCTTGGAAGTAGACTTTGCTTAAATCTATTCTTGCTTGCTGCATCCGTCCTCTATCTGACTCCATTCTCGGCAGCTGCTCTTCCCTTTCTGCCTACTAGGCCTTCCATTCATCTCCCCCGGAGCTGCCTTGTTTTTCCCTATTCACCTCTACCTGACTCCACTGACTTTGTGAGGCCTCGTGTAGAATAAAATCCTTGAGTGATACCTTCACAGTGAGCCCTTATGCAGCGATCCCCAATGAGGAATTAATGCACTAGGGCTATGCAGGATGCTTTGTTCTAGATAGAGGTGAAGATTGCTGCTCCTTGGAATGGATTAAAGTTAACAATTGTTCTTTTTATAATATTTAGGGACTTGCAGGAAAAGATGGAAAAGATGGGAAACCTGGACCTGCAGGAGAGCCGGTAAGAAACTAAGGCCTTTATCCTACACCATTCAGGTCCAAATTACAAATGTAAATTTCCCATCTGCTCATGGGGGAAACAAAGTCATACATATATAATTCATTATAATAAACTTCAGATCATGGCCGACATCCTTTCAAAAATTTGGAATTAGAAATTGTATATGTTAGGCATTATACATTACATTGTATAATGCCTAATATAAACAAGGAATGTTTTGAAACCCATTATGTCATGGAAAAGCATTACTCAACCATCTCTACTTCAATGTTTTAGGGCAGGCCAGGTAACCCTGGACCTCCTGGCAGGAATGGACTTCGAGGAATCCCAGTAAGTACTGCATTGTTAGTATTAACTCCTACTCCTGCAGTATATTAGAGCCAAGATGTTAGTTGTTTATATTGAGGACTGTTAAGAATTTAGTTAAGATCTTCTGATTTGATTTGACCAGGCATATGCATTTAAAATATGTTCAGATTATGCAAAGAAATCAATCATATTTTCTGCCATTTTCAATATAAAAATTCTGGGCACATAGAATGCCAAAATGTTCTTGGAGATCACCTTTGCCATGTCACAAAGGAGACAATTAAAGTTTTAAAATGCCTCATTTGGAAGTGCAAGTTTGTACCATCACAAATAATTATCTAACCTGTTGATAATCTCTTTTACACAGGGTTTTAAAGGCCTTAGAGGTGCAGATGGTTTAATTGGTCCAAGAGTAAGTACTGGAAATATCAAACAAGAATGAAGGTTGAAATATGGGGAAGTCAGGAATGACTTTGCATATTACTTACAAAAAAACTTGTACTACACTCAGAACAGCCAATGTACCTTAAATGGAGTCGGTGTTCTCGGAGGGAAAATTTCACCCAAGGTTCATGTTCTTGCTCACCCAGAAATGACTAGATATTATTTAACTGGATCTTAAGAAAGCATTTAGCACTATACCATTCCTCTGGCTACTACCTGAGGTCTAAAATCACGGGAAAAATAGCAATTAAATAAAGTGCTTTGATAAATTCAAGATACAGCAGATGATACAGCAAATCTGACCTAAAAACAGAAAGCAGTGGAAATATGCAGATCGGGCAATATCTGTGGCAAAGGAATCAGCATTGACACTACAGGTTAAAAATCTTTCTTAAGAATGAATTGGCTTATGGTTAGTAAATTGAAAAGAATGAGTATACTTAGGTAGTTTTCTATTTGGCAGTCAATTACCATTGAAATGTCACAAGTTTCAATATTAAGGCATTCATGCTGAACACAAATAATGATTTAAAGAAAAGAATTGTGAACAATGCAAAATTGGGATTAGCTGCAATGACACATAACAATTCACACAAATTCAAAACCATCTTTTTAAGCTCAATCAATGAATGGAGAAGTGGCTGATCTAATACAGTTTTCCAGATAAAAGCATAAGAAATCTGGTAGAGGGAAGCATGACATGCCACTTGTAGTAAATGTGATTACAGCAGTGAATAGATCCAGTCCCTATGGAGAAGGCTGTGAGAAGGTGCACTATGGATGTTTAAAATGACATTTTTTCTGATATTTCCAGCAGTGCTTAGGTCACCACTGTAGTGCTCAGCCCTAACATAAAGACCTTAACAGGAGTTTTACCTTCTTTACTCAGATAGGACCCTTTCTGCCACTCTTTTGCTGTTGAGAGTCCTAGGGCAATATATTTAATACAAATTATGTGAAATCAGTTCAAACAGATTTTTTTGGCAATTAATTGTCATTGACTCTAATATTTCTGACTTGGAACCTGGTTTTGTTCTAAGGTGAGAAAAGATCCTCTGTCTTGATAAATAACAAATCTTCCTGAGCCAAAATGTTGCCATACTAAGTTCAAAAATTAATAAAGTGGTAAACAAGTCCTTTAACATTCATTTATTTTCTTTCCTGACAGGGGGAGACAGGGATGGTCGGACCACCAGGTCCACCAGGTACACCTGGAAAGGATGTAAGTGTTCAAACATAGTTTGGGTTTTCATTAATTGAATTATAGATGTACTTATTTATCACACTTGAGACATCATAGGCTTATGAGAATTTGGCCACATTCTGTGTGCAATTGTTTTGTATACTCTATTTTACTTATAGAACACAGAACACTGCAGCACAGTACAGGCCCTTCGGCCCACAATGTTGTGCCAACATTTTATCCTGCTCTAAGATCTATCTAACCCTTCCCTCCCACATCGCCCCCCATTTCTCTATCATTCATATGTCTATCTAAGAGTCTCTTAAATGTCCCTAATGTATCTGCCCCCACAACCTCTGCCAGCAGTGCGTTCCACGCACCCACCACTCTCTGTGTAAAATAACTTACCCTTGATATCCCCCTTATACCTTCCTCCAATCACCTGAAGATTATGTCCCCTTGTGTTAGCCATTGTTGCCCTGGGAAAAAGTCTCTGACTGTCCACTTGATCTATGACTCTTATCATCTTGTACACCTCTATCAAGTCACTTCTCATCCTCCTTCTCTCCAAAGAGAAGAGCCCTAGCTCACTCAACCTATCCTCATAAGACATGCTCTCCAATCCAGGCACCATCCTGGTAAATCTCCTCCACACCCTCTCTAAAGCTTCCACATCCTTTCTATAATGAGGCGACCAGAACTGAACATAATACTCCAAGTGTGGTCTAACCAGAGTTCTATAGGGCTGCAACATCATCTCGTGGCTCTTGAACTCAGTACCCCGACTAATGAAGGCCAACACTCCATACACCTTCTTAACAACCCTATCAAACTGCACGGCAACCTTGAGGGATCTATTTCCTGCAGGTTACAAGGCATAGTTTAATCACACTTTAGCACATGTACATGTCTTAAAAATTCCATCTTTCAGGATTATGAACATACACTGCATGCAAATTGACACCTGTTGAAGAGAAAGATACTAGAAACACAGATGGGCCTCTAGTGTTAAAAGATAAAGAATGTCCATCAAAGATAACAATTAGTAATTAATTCAAAGTTAAAAGATTATCAGAACTTTAGTTTGAGATTAGTCTTGCTGTCTGTTTTTCTGCTTCTTCGATAAGTAGAAAAGGACAGCAAAATGAACCTGCTTCAGCGTAAAAATCCACCTGCACGTGTGTCAAGAAATGCGAGTTGAAGAATAAATATAGAAAACATTTGTTGTTTCTTTTGCATTTTGTGATTACTTTTTTTCCCCAGATAAATTCCACAAGAGCAAATTTTATTCTATAATTTGGATTTTGGGTAGTGATTTGTAAAGGTAAATTTCCATAACCCAAATGGCCATAGCATGGGAATCACCTGTACAGCAAAAGATACATCCAACTCACAAAAGCTCAGTTTAAGTTGGGTAATATGGAAAAAGTAGCAAACAGACAAACAGTTCACTAGAATGTCCTTTGCTGGAGGGACTCTTATCACTACAGGAGAATACTAGACTAAACTGCTGTATGAGGAGAGATTGAGCATATATTCACCAGAGTTTAGAATGAGAAAAAATCTCATTGAAGCATACAAAATTCTGGTAGGGCCTCCCTAGCTGAGGGTTTAGAACCAGGGATCAGAGTCTCAAGATACTGGACAAGACATTTAAGATTGACACAAGAAAGATTTTTTCACAGAGAGATGGTGGTAAACCTGTGGAATGTTCTACCACAGAATGCCTAACCCTATCTCTGTAGCCTTCTCCATTCCTACACCCATTCAAGAACATAATGTTATTCCAGCATAGCCATTTATACATCACCTGTCTCCTTTACACTTCCAGACAGCCTGTGGCTTTATTTGTTTTGTATCATTTACAAAAGCATTTGTTAGAGACCAGTCATCTTGACCCCAAGATAGCAAAAGCCAGAGAAGAAAAACAAAATATCTGGCACTAGTTTTTGATGAAATACTTCAGGAAGCTTTAAGTAGGAACATCCGAAACAGGATAAAAAAAGATGTGAACTCCTAATAGTTTAGAATCTAAGTTTGTTTTTTGGGGTTCAGTAATTCATTGGAGTGCCAGTAAATATTATAAGCTCAGATCAATCCTAGAAGTCCAAATCCACCTGTTAGGCAGAAGCATGATCACAATCAATGAGTTAAGTTGGTACAGTATCACAGAGGATTGGCATGGGTCTGATGTCCTAGTTCTGTGCAATTCATCACAGCACCAATGTCATCCAGTGCAGGGAAATCGAAATCTGCAAGTTGACATTAAGAATCTACAGCAGTTGGGCTACCTGATTCACAGAATGCCAATTTAAAGCGTTATTAGAATAACTATTCGATCATTCTATCGATGTCTTTATAAAATTCTGCTTGTTTTGAATGCATGTATTTTGCAATGAAGCATTGTTTATCTTTTTAGGGTGAACAAGGTCCTTTAGGACCTCAAGGTCCTCCTGGTTTGAGAGGAGATCAGGTAAGATATGAGCACTACCATTGCCTGTTGCTCAAAGTCTCAGAATTTCCTCACTATCCTGATTGAAATTAACCAGTACACCAGACATGAAAGTGTCAGCTCAAAACACCTTTATATATGACAAGGTAGTCAGCATTAAACAGTGCAGTATAGAGATATGAAAGTCTGCACATTCAAAACAGTAAAGTTATTTAAAGAGTTGTATACATTTTCATGTCCACATCACTTTTTAGGCTCAACAATTTCAGATATTTTGCATCATAGATTAAAACTTATTGATCGTTTTGCCATTTATAAACTGATAGAAATTGCAGATTGTGTCAGAATCGTTTAATCTATCCATAGAGTCATACAACACGGTATTGGTATTGGTTTATTGTTGTCACTTGTACCGAGGTACAGTGAAAAACTTGTCTTACAAACTGATCGTACAGGTCAATTCATTACACAGTGCAGTTACGTTGAGTTAGTACAGAGTGCATTGATGTAGTGCAGGTAAAAACAGTAACAGTAAAGTGTCACAGCTACAGGGAAAGTGCAGTGCAATAAGGTGCAAGGTCACAACAAGGTAGATTGTGAGGTCATAGTCCATCTCATTGTATAAGGGAACCATTCAATAGCCTTATCACAGTGGGGTAGAAGCTGTCCTTAAGTCTGATGGTACATGCCCTCAGGCTCCTGTATCTTCTACCCGATGGAAGAGGAGAGAAGAGAGAATGTCTCAGGTGGGTGGGATCTTTGATTATGCTGGCTGCTCCACCAAGACAATGAGAGTCCAAGGAGGGGAGGCTGGTGTCCGTGATGCTCTGGGCTGTGTCCACAACTCTCTGCAGTTTCTTGCGGTCCTGGGCAGAGCAATTGCCGTACCAAGCCGTGATACATCCAGATAGGATGCTTTCTGTGGTGCATTGGTAAAAGTTGGTGAGAGTCAAAGGGGACAAACCAAATTTCTTTAGCCTCCTGAGGAAGCAGAGGTGCTGGTGAGCTTTCTTGGCCGTGGCAACTATGTGATTTGACCAGGACAGGCTGTTGGTGATGTTCACTCCCAGGAACTTGAAGCTCTCAACCCTGTCGAACTCAACACCATTGATGTAGACAGGTGCATGTACACCGCACCCTTTCCTGAAGTCAATGACCAGCTCTTTGTTTTGTTGACATTGAGGGAAAGGTTATTGTCATGACACCATTCCACTAGTTCTCTATCTCCTTCCTGTACTCCGACTCATCGCTGTTTGAGATACGGCCTACAGCGGTAGTATCATCTGTAGATGGAGTTAGAGCAGAATCTGGCCACACAGTTATGAGTGTATAGGGAGCAGAGTAGAGTAGAGAAACAGGCCCTTCAACCCAACTGGTCCATGCTGACCAAGATGCCCATCCATGCTAGTCCCATTTGTTCGCATTTGACTCATAACCATCTAAACTTTTCCTATCCATGTACCTGTCTGACCGTCTTTTAAAGGTCATTAACATCGAACAGTACAGCACAGAATCAGGCCCTTCGGCCCACGATGTTGTGCCAAACTAATTCAACTAGTAATTAAATGCTGAACTAAACTAATTCCGTCTGCCTACACAATGTCCATATCCCTCCATTGTCTGCACTTTCATGTGCCTATCTAAGAGCCTCTTAAGCAGCTCTATGGTATTTGTCTCCACTACCGCCCTGGCAGTGCATTCCAGGCACCCATCTCTCTCTTTAAAAAAAACTTGCCCCACACATCTCCTCTGAGCTTACTGCAACTTAAGAAGCTGCAACATAACTTCCCGACTCTTAATACCTTGACTATTAAAGGCAATTCAAAACAATAAATAAAGGAGCTTTCTCCATGGTGCAGCTATATGAACCAATCGAGTCAGTCAGTTTCACATCCAGGTCCATGGGTACCTTTGTCCATTGCCACACATAACTGAATCTTTGTGATAACTGTTTAAAAGTGTATCAAGTCCTTTAAATTATGCAATTCCCTCTCCTTGGGTCTTGACAACAAAACGTCTTTCTTCTTGCTCACAACAGTAGTCATGGTGTTATACAGCATGGAAACAGGCCATTCAGACCACTACATCCACTCTGATCAGTGGGTTACCATCCATATTAACCCATCTTCCAGCACTTTCCCCATAACCTTCTATGGTTTGGTGATTCATGCACTCGTCTAGACAGTCCTAAAGTGCTGTCAGTGACCCTGCTCCCACGACTCTCTCCGGCAGTCTCTCACCAGTCTCTGGGTGAAAAAGATCCCCTCTAAATCTCTTACCCTTTCCGTTAAATCCATGTCCTCTAGTTTCATCTACCTCATACTCTGTAACCTACAAATCTACTGGGATTTTGCATAAAGAAGGACCTTTGGCTTTCCAGTGCTTTTTGAACTGCTGAACTACTTTGTAATTACCGCTCCAATGGTCTAAAAAGATGAGTCCTCCACCCATTTCACTGGCTGGCATATGTATGAAAGGAGTAGTTCACATTTTATCCTCACAAACTGGGGTTAGTAATTTACTGGCAAAGCTGTTATTGAAATTGAAGTCCAAGGAAACTGCCTAGTTAGTTGAAAGAAAAAGAATATTTTAAGGCATGGGAATGGGCAGAGGAGTGAACTAAAATTAGTTGGATCATGTGGATAAAAACACTGGCACAGTCTTTCATTCTACCCTTATTAAGTAGAATGTATATTTGACACTACCCTCATTAAATGGAATGTGTTTTTTTTTATAGGGCAAACCTGGCCCTCCTGGGCCTGAAGGAAAGCCTGGTGAACCAGGTCTGCCGGTAGGTCCCACAGTTAACTATAGATAAAAGAAAAATATGCATTTGGGTGGTTGGGGATGGGGGGGGGCGGCGGGGGGGGGGGGGGGGGGGGGGGGGGTTGATGAAAAGAAAATGTGCATTTGGGTGCTGGGGTGGGGGGGGTGTTGATGAAAAATGTGCATTTGGCTGTGGGGGTGGAAGTGGTGGATAGCATGGAGAACATCCTTCTTGTTTTGAATGCATGTACTGTATTTTACAATGAAACACCATTTATGTGATGCATTAATTGATTAAGGTTCACTAACTGCTGATCAGACCATTGAGACGTTCCTTTAAAAACAAAAAAATTATTCAAAAAGACTTGTTACACAATTCTGTCAAAGATATTCATCAAAATAGTGAATGTTTCTATATTAGGAGACTAGGCATTATGCCAAGTATCCCTTATTTGTATAGTTGTTTTATTTTGAGCATTATTATTGTTAATTTAATGTAGGTTCAGTTTCACGAATGCTAGAGGTTGACACAGGTTTGATTTCTTGTCTATGTGTTGTTAGTTTAATTGGCATGTCAGTTTGGCTATCATTGTTGATGGCAGTGTCCGTGGACAACAGAGGCAGAAAATTCAATTGGTTCTCATATCTACTAGGAAGTATACACATGCCTTCTGATTTTTTTTTGATGAGGATAGGGTCGACTTCAACAGTGTTGCTTTTAACATCAACACCTGCTGGAAAGAAAAATCTTTTCAGAAAAGAGAAGAACGATGGGAAAGATTTAAAAGCAAACATTTTGTAACCTTGTAGTAAGCCAAGATTTCAGAATTAGTGTCCTATCATCATTCATGCTGTAAAGCAGGGTAATTGCAGATGGGGTACCTTCTTCATAAAGAACTTTGCATATATTCTTCTGAACAAAAACATCAATCTTGTATTGATTTATTGACATATTTGTTTTTATCTTATTTTAGAGATTAAACAGGTCATATTTTATCAGAAATAATTTTGAATTTTAGGGACCAAAGGGTTCAAAAGGATCAAATGGAGATCCGGGCTTTCCAGGAGTTCTGGGGTTACCAGGATCTCGTGTGAGTATCATTTGTCTTATTCCATTCTCAAAACTGATATGATGCTGTTAAGAATGTAAGAAACAGGAGCAGGAAGGGTGGGCTATCTTGCATTTCAAGCCTGTTCTGCGAATAATCAAAATCATAGCTGATCTACCACCTCAATGCACTATCCATCGTTTCACTGTATACCCGGAATTCTATTGACGTCTTGTTTCGAAAGGACATAATGACTCAGTCCACACAGTCCTCCAGGGAAGGTGACATGAAATTCCTCCTTACTGCAATGCCTACCCCTAATTCTGAACACCGTAACCCCTGATTCTAGATCCTTCAGGGGAACATCCTCCCTGTATCCAACCTGGAAGATCTGTAAGTTTCACTGAGATCTGTCATTCTTCTAAACTCTAAAGAATATAGACCTAATCTGTTCAATATTTCCTCATACTACAAACTTGCCATCTTTGGAACCACTCTAATGAATCTTCCTTGCAGCCCCTCTAAGGCAAGTGTATCCTCTTTTGGATGAGGAGACTAAAACTGTATACAATACACCAGGTGCATTTCCACCAAGAACCAATATAATTGCTATATCTTTACTCCATTTTCCTAACAAGGCCAACATACCATTTGCCACCTTAGTTGTTTGCTGAACCTCTATGCTGACTTTCAGTGACTTGTGAACAAGGACACATTGGTCCCTTTGAATATCGACACTACAGATGTCTTACATTCAAAAAATACTCTGCTTTTCTATTTGTAGACTGACGCGAATCTGCTCAATCCTGTTATTGCTTTCAAGGTTTTCTATTATTACATGCTTCATTGCAGCATTTCCCTACCACTGTCATTGGGCTAACCAATCAATAGTTCTCTGTTTTCTCTCTCGTTCCTTACTTACATAGTGGGATGACAATTACTGACTCCATTTGACAGGAACAATACCAGAAGTTAATAACCAGAGTATTCGCTATGTCTACAAGTCAACCCTTTTAAAACTTTAGAATACAGATCATCAGGTCCCAACTTCTCCAGTACATTTTTTTCAACTAAAATACAATTCCTTCAGTTCCTCATTCTTGCTAGAGCCTTGGTCCTCTTATATTTTTGGCAGTTTTTTTGTGTCTTCTGTGAATAAAGATAAAAAAATAATAAACACAGAAAATGCTGGAAACACTTAGCAGATCCGATTGTTATTGGAATTGGTTTATTATTATCACTTGTACCAAGGTACAGTGAAAAACTTGTCTTGCATACCATTCGTACAGATCAATTCATTACACAGTGCTTTGAGGAGGTATAGGGTAAAAACAATAACAGAATACAGAGTAAAGTGTCACAGCTACAGGGAAGTGCATTGCAGGTAGACAATAAGGTGCAAGGTTATAACAAGGTAGATTGTGAGGTCAAGAGTCCAGCTCATCATATAAGGGAACCGTTCAATAGTCTTATCACAGTGGGATAGAAGCTGTCCTTGAGCCTGGTGGTATGTGCCCTCAGGCTCCTGTATCTTCTGCCCAATGGGAGAGGGGAGAAGAGAGAATGACCCGGGTAGGTGGGGTCTTTGATTATGCTGGCTGCTTCACCAACAGAATTGCATCTGTGGAAAGAGAAGCAGAAGTGATGTTTCAGGCTAAAGATCCTTTGTGAGATCTGGGAAAGAAAGTCATCCTGATCCTTTAAAACACTGCTTCAGTATTAATTGGAATATTGTGTTCAATTCTGGCCACCTCATTATAGGAAGGATGTGAAGGCATTGAGAAGGTCCAAAAAAGATTTACTTTTATTAGTTCCTGGGATAAGGGACTAAAATTACAAGCAACAAACAATCTGCTGGAGGAACTCAGTGGGTCAGGCAGCATCTGTGGGAGGAAAGCAATTGTCTCCATTTTGGGTCGAAGCCCTGCATCAGAACTGATGCAGAGTTTCCACCTTAAACATCAACAGTCCTGATTCAGGGTTTCGACCCAAAACGTTGACAATTCCTTTCCTCCCACAGATGCTGCCTGACCCACTGAGTTCCTCCAGCAGATTGTTGCTCCATATTCCAGCATCTGTAGTCTCTTGTGTCTCCCCTAAAATTAAAGTATAGGCTAGAAGGCTGGGGGTAGATTTGGTGGAAGTATATAAAATGATGAGGGGTCGAAAACTAGAGGTCACGAAGTACAAAAAAAGAATTAAGAATAAGAGTGACCTTTCTTTTACATAGCATGTATTTAGAATCTGAAATTCACAGCCCACGGATGTGATGGAGGCAGGTTGCCCTGTGGCCTTCAAGAAGGAATTAGATAAATATATGTTGAGGAAAAATTTGCAAGGCTATAGAGAAGGGGCTGACAGTGGAACTATTGGATTGCTCTGGTGGAGAACTAGCCGAAACATGATGGGCCAAATAAACTCCTCCTGTGCTGCAATCATTTTATCATTCCTAACCTTCAGTGGGTCAGTGTGTCTGCTCCATTTAGGCTTTTGGGATGTCTGTTGCCTTATCACCAAAATATAAATTATTATAGAACCAAAGCAAGGAGTAATTATCAAAGAAAAGATTGCTAAAATTGCTACTATACTGTGAATGGAACAGGGAAGAAGTATGGTTAATATAATAATGATAAAATGAAGATTAATGTCTTGAATACCACTACATTTTTGAACAGGAGGAATTTTGTTAGTTAGAACATCACATATATGAACATATGAATTAGGAGCAATCAGGCCACTTAGGCCTCCTTCACATTTAATCAGTTTGTGGTTGTTCTGATCATAACCTCAACTGCCCATTCCTGTTTAGCCACAGTAACTTTCCATCCCCTTGCTTATCAAGTATCCATCTATTTTTTGGAGACACAAGAGACTGCATATGCTGGAATCTGGAGCAAGAAATCAAATTGCCATGGGACCTCAGCAGGTCAAGCAGCATCTGTGGAGGCAAAGGGATGGCTGATGTTGCGGGTGGAGATACTGTATCAGGACTGAAACTGTAAAGAGTCTATCTGTGTCTGCTTTAAAAATATTCAAAAACTCTGCTTCCTCCACCCTTTGAGGAAGAGATTTCCAAAGACTCACAGCACTCAGAGAAAAAAAAATGCCTCATCTCTGTCTTAAATGGGTGGAACCCTTACTTTTAAATAGTGACTCCTACGAATGAATATCCCATTGATAATATTGCAAGTACAAATCCTATTGGATAGGTCTTTCTCCATGATGGTTCAAGAAGGAACTTTATAATCTTTCACTATCATGCTTAAGCCATTGTCTTCATTGTTTTTATTGTCTTTTGGCAATAAGCTGAAACTGTAGAACACTTGTCTCCCCTCCCAACTTGATCATAATTTTACTACATGCATTGTATCAATTTACATTTCGCGAAGACAAAGATTAAAAAATAATGTTAGTTTTGATGCTGGAATCTGGAGCAAATCCTAACCATAATTTAAGTCATTCAATCAGATTGATAGATCATCAATATACAATTATTGCACCTCAAATTATTGTATTTTTCACCATGATATGGTTCATCCATATCCAACATAACATAGATCATTCAAGATTTTAATCCTCATTTAATTCTTCCATGAACTTGTTCCGAGAAATTGGGTTACACACATTCTTGTTGTATTAAATGTATGCTTTGTATGCTAAATGTACTCTATGCTAACACCAAATCAAAAGTCACCAAAAAATTGTGAAGTTGCGATTTAAAAAATCATTATCGTTATTTTAAGAAAGACTTAAACTAAACCTGGATGATTCACACATTCTGCTGCTTCCTAATTGACAGGTGGCAGCAAAGGCATTTGTATGTTGATCCATGGGAAATGGTTAGGGTTGTTAGTGTGATCTGTCCATGACAGTCTCATGGAGGCAAAAAAAAAACAAGGGGAAATGGGCTTAAAATGGCCCCAGAGCATAGATCACACCCCATGGAGATCCTGCAATCCATGACTGTATTGGGTAACAGATAGAAGGATCTGTGACCAAGGATTGCTGGTAACAAGAAATAAAAATAATGTAAAATTATATTTTGAGTTCAGTGATTCAACATAACAACAGTGTCACATGTTATATTTTAAATCATGCAAATTTCACTGTCCTTTTTGATGTGTATTGATAACACAGGTCATAAATATCAAACTTTTGAGTTTATTTCTGCTGCTAAATAAATAATACATACTAGATTGGAAAGTGCAGGCGCTTTTTTATATTTTACTCATTCTTACTTCAAATTAATTTCTTTCTCTTAAACATCTTTTGTTATTTACAAACTTTTAAATATCTCTGATTATTGCATATATGGTAAACTGGTGGGATGAGAAAAATGAGATCGAATATCATTTTATTAAATGGTGGATTAGCCTTGAAAAGCCATATGGCTTCATAGATTCATAGAGTTCTACAGCACGGAAATGGGCCCTTTGGTGCATCACCCATGCCAACCTTTATTCCCATCTACACTAATCCCAGTTGCCCAGGTTGGAACCATATCCTTCTGTGCCTTACCTATTTAAGTGTCTGTCTAAATGCCTCTTAAACGTTGGGTTATCCTTACTCTTTTTTATCTGTTCTTCACCCAATATCTCCTCTTCCCATCTCCTATCATGCCATTATAATTATACATACTAATTATATACTTCCATGAACAGGGTCATCCAGGAGAGACAGGAGCTCCAGGCAAGACAGTAAGTAATACACACTGCATGTTCTAATAGACATCAACTCTTTATGGTGGTTATATACTGAACTGAGCAATGGACCATACCACGTTATTGTTTCAAGGATGCTTTACTTCTTTGAACAGGGATCTCCTGGCAAATCTGGTGAACAGGGGTCCAAAGGCGAAAGGGTAAGTGGTGCTGTTCTGGAAGATAAATAATCTGTTCTAAGGCTTTCTAAGTACTAAGTAAACTGATGGTACATATCAAAGACCCATCAAACAAGGTTGCTCAATATAAAATGGTCAAAGTGAAGATGTAGTGTTATTTCCATTGTATAGTCAAAGCCAATTCCATAAAGAGCAAATATCATAAGCCAGAAATGTGTTTGGTCTCTGTGACTCAGTACTGTGTTGGTTTATATATTTATTCCTCAAGTCATCAAGATGCCATTCAGTTCAGTTTTAAAGAGAAAGTAGATGTAGAGTTTGTTGGCGTTGAGGCATGGCCATAGATTTCTATAATTAACTTATGGGATTATGCATTGCCTAAACTGAACATTGATGAGAAAATCTGACTGGAAAAATTACTCACTATCTACAAAACTAATCACTTTTCATTCCTGATGCAGGGTCTCAACCTGAAATGTTGATCACTCCTTTGCTTCCACAGCTGTTTGACTCACTGAGTTCTTCCAGCAGTTTATTTTTTTGATCTACTTCTCATTCCATTGAAATTAACAGTAAACTGTAGCAGATTCTGTAAAAGGTGTCAACAACAAAAGGCGCCAACAACAAAAATATGCAGTTCCAAATCCCTGCCCATGATTGGTTAACTTCTTGATAGGTATAAACTTAATTCATGCCTCAACTGACACCAGTAGAGATAGTTAACAATACTTCAATAAGCAGTTTATTTGTTGTGAAATATACTGAGTCAGGACATAATAAAATATCTCGTTAATGCATGTTTGGACTGGTTCTTAACTCACCAGAAGAATTATTACAAGACATATGGCAGGAGGTTGTGTTACAAAATTATGTTGAGTGACACATTTGGGGACTAATTTTAACAAGATTCAGTGAGCAAATTTTAAAGATATATATATAGATTTTAAGTGTCTTATTTATTTCATTAAAAAAAACAAGCTTTCCCTTTCGCAGGGTGACTTAGGAACTTTGAAAGCAAGGTTACCTCTGACTTATTAACATAACAGGAATGTTTCCTTTATTTATTTTCCAGCTAGATACAAATGTGGTTTTATTAGAAATTGAGATCAAAGGGAATATTCCAAACCGGTTTATGACACTAATTGCTATTAAAGCTTAGAAAAGAATTTGTTGAATAGGTGTTTCTGAAAAAATTCACAAAGGAAGAAATGATGAGAAATGGCAAAACAAAGTTCTTTTTGAAGATTTTTTTTCATGTTATTACTATTTTGTTATGATTTTTTTTCTTTTGGGTAGGGTGACCGGGGTTTTAAAGGTGAAAAAGGAAACCAGGGAGAGAAAGGACGAGCTGGTGATCCAGGCCTTCCAGGAATAAAAGGACATACTGGGATGATGGGTCCAGTGGGGCCTCCTGGAGAACGAGGTTCAGTTGGAACACCAGGTCAACCAGGTCCTCCTGGCTTACCCGGGGAAAGAGTAAGTAACTGAATAGTGATTATAAACCAGGTTATCAAAGTCAAAGTTATGAGTGTCAAGAGGTGAAAGCAGAATTCATCAGACTTGGAACCACTTAGACCACAAGACCAGAAGATAAAGGAGCAGAATTAGGCCATTCGGCCCATCAAGTCTTCTCCACCATTCAATCATGGCTGATTTTTATTTCAACCCATTCTCTTGCCTTCCCCCGTAACCTTTAATACCTTTACCAATCAAGAACCTATCAACCTCTGTCCTAAACACACCCAGTGATTTGGCCTCCACAACCCTCCGTGGCAACGAATTCCACAGACTCACCACCCTCTGGCTGAAGAAATTCCTCCTCGTCTCAGTTTTAAAGGGATGTCCCTTTCTTCTGAGGCTAAGCCCTTGGATCCTAAACTCTCCTACTACTGGAAACATCTTCTTCACGTCCACTTTATCCAACCTTTCAGTATCCAGTAGGTTTCAATGAGATCCCCCGTCATCAGACCCCCTTCAGTGCCTAATGCATTAAAATTGGAATAAAATCATAGAAAATTTATGACACAGTAGAACGCCATTTGACCCTTTGTGCCTGTGCCATGGATATTTATTTTTGTATTTATTCCTACCACGGGTACTGTTTACTCTGTGAGCTTAACATGAGCAAGGAATTTCAATGCACCCTGGTGTAAATAAACCATAGAACCACAGAACCATACAGCACAAAACAGGCCCTTCGGCCCACCATGTTGTGCCGTCCATCAAACCACCCTCACACTATCTAACCCTTTCCTCCCGCATATCCCTCTATCTCACATTCCTCCATATGCCTATCCAACAAACTCTTGAACCTGTCCAATGTATCTGCCTCCACCATCACCCCAGGCAGTGCCTTCCATGCACTAACCACTCTCTGGGTGAAAAACCTCCCCCTGACATCTCACCTGAACCTCCCACCCATAACCTTAAAGCCATGCCCTCTTGTCTTGAGCATTGGTGCCCTGGGAAGGAGGCACTGGCTGTCTACTCTATCTATTCCTCTCAATATTTTATATACCTCTATCATGTCTCCTCTCATCCTCCTCCTTTCCAGTGAATAAAGCCCTAGCACCTTAAGCCTCTCCTCATATTCAATACTCTCCAATCCAGGCAGCATCCTGGTAAATCTCCTCTGCACCCTCTCCAACATCCTTCCTATAATGCGGCGACCAGAACTGAACACAGTACTCTAAGTGTGGTCTAGCTAGAGTTTTATAAAGCTGCATCATCACTTCGCAGCTCTTAATCTCAATCCCACGATTTATGAAAGCTAACATCCCATAGGCCTTCTTAACTGCTCTATCCACCTGTGAGGCAACTTTCAGTGAACTGTGAATATGAACCCCCAGATCCCTCTGCTCCTCTACACTGCCAAGTACCTTGCCATTTACCTTGTACTCTGCCCTGGAGTTTGTCCTTCCAAAGTGTACCACCTCACACTTCTCCGGATTGAACTCCAGCTGCCACTTGTCAGCCCAGCTCTGCATCCTATCAATATCCCTCTGTAAGCTCTGACAGCCCTCCACACTATCCACAACACCGCCGATCTTAGTGTCATCCGCAAACTTAATAACCCAGCCTTCCACCCTCTCATCTAAGTCATCTATAAATATCACAAAAAGTAGAGGTCCCAGAACCAATCCCTGCAGGACACCACTAGTCACTGCCCTCCAATCCGAGGGCACTCCCTCCACCACAATCCTCTGCTTTCTACAGGCAAGCCAATTCCTAATCCACACAGCCAAGCTTCCCTGGATCCCTTGGCCTCTGACCTTCTGAAGAAGCCTACCATGAGGAACCTTATCAAACGCCTTACTAAAATCCATGTAGACCACATCCACCGCACTACCCTCATCAATCTTCCTCGTCACCTCCTCAAAGAACTCTATCAGGCTTGTGAGGCAAGATCTTCCCTTCACAAAGCTATGTGGCTGTCCCTAATCAGTCCATGATTCTCTAGGTGTTCATAGATCCTATCCTTTAGAATCCTTTCTAACAGCTTACCCACCACAGACATGAGACTCACCAGTCTGTAATTCCCTGGACTATCCCTACTACCTTTTTTGAACAAGGGGACAACATTCGCCACCCTCCAATCCTCCAGCACCATCCCCGTGGACAACGAGGACTCAAAGATCCTTACCAGCGGTTCAACAATCTCCTCCCTCGCCTCTCGAAGCAGCCTGGGGAATATCCCATCAGGCCCCGGAGATTTATGTCTTGAAATTATTTAACAACTTCAACACATCCTCTCTCTTGATATCTACAACCTCGAGAACATTACCCTTACCAGTACTCTCTTCCACGTCATCAAGACCCCCCTCCTTGGTGAATACCAAAGAGAAGTATTCATTGAGAACTTCTCTCACTTCCGCCGCCTCCAGGCACATTCTCCCACCTACCCACGACAATAAACTAATCTGAATCTTTCAGCACAAGATCTGCTGCTCTTTATGTATATGTCCAAGTACTTACTAAAGTAAAGAGGGTTTCTGCCTCTGCCACTTTTGCAGATCCCTGCTACCTACTGAGGGAAAAAGCCATTACAGATCTCCCCTCTAATTACTTCAAATCTATGCGCTCTGTTTTTTGACCTCTCTGCTAAGGGAAACTGGCCCTTCTCATTGATTCTGCCTGGGCCTCTTATAGTTTTATATTTCTCAGTTAAGTCTCCCTGCAACACTTCTGTTCCAAAGTAACGGAACCTTTCACAGATGCAGTCTTTCAGTCCTTGTAAATCTCCCCTACATGCACCCCAGTGCAATCGCATTTTTCCTGTAATATAATGAGCAGACCTGAAAGCAGTACTGAAGTTCTTATCTAACTAGTCTTGTATACTGTCTCCAGCCAGAATGTTGGTACTGTACTTCATGTTCAGTCCTTCTTATTTTCTATTTTTGACTTGATAATTTTGTTAAATTAAGAATGATCAAACCATCAGCAGAGAGATCCACACACCGAGAGGAGAGGGAAGAAATTTAGATATGCCCCTTTCTATATATTTTCTGTCTGTTTAAAAATTCTTGTTTCAGCTCCTGACATCCACTGTCAGGTGGCAAAAATCACATCAGGAACAGTTTTGCAGAACTTCCTCTCATAGTAGACACTGACTCACACACAGGGTGTTGCTTTCCCTAGGGTGAACCACCATCATCTGAACAATTGAGAAGACTTATAAGGGAAGAGCTGTCGAAGCAGCTTGATGGTAGGTTGCACTTCATATTTCTGTAATTGCTGTGCTCCACTTGCTTAAGAATACAGGTCTGGGGCCAACTTTCAACCCAGCCTGGAGCAATAACGTGAAATGCTTTCTTTCTCTGTTTACAGTAAATGTGTTTGGTCACTTTCAATTGCGTAGACTGTTGGGTACCAAACAATTCTATCATTTAGCAGGAATTGACAATTTTAGAGCACATATGAGCAAAATAAAATTTAAAGTAACCACAAACAATGAGTGTGCATTTCTGAGGTTTAGACTGAAATATAAGTCTCTGAAGGGAACTGAATTCTCAAAATATACACATACTTAATAAATCTGAAACAAAATCTGAAAATGCTCGCACTCAACAGAGAGAACAACAATCTCAGGCTTAGATTTTTGTTGGGATGAAGGCCACAAGTATGTTTAATGAGCTTGTTTGCTTTCTCCACAGATGCTGTCTAACCTGTTGACTATTTCCTGTATTTACCAGCTTTACTCAGTATTGTACCAAGTCTGATGCTGCTCGTTAGGTGGAAACATTTGTGTGCCAAATTGCTTAAAAACTTTAATAAAAGAAAATATTGGTATTTTGAATTTTTTCAGGCATGAAATGCAATAAACTACTTGAATACTGTACTATTTATATTCTGCTGTGAAGTCCACATTTCCTCAAAATTACATAAAGCTCCAAGTGGTAATTCCAGTTTAGTCCCTCGAGAGAGAGAGAGAGAGAAGGGAAACAAAAGAAAATATGTAAAATCAGACAGTAACAATGACAAGATTGGGTACTGACACTCTTTTTCCATTGTTCCAGTAATGTTGTTTCATAGACATGACAATATAAGCAAAAAACCTGCATATGCTGGAAATCTGAAACAACAAGAGATAATTCTGGATACATTACGATTAAAAATCCTTCACTATTCTCTTTCATTTGTGTTATCATGTCCACCATCACTTGTGTTATTCACGCTCTCTCTTAGTGTCCAGCCAATTTGTTCCCTCTACCCCTCCATCTTCTCTGCAACTTAAAACATGTCTGATTTCTGACTTTGGTTTTGATCTTCGATTAGAAATGTTAACTCTATTTCTTTCTCCACAGATGCTGCCTGATCTGCTGAGTTTTTCCAGCATTTTCTAATTTTGTTACTAGCAATATAAACTTTATGGATGCGATGGTCAAGTCTACAGTCATGCAACTAGACTGGATGTGTCAATATTTCTCCTGTAGGCAATGATGAATTAAACTGCAGAATCTTCTTTAAAAATAATTGTGAAAATGCTTTTGCCATTTCAGTAAGTTACAAAATTATTTTGTTCCTTTTACTTTCAGCACGGTTGTCCTATCTCATATCTCAGTTTCAACCCACTTCCATTAAATCAGCACCTGGAAAGCCAGGACCTCCTGGTCCACCAGGGAATGATGGATTTCCAGGGAGACCTGGTGTTCCAGGAGAACCTGGTCAGCCTGGAGAACCTGGCCTAGAGGGAGCCAGAGGACCAGTAGGTCCAAAAGGTACAAACCTGTTTTATTTTAAACCATGATCTTAAGTAGCATTTATTTAAAATCACCTGATTGTCCCAGTTTCAAGGCAGAAGTCCTGATTTACTTATTAATCATTTTTTGGTATCTGTGAAATGATAAGTGAATGACTTACAAATCCTGACACTTTAATCTCATCGTCTACATTGCCACTTTCTCTTCAGTTATGAGGGGTGGGTGCTCACTGGTGAAGAGATTTTTTTTAATGCAGCAACTTATTTTGATCCTGGTTCCAGTGTCTGAAAGGATAGAGAAGCAAATTGAGTTGTAACATTCAAAAAGGATTTTTTATATATTGTAAAGGAAATGAAGAGCAATGAAGAAATTTCAGAGCTGTGAAGAAAGAGCAAGGCCGCGGGACTAATTTAGTGTCTCTTTTAAAAAGAGCAGTTACTATGGGCAGGGAGAAAAATGATTGAGAGAAAACTGGCAAATACTATCAAAAAAAAGCAAAGACTTTTACTGATGTATTAAAAAGGAAGAGGGTAGCAAGTGAGAGACCCCCAGAGAGTGAGACTGGGAAATAACAGAAAACAAGGAAATGGCAAGTAAGTTAAATCAATATTTCACAGCAATCTTCACAGCACTGCAAATATCCCAAAGAGTTCTGATGGACAAGCGTAATGGGATAATAAGCAGGTTTCGAGGATTCAGATCAATGAGGGAGAAAGAACACTTCAGGGGTGCTACAGGGTATTATATTAAGGTATAATAACAGATAAGAAAGATATATATGATATACAAAACAATAAGTCTAAAACACAGTGTAAAATAATTGACAACAGAACAAGTCTCACACCCTTTTACTCATCGTGGTGGACTCCGATCTATGACAACTGTCCTTCTTTTCTAGTCAACACATATCAGTCAGCTACAATTCTAAAACTATTTCTCAATGATAAATGTATAGGGAGGACTTAACGTTATCAACTGAACTAGTCTTGCTTGTCTCCAAAAACCAAGTTATCTTATCACTTCACATTCCTTAATGTTTTACATCTGCATGCTTCAAGGCCTCAAGGACCCTATGAATCAAGACCTTTTGTTTTACTTATCTTCCTGATTAACATGCCTGCTCATTATGACGACCATGAGCTGACAACTCCATTTTGAGTAAAAAGATCTGCTTTTAACCCTCTCATTACGAGTTTCAAATATTGTGAAAGAACTATCACAAGGGACAAGGCATTAGAACAACCAGTGGGACTAAAAGTAGACAGATAGCAAGGTCGTGATAGCCTACACCCAAGGGATTTAAAGGTCAAGGCTGCAGAGATGGTGGAGCCATTGATTGATTTTTTTTCCAAAACTCACTGAATCCAGAAAAGTACTGAATGGAAAACCACAAATGTGACTCCTTTGGTTAAGAGGGAGGAAGACAAAAAGCAGGTAAATGTAGGCCTGTTAGCTTAACATCTGTTGTTGGCAAACTGTTGGAGTCTATAATCAAGGAAGAAGTAGCTAGTCATTTAGTGAAGTTTAATGTAATCAAACCAGGTCAGCATGGTTTTATGACAGGTAAATCATGTTTAACAAATTTGCTGGGATTCTTTGAGGTATAACAAACAGTCAATCGAGGGAAATCTATATTTGGATTTTTAAAAAGCATTTGACAAGGAGCGATGTAAAATGCTGGTGCGCGTAGGGTATTATGCGAAGTTTGTTAGCCTGGATTAAAGATTGGTTATCTCATGGAAGGCAGAGAGTCAGAATAAACAGGTCTTTTTCAGGCTGGAAGTATGTAGATTGTGGAGAGCCCCAAGGATCAGTTCTTGGCCTTCAATGATTATCATTTATGTTAATAACCTAGAGGAGGGGGCAGCATTTAAGGTATCCAGATTTGCTGATGACATGAAAATAAGCAGGAGGGCATGTTGTGATGAGAATATTAGGACTTTGCAACTGGACATAAAAAGGTTCAGTGAATGGGTGAAAAATTGGCAAATGAGGCTTAATGTGGGAAAATGTGCCTTTAGATTCTTCTTACTAAAGGCACATTATTATCTAAATGGAGAAAGATTGTGGATGATTGAAGTACAGAGGGGCGTAGGCATTCTTGTGCAAGAATTGGTAAATTGGTTTATTATTATCACATGTACAGTGAAAAATCTTCTTGCATACCGTTCATACAGATCGATTCATTATTGGTATTGGTTTATTATTGTCACTTGTACCGAGGTACAGTGAAAAAACTTGTCTTGCATACCAATCGTACAGGTCAATTTATTACACAGTGCAGTTACATTGATGTAGTACAATTGCAAAAGGTTGGCAGGCGGCTGCAGCAAGTAGTTGGAAAGGCAAATGGCATATTGACCTTTATTGCAAAAGGGTTGGAATTTAGAAATAGGTGAACGTTATTAATACTGCAGAGGGTACCGGTGATCCTACAACCAGCGTACTGTGGATAATGTTGGTCCCCTTATTTAAGAAAGAATGAATTGACAATGGAGGTAGTCTGAAAGAGATTCAAGAGGCTAATTCCTGGATGAGAGAGTTGAACATGAGCAGCTAAAGAAATTAGATGTATATTCTTCGGAGTCCAGAAGAATGAGCAGTGATCTTATTGAAATATATAACATTCTTGGAGACCATGTCAGGGTAGATGTTAAGATGTTTCCACTGGTAGGTGAATCTTGAACAAGGGGAAATAGCTACAAGAGTAGGGAGCAGTCATTTAAAACTGAGGGCGGTGAATCTCTGGAATTTTCTACCAGGAGAGTGTGGAGGCTACATCAGCAGGGTATTTAAAGAGGAAGTAGATAAATTTTTGAAAAATCAGGAAATTGAGGGCTGTGGGGAATTGGCGCAGAAGTGGAGATGAGACCGGGACTGATCATATTGAGTGACAGGGCAGGCTTAGAGGGCCAAGTGGTCTAATCCTGCTATTTTCTAAAATTCGTATGTTCTTGTACTGATCAAACATTAAAAGATCCATCAATGTAGCTACTTTGATTTTGCTTAATCTGCCTTTAATTTCACAAACATGTACTTGGCATTTTATCTGTCAGCTCTACCTTGTAATAACTGCTTCAATTTTATGTGCAGGTGATAAAGGTGCAAAAGGTGAACAAGGGGCAGCGGGCATTGGACGGAGGGGCGATCCTGGTCTGCCAGGTCCTCCAGGTAAGAACAGCATTATTCCACTTCTTCAAAATTGTTACATATTGTAAATATAGTTTGAAAATCGGTAGAAGTTGTAACAAGTGAAACTAGGACCCTAGTTCTCCTTTCGTAGGCAATGTGTGTTGTAGAATTTAACGTGGGATTTGATGGTAATTAGAGAATAAAGTAGGATTAGTGTAAGGTTAGATTCTTGAAGGTCAGCTGGAGACTCTATTAAATTATGCTGGATAAGCGATTTTCCAGATGGAAGTTCACTCTGGATACATCTTGTGAATCTCCTTTGCAATCACTCCAGTGCTTAAGTATCTCTAATACTACTCAGTGATCAGAACACTATGGTCTGACAAAAGCACTGGATTATTATTGATTGAATATTAATTCCTTTGATTCATTATTGTTTTGACTACATCCTTATTCCTCCAATTCAATTTATTGTTTGCACCTCTGCATTGGTTAGGCATATTGAGTATGTAATGATTCCCAACTCTTTTTTCAAAGTTTTTCCACTGCTATTTAAGAACTGCATAACTTCCCCATGTTCCTCCTTTTGTTCAAACCTTCACACATCTGAAATAAATTGCAATTATAAGTTGTATTTCATATTTATAGGGATCGCAGGAACACCTGGCTATGGAAAAGATGGAATTCCTGGTACTCCAGGCCCACAAGGAGAGCCTGGCCAACCTGGCAGTGTTGGTCCACAGGGACCCCCTGGGCAGAACGGAATCTGTGACCTGGCACAGTGTGCTTACTATGCGAGCATGGCCAGTCGGCCAGCCAATCAAAAAGGACCTTAAATCAAGATAAGAAGAGTTTGATACATTTGAAGGATTGAGGCTGTTAGCTTGAAATACAATAATAATTAGCAGTCTGAACAAAGATCACTCCAAGCTGGCCGGGTGTGTTTTGATGCAAGTTCCTGTTCTCTCACTGGAGAATTGGACTGGATGCCAGCCATTAAGCACACATTGGAGAATCCTTCTGCAAATCTGCACCAGCTCTTAATTGTGACTTAACTGTGTGGTTTTAAAGCTTTCTAACTATACATATTTCCAAACTCCGCAGCTATTTTCCACTAGACTTTCATCTCATCTACACAACAACCTAGTGTGACATTATATGGTGCAATTTACAATTTCTGGATTATTCAGTTGTTGTGCTTGATTTCAGTGTTGTGAATATATATGTATAAAGTAAAATTAACACCAAATGTGCTGAATTCCACATGCAATATTTAAAAGAAAATACCTCTTCCGCTCACCCTTGAAGGGGAGATAATTCTCACTTTGCAAAAATGATGTATTTGAGTTTACAATCGTATATATTTCAACTAATCATAGAATATTAAATGTACATTTTCAGCATGAAATTGTAATATCTGGCATTGTTAGTATATTTAATACTTGTGCCTTCATTTACTCTCCTGTGATCTCTATATTTTTAAAATAAATTTAAATATTAATTTATTCTGTTCTTCAAGGTACAGAATACTGGTGTTGAGGATGGGACTCTTCCCATTCAACCACCAGTTTCAACATCAAGCCTTCTCTGGTCAAATATAAATAAGCCCCATGCAGAGTAAAGGTTAATCTTCTCTGCCTCAATAATCCACCAACCTTCCATTTCAAAAGAGCACCCCACCCCTTGCACCTAAAAATTCCTGGTCATTGTCACTAAATATGTTATGCAGTAACATCAACACATTATGTTCTGACTCCAAAATTTATTCCAATCAAGCCAATGGAATTTAATTTCAAAGGCTGAGTACAATGTGCTGACATTGACTATATGGCATGTTTAGCAGGGATAAATTTCAAGGCATGTGCCTTTTGTAAATCCATTTCCCAAATCAACCATCCTATCTATTATCACACTGTCATTTTGTTTCCCATTTTCTCCAAACTTTTGGATGAGCAAAGATTGCTCCTCATTTCTCTTCTTTCAATGGGGAAAGAAAGAACAAACTTCAGCTCACAAAATTGTGTGCCAGATACTTGTAACTGCATTACAGCAGCCACCAGACCAGCAAAAGTAGTTGAAACTGATATTCATTCATTTGAATTTTAGGTGGGAGGCTGAATGCTTCCTAATTGGTCTGCTGGAGACAGTAATTGTAAATGTAAATAGGTTATTTTAAACAAAGAGGAATAATGTTTGTCCTCGGTCTATAGCTGTTGTACATGAGTAGATAGTCTAAATTGGTCTGGTTGTCATTGACAAGCTACCTTTGCCCCATATAGTCTCCACTGCTCACTAGCAAAATGTTGATGAAGCATAATTTGGTGCAAGCTTTTAAGTTTCAAAGTACGGCACCAAAATGTGGCCTTGATCCACTTCTATCCCACTGAACCCACACTGTGCCATTGGTCTTCTTAAGACCAACAGCATTCTGGCATCTCTAAAATATCCGTTCTACATATGTGAGCAATACAGCCAAACACAACCAATTACATATTACTCCACTCTTAATACATCTCATCTGAGATTCACTTTCTCAGGACAGATGTGATCTATATAGCTTCGTGCTTAATTAACTATGCATTTAGGGATTAAGCCTCTTGATCAAGTTCATGTAAATAAATGGAATTTTTAATCAATGAATGATATCAGTATTAGTAAGGATAAGCACAAATGCAAATATTTTTGAACAAATATTACCAGAAACTATTATTTAAGTAATCATTTTTGAATCAGCTTCCACCATTCTTCAAATAGGTAACATAAAATATAAATTAGTTGGCCTATTCTTTCCAGTCCAATTTCTCTAAGTAGCTAGAAAGGGTGCTGTATCCTTACCTCCACTCACCTTCTACCTTATCTGAGGACTCTTCTGGTGGCATGCAAAAATGCAACGCAACTGTGTTTCCTCACGTATGCCCTGCTTTAAATACTGAGTCTGGGGCGATTAGTCAGGCTGCCATTTTCAACATTCAGGGCTCAACACAGAGGTCATCAAGGGAGTAAATAATGGATATCTGGGCAAGTGCTTCTGGGCTGTACCCATGTACACCTCCTATTAACATGGGGAGACATTTTAACTGAATGGATCAATTTGTTCAGACAACTCGTTGGTTTCTTCCTCTCATTGCTTCACCCCTACACTGGCTTTAATTCTTATTTTAAAATGATAGCTATTCCCCCACCATGATGATACCCCCTGAACTGGAAAGTCATATGGCATCAGGACATTCTGGCCAGAAGTCCTTCCTGTCTCTAAATGCCCTACATCTATGATAATACATTATGTCCCATTAAAGTATTTTTTTCTCTAATAATTTGATGTATAATTTTAAGTATAATACAATGTTACACAATTGCCATTTGAAGTTTCCAACAGTTAGGAGTTTCCAAGTCCAACATAACGAATTTGATATTACTTCACATGACATGGCAGTAGAATGAGTATGACATTAGTTTCCTTACTATAGAGGTCTAGCAATAAGGAATTGCAAATATTCCATAAATAATGTTTCTGCTTACAAACCTACCACAACATTATTCAAAGTGAACTAGAAGATATACTGAAATGTGACTGTATCTAACATGTAGCAAGAGGGTGGTGGTGACACAAAGGGGTTAATTTTAACCAAAGTCGTGATGGAGTGATGTCAGGCTGGGTGCAAACCAATCCGCTGCTGAGAGTCCATCAAGTTCCTGGCAATGGGATGTTAATATTATGTTGAAAAGTGTGATAAGAAATAAGACATAATATAGCCACATTTTTAATACATTAATAGGTTCTAAATCATTACCTAAGTGAAAGTATTCAATAGGTTGAATTGTTCTCACAATATAATTGATGCCCTTTGATTGAGTTCCCAGAAGTGACAGTTTATAACCTTTCAGAAATTCAAACTTTTCTTTGGGGAACTTTGACAACATGATTAACTGCTTTAATAATATGCAAGGCTATGTGGATGCCAACCTAGAGGATACAATAAAAAGAAAATGTAGATCTTTACTTACAATTAGGAGAAGAAAGATGCTTTAATGAACATATTTGGATTGCATAAACTTCCAGTCAAATGTGTAAATTATTGTATTAGCAGTAAATAGAACTATGAATGCCTTTTTGAATATAAAGCTCTCAAAGCTGATATATTTTGTCTAAAAAATAATATCTGAATTTCATATTAACCCTGAGTGAAAACTCTTATGTACTGAGTACATTCACATCTTTTGGATATCAGTATTATGCTACAAAGTGCCTGAACAGTGAGTAAAATTTTCCAAAAATGGATAAAAGAAAAACATATCTTGTCTATTCTCCTATGTCATGCATCTACTGATGTTGTTGGCAGTGGCCCAGCACCACAAGAAAGATGCTCAGACATTTGGAGGCCAGTTTTCTCTGTTGATGTTGGGAGGGACTAACTGGGGTGTGTGGATGGGTCTTCTATTGCAGGCCTCATCTGAATGTCTTTGATCATCAGAGTTAATGATTAGATTTTTTAAAAATACTTACAAATTTGAGCCAGCTTGTAAATGGACTGGTTCCATTTCTTGTTTGATTTGCATTCTGTTTACACACAGGACAGTTGTCAATGAATAGTGCTCTTCTCAGAATAATTCTATGACAAAACTTGTCTATATTACAACATTCTGAATATTTTGTGTGTGTACTTATCTTTGTTTATTTGATCTCACAGTTGTTCTAGTTTCCATGGTCCTTCTTTAACTCAAATAAACTTTTAAGAATGATTCCAAAAACCTTAAAGCTGCACTCTTCCCCCCCCCCCCACCCCTATTGTCTCTTCCTGATATCTACAAGCTGTAGACAATACCTGAGAAAGAAGCTTAATTTACCTTTGCAATTTTTATCAATCCATTTTAAATATCTCTTTTGGATGGATTAAATGGCAGACACAGTGACAAAATGATGTCCTTTTGTTTTCTTATGATTCTTATCCTGGCATTCGAAGAGACAGATGAGGCATGGAACCTTAACAATTGAATGGGTTTGCAGGTCCTCTGCACTTTATTCAACCATCCTATTCACACTCTATCAGTGCCTCCTGGCATATCTGATTGGAAACATTAGCAACATAAGAGTTTTCACATGCAAATGGTGACTGATTATGGTGTGGCTGTTAAATTATCTTTTAAAATAGTTTGTTTTGTTACTGTGCTTTGCTAGATTTGCACTAATTTTAAACAATGTTGATCTTTGAAGGAAGATTACTTCAATATGACACTTCCTTCAGTTTATCACAGAATGAGATTTTTTTCCCAATGAAATTTCTGGTGCTATTCCTTGAACATTTTTGTAGAATTATTATTTGAGTATGTACATTTATGTGTATAAAATATAGTGTATGAGTGACAAGTGTTGTGCTATCATTACATTATTGATGCATGAACAATCTCTTTAAAGCAAAATTGTTTAACCTTGATTGGATGGGATGAGGGGGATGTGGACCAGTTTCAACTACCTCAGTTGAGTAGGGATGGGGTTAAAGATAGCACTCTTTTCTAACTAAAATCCAGCTTGCTGTCATCTCATTCTCATCATTGATATGGGCAGTCCAGTCATTGCTTTGGGCAGGCTGAAACTTCGTAAGCTCATGCATTTGGCATCTGATGATGGCATTAGAAACCCTCTTTAGATCTAAAGTAACAATGGTCTGTGCCACACACTCAACATAGCAACTTCATGGTCCTCAACAGAAATTTGTACTAATATGCTTAATTAATAATCATTAGATATCTATAATGTTCTACAATGATATCGGCATGGTAGTGTAGCGGTTAGCATAACGCTATTACAGTGCCAGCGATTAGGGTTCAATTCCCGCCGCTGTCTGTACGTTCTCCCCATGACTGTGTGGGTTTCCTCCAGGTTCTCCAGTTTCATCTCACATTCCAAAGATGTATGGGCTAGTAGGTTAACATGGGTGTAATTGGGCGGGGCGGGTTCGTTGGGCTGGAAGGGCCTGTTACTGTGCTGTATAAATGAAGTTTAAAGTTTAAATAAAGTTTAATGTATGTAACCTCATGTAGCACAAACTATAATGGATTAAAATAACCTAAACTGGGCCATTTCAAAATGCCATGCTGTCCACTCAGGACTGGCTCTACAAATGATTCCTGTGTGTTAAGCGGAAGTATTAGTTTTCTTCCTAACCCAACTAAAATCCTTTTACATCGCAACTCTACTCAGTTCTTCCTCAGAATTACACCTATTTCTTCAACATACCTAGGTTCCATAGTAACCTTGGTGAAAGGACGGGGGGTATCATTGTTAATCAAGGAAGATACCAGAGCAGTGCTGAGGCATGATAATAAAGGCAGTGGGTAATAATGTGGAATCAGCTTGGGTTGAAATCATGAATAGCAGGGGAAGAAAGATATGGGTGGGAGTAGTCTATAGACTTCTGAAATATGACCTCTCAATAGGTCAGACCATAAATGAGGAAATATCAAGGGTATGTTTGAAGGGAACTGTGATTGTCATGGAAGATTTTAATTTACATATTGATTGGAGGAACCAAACTAGCAAGGGTATTGTAGAAGAAAAATTTGAGGAACGCTGTTGGGAATGGGCTATTTCAGATATGGTCTCAGATAATAAAGGCTTAATTATTAAAAATCCCAATTACAAGGCAAACAAGTTGCAAGGACCCAATGGATTGCACGCTAGAGTTTTGAAGGAAGTAACCTCAGACAGTGGACTCATTGTTTGAAATTTTTCATAACTCACTAAAGTTTGGGATGATACCAAAAGTTTGGAAAACAGCTAATGTAACATCCTTGTTCAAAAAAAGGATAAAGGCAGAGGGCAGGGAATGGTAGACCAGTTAGTTTAACAGCTATTCTTGGCAAGGTACTAGAATCAATAATCAAAGAGGAAATAGCTAATTGCTTAGGAAAGCTGACTGTAATTAAACCTAGTCAAAATGGTTTTATGAAAAGTAAGTCATGTTTGACAAGTTTCCTCGAATTATTTGATGATTGGTATTGATATTGGTATTTTGGTTTATTACTGTCACTTGTACCGAGGTACAGTGAAAAGCTTGTCTTACAAACCGATCGTACAGGTCAATGATATAACAGGGAGAGTTGTTGGAGAAGCATCTGTAGGTGTATTGTATTTAGATTTCCAAAAGGCATTTGACAAGGTACCACATAAGAGGTTGGTTCATTAACAAAACGCCTGTGGTAACAGAGGTAGATGTTGGCGTGTGTTCACTATTGGTGAGTCTTAAACAAGGAGACATAACTACAAGATAACAGGCCAGTCATTCAGAGGGTAGTGAATCTTTGGAATTCTGTATCCCGGCAGGTGGTGGAAGCTGGATAAGCATCCATCTCCACCCTAAATATTTCAGAGATGGATGCATATTTGATAGATGGAGAAATAGTGGGGGGGGGGGGGGGTGGAATGGAGGAATGGCATGGAAGACGAGTTGAGGCCAGCATAGATCAGCAATGATCATATTAAATAATGAGGCAGGCTTAAAGGTCCTGATGGCCTACTCCTGCTCCTATTTTCTTGTGCCCTTGTGAATTGATAAGCCCCTCCAAACAAAATGCCTAAACACCTCATCATCAGAACATCAAAGAGGTCGAGCCATAAAAATCCATTAAGTTTCTCATCACTGACATATGGCAGGTACCCAATGACTGCTGAGCAATCTTTTTGACCGTCTTGTGGATCTATTTAATATATTTGGATTTTTGATGCTATCACCATGAAAATGCACAAAACATAACGATAAGAACACCTTTTTGTGAGATAGTCTAATATTAAGGGGTATTGCACCTGCTGTTTCACATTGATTCTGCTGCAATTGCATTTATCGTTTTACTAAAAGAGACAATAAAATAAATATATAACGACCTGAATCTCACTGACCAATTTAATAAGTAATTGCGGCCAACAGCAATTTGGGCATCAACACTTCTTAGATTGCTGCCCTTCCAGTCTTAAACATAGAATTCTGCCATGAGCTAGGTCAAATGCCAGCACAGCTGGCCATTTCTCTGTTGCTGAACTTATCAGTGAGTCCAAGGATGCTGCACAAACATGCTGAAGAGAGAGTGTGGATGCATTTTACATCCAATCCTTGCTTTGTGCCGGAGAGTGCTGATGTAGAGCTGAGAATTATTTGACTTGGGGGTCATCAAAATAAATTATAAAAGTGAGTACGGAAAAGTGCATGCATTGTTTTAATAATTTTGGCTTTTAAGGTATTTTTAGTCAAATGCATTTGTTTCATCATTTAAATCTATTTTAATTGTTTTAAAATTTTCTATCAGGCATTTAAAATCAACTAGAATGTAATTGACAATGAGTGTATGGCAAGACTGTAAGGATATTCTGGGTATGAATGGGGCCTCTGAATATATTGCCTGAGGTCTGCTCAATGCTTGAAGCCCACTCAACTTGTCAAGCCCTCTGCATCAAGAGAAATTAAGTCCAGCTGGGAACCAAAGGGTGATGTATCTGGGCAGTGAGACAGGTTCAGCATGATCTGGCCAATTCTTCATTTATAACTCATTTTTTATTCTCAATAGCTTAACAGCTATGTGTGTGGTTAGATAAAAATAGACTTGGGAAGCTGATAGTTTCTTTCGAATCTTTGAACAATATAATTGTGACAAGATGGAAAAAACCCTGCTTATTAGATATCACAATTTATTTTGCTAGTGAATGCAATAGTGTTCACTTACACAAAGATTATAAAGGTTAAAATTACTCTCTCCCACTTCATCCATGCCACCCTTTTCATTTTAAGGTTTATTAGTGTTCTGTAAAGAAGAGAATCTGCCTTCCTTACCTGCTCTGGCCTATATATTGACTTCAGATCCACAACGTGATTGACATTTATCTGCCCTCTGAAAATGGCCCAGCAAGACGGTTCAAAGACAAGATTCAGATTAGTTCATTGTCATATACACCAGGGTGCAATGAAATTCCTTGCTGGCGTGAAGCTCACAGAGTAAACGGTATACATGGTAATAATAAATACAGCAATAAACATAGTGATGAGTGCAAAACAGTAGAATGGTGCAAAGATTGTAGTGCAGTCTGAAGGCAGGCATGGTAGTGTAGTGGTTAGCGTAATGCTCTACGGCACCAGAGACCCAGGTTCAATTGCGACTGCTGTCTGTAAGGAGTTTGTATGTTCTCCCTGTGTCTGCGTGGGTTTCCTCCCACATTCCAAAGACATACGGGTTAGGAAGTTGTGGGCACGCTATGTTGGGGCCGGAAGCGTGCCGACACTTGCGGGCTGCCCCCAGAACACTCTACGCAAAAAGATGCACTTCACGTACATGTGACTAATAAAGAAATCTTATCTTAGTGCACAAAGACAAACTAAAGTGACAATGATGGAAAACCAGGAACATTAGAATTAAGAGTTCAAGAACGTGACAGCACCACTGGGAATGGGGTGTGAAAAATGTGATTGCAGTGCAGAGGAAGTTGTTCTTAAATCTGGATGTCCAGGCTTTCAAGCTCCAGTATCTTCTGCCAGAAGGTAGAAGAGAGAAAAGGGAATGGCCAGGGTGGCAGGCACCCTTGACGATACCACAAGCCCTCCTGAAGCGGCACACCGCTTGGATGGAAGGAAGTGATGAGCCGGTGATGGACTGGGTAGTGTTGACCACTCTCTGTAGGTCCCGTCGGTCCAGAGCAGAGCAGTTGCTAAACCAGGCTGAAGCTCCAACCCATCAGGATAGGGAAGAGTCAAATGGAGAAGGGCAATAATTATTCTTGGCTACTCTTTGTCTGATGACCCGTGGCATTCACGGGATTCTTCTTCTTGCAATCTGCTGGGGCTCGTTGACAGCCGCTGAAATTTGACACCCAAGAAGTTTGTTTCATTGTCTGTAATCCTGGCAACATTCATGTGGGTTTGACTCCACACTCACAGGTCCATAGAAAAAGATTGCAAATTACTGGGGTTGATGAATAAACAATTTATTGAAATGCATGAATAAATCACCCACTGCAGGAAGGAATGCAAGAGACGGGCGGTGGAGGGCGGCGGCCCCGTCACGCCTCCGATCTGGGCAGCTTGGTCCGCGCCATGGCAACGGCGGCACGCGGCTCCGGCCGTTTCCTAGCGACTGGCCGACGCCGGCTTGTCCATCACCGCCTGTGGCAGTTGTCTCCTCCAATCCCCGAGCGCCGCGGCTCCGGGCCCGCTGCCGTCACGGAGAGCCGCAACCGCAGGAAAATGGTGGCAACAGCTGGTGGTAGGGCGTAGATGGAGTCGACTAAATGCAATGGTTCAATGACGGTAAGGTCTATATTAATGCTTTATGCATATATATGCTTATAATAGTTTGATTGTAATGAAACTTTTAATGGTATACTGGGTACAATCGCATTTAGTGGTATACTGGGTGCAATCTGCCTATCCATAGCAGCTGTGGAATTTAATTGCAATTAATGTTTACTCTGCAATCTAAAAAAACGCAACTCATCTTAAGTAATTGCAACTGGCGTGTTGCAAAACCCATCTGGGTCACGAATGTCTTTACCCAGTCTGGTCTATGTGCAACTCCAGAACCACCAACGTGTCGAATTCTGAAATGACCTCCCACAAATATCTAAAAGTTGTAGTCCGCCTGGATGGTGGTGCCGTGAGCCCAGTTTGGCTAATCCAGAAGGATTGCATTGTGCTAATGAAACAGTTTGACAGTCTGATGATGATTAAAAGAGGCTAAATTTCACGTTTATACATCCATGTGGAACCCATATTGGCCAAAAGAAGGACAAATGCTAAAAGTAAACTGCAGGAAGGACTCAGCAGTTCAAGTAGCATCTGTGGAGGCAAAGGGATAGTTGATGTTTTGGGTCAGCATTGAGAGTTAGAGAGATGAAAGCCAGTGTGTAGAAGTGAGAGGGAGGGTTGAGACAGAGGCTGGTAGGTATTGGTTTATTATTTTCACTTGTACCGAGGTACAGTGAAAAACTTGTCTTGCATACCAATCGTACAGGTCAATTTATTGCACAGTGCAGTTACATTGAGTTAGTACAGAGTGCATTTAGGTAGTACAGGTAAAAACAATAACAGTACAGAGTAAAGTGTCACAGCTACAAGGAAGTGCATTGCAGGTAGACAATAAGGTGCAAGGTCACAACAAGGTAGATTGTGAGGTCAAGAGTCCATCTCATCGTATAAGGGAACCGTTCAATAGTCTTATCACAGTGGGATAGAAGCTGTCCTTGAGCCTGGTGGTATGTGCCCTCAGGCTCCTGTATCTTCTGCCTAATGGGAGAGGAGAGAAGAGAGAATGACCCGGGTGAGTGGAGTCTTTGACTATGCTGGCTGCTACACCAAGGCAGTGAGAGGTAAAGACATAAGTGGAACCAGGTTGGGGGAGGGGATAATGGGCAGATGGAGCCAGGTGGGGGAGAGGGAAAGAGGCAGTGTTGAGACAAAGGTTGGCAGGTGATAGGTGGAAACAGGTAAGAGGGACAATAAGCAGATGGAACCAGGTGGGGGAGGAGATGGGAAAGGTGAACCAAAGGAAAAGAGAACCAGGTGGAGAGGTATGAAGGTGATAGGTAGATGGAACCGGGTGAGGGTGTGCAACAGGTCTTGGTAATGAGCAGGGGAGGGATGGAAAAGGTGAACAAAGAGAGAGGGAACCTGGGTGGACCTGGTTGGGGAGGGGGAAGGAACACCAGGTGTGGGTTACCTGAAATTGTTGAAATGACAGACATCTGGAAGTTAAAGTTGGCCAGTGTAGACAAAGTGCAGGTGCTTTGCAAAATGTCATCTAGTCTACACTTGGCCTTGCTGATGTAGGGGAAGCAACATCGCAAGCACCAAATGCAATAGACCAGGTTAGAAGAGGTGCACATGAATCTATGTCTCACTCAGAGTGTTGTTTACATCCCTGGATGGTGGTGAGGGCGAAGGTGAAGGGACAAGTATTGCACCTCCTACAGTTGCAGAGGACAGCGGTGGATGGTAAAGGATGAGCAGACCAGGGAGTCATGGAGAGAGTGGTCACTGCAGAAAGCAGATAGGGGGGAAGATATGACTGGTGGTGGGATTTTGTTGGACCTGGCAAAAATAACTGAGGATGATATACTGGAGGCAGAGGTTAGTGGGGAGAGGAGAAGATGAGAGCAGATGTGCGGGAAATGGGCGTTAGGGCTCCATCAACCATTGGCAGAGGGGAAGCCACATTTCCAGAAAAAGAATATTTCAGAAGTCTTAGAGCAGAAAGCCTCGTCTTGACAACAGTTGCAGCGGAGATGGAGAAACAGAGAAAAAGGGATGATGTCCTTGTAGGAGATGGGGTGTGAGGAGGTGTAGTCAAGATAGCTGTGGGAGTCCGTGGATGTGTAGTAGATATTGGTGTTATTTTATCTCCTGAGATAAAGACAGAGAGATCCAGAAAAGGAAGTGAATGTCAAAATAGTCCATGAATTTGAGGGCAAGGTGGATATTGCTGGCAAAGATGATAAAATTGACGAATTCCACATGAGTGCAGGAAGCAGCACCAATGCAGTTGTTGATGTAGTGGAAAAGAGTTGGGGAGGGATGGCAGAGGACTGCTCCATGTCACCAACAAAAAGGCAGGCATAGCTGGGACCGATGTGAGTGCCCATGGCTGCACTTTTGATTTGTAGAGAGTGGAAGGAATTGAAAGAGGAGTTGTTGAGGGACAACCTCTTACAGAGCTTGACAGGCTGGATGCAGAGAGGACATTTCCTTTGGCTATAAACTCCAGAACTAGAGGTAACAGTATCAGAATAAATTCTTCAAATTTATTCATGGAATGGGTGGTAAATTTTTTTAAATTCTCTGCTTTAAAGGGCTGTGGAAGCTAAGTTATTGAGTTAATTCAAAATAGAATGATTTCTGTACATTTAAAGGAGTTAAGGAGCGTGGGGATAGTACAAGTAAATGCTGTTGAGATGGAGGAGCAGGTATAGCCGGTTCATAAGGCTGAATGTTTCACTGCAGCTCCTATTTCTTGTGTAAATATGTTTATATCAATTAAAATAATTCAAAATTGCAAATTGTCTGAAATCTTCTTCTCTTTCTCAGAGCTAATCCTCTCCTTTGAAATAAATGGAGTTTCTAAACGGTGCCAGAGTTAACCTTACATAGGTTCAGGATCTGGATTTTCTGACACAAGTTCTGAGAAGCATCAGGAACATAGCGCTTTACCACTGGGAAACCCAGCGTCAGGAGGGCAGGCAGTATAACAGTGGCAATAACCTGTTAGGAAGTTTGTGACTTCCATGATAACAATTGTTGTCCTCTGCATGTGTGTTGCACAGGGTTTGTTAAACAACCCCAGAACAATGTGCAAGTTTCAGACCGTTGAAACACTTTGCTCTAAACTGGAACAGATGCTTCAGGATTCTGCTGTAGAATATTGTGTTTGTCTGTAAGTGGCTATACATTTAAATTTCCGTCAATGTAAGTGAGTCGCCAAAATGTCCGAACAACAATTGAAATCATCTCAGACCAGCCCGTCACTCTACTCTGCCAATGGCATTGTGGACAACCTTTGGAAGCACAGGATTGAGGTTGATTCCTTCAACAATGGCAAGAAGAAATTAAAGCTAAAGGGCAGAGAGCTGCAATCAGTTCCCCGGGAGATATTTGACCTGAGGGGGCTTCAAGTGCTGGAGATGAGCCCGAAATGGGAAAGCTGCTTGAATTATAGGATGGGCACTGTCCCTCGGGAAATTGGTCAACTGACCACCCTTACTGTGCTGAATTTGGACACCAATGAACTGCGGGAGATCCCACCTGAGATCGGGGCCTTGCAAAATCTGGAAACTCTGACTCTCAGTAACAACCAACTGATCTGCCTGCCTGCCGAGATCGAGAAGCTGCAAAAGTTGCAGAGCCTGCACTTGGCCAACAATAATTTCCTGGAGCTCCCTGTTCAGGTGTGCCAGCTCCGCCGCTTGACATTTCTGGATGCCTGTGACAACAGGATAAAGTTCATCCCCCACAGCATTTGCAACCTGGAGTGTTTGGAGACTCTGCTCCTGTACTTCAACGCATTGCAGAGCCTGCCTGACTCCATCTGCAGCCTCGCAAACCTACGCACTCTCTGGCTGGGAAATAATAGCCTAAGGAGCCTTCCCATCCAGTTTGGGCACCTGGTCAACCTTGAGTGGGGCCGCAGCCACTCTTCTTCAAACTTTGAGGGCAATCCACTTGAATCCCCCCCTCCTAAGGTATGCAGGGGTGGACCTGAGGAGATCAGCCGTTACTTTGCTACATGGGATGAATGAGGCAAAATGACCAGGTCAATCATTTTGGAAATTGTAAATTTATAATTAACAGAGTGCACAGGTATCTAACTACATTGAACTAATAATTTTTTTTTAAAAAATGTTAATTTTATACATTTCTCTGAATGACAAAATGAGTTACCTACCTCCGGCAGACTGATAACATCTCATGATTGTTGCCTGCTTAAGTTAAAAAATATGCATTTTTGTGAATGGAACTAATGAATGAGGGACTTAGAAAAAAATCTAACAGCTATACAACAGTTGAATACTAGAGATTTGTGCTGTTCCATGTTTAATATTGTGTTGGAGTTTTAACTTTTCAGCTGGCATCATTTCTGTGGTGCTAATTGGTAGGTGGGAGAAGTTAGTTGCATTTGTTTCTGGGGCATTGTGATGCAATTAGCTGTCTGAAGAGGGCAGGATAAAATTTGGCATCAAGTTCTTGGTGTAGTCTGCCAATTGATGCCTTGGAAATGCAATAGCGGGAGAGTCCATTCCTTCCTAGGGTGTCACTTAGCCAAGGGCACTCACTATTCAACAGTCCAAGCCTTTTATTATAAAAAAAACTAAGCTGCTTGGATTGTCAGTATGGAGGCCATCTCCTGATGCACAGAAGGCTGAGAGATTCAAAATTCCACAGGAGTTCACCAACACAGCAAGGAACCACCTTGACTGACAACAGGGGGCCACTAGATGGATGGAAGATCATGACTGGTATCCTCCTCTGCCAAGGGACTCATCTTCCAATCCCAAAAATAAATACAGGCATTTATTTCTGAAGCTGCCCGTCAAATAGTGGATATTCCAGTCCATCATTTCAAGTCAATAAACTCAAGGAGTTTTGCCCAGCTCCTCTGAGATCTTTGTCGGTTGAGGGAGGGGAAAGAAAATGGGCTAGAAGGAGGGGAATAAGCCCATGTTGACAGATCTCTGTAGTATTAAACTGGTGCTGCTAGTTTCCAGGTAGCCTAAAGGTACCATACTTGAGTAAATGGATGGAGTATACTGTGCAAGCTGCACAACTAATTTTCTGCAAGCTTCTCAACTAGCATTAGGACCCAGATAGGATATACTTGTTTCATGTGGATGTCCTATCAGAGTTAGAAACATTAGCTGCCACTTGTATTTCCAGGAAAACAAATGATGTAAGAGTCCACAACCCAGAGTTATTTGTTATAAAAACAGAAACTGCTGAAAGTATTCGGCAGGTCAGGCAACATCATTCTCTGTCCACAGAATGCTATCTGAACTGCTGAATGTTTTTAGCACATTTTATTTCAAATTTCTAGTATCTGCAGTTTTTGATTTTCAAAGTAGAGGGATGTTTGCCTTAAAATCAGAGGTAACAAGTTGTTACTCCTTTACAACCCCAAGCACTTCCCTACATGCCTATCATGTGTCCCAGCATCTGCAGTCTCTTGTGTCTTCATTTTGCTACTCCACTGTGGTCTCTTCACTTTGAAGACATTTTCCTCCTCTCTTCAATGGGAGTTCTATGGGGCCTTCTCTCTGCTGCTGTCCTACGCTTCGATCACACTGTCACCCAGACTCACTACTGCAGCCATGTGTCCTTCCTGGGTACTTGACTCCACCACCATCTTGTCCCAAGTGGCTTCCAGCTCCGTTTCAGGCCTCCCAGTTCAGCCCCAGCCAGGAACTAAGGTATTTATACTCCATTCATTTCTTCTCCCTATGTTTCTCCCTCTGTATCCTATGCGCCACCCTCTCTGCCATGCATCGATACCTTCAGGCCCTCTCCCTCCCACAGCTCCGGGCCTTCCGTGACTTGCCACAGACCTCTCCTCCACTTCGTCCTCTGCCAGATCCACACATGCAACAGCTAGTTCTTCTCCGTCCTTCTCATCCACGAAGGCTCACAAGCTTGCCCACCTCTGGGCGGAGGTCCAATATCGCTGGAGCCCACCACTGCCCCGGCTGCCTCCAGGTCGAGGACCCCGACGCTGCCGCTGAGTCCTGCCGCTCTTCCTCCACCAGTCATTTTAACATTACTCCCCACCCTCCCCTGGTTTTTCACACCACCCCCAACCTCTCACTCCTCTGAGCCCTTCTCTTCCCACTATCTCAACTCAGCTGAGCCCTCTACCCCATTGGCCTTCTCTGATCCCATGCCTGACCCCTGCTGTGTCTTTACCATCCCCTCTGACCTCCCCGTTGAGGCAAAACAGTCTGTCCTCAGCAAAGGCCTCACCTTCATACCCCTTCGCCCGCACCTAACAAGTTCTGGGCCTGCCGTGACGTCAAGTTCTTCTTCAGTCACCTCTGCACCTATTCCTTCAGCTCCCTCACTGACAACCCCTTCTCCTACCTTAAACCTTCCTCCACCTCTTAGACACCCCCTTCTGGCCTTTCACCGTCTCTTTACTTTTCTCACTGCTGACGTGACATTAACCATCTTGACATTTCCACTCCTCTCACTCACTCCAACCTCTCTGTCTCTGAACATACTGCTCATCATTCTCTCCATACCAATTCCAACATTGCCATCAAACCCACAGACAAGGGCAATGCTGTTGTAGTCTGGCAGACTGACCTCTACCTTGAAAAGTCCAGACAGCAGCTCTCGGACGCCACCTCTTACTTACCCCTGGACCAGAACCCCACTATGATCATCAGGCCACTGTCTCTAGTAACATCACAGACCTCATTACCTCTGGAGATCTCCTCTCCATAGCCTCCAACCAGATTATTCCCCAACCCCAAACTGCCCGTTTCCACCTCCTACCCAAGATTCACAATGAGACTGCCCTGGTAGGCCCATTGTTTCTGCCTGCTCCTGCCCCACTGAACTGATTTCCTCATTCCTCGACTCCATCTTGTTCCCCCTGGTACAGTCCTTTCCCACCTACATCCAAGATACCTCATACATTCACCACCACTTCAACAGCTTTTGGTTCCCTGGCCCCAACCGCCTCACTTTCACCATGGATGTCCAGTCCCTGTATACTTTTTTCTCTTATCAGGAAGGCCTGGGGTCTCTCAGTCTCTTTCTGGAACACAGACCTAACCAGTTCCCCTCTACCAACACCCTCTTCCGCCTGGCAGAACTTGTGCTTATCCTTAATAACTTCTCTTTTGACTCCTCCCATTTTTCCAAATCAAAGGTGTAGCCATGGGCACTCGCATGGGTCCCAGCTATGTCTGCCTTTTCGTTGGCTATGTAGAGCAGTCCTTCTTCCAAACCTACCCGGGCACCACTCCTCAGCTCTTCTTATCAACTGGATGGAACTTTTGTTGCCTATGAATTTCATGTGAAAAGACAAAATAGGGAAGACAAGGTTGGCAAAGGAATTCCAAATTCTTCAGAAAGTACAAATCAGCACAAAATCATGAACTGGATGTTGTAGAAAAAGAATTTGACAGGAAAATAAATACAAATAAAGTGATCAGAGTGAGGTACTATGCTTCTTAACATGAGCACTTTCATGTTGCCTTTGACTAACAATTATTTGGTTATGTAAACTCTGTAGCCAATAAAACATTTTATCATTGATTTGTTGGTTGAGAATTCTTCACATTGATAGTTCTTAGTACATAATGCAAAATAAAATCTTCTTGGATCTTCTCACCACCAGAACACACTAACAGATAATTTTAAAATATTGTAATCGGTGTATGTGCTGGCATTGTCAACATCTTGGAATAAATTTTAAACCCCATTAACCAGCCAGTATCAATTGTGGAAAGGTTCAAACTTGTCTGAGTCCACCTACTGCTGGGCAAGATTTTTACCTTCAACAATATTGAAGTCAACCACAGCTCCCACAATATCTAAAAGTTGTAATTCACCTGCATGGTGGTCCCATGACCAGATTTTGGCAAATTCAGAAGGACTGCGTTGTGCCAATGAAATGGCATGACAGCCTGAGAATGATTCTTAAAAAAGGCTAAATTATATGTTTTTACAAGCATATGGGGCCCACATCGGCCAAAAGAAGAATGACAAATTCGATGTGCCTCAACTGACCGCTACCTCCCATTCGTTCTGCAACCCTATGGGGCCCATCAGGTCTTTGCTGGCTCCCAGCAGAGCAATCATATCAGTCGCACTCTCCCTCTTTATCTGTACCTCCATACGATGCCTCACAAATACCTATCAACTCCCCTTTTACAATGTTTTTTTTGTTTGCTACTGACCTACACAAACAATAATTTGCGGTATTCAATTAACCAGCCAATACGTCCTTGGAATTTGAGAGGAAACCCACATGATCATGGAGAGGTGCGGCAAATTCCACACAGGCAGCAATCGAGGCGAGAATCATCTCTGGAAGATCAACCATGTCCTTGCCATTGTCCACCAGTCCAAATATTATTTCTACCAGCATAGATAGGGAGGCAGACATTTTTAAAAATATCATGGCTAGGCATTATAGAACAGCACAGAACATGTACTGGCACTTTGCCCCACAATGTTGTACTAAACTAATTAAGCTAATGATGCCTACTTAAACTAATCCCTTCTAACCGTACATGGTCCAATCCCTCCATTCTCTGCATATTCATGTGCCTATTAAAAGCTTCTTAAATGCCTCTATCATATCTGCCTCCACCACTACTCCTGGCAATACATTCCAGGCACCCACCACGCTCTATGTGAAAAAAAATGGCCCCACACATCCCCTTTGAACTGTCCCTCTCTCACCTTAAATGCATGCCCTCTAGTGTTAGACATTTCAACCCTGGGAAAAGGTACCAGCTAGCTATGCCTCTGATAATTTTATAAATTTCTATCAGGTCTCCCCTCAGCCTCCACCCCTCCAGAGAAAACAACCCTAGTTTGTCCAACATTTCCTTATGGCATATGCCCTCTAATCCAAGCAGCAACCAGCATCTCTTCTACACCCCCTCCACTGTGCCCCTACTTTGGACATCCTACACATAATTCCATCCCCATTCTCTGAGTACTTGTACAATATTGTTGCAACATCCAAGTTCTAGAGAGAAGAAAAATAAAATCAGATTTACGTTCCCAGTTATTCCACAGTTACCAATCTCAGAAGAATGCTGATGTAGGTGACAATAATATTGAACTTTACTTCATATTCTTTATGTTCACATTTGCAAATGAAGGACACCCACAACTGGAACGATTTGTCCAGAAATACCACCTTACGTCATATTCTAAACTGGACTCTGGATGAGTCTTGTTGGATGAGGTGGCAATGGAAATCAGGATCTTTCCATTCTCAGCTTTGCTTTATTGCTAATGAAAATCGTTTAGTGATACAAGCAGCACAGTTTCTACAGTCAGGTAAGGGGAACTAAATCTTCAATTTGAATAATACTACTTGTTGCTTACTTTGGCAATGTTCCAGCACCAGCAACTCACCAGTCCAATTATTTGGTCCAAACCCAGAGACATTGCATAGATAATGATAGGAGTCTTGGACTAATTTCATAAAGTGGCTGTGTTAGGCATCTTTACCATTTACTTGTGTTGGACTTTTTAACAGTGCAAAGATGCCTCCCACCTCTCCACTGCTTCCATTATTATTGCATAACTGCCTTGCTAAAACAACTTATCAGGCTGGTAATTTATTTCAAGTTAATTTCGATGGGGTCAGCAATCAAACAAAGCAATAAAAATAAAATATGCGAAATATTTATATTTCTTCCAAAGAATATACCATAGTATGAATGCTAATTGGGAATTTGTGGAAAAATGCAAGAATATCTCCAAAATTGGTTCAAGATTTACGCAGAAATAATCAAACCATTTAATGATTGGATGACATTCCCATTTAACTGAGAACAGGAGAATATCTACTATGCTTTTATTATTTTGTGAATGAAAAGGCGTAGAGATGCAAGAGTGTACAGGGTCATTACATTGCATTCCAATCAGTTCCACTCACCACATACAATGACCTGGATATTGACTGGGGTAGATTGTGCAGAGGGAGAAGTGAAATTTCTGATAACCTGATGTTTTAGAATTTTGAATCTACAGTGTGTACCTTGAGATAAGCCTGATTAACCCTTTAATTGCCAGTCATTCAAAATAGATAATGGTCTAATCCTTGACTTTAGCAGTGAGTGGGACTGTTGAAGTGATTTACAACCACATAAGCAGATTTAAAATGCCAGCTTTTCTCTGGAAGCAGTTTAACTGTTTGCCCTTTGGCCCACTTCAGTAAAATACAGAAACTGAAAGGTTAGAATCAGTTTTTGACATACATTTTCCTGATTTAATCCTCCTCCCACCAACTCCCAAGGCCACATGCTTCTGAACATTACCCCATACCTGAAATGTGAAGTTCCTGAAATATGAGGTTGTTCATTTCAGACAAGTGTGCACTTGGTAGGTGTGCATCAAGTAGCTTTGAGATGTTTTAACAGAAAATATGATAAAGCATAAAAGTATGACTTGGTGAAGAACAATCACTTTCAATGCTTGAAATGTAATTTTGATTCTCAACAAAATGTGTTTTATTGGGTTAATATACAATCCAAAAGTTTTTACGTTGATTGAAGACTTAAAGCTTCCTCTGATAATCAAGATTTCAAATATACATCGTTCTGACAGACAGAACTTAAGAAGCATTCCTGAGAAAGTGAAGCTACTGGTTCAAAACAGTTTAAAATTCTGGGAATCAAGACAAAGTTTTTTTTTAAATTCATGGGCATTAAGTGAACTCTTGATGCTTTTGGAGCTGAAGAGCAATAGGTAATACATCAGTAACCTCTGCATCTGTTTTTCTGTTATTTGGATGGCCCTTTCATGCTCATAGATTTCTTGCCAATCCCCATTCCCATGTAGAGATGAGGTGGACCCATGCATGAAGAAGCATCACAGATACCAGGAAAGCCTCTTAGTCCAGGTGGGCCAGGATGTCCTTGTTCACCTGGGAGGCCAATTTCACCACGGGCACCATCACGACCATCCTTTCCAATACCAGGCATACCATCAACACCTGCAAAAGAGAATAAATGCAGTGAGATCTTTTCAATACGTAGAAGTAACAATGCTTGTTTTTTATAGCCATGTTGCTTGAAAGTGAGTGGGGATAATACTGGATCCCAAAGAAGCAAGTTCTCTTTTCCAAATTGTAAAACCCATATAAAAGTGTTAAGCACTGCCAAAATTAAGTTAAACATGAAGTGAAACTACTGGTAGCAAACCTTTTAAAACTCTGGGAATCAAGGTGAAGAATTTTCTTTTAGAATACATGGGACTTATCTAAACACTTGATGCAACTGTAGCTGAAGACCAGTAGGTAACTGGTTGTAACCTGAATGGTGCTTTCATGTTCATCAATTTCTTGCTGCTGCCCATTTCCAATGAAATTGGAGTGAAACTGGTCTTTGGAAGAAGTGGAAAAATGGAAAGGTGGACTAGTTTTTAAATGGTGAGAGACTGGTGTTCAAGGTGCTGGGTATCCTTGCACATGCATCACTGAAATTAAATATGTAGATTCAGCAAGTAATTAGCATGGCAAACAGAATGAAAATCAAAAAGGGTTCCACTTTACTCTGTTAATGCTTTCTGTTTCCGTAGATGCTGCCTGATCTGCTGGTCCATTTATAGAGATCCCTGCTGAGACTGCAGCTCTGGTCCCTCTACATAATGAAGTGTATACTTATGATAAAGGGAATACAGGAATACAGCAAAGGTTTTCTAATTTGAATCCTGTGAATGTAGGTTTGTCATGTGAGGAGAGATTAATGGTTTATTCTTCACCCTTGCCAATGATAGCAAAATTATTAGCATCACTGTCATTACCCCGTGAAACTAACAGTAACTTTGGAATTTTCCTACAGATACTGTTGAGGATACAGAATCATGTTTTGTATGCAGATTTTATTTATCAATTCTGCTTTGACTTATACCACCTTATCCAGCCTTTTATGCTGTGGTGTTACACACGTACATGTCTTGCCAATACCAAATGGATCATTTTTCACAAGAATGAATAGCTTGTATTAAGAGGAGTTGTAATATTAAAACAGGAAATCTTAATGTTTACCAGGTGGTCCTTGGGGTCCTGGTGGCCCACGAAGTCCGATACCTTCTTCGCCCTTCTCGCCTCTTTCACCTTGTTGTCCTGCCGCACAGAAAGTCAGAGTTCCAGTCAATTTCAACAGTGGAAATCAACACGAGAATAACTTTCATTATTTCTGAAGAAGTTGACACTTGTTCATCTGATCCTGATGCCAGGGTCTCAAACCGAAACGTTGACCATCCCTTTGCCTCCACAGATGCGACTTGACCTGAAGAGTTCTTCCAACAGTTCATTTTTTGCTTTGGGACTCCATTAATGATAAAGCCACCTCTGACCCTGACAAACCATTAGGGCTGAGATTTTTAGAAGACCGGTGTTTTCCCCATTCAAAGCCCTCATTTAGGACCAAGCATAATTATATGAATGGATGCACTCAACGGCAATGTTCCTAGTTTTTGTTTGTAGTGGCAATAAGTTAGAGTTTTGAGGCAGAGTCGAGGCTGGACCCCTCAGGAAGTGGGCTGAATGAAAACTAGTACCACTTTATCCAGCCTCTTTTGCTGTGGTTTAGCACATATACACTTCCCACAGTATCAAATGGCCTTTTCTCTTACTCAGCATCCATTCCATAAATGTCAGCAATTTCAGAAGCAGGAAAAGAGAGCAGGTACATTCTGGCACTTACTGGGACTTGGGAAATTTTTAGCATTGGACATTAGTGAAGTACACCAACCGATTCAAACTCTCAGGGTGAAAATTTTGCAAAATTTCTCTCTGAACCCCAAATTGCTATATGGAAGTGAAGACAATCATGGAGTGGTCAGTTTGTACCATTTGGTTAAATCAGTAAGACCTAGATAAACTGAGTCTGGATCTTAAGCTAGAGTTTCATTGATAGCAGAGGTACCTCTGACCACTACACGGCACAAGGGCTGGGATCACTGGAAGATCAGTAGTTAAAGCAGATCTCAGATTATATTTGTGGCACATGGACACATCATTTACCAATCAACAGACCAACACACCACCTGGTATTATCAATGTCCAACTGTACTTTACATGGAAGTGAAAAAAAGTGTGTAGACCATATTCTTCCACAGTATTCAGGAGACAATTGTTCTACCTGTACTGTTTTAAATACTTGGAGTCCCATGGCAATGCTCAGTGTGGAAGCAGCAACCCCTGTATTTCTCCAAAACAGTATAGCTGAGATCAGTGTATTGCCATTGCTCCTAATCCACCAGTTAAGTTACTATTCTTGCTCAAAAGAGATCTTGCCAACAAGTATGTTGACAGAAACCAGACACACATCTCTTTGCTTTCATAACTGAAACAAACAACTCAAGTAGTTTACTTGCCTTTTGATCCTGGTTGACCAGGGTAACCTTGGTGACCTTTGACACCTTTTGGGCCTATAGCACCTGGATGGCCTGCAACTCCTGGAGGCCCAGCTGGTCCTGGAGGACCAGGTGATCCAGGCCGACCTGGTTCTCCAGGCATTATTGGTCGTCTTAGGCTAGCAGACAGCTGAGCCATTTGCTCTAGAAAAGGAAATAATGGAAATGAGAACTCATTTCAAAAACCCATTAATATATTTAATGTTCTTTTAATATTCTTTTAATATTCTTGTTGCTCCAAGAAGATGAGTCACTACCAATTTCCCAAGGGTAATTAGAAATGGGCCGTACATGCTGGCCTTTTTGGTGAGAACAGCATCCCACAATTGAACAAATGTCCACTGAAACTTGCTGGATTGGGTAGAACAATCTTTACAGGATTTTCCCTTCCCCATCTCAAGGATACTTAAAGGGCAAAACAGGCTTGAGAGGTTGATTAGAAAATTAATGTTCTTTTGTTCATACATTTTAATTGCCCTTGCAATCCCCTACCTAAAGGTCAACTTGTTCAGACTTTGACACAACTTTGGGTAAAATCTCAAGCCAGAAAGAATAATAGTGGAACATTACTTCTTTAAGTAGAACGTGAATCTGGAATTCTCTACTACAAAACTGATATTCTTGATGTTCAGTCTTCTAAGAGAAGAATTTAACAAATATTAATAGTTACCAGCAGAAAATTACCACCAAATTTTATCCTGCTATTTTGCTCAAAAAGTAATTGGAAAACAAAGTGAAAGACAGAGGCCTTTGAAATTTCACTGGGCTTATACACACACTTAATGAATTCACATACATACCTTCTATTGATTAATTTAAAGGATTAAACTCCTCTAAATAAAGTAGAAGACAATGGATTTTTACACACATTTGTTAAGTAAAATATTTTCTCAGGATAATTTCAAAGCCATAAAGATCAGCAAGGGAGAAGAGTACCAGACAGTTGGAGGGTCAGATGGAAAATTTCAAAGTCCGGCACTCACTCACCTTGAATTATGCTCATGCACACTTCTCTGATCCGGTGCTCACTTGCATCTTTGCCCTGTGGAAGAATTGTTTAACACAGCACAATATAGTCAGCGCTTCCCCCTGAATTTGCATCACTTAAATACTGAGGTGAATTTTAAAAGAATTTTGGTGTCAAAACAATTGATAAATTGTAGATCCATAAACTTGTATGGTTTTTAATGCATGACAGCTCTGAGAAATAAAAAAAATTAATGATAACTTTACCAAAAGCACAGCGACCATTGTCTCTTAAAACCCAACTGAGAATCATGCCCATCCTGCTGTGATATATGCAAAGGCATTATGTCACAATCTGAGTCCTAGGGGAAGTAAATATGGAGCTAAATTTAGGAAAATTGCCATTAATACTTGGCATTAGGCATAAATTTATTAAATAGATTTTCCTTTTCAAAAGGTAGGCAGAAAAGGCAGAATCATTTATTGCCTAGGCTAAAAGAGGGAAATCTGCATAATACTATCATTCCCCGTTTGCCATCACCTCACACACTGCCTTTCATTGGACTGATTGGTTGGAGTGCTGAAAGGGAACTTCAAATCTTAACCAAAAATACAAAAGCGATCTTTCCTCAGAAACTTAATAAATAGAAATCTCACCTCAAAGTCAAAGAAAATTAATCTCTAAAAAATAATCAAACATAATTCTTGGCAGTGTCTTTAACCAAATGGGAAACAGGGACCCCCATGATGAATTAATAGATTGTGTTTCATTAAATCTGCAGCTGTGACATATACAGTTTGGCTAAACAGAAAAACAGACAACAATATTACATCGAGGTAATTAACACACCCTGAAAGGTGCAACATGATTGCAGCCAGAATGGCGTGGTATCTCTGAGTTATGATCCAGTTAATAAAACAGTCAATCTTCGTAGATGCAGAGCATATTCTTGCAGTTCATCTAACTTCCTTAAAATGGATTCCACTCTTAGGATGAGCATTGCATAGAGTCATACAGCATGGAAACAGGACCTTCAGCCCAACTGGTCCATGCTGACCAAGATTCCCATCTAAGCTAGGCCCATTTGCCTGCATTTGGCCCATATCCCTCTAAACCTTTCCTATCCATGTACCTTTTCAAGTAGCTTCTAATTATTGTTAATATACCTGCCTCAACCACTTCCTCTGGCAGCTCATTCCATATACTGACCACCCTCTGGGTAAAAAAGTTGCCCCTCAGGTTCCTATTAAATTCCTCACCTCTCACCTTAAACCTATGTCCTCTTTTTCTTGATTCCCCAACCCTGGGAAAAAGACTGCGCATTCACTCTACCTATGCCTCCCAATGTTATACACCTATAAAATCACCCCTCATTTTCCTATGCTCCTGCTGATGAAAGTCCCAACCTGCTCAACCTCTCTTCACAACTCAATCCCTTGAGTCCTAGCAACATCCTCGTAAATCTCCACTGCACTCGCTCCAGCTTAATGGCATTTTTCCTATAGCAAGGTGACCAAAACTGAACACAATATTCCAAATGCAGCCTCACGAGCTTCTTGTACAACTGCAACATGATATCCCAACTCATATACTCAATGCCCTGACTGATGAAGGCAGCATACCAAAAGCCTTCTTCACCACCCTGTCTACTTGCGACGACACTTTCAGGGAACCATGTACTGGTACTCCTAGGTCCTGCTGTTCTACAACACTCCTCAGAGCCCTACCATTCACTGTGAAAGTCCTACCCTTATTTGTCTTCCCAAAATGCAACACCTCGCACTTATCCAAATTAAACATTTTGCCATTCCTCGGCCCACTTACCCAACTGAGCAAGATCCCTCTGTAAATCCTGATAACCAACTTCAATGTCAATGACACCACCCATTTCAGTGTCATCTGCAAACTTACTAACCATGCCTTGTGCATTCTCATCCAAATCATTTACTGTATAAAGATGACAAATAGCAATGGGCCTAGCACTGAGCCCTGGGGAACACAACTATTCACGGGCCTCCAATCTGATAAACAACTTTCCACCATCACCCTCTGCTTTCTACATCAAGCCAATCGTGTATCCAATTAGCTAGCCCTCCCTGGATCCCATGTTACCTAACTTTCCAATAGCAGCCTAACATGCGGAACCTTATCAAAAGCCTTACTGAAGTCCATATGGACCATGTCTACCATGCTGCCCTTATTGACTCTCTTGATTACTTCTTCAAAAAACTAATTTATTGAACATTCCTGGTTGTCCTTGCAAAGATGGTTGTGGTACATACTCTTGAACTTCCTTAAATGAGCTGACATTGGAACGTGGGTCTGGGTTTGCTCATTGTAATGTAACTACATGCAGTCTTTGAGAAGCAGTGGGTTCAGGATTGCAGTATCTTCCCCACAGTAAACAGGGAAAATCTCTTAGATACTCACCTGTTTACCTGGTGAGCCAGGAAGCCCAGGAGCTCCTTGTACTCCTTCCATTCCTCGAGCACCTACTGGACCTGGTGGTCCCTGAAGACCAGGCCGTCCACGGGGCCCCTGTGGCCCGGTTGGCCCACTTCCCCCAGAGGCTCCAGCCTATGAAAGCAAAGCAAAAAGGCTCAACTCTGGCAGTTGCATATATTTTACCTTAATAGAGCCAAACAGTTGAAAGGCTGTTTGTGAACTGCACAAATTTCTTCAGCCAATTAATTCTGGATTGCTGTGTAACCTCACTTTACTTATTGTTGATTTAGCATAAATATTCTGGTTTCAATACATAGATCTTCATTTGCACTTAATTGATATTCCTGTCCAAGTTGAAGATTTGAATATATTTCTCATGTTTGAGCAAGTTCTTCCAAAAGACACATTAAATCAAATAGTTCCTGGCAGGATTAAATAGAATGTTCACTAAAGTAATCCCCATACAATCATGTAGTGGTTTAATTTCTTTACAATTTTAGAAAACAGACTGTTAGGATATGCAACTCATTCCTCCTTTGTTGTTTTGTTCAATTCTATTAAAACATAATGTATCTCCTGGATTCTAGTTTTGATGAAGTTCTACATTTAATAGTCTAATCTGTTTTTGCTCCTTGCAGATGCAAATTGACTTGCTGAGTATTTCAAGTTCTTTGCAATTTTACTTCAGATTATTAACATTTCTAGCTTATTACTTGCTCAAAAAATGCCATATTTGAAAAATCCTTTTGGTCCTAAATCTTCTACCCCTCTCCAGCACAATTGTTCATGTCTTTCTGTTTTATTGATGCTTTCATGTTCATTCCAGTTTGACATTTCTTTTTATGATTTTCATTGAGTGGAATATTCTCCTTCAGTTTTGCATGCTATTCCCTTCTCTCGTTATTGCATTAAAAAAAACTTGGATCTATAGAGCTTCTTCCCTAACCTCCAAGGACAGAATTTCCTCAGTACCACACTGTACTGTCAGTGAAGTCTCTGGAGTGGGGCTGAACTTTCAGCCCTTTGAGTCAGAGGCTAGAGACTGAGAAACATACAGCACGGAAACAGGCCCTTCGGTCCAACTCACCCATGATGTGGGTAGAGTTAAGAAACTACAAGGGTAAAAACGACCCTGATGGGACTTGTGTACAGGCCTCTGAATAATAGCCAGGATATGGGGTACAAATTACAACAGGAGATAGAAAAGGCATGTAAGAAAGGCAATATTACGGCAGTCATAGGGGACTTCAATATGTAGGTAGACTGGGAAAATCAGGTTGGCACTGGATCCCAAGAGAAGGAATTTGTAGAATGCCTATGAGATGAACTCGGGAAAAGGAAATTCCGGATTTGGTGGTATGCGATGAACCAGACTGGATTAGGGAGCTTAAGGTAAGGGAACCCTTTGAGTGATCATAATATGATAGAACTTGCCCTGCAGTTTGAGAGGGAGAAGCTAAAATTGGATGTATCAGTATTACACTTGAGTAAAGGTAACTACAGAGGCACGAGACAGGAGCTGGCCAAAGTTGATTGGAAGGGGACCCTAGCAGGGATGATGGTGGAGCAGCAGGAATTTCTGGGAGTAATTCAGAAGATGCAGGATCATTTCATCCCAAAGAAGAAGCAGCATTCTAAAGGGAGAATGAGGCAATCGTGGCTGGCAAGAAGTCAAAGACAGCATAAAAGCAAAAGAGAGGGCATACAATATTGCAAAATTAGCGAGAAGCTAGAGGATTGGGAAGCTTTTAAAAACCCAACAGAAAGTAACCAAAAAAGCAATAAGGGGAGAAAAGATGAAATATGAAGGGAAGCCAGCCAATAATATAAAAGAGGATACCAAAAGTTTTTTCAGATATATAAAGAGTAAAAGAGAGGCAAGAGTGGACATCAGACCCCTGGAAAATAACACTGGAGAAGCAGTAATGGGGAACAAAGAAATGGCAGATGAACTGAATAAGTATTTTGTGTCACCCTTCACCGTGGAAGACACCGGCAACATGCCAGAAATTCGAGAGAGTCAGGGGGCAGCAGTGAGCGTAGTCGCTATTACTCAGGAGAAGGTGCTTGGGAAGCTGAAAGGTCTGAAGGTAGATAAGTCACCTGGACAGGATGGACTACATCCCAGGTTCTGAAAGAGGTAAGCTGAAGAGGTTGTGGAGGCATTAGTAGTGATCTTTCAAGAATCACTAGAGTCAGGAATGGTTCCAGAGGACTGGAAAATCGGAAATGTAACTCCACTCTTCAAGAGGGGAGGGAGGAAAAAGACAGGAAACTTATTGGCTTATTATTATTTATTATTGGTTTATTATTGTCACTTGTACCGAGGTACAGTGATAAACTTGTCTTGCATACTGTTCATATAGATCAATTCATTCCACAGTGCATTGAGGTAGTACAAGGTAAAACAATAACAGAATGCAGAGTTAAGTGTCACAGCTACAGTCCAGTGCAGGTAGACAATAAAGGTGCAAGATGATAAGGAGGCAGATTGTGAGGTCAAGAGTCCATCTTATCATTTTAGGGAACCATTCGGTAGTCTTATAACAGCAGGATAGATGCTGTCCTTGAGCCTGGTCATACATGCTTTCAGGCTTTTGTATCTTCTGCCCAATGAGAGAGGGGATAAGGGAGAATGTCCGGGGTGGATGGGGTCTTTGATGATGCTGGCTGTTTTACCAAGGCAGCAAGAAGTATAGACAGAATCCACAGAGGGGAGGCTGGTTTCCTTGATGTGCTGAGCTGTGTCCACAACTCTCTGCAGTTTCTTGCGGTCCCAGGCAGAGCAATTGCCATACCAAGATAGGATGCTTTCTATGGTGCATCGATAAAAGTTGGTGAGTGTCAAAGGGGACATGTCAAGTTTCTTAAGCCTGAGGAAGCAGAAGTGCTGGTGAACTTTCTTGGCCATGGCATCTACATGGTTGGACCAGGGCAGGCTGTTGGTGAAATTATAGGCTGGTTAGCCTGACTTCAGTGGTTGGTAAGGTTAACATCTTTATTATTAAGGCTGAGGTTTCGGGGGACTCAGAACCTCATGATAAAATAGGCCAAGTTAGCATGGTTTCCTTAAGGGGAGATCTTGCCTGACAAATCTGTTGGAATTTCTTTCTTTTTCAATCTTTTTATTAGTTTCCAAATTAATACAGATTAATATCTAACATTGATGTTTGTACATTTAATACAAAGAGATCAAGAGAACAATCATGGCATAGATAATCATAAAGAATAAAATATAAAAAAATCTGTAGATCTCACAATCTCTTAGTAAATGAATATAATACAAAAGAAAGGAAAGAAAAAAGATTTAAATTTCTTGAGGAAGTAACAGACAGGATAGACAAAGGACAGTCAGTGGATGTTGTTTACTTAAGTTTTCAGAAGGCCTTTGACAAGGTGCAGCACATGAGGCTGCGAAACAAGATAGGAGCCCATGGTATTACAGGAAAGGTACTAGCATGGATAGAAGATTGCCTTCTGCTAGTCAGCCAAAGAATTGGAATAAAGGGGGCCTTTTCTGGTTGGCTGCCAGTGACTAGTGGTGTTCTGCAGGGGTTGGTCTTGGGTCAACTACTTTTCATGTTATATGTTAATGATCGGGATGACGGAATTGATGGCTTTGTGTCCAAGTTTGCAGATGATACAAAGATAGGTGGAGGGGCAGGTAGTGTTGAGGAAGCAGGGAGCTTGCAGAAAGAGTTGGACAGGCTGGGGGAAAGGGCAAAGAAGTGGCAGATGGGATGCAGCATAGGGAAGTGTACGGTCATGCACTTTGGTAGAAAGAATAAAGACGTAGACTATTTTCCAAACAGGGAATGAATTCAGAAATCAGAGGTGCAAAAGGGACTTGGGAGTCCTAGTGCAGGATTCCCTAAAGGACAACTTGCAGCTTGAGTCAGTAGTAAGGAAGGTAAATGGAATGTTAGCATTCATTTAGAGAGGACTAGAATACAAAAGCAAGGACATATTACCATGGCTTTATAAGGCATTGGTCAGACCATACTTGGAGTATTGTGACCAGTTTTGGGCCCTATATCTAAGGAAGGATGTGCTGGCATTGGAGACGGTCCAGAGGAGGTTTATGAGAATGATCCCCGGGATGAAAGGGTTAACATATGAGGAGCGTTTGATGGCTATGGGCCTGTATTCACTAGAGTTTAGAAGGATGGCGGGGGGGGGGGGGGGGGGGGGGGGGGGGGGGGGGGGGGGGGGGGGTGGTGGAGATCTCATTGAAACCTGCCGAATATCGAAAGGCCTGGATAGAGTGGAGAGGATGTTTCCAGTAGTGAGAAAGCCTAGGACCAGAGGCCCTAGCCTCAGAATAAAAGGATGTCCCTTTAGAACAGAGATAAGGAGGAATTTCTTTCGGCAGAAGGTGGTGAATCTGTGAAATTCATTGCCACAGACGGCTGTGGAGGCCAAGTCATCAGCTGTATTTAAAGAGGAGGTTGATAGGTTCTTGATTATACATACCTCTCCTTTCTTGCCTTGAACACCAGGAATTCCCTGTAAAATACAAAACCATAATTCTCTATAAGAGTAAGAACTGTGGTAAAGATGAGTAATATTTATATTCCAGTAAAGCAATGGGCCTGACATTCATCTCCCTCTGCAATGTATTGGGAATCCGGTGGGGCAGATCATAGTCCCTTTGAAGAATTCTCATGATTTTCAGCTCATCTCCATTCAGCTATTTCTAAAAACACCCCTTAGTCTTGACTCCCATGGGATGCTTTGGAAGACTGACAAATATCTCTTCATCCAAATATGCACAGAAGCTGTTCCTTACTTGGAAAAATGGGACAGTGGCAATTACTGCCAAACCAGCTTCCAACAATACCATTATTTCAGAAACCATTATGGTTACTAAATGAAAAGCAAAGGAAATCAATTTTTAATAACTTTAAATTAGTGAGGAAACATTCTTCCTCAAACACTCAATGATTATTAAATATTCAACTATGGCTGAGCCACAAGTTGGCTTGGGGCATTTCATCAGCCAACATGTGAAGCAAGAGTCAATGAACCATCTTTAAAAAAAACTCAGTATGTAGGACTTGTAACTTTTTTTTCATGACTTACCTGCTCACCCTTTTGTCCAGTTTCACCTTTCACACCTGGTTTTCCCTTTTAAGTTAAAAATCAAAGACATTCAATTAGCACCTCAATCCACTGGACCCCAATAAAGTAACATTGTAGTTAATGTCCAGTCAGCGGTATTTTTGAGTGCGTCACCCTCAGAGTTACCAACCATCAATTCTCAGCCACCTCTCAGTGTTATTCAGATTATTGCTATGCTGCCTGGTCTTCACATTAGTAAAAAAAAATTCCCGTGTAGCGGTTGCTACCGCGGAATAAAACAAGACTCTACTCGGAGGATTGCCGAACAAGAACTGGTTTATTTTCCCGCCTTGCGCGGGCCCTTTAAGGGAGAATGTTCCCGCCCAAAACAACCGGCAATGACGTAAGTCCTACGTCATCAGGACTTTCCCGCGCGCGGGTTCTCCCCGTCGCTCGGAAAGACGAGGCCCGCCGCCATTTTGGGCCTCGTCGCTCCGACGCCGCGCAACCCAACTGCCGAGCCGGTTCGCCCGACTAGACGGTGAGTCGCCACACCCATAACAATAATGAGTAAATAAAACAATTTGAAGAATGCAATTGGAAGTGCATTTCAAAGATATTTCATTGGTGGGGAAGAATTTTGGTTGGTCTGAACATTATGAACAACACTTTAAAAATGCAAATCCTTTCATTATTTAACAACCACCTTTACAGTACCCTTATTATAATAAAACCCAAAGCACTTCACTGAGGTTTTAAAAATATGGATATTGAAACAAAGGATATATTGGGAGGAATACCCTAAAACAGCCAAAGAAGTGTGTTAAATGAGGAGTGAGGGGTGGAGATCAAGAGGAACTTAAGGGAGTGTTTTGGTGGCTGAAAGAATGATTACAAATAGCAATTTGGGGGAAGGAGATGTGCAAGAGGCCCGAGTTAGAAGAATTGACAATTGTTTGGTTGTAGGATGTTACAAACTTAGGAAGTAAAGATATAAATGGATTCATTGGTAAGAATTTTAAATTGAAGTGCAAAGTTCAATCAGCATGACTTGGTGCAGAATAGGGTATGGCAGCCTAAATACTTAACACCAGCACAGCTGTCTATTAAACCAATTGGTGAATTCACCATTCTGTACACGAAATGGTGAATTCAGTACACAGAATGGTCAGATAATTCACCTCCAGAGTGGTGATTTTGTAAAATCGAGGCTGGGAATGAAAAAGAACTTATGTTTATATATTGTGCCTCTAATGTTTGTGAAAAATCTCAGGCTGAATTTTGACAAGATACAACGTCAGATGAGCAAGAGCTTAGTCAAAGAGGCCGGTTATAAGGAGCATTTAAAGGAGGAAAGAGTTTTAGAAAGAGAGATTATAAAGGGAAATCAATAATATATAAGTAGGTAACAATAGTAACAATCAAAGGTAACATTAGTGGAGCAGCTAACTTCAGGAATAATCAAGAGATTGGAATTGGAGCAGGTATCTTAAAGGATCAGAGGCTGGTAGAGATCACTGAGATAAGGAGCAGCAAAGCCACGGAAGAACTTGAAAACATTGCTGCAGTGGGAGCCAGCATGATCAGCAGGCACAGAACTCACATGAGATAGAGCACGAATTGCAGCGTTTCGGATGATCTCAAGAACACAAGAAAATAGGAGCAGGATGAGGTCACCAGGCCCCTCAAGCCTGCCCTGCCATTCAATACGATCATGGCTGATCTATGCTGGCCTCAAGCCCTCCTCCATGCCACTTCCCCTTAGTTCTCAGTTCCTCCATCTTTCAAGTATTTCTGTATCTCCACCTTAAATATATATAGTGATCTGGCCTCCAGCTGGAGGCAGAGAATTCCAGAGGTGCACTACCCTTCGAAAGAAGACATTTCTGTTTACCTCTCACAGGCATAAGGCAGGGCCTTATTTTGTAAAGTTTATGACTTTCTCACTATTGAAAACATTTCACCCTGTCAAGCCCCCATAGGATCTTGTATATTTGAAAAAGGTCACCTCTCATTCTTCTAAACTCCAAGGAATACAGACACAAGTTGTTTAGCCTCTCATGGTGAGACAATCCCATCATCCCTCGAATTAACCTGGTGAATCTCCTTTGGTCTACCTCCAATGCTACTAGATCCTTTACCTATAAAAACGTGCACAGTATCCCATCAGCCCTTCTCTTTCCCCTCAGGTGATCTGCCGCAGGTGATCTGCCTATCACCTCTTCATTCCTCCCTCCAGTTCCCCTCCTCGCCTTCTCTTTTCCCTATGGCCCACTGTCCTCTCCTAACAGACTCCATCTCCTTCAGCCCTTTGTAACTTCCCCTTATCACCTCCAGCTTCTTACATCATTTCCACTCTCCCCCTCCCCCACTTGCCTATCATTGCCCCCTCACCTGGATTCATCTGTCACCCGCCAAGCTCTTGCTCTAGCCCTTCCCCCCAGCTTTTTATACTGGTTATCTCCCCTCTTTCTTTCCAGTCCTGGCGAAGGGTCTTGCCCCAAAACGTCGACCGTCCATGTCCCTTCATAGATGCGCCACCTGAAGCGCTGAGTTCCTCCAGCATTTTTTGTGTTGCTACAGTACTCCAGGTTTGGCCTCAACAACATAATCTCCTTATTCTTAAATGCCAACATCTTCGCAATGAAGACTAATGCATTTGCCTTGTTAACCTCCCAGAACTTAGAGAGTTTTGAAAAATATTAACTAATGGTTCCATTATCTCTGCAGCTATTTCCTTTAAAATCCTTGGATGCAGGCAATTGAGTCCCAGCCACTTGTCTATCTTTAGCCCCATTTGTTTTTCTAATACTTTATCCCTTGTGAATGGGATTTTTTTCAAGTCCCTCACTAGTTATTTGGTTATTTTTAATTAACCAATCTGTTATCTCAGGAATATTTGCAGTGTCCTCCACGGTCCTCCAAGTTAATGGAGGGTAAACTAAGTGAGGCCAGCCCAGTGCGTTTTGGGCAAGTCTGGAGATAACAACCACTTTAATAGCAGCAGGAGAATGGAAGGCAACTAATAGGCGAGGAGATAAATTTAACTCTGGCTAGGATTCTCTGCCAAAACAAAATCAAATGGCTGTCATCATCCTTTGCTCGTTGTCTTTCTGAACACAGACATTATAGGATAAATGCACATTATTTTACCTCACTTCCTTTAAGGCCAGGAATCCCAGAAGAGCCCTGAAAAGATGAAATAAATGAGTTCACAGTATCTAAATAAATCAGCAGAAACAATCTAACATGATCCTCAGTTCCCGGACTTAACCAATTAGTAGAGGAAAGCACTTGGATTTGAAGTGGTTTTCTGCAATAAACTGATCAGTGAACCCAATTCCGATGACGATAGTTTACGTCTGTAGTTTAGGCAATTTTGCCCTCATTGATGTACAGTAAACCACTGATTATCTGTTCTCTGAAGTATACAGAAATTCTTACGGTTGGCATCTGGTTCACTGAGTGATGTTCCTCACACTCCTTTTAATCTCACCAAGACCCTCTTTTCCTCACTCCCTTGAAACTCACTGAGATCCCATTTCCCTCATTACTTTGAGACTCACTGGGTTCACTGAAAAATTTATTGTACTACTTTATAACATTTAAAAAAAAGTGAATTAGAAGTATATTGAGGTATCCAATAGTTAAGAAAATCTAACACTCTGGTACTATCAAAGTCCCAGGCATGCCATATTAATGAGTCTTACTATGTTAACTTTCTATATCAGTCCTTCACAAATACACAAAACATATAAACTATAACTATTTACGCAATGTCTTACCTTATCTCCTCTCCCTCCAGGAAAACCATGAGGGCCCTGAAGCCCTGGACGACCACATTCACCTTTCATTCCCTATTAACCAGAAAATAACAACTAAGTAAATATACAATTAAGCTCTTTCAACCTATAGAATACAGATCCAGGATAAGAATCAAAGCACTATAATGCTATATTCCTTGCAAATGTGACTAGCCATTAGAAATCTGGAATTATCATAAGTTGAGTGGGTCAATTGCCTTGTCAAAAAGAGCCTTAGAGGCAATGGGAATACTTTCATATTCAGACAAAAGTTGGTGAAAAACTTCACAGGCAACTTTGCACCATATTCAAATAGATTTAACTCTTCTTCAGTATACCTTCAGTGGAAAATTATGGATGAATTGTTCATGAATATAAATGGAGCAGGTTTCTCTTTAACTTTACTTAAAATACTAGTTAATAATTCAGTTGAGGCCTGATTTTACTCACAGCAGAACCTGGTAAACCTGGAGGTCCAATGAGTCCTGGCTCTCCAGAAATTCCCTGTTAAAAAAAGGCATTGCATTAGACGTTTACCACTATAAAATACAGGGGGTAAATTGGAAGGTTTCAGTATGGTAAAGAACTAGATACATTTTAAAGAGGTAATGAACGAGTCTGGCAAGTAGGAACCACGGGAACATGAAAGCTGATTTTGTTATCAAATCTTTTCTGGAGACAAATCTACAAAAAATTATATTTACTAAACTGTCATCTTAAATAGGTGGACAAGCCTTAACAGGGCTTAGAAATCTTATTCAATGATGTTGAGAGCTCTACTGAGTTACTGAATAGAAGGCCCCATAGGACCTTACCTGGATGTTCTTAATTAACAGTAATGCCAAATGGTGATATCTATTCTTTGATTGATACATTGATTTATAATACTTAGGCGGGATTCTGATTTAAAGATATTCGGTCATAATCCTGCGGATGGTAACTTCACACCCTTGGCTCCTCAGCCAAGCACACATACCAAACATCCAAAACTTCAGTTCCTCTCATACCGAGCAGGATTACTATTGCAGCAACACGTCATTAGTAGGGCAAAACTAATCCAGAGTCTCAAATAATTTATGGAAGTTATTGGGGTTTGAGATTAAACTCCAGGATTTGTGAGCCTCATTAAGTTTCTCACAATGGGACAAAAGGCTGCCATTGGTGCTGTTAATTCTGAGCTATTTTAGGGCAGAGTTTAACACAGGTGAAAATGAACAAGCCAGCACTGAATGCAATTTATAATTTAATATCCAAAAAAGGATAAAAGTTTAAATATATTCTGCCTAATCAAGTCATCAACTCAAGACTGAAGCAGAATGGGAAATAACCTTTCAGGAGTTTGAGTCTCCCGATGTGCCTAGTAACTCTCCACATTATCTCCTGTGTGAGTGCTTACACAGTGAGCAATGAGGATCTAGAATGCACTTCCAGCGATGGTAATGCAGACAGATTCAACTGTAGTGTTCAAGAGCAAGCAGGATAATTATCTGAAAGTGAAGATTTGCAGGGCTACAGGAGAGGACTAGAGCGTGGGACTAGCTATATTGCTCTTTAATAGACTGATACAGATTTGATGGGCTGAATGCCCTTTATCCATTCTGTGACTCTATGATTAAAAGGTGCTGGTCAAAATATAAAATGCAAGTTGTTTGTTTGTATCAGCACTAGTAACTGGAGACTGTATCCTAAAGTGACTCAAGGTCAACTTAATGCAAACCTTTCTTTTGTGAGAAAGCAGGAGTCAAAATTTCCTGCCTGGCAAAACTTATCAAGATGCAACCAAGGATCTCTGTAGACCCTAGGTTCAATACTTTCAAATCAGTGATATTTCAGCCCAGTCCTTAAATGCTTCACCTTTGTTTCTCTTGTCACTTTTAATCTTCTGCCTTGTCAGCATTCAGAAAAGCTGCTTCTAAGTTTAGATGTCATTTTGAAGCTCTCCTAAGGCTGGCTCAAGTAATAGGCCATTACTTAAAATGTTTATTTTAACCAAACTAATTTGGAAGATGAGAAAATATGTCATTCACTGTTGAAAATAAAGCTGAGAAATGGAACAATGAACACATTTTTGGAGATGTCTTATGCCCTTTATTCATTCAACTACTTTTGATACAATTCTCCGCAGACTTCATCAGTAGAAACTATGAAATTAACTTTGCTAGACTTAGTTCAACAGAGAAAAAACTACAGCCTTGAAAACGTCTCATTGTCATTAAGTGACTGCTCATCCATACCACAGTCAGTACTCATTCTATGTCTCAACACAAGGGTAGCATTATCAGGAAATGTTAGCAAGTTAAAAAAGGAAAATAGGGAAAGATAACTTGAAGTGTGTATTATATTTAAAACTGTAAAAACAGGATAATATGTTCTTGGATCAGATAAAATATTTCATTTTTATTGCCTCATTGTATAATTAGTTTACACAACTAATGCAATAAGTAAGTTCATATACTACCATCACAAAGGATTCCAGCTCTTGGCCTGACATAGTGTAAATGAGCAAGATGGATAACCACACTTTAAACATGGTTACTTTAGATAGTGACTGGCTCCACTAATGCATGACCTGTCTTGCTTTTGAAAAGACCCAAATATCACACACTGATTAATTGCCCATTATTTTGTGAAACCATCATCAAAAGCTGGGTTGCACAGGGGCTAGCCATCCTCTAACACATTATGCAAAAGGCAATCTGTTGATTCGTGCTGAAAGACTATTTGTGTGTGGAGCCACCATGGCCAAACATTATTTGTCCTGCTGCCATGAGTTTCCAGAATGAGTTACTGATTAGAAACTTTGTTATTGGGTACCTTCTCTTCATTACCCATCGTATTTCAGACGAAACGTGGCTTATCTGCCACTGGCCTGGCTAAAATAACTATGGGATCTGATCCTTTTAGCTCAGTTCCAATAGGGCAGATTAACACTAAGAATTCAATCTCTTAAGTTTTCCGCCCATTGTGGTGGGAAAATAACATACTTTTCACCTTATACTGTACATGTGGAACAAATGAAAAAATAATGGACTGGAAGTTACAGTACTTACAGGAGGGCCACGTGGACCTTGGGCTCCTCCTTGTCCTGGTGTTCCTGGGTCACCCTTGGGAATAAAACACTATTATTAAAATATGGAACATAGCTAACATACATAAGAATATACAAGAACATTATAAGTTAAGGGTGCAGGATTAGTTCATTCACCAAGATCATGGCTGATTGTTCATCATGCTGTCACTTTCCTACACATATCCCTTACCCTTTCCTTCCCATAATTTCCAAAAACACATTTTACAGGCATATATTGTTGAATTTTGAGAAGTGCTGAGAAGATGGCTGTAGGAATAATAGGTGTGTAATTTTGTTCAAATTCACCCTATTGATTATGCTGAAATCAAAATTTATTGTAAACAGTCTGCCACTCTAACCTATTTCATTGTTCATGATCTCAAAAAGTGAAGAATTCCTTATTCATTCAATGGTTCTTCTGGATGTAAGCATCACCAGAAATTACTGCTCATTCCAAGATTCCTTTGTGAAGATGGTGGTAAGTTGACTTCTTGAAGACAATGCAAATTTGCTCCATCGATACTTGGACTTGAGGTTTAATTACTAGGAGAGACTGCATAAATGTAATTCCTAGAATATGGGATATTAAGATTTAATCAAAGTTTTCTTGAGAAATTATCAGGTAGATGTACAGAAACCTTGTTGGTTGGAGAATATAGAATTGGGGGATATCACCTAAACAGGCCTTTCAGAAGTGAAGTTGGGAGATAATTCCACATGCATATTGTGGTAGAATAAAATGGGAGTTGTTGTTAAGTAAGTGTTATTTTTCAAATCTGAGATCGGTTAGATTTCTGTTAACTAAATTTGTGTACTTTCAGACAAAGATGGTTGTGTTTTATTTCTAAATCACTTATGGGATGTAAGCATTCTTGGCCAGACCAGCATTTACTACCTTTACCTTGTCGCTCTAGAGTTGTTGAGAAGTTTGCTCAGGTACTTCAACCACACTTCCATTGATCTGGATTTACAATAGCCCTTAGAGCACAACATGCCCACAGTGATTTCATACTCTTTGAGTCAACTATCATATAGCCAGTCCAGTGAGGACAGTGACCAATTTCTGTCCTAAGGAGACATTCATAAACCAAACAGATTTTTGTAGCAATTCAGTGGTTTTATGCTTACCATTACTTTTTGTTCTTAATATATTTAAACAATTTAAATACTCCAGCTGCCTCAGTGCCATGCATCTCAAAAACATCAATGAAGAATCTATGTGTTACTAGTTCACCAAAAGAACCACTATATCATCATACCATAAATATATGTGACCCGACTCCTTTATACAGTACAGAAATGTGGCGCTAAATTACAGATTAGCCAAAGTTCTACTAAATAGTGGAAGTAGTCTTGTGGCACAAAATGGCCAACGCCTGTCTTTATGCTGTTTTTGTTTCTGTCTGCTCTCTAGCATTTACAAGGCTGATCCATTTGACTTTGTTAAGCCTGTCTTGCTTCCTGTGATCCACAGGACTTTAAACCTGATATCATCAAACTTGTTCTTTATTTATTTCATCTACTCTTCTGTGCTTTGCATCCTGTATAGCGCACTGTGCCATAAGTCCTGGCTTTTCATCCAGTCCAGTCTTGTTAATAATAAAAGGAAGCTTAATGTCGTCATAAACCACAGAACTGCAAGTAACACATTCTTTTACTCTCACTGTCCTACAAAGTATATATGGTCTCAAATGTAGAACCAATGCTCATAGTATGAAATCAGTGAAAATAAGATGAAATCAGTGCTAGTGACCATAAAAGGTACAGCTGAATTGTCAAATTCAGCTTTTGAGCAACATGCTATGAAATCACCTGATCAGGATAAATTGATTATTTAATTTACAAAGTGATAAACAAAACTAAGATAACCCATCTGGGCTCAAAAATATTTGGCATCAATTTGGACTGACTACTTTTTGTTTTCGGGTCATGAATCACATATACTTGGCACTATGTCATTGAAAATCTCATTTCACATGACTAAAGCTACAGTGAAAACAAAAAATGGTTGACTCAAAGAGTATGAAATCTCCGAAGGCATGTTGGTGCTTTTAGGGCTAATCTAATTGCTGAGTTGAGAATTTGATGCCTTCAGTCTTTTGCACTGTTACAGCTTGGCCAGTGATCAATGAATTTACCTCCTAGGTTATGTTATGACGTGTTGGCTTTAAGCGTATTAAGAATCAATCACTTAATTCAAACTTGGAGTCACATGTAGGCCAGACCTTGTGAGAGCAGCAAGGCAATTTGCTCCCAGATATTACCAGATTTTTTTCAAGTGAAACCAAAAACCTTGTTGTGGGATTTAACTCAATGAACTCTGGATTGCCAGTTCAACATCACAACCATAGAGTCATACAGCATGGGAAAACAGGCCCCTTGGCCCCAACTCAATCCATTCCAACCAAGATGTTTATCCAAACCTAGTCCCCATTTGCCTGCATTTGCGCCTGTATCCCTCAAACCTTCTGTGTACCTCTAAAGTAGGAAAGAACCCTGATATCTTACCTGAAGTGATGCTATAGAACTGGAAGATTATAAAGATAAATCCAGCAACTACAGTCTAATTAATCTCAGTGATAGGGAAACTGCTGATAACAATACTCGGGGGCAAAATTAAGTCATTTTTAATAATGATGGATTAAAGGAAAGCCACCATGGATTTGTTTGAAGGCTAATTGTGCTTAATTAACTGGATGGATCATTTGTAGAGGTGACAGAGAACTGATGAGAATAATGTGACATACAAATTTACAAAATATGTTTGATAAAGTACCGCACAATAAACTAATCAGCAAAATTAAAGCCTGCCAGACTTCTTCCCAGAGTTTTGAAAGAAGTGACTAGTGGAAACATGATGCATTGTATTTCCAAAATTCCAGAATTCAAGCAAGGTTTCTTTCACATTGGAAAATAGCAAACTTCTTCAAAAAGGGAAGGATTCAGTAAGCAAAAAACTTGAGGGCATTTAGCTTAACCTCCGGCACTGTAAAAATGTTAGGGGCTATTAAAATCATGGCACTTAGAACACTTCAAGATAAGCAAGCAAAGTCAGTGTGGTTTTGTGATAGAGAAATCACGTTCAATCAATTCTTTGGAATTCTTTGAAGGAGTAACATATACTGTGGGTAAAGGGGAAGCAACGGATGTATTACACTTTGATTTCAAGAAGACATTTGAGAAGATGTCACATCAAAGATTATTGCAGAAAATAAAAGCATGGTAAGAAGATTAGCTGGAGATCAGGGGTCATTCTCCAACTGGCAACATAATAAATGGTGTGCCACGGGGATTGGTGCTGGACCCTCAACTTTTTTATAATTTATATAACAACCAGGATGAAGGCAACAAAAGTATGATTGCTACATTTGGTAATACTACAAAGACAGATAGTAAAGTCACATAGATCTCGCAAATGGATTAGAATATTGGATTGTTTATTTTGGCAGGAACGTTTTTTAAAAAAATCATAGATTCTAAATGGCAAGAGAGTGCATAGTTGTGAGAGGCAGAGGCATCTGGGTGTCCTGATGCATGATTTACAATATATAATAATGTTGGTAAAGCAAGTAATTAGAAAAGCTATCAGATTAGTATTGCTTCTTGCTAGGAAAGCTGAATACAAAAATATGTTACGCCTCAATTATCGAGGGCATTGGTGAAACCACACCTGGAGTACAATATTGGCCTCCTTATTCGAGGATAGGTGTTCATACTCTAGAAGCAGTTCAGAGAAGGCTTAATAGGCTAATACTTGGAATCGATGGGTTATTTTGTGAAGAAAGGTTGGACAGCCAAGCTTGTACCTGCTGCGGCTTAGAGAAGTGAGAGGAGATTTGATTGAAACATAAAAGATCTCGAAGAGTCTTGACAGGGTGGATGTGGAGAGGATGTTTCCTCATGTGGGAGAATCTAGAACCAGAGATCACTGCTTAAAGTTAAGGATCACTAATTTAAGACAGAGTTGAAAGTTTTTTTTCCCTCTCAGAGGGTTGTGAGTCTTTGAAACAACCTTCCTCAAAGGATGGTAGAGGCAGAATCTGAACATCTTTAAGTCGGAGTAGATAGACAGCAAGAAGATGGGAGCAGGGGAGAGGTCACTGCAGGTAGACGGGAGTGCAAAGTTCAGTTTACAATCAAGTCAGCTTTGATCTTTGTTCAAGAGGCCCTATGGCCTATTCCTGCTCCTAATCCACATGTTTGTAAACCATCAGAATATAAAAGGCAATGATAGTATAAATTGGCAGATGAAATTTAATGCAACAAATTGTAAAATGCTACATGATTAAAGAATGCAAAAAAAATGCAACATAAAATAAATGGCACAATTCTAAAGTGGTTGTAGGAAAAGAGGGACATGTTCTAATCTTTGAAAGAGACAAGACATTGATAGAGTGATTTAAATCACATACAGGATCTTGGCAAAAAAGCATGGTGGTCATATTGAATCTCCATAAAACACTGAAATAGCTAGAAATAGAGCAATGCTTCCATTTCTGGGTACCATATAATGAGAGGGACTTCAATGGCCAAGAGAGAATATGGAAATGATTTAGTAGACAGGTTCCAGGGATAAGGAGATTCAATTATATGTATAGACAGGAGAAGCTGGGATTTAGACGATTATATGAGTGATTTGATATGTGTTCAACATCGTCAAATGTTAGTATAAAATGAATATAGAAAAACCTTTTTCCCTTTCTGAAGTAGGTGGCACTGATTTTAAGTAATTAGCAAAGCCTTTACATATAGCTAAGTAGCCTATGATTTAGAATTTCAATTCCTAGAGAAGTGACGGAAGTAAGTCCTGTCAATGGTTTTCAAAAAGATAGTGGATAGACATTTGAGAAAGGGAAAACTATAGGGTTCTGGGAAAGCAATTGGGGATTGGAACTGATATCTAATGCGGAAGCCAGTTGAGGCTTGATGGACCAAATGACCTTCTTTCATGCTGTCATGATTTCTGCTGATTTAGGTTGATCTATTCCTCAATCAACATCATTAAAATAAATGTATGTGCACAGTTTGGCAGCTGCAACTGTCATTATATTCTTTAGGAGAACCTGAAGTCATGAAGAAACACTATATTAATTCAGGTCAATAGCCCAGATCAGGTCCCAGTGACTCACCTGCCTGCATTTATCATTGATCTGTAGGGAAGGTTCCTAATCGTATCACACAGTTTCTACCCAGTCCTTTCCCACCACCAGCCCAACCCCTGTGGGAACATGCAGGACAGAAGCTACCTGCAGAATTTTACAGCAAGGCCCTACACAGCAACAGGGCTTCCCATCATATGGTTGGGAGCAGGGCAGAATAAGCTCTGCTCACAAAACAGCTGAATAAAACTGATGGCCAGCTGGCCCACATCCTCTGACTTAACTGACAGTAAAGCTTGTAAAAAAGAATCTGAATGTCCCTGATCAGACTATTAAAAACCACTAAAGTCATTCAAACAGTTAAATGATTTTAAAAATGTTAAATAGTTTTAAAAATATTAAAAGTGTAAAAAAAATTAAAATAGAAGTATTATAAATACCTAAAAGATTTAAATAAACTAAAACAATTAAAACAAATCCAGAAATACAGCAGTTGCCTTTGCGCCTCATAACTGTTCTCCTCTCTTGAAATGAATGGGAAACACTGGCACAGGTGTTCAGTATTAGTAGTAGGGAACTCCCAAAACTTTGCAATCCCTCACAAAGTTAGAGTGCAGTCAGCATAACTATTGCCAACAATCCGTTTACAAATTTGATACTTCGATGCTCGTGAGGAAATCCCACAGTTTAAATTTAAAAATTTATATATTTTTTTTTAATTTTGAATTTTTTAAATTTTAAATTAAAAAAAAATTATTTACAGTGTGGTAACAGGCCCTTCCGGATGAACGAGTCCATGCTGCCCATTTTAAACCCAAATTAACCTACCCGTACGTCTTTGCAATGTGGGGGGAAACCGGAGCACTTGGAGGAAACCCACGCAGACACTGGACAAGGTACAAACTCCTTACAGACAGTGACGGGAATCGAACCCCGATCGCTGGCACTGTAATAGCATCGCGCTAACTGCTACGCCACCGTGCCGCCCACTTGCAGAGACTTGTGCAAGGAAATATTGGCAAATGTGCAGAGAACTATTGACATTTTCCCACAAAAACCAGGGCATTCTATTTTTTTTGGCATGCTTTCTACTGGAATCGCATGCATGTAGTTTGGAAGACACCTAATGAGAGGTTGCTTACAGGAGCTAAACAGAGTCAGAGAGCAACACAGCACAGATACAGGCCCTTCGCCCCAATGAGTCCATGCCCACCACATTATCCACCTTGTTAGATTCAATTTCGTGCATTCACCCCACATCCCTCCAGGCCCCTCCGCTCCATGTACCTATTCAAGTGCCTCTTAAATGATACTACTATACCTGCCTCAACCACATCCTCTGGCAGCTCGTTCCATATACTCACCATCCTCTGCGTGAAAAAGTTGCCCCTCAGGTCCCTTTTATATCTTTCCCCTCTCACCCTAAATCTATGTCCCCTAGTTTTGGACTCCCCTACCCTGGGGAAAAGATCATTACCATCCACCTTATCAATGCCTCTCATAATTTTAAACATTTCTATAAGGTTCCTGGTTAAATCACGTAGAAACCACGGCCAAGAAAGCTCACCAGCGCCTCTACTTCCTCAGGAGGCTAAAGAAATTTGGTTTGTCCCCTTTGACTCTCACCAACTTTTACCAATGCACTACTGAAAGCATCCTATCTGGATGTATCATGGCTTGGTACGGCAACTGCTCTGCCCAGGACTGCAAGAAACTGCAGAGAGTTGTGGACACAGCCCAGCATATTACGGACACCAACCTCCCCTCCTTGGACTCTGTCTTTACCTCTCGCTGTCTTGGTGAAGCAGCCAGCATAATCAAAGACCCCACCCACCCGGGACATTCTCTCTTCTTCCATCGGGTAGAGGATACAGGAGCCTGAAGGCACGTACCACCAGACTTAAGGACAGCTTCTACCTGACTGTGATAAGACTATTGAATAGTTCCCTTATACAATGAGATGGACTATGACCTCATGATGTACCTTGTTGTGACCTTGCACCTTAATGCACTGCACTTTCTCTGTAGCTGTGACACTTTACTCTGTACTGTTCTTGTTTTTACCTGTACTACATCAATGCACTCTGAACTGACTTAATGTAACTGCACTGTGTAATGAATTGACCTGTAAGATTGGTTTGTAAGACAAGCTTTTCACTGTACCTCGGTACAAGTGACAATAATAGACCAATACCAATACCAAGGTTGCCCCTCATTCTCCTACATTCCAAGGAATAAAGACCTAGCCTGGCCAACCTCTCCCTAGAACTCAGGCCCTCTAGTCCTGGCAACATCCTTGTAAATCTTTACTGCACTCTTTCCTGTTTCACCATGTTTTTCCTATAACCGGGTGACTCCTCACCAATAACTTACACAAGTGCATCATAATGTCCCAACTCCTATACTCAGTGCGCTGACTGATGAAGGCCAGTGTGCCAAATACCTTTTTTACCGCCATCTACCTGTGATGCTGCTTTCAACGAACTATGAACTTATACTCCTAGGTCCCTCTGTTCCATTACACTCCCCAGTGCCCTACCATTCATAGTGTAAGTCCTACTCTGGCTTGACTTTACAAAATGTATCACCTCACACTTATCTGTATTGAAATTCATTTGCTACTCCTCTGCCCACTTCCCTAACGGATCAAGATCTCCTGTAATCTACAATAACCTTCTTCACTATCAGCAACACCTCCTAATTTTGTGTCATCAGCAAACCTGCTGATCAATCCTTGTGCATTCACATCCATATCGTTTATATAAACAACAAGGGTTCCAAAACTGACCCCTGCAGCACACCACTAATCACCGTCTCCATTCCAAGGAACAACCTTCAACCAGCACTCTCTGCTTCCTACCCTCGGGCCAATTTTGAATCCACCTAACTAGCTCTCCCTCTATTCCATGTGACCTAACCTTACAGACCAGCCTGTGATGCAGAACCTTACAGACCAGCCTGTGATGCAGAACCTTACTAAAGTCTAAATAGACAACATCCGCTGCCCTACCCTCATCTACTCTTTTGGTTACCTCTTCAAAGAGCTCTAAAAGATTCATCGAACATGACTTCTCACGCACAAAGCCATCCTGACTTCTCCTAATATGGGTTAGGAAGTTGTGGGCATGCTACGTTGGCACCAGAAGCATGGCAACACTTGTGGGCTGCCCCCAGAACACTCTATGCAAAAGATACATTTCACTGTGTTTTTCGATGTACATATGACTAATAAAGATATCTTATCTTAATCTATCCAAATGCTGGTAGATCCTGTCCCTCAGAATTCCCTCCAGTATCTTCCCCACCACCGATGTCAGGCTGACCAGCCTGTAGTTCCCTGGCTTGTCCTTGCTACCCTTCTTAAACAATGGAATGACATTAGCCACCTTCCAGTCTTCAGGAACTCCACCAGTGGCTAATGATAAAGCAAATATCTCCGTAAGGGCCTGCGCAATTTCTTCTCTAGCCTCCCACAAAGTCCAAGGATGCATTCAGTCAGGCCCTGGGGATTTATCCACCTTAATGCACTGCAAGGCTGCAAATACCTCCTCCCTGGCAAAATGAATTTTCTCCAATACATCTCTACTTGTTTCCCATATCTCTCAAGCAAACATGATTTTCGCCTCATTAAACAGAGGAGAAATATTCCTTTAAAATCCCACCCATCTCCTGCGACTTGAGACATAGGTGGTCCTGCTGATCTCTAAAGAGACCTACTCTCTCCCTCGCCACCCTAGTATTCTTAATATACCTACAGAACCTCTTGGGATTTTCCTTAACCTTACCTGTCAGGTCCATCTCATACCCTCCTGATTTCCCTCTTAAGTATATTCTTCATCTTTTTATAGTCATCAAGGGATTTACTTGTCCCCAAACTCCTAAACTCAATGTATGCTTCCTTTTTTGTTCTTGACCAGAGTCTCAATACCTTGTTGGCCAGGGTTCCCTAAACTTGCCAGGTTTACCCTTCACCCTAACAGAAAATAATGAAATTGCAGCAAAATAAAGCAAGAGTCCATGCTGCCACTGGACTCTTGATATCACAGTCTTAAAAGCCTCCCACTTGCCATTCATTCCTTACCCTTCAAACAGGCTCTCCCAATTGACCTTTGCTAGATCCTGCCAAATTCCCTTGAAATTAGCCCTGCTCCAGTTTAAGACTCTAACCTGTGGGCCTGTCCTAACCTTTTCCATCACTAACTTAAAACTAAATTAGTGGTTGCTCGAGTCAAAGAGGTCCCTGACTGCCCCCTCTGTTACTTGCCCTGCCTAGTTTCCCAAGAGGAGGTCCAGTATTGCACCTGCTAGATATTGACTCAGGAAACTTTCTTGAACACATTTCACAAGTTCCACCCCATCCAAGCCCTTAACACTCTGGGTGGCCCAGCCAAGGCCAGAGAAATTAAAGATTCCCACTAATATAACCCTGTTATTCTTACAACTATGAGCAATTTCTCTACACCCCTGATTCTCAAGTTCCCACTAACTACTGGGGAAGTCTATAATACAGCCCCCTGGAGTGACGCTCCCCTTCTTGTTCCGAAGTTCTACCATAGGGCCTCACTGAACGATCCTTCAAGGATGTCGTCTCCAAGCACTGCTGATACGTCCTCCCTTATCAAAAAGCCAACACCCCCTCCTCACTTACCTGTACCTCTGTCACACCTGTAGCATCTGTATCCTGGAACATTGAGCTGCCAGTCCTACCCTTCCCTTAGCCATGTTTCCCTTATGGCTATAGCATCCAGTTCCCAGAGCTAATCCATGCTCTGAGTTCATCCGCTTTACCTGTTAATGCTCATGCTTTGAAATAAATGCAGTTTAACTTTACTGTGCCCCTGGCTATCCTGAATACTAAACTTGCTCTTGATGGCTACTGCTTTATCCCATGACTTGCTCCTGCTCAGAGTCCCAACCTCCTGCCAATCTAGTTTAAAGCCTCCTGTGTAGCACCAGCAAACTTCCCCGCAAGGACATTGGTCAAGTGCAACCTGTGGTTCAAGTGCAACCTGTGCCTCTAGTACAGCTTGCCTCTACCCCAGAAGAGATCCCAATGGTCCAAGAACCTGAATCCCTGCCCCTGTACCAGCTCCTCAGCCACAAATTAATCTGGCCTATTTTTCTGTTTCTGACCTCGCTCGCACGTGGAGTAATCCGGAGGTCACTAACCTCGAGGTCCTTCTTCTTAACTTCTTACTTAACTCCCTATACTCATTCTGCAGGACCTTATCCCTTGTTCCTAATTCATCAATTAATTAAACCTTTTAAAAGTGGGGAGAAAATTGCCTGAACACAGAAAAGCATGTTTTAACATCATTCTCACAAAGGGTATCCAAGTGTCTAGCTGGAAATATTCTTTACAGAAAAAGATACTTACAGGCTCCCCTGGGATTCCAGGAGGTCCCATCGGTCCCATCTCACCAATATCACCCTGAAATTAGGCCAATACACATACATAAGCAGTAGTTTTACCAACATGAAAAAAAAACATAAGAATAGAAGGAAATAGGAGCAGGAGTAGGTCACCAAGGCCCTCAAGCCTGCCCTGCCATTCAATGTGATCAAGGTTGATCGATGCTGGTCTCATTTCCTCTTCTTTGGCAGTTCCTCACAGTCCTCAGTCTTTCAAATGTTTATCTATCTCCACCGTAAATGTATCTAATGATCTGGTCTCCACCACCTTAGGGAGCAGAGAGTTCCAGAGATTCCCTACCCTCAGAGAGAAAAAACTTCTATGCACCACAGTTTTAAATGGCCAGCCACTTGTTTTGTAGCTATGTCTCCTAGTTTGTGACTCCCACACTAGTGAAAATATATCAACATCTACCCTGTCAAGCCCCCTTAGGATCTTAGGTGCTTGAATAAGGTCACCCCTCATTCTTCGAAACTCCGAGAAGCTGCAGAGAGTAGTGGACTCTGCCCAATACATCATGGGCACATCTCTCCCCACCACCGATAGTATCTACAGGAGGCACTTCCTCATGAAGGCAACATCCATCATCAAAGATCCCCACCATCCAGGTGATGCCATCTTTTCACAGCTACCTTCAGGCAGTAGGTACAGAAGCCTGAAGTCCCACACCACCAGGTTCAAAAACAGCTACTTCCCTTCAACCATTTGGTTCTTGAACCAACTGGCAAAACCTTAATCACTACAGTTAAGCAACACTATGACCACTTTAATTACTTTGCAATAAAATAGACTTTGCTTTTTTTTGTTCTAATTGTGTTCTTTCTTGTAAAAATTGTGTATAATTTATGTTTATGTTTTTTCTTATGAATGCTGCTTGTGATGCTATGTGCCTGTGATGCTGCTATAAGTTTTTCACTGCTCCTGTGCACACATGTACTTGTGCATATAACAATAAACTTGACTTTAACTTTGAATACAGACACAAACTGTTAAGCCTCTCTTGAAATAACTACTTTTCATTCCATGAATTGGCTTGGTGAATCTCCTTTAGACTGCCTCCAATGCTTTTACATCCTTTGTTTTTACAGGACCAGAACTGTGTACAATATTCCAGGTGTGGCTTCACAAACACCCTGCACAACTGTACCAAAATCTCCCTCTTCTTAAATTCCAACCCATCTGCAATCCTCCGGGTGCTCCGGTTTCCTCCCACATTCCAAAGACGTATGGGTTAGGAAATTATGGGCATGCTATGTTGGCACTGGAAGCATGGCGATGCTTGCGGGCTGCCCCCAGAAAACTCTACGCAAAAAGATGCATTTCACTGTGTTTCAATGTACACGTGACTAATAAAGATATCTTATCTAAAGGCCAAAGTCCCTCGTGATTGGAATTTTTACTTTTTACTCCATGTTATTTCAAATTGACCCATCTGTTATCTCAGGGATATTTGCAATGTCCTCCACTGTGAACATTGTTACAAAAAATTGATTCAATATATCTGCCACTTCTTTGTTTCCTGTTATTAATTCACCAGCCCTTTTAGCTTCCCAAAATGCATCACTTCACATTTATCTCAGTTTAAATTCCATGAGCAATCCCCTTGCCCACTTTACCAGTTGATCTAAATCCTGTTGTAACCTTAAATAACCTTCTACACTGTCCACTATATTGCCAATCTGAAAACTTACTAATCATGCATTCTCTTCCAAATGATTAATATATATAGAACATAAAACAGCAGAGCACAGGAACAGGGCCTTTGGCCCATGTCTGTGCAAACCATGATGCCAATTTAAACTGCACATCTGCCTGCACATGATCTATAACCCACTATATCCTGCCTGTTCATGCGCCTGTCAAAATGCCTCTTAAGCACTGCTATCATATCTGCTTCCACCTCCTGCCCTGGCACAGCCTTCCAGGCACCTACCACACTCTGTGCAAAAATTTGCTTTGTTATTCTCCTTTAAACTCCCCCCCCCACCTTAAAACTATGCCCCTCTAGTATTTGATACTTCCACCCTGGGAAAAAGACTCCAACTATCTTCTCTATCCATTTCCTTTTCAATTTTATATACTTCTATCAGGCTGCTCCTCCACAGAAAACAATCTAAGTTTGTCCAACCTCTCCTTATAGATCCTACTCTCTCATCCAGGTAACATCCTAGTAAACCTCTTCTGCACCCTCCCCAAAGCCTCCACATCCTTCCTGTAATGCATTGACCAGAACTGCACACATTACTCCAAATGTGGCCTAACCAAAGTTTTATACAACTGCAACACAACTTCTCAACTGCTCAGTGCCTGACCAATGAAGGCAAGTATGCCATTTACCTTCTTTACCACCCTATTTACTTATGTTGCCACTTTCAGGGAACTATGGATCACTTTGTACATCAATGCGCCCAAGGGTCCCACCAATTACTCTGTACTTTCCGCTAATGTTTGATTTCCCAAAGTGCGACAGAGCACACTTTTCCAGATTAAATTCTGTCTGCCATTTTTCTGCCCATATTTCCAACTGATTTATATCCTTTGACAACCCTCCTCATTATCCACAACTCTGCCAATTTTTGTGTCACCTGCAAACTTACAGATCAGCCCACCTACATATTTTGTCCAAATATATATATATATAAAAAAATCACAAAAAAAGAGGTTCCAGCACAGATCCCTGCAGAACACCACTGGTCACAGGTCTCTTGTCAGAATAACACCCCTCCACCACTACCATCCGTCTCCTATGGTCTAGCCATCTTTGAATCCAATCCACCAAATCTCCATAGATCCCATGTGCCTTAATCTTCTTGACCCAGTCTACCATGAGGGGCCTTAATGAATGCTTTACTAAATTCCATGTTAACAACATCTCCTATCCTACCCTCAAACATCTTTGTTACCTCCTCAAAAAACTCAATCAAGTAAGACATGACCTCCCCTGCATAAAACCATGCTGACTATCCAAGTCCATCCTTTTCCAAATGCAAGTAAATCCTGTCCCTAAAAATTTTCTCCAAAAATTACCTTACCAGTTGCGCAAGGCTCACCAGCCTATAATTTCCTGGTTTGTCCCTAATGCCCTTCTTAAACAAATGAACAACATTGGCTGTTCTCAAGTCCTCTAGGACCTCACCTGTCGCTAAAGTGGACACAAAGATCTCTGTCAAGGCCCCAGCAATCTCCTCTCTTGCCTCGCTCAACAATCTGGGATAGATCCCATCAGGTTCTGGTGACTTATCTACCTTAATGTTCTTCAAGAGACCCATCAGCTCCTCCATCTTGTCATCAGTATGCCCTAGAATTTCAGCATTCACCTCCCTGATATCACTATCTCCCATGTCCTTCTCCTTAATGAATACTGATGCAAAGTACTCATTTAGTATCCTGCCCACTTCCTCCAGCTCCAGGTATAAATTCCCTTCTTTGTCCTTGAGTGGTCCTTCATGTCCGTAGCTACCCTCTTGCTCTTAATGTATATATACAGTGCCTTGGGATTCTCCTTAATCCCACTCACCAAGGACATTTCAGGCCCCTTTATAGCTCTCCCAATTCTCTTTTTTAATTCTTTCCTGCTTCCTTTATATTCCTCAAGGGACCTGTCTGATTTCAGTTTCCTGAATCTTACATGTGCTTTCTTTTCCTTTTTGACTAAATTTACAACCTCTCTTGTCACCAAAGGTTCCTGAACCTTGCTATCCTTGTCTTTCTTCCTCACAGGGACATTAAAGGACTCAGCACTGATCCCTGTGGCTCATCACTGGTTACAGGTCTCCAATCTGAATATTAACCCTCCATGGCCACCCTCTGCCTCCTACCACCAAGCCAATTTTGTATCCAATCTCCCCAGATCCCATGTATTCTAACTTTCTGGATGTTAAGGGCACAATATACATTGCTATGTGCATTTTCCAACAACTCCACATTTCAATCTTTTTCAAATGTGCCCACGTGAAACCACATTTACATTGGGCCTCCCTGTGCCAACATTAGATTTCAAAGTAAGACTCATCACTACCTCTAGTCCAAACTCATTGTTTGCACCAGTTTTGCACTGGATGTTCTAGAAATATTCTAGGTATGTCGGCAGGTTCATAACTTTTGTTTTTGTACTTTTCAAGAATCTGATGGATTTCCTATTTTGGTTTTCCTTGCTCTGGGACTGTCAGTATTTGGGAGATTATATTTGTGTTATTTCTCAATCTGAAAAAATAAACCAATTACCTTTTCCCCAATGGGTCCTTTCTGTCCTGGTGATCCATGTAATCCCTTAAAAAAAACATATACCAGATATTATCAACTATCCCCACTGGATAAACTAAAAAAGTCATTGTTATCTGGCAACCAATAACCTGGCAATGAACAATCAACCTGCCACATTTATTGCTAAACTTCAAGTCCTGTGATTTGTGGAAGTCACTATTAATGCTCACATCTTCTACAGGAAATTCAAAACAGCATAAAACTGCCTTCATACAAACATTTTAAGAATTTGTACCTGCCTGTAACTCAGAAATGATCACATCTCTTCAATTACTTATCAAAACTATGCTTTTTTTTGAAGTTTTAGTGACCAATATGCATTTAATCATCTCTCTCAAATATATCATGAATATGTTTCAGAGAATTAATTAATAGGTGCAATCATTGGTTTTAGGGAAATAGGAATTTATACAGGAAATTGATTTTGTGAAGTAAATAAATGGCTTAGATTTTGCCCTGGAGATTTTTTTTATTATTGCAGCTGAAATACTTACAGGTAAACCTCGAACTCCAGCTTCTCCCATTCGGCCGGGTATTCCAGCATCGCCCTACATTAAAAACATAAAAGCATAAGGATTTGTAGGAACGTGTAATACCCATGATCCCAGCAGGATCGATCTGTTCAAAGCTTGCCTATCGTATTGGGTGGACCACATTACTTCACAGGCAGTCTGGGTGGGTCAGAGCTGCTAGCCCATCAACTGCTTTCCCATCACTAGGTGCACAGTTTCCATTGTGAATCCCAACAAAAATCAGGAGTGACCTCGCGCCCTGTTGCATTCCCCGCTTTCACTTCTTGTGTTAAACTGGTGCAAACAATTGGAAGATGCATTTTGGCACTCAGTCGAGCAGAAAGGCTGCTCCAAGATTCTCGGATGTTCCACCGGAAATGAGCAAAAAGAGAAAGCAACGATTTCCAGAAGTTGGAAGGACAAGGTAAAGCAATCTGGAGACAAGACATTCTGCAAATGCTGGAATCTGGAGCAATACACAAAAAGTGCTGGAGGAACTCAGCAGGTCAGGCAGCATCTATGGAGGGAAATAAACAGTTGACGTTTCAGGCTGAAACCCTTCATCAGGACTGGAAAGGAAGAGGGCAGAAGCCAGAATAAGAAGGTGAGGGGAGGGGGAAGAGCACACACAGGCAGGGGATAGGCGAGTTCAGGTGAGAGGGGGAAGGTGGGTGGGTGGGGGAGGATGTAATAAGTTGGGAGGTGATAGGTAGAAGAGACAAAGGGCTGAAGAAGGAGGAATCTGGTAGGAGAGGGCAGTGGACCATGAAATAAAGGACAGAAGAGGGGGAGAGGTGGGGAAGGGAGCCACAGGAATAAGGGAAGACAAAGGAGTGGGGGGGGGGAAGAAAAAGAAGGGGTGGGGTCACCGGAAGTTAGAGAAATCAATGTTGAGGCCATCAGGTTGGAGCTCCCCCAAGGCGGAATATGAGGTGTTGTTCCTCCAACCTGGACTGAGGTGGCTAGAAGCCTAAATTCCTCCATCGTTGTTGCTGCTTTCTCAACAACAAATGGGAGCAGCCAATGAACGTTGGCTTTTTCAGTGATGCACATGTCCCATGAGAAAGGAAAACACAAGAGGGAAGTTCACTTTTGGTTTGTAGAGCAAAAGGCAAATGAGCATGACACGTCATTGTACTGCATTTCCAGTTCATTGAAGTCAATACAATCAAATTAATGGAGGTGCCAATCAATACTGTCATAGTTAGAGATGCAAATCAAAGGCAAGTTCTTCACTCCTAATTACTTAACCTCTTTTAATACTTCACCCATTTTTTTCCAATTTCTCTGATATCATTCCAAACAATTCCCTTGCTTTAGTTACCCCAGCAAACTGCTACAGCTTTTCTCATTCTATCAAACCCACCTTTCTTTGTAACATATTAACACCCATGCCTTGTCATGCAGTTATGGGTCCACATCCGTGACCTATTCATAGCACTCCTTCATTTCCCACTCCACTGCATTCTGCTTGTCCCTTACTTCACATTCCACGTTCAGCTTAAATCTATTGTCATCTTTATCTCTTTCCATCTAGCATCTTCTCAACATATCTGCCATATGTACATCACATCTCTCCTTGTCATTTCAATAGCTATTATCTTACTAGCAACCTCTCTCACTGTAACAATAAACAGGGCACAATGAGATGGAGAGTCAATACCTCGAGAAATGTACCCAGCTTCCTTCCCCTCATCAAGTCCTGGAGATCAAAGGCCCAAGCAGAGGGAACACAATCAGAGACAGCAAAAATAGAGGTATATTATACCAGAACAAGGCTTCTTTTCCCCCTTGAAAATGATGGGTCAACTTAGATAACTTCAATCCATTCTCTCAAAATTATCATCAACAAATGTCCAATTTATCCATCCTGACTCTTTTTTTTTCTCTTCTCCAGGTCCAGCAGGAACAGGAGCATCCTGTATCACATGACATTTTGGAGGAGGACAGACCTTGAGGATGAATTACCAAGTACCAGCACATTGCAGAAATCAGTTAAATAGTGTGTTTGATTGAAGCTTTAAATGAGCATCAATCAGCAGTGGGTGTTGACGGCTGGGTCCCAGCACATCAAGGTCTCTGCAATGACCCAGCCATGAAAAGAACATTGATGGGATCACACAAAAAACAGCAAGAGCCATAGGAAGGCCAACCAAAAATCTTTCACCTTTTCTGCCTCAATCTTTTACAAACATTTTCTGTTTCTCTTCAAATATTAAACCATAATTTGCTGTGGCAGGGCAAAGAATGGCTTCTGCCCGTGATGGTGTCTTCATGTGATATTTGTACTGCTGAAAGTATGAGCTGATTTCTTCTTTGCTTTACAGGAAGAGCCACTGTGTCTCTTCTTAACCACTAAGGTTGAAGAGCTGCAATATTAACAATGAAGTTAATGTCAAACCAGCTACCGAAAGTGAAATAAAAATGGGAAAGAATGATTGGATTAAGAAAGAGTGAGAAATTGGAAAAGTGAAAAAAATTGTACATCTTTAATATCTATAACACCAATCAAAACCTGAAGAAATAAGATTCATTGCCCATAACAATAATTTTCAGTGCCAGTGAGATTGTTTGGCCATTATTAACACAACATTAAAAGGGCACTTGCATTAAAATGAATGTGATACAACTTTAGCTGACGAGTTTAATTCATACCAATCACATGAAAACAACTTTGAGTCATACTGGCATTCAGTGATGAAGCAGGGCCATGATGTTTTCTTAAAGCCAGAGACAGAAAAGCTTATCCTTGCGTTTAGCAGCATCTGACCTGATTTGTAACTGAAGACAAACCATTAGCCTCACTGTTACTTTCACTGCAAATTATGGGCCAATCTAAATTTGTGCATAGAGAACATACTGGCAACTTAGTAGGCCACATAGCTTCAATTCTTGTTACCTTTATGCCATCAGCTCCAGGACTCCCATCTCGTCCAGCAGGCCCAGGATCACCCTAAAATGAAAAGGATAATGCAGTTGTGACACCATTGCTTTCTTTTTCCCTTTCAAAACTTTCATTTTGCAACATTCTCCTTTCTGAAGTTGCTGATGCATTCCCAGGACACGGTATCATTCTCTAAGATACCAGAAGACAGCCAACAAGTACTTCACTAAACAAAATAATTTATAGGGAGACAGTATTGCTTTCTGTATGTCTCCTTCATTATAGAGGAAGACTTTTTGGAAGCTTTTCCCTAAACATTGTTACAGTATATACAAAGAGCAGTTGACCAGATGTTATATTCCTTAGAAGGTTATGCACCCAATATTACATGAGCCTAAACCCTTTTTTTAAACAATGAAAAACGAGTAAAATTAAAAACATCCAAAATAACCACCGTGACAAAGGGTCATCATCCCAAAACATTAACTTTGTTTCTCCTTCAGCAGATGCTGCCTGACCTGCTGAGTATTTCCAGCATCTTTTATTTTTATTTCAATCTCTGTGAGCTTTGGCATAAAGTTGTTCAGGTACTTAGGTGGATGGAGTATCCTTTCAGATTTGTCCTTGTGTCTCTTCCCCCAATCTGTCCACCTTCTGTCATGAACTCGTGTGATCTGGTGTGTGGCTCGTGTTGAGTCACTACCATGTTCTGCCATATCTGATCTCAGTGACGGTTCTTTGGCACATATGTGGTGGTAGTGTAGCTGACTTCTTTTCACTGTTTCCAGGATCCTGCCATCATGTACCTTTATCAGTATCATCCACTGGAGTGCACCACATCCTACTATAGATGTGGCATCTTTCAATCTTAATGTGTGAAATCCGCACCATAGCTTCCTTGATTCTTTGGGTTCACCTCTTTCACCCCTTCAGAGAACATCTCTCAACCTCACAGTCTGTGATCTTGTCCATCAACAGCATGTGACTAGTTAGTTTTGACAGTACATGAGTGGTTAGTTTTAACAGCAATGCCTAGAGATTAATGGCTTGCTTTAGTACATATTATGCGTTGCTCCCAAAATATCACTGGTTGCTCTTGCACCAACATCTTGAATAAATACATTACTACTTTAGGTAATGAAATATTATAGTTACTTCCACAGGATGGACCTCTTTTGTGACCAGATACTATGAATCCGACACTTACTCTGCCTTGCATAGCTCAGCTCAACCATAGACTTCAATATCCACTTCATTATGCACTGTTTGTAGAAAATGTTTTCTAGTCCATGGCACGCATACTTTTTCCCATATGTGGAGTATTTCTTTGCCAGCTCCTCATGTTGCCATCCATAATACTTGCAACATCTAAGCAACCTTGGCTGTACTCCCTGTCTTCCTTTTGTACCTCAACACATGTACTTCCTTCTGTCAGCCATCTTTGGACAACCTTAATGTTTTTAATCACTTTTCTAGAATTAACTCAGTCTCACAATAGCTGTTTCTTCAGGCTGGACTTCTGCATTTTACAAGCAGATCTGTGCTAAGCAAATCCTACAAAGCTGCAAAGTTTGAAATCATCTTCTATCAGTTTTAACTCTATTAAGTAAGTATCAGAAGATTCTCCTTGCTAATGACTATAAGGATAAAATTGGTGAAGATCCACTGTTTCATTCCCAGGTGAGCTGAAATGTGCTAGTAGTATATCAAAAACATTTTCTAGAGTCCCATTTGAGGGCTTTATGGTACAGTTCAATTCTCTGCCTTTGGCTAACGAGGTAACGAGATATAACAGCATCTTTGCTTCCATTTGTTCTGGTTTATCTTGCATAACCAGCTTAAAATGGAGTGTAATCTCTCCCCCTCTTCTCCCCACCCACACCCTTGTCTCCATTCTTTAGAATGGAAATCCTGTGGCTTGAGCACTTTTATTTGTTACAATTTGTTCCATGGTATGGCATCTTGCTTGAATCAAACAGCCCTCAGCATACGTCTATGAATCTTGATTTTCAGGCAGACTGCTCAAATTTCATTGGTTTAATTAAGCAGCACTGCTGGCACCATATGTCAGTATCACTTGCTAAATTACTGGAGGATAGCCAATAAGTTAAACCAACAAAGTGATTTATTAAACAAAAGCACTTATAGGGAGAGAGAGAAAGCATTTCTTGCTTTCTTCCAGAGACAAGCAGGCAGCTTCTGGTTTAGTTGTAACTCGTTTGAGGATGGACCAATCATGTGAGAGGTGTACTAATATGATGCTCACGTAGGTAACGGTAGCATGGAGATTAGAAACATGACAATAAATGAAAGTCGAATCAGTAAATCCATGGATTTGTGGAGTAGCACCACAGAGTAACAGCAAGTTCACTAATGTTAACATCCACCTCTCTGGTCTGCCCTGATCTTCCTTCTTGTTGCGCCCTGGGTATCTAAAAAAAATAAAGCCGACTCTCACAGCCTTTCAAGTCACTGGAAATTGATAATGAATGTCACCTCACCATATAACACACACTCTGGAAACTAATATTGTTACCGACACACTGATTACTGTGCTCCTGTTCTGTACACACCTCAAGCACATAGACATTCTCCTTGGTATTCAGTACTTTAGTTAAGTTAGAGCTCTCAGTACCAGCATTTTCTGCCACTGCATGATTTATTCAAACCAGCTGGCATTTGCCTGTTTTTTATGTCTGTAAATAATATGGAAATTAAGGCGATTTCCATCCTAACTGCCACTTACAACAGGAACTCCAAGGACCATAGCAGAGTAGATGAAACAGTCCACAAGTTTGCCCATTGAAAGGAGAGGGGCTAATTGTGCCCCCAATTCCATCCCTTCAGTCCTCTACCTTGCCCTGTGACGCCACATGGAGCCCTTTCTTTGGTTGGTTAAAACATCCTTCTGGGCAGATTTGCCCCTTTAAAGCAGGCAGCTGCTCCTAGGGTTCTGCAGGTCACCATACATCACCAATGGGCAGGCACGGTAGTGTAGCAGTTAGCATAATGTTATTACAGTGCCAGCGACCCGGGTTCAATTCCGGCCACTGTCTATAAGGAGTTTGTATGTGTCTGCATGGGTTTCCTCTGGGTGCTCTGGTTTCCTCCCACATTCCAAAAACGTACAGGTTAGGAAGTTGTGGGCATGCTATGTTGGCACTGGAAGTGTGGCGACACTTGCGGGCTGCCCCCAGAACACTATGCAAAAAAAGTTGCATTTCACTGTGTGTTTCAATCTACATGTGACTAATACAGGTATCTTATTTTATACTTCCATTGTATTGAATAGCAGGCTGTGTGTTATGAAGTAGTGCACTCAGAGCATATCAGAGCCTTGGCCCAGGAAGGGCAGAAATCCATCTTCACTTACACCAGAGAAAAACCCAGCCCCAAATTTGTGACAGCCTTTCCCAACCATAACTCATCAGTGTTCAGTGCTTACAGTGAGCACTGCAATGAGCATGAGTAATTAAACCAATGAAATTTGAGCATCCCCCTGAAAATCAAATTGCATTGACATATGCTGAGAGCTTACAGGGATCAGACGTTTCTTTCCCTCAGATTCAAATGTTGCCCAATGTGTAAGCTCCTTAGGGGCTTTGGTGGTACAGCTCCACACAACTGGAGTACCTAAAAACAATCATTTACATTAATCTCCTGCCATAGGCTCACAGTCAAAATGTATCCCTCAGCCACTCAGATAGGTGCAGCAATAATCAATGCATGGCAGGGGATGCGTTACAAAATTACAGATTGGCGAAAGGATGACATAGTTCTTATCAGCAGGAAAAATAATAAAATGATACAAATTATCTATATGGTAAAAACATTGCAGAACTCCGAGATGTAGTGGAACCTGGGTGTTGAAATACATGAGTCATGAAAAGCTTGTAAGAGGGACGAAGGAGTGATTAGGAAAGCTAACAAAATGTTATTATTCACTGCAAGGGGAATTGAACACAAAAGTAGGAAGCTTATGCCACTGTTTCACATTCAAGTTTATTGACATGGGCATACACAGCCAGGGTGTACATGCCTTGAAAATGAGCTTTTGGCGGCAGCAGCACAGTACCTTAGAAACACGCCAAACAAGTTACCTAAACTTAAATTCACATAACTTATACACAACTTACGCAATAGAATAAACAAGAATAAATATAACAACACTTGTGCAAGTTGAGGGTAATATTAGTCCAAGATAGAATTAGGGTCTTTCAGGTCGGTTCAAGAACCTAATGGCAGTGAAGATGAAGTTGTTGTTGAACCTTGAGGTGTGCGTCCTCAGGGTCCTATACCTCCTGCCTGATGGCTCAATGAGAAGAGGACATGGTCTGGATAGTGGGGGTCCTGTTATACAGGGCATGGGTGATACCACACATGTAGTATCGGGTACAGTATTGGTCTCCTTATTTAAGGAAGAGTGTTAATGCATTGATACCAATTCAGAGTAAGCTTACTGGATAAATAACTGGAATGGTTGGGTTGTCTTATGAGAAAAGATTGGACAGGCGAGGCTTATATCCATGTTTAGAAAAGTGAGAGGGGATTTGATTGAAAAATACAAGATCGTGAGGGGTCTTGACAGGGTGGATGTGGAGAGGATGTTTTGGTGGTGTGCCTACAATGAGTGCAGAGGTATACCCAGCTGGCTTATAATCCTTGGTCAGATAGCCCAGTTGCATTCAGGCCTATAGTTGTGTGTGTGGAATGGGGAGGAAATCAGGGCATCTTCAAGGATAGGGGAAGAAAACTTAGGAATATTATATATCATGTTCACCAGATAACGATATATTTATTTCAGTATTGTAGTTACCATGGTAATAAATACTTACAGGTTCGCCTTTAGGTCCTGGAGCACCATAAGGCCCTCGAGGTCCCTCTGGACCCTGGAAAGAGGCAAATCACTGTTGAAGTATTTGATGCACAGAAACCTCTCGCTACCAGAGGATTTAATTTGTCACTTCAATATCAGTTCAATCCTCAGTCTGCGCCGAGTTGGTTCTTTTCCATCAGACATCTGTGGAAGCCATCCTCCACTTTGCTTCAATTTGGGGAACAAGCAAATTCACCAAGACTGTCACTCTTGCTATTCACTAATTGCTCTGGAAACTGGATGTTGGGGAACAATAAGGCTGTGCTCAACTATACCAATAACTCCAACATCTGGAAGGCAGGTAATGTGCACATTAAACTGTTAGTAAATGAATGAATTTTTCTTAAATCACCCCTATTTTTATTTGAAACGTCAGTTAGATTATTGCCTCATTGTCACTTGTATTCACCATTCACCTGAAAGAAAGATTCTGATAAACAATGAATTATACAGAAAATAACACAATTTGTATGCAAGCAATATAAAAAAAGAAATAATTACTTTGGCGCCATTGATGCCCGGTTCTCCGATTGCACCTCTTGCACCTTCAGGGCCCTAAAATACAGAAGATTTATTGATGACATTCTTTTCATCGCATACAGTTAATCACATCTGAGCAATGGTGATTTACAAATAGTTTCTTTTCTTAAAACATTTTGATGCACAGTATCAAATATGAATATTGCCTCTATTTATTTTGCTGCATTTTAATTGCCACTGATTTAATTGTGATTTAATTGCCGTATTAATTTCTTCCTTTGAAGGATCACCTGGGCATTTACATGCATCAGTGAATGGAGGAAAAGTAAAAAGAAATCCCTATACGAGTTTGAATTCCATGCTTGTAGGTCATCCAATTTATTAGTCTGACAACTGTTAGTCAAATTGCTCCAGAATGTTAGCTTGCCTTATTCCCCAACATTAGGATTTGAGTAAATAATCTACCGTATCTGATATTCAAATGCAGCATTGTCAGAAGAGGTTTGATGGACTTTAAACTGAAATCTACTTAAATATCCCACTGATTGGCCAAACTAGAATCTGCCCATTGTTACAATTGTAAAGTAAGACACCAAGGCTTTGTGGGTTTATACATCCTGTATGAACCAGATGAAATTCCCAATGAGACAAAGCAGAGCCATTCATTCTGCCCATTCAACGGCTGCAAACCATCATTGTCTGGTATACTGATCCAGTTAATGCTTTTACCAGAGACACAAGAGACTACAGATGCTGGAATATGAAGCAAATCACAACTGCTGGAGGAACTCAGCGGATTAGGCAGGCATCTGTAGAGGGAAGTGGATAGTCAACATTTCGGGTTGAGACCCTCCATCTGCACCTAGAAGGGTCTCGACGTGAAACGTCGAATGTTTACAGGTGTAACATGACCTACGGAATTCCTCCAGCAGTTTGTTTTGTGCTCTAGTGCTTTCACTGAGCCGTTTACAGCACATCAATATTTCACCTTTGAAAACAACACAAGTTACAGCCTTTTAGGGCTTTAATCAATCAGACCATTTAGAAAGTTTTTGATGCAGAAGGCAGCCAGTGTGTCTGTGACCATTGAAAAAGAGCTTCCCAACCTAATCCCACTTTCCAGCAATAGGTCTGTAGTCAAGGGACGTAAATCAGCACTTTGTATTGCTCATTGGTTCTACTCTCTAATCTACTTGAAAAGAACTATCATGCACCTTTAACCTAACGACCATAAAACTACTGGAAACTTACAGTAGGCCCAGGTGAGCCTGGAGGCCCTGGCAAGCCATTAAATCCTGTAGCTCCCTGAAAAAAAAAACACACTTAAATATTGATAAGCTTTAGACTTTACATTTCCTGCTTATAAAACTGTTTCAAAAGTAGCTGGAAGCCTCTTATTGTGGAATGGCTTGTAACTTCAATTTTATGTGTTCTTTATGTTGTGAAGTGCCACATAAAGGTCACTGTATAAGAAATAAAGCTGCAAGGGAGAAACTTGTTAAAGACTGTATGAAGGCTGTATTAAAATTTGAAAGCTACAACATTAATACCGGTTCAGTCCAGTAATCGTTATCCTGATGGTAACCAACAGCAGGGTGCCTTCCACTGGTTACAAATTACACCCAGTCAAAGCTTAAATGTTCCTAAATCATCCCTGGACAGACTAGGATTTTACAATAAAATAATAGTAATGAGCAAAATAAAAGTTCAAAAAAAATTTTTTAATTAGTTCTCTAATTAGCAATTAGCAGCTCTAAATAATTCAACACCAACACATACCTTTGATCTTGTGTCTGCTAACAGGCCTGACTTGGAGTCCCAGAATTGGATCCAAAGTAAGTTTTTATTAGTGCCACGTGGCTCTATATTTGCACAAGCATGCAGCACACTGTCCACCACATTGGCAAGCACAAACAAGAGGCTTCACTTACATGTATATCAAAGGGTAGAAAAGGGAATTTTTGTCAAACTGAGAAATTAGAAAAGGAGAGCACTAAGTTATTAAAAAGCTGCAAAACAAAAGGAATGATTGATTAGTTTTAATTCCAGAAGTTATTACTTGATAAAAATTGAGTGGTGATATTCCTTCTCTAAAGCTTTCAATTGCTCTGCAGTTCACCCAAATGCCCTTGATGTTTAATGAGATTCGATACCAAACCTTTATTTATTAATATTGTTAAAGTACCACTTATCGTTATTATTTATTCAGGTGGACTGAAAATCTGAAAGGCAATTTGAAAAAACTAACTTGGGTGTCACTGCCATGTGAATGTAATCTTCCAGGATGATGCCACCAAAGAGGAACAGAAACAGTGTAAAAGAAAATGCAATGGCAGGCTTAGGGTAGAACTTTTGGGGCTTTGGATGGAAATTATAGTAAAGCACTGAGGAAGTGTATTAAGTGTGTTGAGACATCACAACTGGATCAATGAGAACCTTGCTATTGCAATGGAGAGGACAAGCATTGAAGGAGAATGAGATGCTAACATTGCGTTGCAGAGGATCAGGAAATTGGCTTGGAAAAATATCACAAAATCAGATGATTAAATGAGACATTGGTATCTGTTTCAAAAATATTAATATGTGCATTCCAGAGATGATGCAGAAAGCAAGAAAATCTTTCTTTGCAAGTGTAACTGATAAAGTGACTGAAAATTATAATATACATCCTCTTGGAAAATACTATTAATATGGTACTCACTTTGCTCCCTTTATTTCCTGATGCACCAGGAAAGCCTCTAGGTCCACGAGAACCCTGTAAGAATTATATTCCAGAGTAAAATAATTAATCATAGGATAAAAAAAAACAAAGGGCCTGGAACTCTTGGGTTACTGCTTCAGTGCTGGCATTGTAATGGGGGACCCCAACCCAAATTCTGGAAACAAAATAGTTTTAATATTTTTGACAATCTGCATCTGAAATTGAGGTGCACGGCATGATGTGGTGTTGGAGAATTGGAGTTGATCCCTGCAGACAATTGGGACAGACAGACGCTTATGATAGCCTGAAAGTTAATGAGGGAACAGACCTTGGGATATGTTGGGCAGAAAAAAAAACCTTCTTATGAAGAACTTACAGAACTGTCCCTGAGCTCTCAGGTAGAAATCATATAGGTGCAATCCTCTTTCCAACTTTGATCGATTCTACTGCTTAGCAATGACAAAGATGCTTCACCTGAACTAATCTTTATTACTGATCATTTAAACAAAATTGTTGAGGAAAAGCCTGCAAATACTGTAATAAACACAATCACAATTTACACAGGGTTATTATATTGAGTCTTGCATTGGACTTTAGAACTTTTATTTTCAAAAGGTTTAAGATGGAGAGAAAATTAGATAGTCAAGCTTAACATTTGAAAGATGGAAGGTAAACACCTGCTATTTACACTATGGTTTGAAATCACTTTCAATATGAATGAGGGTAGCAATGATTGTTGAGGGGATGGTTATAAAAAATATTTAACATACCTGTATGAAGTGCCTAATAGAGACATCAGGCCAGTTATAGTAAACTAGTTAACTCTCATGTTCCTTCAGCAAATTGAGGAGCATAGTATGAATATTTTAAACATTTGTGTCATAACATCACAGATGGTATTTATGAGGATAAATGGAAATTGAAATATACTTAGGAAATCTGTATATATTCAGAAAATCTTTGCTTTAATTGGATGATACCACATACGTACCTCAGATCCAGGGAGCCCGCCAATACCCTGTGGCCCAGGAGAACCTCGATCGCCCTATATTTTAAAAGCAATAACGTGAAAGAACACATTTTACAGATTATATACAACTTTGCAATAATAGCACCGTTACTGAGAAAGTGTTTATTGCTGAGCAGGGAATTCCCTCAGTCTGAGTATTGAAAAATCAATCAGAAATCTGAGTTGCCAAGACTCCTTTGGATGGTGCTACTTAGATCAGGAAACTTCCAGTTTTCTTCATTTCTCTGTGCTCAGTGCTTCTCAAAACAAGCTCTCAACAATAATGATGTACACTTTGTTGTACATTTGCACAGAACAGAGCAATATCAAAAGGTGATTGCAAGAAACTGCCCATCTATATTAGTGAAAGCAGATTCAGACTCTTTTACAATGTCAGCTCCTAGACTGGACAATATCTAACATCCACATTTTCCAAGGTATCCACTTGGATGAAACAAATGAAATAATATCATAGTGGGATTCAGGCCAATTAGCGCAAACTGATGAAAGTTGACGTCATTCTTCTTAAGTCACTGGACCAGCAATGTGCCCTTGTTCAAAATGGGGTGCAAGGGCATACCTGACAACTGCTGGCCAGTTGATGTAATCCTGGATTAAAGTGGTGCTGAAGCTTTTAGAAGTAATAGACCCTTGGAGGTATTTGAATTAATAAAGGACAGACACATGGATTTGTTAGAAGTATAACGTATTTAACTAATCTGATTGAACTTTTTGATGAGGTAACAAAGAAAGTTAATGAAGGGATTCACTAAAGTTATGTATACTGATTTTCAGAAGATGCTTGAGAAAGCCCCACATTAAAGGCGGTTAGCCTGTGGATACAGGCATCAGTCACAGTGTGGATAAGAAATCATGTCGGTCATGTTAATTTTCCTAAGTATAGTTGACAGTGTTCCTCCCTAGTGGACAGTACAACCTTTTTGATTATATAGCAGTTTGCTTGGATACGGTGTGCATGCTAAAATGTCAGTTTGCAAATGGCATAAAAATTGAAGATATGGTGATGAGGATAGTAAATGACAACAAGAAAACATGGATGGACTGACAGAATGGGCAGGCAAGTTGCAGCAACATTTAATACAGATAAATGTGAAGTGATACAAGTTGGCATAAAGAACAAGGAGCGACAAATGGCTCAGATACCATAGGTTGTGTAGAAACAAAGGGACTATGGTTTACATGCGTGAAAATCTTCAAAGTGTCAGGGTATGTTGAGAGATTGGTTAGTAAATGTAAACAGAGGCCCAGAGTGTGGTTCAGCCATGATCTTATCAAATGGTGGAGAAGGCTTGAAGGGCTGAGTGGCCTTTCCCTGCTCTTAATTTGTATGTACAAGTAGGGAGGTTATGTGGAGCATCTATAAAACACAGATTAGACCCCAAGTGGAGTACTGCACCCAATTCTGTTCACCAGACTTTTGGAAGGACATGAAAGTATGAGAGGATTCAGCGAAGGTTTGCTAGAATGGTTCCAAGGAGGTTGGATTTCAGCTACAATGTTAGATTGGAGAATCTGGGCTTGTTCTCTTTCAAAATCAGAATGCTGATAGAAGATTTGATGGAGGTGTTCGTGATGGGTCCAGTTATGGTAAATAGAGGGAACCTATTCCGGAAGGAGTGAGGAAGAAAACAGGAAACTAGACTAGTTAGCCTAACATCAGTAGTGGGAAAAGTGCTGGAGTCTATCATAAAGGTTGAGATAATGGGACATTTAGAAACCATCAAAAGGATTATCCAAAGTTAACGAGGATTTCTGGAAGGGAAATAGTGTTTGACATTGGAACTCTTGAGGATGTAACTGGTAAAATAGATAAGGGAAGAGGGTTCAAGAGGCTTCAAGATGACAGACATATTGAGTGAATGGGTAAAAACTTGGCAGATGCAGTACAATGTGCATGTACTTGCATTTTCAGAAAGCCTTTGATAAATTCCTACATAAAAGGTTAGTATGAAAATAAAACTGCATGTTATTGGGGGTAATACAGTGACATGGATTGGAAATTGGTTGAGAGACTGGAAACAGAAAGTAGTAATAAATGGGTCATCTGGGTTGCAGATGGTAACAGGTGGAGTAGTGGAGAGATTAGTGATTTGGCCTCAATTCTTCATGATTTGAATGGCCAACAACACTAAACTGGGTGGGATTCTGGATTGTGAAGAGGGTTCAAGAGGCTTCAAGATGACAGACATATTGCGTGAATGGGTAAAAACTTGGCAGATGCAGTACAACTTGGATAAATACGATATTATCCACTGTGCTAGGAAAAATCGTATGGAGGTGTGTTATTCAAGCAGCTTTAGATAGGGATGTGTTGGTGTGCCCTAGGTACAGAGAGCAAACATGCAGGTGAAACAAGCAGTTAAGAAGTTAAGTGGTATGTTGGCCTTCACAGCAAGAGGATTTGAGGAAAGGAAGAGGGATGTCTTACTACAGGTGTACAGGGCTTTAGTGATACCATACCTAGAGTATTATATGCAGTTTTGGTCTCCATTTCTAGGAAAGGATATACTTGGCAGAGAGTGATTACAGCAAAGGTCCACCAGGCTGATTCTTGGGTGGCAGTACTGACAAATGAGGAAAGATTAGATCGAATAAATGTCTAGTAACTGGAGTATAGAAGATAGGGGATCTCACTAAAACTAATTAAATTATGACAGAGCTCGGCAGGCTGGTTTTTGAGGAGGATGTTTCCTCTGGCTGGGCTATCACGAAGGAAGGGTCAGAGTCTTCGGTAACAGGGCAAAACATTGAAGACATTGAAGCATTGTGGAATTTACTACCACAAAGGGATGTAGAGGTCAAGTTGCCAAGTATATTAAAAAGATCAAAAAAGCTCTAGATGCTTAAAGAAGTAATGGGCCTGGGGAGAGAGCGAGAATATGGTATGGGAGATAGACAGTCAGCCATGATCATCATAAATGATGCAGCAGGCTTGAAGGCCCTGTGGGCTACTCCTGCTCCTATTTTTCATAGTTTCTAAGTTTCCATGATCCTATTATGGATGATTTGAAGACTAGAGGAGAAACAAAACATTGGTCAAAAGCAGGAATGCATGGAAAAGCTTTCTTAAGCTAGGAGTGGTTATGGTCAGAACTCAGTGCCAGTAAAGGTGGCGCAAAAATAGAGTCAATCAGACCTTTCAAAAGGGAACAGGGTGAGCATTTTGAGGAAACATAATTTGCAGGTCTATGGGGCGGGGGGTGGGGGGTGGGGTGGGGTGGTGGGAAGGCAGGGAATAAGAGCTGGCAGAGACTTAATGTGAAGAATGGCCTCTTTCTATAGCATAGCAATTCTTAGAGAACTTGAGAAATAGACCAAAGGGAAATTTGGCTCTGTTCACCTACCTTCAGACCCTCCTTGCCCACAGCTCCAGCAACACCTTTTTGGCCTTTATGTCCCTAGAAGAGAACAGGTGATTAGTTTTAAGTATCAGTACTAAACTGGCTCATGTAGGGAACTGAAATTCAGCATCATGGAATAGTGAAACACAAAATCTTCTCAACTTAGCTCAGTCATGGCCCCTTGAAGGTATAAACCAAACAGCCCTTCACAAGAGAGAATTGGAATCCTGCCTTGTCACTCTGATGTGCTGCAAGATTATGGGCAGAGATGGGAAGACTCTGGAATGACACAGTGACACAGCTAGTAGAGCTGCTTCCTCAAAGCTCATGATCTAGGTTTGATCCAAACCTCTGGTGTCTGTGTGGAATTTGCACACACTCTCTGTGACCATATGGATTTCCTCTGGGTGCTTCAGTTTCTTCACACATCCCAAAAATGTGTGGGTTGGTAGGTTAATCGACAACTGTAAATCATTCTTAGTGTGTAGGTGAGGGGCAGGATCTGGGGGGAATTGATGAGAATGTGAGGAGAAGAAAATTGGATAGAGTGAATAGGAGCTTGGTGGTCAGTGCAGACCTGGTGGGCCAATGTGTCTGTTTCTGTGCTGTATGGTTCTGTGACTCTGTGGAACCAATGACTACTCAAACACAGTGATGCAATAGTGCAGCAACAGACCTGACGGTAGACAAACCACAGAGGAGTATTTATCTCTCCAAACCCTCACACAACAGTGAAAACGGTGCTGCCACTGGCATAATACAAAGAAATCTGTCAACACAACAGAAAAGTAAGCCTCTTTCTAGGCAGTACCATCATCTGTGAATCAGCAGGTTGGGTATTCAACATTCAATCTAGGACTTAAGCATGTAACTTAGGCTACCACTATCAAAGATTCCACAGCATAATTCAAAGAGCAATGGGGTCTCTGTCCTATCCAATATGTCTCTCCAAATGACATCACCAAATAAATAGAACCTTTCCTCAAATCTGAAGTGGCTGTGATATGATAGATTGTTAATGGACAGTAAATAAAATCAATTTGTTTGATGTAGTTCTTAACCATGGTTTCTTACAGGACAGGATTCAGTTCTCAGTAAAATTTGGAGTAGCACAATATAAATGACTGTTGTTTACCTTAAATCCTGGTAACCCAGGTGGTCCAGGAGGACCTGGAGGACATGATACTGTACACTGAGAAACAGAACAAAGATTCTCTTAGTTAAATTGCACAAAAATATAAGAGCAAAGCATTTAAATACAAAAAATATATAATTGTTCTTGTAAGTTACTTTTATCCTATATTTGGGAATTCTTTGTTCAATTCTATGTTGATGGGCAACCTCCAATCTCATCTCCTTCCAGCTGATCAATAGGGTAGTTCAACTGGCCAACAACAGAATCTCCACTGATCCCACTGACAAATGACTGAATGTGTGAATCAATGAACTAGAGAAACCAACTGATGAATAGCTTCATTGATAACATTCTGACCTAATCTCATTAGTACAAGTCCAAGTCATCTCATCTTCACTGGAGTAATCAAACAAAAATCATTTGGGATTCTCTGTACCTTTAGAAAAAAGGCAATTTTTGCACACCAGACATAGTTATATCCCCTTGGAGAGGTCAGTAAAAGCAAATCACAGTACGCTGAACTGTAAACTCACCAACACCATCAGTAAACCAGGCTTCCTATATTGTGAGTATTCAGAAAAATCAGGTGGTAGATTTTTTGATCTCTGCTTAATTTAATATTCCCTACTACCCCCCCCCCCCCCACAGCCCTTAACATCCCAAATAAATTTCAATTTCTTTTTCAGACATCTTAATTGGCTCAACAAGATGCTTAAAAGGGTGCTGGACATTCTCCTCAATATCCTCATAACCTTTTGTGCTTTAAAATGTTCCCCAGCTGAATTTAAATGTTAAAACCACATTTCTTGGCATATTCAAATTTACTTTTGGCAGTTCATTAAAAGTTCTCCCAGCATGATCATGTCCAAACTAATTAAAAACCTCACCAGATATGGAAAACAAATAAAAGTGCAGATGCCGGCAACTGAAATAGAAGCAAAAATTGCTGGAAGAACTCATTGTATTAAGTATCTATGGAAAGAGATAACAGTTACTGTTTTGGGTCAGGGACCCTTTATCAGAACTGGGATATTATAAAATGCCTGACAGTCAGTATTCATGCCCCTTATCACCTAATCTGTCTTAACTAATCTCCATATAATATTTTGTTTTATACTTCATTCCTTCCCCCTGCTCAGTTTTTAAAACTGTAACACCTCCACTCTTCCCCCAGCTCTGAGAAAGGGTCCCTCATTCAAAACCTTGACTAGTTTCTCTTTCCTCAGATGCTGCTTGACTGGCTGAGTTCTTCCAGCATTTGAGTTTGTCTCACCAATTATGTTTTTCAACCTCTCCCTTTTCCATCTGCTGGGCTATCCTGTTGGTTATAATTCATTTTAACTTTTTTGTTAATCAACAGGGTATAAGTTGCATTTGGAAACACATACAAGTAGAGTTTATGGAGTGCACACAATCATTTTTGGACACATAGAATTAGGAGCAAGGAAGCCAAGGGGAAATAAATGGGAGGGGGAGGGCTAACACCAACCTGGAAAAAGACAGCTTCTGTACCAAAACCATTAGATTGAATAGATGGTGATGAGGTATTCAGACACACAGCTGTGTTCTTGGATGCCTATAACATCCAGATGAGGGGCAGATTGAATGCCATTCTGTATAGATTTTAGCTTTTAAATATTTTGTGCACTTACCACAACTTCTCCGCTTCCATCTCCAGCTGTACCTGGTGGGCCCTTTGCAAAGGAGAAGAGCAGGATTTAGCATTTTGTACTGTACAAAGTACATGAAAACCAAAATATAATACACAATCTTACTTTAATAATTAAAGTATTTTCTGCAATTCTATTTTTGCCTCAGACTCGATCAAGAATACCGAATGCAAGAGGACATTATACATGATTATAGAAAATGGGGGTCAAGATGCTACTCAGTTATGGGAGAACAAATAGTTGGGATGGATGTTCAAGTAAAGTCTGAATCATTCAAGTTTAGGATCTTCCTTGTAAGTCTTCTAAATGGACTTTGCACACAGTTAGGAGCAAATATATAGAGCAATCCATGGTCAATGGAAATACTGAAAAAAAAAGGCATGGAAAGGATAACAGTAAACTTACCATGGGCCCTGGAGGTCCAGGCAAGCCGGGTGCTCCCTTTGTTCCAGGTTCACCCTAACGTTCAAAATAAAGCACAAAGCCGAAAACTTTCTGTGATTTTGTAAGGCATCAGAAGAACCTTAATTCCAAAGTTTGTCCGGTAATGCACATGTCCATAAAATCGTATTTAAGTAAAAAGGTATTACTAAGTAACTGGAGGTCAAACCATAGTATTTAATAGAGAAATCTAAGCATCAAGCTGGAAAGTTAAAAAAAAACTTTATATTGTAAGCTTAGTAACATTATGTGAACCATTAGAAATAAGAAACAAAAGCAGCATTATTTATAATGCACCTTTTAAAACCTTGGATTATTTCAAAAAAATAATTGAAAAGTAAATCCATTGCAGTTAATTTGCTTACAACATCACACAAATACCAGATAACCATGACCAGATCAACATTTTTGTAGATTAAGCAGTAAATAATGGCAAGTCAACAGTGATAAGTCCCAGGCATTCATTCAAAACAGGGCACCTAAAATGCCTTGTCTGAAAACCAGCACTTCTGACAGTGCAGCATTTCGACTTGAACCAGTCCCATCTTTCTCTAGCTTGTTTAGTGGTGATCCAGTGGGTTAATTTCACAAGCTCACACCCTTCAAGTGTTTAGACATTGAGTCTCTTGTTTGACACTGGAGTAGCAGACCTTTTGGAGGAGCAAGGCAACTTAATATCAGCTGCTGATATTTTGCATTTAACTGCATGTGTGTGGAGACATGATGCTTCTGTCCATTTTAATCTTAACAATGGTGAGAATATTGATAGCTCATCATTGCTTCTGCTGCAAAATAGATGCTACAACACAGAAACAGCAGTTTCAACCAAACATGACAAAGTTTACTCAACATATAAGTAGTAACTTTTAGCCAGTACAGCCATATAGCCAGTATCTTTTTCTTTCCCAGAATTGAAGTGTCTAGTACTAGAAGGCATGTATTTAAGATGAGAGGGGGAAAGTACAAAGGAGATGTGCGAGGCAAGTTTTTTGTTACACAGAAAGTGGCAGAGGCCTGGAAATGCACTGCCAGGGGTGGTGCTAGAGGCAGACAGCATTTAAGGAGCATTTAAGAGACTCTCAGATAGGCACATGAATATGCAGAGAAGGGAGGATATGATCAATGTGCAGGGAAGAGGGATTAGATTAATTAGGAGTCATTGGTTTAATTAGTTTGGCACAACATTGTAGGCCAAAGGGCCTGCCCTGTGCTGTACTGTTCTATGTTCACAACAGAAAATAGTCCTAATCACAATTTACAACTCTTCATCTTTCTTTCCTTTATCTTGAATGTTGACAAATTTTCTGCCTCAACTATTAACTCTTTAATTGAATCAATTTTGGAGACAGTGTGCAGTGTGCTAACATCACTGTAAAGTGCATTTAGTGTTACCAACCAGGGATACAATGTTCTGCAATCATGCATCCGTCCATCAGGAACCACAGATTAGTGGCAGCAGTACTCTCATATTTTGGAAAGCAATTCATATTGGCAAAGGCTCTGGATACTGGAATGCAAAGGGTTTTAAGTTCTGTAACAGTTTTGTGATGGTCGTGTTAGAGTGAATTTGGAATACCATATTCCATTCTGGACATTGAAACTCAAGAAGGAAAAATTGGTAATGAAATAGCTGTTGCGTTAAATTCTCAGAATTAGGCAGGGTTCAGTTATAGCATAAAGAAATTTTGGATACACTTGGCTTATAAACATTTAAATATAAAAAAAGATTAAGGAATGGCATCACTGATCTGAGAAAAACCATTTCTGCAGTCAGGGAAGTACAAATCAAGGAGACGTCATCTTCAAATTAAAGTTAGGCTGCCCAGTGATGATGCAGAAAGCACTTCTCAGAAGAACTAACGTAAATCTAAATTCATTCACCTTAACAGTCTGAGGGGAGATCAACTGCTAATTTCAAAACTGCAATTAATAGCTTTTTTTCAAAAAAAAAGGGCATGGAAATAAAATGGGTGTTCAAGTCTAAAATGTGGCTCAGACAATATCTAACAGAGGGACAGAACTGAGTCAAAGAACAAAATAACCTTTTCCTGCTCTTGTTTCAACAGCAGCACAAGAAAATATATAAGCTTAATTACTCCTAATTATTATCTAAGTAGTTATCACTTAATTGATTATCTTCTGCAGGAGCTCAATTAGATGAAGACAATCATTTTATAACATCTGCTGCAAAGAAAGCTGCTGCTGCCACGCAACAAGAGACTGGCCAACCCAATAAGAGTAGGACATAACTGCCAGCCAATGGGTGCAGCAGCTGAACCACGATGTTGACTAGTTGGGAAGGTGTTGTGGAGTGGTGTAGGAGGTGACCTTCTTTGTAAGCACCCCATGCCCCATCACTTGTACATAGTCCCAGATCCACACCTTGGGTTTCCTTTTGCTCAGACTCTTTACTCCCTCCTGTTTTTGGTCTGATAATGGGTTTGAGATTGTGCAAAACTTTAGGAAATTTTGTTTTCATGGTATAAAATGTAATACTCCCTTTAAATTATCTGCAATCTTGTAAATTTCATTTATAGCATCTGCTGCCATCACTAATTTACCTACATTGAATTAAAACTGACAAACGTGATAATGAGCTCGAAAGCTGGACATAAGCAGCCCATTTTTTATTTCAGACTTTTAAAACACCAAAATCAAAAGATCCAATTATTATTGCTTTGGAGTTAGTGGCTTACAGGTGGTCCAGGTTCCCCATCGAGACCATTTTCACCAGGTGGTCCCTGAAAAATTAGAAGATAGCAAATCATGAGAATGGTGAAGCGTTAAGATTAATGATGCCAGTCATGTGTTTAATATAATCTGACAGGAATTTTAATTCAGGTAAAAGGGCTGATACTACTCCACATAAAATTCTGAGAATAATGGAAAGGAATATTAAACATGTTATGTATTGAATATCTAATTTTTTTAAAATACCAATTTTACAGAATGGTTCTAAAATAAGATTCGACAATACCACAAAATGGTGTTGTTTACTTACTGGATTTCCAATTTTCGACACCCCCTACAGAAATACAAAAAAGAAAAGCATTTATTAAAATATATTATGTAAATTACTGATTGTATTTTATATCCAAATGTCAATTGAATGATCAGAAATATTTGATCTGTAGCCAGTCATGTAGAGTGTCAAATGTATTGCCAGTTTCTTGGCTCCTCCAGACAGTTGGACATGAGCTCCCATCATGAGTTGTTGCTAGGGTAAAGGCAGCAATCAAAATAATGAACCAGATCATATTCAATCTGGCCCATTCCTTGTGCTCAATGCCCACACTATTCCTGCAGCCCAATTCGGACCAGGTCTTGCTGCTAGTGCCATACTGTGAAGTAGAACTGTCTGCAAGTAGTGCTGGAACTCAGATGGAAGATCCTGAGGTCTCACCCCAGAGCCCCGGTGACCTTTTGATAGTCTACTGCTGCCAATGGCCATTTCAACAGTTTTTAAAAGTAATTGATAATCAGATTCTTATAAAAAAAAGTTGAAGATTTAAATAAAGTAGAACATTAAAAAAGAACTAGAAATCATACATTTATTTAAAACATTTTGTGATGGAATAAAAATATGTTTAAGTGATTGAAACTAACTAAATCATTAAGAAAAAAGAAATAAAGCACTTACCTGGACTAACCTTTTTAATCCAACTTGGTGACCCTATTTAAATGAGTAGGGCTGCACCACATAAACCAAACTGAGAAACTACAAAGTGCACCTGACCCCTCAATTCATTGCATTTGAGCTCTACCCCTGGACTCAACGCCAAGTCTACTGGCAAAGCCAGAGACCAGATGCACCAATTAACCTCCATCTCTTCCTGAATTCCACCCTTCAACGTAGCTGACCCATGGACTGTGGCTAGTTCAGGACCCTCTGACCCTGGCTGATGAACAGAATGATCCAGATGCAAAAATGTGAAGTACAGGGTCTCAAGAACTCACTGCATGCAACTACCTGCCATACACCAAGAATTTTAGAGAAACTGGAATCATTGCATTTTACCAACACACGGTCTCTGCTTCCCTTGTGGAAGTAAAATGGTTGGTAGGCAAAACAGCTGCTAATTTCTTTAGCTATTACACGTTGTTGGGAAACAACTTGTGTGTTTATTCAGCAGTTAACTAATGCAAGGATAAAAGTCTGCAAACAGCCCCGGGCCTCTTGTTAAACAATAAGCCATTGTGGTATAAATGGGGATTAATAAAATTGATCCAGCTAAATTGCTCTTTATGATAAAGGATTCAAATATCAAGATTTAGGAAACTGGGAGGCAAAGAGAGTAGGAAAGTTAGACACTGCAGAATACTGTATTAAGATATCAGAAAACCAATTCAAAAGCGGTCCCTACTCAAATATTCCAAAACTTTCCCAGCAAGCCCACCATTGTTAATCCTGTGTAAACTTCAGATCCTACTTAAAAACTATTCAATTCAACAAAACCTTTGTTTACCCATCCCAATGCTTCCATGCTTACCTCAGGGTATGTCTTTATTTTATTGCACTTCTGTGAAGTTCCATGAGAAGCTAACCATGCTACTAAAATGCAACAAACAATCTGCTGGAGGAACTCACAGGTCGAGCATCATCTGTGGGGGGAATGAATTATCCACATTTCGAGTCGATACCCTGCATGCAGTGTCTTGTGTCTTTATTTAAATGCAAGTTGTTGTGAAAAGAAATTGAGTGATATGGTATGAAGACAGGGAAATGGGGAAAATTTACCGAGCTTGATAACTCTGTTCTCATCACGCACCCGAAGGAATGCTGTTCCTAGACTTAACTGCATTGATCATAACCTCTTATTCTGTGGCAACAGCTATAGAAGTAGCTTGGCATAATTTGGAATTATATTGTATTTGTTTCCACTTCAGTATTAATTACTTATTGCTGATGTAGACTGTCCTTTGGGATCAAGGTTGACTTGCTTGTACTGAAGTACCTGATGAAATCAATGTGGGATCCACAGATTTGGGCACAGGTGCGGCAGGAGGTCCTTGACGAGGAGGTAGGCACTCTTTTTGCCATTTTTGCTGATGTTCTCAAGGTTTCCTGTGACATCATGGATGTTCTCTCTCTATTTTAATCAGTTGTGGGCACAGGATTCCAACAAGTCGGTGAGATGCTACTTTTTTTTATTAAAGGAAGCTTTGAGAACATCCTCAAAGTGTTTTTTTTGTGTCCTGATAAGCCCATGTTATGACAGGACTCAGATTAGAGGGCCTGTTTCAGGAGTCTGGTGTCTAGTCTGTAGCTAATTTCAGTAAATTAGACATTGGCTCAGTATTGCTGTGTCAGTTCCCTGGCATTTTCCAATCAGATCAAGCCCAATAAAGATTTCAATGTGCGATAGTATTATAAAGGTTAATACTTACTGGTGGACCTTCTGGACCAGGAACACCAGGAGGACCCTTCAAAAAGAAATTATTGGAAAATGATTACAGTCATGTATTTCAAGTCATACTTATGCAATAACTCATTAGATGATGTAGTAATGAAATTCTTGTCTCCATTTTATCTTTCAGCTGAAATAGGATAAATAAGTCATTCTTAATTCATTTGCTATAAAAATCTAGCATGATTTACTTCAGCTTTCTCTCTTTGTTTTGTCAAGAGCAATTTGTGTTGCAGCCGTGTACCTGGATACCTTTGCATAAGTGCTGCCTTTTTTATTTCATGGACCAGTACATGTAGAAAACATTTACCTTCACTCTCAATCTTTCAACACAAGGTTTTTCTAGTTACAGCAGCCAGAGTAGCAGAGGGGAGGAGCCATCAGATTTCAAAAAGTTGTTTCTGATTGGCTAAGTGTGTGGCAATTCAGCCAATACAAGAAAGTAGGGTAAAGCAAAGTGGCTATTGTGAGAGTGTGGAGGCACAGGTGAGTAGCAAGTAAGAACAGGTAAGGTTTTTACTTTCCTGTTGGTCTGTGAGCTTTGAGTTAGTATAGACAAAATGGTGGTCAGGGCAGTAGAATACTCCTCCTGCAAGATGTGGGAAATCAGGGAACCTCATGGCCTCCCTGATGACGACCTCTGTGGGAAGTGCACCCAGCTGCAGCTCCTGTCAGACCAGGTCAAGGAACTGGAGGTACAGTTGGATCATCTGGGAGGCTGAGGATATCATAGATGAGAGTTTTAGTGACATGGTCACACCTAACATGCAGGCTGCAGATAGATGGGTGACCACCAGGAGGAGTAAGGGGAGTAGGCAGACAGTGCAGGGTTCCCCTGTGGCCATTTCCCTCAGTAACAGCTATACCCCTTTGGATACTCTTTGAGGGGGATGGCTTTTCAGAGGCCAGCAGCAGTAGCCAGGTTAGTGGTACTGTGACTGGCTCTTGAGGCAAAGAGGGGAAGAGTGAAGTCAGGCAGAGTGATAGAGGACTTGATAGTAAAGGGTGCAGATTGGCATTTCTGTGACCATAATTGAGACTCCAGGATGGTGTGTTGCTTTCCCGGTGCCAGGGTCAAGGAGGTCTCACAGTAGGTACAGGACATTCTGAGAGGGGAGGGTGAGTAGCCAGAGGTCATGGTCCATATTGGTACCAATGGCACAGGCAGCAGCAGGGATGAGGTCCTGCAAAGTGACTTTATGGAGCGAAGTAGAAAGTTAAAAAGCAGGATTTCTAGGGTTGTAATCTCAGGATTACTACCCGTGCCACGTGCTGGTGAGGGGAGAAATAGATACATGGTGCAGTTCAATACGTGGCTAAGGAGCTGGTGCAGGAGGGAAGTCTTCAGATTTATGGATCATTAGGCTCTTCCAGGACAGATGGGACCTGTAGAAACAAGATGGAAACCAATATCTTCGCCGGGAGGTTTGCTAGTGCTAGTCGGGAGGGTTTAAACTAGAGTGGCAGCGGGATGGGAACCACAGCAGCAGGGCAACAGGTGGTAGGGTTTGGTATAATGCAAAGACATTTGGTATAATTTGGCATCAAGATCGGCACAACATAGTGGGCTGAATGACATTCTATGCAAGATGCTCTGGAACATCACCACCCCAATTTTGCTCCCAGCTCCAAAGACTTTTTTTTTATAATTCACTACACAATGGAATTAACAATACATTGCAACTGCAGGAGGTAGAGAGGGGGAAAATATCTCGTGAGAGAAGAGCATATCAAGTCCAGTTTGCATTGAAAAGGAAGGAAGAAGGAGAGAATACATGTGAGAAAGAGAAGAAAAGGAAATCCAAGTGCTGAAGAAAGGAAGTGGAGTGTGACACTTGAGGAGAATGTAGGAAAAGTAGCATCAGTGAAGAGCAACGTTGAGTGACAAGAAGAAACAGGAGTGCAGTGCTAAAGTGTGTGCCAGTGTGAAAGGAACAGCTAGGAAAGTGGAAACAAATTTTAAGAATATGCTTGAATGCACTGGGATGTCTTCATGAAATGGGGATGTTGGAGAGACATGAATTGGGGAGAAGACATTTCGTAGGAATGCCTTGTCATCTGAAGGTGTTAATGGAAAAGAAAGTCCTTATGATCTTGAAGAGAAACAGAAAATGCTGGACTGATCACAGACCAAACGCAATGACTGTTTCTCTTTCCACAGATGCTACCTGACCTGCTGAGATTTTCCAGTGATTCTGTTTTTATCGTCATTTACTTATGATCTGGGGGCATTGAAAGGGAAGAGGGTCTGTATGTATTGATTTGGGTGTTAAAAGAACCCAAAATTTTCAGGGAGAGCACAGCTCCACACTTGATACTTGGAAGAACTAAGAGCACTAAAGTTTTGAGGCTTACTGCCTTTTGTATTCACATTGGGCTTAAAACATTAATTATGGAATCCAGAAATTAAAACAATACTGAGACTTATTTTTGTTAGGGAAAAAAATAAGGTACAAGAAGGAAAGCATTCAACTGAATGGCAAAGGGATTTTCATTGCTTATTGCTTTCCAACTGAAAAATTGTCTTTCATTTTACAATTTTAAAATTATTTCCACTCTAGAAAAATTAAAATGCATCAGATAAAATGTACTTTTTAAAAAATTTCAAGGGAGGTGGAAAATTTCCTGAGTTTTAATTTCACTACAATTTATTCCTCTTGAGACTTGAGATATTTCTCTTTCTGTCTCACATGAGGAGGTAACGGGTACCTCTTAATTATAAGCCCATTGACCCTATTAAATCTTCAGACTTATTCACCTTCACTTACTTTTTCCATGTACAATGGAGTTATATTTAGACTAGCCTTGGAATTGCCGAGTTTTCTGGAGTTTTGTTGCCTTTTTTTGAAGCAATTGATCAACTTCAGTTAGCTTTCTGTTGGCATGTGTTGAGTATATAAATGCATCTTATCAGTCCAAGTTACATGGCACATTAATAATATTTTAGGGAAGCAGAATATTTTGATTATCACTTGAACAGGTATTGGGTAAGGAGTCATAATCTGTGACTGTATCAAACCAAAAGGTTTTCATAAAGGTATGAAAGACAATTGTTGGTAAGACCACAATTTTTTTTGTCTAGACAGAAGAATTCATTGGAAAATTTGTCACTTCCTTTACTCTGGAGCATGTTCAGAGAAAGAGAAATTTGCTTTAGAGTCCTAAATGTCTTGGGTCCCCTATTTAAATATTTTAATAAGGCTCCTACCTGTTTTAAATGGAAACATTCACCTTGTAAATTGAGACTGGGTTGAAAAGCCTCTTTTTTTTGAAAGCTCCACCAAGTTTATCATCTGCTGTACAGACTAGAAAGTGAGGCAGCAGACAAATAGAAATGGCCTCCTACCAACTGGCCCCCAACTGTTTAATGTGTTTTACAAACATTCTTATTTTGGTGTAAATTATCTGTATCAAGTATTGTTACAACATTGGCAGTGGTGAAAAGATTTGAAGACCAGTAAGTCATTAGGAGGATGATTACTTTTGCAAGAATAATGAAAATTAAGCTCAATATTGTTCAGTAAATGAGCTTGCAGTTATGAGCAACATTAAAAAAAATGCTGTATTAACAGCACTGTGATGCAATGTTAGTTGGTTTTTATGCGGGAAGCTTAGAAACAGAAACGTGGGGGATGTATAATTTAGGACTTAAGATAAAATAAATATTGTGGAATTTTAAAGTTGGCTGGAGAGCATTATATTGTCTTGTAAATTCAAATTTGCTATCTAATGGTTGTTTTATTCCAAATGCCAATACATTCAACAATAATGTTTAATTAAAACTAAGTTTGCAGCTCAATCTGTTCAAACTATCATAGATTAACCTTTCTAAATAGAACAGCTCAAAGCTTGGAGGTTAAAAAGCTGAAAACAATTGCTATGAAGCAATTGTCTCTTGCATTGTTTATTGGTTTCTAGTAAATTGTACAAACTAATCCTTAAAGTTAAGAAAATAATTCACTACATTTATTCTTTCTTTTGCTGTTAAGAATTAATGACTGAATAGAAGATCGCACAATATCAGATAGGGTCCAGTCTTCCTAATTAAGTAGATGCTACTGGTTGGTCTCAACACCCCTGAATCAGGAATTATGAAAAAAAACATGGTCCTCATTGGAAAGTTCATATCCATGGATACCAGGTAAGGATAGGGTCGGGTTCACTGTTTAGACAAATCCTCCATCACGCAAAATGGCCTCTTGAAACTTATAGCCCAGCTCAGGTAGAAGAACAACCAACAAGGAGGAATACGAAGCACAACTGAAACCTGTGAATCTCTAACCAGGCATGACACTGTATCTTCAGAAGAGGCAAATACTGAGGAAAGAGTGAAATCAAGCTTTGTTAGCAGTACTGAGACAAATATTTTGCATTAGCATTCAATGAAGTTGCTTTAAAAGAAGCTGCACATCTCCATCTCTTGAATTTCTATCTATTGAAAGTTATAGTTTCCTTTCAGTTTACAGTGAGACTCTAAACTAGAGAATCCCCACTATCTTTAATTCCTAGAAGGGTGTAAAATGCTTACGGATGTTCAGCCATATTAAAGGTGTTTTGTGAGTATAACTTGCTGTTGTATTATTTCTAGATCAAAATGGCATCATTTGTGTTTCCTTATTTTATTGGTACATAAAGCTTTACAAGAGCTAATATTTGGTAAACCTATTAACAGACAAATATGTATTCTGAAATCTGTCATAAAGTCTCATTATATTTGAAATAACTAGGGCAGCTCCATAAAATCGTGACTCAAGAATTTCCTTGGGAGCCTTGCAAATGTATAATTTGAGTCTCTCACAGCATGAGTTTAATAGCAGCCTGAAGATCATCAGATTCCTTATTAAAAAATAGTTCAGCATCTGGTAAAAGAGCAAAGGCTGCAACATGTTGCTGTAATTGTTAATTAGCTCAGCTTCTAGGCACTTGCAGTGAGATGAAAGAGAAGAATTTTCATTAGCTCCCCTGCTGTGATTATCAATGATTTATCCGGCTGCTATTCTGAGGTGTTGAAGTTGTACCTCTGGGCCATGACAATGAAAATTTGTGTCTGTGCTTTGGTGCATTTCCTTTGAAGATGAGGGAAAGTGGACCTTTTTTTCAAACACCTAACTCAACCACTACTGCTGAGCTTTCTCTGAGGATGTGCAGCAAAAACAGAACACTGTATTAGTTACTGCATGGAGAACCAGATCCATGTGTATCTATGAAATAGATAGACTTTCACTCTGGCTCTCTTTAAGAGGGAGAAATAGAAAGAGGGGTTCGCAGAAGAACACATCTGGCTATCACCAAGCAAGGGATAGCACTGATGAAACTTTGGATAAATTGTGCCTACTATTTTTTGACTGAAAATGAAAGTGTGGTAAAAAAGCATCATAGCAATGAGACAAGGAACAGATGTTACACAGATGTTATGGCTTTAATGTAGAATTCCCAGACAGGACAACAGCAGTTTACAGTATAGCACCACATTTTACTTATGTATTTTTTCCTTTAGATTTTTTACCCAAGTAAATTGATCATGTAATTTTAAGTAAATGATTATTAGCACTGATCAATGGTATGTTGGTAGCCTTGTCTGAAGGATCTTTAATTCAGACTTGTAAATCATGTCCCGTATTTACCACTTTCTCTTGCAATTATGAAGGTGGTGTCTCATATTAGATGTTCAATTTCATGAATGACATAATGAAAGACTGACAGCATCTGTAAAACAATGCAAGGCTCTCTTTCTGGCTGACTCTAGAAAATGACTATTGCATTAAGAGTGAAATGTCAAAACTGAGGCTTATCTTGATTTTAGTCAACTATCCAACTGGTCAACAGGGTAGATACTGGATACAGGATCCTGGGTTGATCTTCTTTCATTTTTTCCTTTAATTTTAGATACCATGTTCCCTACCTGAAATCAATCTGCACTGAAAAGATTTTACCTGCTTGCTGTAAAATAGCCCTTTATATCAAATATAAAATTGAAGTTCAGACACTTGAGAATCCAACATCCCTTTAGGTGGTCCTATAAAAATTCCTAGTCCTTACCACTGCAATCTTAAATATTTATTATGACTAGCTACTTTTTGAATTGTTTGAAAACCATGTGATTATTCCGATTTCCATTTCACAATTCATCTTCTGGATTTACCTGAGGATATTTTGTTACAGTTTCATGAAACAAATACCACACTATTCTACATAGCTTTCCCCATCTGTTGGTATCTAAGTGAGGCAGGTAACATTATGACATGATAGATTCTAAGACATATCAATGAAGCCCTGATGGAATTTTGCAAGAATAGTAACTCAAGATTAACTGTTCCAAGATTCTCTTTTATTCTTATATATGGCCCCTGATTATTAGATATGAGTATTTGCCATTCTCTATTTAGTAACTCTCGAGTAGTGGGTGTGAACAAAAAAAGTGCCCAATAAAAAATAAATTTGTCTGAGCCATCTGATTTGTACTTAGTCTTCTTGGCGATTGTGGTTGTGAAATGCAACAAAAGTTTAAGAACAAAAGAGCCAGCTGACAAGCAAATATATTGCAGTTTTGATCTCTATAATTGAATTGTGTAGATTCGTCTCCAGTCAGTTTTTATAGTTGGAACAATACATTTTACTCTGGCTCTCATACACTTCAGTTCTATAATGGACATGAATTTCAGAGATAGAGGGTAATCCACTGTCACCATGATACACTATGCTTTCAGTATTCACAAGAGATAGGGGCACAACTTCCTGTGGATAACAAAAAAATGCAGATGCCACCAAGGCCACTCCCAATGATGCCAAGACTGCAATGACAAACAGTGGTCAACTCCTCCATGGATATAACAACTTCCATGTAAGCTTCAGCTTGTTTTGACATGCTGAAACATGCATGCACTCCCAAACCTAGTTCTGGTCATATCCCTGGCTCATGTTCCTGACCAGTGGTTTTCCCAATCTTCACCCCAAGCCCCAGCTTCAGTCATACACTGACTATCGATACTTGACAGCACAAGATATCAAATGCAATCCCTCTCATGGTAAAATTTTCACTGGACATCACAGGAGAATAATGCAATATTTACAAATGCTCTCAATAACACACAGCCAACCTCGTGTATGTGAATCTCAGATTGTAAATAAGCAGATAAGGAAGACTTAGTGTACAACACATTTAGCATTGTTAAGCAGGGATGAATTTCTAGGTGACTTTCCTTTGTTGATTTCACACATAAGCTGTGTGCACTTCCTCAAGTATATGTTAGAAAAACACCTTTGAGTGCATATTATACCTTTGAACTTGAAATAGCAACAAGAATAAAAAGCACCTTTCATACATTTAGATCATCATCATTTTTGTCACTTACCACTCGACCTTCTGGTCCCATTGGTCCAATTGGACCTGGCCGTCCCTGGTGAAAGCAAACAGCAATATTTAATCATTTAGAATTTAATACAAATCTCCCTGAAAACATAATTTCCATGTATTGATTGAACTCAACAAGGATAAGAGATCCATGGTACAACATAAAGCAGTTTGCTTCCAGTAAGAGTTGAGTAGTTAGACTGTGGGAATACAAATGTATAATTAATATCCCAATTTTCCACCAAATAGTGTCAGCTGTATTTGTGAGCTTTTATCTCTTTTTGGGAAGGATCTGAGGTACAATGTCAGCTGTGCTTTGCTTTCTCTATTAGGAATTTGAGGTAAAGTCCAAGGCCCTCAAAACAATGCATTCCATTTGTAATAGAACATAAGAAACGCATCAGTTTGATGCCTTTTAGAAAGTATGGGTTAAAGTAGTATAGTGAGTTTTCATTTTAGTGTGGTGGACAATGGAGCCTTTGTAACTCAGAAAGATCATATGAAAAATGATTGGATTAATATAAGATAAAAGAATTAAGCAAATGATGATAAAACATTTGAGAAGAGATGAAGTTTGGCTATGAGAGACCAAAGGGTCTTCGACTTTGAGAAGAAAAGCTTTTAACTGCTTGTAAGGTGAGCCTATAGACCCAGAGATTGGAATGCTATTCATCTAGAATGAACTTGAGACTTATTAAGAAAGAGGGGATTGCTGACCTTACTACAGCCTTGGTCCAAACATGGACCAAAGAGCTGAACTCCACAGGTGAAGTGAGAGTAACTGCCCTTGACGTCAAGGCAGCATTTGATCGATTATGGTATTAAGGAGCCCTGGCTAAACTGGAGTAATGCAAATCAGGGGGAAACCCCTCTGCTAGCTAGAATCATAGCTAGCACCTCAGCCACAGAACATTTCTGCAAGAATTCCTCAGAGTAGTCCTCGGCCCAACCATCCTTAGTTGCTTCCTTCAATTATAAGGTCAGAAATAGGGATGTTCATGTTCAACACCATTTGTGACTCTCAGATAATGAAGCAGTCCACATCCAAATGCACCAAGACCTGGCCAATATCCAGGCCTGGGACGATATGTGGCAAGTAACATTTGTGCCACATAAGTGCCAGGCAACGACAATATCTAACAAGAGAAAATACAGTTATCACCCCATGACATTCAATTGCATTCTCATCACTGAATCCCCCACTATCAATATCCTGGGATTTACCATTGACCAGAAACTGAAATGGAGAGGTCATGTAACGCTGTGGCTAAAAGAGTAGGTCAGAGGCTAGGAATCCTTCGGCAAGTTATTCATTTCCTAACTCCCCAGTGCTTGCCCACCATCTAAAGTCTCAAGTCAGGAGTGTGATGGAATACTCTCTACTTGCTTGGATGAGTGCAGCTTCAACAACGCTCAAGCAGCTCAACACCATAAAGGATATAGCAGCCCGCTTGACAGGCACACCATCTACAACCATTCACTTGCTCCACCACTGACACACAGTAGCAGCATTTTGTACCATCTTACAGGATGCATTGCAGAAACTCACCAAGACTCATTAGACAGCACCATCCAAACCCACAAGCTCTACCAGCTTAAAGGACAAGGGTCACAAAAGCATGGGAACACCAACACCTGGAAGTTACCCTCCAAGCCGCACATCACCCTGAAATATATGGCTGTTCCTTCATCGTCACTGGGTTAAAATCCTGGAACTCCCTCCCTTACAGTATCGTGGGTATACAAGCACCTCAAGGACTACAGCAGTTCAAGAAGGCAGCTCACCGCCATCTTCTCAAGAGCAATTAGGGGCGGACAATTAAATTCTGGCTCAGCCTGCGAAGCCCACATCCCTTGAATGTTTTTTTTTAAATGTGGAATATTTTCACACCCTGCACCTAGCAGTGAAAAGGTGCAAGGTTTATTTGGGGTCATAGGGGATAATGAGATGGAGAATATCAATAAAGATTCAAGATGGAACTGTCAAAGGAAAAATGATGGAGCTATGACTCGGACTTCCAAACAACATGCAGAAATTGTAGTGAACTGAATGAAATCTATATACCCAATAAGGAAACTCAGAAACTAGTTCTGCAAGTTTCATAATACAGAAGAATCTGAGAATAGCTTGTAGTACTTACATTAATTCCTGGAAGGCCAGGCTTTCCAGGTTGTCCTGTGAGCCCAGTATCACCACGCTCCCCTTTCTGACCCTGAATAGAACAAATTGGCACATTTCTTACAAAGGCTATCTTACTCAAATGAATTTCAATGAGAATATCCACAGGCTAGGTATTTCACTGGTAACATAGATATCAACGCTTTGTCAAAATTAAGGTCAATGGGGAGATGATAGTCTTTCAAGGAGAACATTTCAATTTGAGATGTAAAAGGAAACTGAAGGCTTGGGGACTGATCATGAAGTATCACTGGTATCCTCCACTATGTTTGACAAATTTTGCATCTGGACAATTTCTTGTTGTGGAATTCTATCTGTAATTGCGATTTGCACTTACTGTGAACATGGCCATTAGTACAAGGCAAAAGTCAGAAGAATAAGATACTCTCCACTTGTCTGGATGAGTGCAGTGCCAGAAACTCTTAAGAGCTGGACATTATCCAGAACAAAGCAGCTTGCCTGACTGGTACCCCATCAACCATTCCAAACATTTACATCCTCCACCAGAGACACATAGTTGCTGCAGGGTGCATCATATATGAAATGCACTGCAGTTACTGGCCAGGGCTACTCTGACAGTTCCTCACCAAACCCACAACCCTTACTACCAAGGACATGGGCAGCAGGCACACATGAACATCTCCAGGTTCTCCTCCAAGTCACACAACATCCTGACTTGGAAATATACTGACAGTCCTTCAGTGTCACTGGCTCTAAATCCTGGAACTTCCATCCAAATAGCATTGTGGGAGCATTCTCACCAGAAGGATTATCCCAGTTCAAGAAACTGGCTCACTACCACCTTCTTAAGGGAAATTAGGGATATGCAATAAATGCTGGCCCTCCCAGCGAATCCCAGATCCCAAAATGAATTTTATAAAAGAAAACAACGTGGTAATTGTTTTACAACTTTATGTTTAAATTGTTACCTTTACTGTGAATAACTAAAGAGAGCAATAAAAATGGGTACCTCCAACTAATCATTTAGCCCCATTTTGCATTATTTTACATTGAAAAAAGTAACGACAGGCAGATTGGACATCAAAATTTCTAAAATATGCCAAAACCAATAAATAAGAAATGATTTCCCTGCATAATTTAATTAAATAATTGTTACTTTTTCCTTTAAGCATGTTTACCCAGCGTATCATCTTTGGCAAGAATCCAAAACTGAACACAAGGTGTATTGCAGTACATTGCTGCAAAAATTGCCTCAATAATACAGGTCACAGTATGTTTATGAACTTGCTTTCATTGGAATTTAGTTATTATGGTACTGCAGAATTCAAATTTAAAAACATGGCATATACAAACAAGTTAATCACATGTATTAACACCTCACAGTATTTGACAGTTAATCACTTTTTAAAAAAAAGATTTCATCAATTGGCTTTTAACCAGGCATACTGGATGTACAGTATCATGTGCTTTGTGATAGGAACTTTCTTAAGCTTGAGGATATGCACTTAATGAAGAGCTTTCCTCAAAGCTGAACAGAAATACCTTGAATTGTCAAATGTTATTCAGCCCTGAGATCTGATGAGGCGAAGGCACCATCTTTACACAAATCCTACCCTAACCCATGTTATTCTTCCCCCATTTCGATTAATCCCACTCTTTCCCCTCCCCCCAGATTCTACCACTCATCGGCACACAAAGGGCAATTTAGGAGGTCCATGTAACTGTACGTCTTGGGTAAAATGGGAGGAAACAGGAACAATTGGAGGAAACCCACCCGGCCACTGGAGCTGAGGCAGCAGCTCTACAAGCTGCACCATTGAGTTATCCCACATCTTTAAATGTTGTTCAAACATCTACGCCTGGGATCCATGAAGTTCATAAACTACTCCTCACATTCAGATCTGTTGCAGACAAGTTGAAAGAGATTACAAGAGGAGAATAAACTGCAGCAACATAGGTAGAAAATAATGAAAATTTGCAGCAGATCAGGCAACTTCTCTGGAGAGGGAACAGAGTTAATCTTTCAGGTGATGCACATTTGTTTGTCTGAAATGTTAACTGGCTTAAACACTTCCTCATTATTTCCCTTTTGCACTATTTATTTATTTTTGTAACTTATAGTAATTTTTATGTCTTTATGCCTTGCAAAACAGCAAATTTCACAACATATGTCAGTGATAATAAACCCGATTCTGATTCTATATGATTTCCTGCACTTTCTGTACTTAATTAACAGGGATTTACTCTTGACACTGGTGTGCAGCTCCATTACCACTGTATTGTCTGACTGCTAGGATGGCAAAAAGTAATTTAGATGGGCCTTGGTCTTTTACATCTTTCAATTATCTCTTCCCTGCTGAAACAAAAATCAGAAGGTTAACAGACCCAAGTTCCCAAATGAGTAAAATAGAATCCTACTAAATTCACTCTCAAACCTCAATTGGCCATGCAACATTGACAGTGAAAAGTACTAATATACTGAAGGTTGGCTGGAACTAATTTTGAACTTGTGGGGAGAAACTTGCAGCAGACAGGGTAGTAAACACAACACCTCATGGAATCTCCTACAAGATGGTGCAGAATTCATCTGGCTTCACTAATTGTACCCTTGTTCTTTATATAAAACTTCACATAGTTGCTACTAGCCAAATGACTCTTGAAAACAATCAATACTTACTGGAAGACCTGGCTGACCAGGAGGGCCCACTCCTCCCTTTGAAAAGAAAATTGGACACAGTTACATTTACAATAAGCACACAGTATTTCCTACATATTTATTTATTTTTAGAGTTAATTTTGAACGCAGGTCAAAAGATGTGGGAATATGTACGTGAGGCAGAGGATTAGCCACAACCTAAATAACTTGCAAATGAGGTTCAAGAACTGCAATCCTTCCATAAAATGGTCACGTAATCTTACAATTAGAACCAGGCCATTTTGTAGTCAGGTGGTACTGTATTGTGCATTATGTAAAGGGTAATGGATTTTTTGGAACTTACTCTTCTTTGGGAAGCTGGGTCAATTGGGATTTTCAGACTCTGATTAATAGATTTTTGTTATTTAAAAGTATGAAGAGAATAAATGTTGCTAAATAGGAGTACAATCCCAGGGAGTTCAGCAACCTATTGATAGTATTTTGTTCATAGGTACACAAAATGGAATTGCCCTTGGCGATGCATGAATCAGGAATTGTATGCTGCATTCTCAATGAATGCACAAAATCAAATGTATGAAACCAATTCTGGAGATCTGATCAGACCTTTATATCAGTACTGCAGAATCTACAACTTAACAGCCAGACTAATAGCAAGGCCAGGTAGTTTAGGATCTTACACTGACTTGCTATGAGAGGAAATAAGTTTTGACATCTATACCGAGCTTATTGAAGAATATCTGCAAAAATAAGTGCTTTGAAAAACTGAATATGTGGCACTGATTCCATGAGAGCTTAAGAAGTCTCTCTGGGCATTTGGAATAAATAAGCAGTAAAGACTTACATCAGTTCCATCTCTTCCATCCAGCCCAGGTGATCCTGGAATTCCTGGAGATCCTGAAGGACCTGGTGGACCAGGAGAACCTGGTGGTCCTGCAGGACCTGGAGGACCCATTGGACCTGGCAGGCTTGGTTTTCCATAATCAGGCCCCGGACCTCTGAAACCGAAATCAGGCTAATAAAAAATAACACATCAGTAAGAATTAATAAAATGACATGCTAAGAGGAATAAATTACCATAAAATCTACCTAGGTGGGGTATCATAATTGCACAAAAAGACCTATTCATCAGTCTATAATTGGGGAAATGCTGAACAGTGAACTTGAAGAAATGTCTTCAATTCCTCAGTTATAATGTCAGTGAGTATTCTGCACCTTTGAGTTTACCTTGGGAATTTTATTATTATTTTTCTAAAGATCTACGAGACATATCTTTTTCTAAAGATATGTTTAATTCACTAGCACCTATTATGGCAATCAATTCCAAGATAACACTTGACAAGAACTCCTCTGAGATAATTAAAATGGAACATTTGGATAAATTCAATAGTTTTAATAGCTTCTTTCTTCTCACCTCATGCTCATAATTGTGCATCCAGTTCAATTAAAAATATTCCACTCATTACTTTTTCTTTCTAATACATTCTTCTGATATGTAATCAAATTTTTCCCTGATTTTTGCAAATGATGCAAAGTACGAAGCACATACAAGAAGTTTTGCATTACTTTATAGCCATTTTAGAAGGAAGGAATTTACGCTTTTTAAAAGCTTTCTTTATTAGCATATTTATTTATCTACCCCTGAAGGAAAGATGTTCCACCACAATCCTAACACTCTGTAGTGAAGAAACAAAGTTGTTTTCCCAGAGGAAAGGAAGATTTACAAAGAATGTAGGGCAGCATTGGGAAGGCATCTATCTCACTCAGGGTTTGCTTGTCTCCTTAAGTAGACCACAGTGTATCAAAAGCAGATTTTACAATTTCATTTTGGGGAACTCTTCACATGCAAGTACAAACTAGGGTGGTATTACACTTTGATAACAGTGCAAAGTGGACAATGGCAAATTGTCAACCTATATTATACCTAAATTGCATTTTTTTCCCTGCATTGATAACTAGGGTTAAGCATAAAATCTCATTATCAGGCCCTTATCACAGCCTCTGAATTTCAATTTCACCTTCTAGTGAACACATCTATGGCTCCATTTATTATCCACTTTCTGTTTTGAAAGAAGATTAGATTAAGATAGAGGATTTAAGTATTTACATTTTACCAGAGAATTTCAATTTTCAAATCTTAAATTTAACACACTCAGGACACCCCAAAGTGCTTTGTAGCCAATGGAGAATTGTGAACTTCAGCCTGGGATATTTTGCTTCAGCTCATATGGTACAGGCTGGGAATACATCAGAAAAAAAATCAGCTAATTTTCCATATGTTAAAATTAATGGTCATAAGCCCACAGGTCAGCAGTGAGTTTTTCCCTGCAGCATACCAATGGGCTTTGCCAAGTATCAGTTAATTGGACAAGATGCTGCAGGAGTGCCTGTGAATGTGAGTCCATTCCCACTAATGGTTCAGCAGCTTCAGGGGAGAAAGTGAGAAGACTGCAAAAAGGCAACAGCTCACAGGTGCCACACAACATTTCATTAAATCCCCAAAGGCATTGTAATCCTCATCTAAATTAGCTTTTACTTTCTTTTGAAACATGGGTGATTACTAAACAAAACTTGGTACCACTCATGAAATTCCCACTGGGACTTAGTAAAATAGAAACTAAATTAAAACACTGCAATCACTGAAAACATTTCTTCAAGCAGTTCAGATCATTTCGTCCCAAAATTTTGATCTTACTGATAACATACAGACAAGCATGCAACTACTTGAAGAGACAGCACCTCATCTCTTGCTGTTTTTTCTTTAGGCACCATATGAGAAGTTGCTTAGCTTACACTAACTGCAATGTTTTGCACCGCTATGTTTATGTATGTGTGCATGAATATGAATGTTGTGAAAATGTGACTGTACATAGGCATGAATATATTCTACGTGGCGACAAATAGATTTTATTTGCATTCCTGTACCTGCCAGAGACATTACTTTGGTGGATGAACGTATGTAATGCATGACTGAATGCAAATTTTCATCTACGGTTCTACATCTCAACATGTAGCCTGCCTGACAGGATGTGCAAGTTTCTCTCTCTCTATCTCACTTCATGGAGCAAATTTAACTCAACAAATTGATGCATCAGGGTCAGATCAGAACTTAAAATTTAAAAAGTGCTCATACAACAAAACTTCTGGAGCAGGAGAAGTAGGCATGACTTTCCACAGTTCATTGGCCTTACTTCCTCCTCAGAAGCCTACCACCTTCAACACACCCTTCACCCCTTCTGCCTAGACTTCCCAGCCAAACATATCCCTGTTCAGGGATTGGATTCCATACCCAGATCAGATTAGACATTCTCTCCAGGGTTGGGCATCAGATCCTCTTAATAACAGCTGCCTACCTTCATTTGTGGCCTGCATGGCCACTTCATAATAAACCTTCCCCACCACCTCTATCAATGTCAAGGCCTTTATTTTTCTCCATTGCACTGAATCTCTGCTGACCTGTGCATCTGGCTGTACATTATTATATCATTGGGAATCATAGACCATTGAGCTAAATATGACCCTTTCTGAAGAAAGGCACCTACAATAAGAGAGGTGAAGGATGCAAGGCTTGCAGAGGGTGGACTGTGCGGGGCAAAATGAACATCATGGTTTTTTGTTGACATTGGTGGAGGAGGATTCTATTTTCTTCACGCTTGGGTATCTGTCAAGCATAAAGTAGAAAGATATCACTCAGGAGGTCAATGCCAGGAACAACATCCAGAGAACACGGCTACACCCAGGAATAAAACTCAAGGATCCAATTGAAGATATTAAGATCAGACTTCTCTCGTACTCTTTCATTACAGTCACAGCTTTGTTATTTATAATACCCAGTGCACCACATAACATTAAGTACTCGAAGTTTCGGGTCGAAACCCTTCACGAAGGGTCTCGATCCGAAACGTCGACTATCTCTCTGCATAGATGCTGCCTAACCTGCTGAGTTCCTCCAGCATCTTGTATGTGTTGCTCCAGATTCCAGCATCTGCAAAATTTCATGTCCACAATAAGCACTTGTTTCCTCCTGCAGAGATTCTACCATAGCCACATTCTACAAACCTCCCACAAGGTTCTCACTTTAATCCTTTTTGAGAGAAGATGACACATGAGTGTAAGCATCAGGTTGCAACAAGAGGAGGTAGAACATGCCTTCACACCAGATTCTAGAGAGTGAAATTCAAAAAAAAACTGCAAATGCTGGAAATTGTAAATGGAAACAGAAAAAGCTGCTGCCGACGCTGGAAATCTGAAATGTTGGAATCACTCAAGAGGTCAGGCAGCACCTGTTGGGAAAGAAACAGGGTTAGCATCTCAGAATGAAGACACTTCATAACAACTGTTCTGACAACGGGCCTTTGACCTGACAAGTTGACCTCTGTTTCTCTTCCATGGATCCTGCCTGACCTAATAAGTGACACCAGCAAGTGATTTCTAGAGGGTGTCCAGGCAACAATGAGAAGAGGAGGGAGGCCATGTCAATGCTCGAGGAGATGTGCTTAGTTTCTTTCTATGAAATGCTTTTCCCTCACAACATGAAAACTGTCACATATACCTGCACTTTCTCTTTGCTCTCCCACATCGCAAGTTCCATTCTTTTACTTCAGATCTTGAGAACAGTGACAGCCTTCAGCCAATTGAAGAAGGAAAGTGCCAAGCTGCTAAAGAGGCCGTGTCAGACCATCTAACTCTTTGAAGCACAGCCCAAAATGTTGACGCTATACTGACTTTAAAGGATAGATAACACTGGAAACCAAGATTTAATTGACCTGATACTGTGTAGATGCAACAATATCAGAACTGTGCCTAGAGGTTCAACCATGATAACCGCCACTGTCCTGGTTCACGGAACTCACTAATTAGACTATGAACTAGACATCACTATTCCCTTTGCACTGCACAAAATCTAATGACAAACTTAAACTGCTGTTGAGCGTGTGCACAATGGACTTGAGTGAAGATATTTCCACACTAAGGTCCATTGTGCACATGCTCAGCAACAGGGTTTGCAGTGCACCTGGCATTATCTGATGGATGTGTGTTAGCCTTCTTCAGGAGCTGGGAGTTCAAAGCATCTTAGACCTTTCTGTGGCATTGGTTGGGGGGAGGGGGGAGGGGGGAGGGAAAATCATTAACGCTAACAAAGCATGAAATTAAATTGCTGGACTGGAACAATCAAATAGCTGTTGCAGTGTTTTACGCCTCTCTTGAACTGCTAATTTAAGCACAGCAGAATTTCTGGGCCCATGTTGCTTTAATCCTACTTGGTCTAATTCTCCCTTATCTCAATAACCTCCTCCAAGGCACCTGTGCCTTCCTCAAAATTTCCAACCCTGACGTTTGGCAAACCTTCCTCCTTCACCTCATTTAGTGTTTGAGCCACTCTCGAAGTTGCTTAAATTATCACCGCCTTCTTCCCCAACACAGAATCCCACCTTTTTGAATGAGTTTTTGGCCACTTTTCTAAATTGGATTCCTATTTGCCTTACACCTCTGAGAATCACCTCAGATTATTTTCCACAGAGCCACTGGTTGATAATACATCTTGAAGACATATAAATAAGGGTTATTACCATTTTTATTCTCTAAATTGAAAGAAAGATGTTTTCTATATAGAAAAATAAGAAAAAAGAATTTTTGTGTTTTAATGACATGGTGAAGAGTTTAGTACAACCATTAATCCTCTTAATAAACCAAAGGAAAAATTCAAAAGAGATTGATACTGTCTCCTGAATCTAAAGTATTTTAAATATAAGTAATTTATGGCACTTACAGCACATGCAGGCAAATAAACAAATTAAGATTTCTAATGGGATTGTACCAAAAAATTTGCATGCGTTCTATTCTACTGATTCGTGCATAAATTGAGATACTACAAGGTACTTTATTTAACACACACTAATTCTAAAAGCTATTAAAATTGTCAACTGCATCCATTAGAAGGAGTCATGGAATACCTCAGAATTAGGGATAATTCTCTGAGGGAGGAAAAATGGAAAAAGTAATTGTTAGTACAATCTTAAATGTGCAAATAACTCTCCCATAGTAAAGAATTCTTCATGACCTTCCTGGTTCCAACCGCATCCAATTAATCTCATTCGGATTTAAAAGAGTGATACTCTACATACCACCTGGGTCCCTGGAGACTTTTTCCACACTACATAACAGTGTCTCATGAAAACATGCACTCTTGTTATCTACATTTGCTCATTGACAGAAAAGATGCCGCGTGCAATTGAGTTGGTCAATTTTATGCAGAGAGAGACAACTGTTTATTTTGAGTATCTGAACATTTGTATATAAATTTGTTTACAGGCAGTGGTGACGTTAATGTACATTGTCCATCAATTATTGGAAGTCAACCACATGGTATGGCCTGGAGCCAATCAGGCTTTCCTTTTGGTGAACTACAAGTCATTGCCATGAACTCACAAACATGGAGATTTATTAAATTTAGTTACACAACTTGCTTTTGCCTTGATTTGAACTCATGGGTTGTCAGCATAGTATGATAACTGTGCACAATTCTGAGATATATTATTGTTTTTGGTTTAGTTCGCCACTTTTTGTTTAAATAGAACTTCACCAAACAAGACTAATCTTAGATCTAGCCAAATACTGGTCCAGAATTTAAGTATATACTTAGGTATATTCCACAAACATTAAGCTTAGCTGGCTATCTGTTCAAAAGTTTCTGTTTTTGTTTTCCCAACCTGTTTTTCTCCCTACTTCTATTAATGTGGATGTTTTCCCACTGATACCAAATCACCATTTGTCACCTCAGCCAGGTGCTTATTCTCAATTTATACTGGGTCAGCCATAATTCTTTAAGTAGTTTTTTGCTGCCTCATCAGCCATAAGGCTGCTGGCAATGAATCAGCAGTCATGGTGCCCAAATCTCCATGGACGTCATATGACAGAGTCACTGCTTTTTCATTTCATTACTGCCACCCAAATTTGGATTTTATGGCCAACATCAACTCAAGTGAGAGATTACAGAAATGGCAGCACCTAGCTGTGAGTTAGCACAGTTATTTGCTGAACAGTTTCTTGATGTATTCATGGATGTGGGCAGTCCAGCAAGGTAAACATTTCTAATCCACTAATTTCTTTGAAAAAGGTTATGGTAAGCTGCCTTCTTGAAACAAGCATTTCACTGCTCTTCAGTGTAGTTAGAGTTTCAGGATCTTAGCCCAACAATGAAGAAGGTTTGACAATAGATTTCCAAGTAATGATGGTGAGTGACTTGAAGTGGCTGCTCTTCCTTCTTAGATCCATTGGCCCAGTATTCAGATACGAGATCTCCTTATCTAGGTGGATCATTGGACAATGCTGCACAACTGAGACTTAGAGACTCCTAATAAAACTGAATGCACTCACCTCCCTTGCTCCTATAAAGATATCATTCAGTGATGGGAAAGGACTTTAGAACTCACTCACCCCTCATTTTGTACAAAACATGATTCTATACTTATCTATGCCGAGGTTTAATTTTCAAGGGTAGTGAGACAAGAATTAGTACATTAATTTAAAAGAAGTATGTCAGTTGAAGGAAATCCTTTCAGAGTAAGAGTTCATCTCTTTTAAACAAGCACATAAATAGTCCTTTAAATGGAGATTATCTGGCTCATAAATTCAGCAAGATGTTCAATCAGTGACAAGCTGAGCCACAAGAGGCCAAGGGGATCTCAGTTTTGATTCTGTTAACTAATTATATCCTCATAGAACTTAAGGTTCTCACTGTGATTTGTCATTCAATATCACATAAAGACATGTTATTGTCCAGATCAGTCTCTCATGGCCGTAGTGCCTCTGATGATCTGATGTTTAGTGTCTTAGTGTGCATCTGTGAACATAGAACACTACAGCACAGTACAGGCCCTTTGGCCCACACTGGTGTGCCAACATTTTATCCTGCTCTAAGATCTACCTAACCCTTCCCTCCCACATAGCTCCCCATTTCTCTATCATTCGTGTGTCTACCTAAGAGTGTCTTAAATGTCCTTAATGTATCTGCCCCCACAACCTCTGCCAGCAGTGCGTTCCACGTACCCACCACTCTCTGTGTAAAAAAACTTACCCCTGACATCCCCCTTAAACCTTCCACTTTGAAAGTGGGTTATTTGGGTCAATCAACCAATCCTGTGAGAGAATATTTGGGTAAGAGTCACCGATTTTAGGAACAAGATTGGGAGGGGTAAGGAAGTAAAAAACTGAGAAGTGAGGAATGGTTAATGAAAAACACTGTTGTTGACAAGAAATTAAACGATATAAAGGTCATAGCATGGAGATAGTATCTTACTAGATTGGGTCCACCCTGGCACATTAAACCAGGACATTGCTGCCAAAGCACGATAAATGGTATAATGTCTTCTCAACTCCCTTGGTAGCTCTATTTTTAGATGCACTACCCGATGTCAGTGGGTAGTTGCACTACCCAATGTCAGAACAGGAAAGTTGTCTGTCGTGAGCATCCTGATTTCAAAGGGAACAATCAGAATGTTACTAGCAATTTGTTCAGAATACCTGAACTAAAAACAATCAGAAACAGTGGTTATTCCTGTTTGCTATCCAATCATTTTCAATGACAAAATGCTCAAGGACATCATGGAAATGTCACCACATGGTTGAATACTCTACTGGCATCCACTATTCTGGATAACAGAGCAAGAGTAGATTCTTAGGTGAGGTGGTAGAGAGTGGCTATTGCCCATGGGCTCACATTATAACATCAGCGTCTTTGGGGATACGGAGAAGCAAAAAAATGGAGAGAAATTAAAGAATAATCTGGAGTTACTATAAATGTTTTCTATTTGTCAAGATGTAGTAAACAACAACTATACTTCAAGGGAAGTTAATTGGCATTAAATTATTTTGAGAAATGTTAAAGTTATGAAAGCTACAAAATAAATTCAAGTATTTTCCATCTCAATAACCTGTCTTCCAGTGTATTACTTTGCCTTTGTTATATGGGACAAAGTTCTGAATAATAAAAAAAAGTGTTTAAAAGGACATAGTGTGAGGGAGAAAGTGAGGGGTGCGATTTATAGAATCACGAGCAATGATGCATGCCCTCTGGTGGAGAGCAGAAATTGGAGAAAAGCCCAAACAGACAAAGAGCTGACATTTGAATTATTCATGGCAATTTAGGGGCTGCTCTGGGCACCGAACCTGCTTCAGAAGCAACAACAACAATTAGTTAATTTGTTTTGAAGGGATGTGGGTGTCTCTGGTAAGTACCCAACACTTGTTGCTCTTAAGCCATTGCAATTCCTTTGACAAGTCTTCCTGGGTTATAAAGCAATGCATTTCTATTGATAGAATCAAGGCACTAATGCTCTTGGCATCATTCTACACTTCTCATTATTGTGTTCAAAGAGGAATTGATGGGAAGCCTGTGCATCACAGGGGTCCGAGGGTGTGAAGTAGAAGATTTTAAATCCTCATCAAAACAGATTCCACTTGCTAAAATTACAATCAACTGCATTTCAGATTGATAGCAACAATGTCTCTAAACCTAATCTCTTTTATTGTTTCTTGAATTGTAGCTCTGTGACGATTTATGTGACTCACAATCTAATATAATTTAAAATTAACTCTAAATATTTTGTGATAATAATCTGCTCATGTCAATATATCCAAATAAAAGAAAGAGAAGGAGAAAAAGAGAGGTGGAATCACACACAAAAAGTCAAAGAGGAGAGGGCAAGAAAGGTAAACACAGGGGGAAGATATAAGGGAGCACAAACACAGAGCAGATAGGTGGACCAAGAAAGACAAAGTCCAGAAAGGAAGTTAAAAAAGGAATAAAAGAAGCATAGAAAGATGTGGAAAAGTAAGATAGGCAGGAAGAGTTCAGACTTACGGATTGCAACTTGGACCAGACTTTACATTACCTGCTGTATGGATAACTCGGTGCAAGCTTCACGATGTGCTCGTTGTGGGTCACAGTGAATCAACATCCACTGTAGTTCAAACTACAAGGAGAACAGAAACAATCACAATTACAGTCCTACTGAGTGCTGTTGCTTCATTACAGTGTTTTCTCGTTTGTGCACTCACCACTGAGCAAGTTGCTGATTCATGTCATGTACCAAGGAATACTGACTATGTACCACCTTAGATCACACATAACACCACACTCCCATCATCGTAGCCCACACTCTATTTCACAGAAGCTTACAAGTAAGCTTCAGTCCCGGAACAAGTATGTGTTATATTTACCGTGGGTTTGAGAATGAATGTGACAGATCAAAGAATCCATTAAAATGGGTCTATTTTTTCAAAAAAACTTTACAGTAAGAATCTAATAAATACACCCTTATTTTGATTAGGTAACAAATCAAAAAAACACAAGTGTACAGAAAAAGAACTGTTGCCAGATATAAAAAAGATCTCAAAATGGCAAATCTTAGGACCAGTCACATTTTGCTAGTTCATCAGGAACTTTTCTAGTGTACATTGCAATTTCATAATGAGTATTTGGAGGTGGAGACCTAACCACTCAGTTTCCACCCACTTAGTTATAGAACTAACAAGCTCTATATCCTCCAAGGCAGCTTCTTCAGAAAGGAGTATCTGTTTAAAAATGAATCATGACATTTTATCAGCACCTCCTTCCCTGTACCACACCCACCCCCCCACCCCAATCACCAGTCCTTGGGATACTTGCATTGTCATTAACTGGCACTTAAGTGTTACCTTTTTGTATCCCTACTTCACCCCTTGTCAACTCCTTGTGCAGAAAGGCAGCCATACTTCTGTTAGCTCTGAAACCTATGTAAAACCTCCACACATTCTTGAGGACAGAATCTCAGTTTTACTTCCAGAAGCCTGTAAATGATGCCTCTTACACCTGGCGCTAATCTTCTGGAGGGTGGGGGGAGGAGGGCTTCGTGCTGTGGGATGGGGGATATTGTTGGTAAGCAAATCTTCTCTGGATTCCATCAACAATCTGCCAATGGAAACTGGAACTAAATCCACCCCCAACAGACAGGTCAAGCCAATACTTGAACCAGGCAGCTCCAAACTGACTATTGGAGAGTGAATAGCCAGCTTGCTCACTACTGAAACCCATTGGCATGGACCTTTCTCTGGGTGCTGGGAATCTTGCATGTATTTTGTACTGGTAACTTATCTCATTTTAACTTCAGATACAGTTGGAAGTTCCTCGGTTTTGCTCCACTAAACTCTGGAGATTTAGGTAAATAGAGTATGAAAGAAGTAAATACTCAATGCTGGACAAATGGAAGTGATAGGAGCAAGTATTTCACACTAGCTTGATTATAGCCTCAAACATAACAAACAAGAAAAAGGTTGGCTCACCACCACAGATACTTCAGGGTTTGCATCCAGTCGTCCTATCAGAGTATCACCATCGACATTAACGGTTCCTTTTGGTTTGATGGGTTGGGATGCTACACGATGGCAGTCCACGAATAAGCTGACAGTGTCCCTCTCCACACCCACTAGGATCTTATGCCAGTCAGTATCAAAGATCTGCAAAACCCCTTGAAAAATGGCAGATTGCAAGCTACCATCCAATCCAACTAAATAAAACTCCAAGGACTGGGTGTTCCCGTTCAGCCTCAGACCAACTTGCTCATTGCCAGTTTCGTCCACAATCTGCCACACATTCCACACTTTGTTAACCGTGTTTTTTACCATCCTGAAGGTGGTGACAAAAGAATACTCTTCAGGCAGCCCTCGTGGGTAGATTATTCTGGAAGACATCAAATAATCATTAATATTAGATGGAGTAATAGCTTTTAGCTTTTACAAACTGCCAGCCATTCAGTTAGTTTTCTATATTGTTCTTATAATGTCTTCACAAATGCATTAAGGCACAGTAGAAATACATCAAAAGAAGTAGTAGTTTTATTTGCAATGGATGAGACTTGACCAATACATATGCTAAAGCTTCAGATTTCTGCTGAACACTGCTTGTTTCATAGAGCACAAAATAAAATGTTGGAGAAACACAGCAGATCAGGCAGCATCTATGGAGGCAGTGAGATGGTTGACGTTTCGGGTTGAGACTCTGCATCGGGACGGTCGACATTTCAGGTCAGGACCTTGCATCAGGATTCTAGTGTGTGACACAGCATCATTAATGACATTTTTGATTCATCTGCTTCTGTTCAACTCTAAAAGCCAGATTCAGTTGTACAAGGCTCAAACAACCTCATTCTTCTTTTCATCAACAAGTCTGCAGATGTTTAGTCTATAATAGTGTGTGGAATTGTGGGGGTGTGCATCTCCCCCTTGCCAGTCATTTCAACTCCCCCTCCCACACCATCAGTGATATGTCAGTCCTCAACCTCCTCCACAGCCAGGAGAATTCCAAGCTCAAACTGGAGGAACAGCACCTCATTTTCTGTCTTGGAACCTTGCAGCCTAACAGCATGAACATTGAATTCTCCCACATTAAGTAATCCCCACACAGCCACCACCACCCCCAAATATGCCTCTTCTTTTCTTCCCTTTCCTAGCCTCTCTCTTTCTTTTTACTACCCCCTTTTTTTCCTCCTTATCTTTGACCCATTCCCTGGTGGATCTGCTCTCCCCACCTCCCCTGCACCTGCCTATCACTTTCTCTTACCTGCATCTACCTATCACCACCTTGTGCCCACCTCGCCTTTGTCCACCTATCACTGCTCTGCTTTTCCCTCCTATATAATTGGCTTCCCCTTTTCCTGTCTTCAGTCCTGAGAAAGGGTCCTGACCCGAAACATTGACTCTCTGCTTTTCTCCACGGATGCTGCCTGGCCTGCTGAGTTCCTCCAGCATCATCGTGTTTTTCATCCAGATTCCAGCATCTGCAGTCCTTTGTTTCTCTAACACAAATCCACAGTTCCTTATCTGGCTCCCATTTCAAATGCACTGAACAGTGTGACAAGTCTAAACTCACGTCTTAAATACTAGGGTGAGCCATTCAGTGCCTCGAGCCTGTTATACTTAATAAAATCCTGGCTAATCTGGTCACCTCATTATAGGAAGGATGTGGAAGCTTTAGAGAGGGTGCAGAGGAGATTTACCAGGGTGTTGCCTGGATTGGAGAGCATATTTTATGAAGATAGGTTGATTGAGCAAGGGCTTTTCTCTTTGGAGAGGAGGAGGATGAAAGGTGACTTGATAGAGGTGTGCAAGATGATAAGAGGCATAGATTGAGTGGACAGTCAGAGACTTTTTCCCAGGGTGACAAGGGCTAACACAAGGGGGCATAATTTTAAGGTGAATGGAGGAAGGTATAAGGGGGATGTCAGGGGTAAGTTTTTTTTTTACACAGATAGTGGTGGGTGCATGGAATGCACTGCCTGCAGAGGCTGTGGGGGCAGATACATTAGGGACAGATAAGAGACTCTTAGATAGACACATGAATGATGGAGAAATGCGGAGCTATGTGGAAGGGAAGGGTTAGATTAATATTAGAGCAGGATAAAATGTCGGCACAACATTGTGGGCTGAAGGGCCTGTATTGTTCTATGTTCTCATCCATGATCTAACTTCATATACCTGCTTTTATACATTATGTAAATCTGTGAGTCTTTAAACCTAACAATTGACCTAGCCCTTATGAAAGAGAATTTTAAACTTCTAGTACTCTGACTTCAGACACAATAATGTGGTTGATTCTGAACTGGCATTGCAAGTCATTTAGTTGAAGGGCAATTCAGGATGAAAATTAAGAGCTGTCCTTACCACTGATGTTCACATTGCATGAAATAACCATTTTTATTCTTTCTTTCTTTCCTTTGGTTGATCCAGAAATGCAGAACTAATCCTAGCTAGTGGGATTGCCTTTAGACATTTCACTTTATTTGAAGTATTGCAATTACCCATCAAAAGCAAAACTGTATTATATTCAGTCTGATATTGCCTCAGTTCACTTCCTTGAATCACACAACTTTGATCTTCAAGTTTCCAAAATACCTGTTGCGCAGCTTTCTAAATTTATCCAAAAGTAAAATGCTGCTGCTGGAAATTTAAAATAAAAACAAAAAATTTTGGCAAAATTCAGCAGGTTAAGCAGCATCTGTGGAGAGAGAAACTGGAAGAGTTGGTGCAGTTATGGTGCAATTCCAACTCTAAACAGAACTGTTTGTATGAAAGGTAATCAACCTGATATGTTAACTTCCTAATATTTCTGACCCCTTGAATACATCCAGCATTTTCTGCTTCCATTATTCATTGTTTCTGCTATTTCCTTCATCCATTTAATTTCCATAAAATCCTCAAAAGGATAAAAATTCCCACTACGAGTTTCCTAAGTACTCAGGGAGAAAGCTAATAGATTTTATTCAATGTCTTCTACCCGAGCCTGGTGTTTTGTGTGGGAATCATAGGCAGGTTTCCATGTGCTCTGCTTCATAACTCAGAGAGGAAATCCATTGCCCTGCACCATGGTCCTATTCTGCAAATGACCTTGTCAAGAGGTATGAAGATCTTTACATAGTTCACATCTCCGTTAGAACTGATGTATACAGTTTCAGGAATTGCTTAACATTGAAAGTTGGTGGTATTATGTATAACAAGGTTGTCTAGGGGTACAGCAGGCTGTGGATCAGATGGAAAGTTGGGAAGAGCGTTGACAGATGGAATTCAACCTCAACAAGTGCGAGGTGATACATTTTAGGAAGTCAAATAAGGATATGACATACTGTATACAGTAAATGGTAGAGCACTAAGGAATGTTGATGAACAGAGGAACCTTGGGGTCAAGTCCATAGTTCTCTGAAAGTGGCAACACAGATAGATAAGGTGGTGAAGAATGCATATGGCATGCAGCTTTCACATGTCAGGGCATAGAATATAAAAATTGGGACATTATGTTGCAACTTTACAAAACCACACTTGGAGTATTGTGTGCAGTTCTGGTCACCATGCTATAGGAAGGATGTGGTTGCACTGGAGAGAGTGCAGAGATTCACCTGGATTTTGCCTGGACTGGAGAACTTTAGATATGGGGAGAGATTGGATAGGTTGTATTCGTTTTCCCTGGAGCAAAGGAAACTGAGGGGTGACCTAACAGAGGTATATAAAATTATAAGAGGCATAAATAGGTTGATAAAAATCTTTTTTCCTTAGTAGGGATACCAAAAACAAGAGGGCATAGGTTTAAGGGGAGAGGAAGGAACTTTAAAGGGGACCTGAAGGGAAAGTTTTTTTTTTACACAGAGAGTGGTTGATATCTGGAACTCATTGCCAGAGAAGATGGTGGTATCTAATATTATCTAATACTCATAATACAATCACTATCTTTAAGAGACATTTAGACAGGCGCTTAAATAGGTATGGCATAGAAGGATACAAACCAAATGTGGGTAAATGAGATTAGTGTAGGTGGGCAAAAAGGTTGGCTGAAGGGCTTTTTGCCCAAAAATGTTGTGGGCTGAAGGGCCTATTTCTGTACTGTACAACTCTATGAAGTTAAAAGGAACTGAAGTGGTAAAAACTTTCTTAATAGGACAACTGGGAGACCAGCAGTGGTTCAATGAGCTGGCCCTCCCACTAAGAAGCAGCACTTGCATGGTATGGATCTCTGAAGCTTCTGGGAATGCAGACCATGATTTTCTATCCATTTTGGAGGTAGGCTACCTGTGAGTAGCACTCCCCACACGGAGTGCTGGGCTGTGAAATTCCTTTATCATTTGTTGATCCATTCGGAAGGTTTTAGCATGATCCAATTTTTGATTAATTATTAAAATTATGCAAAATTAAGTATTCCAGGCAGATGCTGCATTATAATAAATTGCTGCTGGATGTTAGCTATTTCATAATACAGCAGCCTACCACAGCAAGACTGTCGCTTTCTGAGTTATATTACACTGCTCATCTTTGTGGACATTTATGCTTGACATTTGGTCAATATTAGGTGTCTGTAATGGTAAGATGGTCACTTGATGATTAATATCACACCTTCCATTATAATGTGATTATCACACATTGACTAATATTAAGAGTCCTGTAATAGTGCAATTGGAACTCAGAGAATAATATTATATAACCATAACCTGCACTTTCCCCTCATATAATGGTAAGATTGTCACTTGCTATCTAATATGACAGTTCAACTAAAATTTAAATTATAAACAAATAATAGAGACCAGTTTTGGAACCACTCATTACAAAAAAAATGGCTTGGATATTTGACAGGTTAATGATATGCTGTGGATAACAAATTATGGTTGGAATTTCCCAAGAGCTTCTCCCAGCCCACTCCTGTGACTTCACTGAACATACAGTGGAAACTCTTGCACAAGAAAATAGGACGAGGTCATCTGACCCCCTCAAGTTTACCTGGCCTTTCAATATGATAATGGCTGATCTACCCCAGGCCTCAACTTTCAGTTGCATATTTAGCAAGTATGCAGTAGTAATGCAGGAATAGTTGGCCAGAAAATACTCCAAGGAATCTGTGAATCCCTGTTCTGTATGTAGAGAAGTAATGCTGAGATATTTTGTTTACCCTGTGTCAGTGACGGCAACATAGCTCACCTTGACAGCAAAACCATTTCTAAATAGTAGCATTCATAGCCTGTGGGAAATGGGTTAATCATCCTGCTTTAAACACTTTGGAGATACTTTTCCCACACTCAAGTTTAAACAATGCTGCAGATCTTTAATGGCATGCTTCCTATTAGTTTTGTAACAAATTTCCAAAAGAAAGGTTGCCTTTAAATACTCAAGAGCTCAAAGTCACGTCAAACTAACTGACTTTATTGTTACAACTGCCAATTACTATGTTGTTACAGATATTATTTGATCTTGGATGGTCAGTCCTCACCAGTTTCCTATTGAGTGCACACATTGATATTGATTGGAGCTCCGATTCTCTCACTTTGAGAGATTTTGGCCACTTCTTATACTGTCAATCAGGTTGGTGCAAACAAGCAGGTGGGCCCGAACTCTCTCTCTCTGTATCTCTCCAATGAGCCCAAGTTTCATACACTTCATTATACTTTGGACTCCACAAGTGTACTAAATGTATGTTTGTTTGTTCATTTAAGCAACGTTTGAGTCTATCTGGCCACTGCCTGACAAATCCAATCATGCTTGACATTTGGTCAGTAAATGTATCATCTTTGTTTTCTCTCAGTACCATTCTTCAGTTCAGCTCTACTGACTCTACAGTTTGTCTCTCTCACGTAGACGCTATAGTGATCATTCCTTGATTAGGTAATATAATGCACTTCTCGCAGTAACACAGGTTTTAACAATCAGTGTGAATACCGTGTCAAACAATACTAACACATTAAATCAAACATGTATGTAGACATATTAAATACTGCTAAATTATTACAGTTTGCCTTTAAAATCAATTTCCATTTGGCAGGATTGCTGGTCAGCAGAGTTCACACAGATTTTGACATGTCTTTCCTACCTTGTTGGAATTTCAAAGTTTGCCTCTCTGTCAAGTCTGAAGGCAATCTGCAGTGGTGTGGAACCTTCCACTCTCCTCACACCCCGCAGTGGAATGGAATCCAATTGGAATTGTGTGATGAGGTCAAATCCTGACAGGACATGCGAGCAAAAGGAGATCAGAATACAAAAGCAAAAGCTGCAGATGCTGGAAATTTGGAATAAAAACAGAAAATGCTAGAAATACTCAGCAGGTCTGGCAGCGTTTATGGAGATAATATTTCCAGATGTTAACCCTTCATGAGAACTGGTGAGCAAACGTAGGTATTAAGTGTTTCTCTGTTTGCAGATGCTACATCACCCGCTGAATATTTCAAGCAATTTTTACTTTTATTATGTATTGAAGAATATAGTGTTGGTTTCAGTCACTAAATGGGGCTCCTTCAGTGTCAGTGTCAATTCCACTAAATGGATTGCACATCATATATAATTAATGTTTGAATTAATCATAATAAAGAAATATCTAACATATTAATAGATGCCATGTATTTTAAATGAAAGCTTGGCAACCGCACAATACAAGATAATAGTTTAAACAATTCCAGCAATCAGCATTCATTGCAAAAAGGTCTGGAGTTTGGAACCTTTTTTAAAAGCTTCTGATTTACTCAGGAAATTGTACTTATCATGTATCATGGTGACTGGAATTACGAGACTCATAATCAAGCAATGGTGTGTTTGCAACAGTTATTGAGCGACTCAAAGCACTGCAAGAAATTCCTCCATAACAGTAATGTTCTTATTTCTTTGATGGCAACAGAGGGATTTCAGGGATCAGCCTTTTTGTGAGAATTGTGACAGAATATTCATCTGCATTGAAGAGGGTAGGTGGTAAAGGTTGGAGGCAGAGAAAGAGAAAAATAACTATAGCAGCCCCCACAACAGTAGCAGGGGAGTGAATCAACTGCCTGTGCTACAGCTCACAAAAGTAGTTCAAGTACATTTAAATCAAAGTCAAAATGAGGTACGAGACCCTTCAGATTTCTTCTTCTGCGAATCTGTGCCAATCTGGATTGAAACAGAAGTTGATCATCTGAGATGAATTTTGCTCTCTGTTACAAGAGCCATCAAGTGCATCTTTGAGCAAAGGTTCTCTTAACATCCAAAAACTTACCTGGTAAGTCATCTTGTCCAATCCTAATATTAGGGCACACAGTGTTGTCATCCAGGCCATTGTAGTTGAGTTTCTGTTCCACAGCTAGATAAAAGCAAACATAATTAGAAATGTGGATAGTATATCATACTTAAATAGAGTCATCTCCACATTCAGTGAGATAACAGAGTTATGAGAGTTCAAATTCCACGACAGAGATTGGATCATCTCAACTAGTCTGATATTTCAGTGCAGTTTTAGGAAGAATGAAGGTGCTTCTTCGGTACATACAGTAAATTCTGTTCTTAGGTGGATTTTAAAGATCTCCTGGCACTCTTAAAAGGGGCAAGGAAATTCACCTGCCATAAATGCAAGCTCTTTATCATTTAAATGATTTTAAATCATGACTGAAAGGAATTGGGGCAATTTGATTATTAAACAAATCCTTTTGTGAAGACTGGACACAGATTTTTGAGAAACTGGAGGGAAGTTGGACAAACAATCTAAATCAGATAAAGATTATTATCTGCAGTTGTAAACAATGTTTTATGGATGAACTTATCAGGAAGAACATCTTAACAACCCATAGAATATAACTGGCAGGAAATTAAGCTGTTTTAAAGACCAGATTTTATGGAAAAGTGGGAGTAAATGGAATAACCTGGATTAGTACTCATTGATATAAATTGTCCATAGATAAAATGGGAGTTTGAGAGGAAGGGAAGTGTCAAATAGATAACAAGCTTTTCTTATCTGAGAGAACTTTATCCAGGAGTATAATCCATAAACCATGACAATAATAATCATGAAACAGTGGCATTCTTGGAGAATGGAACAAAATGAGCATGAAATCCATCTACAATGCACAGTGCATCTGATACCTACCACAAAACATTTGATCATGAATTGAAGGTTATCTCTTTATACCTGGTAAAGTGGCCTTCATAAAGTTTTACGGACTTTTCCCAGATTATTTTTCTTTTGACTTACTGGCAGAGTAATTCTTTTTCTGTTTTTCTTTCCTCTCCCAGGATAGTACATGCCGGATGTTGGAGGGAATAAGGTGTAGTGTGGTTGGTGGAAGGAACAAGAGAGGTGGTGTAGGTTGGATGGGACTGTCAATCACACCCTTACACACAGTAACCCTAATGCAGAGCCAGCTTTATGGACAAATTAGTCTTTTCAAGTTCATCAATTTCATATGTCTGCAGTATTTGTCTTCAAGCACCTCAAAAGTCAAATACATCATTAAAAAAAATGTTACTTACTACATAATACCGGAGACCAAACTGCAGTCTGAAAGGTTGCAAATATGAAAATACACAGCTTCTCCAAGAACCTCTCCTGCTTTTTCCTGGTTCAAGGTGAAATTCAACAATTTTATTTTATTTATGTTTATTAATTATATGCAATTATTAGTACTAGATATTTTATTCAAACAGAAAACAGCATATTATTAAAGCACTCATAGCAATGTCATCGGTAAGTAGGGTTGAAAACTATCCTGTGTTGTACAGGACTTCCCATACCTGAAAGAAAAGATGTCTGTCCATATGGGGTTGATGCAGGAAGTTATTCTTTCTTAAAACCAGCAAAGGCCATGGGATAAATCCCCAGGGTAGTCACAGTTCCTTAAAAGCAGTGACTAGTGATATCATCACTGAGTTTGCCCTGATGACCTACAGGTTGCAGCCGAAGACTTCTGGCTTCAACAAGGTCCTTGTTGACAACAACGCTGACATCTATGTCCTTGTTCTCCAGAGCCCAATTGATGCTGGGACCAGGAGACTCCCAGCATCAGGCCTTGTCACAGGAACTAGTCTGAAAGAGGCATTCGTAGAAAGGTGGTTTTTGAGAGTGGACTGGGAGTTTCATTTGGCTAAGTGCGAGATGTTGCATTTTGGAAAGTCAAATCCAGGTAGGACTTTTACAGGGTCCTGGAGAGTGTTGTAGAACAGAGGGACCTTGGAGTACGAGTACACGGTTCACAGAAAGTGGAGTCATAAGTGGACAGGTTTTTGATACACTAGCCTTCATAAGTCAGGGCACCGAGTATAAAAATTGGTCATGGTGCGGTCATACAGGGCGCTGGTGAGGCCGCACTTGGAGTAGCGTGTTCAGTTTTGGTCGCCCTGCTAAAGGAAATATGTTATTAAACTGGAAAGAGTGCAGAAAAGATTTAAGGATGCTGCCATGACTTGAGCGACTGAGTTATAGGGAGAGGTTGGACAGGCTAGGTCTTTACTCCTTAGAGCATAGGAGACTGAGAGGTTTATAAAATCATGACGGCCATAGATAGGGTGAATACACTCAGTCTGTTTCCCAGAGTTGGGAAATCAAGAACTAGAGGGCATAGATTTAAGATGAGAGGCAAAAGATTTAAGAGGAACATGAGCAGCAACTTTTTTTTTAAACAAAGTGTGGTATCTCTGTGGAATCAGCTGCCAGAGGAAATGGTTGAGGCAGGTACAATAACAACTTTTAAAAGATAGTTGGACAGGTACAGGGATTGGAAAGGTTTAGAAGATTATGGGCCAAATGCTGGCAAATGGGACTAGCTTGGATGGGGCATCCTGGTTGGCAGGGACCAGTAGGGCCAAAGGGCGTGTTTTCATGCTGTACAACTCTATAACTCTATTCTAATCTGTGTTAAAACTTATTGAAAATAGCTTAACCGTTTTTAAAATATCCTTATTTTACGACAATTTTTGAATACGTTTGATATTCAAATATTCACTTGACAGTTGGCAAAGCCTAGGGCATGGCTTTGCAAGTCATCAATAATTTTCCAGCCACTTCCTGAGTAAGACTTGCTCATCCCACTACACCCCTTTCCCCACCAAATATATTTGACAGCACTATAATCACACAAGGCCCAGATGCCATTCAGGATCTTGCCATTTTGGCTCAGGACAGCTTAAGGCAGCAAGTCAACAACAAAAGATCCAGGAAAGGTCATGGTTGATAGAAAAGTCAGTGATATGTGCAATCATAATATCCTCAATGTAACTCGCTACTGATCACTTTCCACTTAATACATAGAAAATTATGTTTCCCAAAGTACAACTGTTAATGCTATTCTAAGTCTACTCCGAACCATGACAGCCAGATCTGGTACTCAACTAATTTGAGATATGTCATGACTATCAGGCTTAGAAGGTCAAGAAAGCCTTGGACCGCAAATGGGGAAACTTGCCTTTGATTGCCAACTCTAGACTCATGCAGGAATATTAGATGCCAGTTGCAACTGCCTCTGACATACTGGGTTCCACTGAAATCAATGGAATTGAACATGTGGAGATAATTGAAACCAGCAGCTAATACATTGGCATGTGTTTAGAGCTGGCAACCAAAGGTCTTCTATATCAATGCCTAAAGATTTTACACTTCTGTATTTCCCTCTTGCTATTTCTGGCTTTGTTGTAGGCTAATTGATAAAGATTAAAGACAAAGAACATAGAAAAGTACTGCACAGGAACAGGCCTTTCGGCTCAATATGTCTGTGCTGACCATGTGCCAAATTAAACTAATCCCATCATCCACTGTACATGGTCCATATTCCCCTATTCCTTACCTGTTCACATGCCTGTCTAAATATCTCTTAAATGTTGCGATTGTATCTGCTTCTACCATTTCCCCCCGCAGCGGGTCCTGGATAACCTACCACATTCTATGTAAAGAAACTTGCCTTGCAAATTTCCTTTAAACATTCCCTGCCTCACCTTAAAAACCATTTCCACCCTGGGAAAAAAGACTTTGATTATCTACTGTATTTATGCCTCTCATAATTTTATGTACTTCTATCCCCTCAGCCTCTGATGCTCCAGAGAAGAAAATCAAATCCTGGTGAAGCTCTTCAGCGTCCTCTCCAAAGCCTCCACATCTTTCCAAGTGTGGCAACCAGAAATGCAAACCATATTCTAAATGTGACCTAACCAAAGCTTTGTATAGCTGCAACATGACTTCCCAACTTTTATACCCAGTCCTCAGACCAATGAAGGCAAGCATGCCATACTCCTTCATTACCACCCTATCCAGTTATGTGCCACTTTCAAGAACTATGGACTTGCACCCCAAGATCCCTCTACACATCAATGCTCCTAAAGGTCCATTCACTGTATACATTCCTCTTACATTTGACCCCCCAAAGTGCATCACCTCATACTTGTCTGGATTAAACTCCATCTGCCATTTCTCCTTCCAGCTTTCCAACTGATCTATATCCTGTATCCTTTGACAACCTTCCTCGCTATCTACAACTAAACTAATTTAGTGTTATCAGCAAACTTATTCATCAGACTGCCTATACTTTCATCTAAATCATTAACATATATTGCAACCAACAGAAGTTCCAGCACTAATCCCTGTGGAGCAACACTGGTCACAGACCTCCACTCAGAAAAACACCCCTCTAACACTACCCTGTCTTCTATGAGCAAGACAATTTTGGATCCAATTTCCCAATTCACCATGAATCCCATGTGGCTTAATCTTCTGGTCTCCAGCCTACCATGAGGTAGATCTTGTGATACCTCATCAAATGCATTACTTAAGTCCATATAGAAGACATCCACTACCCTACCTTCATCAATCATCTTCTTCACTTCCTCAAAAGACTCAGTCAAATTTGAGAGACAGGACCTTCCCTGCACAAAGCCACGCTGACTATCCCTAGTAAGTCCATGCTTTTCCAAATGCAAGTAAACCCTCTCCTCTCCCTAAAAGTTTCTCCAAAAATTTCCTTACCAGTCATGTAGGGCTCACTGACCTACAATTTCCTGGTTTGTCCCTGGTGCCCTTCTTAAACAAAGGAACATTGGCTATTCTCAGGTCTTCTGGTATCTTGTCCATGGCTAAAGTGGATACAAAGATCTCTGTCAAGGCCCCAGTAGTCTCCCCTCTTGCTTCCCTCAGTATTCTAGGATAGATCCCATCAGGGCCTGGGGACTTATCAACCTTAATGTTTTTCAAGGCACCCGACACCTCCTCTTTAATATCGACATGCCTAGAGCATCAACATATTCCTCCCTAATCTCACCATCATCCACATCCTTCTCTTTGGTGAATACTGATGCAAAGTATTTATTAAAGACGCATTATTTTGATTAATCATAGCTGCGTATTGGTGTACCCTGGAAAATGCATATGAATTTAAATGTGACTCTGGGAGGATGGCAATAAACATACATTAAGTACATTGTAAAATATTCTATGTATGAGCTCAATGCTAAAATTATCTACTTGCACACATTGTGCATTGTACCATGGTATTAACAAGAAGACTGCAAACTTTATTAACTCTCGTCCTTTCTCATCCAGCAATTTCTATGTTCCCAAGTGGAGTCCTAACAAGAGGACACAGGTTTAAGGTGCTGGGGAGTAGGTACAGAGGAGATGTCAGGGGTAAGTTTTTTACTCAGAGAGTGGTGAGTGCATGGAATGGGCTGCCGGCAGATACGATAGGGTCTTTTAAGAGACTTTTAAATGGGTACACGGAGCTTAGAAAAATAGAGGGCTATGGGTAAGCCTAGTCATTTCTAAGGTAGGGACATGCTCGGCACAACTTTGTGGGCCAAAGGGCCTGAATTGTGCTGTAGGTTTTCTATGTCCTATGTTCTAACATGTTCCCCATGACTGTGGTCAAATTCACTTTATGCACAGGTTAACTGTTCAAGGTGACAACTACCACCTCCTACCAATACCTAAGCTGCTCTACTGCAATAATATGACATTCATCCTCACAGACAGGAAATTACATTGAGACCCATCATGTGACAACACACAAACAGATCCAAGCTCATCTCCTCACACAGACAAAGGTGGACACATGGCAACAATCAAAAAGTAAAACAGAAAAAATTCCTCCAAATCATGTAACAAGTGGCAAATTGAAATAACACAAAAAAATCTTCAGTTTTACAATGTATAAAGTACAAAATTAATGTTTCTTCTGGTTCTTTCATTAAGGTCCATTCAAAGAATGTTTTGAACTTGAAGTTCATGAGACAGAGGCAATCAGCCCAGGCTGTCTGTGTAGGGGTGAAGCAACGAACCTTTTATCTGCTCTGCCTTTCATATCTCTTTACTGAATTTTTCTTCATTCACTCATTTCCATCTGAATGAAGAATTGACATTGTTTTGTGGCCCTGGAGCTTACTTCAAAAGATGTAGCAAGTGCCTGCTTACATCTAACTATACAGTAAGTAGCATACTTTAACATAAATTAACGACTGATTTGATTTGCTGTTGGAATGTTGTTATAATCCACCCGAAACAACACCCACCTGCGCTATTTCAAAAAGTTTACAACTAAGTCTTTGAAACAGTTCAGTTAAACCAAGCTCTCTCCAGTTAACGTATAACTTCCGAGGTAAATTGAAGTGTTTAATCATTCAAACAACAGGTGCTACGATTTCAATCTTCACTTAACACACGGCAAATATCACTTTATATACGAACACAAACTAAATATACATTGGATTATTTTCCTCTGGGAATATTCCCTACAAAGTTTGGTCAGATAAACGCTAGTTCATTTTCTTGGTTAGGATATTCGCATAGAGAACCATGATCCTTAGGAAAATAATACTGGCCTATCATGAAATCAATAGAAAATTAGGTGAGGCTAATGATGTCCGTTTAGTCAAGGTAATATTCTTCAATTATTTTAAATTTATAAATGTACCATTTGTGATGGTTAAAATCTATTTGTAGAACAGATCAACTTTTACAATTGTATTGGAATTCCTACCTTGATCCGTGAAACAAATATAATCCCATTCTCGTTTCAAATTACAAAACAGGCAAGTGGGAAACGGAGAAATCCTGGGCGAGTTTAGAAGCAGAGAAGGCGAAGCTTTAGAGGCAATTCATTTGCGTCGTGCGAGGATGCGGCAGGACTGGTGGTGCAGGGCGAAGTTCCATGGAAGCTGAGTTCCACAGCCCCCAGCGAAAGCTGCGACCCTACGCCTTCCCATTGGCTGCCAGTTTCACCAGGAGACCTCGCAGACTCCAACTTTTCTCAATAAACTTCCCCTCCTCTGTCCCACCAAGTACAAAGGTAAACCAAGGAAAGGTTTTAATTTGGTGCAGTTTTTATGGTGCATTTGCGCGGTTGTAAAACAGATTCCTCATTCACGATGCAAATCAGCTTCTGTTTGATGCATAGAACAAATTTACTTTTGATGTAGTGGAGCGGACAGTAGCACAATAACTGGGGCGTGCTGGGGAACATACGGCAATAAGATTTGAAATGATATCCTAATGCAGCATCCACGGGACCTATTGAAAACCGTGGACTAGATTTGAACAAAGCAGATGAAACAGTTTTGTTTTCTTCCAATAATTATTTTATAGTCGTCCATGATTTGTCTGGATACAACCTCCGAATGCTAATCACAACAGAGGCCTGGTACCGTACTGCCACTCAGCTGAAAAAAAGGTTGTGTAGTAGGTGCCCAAAGAAAATGAAAGGCGAGGGAAATGATGCAAGGGAAAGAATGATTTATATTTAGAAGCTATAATAAATCTTCATTAAAATATAATGAGATGAGGCAGGTTGTTCAGAGCTGGGGGAAATTCACTAAACATTGATCAGATTAATTTCATTAATAAAGTTAATGAAGATTAATAAAGTTAGCTTGGGAAATTACATTTAAGCATGTCACAGTGAGCAGGAAGATTAATTAATACATGATTTCCCATAAAAGTTATACATTCCTTCAATGTGCAAAAACACAATACAAAAAGTTGTCCAATTATGGATTAGAAGGGAAACTAAAGGTAATATGAAACCACAGAAAGCAATAGTTCAGTGCCAGGCAGTGTTTGGCAATTAGTACAGGGAGTTACACTGGCATCCATATGCCATGAATGAGCAGAAAGAGAACCAAATAAGATCCATTTAATCCCATTGTGTTCAATTATTTGTCTTCATTGGCTGAGTATTTCTACAATTTTCTGTTTTTATTTTAGATTTCAAACAAATGCAATATTTTCCTTCAGAAAAATTAATCAAGATTACCATTTGTGATTGATTTGTTATAGTCTCTGTCGTACATAAACTCGAGATGCCATCAGTTAAAGATAGGATCACCTTTAATTCTGATTCTATTCGAACCTCTGTCCCTCTTCCCCCTTTAGAACTGTGTCTTTGCCTCACACATGAAGTATGTGTTAATGGTAATGTACCAAAAGTGGATGTGATCCAATACAATATTAAACTTGAACGCTTCTGGTATAAAAGAAGTAAAAGGAAGAAAGAAGTTGAAAATCCATTTGAATGGAAAGGAAAACGTGATGAAACAATTACTTAATTTTAGCAATGGAGGGACTTTGAGAGTTCCATTTCAGGTCAAGGGGATATTACAAGGCATGAGCCTTTAATTGTTATATCATTTATGGAATTGTGAGTGATGTTAGCCTAGATTATGCTCAGTGAGGCCCAGTACCTGCATTCATTGTTTGACTTTCCCATTGCCCTGGTCTTAGCTGGTTCAGATCCGTGAGGCTAACCCCTCCAGCAGGGACCATCCTGGAACAGAGCAGTGAGGTTCTCTGTGGATGCATGGTCTGATTATACAACCTAATTGCATCCTCAAAGGAGGTCATTGTGTCCCAACAAAGTCGTCAGAACAAGCACTGCCCATAAAATGCCTCTGGAGACTTTTGAAAGGCAACAAAGCTTCCAGCATTCAAAGTTAATTTTTAAGGTGTCTGAAATCCAGATCTCTTGATTTTATTGCATTAAATCATAGAAGAGAAAGGAGGCCAATCAGCCTATTGTGTCCAAGCTGCACAAATGCTCTCTTAATTATATTAGAGTCTTGTTGGTTATCCAGGTACTTGTTAAGCGAGATGAGGGTCTCCTCTTTCACTATCCATTCAGGCACTATTTGTAAGGTGAATTTGATGAATTTCTTTTTCATCAATTCCTTTCTAATCCTTTTACCAATTGATCAAACAACTTTCTCTTCTTGTTATCCTCTCTGGTATGGGAAATAGATTCTAGCTGTTCACTTTGTATTTATCTCTCATAATTTTATACGTGTTATTTAAATCTCCCCTCAGTATGCTTGTTCTACAGCAGATGATCCCAGCCTCACTGATCTCTGCTTATAACTAAAATTCTACAAGCCTGCCAATATCATCTTAATCTACTCTGGATCTTATCTGGTGCCATTACATTTTCCCTGTAGTGTGAAAACAAGCTGATTGCAGTTCTCTGGTTGTGGCCTAATTAATGTTTTACATTCTAGCACAACCTTGCTGTTCTTATATTTTGTATCTCATCCAACAGAGGCAAGTATTCCTGATGGGGCAGTAACCCTCTTATCCCGTAACATTCTGCAAACTTGCTGACAGAGATCTTTTATTCTATACTTCTGAGTAATCAACTCTTTATTGTGCATTCCCTTGTTTGGTTTGCTATCCCTAAGTACAATACCTCATACCTTTTCAGGCTGAAGTCTATTTGACACTTTTGAATCTAAACCCATCAACATCTTGCTCACTGTCACCCATATTGCTTGCTTTTGTATCACTGCAAACCTTTTAATTATGACACCTACATTTTAAGTCCAAATCACTGAAATATACATAGTGGTGAACCCTGCAGAACTCCATAGTATATGGTTTTCCAGTTATTAAAGCTCCCTTTAACCATTACCCACAGAACCAATTTTAAATCCAACATAATATTAGATTTAAGATTGGGCTTTTACTTTACTGATTAGTGTGCCAATAGACCTTTGTCAAAATCTTGCTAAAATGTGCATAGACTACACCATTTAGTCATTGATCAGATGCAACCTTCCCTTAACAAATTTGTACTAATCTCTAAATTTTGTTTAATGTTGTCCCTTAGAATTTTGTTCCAATAACTTTTCCCCTATGGTTGTTGGGCCAACCAGCCTGTAGCTGGTTGGTTTATCACTTTCTCCCGCATTAGCAGTCATCAGTTCCTTCTGCGCCATAAAAGTAGCTAAATAGAATTGGAAAATGATTGTTTGATCCTCCTCTATTTCCACCTCTTCAGACATTGGGATACATTTTATCTGGGCCTGAGAGTTTATTTATTTTTAATGATGTTATGTAATGGCCCGGATTTTGTTGTATGGGCACACTACTCAGCATCCCAGTGACAATGCAAAGTTGTGTATATAGTCATGCATGAAAGAAAGTGTGACAGGGAGCTCTGAAATCAGCATTGCCTGTTTGGCAGCAGAGATGTGACAAACCATCTCCATGAGCCCTGATAAATCCATCTGGAACGAATGTGGCAATCTCCCCTGTCACAGGCTACGACCCGTGCTTCATTGTAGCAATTGGCAGAGCTCAGACCTTTACTCAATTTAAACTGCAGGCAATTCGCCTGTCTTGTCAGTGATATCATCCCAAAACCACCTGACTTTGTGTAGTTGCAGTTGTGAATTGAGGTGAAGGCAAAGTGATAATTGAGTGTTATAGCACTTGGGATTCAGGCAAGGCTTAAAAGACTGCCGATCAAATTAGAATTGCTGCACACTTAAAATGAAAATCACTCCTGTTGATTGTTGAGCTTGCCAATGCTCTTAGATTCACCTTTGTATTTACCTGTAATTAGTTCTGAAGCCTCCCTAAAATATTTTTCCTATCTTGCACTTAATTGTTTTCTATTTTACCCTAAATCCAAACGCCACATTTTTGTTGTTGTAGGTATCTATCTGCTTTGCAACTGCCTCTGTTTAATATTACCTGAGGATTGGACATGTTTGTTTTCACAGTTTCTGTATCTGGGTGATCAGTGTATCCTACAAACCAGAGAAACTGCAACACCAAAAACTATGCAAAACAAAAACTGCTAGAGGAACTCAGTCAAGGAGCATTTGTGGGGGGGAAAGAAATTGTCAACATTTTGGGTCAAGACCCTGCATCAGGACTGAAATTGAAGAGGGAAGATAGCCAGTAGCGTAGTGGCTATAACACTATTACAGCGCCAGCGACCCGGGTTCAATTCCCACCGCTGTCTCTAAGGAGTTTGTATGACCTCCCCATGTCTGCGTGGGTTTCCTCTGGGTGCTCCGGTTTCCTCCCACATTCCAAAGATGTATGGGTTAGGAAGTTGTGGGCATGCTATGTTGGCGCCTGAAGTGTGGCGACACTTGCGGGCTGCCCCCAGAGCACTGTACACAAAAATTGCATTTCATTGTGTGTTTCGATGTACATGTGACTAATAAAGATAACTAAAGAGGAGAGGGGCAGGGGTGAAACAGGGGCCCATCATCCATTTTAATCCCCCTCCCCCTTGTTCCATCTGTCTTTCACCTCTCCCATAATGGCTTCCATTACTTTCCTTGCTTATCAGATTCCAGCACTAGTAGCCTTTGTGTCCCCATTTATCACCCTCCAGCCTCTTTTTCCACCTTCAACCTCCCCTCCCCACCCCCACCTTGCTCTATCTGCCCTTTTTTTCCTTGTCTGCTTCCATCCATCACCCACTGTCTCCCAACTCCACCTGTCCTCCTCTCCATCATCCTTCACCCTTCCTCGGTCCACCTCTCACCTAGTAGCCCCTGTCTCACCACCAGCCCCCACCCAACTTCTATACTGGCTGTCTTACCTCTCCACTCTCAGTCCTGATGCGGGGTCTCGACCTGAAACATCAACAGTTCCTTTCCCCCACAGATGCTGCTCAACCTGCTGAGTTCCTCCAGCAGTTTTTTTGCTTCAGATCAGAGTCAGGTTTATTATCACTGACTTGTGTGTCGTGAAATTTGTTGTTTTGCAGCAGCGGTACAGTGCAAAGACATAAAAATTACTATAAGGTACAAAATAAATCAATAGTAATTTATAGATTCCAACACCTACAATCTCTTGTCTCCAAACAGAATGCAGTCTGGCAGCAGAATCACAGAATGATTACAGCATGGAAGGAGGTCATTCAACCCATGGAGTCAGTACGTAAACTATAAGGGGTACAAGAGAATATATACTTACCGTTGAGGGAATGTGGTGAAGGTTCTTCAGTCGGATTCCTAGGATGGCAGGATTGCCCTATGAAATCAACGAGGCCTGTATTCAGGGCAGAAAAGTATGAGAGGGGATTTCATTGAATGGTGTAAAACTCTGACAGAACAAGACAGACTGGATAGAGATTGGATGTTTCCTCATGCAGAGAGGTCTAGGATGAAGAGTCCCAGTCTCTGGATACTGCTAAGACATTTAAGACTGAAATGAGGAGAATTTGTCTCAGTCAGAAGATGGTGAACCTGTGGAATTCTCTACCACAGAAGACAGTGGAGGCTAAGTCACTGAAAATATTTAAGAATGAGATGGTTAGTTTTCTAGATATCAAGGGATATAGGGAGGGAGTGGGAATATGGCATTGAGATAAAGGGTCAGCCTTGACTGTATGGCAGAGTAGGCTAGGACTGATTAGCCTACTTCTGCCCTGTGTGTCCTTCAGCTACCAAGGATAAATCTCATCTGATCTTGGTGATTTATCCACTTTAAGTACTATTAGGTTTTATTGTACCTTCTCTTGATTAAGATTTAGCCTACTCAATATTGCAATTAATTTATCTTTGCTGAGGCTTCAGCAGAATATTTATACTTTGTAAAGATTGATGTAGAGGATTCATTTAGTACCTTGGCTCTGCTGTCTGTCTCCATGAATAGATTTTTTTGGATCCTGATTGACCTCGTCACTGACTTAGCTTACTCTTTACATGTCAATATATTTTTGAATTTCCTTTTATGTCTTCTGCAAATCTTTTCACACATTCTTTGCCTCTCTTTTCACTTTCCCTCTGAAATTTCTATAATCTGCTTCACTCTCACTTGTGGTACTAACCAGACATTTATCATGTGATTATTTTTCTGCTTTATTTTGCTCAATACCTCTTTGCTCATCTGGGGAGTTCTGCCTTAATTGCCTCATCTTTCTCCCTTGCAGGCATGCATCTAGGCTATATCTGAATTATCTCCTCCTTAGAGGTGTTGACACCAGGAATAAATGAAGTATGAGGATTGGCAGGACTCCAAGCACAGATCCTGGACAATGTGATTCAAGTGGTCACAAACAAGCTGGGCACTGTTGGAGTAGAATCTATTCAGAAAAATGCTAGCTTGGTGATGGCAAGGAGTGCAGAGCATGGCATCTTGCACCACAGAGATTGCTGGAGAGCTCCTTACTCCTGCATTGCTCCTGCTTTCCCCTGGGGAAGTCGCAAATGTTCCTTCTGAAATAGAGAACCTCAGTGACCTCCATGGTACAGTACTTGACCGCAAATTGAGTAGTGCAGTGAATCTCACCTGAGGCATCCTGTTAGAAGTCTTTTTTGAGTCAGAAAACCAGAGAGTGGAGGCAGCGGTAAAAGAGCTTGGCATTGTGCCGGGCTCAGAATTCATTGAGGTGGGGGCGTAGAGGTACAAAAGTGAGGCCTTTGCTGAGAACAGACCCCTCAGACTCAGAGAGGGGAAGGTCAGGGGGGATGGTAAAGACAGCAGGGGTTAGAATTGGGGCTAGAAGAGGAAGGGTGGGGGTAGGGGGGCTGGGCTGGCGAGAGGAAAGGGGTGAGAGGGGTTGGGAGTGATACAGGGTGAAGAGTGCGATGTAGGACAGGAGCTTGATGTCAGGGAGGGAACGAGGGAGAGCAGGAGGAGAGCTCAGGTTTGGGGGAAGGGATAAGGGGGCTGGGACTGGGCTACTGGAGGTGCAAGTTCATTGAGGTGGGGGCATAGAGGTACAAATTCGTTGAGGTGGGGGCGTAGAGGTATGAAGATTTTTGTGATTGGTAAGTGGGACATGGACATTGTGGGCAAGACCAGATTCATTGCCCATCCCTTACTGTACTTGTGAAGTTGGTGGTGAGGCAGCTTCATGAACCCTTGCTTTCCCTGGGTGAAAGCACTCCCATGATGTTGTTGGGCAGGGAGTTCCAGGACTTAGACTCACAACAGTGAAACAATGGCAGCAAATTTCCAAGTCAGGAAGGTGAATGACTTGAAGAGTGTAATATATTAACATGCATTGACTTGTTCTCCACTGTGTATCTATGTGTGGATTTGCTGTGATCCATTGGACAATCATATGATGAGCCTGCTTTGTAACAATTATTAGAGCACTCATTCTATGATAAATGAGATTTTATGTTATTGGTCATTGGAAAACACAGTGGGGGGAAAAAAATCAAACTCATCTGCAACTTGTAAACAGAAAGCGAGTGACAGACAGACAGCATTGAAACAGGTCCTTCGGCGCACTGAGTCCACACTGACCATTGAGCACCAAACCCATTTTATTCTCCACACATTCCCATCAACTCCCCCCAGATTCTACCACTCACTTACACACTAGGGAAAATTTGCAGAGGCGAAATAACCTACCAACCTGCATGTGTTTGGGATATGGGAGGAAATCAGAGCACGTGGAAGAAACCCATGCGGTCACTGGGGAGAATGTGCAAGTTCCTCATAGAAAACACCAGAGGTCAGGACTGAACCAGGGTTACTGGAGCTATCTGGCAGCAGCTCTGTTAGTTGTGCCACTGTGCCACCTCTCTCATTGGGCTGTGTGAATATTAACAGATAATAACAAGAGTGCATGGCACTGCAAACTACTGTTGTAGCAAAGTGTGGAATCCCTGGACTATCTTATGCATCAAGGTAGGCTGAATAAGATTGGAGCAGCATATCTGCCCTGGCTGGCTCTTTTAGGAGTCTAGGTATGTATAACAGCTTGAAAACCCCATTCAGCTTGTATATCAAATTACAAACATATTCATTAGAGCAAACAACATTATGGAAATTGAAGAAGAAGGTGATATCATGAATGACCAAAATGATTGAATGTACATGTGTTTAAAACAAATTTAGTACTCTTAATAGAGATTTGGATCAATGTGGCATTATGACAGATTTCCTCAAGCCATGCAAAGCAAAAGGTGTCACATTTAAAGATCTTCCTCAGAAAATGGAATTGTCTTTATCCAACGAGATTAGAAATAGGTGAAAGGAGCTGCAAGTAGAGTGAGACAATTCATGAGTACATTACTACATCCAATAACTTAGCCTTGCTTTGCAATTTTTGATGCCCTTTGAGATTTGTGTGTTTGTGTTTGAGTGAACTGGTAGGTGAATAAATTCAGTCACTGCTGTTGGCCACACAAAACCTGATGTTCAATTTTGTATGAAAGTATCAAGGGTAGTGAACCTCTGAAATTCTCTACCTCAGAGGGTTGTGGAGCCTAGATCACTGAGGGCATTCAAAGAGGAAGTAGATTAATTTTTGAAAGATCAGGGAGTTGAGGACTATAGGGAACTGGCATAAAACAGGAGAGACATGGGATATATTGAATGGCAGAATGGGTTTGAGGGGCTGAGTGGCCTGCTCCTGCCCCTATTTTGTTATGTTCCATGTACTTATGTAAATGACTGTGTTGATGCATCCAAAACTTCTGGAAATTTTGTTTACCATAAGTGACTGGTATAACTGCAGTCCACAGTCAGTGAGCCAAAGCTCTATCCAAAGCCATGAATGGAAAATGTTGGAAGAACTCAGCCAGTCAAGCAGGATCTGTGGAAAGAGAAACCAATTTACATTTGACATCAGGGACAGCATTTTCTATGATGCTAAGCTTACAAGTGAGATCAGTTCCACTAGTTTCTATCATTGCAATGGCCATCACACACCAGTCTCTTAAAAGGGAAAGAGCCAAATGGTTCAGTTGCTAAAAGAAAAGTCAATTTTTGACAGCCTGTAGACGTAACAGTGAGTCAAGAAACTAAAGCAATTTCAGTGGCAATTTGAAATGACAGCTCGAAGGAGGACATTGTAGCCTGGAAGTTCATTTAGACATTGAGAATGGTACAGTATCAATGCCACAAAGCCAAATGGCAGCAAACTGACTTTCAAATAAGAAAGTTGACACTTGACACTGTTGGGCCAGTTGACACTTCAAACTGTTGGGCAATGAATAAAGGTACTTATTCTTTCAAATTCAATCGGGTCCATTAATGGAATTCACCATCAAACTGAAAGCCTGCTTTGAAGTTTTGCAGACATTAAGGCAACTGAAGTGGAAAGTAAAGTGGAAAGGCAGTGAGTACGCTCTCCATCAATATAATGACCTGTGAAAATAGACCATCCATGGGGAAGGGGTGGCTGAGACAACGCAAGCAAGATTGGAAAAATGTTTTCAGCATTGACACGTCAAATTCAGACTATGACGTGTTGTTGGAATGGCATGATAATATGTCTATGACTATAGTGGTATAACAGGGTAGATTGTTCACATTTGCACCAGACTAGTTACAAAGCCAATCTATTGCTACACTGGATCAATTCTGTATGCTCGAAAAAGTTAAACTGAGAAGGAATAGGCTAGAACAGAATGGCATGCTCATAAGATCCAACAGTAAATTGGATACACTAATAGTGAAGGTGTCTAAGGCAAACAAAGCTGTACAGAAACAATCACACACTAAATTCAGCTGTAGACAATGAACAATGCCCACTCCTCACTTCACAAGGCTTGTATGTAGAATTAGTAGAGCTAATTCACTATTTATGTAATTTATGATATGATACATTAGATGCCTACAAAGAAGCCCAAATGAATTTATTAATTCCTTCACTTGCAATAAGAATTGGTGCTTCCTGCCACATTAAATTCTTGGAGATGCACTTAATAAAATGAACACCATGCCAGCAAAGTGATTTGCTCATTGCTGGAGTGCCTCAAGATACGAAATACTTCGTAATGTGGTTCTCTCTAATCCTTGTAGGTCAATGTCACTTAAGAACAAACATGACTTTATTTGCTAGCTATGCCTCACAGCCTCCCCAAAAAGAGACAAACAAGTTTATTCTGATCTTAACTGCTAAGTTAGGACATCTGGTCTCACCCTATCAAAGATACTTCCCTTGTTCTACCTTCTCCCTCCCCAGTTCTTCAACCACCTCAAATTATTTTGTTTTCACTCTCTCTCTCTCCCAGTGCTCATGAAGCATTGAAGACCTGAAACATTAACTGTTTCTCTTTCTATAGATGCTTCCTGACCTGCTGAGTGCCCGAGCATTTTCTGTTTTAATTTCATCTTTCAAGCGTCTGCAGTTTTTTTGCTTCATTTTCATGACTTTAGTTTTAATGCCACCATTTCCATTTCTATAGTGCCTTTAACATTGATAACTTGTTTGATGAAACATTTTGCGTACAGAATTGCATGAGAATTTCTTGAAGGAAGAAAGAGTATGTGGGTAATTTCAGAGGTTAGAGTCTGGCAGCTGGAGTAATTAAAGTTAGGAAAGTATTTGTGCCGAAAATGGAGGTGAGCAGATATAGAACACTGTTAATGGGTCGGAAAAGATATTGTGGGGTGAAGCCTTGTTTGGATTTGAAAACAAGGATGAGAATTTAAAAGCAAGGTTTTACTTAACCAGAAAGCAGTGGAGGTGAATGAAAGCTGGGGAGGTGGATTAACCGGAAATGGTGCAATTTAGAAAATGGTCAACAGAGTCTAGGATGACCTCCGGTCTTCAAGGCAACATTTGTGAAGGGTTTGTTGGTCTTGTCAGATTCAGGGGTAAGAAATTAATGCATCAGATGAGCTGAGCAAGGATGGGGCCATGCATTGTTACAGGACATAGCAAATGATGGGGATGGTGTGATTGTGATCTGAAGTCAAATATGACACCAAACTTGCAAGCAGTCTGGTTCAGATGCAGACACCTGAAATGCATGCAGTCAGTGACGAGGGAATAATATTTGTGATAGGATCAGAGATGGTGACTTTCATTGGCAATATTCAACTTAGTTGTTAATACTTAGTGTTTGGATTTAATGATGTTTTGCTGAACAATGTGTGATTAATGAGTGATATAACATAACTGACTTTCTTGTATAGAAGCCAATATTTTGCACCAGCAATTCAAACAAAATGTTCAGTCTTACCCATGAAATCAATTAGTTTTTGATTCTTCATGAAACTACAACATTGTTTACTTGTCTATCCAAAAGAGAAGGAAAGACTTGCATTGCTAAAGCACCCTATTAGCATTAGGATAGCGCAAAATCCTTCAAAGGCAATAAAGTACTTTCTTTATGTGTGGTCACAGTTGTAATTTAGTAATGGTAAATCGCAGGATGAGTCAAATTGACTCGTGTTCATACATCTCATATTAGCATTGGCAGAGATCAGGCTACTTCATATACAGTTGGAGCAGATTGTCGATAACTGCTATTGACTCAAAAGCTAATAAGTGCTCTTCAAAACAACACAAGGAGGCCTTCACATCTGACAGTGGACAACAAGCTTTACAGAGGCCCAAAAGTACCCAAGGAGATTTCCCAGACCACCCAGGGAGTGAGTGCAGCAACTGGAACATCTTCATTGTTTCAGAAAAGGTACCTGCGGGTAAAACTGAAACGCAGGGTCCTAAGGATCCCCTCCCCTCCCTCCCACCATCTTCCTGGCTAATGTACAGTCTCTGGAAAATAAAATTAAAGACATCAGAGCAAGACTGCAGTAGCAGAGGGACATCGGGGACTGTTGTGTACTCTGCTTCACAGAGACATGGCTCACTCCCAGGTCTCTGGACACAATGCTCCAGCCCGAGAGCTTCACCATCCATCGCATGGACAAACAGCTGCATCAGATAAAGGCAGAGGTGGCAACGTTGCTTCCTAATTAATTCATCGTGGTTCACAGATGTGGCAGTTCTGTCTCAGTCCTGCTCCCCCAACCGGGAAAATCTGGCGGTCAAGTGTCGTCCATTTTATCTGCCAAGGGAGTTCTCCGCCATCATCCTGGTAGCGGTGTACATTCCACCCCTGGCAAATGTCAAGCTGGCACTGGAGGAGCTGAGCACCGTGATAAGCAGTCACGAGACAGAGCATCCTGATGCCTTCCCAATCATCACGGGGGACTTCAACCAGGCCAGCTTGAAGAAGTCTTTGACAAACTACCACCATGTCACCTGTGGAACCAGAGGAGCCAACACACTCAATCACTGTTACACCACCATCAAGAATGCTTACCGTGCCATCCCATGCCCACACTTTGGCAAGTCTGATCACCTGGTTGTACTTCTACTCCCGACATATAGGCAGAGACTGATGAGTGCAGCACCAGTGGTGAGGACCGCGAAGGTATGGTCAAGGGAGGTGGAGGAGCGTTTACAGGACTGCTTTGAATCGGTGGACTGGACCATGCTCAGGGATTCATCCTCTGATCTGAATGAATTATGCCACAGCCGTCACCGACTTCATCAAGACCTGCGTGGATGAGTGTGTGCCGTCAAGAACATACCGAGTTTTCCCAAACCAGAAGCCTTGGATGTACTAGGAGATTTGCAGTCGGTTGAGGGCTAGATCTGTGGCATTCAAGACCAGCTTTCCAGAGCCTTACAAGAAGTCCAGGTACAACCTACAGAAGGCCATGGTGAGAACGAAAAGGCAATTCCGTGTGAAGTTAGAGACACAATTGGATGCATGACAGCTGTGGCAGGGTTTGCATTGCCATTAGTCCCTATGAGGCAAAACCTAACAGCATAACTAGCAGTGATGCTTCACTCCCTGATGAGCTCAATGCCTTTTATGCATGCTTTGAAGGGAGAATAACACTGCACCCGTGTGAATCCCCACAGCATCTGGCAACCCTGTGATCTCTGTCTTGAAGGCCAACGTCAGAACATCCTTCAAGAGGGTGAACCCTCACAAGGCATCAGGCCCCGACCATATACCTGGCAGGTAACTGAAAATCTATGCCGACCAACTGGCTGGAGTGTTCAACCTCTTCAATCTCTCACTGCTGCAGTCGGAGGTTCCCACCTCCTTCAAAAGGGCATCAATCATACCAGTGCCCAAGAAGAGCAGGGGGAGCTGCCTCAATGACTATCGCCTGGTAGCACTCACATCTACAGTGATGAAGTTCTTTGAGAGGTTGGTCATGGCTAGAATTAACTCCTGCCTGAGCAAGGACCTGGACCTGCTGCATTTTGCCTACAACCACAACAGGTCTACAGCAGACACAATCTCACTGGCTCTCCACTCTGCTTTGGAGCACTTGGACAACAGTAAAACATACGTCAGGCTGCTGCTTATTGATTTACAGCTAGGCGTTCAACACCATCATCCCCTCAGTACTAATCAACAAGCTTCAAAACCTGGGCCTCTGTATCTCCCTCTGCAACTGGTCCTTGACTTCTTATCAGGAGACCACAGTCAGTGTGGATCTGTAGTAACGTCTCCTCCTCGCTGAAAATCAACATAGGTGCACCTCAAGCATGCATGCTTAGCCCACTGCTCTACTCTCTCTACACTCATGACTGTGTGGCTAGGGACAGTTTAAATGCCATTTATAAATTCGCCGATGACACCACTGTTGTTTGCAGAATCTCCGATGGCGATGAGGCGTACAGGAGTGAGATAGATCGGCTGTTTGAGTGGTGTCGCAACAACAACCTCGCACTCGACGTCGCCAAGACCAAGGAATTGATTGTGGACTTCAGGAAGGGGAAGTCGGGAGAACACACACCAGTCCTCATTGAGGGGTCAGCAGTAGAAAGGGTGAGCAGCTTCAAGTTCCTGGCATCAACATTTTAGAGGATTTATCTTGGGCCCAATATATTAAGGCAATCACGAAGAAGGCACGCCAGTGGCTCTGCTTCATTAGGTGTTTGAGGAGATTTGGTATGTCACCAAAGGCTCTTGCAAATTTCTACAGATGTACGGTGGAGGGCATTCTGACTGGTTGCATCACCGCACGGTATGGAGGCTCCAATGTGCAGGATCAAAAGAGGCTGCAGAGAGTTGTAGTGTCAGCCAGCTCCGTCATGGGCACAGCCCTCCCCACTGTCAAGGACACCTTCAAGAGGCGGTGCCTCAAGAAGGCAGCACCCCCACCAGCCGGGACATGCCCTCTTCTCGTTACTACCATTGGGGAGGAGGTACAGGAGCCTGAAGACCCACACTCAACACTTCAGGAACAGCTTCTTCCCCTCCGCCATCAGATTTCTGAACAGTCCATGACCCCATGAACACTACCTCATTATTCCTCCTTTGCACTATTTATTTATTTTTGTAACTTATGGTAATTTTTACGTCTTTATGTCCTGCACTGTACTGCTGCCGCAAAACAACAAATTTAACGACATATGTCAGTGATAATAAACCTGATTCTGATTGTCCTGTTCATCTATACTAATTCAAAATATGGAGTTTGTGACCAAAAAATTACTGAAGAAAATGACTTAGCAATGTGATCATGGAGTATTTACAGCAATGTTGTTCTTTTGAATGATAGGATGTGACATAAACCTATATCTTTCCCTGTCTATTCACAGCCTGCACTCTGTCAAGCCCAGTTGAGTGAAAGTGATCATTTTCCATTCAGAGAACACATGGAGGGAAGATCAGTGTTCTCATGAATCCTTGAGCACCTGCTGGGGGCTTTGGCAGAAGGTTATCAGTGCACTCAGGCAATCATCTATCATCATACCTTTGTCCGGATAAGTCTGCTGTTGAGAGGAAGAAAGAGACTGCATTTGTGTAATACTTTTCATAGCCTCAGGCTGTGTCACAGCATCCCACAGCAAATGCACTACTTTCAAAGAAAAGTCATGGTTGTTTGGTAATTTGGATACAGTAAGATGGCCAAACAGCAGTGAGAGAAATGCCCAGATAATCCATTTTTTGTTGGTGTTGGTGTTGCATTGAGTCTTTTACAGTGGCTCAGTTTTAACTTCAGCTCTGAAAGATAATGTCATCATCCAGCACATTGCACAGAACATGGCAGATTAGAATGTGCTCAAGTTCTAGAGAGGTTCTGGGATACCTTTGCTTTATTCCACTTCAGAAAAAAAAGTGTTTCACCCAAAGCTAAAATTACACTTTACTAAATTGTTTAGATATTTCTAAAGTATGTATTAGCTAAATACCAAAATTGTCTGACTTTATCTGACTTATTTCTGAGTGTAATAAAGCAAAGGTATCCCAGCTGTATGATCTCCATCCTGCATGCCACCTGGTTGTTCAGGGCTCCTGTCGACTGGTATGTTCTCAGCAGCTACCAAGTGTTGTGACTGCAGGAATGGGTCACTTTTTTAATTGAATCAAATTGGGGCCACATTCCTGAGGTTGAAGGGTGTTGGTGCGGAGGCTGCAGGTGCAAGTGAATACGGAAGGAGAGTATGTTAGAAGTGAGCAGGAATCCACCACTTCCCCGGGTGTGTTGTGCGCCAAAAGGAGCATAGTGTTTTCTCCAGCTTCACAAAACAGTTTAACAAAATATAAATATTTTTGGTGGTCTCCACTCCTTCAGCTACATCAACAGCAGGGAAAGCCAAATGGGGAAGACGAAAGTCCATGTAGACTCAATATACTGCCTAATTTCCGACAGGCGACTTGAAGATGATGTGGCTCTTAGTTACATCAATAAGAGGCACAACACCTCTAAGGCACAAGCCTAAAATAGATTTCTTCTTCACATATTAAAACTGAAAATGTTGGAAATACTCATTTGGTCAGGCAGCATCTGTGGAGAGAGAAAGAGTTAACATTTAGGTTGATGATCTTTCATTAGAACTAGGAATGGTTGGAAATCAAGAGTTGTTGAAGACTGCAACCCTTAAATGCATGAATGGAAGGGAAGATGAATTTTTGATGAAGCTTTGTTTGCAGCAAAGGGTGAAATGGAACTGCTGATCAAGACAGCTTTGAGGTAGAGTGAGTCAGCACTCTTGGAGAGAAAGATCAAGGGCATGAATGTGTTGATGCATTACTGAGGACAGTCATTCAAGAAATGCTGAATATCATGAATGCACCTGTAATTATGAGAGAAAATAAGATAATGACATGTGAAGGAAAATTTCAGTTGGAATCCATGTGGAAAAAGTCCATAAAGGAAAGAAATTAGGATGTTGAAATGAGTTTCAATCAATATCACCTCAAAAACAAGAGGGGAAACACAAAATAATGAGGGTGAGCAAGGTAAAAGAGAAATGGAAGTCCTGTCAGAGAGAAGAGCAGAAACTCTACGAGATGCGCATTCCTGGAGGGCAGAATTGAAAAGCAAAAAAAAACTATAGATGTTGGAAATCTGAAATAAAAACAGAAAATGCTGGAAACATTCAACTGAGAACAGCAGATAAGTTATTCTTCTCATCTCCATCCAACAATTCAAAAATCTTTTCATTGAATGGTAAAATGCAAAGCTTGCCATTTGGTGTTGACAGGTCTGAACTGTGTGTGGGCCACCAGTGGGGGGATGGAAATGTGCCCCTCTCCCATAACAATATGGTGAGACTTGGATCTGGCATTGATATTGCTCTCCAAAATTGGACATTTTTTCCTCTTGCACTGTAGGTCACTTCCCTGCAGGCTCTACAAGTTACCAGTAGGTGGAGTGTTGCTGCAAAAATTGTGCTCAGAGCTCTCCTTCAGCAATGAAAGAACCTGGAATGCTTAAAAAGCAGCAGGTATTTTTCTAAAAGTATGGCATGTAAACTGATTTTCTTTCTTAATGTTGTTATAAATGAATTTAATGGAGTGTAGTGCACTACACATCATGGCCTAGTTTATAATAGAGTTATGTGTTGGTGAAACTGTAAACCAAAGTGGAAAGATTGTTTTGTGTCACCTATGTCTATAAAAGTCAATAAAGCAAACTGAAAGAATTGATTAAAAATGTTGCTGGAAATAATCACCAGATTATTTCTGAATTTCACAAGATTTATATTTTTGAAAAATTAATTGTTTACTGATGTCACTTTTATGGGATAAAGTGGGGATGAGAATCAGTCCTCGGTTTCATTAATATTTTCATTTTGTTAATTTTGCAATCTCTCTTTGAAATCAACTTCTTGTCCTCCCTCTAGTTCCATTAGTATTTGGATTTCTCATGAAATTTTGTTGAACAGCAATGCTTTGCTGAACTTTAATTTCATTTGAACCCTGAGATTATATTGTCTTATTCTGAATTCTCCTGCAGAAGGAAGGAGTTATTTCACATCTGGATCCCTTCATTATTTTCTTTCTCTGAGTCAGATGGCCCCTTAACCTTCTCATCCCTGAGGAATACAGCCCATGTTTACCCACCCTTTCATTGTAGCTCTCTCCTGGCAGCAAGTATTATTATCCTGATTAATCATCACTGGACTTTTGCCAAGGTCAATATGCCCTTCATAAGGAGAGGTTTCCAAAAACCTGAAGACGGTGCTTCAGATGCTGTCAGGCTTCTGAAGTGTTATTGTTCTAGCAGAAAAAAATGCAGCGTTTGTTGTGTGAATAGTTAGACCCTACAAATAGCACTGGCAAAAATGACCATGTAATAAACTTCATATTGGTATTGTAATAAATATTAGCCAGGACACTGCCCTTGCTCTTCCTCGAGCAGTACTGTGGGATATCTTACTTTCATCCTGAGCTGGTATTCAATTTTGCATCTCATTCCAAACAGAGCCTAATAAAACACTCCTCTGGTACTGAACAGGTGCGGATACTGTCTTGAATTAACAACGTGGAAAGGCAAAAGTGCCATCAAAGAGCCTGGTACATGGCTGTACCTCTGTTCCTCTCCAGGTATCTAGGCTTTTCTTTAACTCCATTAAAGGAATGTGAGCATTACAGACAAGACCAACATTTATTGCCCTTTAGAGGATAGTGGTGTGCTGCCGCCTTCAACCTTGTTGATAGTGATAGAATGGAATATATATCCAGATCAGGGCTGAGAATGTCTAGAAGGTGGAGGAAGATATTGGAGAATTGATAGCAAAGAAAACTTGACAAGTTGTTACAGTACATTTTATGGGTGCTACAGACCCAATCATGGGAGGAAGAGAGATAAAAGTTTCATCCACCACGTTAAACACTTGCTCCCTCCACCAGTGGTTCACAATGGCTGCAGTCTGTAGCACCCACAGGTTGTACTGTAACAACTTACCTACTTCCCCTGGTGAAGGGAGCAAGTGTTTAACGTGGTGGATCAAACTTTTATCTCTCTCCTCTCACCCTTAAATATGCTTAGACCCTTCCCCTACTGAGTGTGGTGACTCGTTGCAAGCTGCTCTCTGCAGATCTACTCATTACTTCTATAATCATTCTACTCTTTTAAATTTAATTTCTGTGTACACCTTACTCTGTATTCTGTTATTGTTTTTACCCTGTACTACCTCGATGCACTGTATAATGAATTGTATGAACGGTATGCAAGACAAGTTTTTCACTGTACCTCGGTACAAGTGACAATAATAAACCAATACCAATCCCTCTCCCTCTCCCTGTCCCTCAAAATAATATCTGGTATGACTTATTGGGGAAAAAAAGTGGTTTGTTTAACTTCAGTGTAAATTCTGCAGTGTGACAGGAAGGTTAAATATCCAGAAGTGAGATCCATTAGAAGAATATTTCTAAATCTGCACAGATTTGTTCAAAAAAAAACCTTTGCTTCATGAGACATGATTGCTATAGCAACACTCCCAGGATGAAAGCAAAGTCACATACAAATGTTCGTTCTTAACGAAAGTCTGCTTTCTTGCAGATAAATAAAAAGGAAAGAATGAGGAAGGAGTCACAGCTGCAGAAAACCAAACGAAATGAAAAAGAAGGAAACATTCAAAACATGAAAAAGAAGGAAACATTCAAACACAGGAAGTTCAAGACAAATAAAAGATAAAAGGGAGCTAGAAACCAAGAATTAATGAATATCAGCCTAACTAGTCTCAGTTTTAGTAATTCTAGAAGGTAGTTTTATAAAACACAGAACATTGAACACAGCACAGAAAGTAGACCCTTTGGCCCACCATGTCTTAGCTGACCATGATGCCAAATTAAACTAATTCCATCAGCTTGAACATGGTCTGATCCTTCTGTTCCCTTCCTTTTCTCTCCATTGTCTTAAATGAAATATTAAACATCTTATAATGAATTCATTTTATTTATTTATTTGTTCACTGCATGTAGACATGGCTAACAATGAGAGAATTTATTGTCGATCCCCTAATTACTCAAGAAATGGGGATGCAGTTGAGCATTAACCTTGTTGGTGGGACTGGAGTCACATATAGATAAGGCTGGCAGATTTCTTTCCCTGAAGGATATTTGTGAATCGATATGAATTTCTAGCTATGGAGACAAGCAGAGAGAAAGCTACTGGAAGAGGCACAGCCCCAACCATTTTTGTTTTCTTTTTTTGCAGGTGGCCAGGTTTGCAAGAGCCCTAGTAGGTTTTGAACAGAGTGGAAGAAAATTAAAGGCAAGATATAATGTAAAAATTGAAAGTTGTGGAAATGCACAGTAGGCCAGGCATCAAGAAGAAAGATGTTTTAGGAGTGACAAAGTATCCCAATACAGCGGAACAACTCGATGTTTTGTAAGAATTAGATAAGATGCAAGTGGTTAAAAGACAGACAAAATGCCAGCTACTAATACAAAGTAGTAGCTGAAGAAAAACAGGACATTTTGGTAATTTGGTAATGCAAGGTAATGATGCAGCTCTACAAAACTCTGGTTAAACCACGTGTAGAGTACTGTGTCCAGTTCTGGTTGCCTCATTATGGGAAGGATGTGGAAGCATTGGAAAGGGTGCAGAGGAGATTTACCAGGATGCTGCCTGGTATAGAGAGTATGCATTATGAGGAGAGACTAAGGGCGCTAGGACTTTACTCTTTGGAGAGAAGGAGGATGAGAGGAGACATGATAGAGGTGTACAAAATATTAAGAGGAATAGATAGAGTAGACAGCCAGCGCCTCTTTCCCAGGGCACCAATGCTCAATACAAGAGGGCATGGCTTTAAAGTAATGGGTGGGAAGTTTAAGGGAGATATCAGAGGAAGGTTTTTTACCCAGAGAGTGGTTGGGGCATGGAATGTGCTGCCTGGGGCGGTGGTGGAGGCAGGTACATTGGTCAAATTCAAGAGATTGCTAGATAAGCACATGGAGGAATTTAAAATAGAGGGATATGTGGGAGGAAGGAGTTAGATAGTCTTAGACAAGGTTTAAAGGTTGGCACAGCATTGTGGGCCTGTATTGTGCTGTACTGTTCTATGATTTTTGGAAACAGACAGCAACTCAGATGCAGCATCTGCCCTGAGGAGTGACAAGCTAATATCTCAGGCACAACACTTCATGTAAGCTCATGAAGTATTGATAAAGGTTTAGGCCTGGACTTGCCTCTGTTTTCTATAGGTGCCTATGGTTTATTCAGTGCTTCCAGCAATTTTTGTTTTTGTTTAGACATTATGCGTCTGTACTCTTCTATTTCTTTCAAAAATGCTTGGTATCCATTGGATTAAAGAGACTTGAAGCAGTTTTAAAAAGTTGGAAGGAGGTGATAAAATCTGCAAAGTACATAAGAGACATAAGACCAAAGGAACATATAAAAAAAGAAACAGGAAGCGGCCATGCATCATCCCCTCAAGCCTGCACTGACCTTCAGTAAGATGGTGCTTGATCCTTTACCTCCAGTTCACCTTCCTGCCTAATCTTCAAATCACTTGATTGCTCTGTTGTCTGAAAACCTATCAGTTTCAGTCTTTCAATTTTTACTTCATATCTTGTCATTTAATTTTCTTCCACTTTGTGTTCAAAAGCTACTTGGGTTCTTGCAATGTGAGCCACAAGCAAAAATAAAACTAAATGGTTGGGGCTGTGTCTCTTCTTGCAGTTTTCTCTCTGCTTGTCTCCATAGCTAGAATTTCATTTTGTACACACTGTTGTAGAATCAATGACACTTACAGCATCAAGAATGGCCAGTGAACAGCCATGTCTAGTCTCATTGCCTCACTTTTTGTCCATGACCAGGCAGGTTTCTCATCTCAAATACTTATACAACTTCCTTATAAATAATTTATGTTATCAACTTTTGCTGTCTTTACAGGTACTTAATACCAGGTACATAATTTACAGGTACAGGTACATATGAGCAGCCAGAACCCTCTGGGGTAAAGAATCCAAAAGACATTTCTTCTCAGAAATGGCTGACCTCTTCTTCTGAGACTTGGTTACTTCCCTTGGTTCCAGATTCTCCAGCCTCTCTCACCATGTACCCTATCAATCCCTCTTTGGATATTGCATGTTTCAATGATCACCTTTTACTCCTTGGTGACAACGTCTCAGAGGATCTATTCTGGACCCAGCACATAGAAGCAACCATGAAGAAGGTGTGCCAGTGTCTCTACTTGCTTAGAGGTTTAAGGAGATTCGGCATATCATCAAAGATTCTGACAAACTTCTACAGATGTACAGTGGAAAACACTCTGGTTGCATCATGGCCTGGTATGGGAACTGCAATGCACAGGAATGCAAGAGGCTACAAAGAGTGGTGGACTCAGCCAGTTCCATCACAGGTACAGCTCTCCCAACTATTGAGGACATCTATAAGAGGCGATATCTCAGGAAGGCGACATCCATCATCAGGGACCCCCGCCATTCAGGCCATGCCCTATTCCTGATGCTGCCATTAAGCAGAAGGTTCACACTTCAAGGTTCGACAACAGCCTCTCCCACACTGCCACCATATTCTTGAACAGGTTCTGAGAAACTATAACACTACCTCGGACTATATTTTTCTCTCCCTCTCAATCTTGCACTAGTATTGTTTTTTGATGTAAATTATGTATAATTTGTTAATTTAAGTTTATGTTAGCTCATATTTGTTCTCGTCTTGTAACATACTTTGCTGCTGCTGCAAAAAGCTAATTTTCATGACATCGGGTGCAGTGCCGGAGGACTGGAGGATAGCTCATGTTGTTCCATTGTTTAAGAAATGCTCGAAGAGTAAACCGGGTAATTACAGGCCAGTGAGCCTGACATCAGTAGTGGGTAAATTATTGGAAGGTGTTGTGAGAGATAGGACATATAAGTATTTGGACAGCCAAGGGTTGATTAAGGATAGTCAGCATGGCTTTGTGCATGGTAGATCATGTTTAACAAATCTTGTGGAGTTTTTTGAGGAGGTCATTAAGAAAGTAGATGAAGGTAAGGCTGTGGATGTTGTCTACATGGACTTTAGTAAGGCCTTTTACAAGGTCCCACATGGGAGATTAGTTCAGAAGGTTCAGTCAATGGGTATCCATGGAAAGGTTGTAAACTGGATTCGAAATTGGCTGAGCGGGAGAAGACAGAGAGTGGTTGTGGATGGTTGTTTCTCAGATTGGAGGCCTGTGACTAGTGGTGTGCCTCAGGGATCTGTGTTGGGGCCATTGTTCTTTGTTGTATATATCAATGATCTAGACGATAATGTGGTAAATTGGATTAGTAAGTTTGCAGATGACACTAAGATTGGAGGTGTAGTGGACAGTGAGGAAGGCTTTCAAAGCTTGCAGAGGGATCTGGACCAAATGGAAAAATGGTCCAGAAAATGGCAGATGGAATTTAATGCAGACAAGTGTGAAGTGTTACATTTTGGAAGGACAAATCAAGGGAGGACATACACAGTAAATGGTAGGGCACTGAGGAGTGCAGACGAACAAAGGGATCTGGGAGTTCAGATACATAATTCCTTGAAAGTAGAGTCGCAGGTAGACACGGTTGTAAAAAAGGCTTTTGGCATCCTGGCATTTATAAGTCAAAGTATTGAGTATAGGCGTTGGAATGTTTTGGTGAGGTTGTATAAGTCATTGGTGAGACCAAATTTAGAATATTGTGTGCAGTTCTGGTCGCCGAACTACAGGAAGGATGTCAGTAAGATTGAAAGAGTGCAGAGGAGATTTACAAGAATGCTGCCGGGTCTTCAGGAGTTGAGTATTAAGGAAAGATTGAGCATGTTAGGACTTTATTCCTTGGGGCGGAGAAGAATGAGGGGAGATATGATAGAGGTTTATAAAATGATGAGGGGCATAGACGGTTAATGCAAGTAGGCTCTTTCCACCTAGATTAGGAGAGATAAGTACGAGAGGACATGGCTTTAGGGTGAAAGGGGAGAGGTTTAGGGGGAACATTAGAGGGAACTTCTTCACTCAAAGGGTGGTGGGGGTGTTGAATGGGCTACCATCTGATGTGGTAAATGCGGGCTCGCTGTTAACTTTTAAGAGTAAATTGGATAGATACTGGACGAGAGAGGTCTGGAGGGGTATGGGCTGGGGGCAGGTAAATGGGACTAGCCGAATAATGTTTCGGCACAGATTAGAAGGGTCGGATGGCCTGTTTTCTGTGCTGTAGTTTTTCTATGGTTCTATCTATACCCTGCTTATAAACAACAATAAATTTGAACTTGAACAAACCTGAACTTGATTAAATTCAAGTGAGTACAGAACCATTTTATTCATTCCCAGTCATCTTCGAGTGACATCCCTCAGTCATCCTAGTTTGAACTGCCTGTCACTGCGTTTACTTTTCCATCTCAACCATCCAGTCTTTGCTCATAACTTACAGGAGGGTCATCTTCTGTTGCTTCCATGCCTTTTTGATTCAAGTACTCCAGGCCAGAATCTTCCTATTGTTTTTAATAGCCTCCTCTCCCTTTGAAAATGTATGTTATGATACCCTTGCATATAAAACCCATCATTATCTACTACAGCACAGAAGTAGACTATTCAGCCTATTTCGTCCGTGCCAGCTCCCAGCAGGACAATCCCATCAGTCCCATTCCCCTTTCCCTTCTCCCTGCAGTCCTGCAACCTATTTTCTCTCATTTGATCATCATCCTTTGATTCTTTGAAGGGGTAATTTGCAGTAGCCAGTTAACCAACCATCTTTGGGATGTGGGAGAAAACCTAATGGAAACTCACATGGTGATGGGAGAACATGCAGACTCCGCACAGAGAGCACTCATGGTCGGGATTGAACCTGGGTTTTTGGAGTTGTGAGGTAGCAACAACGCTAACTGCTGTGCCACCATGCCACCCAATCTCATCTATCTTCTCCAGTTGCCATGTTGTCCTTAGCTTTATTTTAAAATATATTGTCACCATACAGTATTACCCTTTCTGTCTGGGCAGTTTTGGTCCAATTAAAGCCTTGTGATTTCCTGTGAAAAGTCAGGAATGATATCCTTTATAATTATGACTCTGGTGCATTATCCATCCTTGAGTACTCTACACCAGTGATAGCCCTTGTTGTTAGTGCTATAGTCCTGCATTTATATGGTTCTGCTGAGTAAAACCATTGCATCCCCAGAAGTATGGTGAGGAAACATTTGTCTTGTAATGGAGAAGGGATGAGGTAGTGAACAATCCAGCACAAGTGGTAGAAATCCAACACAAACACTGTGGGCTGAATGGCCTCCTTTCTGTGCTATAACCATTCTATGAATCTGTGAAATGAATTTTCTTTCTGCCATGCTCAGTCACTTCACTGTTTTATCTTGGGAACCTTGTACCTGCCCCTAGAGAAACAAAGGATTGCAGATACTGGAATCTGGATGAAAAACACAATGATGCTGGAGGAACTCAGCAGGCCAGGCAGCATCCGTGGAGAAAAGCAGGTGATCAACGTTTCAGGTCAGGACTCTTCTTCAGGACTGAAGATAGGAAAAGGGGAAGCCCGATATATAGGAGGGAAAAACAGAGCAGTGATAGGTGGACAAAAGAGGGGAGGTGGGGTGGGCACAGGTGGTGAAAGGTAGATGCAGGTAAGAGAGAGTGATAAGCAGGAGCGGGGGAGGAGGGGAGAGCAGGTCCACTGAATGTGTCAAAGGTAAGAGAGAGAGAAAAAAATAAGCTAGGAAAGTAGGAAAAAGAAGAAACATGGTGGGGTTGGGGGGGGGGTGTGGTTTGTGGGGAAGTGGGGTGGGAATTACCTAAAGTGGGAGAATTCAATATTCATGCCGTTAGGCTGCGAAGTTGCAGGGGCAGGGTACTTGCCCCTTTTTAATACCATCTGCATCCCAGCTTCTACCACGTGTGTAATGACAGTCAGCCGTACCCACACCCTTCTTCCTATCCACATTCCTTCTACATTGCTTAGTTTCTTTCTCTCTATTAACTGGATCACCGATTATCACTTCTCATTTGCCTCCATCTACTTTCTTCTCTCCTTTGCCTCCCCTCATCATCCTTCCCTTATCTCTCTACCTGCTACATTAATTCATGATTTTCACCGTATCACCCTCACTGACCTGAAAAATACACAGTACGTTAAACCTTCTGTGCAGAGTCCTTATGTTTGCTTTTGTTCATTAATTGAAACCATTTTATTGAGTATAAGCTAGAAAATCTTAAGACTGGTATTCCAATGAGCTTTAGTGAAAATGCTGTCTAGGCATTCTCAGCATGCTCCATTATTGAAAGGGAATCAGTCAAACCACCAGCTTTAATTCAATCTGGAAAGATCTTTGTATGAGAATCACCTTCCTCTATCTGACAAGGGAGGAGCCTGGAATAAGTACTTTTATTGCAGTTTATGACAAGTCACATGTAATTCAAATATTAAGGTATTTGCAGGCAATCTTCTTTTATCCAGTGACATTCTGCCTGGCTGTGGTTAAGAATGGGGATGAAGATGAAGACAACATTTGAGAAGTAGTTGCATAATGGGTTAGGTTGGGGTAGTGATAAAGTGGGATTAGAAATGATGACGGGGATGGTGATGATGCAGGACATGGTACTGGAACTGGTAGTAGGAATAGAATTGAGATGGAGGTAGAGATAGGGATATGGATGGAGATGGAACTGTGTGGAAATGAAGATGGAAATGGGAATACCTTAGGTGAGTCTAGAGAATCGTCACATGCATGTGCAAAGCACTTTTTGCATCAATGTTTTACTGATTTTTACCTATGTAGATTATCAAAACTGCAGGTATTCACCCTGATTTTCCATCCATTATAGGATGATTTTTAGTCTCTATGCTTCTGGAATAGAGTTTCACTGGCTGCAAATATACTTTTGGAGAATTGTGGGCAGATTCTCTACTGCAAGGCCATTTTATGAATGTATTCTGCTGGCATGGAGCTTTGCTTACTGGATGTATGAACCAAGGAATCCTGGATGAATCTGTCAATATTTCAGAATCAGCCCTCATATTGCAAGCTCAACTAAACCACTGACACGTCTGTTCACTGCATTTGGTATTTTAGTAACCAATATTCTGAATGATTGAACTTAACAGTTAACCTCTATTTTAGCAACAAAACAGAAGACTTTTGACAAATTCAATAATTTATTATTAGCAGATGGAAAATGGCTGCTTATATAGAACTGTGTTCACTCATTATGAAGTAGTCAATAAACTATGATAAATTTTGATTGTTAAGTCAATACATTTTTAGTTTCACTTGTGCACAAGACATTTATAAATTGCAGATTTATTGACAATTTACAGTGTCCTAAGATGAGTGGTGAAGCTCCCACCTGCAATGAAAGTGAGGACAACAGTAATATAGAGTCAAAACTCTATGATGTACAATGAATCTTCATTGTAATTTTTGAGGTATGTGAATGGATTATGGATAAAGCCCACTTTGTCCGCTAATGCTTAAGACTGCCTAGCAAATGAACTCTAAGTTAATTTATGTGAGGTCAGAAGCGGAAGCTACAAAGCTCCTTGGAAATGCTTTTTGTTTATGCTGTTTTTAACTACACGATGCTAGATAATGGGGAAGGTCACCTGATGTGTTAACCCAGTTTCTCTGCAGAACTAAAAATAGAAAATGCTGGATATATTCAGTAGATCAGGCAGTATCCACAGAGAGACAAAGAGATTTAATGTTTTGGGTCAATGACCTTTCATCAGAACTGGAAAAGTGAGAAAGCAAGATGTGCTTTAAATTGCAGAGGTGGTGAAGGGGTGGAGAGAACAAAGGGAATGTCTGTGATAGGGTGGAGACCAAGAAAATTCAGATGACAGAAATGCAGAAGGTGGTGAATGCTTGTTAATCGCAGCTGATCTTTTTGAAGGAGTTGTAAGTACAAAAGACGAATGAAAGCAGAGAAAAAGCAGACAGTGCTCAAACTGTGAAACGCAGAACACAGTGGTTACAAATGCTTTACAAATACTGTCTGACCTGCTGAGCATTTCCAGCATTTTCTATTTTTACTTTAAAGCCTGCTGGCTGTGTATACATTTAACCAATTGCAATTCCTCCATTAATGCTGAGCTGCCTTTGTTCTCTTGTTTGGTGCATGTCATTCTTGGCACTATATGAAACAAGCCTGAGGCTCAAAATAGCTCAGGTTCATGTGTCTCACAATGGGCAGCTTTTTGACACATTTCATCAGCTAACCACCAAGTGCATGCCTCAGATTAAAAATGACCCCTTGAAGTGTGAATTGGATCACAGCTCCAGTGACCCTGGTTCAATCCTGATCTCCAGCATTGTCTATGTGGAACTTGCACATTTTCCCTGCAACTGCATGGGTTTCCTCCAAGTCCTCGGGTTTCTTCCCACACTCCAAAAATGTGCAGGTTGGTAGGTTAATTCATCACTTTAAATTACCCTAGCTGTGTAGATGAGTGGTAGAATCTGGTGGGGGAGTTGATAGCAATGAGGAGAGAAACAACAGTGTTAAGGTAGGATTAGTGTAAGAATGGGTGGTTGATGGTCAACATGGACTTGGTGGGTCAAAGGGCCTATTGCCAGGCTGCATTTCTCTACAACTCTTATCATATTTTCTTGTTATGTATGTTGGCAGCAATCTACAAAAACCCTTGAGTAACTTAGCAGAGGGAACCATTTAGTAACAGAAAGTTGGAAAGTGACAACCTGATCAGTATTTTCTAATCTTTGCCAAGATTAGTAACTGATTTTAATTACTCTTGATAGTAAGCTTTCCTCGGGGAACTCATTTTAATCAGAAATGATAAATAACTAATTAATAAATGGACATTTTGTTTTTAAAGCTTCTGGTAATTATATGTCAGGGATCAATCTTAAGCAACAAGAAATTATCATAGGGACAGCAGACTAAAGCAAAACAGCAGCCAATAATCATGGATCAGCTTTATCTTTCACTGAGCCGGAAATACCTTTTCACAGTTGCGGGCACATATTTAAATGCATGACTGTAGGCTCACACTCAACCTCCTCTTCAAATTAAATTTTATTTACAGCGTGGTAACAGGCCATTCCGGCCCAACGAGTCCGCGCCGCCCATTTTAAACCCAAATTAACCTACCCGTACGTCTTTGGAATGTGTGAGGAAACTGGAGCACCCGGTGGAAACCCACGCAGACACGGGAGAACGTACAAACTCCTTACAGACAGCGATGGGAATCGAACCCCGATCACTGGCGCTGTAATAGCATCGCGCTAACTGCTATGCTACCATGCTGTGCCTCTGTTACCTATTATTGCATGGTCTGAAACAGAGAATGTATTATGCACTATCATGAATACATATCAGTACAGAGTCTATAGTGGGTGTTAACAAAAGCTGCAGATCTGGTTTAAGATGTCTTTTGGGAACACTGCTATGTTTATTGCCTCATAAAGGTAACCAATTAGACCCAGGTTCTATTTCAGGTCTCCAGCATACCCATCATCAATAAATAAAAAGAAAGGCTTGTATTTATACAGCACCTTTCATGTTCCTTTCAAGGCATTTCAAAGCACTTAGAGCCAATGCAGTACTTTTGGTGTAGTCACTGTTGCAAGATAAATAAGCAAGAGGACATCAGTGCAGATGGGTAACCATCAGGTGCCTACTTCATGCCAAGTTAGCATAGACTTGAAATGATTGTATTGGATTATTAACAATCAGCACTTTATATAACTGTTTAAGATTGTTTTATCCATTAAGTTAACAGAGACATATAATTTATCTGTGCAATCAAATGAGAAAACCAAATCTCTGATTCACTTAAGGTCTTTGAAGGACCATGGCAAATTGGTCCAATGACTTCCTTCATCTACTGCTGGTCAGCTCTGGGCACTAGTCACAACCTGAGAGGCAGATTGCTGATTATCAAACAAACTTGCTCAGCTGGCAAATTGGTCAAAGATCTCAGCCTAGACCTGGTGTGATAGGAAATCAGATGTAAGCCAAGATCTGCCTCCTAATTCCACAATGATAAATGTTAAATGATGAGGTTCATCAGGATCTTGCCTGGATTAGAGAGCATTAGCTATAAGGAGAGGTTGGACAAACTTGGATTGTTTTCTCTGGAGCGTCAGAGGCTGAAGGTTGACCTGATTATATAAAATTATAAGAAGCATAGATAGGGTAGATAAGCAGAGTCTATTTCCCAGGCTGGAAATGGTAGATACCAGAGGGCATAACTTTAAGCTGAGAGGACGAAAGTTTAAAGGAAATTTATGAGGCAAGTTCTTTTTTACACAGAGTGTTAGGGGCCTGGAGTGCACTGCCAAGGGAAGTGGTGGAAGCAGATACAATAGCAATGTTTAAGAGGCATTTAGACAGGTACATGATCAGACAGAGAATGGGTGGATGTAGACAATAAATTGGCATCATGGTTGGCACAGATATCATGGGCTGAAGAACCTGTTCCTGTGCTGTACTATGTTCTATAGTCTGTGTTCTAAAAACATTCCATTTGGGTGGGAGAACCCAGTAGTGCCCTAAGAACAGTTGGTTTGAGTGCTGAGAACCTCATGAAACTGAATGAGTGCACACAGCCCAAGCTGCAGCCTTTTTCTATTGAAATAAGTAAAGAGGTATTAGGCTCCCAATGCAAATAGCATTCATCCAGTACTGAGATGTAAAATGGGTGCACTGTAATCCATTTTTCAGGATCAGAAGAGTTTTTAATTGGTAAAACCAGTTTAACTGGTATCTGTATACCCATCTATACCTTGGCTGCCTTTGCTGTCTCAGCATAGTAGAAGTTGTCAAATGCAGAACGAAGGAATAATTACCTTTGATTTCTTAGGGTCTACAGATATTCAAAGGCTTAGTTGCTCATCTCAGTCCATTCTGCACTATGAATAAAGTGATTTAAATATCATTGGTTTCATGCATAATTAATAACCTCAGCTGGTTGATAAACAGGTGCATCTCAGATAGTCTCCAATTGGTTGTCGTATTGTGTTGTCACTTGGCTAGTATAGATTCCATCAGCTGATGATGGCAGTTTCAGTCAATTTTTGAAAAAACATTCATTGCAGCTGAAAAGAAAAAGCAACAGCTAAAGCTTGCAAATCCGTCAAACCCTTTGTCGATGGAACGGGGCCAAGTATGATAACTAATTGGGAATGCTAACCTTCCGTAGATTCCGACACATCGTGAAAAATACTGTACTTGTAAACTTAAGGAAATTGAAATGTTTTTGTCTGCTACTTAACAGCAGTAGTTTCCAGCCCATTGAGTCTATGCCGACTCTGAGCATTCCCATTAATTCCATTGCCCCACTTATTTCCCTGTAACCTATTCTCTCTCACATGTCCATCAATTCCACTATTGATTTTCCTGCCAGCCACCTGCTTGAGGGGTAATTTATAGTAACCAATTAACCTTACATCAACATGCTAGACAAAGAAATTTTACTTAAATGTATACTGCAGATGACTTGACACAAACCACCATTTCAAGGCTACCATCACAGCAAATTTATAAATCTAAAGTCTAAAAACCAAAATCCAATTTACTATATTTATGCACTCCCCTACTTTCCCTCACAATGTATTTTATGAATTCATTCACAGAATGCAGGTGTTTCTGGTGAGCCAAATATTCAATGCTGATCTCTATTTCCCCTTGACAAAATGGTGATGAGCCACCTTTTTGAATTTCTGTGGTGCTGGTAAATCACTACTGAGTCCATATGGGTGTTAACAAATATATGATGGTCTATCATGTCTCTTGGGATTCCTGTTGTGTGCATTGCCTCATAAAGGTAAATTGTTAATTGGAAGCAAGTTCCAGGATTTAGAACCAGTTATCGCAAAAGGATGGCAATATAGTTCCATGTGACTTGGGGAGGAATATGAAGCTAGTGGCAGCTCTGTTCATCTACTACCCTTATCTTTCCAGAGGTGCTGTTGAAATAACCTCAATAAATCACTGCACTATACCTTATGAATGTGATACACTCCAGCTATCGTGAACTGGTAGTTGAAACAGTGAGCGTTTAGAGTGATAGATGGAGTTTAATGGGTCCTTTGTTCTGTACGGCATTGAATGTGTTGGAACAGTACTCATCCAGGCAAGTTAAAAAAAATTACACCACATGTTGTGATATCAAAATGAGTTTGGGGTGTATGAGGTGAGTTATTCACTGATATCTTCCATCCAATGGTGAGATTTCCATTCCCCTTCCCTGAACATTGATGGTATGGAATTTAGTGATGGTTTTTGCAGTGAAGAAAGATGATCTGTGGATATAGGACAGAGAGCAACAGCAAGCATAAGGTACAATTAGATCGTAAAGCTCTTCCTGTCCATTACAACATCGCATGTGAATTAGGTCGCATGTGAAGCTTCAGACAATGGCTTTGGGGCAGCCATTTAATGAATAATAGCCAGGAAATACCACATTGCTTTTGACAAACAAAATTATGCCCAAACCGAAAAGGGAGCTCCAGTTGTCATATGTGGTGAAAAAAAGTTAGTGGGCAGCACGATGGTGCAACCGATAGTGCTACTGCCACACAGCTCCAGTGATCCAGGTTCAATCCTGAACTCCAGTGCTGTCTGTGTGGAGTTTGCATGTTCTCCCTGTGACTACTTGGGAGCCCTGCGGGTGCTAATAAAATAGAAGACCAGGACAAAGAGTAACAGTATGCTTATGATATGTGTAAAGTATAGCAGCCGTTTAACCCTGCTCCCACATCCCAAGAATGTTCTGTTTGGAAGGTTAATTGGCTGCTATAAATTACCCCTGGTGAAGATGGATTACACGAGAATTGAGGGCAGAGGAGAGGTTTAGGAGGGGAGTTGGTGGGCATGTCAGAAAGAATAGGTCGCAGGGAAATATGTTGGGGAATAGGATTAATCGGATTTTTCTGAGAGAAGGCATAGACAGTGGGAGGAATACATAATAAGGAAAAGTTAGGAATATGAAAAATAAGCAAAATTACTACAGATGTTGGAAATTAGCAATAAAAGCTGAAAATTCTGGAAATACTTAGCAGGTCAGGTAGCATCTGTGAGGAGAAAAACAGAGTAAACATTTTACATCAATGAGAACTCATCAATTAGTTGAATTTATTGTGGAAGGCCATTGACACTAGCACCAGTGCTGGGAAGCTGGGACCCAAAGTTGGCTATACCACTAATGACAGAATCACAGATGCAACAGCAGACAATTCTTCAATTTCATTGTGAACACAAGATAAAATACAAGACTTTGAAGCAGATTGAAGCAGCAGATGCACTATCTAGTCTTTTCCATGAGATTGTGAGCTGTGAAAGTAATGTTCACACTCTAATCAAGTGATTGATGATGTTCTGGTATCGACTTAGGAAAATGCAAAGCAATTATGGACACGCTTTTTGAGCCTAGTCAGAGCTGGAAATATATCAATGAAGAGCTAAGATCATTTAGTTCCACTGAAGTGAATTGTCTTGTGATGAAGAGAGAAACATGATGGGGGATGTGTCAGGTATTAGCTGCTGCTTTAAGACCAAAGACATTGACTGAGTTACATATGGAACACACTGGTTTGGGGTAATGAAAGCAATTGCTCTAATTTTACATAATGGCCAGGTTTGGATAAATTTACAATCTGCCAGCTGTGTAGATTAACACATGTGGAAGGATTGCAAGTGTGGACAAGATCTGAGGAACTCTTTCCATTTGGGCCCATAGATTTTAATGAAGAGAGGCAAGGTTATTTCCAAATTCTAGTTGGAAGTTAAGCTCATGAGAAATCCGACCTTTCAGTAATATTTACAAATCCTGGTCAGCTAGAGGATGTAGTCTTTGAAGACAGACCACAGTTTGGCTCGTGGTAGTTCAACAATTTCAGATGAAGGAATGATATCAAACATACCCTCGTATTCCCTGGTTACTAGAGAAGCAGAATGAACTAACAGGGAAATCAAAGATGCGGTTAAAGATGAATTCTCCTAACAAAGAGGATACAGATAAAAGGGAAAGTGGAACTGCTGCTGCTGTTTGTGGTTCTAAATGGGACCTTGCTCAGCTTATTGACAAAATCAGGAGCATCCACGTAAATCATATGGTTCCAATGAGAGACATATGCCACCTTTGATTTACAGGCACATTTTGATTATGATCCTGATTTGCATTCCACTGTCTGTGACAACAAAGTGTCCACAACGCCATCACAATTGTCAGAGTAGATGATTCAGTGCAGCCAAAAACTGCAGCATTGCCTATTCAAATTGTAAAGGATAGATCATTTCCAGAGGGTGAGTTTCTTGACAACAGTCATCCCAGCAAGTTAGAAAGCGAGAACATTTCTTCTGAAAGTGAAGGTAGAGAAGAAATGAAGCAATGAGAAGAGCAATTAGAATCAGAATCAAATTTATTACCACTGACTTATATGATGTAAAATTTGTTGTTCTGCAGCAGTACAGTGCAAAGACATAAAAATTATTAGGAATTACAAAATTAAATAATAGTGCAAAAAAGGAATAACAAGGTGGTGTTCTTGGGTTCATGGACTGTTCAGCTTGTAAACCCATGGTGAGACTGGATCTATGGTTTGTTCTTAAATGTACACTATCAGTATTTTTCATGATTTATCTATATATAGGTATAACTAGTACATTGAAAACAAAAGGTACATTATGTACTGCATGTACTATATTTTTGGATTAAGGAATGATGTGATACACTTATTTACAGTATAATAGTAATTAGAACTGTCAGTATAGAATAGAAGCTTGTAAGCATACATGCAGATAGTTTAGGTTTCAAGTTTTCAGCTTCGTTTATAAACCATTGATGTTTTTTGACACCTATAGTGTCCACCAGTATGTGCTAGCATTATATATAGAAGACATTACATGAATGTAACTGAATGAAAAGGGGAAGTGGTTACACTTCCTCCTGTTGGAGACACTCCATGAGTTGTACTTGTGGATGTAGATGTTATTTCCCCTACCGAGCCCATGTCTGAATGTGATCTGGGTTATGCTGCAGGCAGACGTAACCTGCTTCATTATCCAAGATTCTTGAATAGAAACAAACACTGTGCAAACATAAGTGAACATTGACTTTCTGGTCTAATAATGGAGGGTAGGTGAAGGATGGAGCAGCTGTAATTGGTTGAGCCTCTAGTACTTCCCTGAAGAATTTCCAACAGCAATATCTTAGGAATTAGATGACTGACCTCCAAAAACCTCATCCACCTTTCTTTGTGCTTGAATGAATCCAGTCAGTGGAAAAAAGTTTCCTTAATTCTCATTGACTTCAAAATTACAGTGACTCCTTATTGTCACACATGATCAAATACTGCCTTGATGTCAAATGCTTCAACTGATATCACACTTTTAGAAATCTGCTCTACTTTCCATGGATATAATGAGGTCTGGCAGGTCACAAACTGAGCATTGATGAGTAAATTCTTTTGTTAGCAATATGAGAACAAAAGAAATTGACACAGTTTGGGAGTCCAGACCAGTAAACAGTATTTCAACTGTGGTCTTAATAGGGCCATATATAATTACAGTAAGATGTCATAATTATTGTATTCAAGTCATCTTAACAGCTTCTTTCCTGCTGTTATAAGACTCTTGAACAGACCTCTTGTACAATAAAGATGAACTCTTGACTTCTCAATCTACCTCGTCATGGCCTTTGCACCTTATTGTGTACCTGCATTGCACTTTCTCTGTAACTGTAACACTATATCCTGCATTCTGTTATTGCTTTTCCCTTTGTACTACCTCAATGTACTTATATTTTGAAATGATCTGTCTGGATGGCATGCAAAACAAAGTTATTCACTGTACCTCGGTACATGTGACAATAATAAACAATGACCAATTACCAAGAAAGGCTTGCCTTCCTACTTGCTTGCTGCATCCTTAATTCCCATTGCTGCTCCACACTGACTCTGCCCAATCATGTTATTATTTTCTACGTGCTCTGACAATTGATGTAAAGCCAATTTGTAGTTTTCTCTTTCCTTTTTTGGTTCTTTAAATTGTTGATGCATATTTCCTTATTGCTGAAGATTGAGTGCAGATTGATGGCTGGTAATTGACCAGAATTCATTTGTCTTCCTTCTTGTGGACAAGACATACCTGAGGAATTGTTAGGTAAACAATTTGCACTCATCGATCTTTCTCTCACTTCAGTCCGGACCAGTTGGGGGTCAGTGGGAAGGAAGCCAGACCAATCGAGGGGCTTTGCAGAGGGAGCCACAAGACTGACAGAGGGGATGTAACAAAGGAACAACCAATCTGACACTTGACGAACCAGCGCCAGTGAAGTTCAGCAAGGGCTGGATTACAGACCTTTTACTGTAATTGAAAAGCAAGAAAAACTGCTGATGTTGGAAAACTAAAATAAAAGCAGAAAATATTGGACATACTCAGCAGGTCAGGCAATACACTAGCTAACCTATTGGGTATCTAGCATTTTCTGCTTTTATTAAAGCTTTCAATGTTCCTTACTTAGTTTAATGTCCCTAATTATTTCCCTAATGTCCCTAATTGTTTTATGTATTTCATTAATGTTAGTTTTATTTCAATATATTTTTATAAACTTAATTTTATTTTCTTAGTTCTTAATTGTCTCTGAAAATCAATGATGTTTAAAGACTGTTGAAATCATTTGCAGTTTATAGTGCTGGCTTTCTGCACAGTCTGACTCAGAGATCAACAGTTGCTAGGGCCAGGGAATAGGTCTTGAGGTTACAGAGGACCAGCAAAATGGGGCCACCACATCTGGCTGAAGTAAGTGGAGGTATGTGAAAGTTGCAGGCAGCATTTCCAGACAGTGTGCCTGGTCCAGCACAACCCAGCCCTTGGGTCTCCATCTATTCACCTTTTAGGACCTTTGTCACCTCTCAATCCAGGAGAGATATGAGGGTGCAGCGTCGATCTACGAATGAGGGGCCTAGGTAGACCAAATAGGAAGGATCTATTTCCCATTTGAGTGTTTAGGTAATGAGAGATATAGATTTAAAGTGATTAGTAGAAGATGAGAGGGAGATGAGGAAGAATTTTTTCAGCATGAGGATTGTAGTGGCCTGGAACTCATTGCATGAAAAGATGGCAGAAGCACAAACTATCATCACATTTATACAATACTTAAAGAACGGTGACCAAGCAGGCCAAGTGTTAGAAGGTGAGATTAGGTTAGGAAGTTCCTTTTCCATTCACACTGATGTGATGAGCTGAACAACATCCTGTGTTGTAAATTTTCTGTGATTCTAAGATTTATTTTTATCCATCTGCATTCCCTTAAACATGATGGGTTTTCTGTTTCATAGCAAGTGTCTCAAATGGTGTATTTTCCAATCCCTCCTCAAGGTTAAGTACTTTCCAGAAGTGCTGTTCAATCCAGCAATTAAGAGAGAGAAGGCCTATTGGCATAAAGACAAAAGTAAAAGATTTCTGTAAAAGTAGGCAGCATGAATTAACTTATGGTAGCCTCAAAGCATCCTTATCTTTACTCAAACGAAAGAGCAGATGTGGCGCAGGCTTGAAAGCGGAAATTTGTTTTTTTGCTGAGATGACCAACTGATTAATTAATACCAAGTTCTATTGAAAACAACATTGTCACACCCTTTGGAAATTACTAGTATAGAATTGTGGTCATATGGGACCCTCGTGGTCCTATTCACAGTCAACTTACACAAAGGACAATTAGTATTATCTGGCATTTGTCTGATGCAATTATCACCTGGCACATCTCAGAGAGAGTCTGGATGTTATCCAGGTCTGAGTTTCAGCTGGCATGGGAAGCTTATTATCGTAATCATAGTCAATGAACTGAATGCTGTAGAGTGGTCAATCAATTGATGACAGCTGAGATGACTGGACCATTCTAATCATCGCAACTTTCATTCTGTCAGGTGTTATCACAACCATTGAAAAGTTTGTTTTTTCCTCTGTTGACTCCAGTAATATCAGTTGGGCCATGTATCCTTGCTGCTTTCTTGTTGAATCCTGGGACAACCACTCTCATTGTGGTATTCATCTCTCATATCGGTGTCTGGTAAAGAATTGTAGTGAGGCCCAGCAGAATCAAATTACTGAAACACAGTGGGGAGAACACAGATGACTGGGTGTTGTGGTGGCATATGTGATGACCATCATCACTTTGATGAATTGCTAGGAGGCTGTTAGACACTGCTCGCAAGGATTAGATGAAAATCAAAAAATTCTGACAGGGCATCTAGAACTGAAAATGTTAACACTGTTGCTTGACCTGTTTGGTGTTTACAGCAATTTCTGTTTTTACTTCCTCGAGATAAGATTTACCCAGTGCTTCTGTGAAAAGGACATATTTGGATAATCTTCCACATTTTCAGATAAATAGTACTGTCATAGCTACTTTGGAACAGTTTGGTTCGAGGAGCAGTTAGTTCCTCTCTACAAGTCCAAAGGTTTACAATATTAAATAGGTTTAATGCATGCACTGGTGTATGTATAAAAGATTTTATGTTTAACAGTGCATCAAAATTTGGGCAAAACTGTAAAGAGAAATGAAATATTTTCAATTCCAGAGAACTACAAATTGTAGATGATGAGGCTAATTAATATGTCCACCGTCCACACATGCACTTTCTTAGAATTAGGATGTAGGCATCACTTCCATGTCCAGTATTTCTTACCCATTCCTAACTGCCCTTTGAGTAGATGGTGGAGTGACCACATTGATGCACCACAGCCATTCTAATGAAGCTACTGGGTTGTTCTGTAGCAAGTTCTTCACCCAGTGATGAAGAAAGAATGGCGATATATTTCCAAATCAGAATTGTGTGTGACTTGGAGGGGAACTTGAATGTGATGGTATTCCCAGTCAATGGTTACTCTTGTCTTGCTGGTGGGGGTTGTGGGTCTGGAAGATGGTGATGACGTCGCTGAGTCTAGTGAATTCAGTGCATTTTGCAGATGGTGTACACTGCAGGTGCTGGTGGAGGGAGGGAATGTTTAATCAGTGAACCAGGTACCAATTTAGCAGGCTGCTTTGTCCTGGATGATACTAAGTATCTTTAATATTGCACTTATCCAGGTAAGTGGACAGAATTCCATTGCATTCCTGATTTTCAGGCGGGGGGAAGATGTAGGGAGTCAGAAGGTGAGTCTCTCACCTCAGGATGAATAACCTGGAAAATGCCCAGGAAGTGCATAGTAACCCATGTATATCCTGGTCAAATTCATTTGAACTTCAAGTTGTTTTGCAGACAAACTTTAAACCATATGCACCAAAAGTCCTTTGAACTTGTGAATAATGGGAAGCTCCGGAATAGTCTTTGCCTAATTGACCCATGTCCATTATACTCACTTCAGGATGCAGACAAAATTTGGCCTCTCCTCATTTGCATGACTTCATTGTTCAGGCATTGCCTTAGAGTACATTCACGGGACCCAATTTTATTAGTGGTTAACACCAGATGAAGCCGGCTATTGCTGATTGAAGCAATGCCACAAGCCCTTAAAGGACAGGTGCTGACCATCTGAAATTGGTTGTGGAAGTCATTCCATAGGTTTAGAAATCCTCATGGAGTTAAACCACACATAAACAGGCCTTTCAGTTCACTAACTCTGCACTATCACTAATCTGGCACTAATCCCATTTTATTCTCCCCCATTCCCTTCATGGGTTAGACTGCACTAAGAGTATTGTGTACAGCTCTAGTCACTACACTACAAGAAGGATGTGACAGCAATAGAGAGAGTGCAGAAGAGATTCATCAGGATGTTACCTGAGATGGAGGACTGTAGTTATAAGGAGAAATTGGACAGGCTGTGTTCATTCTCACTGGAACATAAAGAGGCTGAGAGGTGACCTTATCAAGGTTCATTAAATTATGAGGGGCATAGATAAGGTAGATAGCCAGAACCTTTCTTCCAGGGCAGGAGAGTCTAGAACTACAGGGCACAGGTTTAAGGGAGAAGTTTAGAAGAGATCTGAAGGATAAATTTTCTTACATAGAGGGTGGTGAATATTGGGAGCAAGTCAAAAGAGGAGATGGTGAAGGAAGATATAATTACAATGTTTAAAATGCCTTTGTACAGGTACTTGGATAGGAAAGGCATAGAGGGATATGTGTCTAAGGCAGCAAATGGATTAGTGTAGATAGATATCACAGTCATAGAGTCATACAGCATGGAAACAGGACCTTCGGCCCAACTGGTCCATGCCGACCAAAATTCCCATCTAAGCTAGTCCCATTTGCCTGCATTTGGCCCATATCCCTCTAAACCTTTCCTATCCCCGTACCTGTCCAAGTACCTTTTAAATGTTGTTAATGCACCTGCCTCAACCACTTCCTCTGGCAGCTCATTCCATGTACTGAACACCCGCTGCGTGAAAAATCTGCCCCTCAGGTTCCTATTAAATCTCTCCACTCTCACCTCAAATTTATGTCCTCCACTTCCTGATTCCCCAACCCTGGGAAAAAGACTGTGTGCACGTTCACCCTACTAAGCCTCTCATGATGTTATACACCTCTGTAAGATCATCCCTCATTCTTCTACACTCAGCATGGATGAATTGGGTTGAAAGAGCCTGTTTTAGTGCTGTACAATTCTATCATTCTAAGAACTCCACCATCCCTCCCTGCCCCCACCCTCACACACCACACCCCCCAGAGAGTACCACTTACCCACACACTACGGGCACTTTAAAGTGGCCAGTTAACCTACCAACCCATGTGTCTATGGGATGAGGTAGAAGACTGGAGGAAACTCACCTGCAAACTCTACATAATTAGCATTGGAGGTCAGGACTGAACCGGGTTGCTGGAGCTGTGAGGCAGCTGTGCCATTGTACCACATGTTAACATAGAAAATAGAATGTAGAACATTACAGCACAGTACAGGCCCTTTGGCCTACAATGTTGTGCTGATATTTTATCCTGCTCTAAGATCTATCCAGCCCTTCCCTCCCACTTAGCCCTCCATTTTTCTATCATTCACGTGGCTATCTAAGTCTCTTAAATATCCCTAATGTGTCTGCCTCCACCACCTCTGCCAGCAGTGTGTTCCACGCACCTACCACTCTTTATGTAAAAAACTTGCCTCTGACATCTCCCCTATACCTTCCTCCAATCATCTTAAATTTATGCTCCCTTGTGTTAGCCAATTTCGCCCTGAGAAAATGTCTCTGACTGTCCACTCGATCTATGCCTCTTATCATCTTGTACACCTCTATCAGATCACCTCTCATCCTCCTTCGCTCCAAAGAAAAAAGCCCTAGCGTGCTCAACTTATCCTCATAAACATGCTCTCCAATCCAGGCAGCATCTTGGTAAATCTTCTCTGCACCCTCTCTAAAGCTTCCATATCCTTCCTATAATGAGGCAACCAGAACTGAACACAATACTCCAAGTGTGGTCTAAGCAGAGTTTTATAGAGATGCAACATTACCTGGTGGCTCTTGAACTCAATACCCCGACTAATGAAGGTCAACACACTATATGCCTTCTTAAACAACCCTATCAACCTGCACCCCCAAGATCCCTCTGTTCCTCCACACTGCTAAGAGTCCTGCCATTAATCTAGTATTCTGCCTTCAAATTCAATCTTCCAAAGTGTATCACTTCACACTTTTCTGGGTTGAACTCCATCTGCCACTTCTCAGCCCAGCTCTGCATCCTATCAATGTCCCGTTATAACCTACAGAAACCTTCTACACTAAAGGAATATATAATAGAACATGGGCAAAATTGGCCAATTTTAATTTTTCCGACTTAACATTGGCCTCTTGGTGGATGTAATGAAAGGAGGATTATCTACCCCTTTTTGTGCCAGAGTTGAGGTTTTCATCTTCAAAAGCTCTTTTTCTTAGATGGCAAAGACTAAGTTGGTGCACTGGTGATGGTGGTAAATTTCGTCATCAATATCTGCCTTCATTGAAGAATGGCTCCCGAGGTATGGAAAGTGATTCACATTTTCCATGGTCTCACCATGGAACTTTGTTTTGGGTGGCTGTGTTGTGTGGAGGGGAGTAAGCTAATAAAGGACCTTTGCCTCACAGTTCGGTATAAGGCCCATTTTCTCATAGGCTTCAGTAAACAAGTGAACAATGACTAGGAGTCCAGCTTCCAAGTGTGTCCACATACAAGTGCGATGATTGAGGTTGGAGTGACCTTGGTTCTGGAGTGGAGGAACTGGAAGTTTCCCATTTGGCCTCTAGATTATCTCCATTCCAGTGGAGAGCTTGTTTGAGATGAGGTGCAATTTTGCAGTGAGAAGAATTGCAAAGAGTGTTGGTGCAATGATACAACCTTGTTGATGCCAATCTACACTGGTAGATCCATTGGTTAGAATCATAGCTTACATACCTTTGTGTAGCAGACATACAATGAATTTCTGCAGGTAGCCAAATTTAAGAAGAATGCTCCACAATTCCTCTTAGTTAACAGAGTCAAAGGCCTTTGTGAGGTCAAAAAGTGCCAAGTATACCAATTGATGCTGCTCCCTGAATTTCTCTCGGCTTTGTCAAGTGGTTAATATCATTTCCATTTACCAATCCTAGAGAGATGAATGAGAGTGGGTGAACAGAACACTGGAGGCAATTTGGCCCAAATAAGCAAACTTAATGCAACCATGTGGAGTGGAAGGAACAAACTGAGTGAATTGCAGCTAATAATTCAATTTTTTGAGGGGAATAGCATGCCAGACAGTACTGAAATATAGTAATAGGATGGTCAGGTCTGGGAACTGAACATAACACATTAAAAGTTTTGTAGTAAAGATATGGAAAATTAGAGTCTTTGGGGTTAAGATTTAGGAATGTCATTGATGATAATGTTTGCAGGGACTGGAGACTAGATTGGTAAAATTAAAGCATTGGAAAGCCACCTTCTTGAACCAGTGCTGAGTTTGTGGTGAAGGGACCTCACATTGCTAAATTGGTGGAAGTGTATGTACAAATATTTGCACACCAAAAGTGCAAGGATAAAATATAAGATATTTAAGATATTTATTTATTAGTCACATGTACGTGGAAACACACAGTGAAATGCGTCTTTTTGCGTTACTGAGAATGTGCTGGGGTGCAGCCTGCAAGTGTCGCCACTCTTCCGGCGCCAACATAGCATGCCCACAGCTCCTAACCTGTACGTCTTCTTGGAATGTGGGAGGAAACCGGAGCACCCGAAGGAAACCCACACAGAGACGGGGAGAACATACAAACTCCTTATAGACAGTGGCCAGAATTAAACCTGGATCACTGGTGCTGTAATAGTGTTACGCTAAACAGGATCACCTGCCTAGTGCCACTTTAGCACGTGTTTTCAAGTGTGAATTAAGTTCTAAGCTTTGGTGTTCAAATATAGGATACTCCAGGAATACAAAGGTATATCTAGGGATGCCACTAGCAGTTACTGCCACACGGCACTAAACGTGGTGGAGTACACATCTTTTGTGCATGTTTTTGATGCATGGAATTAAATCTTGCGGAAAGTCATGAAATGATTGGCAGTACTGGGTATAACAGCCACCTCTTTAGGTAGCATATGGATCTCTCACTAATGCTCAGACTGCCATAGTATACTCAATATATTATAAGGCTCTCCTCATTGGACAAGTTTGCCGCTAAGCTTGACAAAATGAGGGCAGAGATCATTGTTCTTTGCGCATTGCATTTGCTGCAATGAGATCTATACAGTCTCAGTAAGCGGAGTGGCTTGGAGACTACACACAGGACTAGCCAGAGTTGGCAAAAGAGAAAAACAATGCTTCTTCTCCATATGTCTACATGTTTGCGACAGAAACTTTTCCCCACATCCCCAGCTGCCTGATGTAAACTGTAGAAACAAGAGAGATTGCAGATGCTGGAATATGAAGCAAAAAACAAACTGCTGGGGAAACTCAGTAGGTCAGGCAGCATCCTTGGAGACAATGGGATTGTTGTGTTTTGAGGCAAGCCCCTGCAATCAGGATATCTGATGCAGGGTCTCAACCCATAATGGTGACTATCGTTTTGCCTCTCCAGATGCTGCTTGACCCATTGAGCTCCCCAACAATTTTCTTTTTCCCTATGTAAGCTCTTGATTACACAAAAACCTGAAAATACACAGAGCTTGATTGGCAATGGAGCTGTAGCAGATAGCAGGACTGTCCAAGACCCTTGCTCTCAGAATCCAAGAACCTCCTCATCCATTAAGTTCATCACTAATCACCAGCCACTGGCTTACTGCCCACCTCTCACCCTAGTGACTGCACTTTGAAGGAGAAGAAGGTCAGTCGAGTGATTATGACACCACTCACTGACAGGAGCAGTGAGAGCAGACTCAGTTCTGTCTTTGATTAATAAATGCTTTCATGCAGTTAATACTGTGTACAGTTTAATTTAGATCAATAAGAATGAGCTAACATTTGTCCTCAGATAACGGTGCTACTGGGGAATCAACAGATTCTTCATGCATATATTATCGGCCCAGAGTGAATGCATACAACATTAAGAGACTAGGAAATAGGTTGGTAAGGTTGAATGGTTGTGGGGTGGATTATCAGTAGATGCTTAAATTTCCTTAAAAGCCTTAAGATGAAAGAATGGTGTGAGCTGCCAGTCAATCTAGCACTAAATCTACATTGTTTTTAAGGGATTGCAGCAGCTTACTTGAACATTGATAAAAGCAAATGCTTTCCTGTGAAAAATGTCAGTTTGTTTATTCTGATTAATATTGGTATAGCTGTTCTGAGCACATGAAACAGTTGCAAATCATCCTGCAGCATGTTACACTCCGTTGTGGGAACAATGGCCATTGGTCTGTGGAGAAGTGTGCAGACATTCTGTTGGGGCAGTACTTCTACTGGATCAGTAATGGCTCGAAGGTGCTCCTCAATCCTTTCAAAGTTACTTCTGTTCCTGAATCCAGTAGGACTTGCTGCATATCAGTATTCCATCAGCACTTTGTTTGCTCAACCATTCAGGCCCCTGTGGAAACACAGCACAAAACCTGTCAGTTGTCTTACTGAAGCAGGCACTGCTCTGTCCAATCTTCCTTGCGTTGCATCTGAAACATGATCAACATTTAGCTACTGTGTACAAGTATATCAGCCCCATAATTTACAGCTGGGACTATTTGTTTGTCATTTAAAAGTAGATTATGTACACTGAGATATGTAATTTACTTTTTCTTGAATATGCCTGTTTCCAATATTCAAGCTCCTTTTGGATTTGTTATTATTATTTGTAGTATTATTATTATTCACTCTTTTCACCATTGGGATAAGGCAGAATGAGTTGTTAAATTACTGGACTAGTTATTCAGATATGTGTACTAATGAGCCAGATAAATTAATTCCAATCCTTCTATGGCAGCTGGAGATTTAATCTGTTATTGTTAATATTTCATCAGAGCTAATCAAATGCAAATGTTAAAACCGTCTCACTGTCTCCACAGATACTGCCTGATCTGCTGAGTATTTTCAGCACTTCTTGTTTTTATGTCATATTTTCAGCAGAATTTTGCTTTTGAATTATTGATTGACTCTTTAGTGCCTCTGAAATGATCCAGCAGGCCATTTAGTTTAAGAACAAACATTGATGAATGTTGGCTTCACCAGTGATATGACTATCCCGAAAATGAATAAGAAAATAGGACAAGCGGTTCTCAATCAAAGCTGTCACTATATATAAATTTTCAATCAGGCAATCCTTTCTTTTCCCTGCTACAGTACCCTCTCACTTTTGTTTGACACAATCAATGACTTAATCCAAAGCAAATTTACAGTCAGCTACTTTTTCCCTTTTAATGTTAGCTTAACATCAGGTTCCAACTTATAAACAAAATTTGTGTTCATGTATTCACTGGATAACAGTATTGCAACAAAAATAGTTTAACACTTTGTAATTGTGTATTTGTGACCCATTCTCCCTTCTTTCTCCAACTTTGCCATCATTAAAAGTTGATAGTTAAGGGAGTCCGAAGGAATGTGTTGTTAGGTTCTGTCAAGAGAGAACCTGGCTATATGTCAGAAGCATTTCTATTCATGGAGTCACTGACCCTTGGATTGAGTTGTAGGCTGCAAAAAAAGTATTGATTTACTGGAAACATTCGGCAAGAAGCAGGATGAATTCCTGGAGGAGGTGGAAATGTTGAGTGATACACCTCTTGGTCACTCTTCTCTCCTGAAGAGCATTGTAGATCAGCTTTTGGAGGAGAAGATGAATTTCCAAAGATCTTTTTTCATTTTTCTGTATAATTTGTTATTCCACTTTGGAAACAATGGCCCAGAAATTGATAAGATAAGATAAGATTTCTTTATTAGTCACATGCACATCGAAACACACAGTGAAATGCATCATTTTGCATAGAGTGTTCTGGGGGCAGCCCGCAAGTGTCGCCACATTTCCGGTGCCAACATAGCATGCCCATAACTTCCTAGCAGGTACGTCTTTGGAATGTGGGAAGAAACCGGAGCACCTGGAGGAAGCCCACGCAGACACGGGGAGAACGTACAAACTCCTTGCAAACAGCAGCCGGATTTGAACCCTGGTCTCTGGCACTGTAAAGCGTTACACTAACCACTACACTACCATGCCTGCCCTCTACACTGCCGTGCAGGGTGTATATTTTTTTCACCTGCTACATAAGCTAACATATTTCCTGGTAGTAGATCTTGTTTTGGATGAGGTGTGTTGATTGTGAAAATAGATCAAGCATTTTCGGATCAATCCTGCCTAGTGCACCTTTCTTTTACCTAGCAACAGGTGAGCACCAAATGACATCACTTGTCACACAATGACTAATTTCACCAATACTGATGTAAATTGCAGAAGAAAGGTCCAGACTGTGACCATCATTGAATAGTCTCAGTAGAACATGGTGCTAATCAGTTGCTTTTTTTTTGCCAATTAAAGGGGTATGCTGCCAACATTGGGAGATCTGACTGGGCATCTTCAGAATTATCTGCAAAGGTCACACAGTGTGCTACAACCAGCAGGAAGTGTTTCCTAAAGCCTTCAGGTCCTGATGTACTCTTTCACTAGGCACCTTGGTGTTGAAACCACCGGCAGCACTCCATTACTGGAGGCATCATCAAGGCCTTGGCTGGCCACTTAGGATGGGTCAGGACCTGAGGGATAGGAGACAAAGACATATCAATTAACCTACTGACAAGAGTTTTCAGCGATTCCGCATCCAACCCAGAATTGGTTTTTTGAGACTGTCACCACTACAATATGTGAGAGTTTGTGGGAAGATATTTGGTCATACTTTTGTGCACGCACTGCTTTCTCCATAGAGATCAAGGTCGTGTTGACTCCCAAGTTCCTCGCCACTGGATCTTTCCAAGTATTCACAATTCATCTCTGCCATGTCTCCCAATGTGCAGCAACAGATGCTGTATTTGTCAGGAATTGATTTCATCTATTTTGATTTCAGTGAAGAGCAGGTGGCATCTTGGGGACTAGGATCTATCAGTATTTGTGGATTCCCATGACTGCAGGCAGCTAGTGACTGCACTCTTCTACCCATAATCGTTTCAATAATAACCCAGATCTTTTTGTAAATTGAGAAGATTTCCACCAGCTCAATGTGTAGATTTTTGCAGATCATGAGAATTTCTTCATGGTGCATGCCATCTTTCAGCGGAGCTCACACAACTTCTTTATCCTGAGGAAGTTCACAATGCTGGACATTTTCAGTGGGTATCACTGCCTGGAGGGACAAGGGCTACTCTTTACTTCTCTGGCTACTCATACCCGTCCTGCCTCTAACCATAGCAGCTGAATGCAGATTAAAATATGTTGTGCATTAGGTCTCCTGAAGAAATCATTTCATTGTCAGCATCAGTCCAGGAGTGAACCAAGCAGATGTGAAGATTTCAACAAAGTCTACTATGTGTTGTAGAACTTTACCACTTGAAGGTAGAAGCCAGTGGTGGAAGAAGGGAAGAAGGAGACTGGAGGTCCATGTCTCAGAGTCTCAGAGCAGCTGGAAAAAGAGGAAGACTACCAGGGATATGTCCTTATTCAGAATCTGTAGGCTCACCTCCCAGACAAGTGAAGAAAACAGGCAGTTGTCACATGGGATATATAGGACTCCCTGATATGGAAATGATTTTCATAAGTATGCTGCAAGAGAAGTTTCCTTCATGTAATGCATACTACAATAGTTAAGAAACATAAACATACAATCCTTTCCACCAATGTAATATGCTAATCAGCTGGGAGAATACAGAAAACACATAAAAATCCCTCACATCTTACATTGCAAGTCCACTGCACTGATAGAATAAATCTCTGCTTCAGTTACTTAATCGGTTTGCTAAAGCATCTCTGCATTTCCTGATGAATAGCATCTCACTTTAGTGCATTCTCCTGGTGAAGATCTCTTCAGGTATAAGCAATACTATGCAGTGTAGTAGGAGAGCACATGGCTGTCACGTGACAGTAACAACACTGACCCCTCTGGTTGGAGGACAGCATTTCTCCTCAGATTGGAAGTGACACCACTGTCAATCAAGGTGTAGCTCCCCACCCATCAGGTGTGGGCATAGGGATTGGACCTGGAGAGCACCTTTGTTCCTGAACCTGCCTGACCATTGGCCTGTCTAAATCACCTGGCCAGGCCCCACCCAGCACTATAAAAGAATGTTGCATTGCCCTAGCTTTTCCTCTTTTGACTGCCCCAGGAATAGTGAGACAATGCTGCAGAGACCACTGGTAAGAGTCTGCACTACCATGTGGTTTGGGAGCATCTTAGTCAGATTCCAGGGAGTGTTAGGGCCAATGCTTGTTTGAGTCAAGGTATTCAGGCATTGAAGTGTTTATCCCTCGATAAGCTGCACCTTGCTTATTGTGTGTGTGTGTATCTCATCCTTGTTGCGATTTCCTCCTCACGTTCGCAGTCTCCTGCGTGTGTGTGTGAGTGTGCATCTGTTCCATTCATTCTGTCCCCATGTTTGTCTTTGTTAATAAACCATTTTTAAATTACAAAGACTGTCCAGAGTTCCTCTACCTTTAAGATTCCAAAAGAACCTTTTCACACAACATGCAGATCACCACACTGGTCCCTGCCTCCCAGTCCCACCAGCACATGGAACCTCCTCCTGACATGTTTCTCATTGAACATGACTTTGAGTGACTGTGGGGAACTATCTTCCCTTTGTTAGCAGTATTCGTCAGCCAATGTATGTGTTCCTGACACCCTGGTTGCTATTGGCAGTTCATCTTTAAGAGCTGATGTCCTATTCTGTCTGTAGTATTAGGAGATATGTGGAGTTGCATGAGGTCTTTCTCTGTTTTAGAGGTTGTCACTGGATTTTAACCAACCTAACATTCTTTCAATATCTTTTTGATTAATTTAGTTACTTTTTTTCTGGGGTGTCCAATTTATCATTGACAATAAATATAATCATGTTCTAGTACACAACAACTGTTTGCAATCTCATTTCTAGGCATGCATAGGTACTGATGAGTCATAATACTTAAATGTGACACAACTTGATGGGTCAGCTTTCTCTTTCTCTCCATCATTTTTGAATGGTTGTAAATTTAATTCATTTTGCAACTAAGGATATGAGTGTGGTTGGTTCATTTGCACTCATACAACTCAAAATTGTCCAATCTGTAGTTTAAAAGAGAAGGCTGAAGATCACTAATATAAATGGGTAGTTAATCCGGTTTCTCCTTCACTGCAACCTGTTTCCCATTATATTTAGTGCTGTCACGTATTCCACAATAAGTGAGGCGGTGATTGGATGGACAATAAGTCCATGAACCATAATATGTAGAGACAGGTAAGAACTTGCTTAAGTCCAGGAAAACATTAATTTTCTTGCAAGATCCTTGGATATTCCAATCTCTGAGACTAGAGTCATAGAGTAATACAGCAGCGATACAGGCCCTTGGCCCGATGAGTCCATGCCGACCACAGTACCCACACAGCTAGTCCCAATTTCCTGCATTTGGCCCACATACCTCTAAGCCCCACCCTTCCATGTACCTATCCAAGTGCTTCTTAAATGATACTATTGTACCTGCCTCAACCGCTTCCTCTGGCAGCTCATTCCATATACTCACCACCCTCTGCATGAAAAAGTTGCCCCTCAGGTCCCTTTTAAATCTTTCCTCTTTCACCCTAAATCTATGCCCCCTAGTTTTGGACTCCCCTACCCTGGAGAAAGAACCGTTACCATCCACCTTATCTATGCCTCTTATAATTTTAAACATTTCAATAAGGCCACCCCTCATTCTCTTACGCTCCAAGGAATGAAGGCCTAGCCTGGCCAACCTCTCCCTATAACTCAGGCCCCCTGGTCCTGGAAACATCCTCATAAACCTTTTTTGCACTCTTTCCAGTTTAACCACACCTTTCCTATAAGAGGATGACTGAAACTGTACACAGTACTCTAAAAGCAGCCTCACCAACAACTTACACAATTGCAAGATAATGTCCCAACTCTATACTCAATGCCCTGACTGATGAGTTGACTGAATGTTAAAAGGAAATAAGGTTCAGCATTAGCTTGACAAAGCCATAAATTATAGATTTACTAAAAGGAATATTACAGAACAATGAAGGGTGAAAACATTAGCAGGTGGAATTAGTGAAAGGTATTAAATTTAACAAAGGGAGATGCTAGAATTGCTTGACTAACAACAATAAGGTATCATTTAGTAAGCAGTGCTGAAGGTCTCTGCTTTGACAGGGCACTGTGGCTGGCTGCTTCCTGGAGCAGTCTGTGACGAGGTCATTGTGGCCAAGACTGGCTTAATGAGCAATGACCTCCTCACTGTGATGCATGTGCTGTGGGAAGTATGGTCTGGTATGGCATGGTCAGGTCAGAATTGCCTGTCGGCTGAAGATTGATATCTTTTACCTAGTGATGGAACAGGCCCAGACAAGAAAATTCAGAATAAAAAACAAAGCTGAGGAAACAATGCCTCGTACGGGAAAACCTGTGGATAGCATGACCACAAACCATTGTGAGAGTTTGTGGTTATTTCCAGGTAGCGAGGGCCGTGACTTGGAGTGAGAAAGTGAGGAGCGGGACTCTTGGTGCGAGAAGTGGAAGCCATATGAAGAGGTGAGTGTCGGGACCCAATTCTTTTCCAGGTATTTCCAGACAATAATAAGAGGTACGGCTGCAAATTGTTAGGTGATAATTGAACAGGAAATTAGCCAATTGGCAACAACCAATAAAAAGAAGGTAGGGTCAAGCAGAGCAGTCATTTTGGAGCAGACCAGTGTTAGAGTGGGGAGCTGAGGCTTTGGCTCAAGAGGCTTCAGCGAGACGAGGTTAAGTTTCTGGTAAGTTTCTTCCTTTCTTTCTTTGTCCATTAGTGCCTAGCTAAAGTAGTGACAATGGATCCAGGGTCAGTGGTGAGTTCTTCCTGCCAGATGTGGGAGATCTGGGAGACCTCAAGTCTCCCTGATAGCAACATCTATGGGAAGTGCATCCAGCTGCAGCTCTTTACAGACCGTGTTGGGGAACTGGAGCTGTAACTGGATGACATTTGGCTCATACTGGAGAATGAGGAGATGATAGATAAAAGCTACAAGGAGGTAGCCACACCTAAGTTACAGGAGGCAGGTAGCTGGGTGACTGTCAGGAGAGGGGAAGGGAATAGGCAGGTAGTGCAGAATATACCTGTGACCATTCCCCTCAATAACAGGTATACCGCTTTGGATACTGTTGGGGGGGGAGGGGGAAACCTACGAGGGGAAAGCCGCAGCAGTCAGGTCGCTGGCCCTGAGTCTGGCTCTGTGGCTCAGAAGGGAAGGGGGGTGAAGAGGAAATCAATAGTAATAGGGGACTCTATAGTTAGGGGAACAGACAAGAGATTCTGTGGATGTGAAAGAGACTCCAGGCCCGGTACATTGCCTCCCAGGTGCCAGGGTCAGGGACAGCTCAGATTGGGTCCACAGCATTCTAAAGGGGGAGGGTGAGCAGCCAGAAGTTGTGGTACGCATTGGTACCAACGACATAGGATGAGGTCCTGAAACATGAATATGAGGAACTAGGTAGGAAGCTGAAAAGCAGGACCTCAAGGGTAGTAATCTCTAGATTGCTGCCTGTGCCACGCACCAATGAGGGTAAGAATAGATTGATTTGGCAGATGAATGTGTGGCTGAGAAATTGGTGCAGGGGGCAGGGTTTCAGATTTGTGGATCATTGGGATCTCTTTTGGGGAAGATACAACCTGTACAAAAGGGACAGGTTACACCTGAACTGAAGGGGGACCAATATCCTTGCAGGCAGGTTTGCTAGAGCTGTTGCGGAGGGTTTCAACTAGTTTGGCTGGGGAATGGGAACCAGAGTGATAGGTCAGAGGATGGGGTAGTTAGTGTACAGGTTGATGCAGCATGTAGAGAGACTGTGAGGAAGGATAGGCAGTTGATTGGGTAAAACTTCAGTCAGTTGGATGGACTGATATGTGTCTACTTTAATGTGAGAAGTATCAGGAACAAGGGTGATGAACTTAGAGCATGGGTCAGTACATGGAACTATGATGTTGTGGCCATTACAGAGACTTGGCTGTCACAAAGGCAGGAATGGCTGCTGGATATTCTGGGGTTTAAATGTTTCAAAAGGGATAGAGAGGAAGGTAAAAGAGGTGGGGGAGTGGCATTACTAATCAGGGATAGTATCACAGCTGCAGAAAGGGAAGATGTCCTGGAGGGATCGTCTTCTGAGTCAGTGTGGGTGGAGGTCAGAAACAGGAAGGGAGCAATCACTCTATTGGGAGAGTGCTTTCCAGATAACAGGGTTGTTATGGCTGATTTCAACTTCCCTAATATTGATTGGCACCTCCTTGGCTCAAATGGTTTGGATGTTGCAGAAGTTGTTAGGTGTCCAGGAAGGATTCCTGACACAATATGTAAACAGGCTGACTAGAGGAGAGGCCATTCTGGATCTGGTACTAGGCAATGAACCTGGTCAGGTTTCAGATCTCTCGGTGGGTGAGCATTTCAGAGACAGTGATCACAACTCCCTTGCCTTGGAGAGGGATAGGAGCAGATGGTATGGGAAAGTGCTTAATTGGGAGAGGGGGAATTATGATGCTATTAGGCAGGAACTTGAAAGCGTAAATTGGGAGCAGATGCACTCGGAAATGCACAATGGAAATGTGGAGGTTGCTTGGAGATCACTTGAGGGGTTCTGGATAGGTTTGTCCCATTGGGGTAGGAAAAGGATGGTAGGGTACAAGAACCATGGTGGAATATGTAGTGAAGAAGAAAGAAGCTTGCTTCAGGTTTGGGAAGAAAGGATCAGACAGGGCTCCAGAAAGTTACAGGGTAGGCAGGAGGGAGCTTAAGAATGGATTTAGGAGAACTAGAAGGGGGCATGAGAAGTCCTTGGCAAGTGGGATTAAGGAAAACCCTAAGGCATTCTACTCGTATGTGAAAAACAGGAGGATGACTAGAGTGAAGGTAGGACCAATTAGAAGGAAACAAGTGCCTGGAGTCAGAGGAGGTAGGGGAGGTCCTTAATGAATACTTTGCTTCAGTATTCACTTGTGAGAGAGACCTTGACGTTTGTGAGGACAGCATAAAGAGGCTGATAAGCTAAGCATGTTGATGTTAAGAAGGAGGATGTACTGGAACTTTTGAAAAAACATTTGGATAGATAAGTCTCCAGGACTGGCCGGGATATATCCCAGGATATGACGGGAAGTGAGGGAACAGATTTCTGAACCCTTTGCAATGATCTTTGCATCCTCACTGGCCACAAGAGTAGTACCAGATGATTGGAGGGTGGCAAATGTTATTCCTTTCTTCAAGAAAGGGAGTAGGGATAACCCTGGGAATTATAGACCAGTGAGTCTTACTTCAGTGGTGGGCAAATTATCAGTAAAGAGTCTTAGCGACAGGATTTATAAGCATTTGGAGAAGCATAGTTTGATTAGGGATAGTCAGCATAGCTTTGTAAGTGGCAGGTCATGCCTCATGAGCCTAATTGAACTCTTTGAGGATGTGACAAAACACATTGAGAGTAGAGCAGTGGATGTGGTGTATATTGGCTTTTGTAAGGTGTTTTGATAAGGTTCCCCATGATAGGCTCATTCAGACGGTCAGGAGGCATGGGATTCAAGGAAACTTGGCTGTGTGGATTCGGAATTGGCTCTCCCATAGAAGACAGAGTGGTGGTAGATGGAGCGTATTCTGCCTGGAGGTTGATGACCAGTGGTGTTCTGCAGGGATCTGTTCTGGGACCCCTGCTCTTTATGATTTTTATAAATGACTTGGATAAGGATGTGGAAAGGTGGGTTATTAAGTTTGCAGATGACACGAAGGTTGGTGGTGTTGTGGATAGTGTAGAAGGTTGTCCAGTGTTACATTGGGACATTGATAGGATGAAAAGCTGGGCTGAGAAGTGGCAGATTGAGTTCAACCCGGAAAAGTATGAAGTGATTCACTTTGGAAGATCAAATTTGAAGGCAGAATACAGGGTTAATGGCAGGATTCTTAGCATTGTGGAGGAACAGAGGGATCTTGGGGTCCAAGTCCATAGATCCCTCAAAGTTGCCACACAAGTTGATAGGGTTGTTAAGAAGGTGTATGGTGTGTTGGCCTTCATTAGTCGGAGGATTGAGTTCAAGAGCTGCCAGGTAATGTTGCATCTCTGTAAAACTCTGGTTAGAATATTGTGTTCAGTTCTGGTCACCATGTGGAAGCTTTAGAGAAGGTGCAGAGGAGATTTACCAGGATGTTGCCTGGATTGGAGAGCATGTCTTATGAGGATAGGTTGAGTGAGTTAGGGCTTTTCTCTTTGGAGAGAAGGAGGATGAGAGGTGACTTGATAGAGGTGTACAAGATAAGAGGCATAGATCGAGTGGATAGTCAGAGACTTTTTCCCAGGGCGACAATGGCTAACACAAGGGGACATAATTTTAGTGATTGGAGGAAGGTATAAGCGGTATGTCAGTGGTAAGTTTTTTTTTAAGAGAGGTGGGTACATGGAATTAACCCTGTATTCTGCCTTCAAATTCGATCTTCCAAAATGAATCAGTTCACTTTTCTGGGTTGAACTCAATCTGCCACTTCTCAGCCCAGCTTTTCATCCTATCAATGTCCCATTGTAACCCTTGACAACCTTCTACACTATCCACAACACCACCAACTTTCGTGTCATCTGCGAACTTACTAACCCACCCTTCCACATCTTCATCCAAGTCATTTATAAAAATCAGGGGTCCCAGAACAAGTCGCTGCGGTACACCACTGGTCATCGACCTCCAGGCAGAATATGCTCCATCTACCACCATCCTCTGTCTTCTATGGAAAGGTGCCGGGGTGCTGGTAGAGGCAGATACATTAGGAACATTTAAGAGACTCTTAGATAGGCACATGGATGGTAGAAAAATAGAGGGGTATGTGTGAGGGAATGGTTAGATTGATCTTCGAGTAGGTTTAAAGTTCAGCAAAACGTCATGGGCCGAAGGGCCTATACTGTAATATAAATAGTTCTCTGTCCTGAGAGGGAAGTATTTATTCGTTACATTCTGCCTCTTTCCAACTCACTTTGGTTTATCTACACAGAAAAATTTTTGAATTTGCACTGTCAGATTTTTGCGAACTAAAAGCAACAGGGCATGTGAGGCCGGATCCAAAGAAAACAACTGGTGAATACATGATCCAGCTAAAGATAGTGGCAAAAGGCTACAATTTCCAGACCCTTTCTGATTGTGCATGTGGGATCACCCAGTTTACATTCTGACTGATGAGAGAAGTCAGACAAAGCTATTTAATACAGTGCATCTAAAATTCAAGGGAGAGTGCAAGGTGTCTACCAGTGTGGAGAAGATCCTGAAAAATGTGAGATAGGAATGATGCCCAGACTGAAACTAAGTAAGGGGCAAAAAACAAGCCCACTAAAATGGTAATGATGGTGTTCTCTTCACAGCTGAGCCATATGCTGCAAGTAGGTTTGGTGGGAAACCAATAGGTCACATGAGTGCAAAAGGGAGGAAGTCTAGTTTGGATGTTATAGTAATCACCAGTCCTCAGAATGCCCTTTCAAGATGGTGCAGTGGTTCAGTTGCCATGAAGTAGAGAATATTGCATGGGGAATAGGTTACTAATGAAGGTAAATGTCAGTAAAGATAGTATTCCCCATATGTCTTGAACAAAGGGACCAAGTTTATTGAAAAGTCCTTCTGGATTATGGACACATGGTAGAATAAGGCAGGCATGGTAGTGTAGCAGTTAGCGTAATGCCATTACAGTGCCAGCAACCCAGGTTCAATTCTGGCCTCTGTCTGTAAGGAGTTTGTATGTTCTCCCTGTGTCTGTGTGGGTTTCCTCTGGGTGCTCTGGTTTCCTCCCACATTCCAAAGACTTATGGGTTAGGAGCTGTGGGCATGCTATGTTGGCACCAGAAGTGTGGCAACACTTGCCAGCTGCCCCTAGAATACTCCACACAAAAGATTTATTTCACTGTGTGGTTCGATGAACTTGTGACTAATAAATATATCTTATTGTATCTTATAAGATAATAAGAAGGTGCCAATGGGATGGTACCTCAGGGCAGCTAAGCCAATATCACAGATGAATGACTGATGCAGACAGAAATTGAGTTAAGAATCTCAAAGTTGCAGCATTCAATATTAAGTCCAGAAGGCTGCAATGTGCCCAGATGGAAGATCGGGTGCTGTTCCTCAATCTTGTGCTGGGCCTCATAACAGTAGAGGATATCACAGACTGATGGATCACAGTGAGAGTGGGGTAGAGAACTAATGTGATAATAAGTAAGTCTGAGCATGGGCCAGGTGACATATCCCAAAGGAAAATGCATTCTGAGTTGAGAGCAGACAAAGGTAATCTATTACAAGTAAGCAGAGGCAAGGGTGGAACTTCAACAATAACTTGGTATTTTCAGAATAATTGGATTATTCACCAACCTTGAAGGCTGGCAGTTAAGGGGAAGAGACTGTAGTCTGTTAAAACAACATGAAAAATAGTTTACAGAAGTTTTAGAATAACAGGTCTGCTACTGCAAGAGTTCACAAAGTCAGAGACAACAGGTGAAGCATAAGTTGCTGCAGTGCAGTGATATGGACTGAGGCTGTTGGAGTTAATAGAGAAGCTGAAAGCAGCTGAGTTCTGGAAAAGAGCTCAGTATCCGCAGGATTCCTGCAATTTAGAGTTGCTAAATGGACTGAATGCTGTGCAGATGGTGCTGAAGCATGGAGAAAAGACAATATGGCAATGTAGAGGCAGTCCATAAACTCTGAAAATCATCTGAAGAATGTATATCAGGAATGAACATCAATATCAGCTTACCACAGTGTTGCCTGAATGTGACCAGCAGACTGACAACAGTCAATTCAGAATTGGAAGTCTTGGATATGATCCTGAAAGAGGAGTTAGCATTGTGCCTTCAAAGGTGGCAGCAAGAAAGATGAAAAGCCCAGTACCTTTAGTTATAGAGATAAGATATTATCCTCTGTGTCAAGGTTTATGTGGACACTTTAGTATGTGGGTGAGGTAGTACAAATTATTCAGAATTGTGAAGATAACTGCGTTGAGGCAATAGTTGCAGAACAGGATACAAGAGCTGATGAGTCTTAAGCCTGCTTGGGAAGGTAATCAAATACAAGTAATTGTGCCTGGAGCAGATATTTAAGAGACGTCAAATGAAATTTGCAGTATTCAGTGAACAAGGAGAGCAAGAGTTTGAGTGAATTGATAACAGGTTGAACTTAAACAGTGAATAAATCTAAATAGTTAACTGATTGAAACAAAGGTGCATATAGGTGTAGGATATCCTTCATGACCATTTTAAATAATGCATTATGATTCTTGATATGTTGCTGTACACAGACATTGCACATTTAGTTATTACTGCCTTCAATAAAGAGTTCTGTTTACAGCTCTCCAACTATCTTCTGTTTATAGTTGGTTTGATTATGCAAGTACTAACATAAAGGAATCTACAGACACCGATGCTGCCAACATTGCAAAATCAATTGTAACATTTTAGTTGGTGTTTCCAGGTCTAAATCTCTAATGAGCTCCTGTGATGACCCTTGTTACTTCCTTGATGCAGAATTACGTAGTCAATATAGTCAGTCGTACAGCACAGAAACAGCCCTTTGGCCCAAATGGTCCACGTCAGCCAAGATTTGCATCTAAGCTCATCCCACTTGCCTGCATTTGGCTCATATCCTTCTAAACTTTTCCTATCCATGCACCTGTCCAAGTTCCTTTTTAAATGTTGTTACTGTACCTTCCTCAATCACTTCCTCTGGCATCTTATTCCATATACTGACCACCCTCTAGGAAAAAGTTGCTCCTCAGGTTCCCATTAAATCTCTCTCCTCTCACCCTAAACCTGTGTCCTCTAGCTTTTGATTCCCCAACCCTGGAAAAAGACTGCACACTTTCTATGTAATGTAATTTTTATCTGTGATCCTGCAGTAACGGTCCAGGGCCCAGGTCCAAAAATCTAGTTATGAGTTCAGATTGTATTTTGCAGCTGGGGAGCTTAATTTCTGCTAATTTGATAACAAGAGTCGATATCCAATGTGTAACTAAGAAACACCGAGCCGTTATAGCTGGTTCACTAGTGCCTTTAGAGAAGGGATTCTGCTGCTTTTCCACTCTGACCTAGATGTGACAGCAATGTGTCCTTGTGAAGTGGTCCAGCAAGCCATTCAGTTCAAAAGCAACTGCAGATGGGATTAAATACTGATTTTTGCTAGTGGCAGCCTTATGTGAACAGATCATAAAGTAATCCTACTTTTGTAATCAAGCAATTGCTTTATTAATCGAGTCGGTATCATTTGTTATATTGGAGCTGAATATATCATAAAAGGTCATTAACCTGAAGTATTAACATCCCTTCTCAGATGTGGTCTGATCTGCTGAGCTTTTCCAGAATGTTTATGTTTTTAAGGTTTCCATTATCCATGGTACTTTGCTATTAAAATAATAATCATTCAAGTTTGCAACAGCAAGTTCATGACTGTTCAAACACTTTCTCATGGAACTCAGCTGAGGCCTAAAACAATGAACTTCATCAAGCCTTGGATGCTTTTGATGGTACAGTAAGAAATAATAATGGATTTTGAATTTGAAATGTGTGGGTACTTCCAAATGTTAAATGTATAAATACAAGCAGTTGATCTTGAGAACCGGATGTCTTCCACATTGAGGAGTTCTTCACTCAGTTTGGTGTATTGGCAGGATTATACTTGTGGTCAGCATCTAGTTTTGGTTCCCCGTGCGTCTCCCATTGTCTGTGGCACCACAGCTCTAATCAAGGTCCAGACTTTACTGCTCTGGCCACTTGCAAAGTAGAGCGCTCCAGGAGCAGCAACTAGGCCTGCAGCAGTGGATCCAGATACCCCACACACAGGTCATATTGCTGGCATTGTGACAGCTTGCTTTGTTTTCAAGTTTATTGTAATAGGTATGCATACATAGGGTATAAATGTCATGAGAGTTAGCCTTTTGCAGCTTTTTGACAAACATATGTTAACATAAACTTTAACATAAATTACACGTGTAAAAATAAACAACAAAGTAAACATAACCACACCAGTCCAAGCTGAGAGAGAGAAAAAGACATATAATCCAAGGTAGCATTAGGGTTTTTATGGATCGGTTCAGGAACCCGGTTGTAGTGGGGAGGAAGCTGTTGTTGAACTTTGAGGTGTGGGTCTTCAGACTCCTGTACCTCCTACCTGATGGCAGCATCGAGAAGAGGGCATGGCCTAGATGGTGAGGTCCTTAAAGCCTTCCTGAGACATGTCCTTGTAGAGAGTCCATCACTCTCTTGTTTCCAAATGATAAAACAGTTGAATCAGATAAAAGTAATTATATTTTTCAGAATTATTTAGACACATATTTACCTGATGTAAATAATTAACTAAAAAAGACACTAATCTTTTTGATCCAAGTCAGCAGTCCCATTCAGATGACTGGAGTTGTGTTACACGAGGCAGCCAGGGCTGACGAAAAGCTAAGAGATGAAACATCCGGCCACTCAGCTTGGAATACGTGTGTCACACCCTCAGAGATATCACCGAATCAGTGGCAGAGTAAGAAGTTAGAAGCAATGCAATCTGACCTCTAGTGCCGCAATACTATGACCCACAGAGAGGGTCGGTTCCAAACCACCAGCTAACTGAGTTAGAAGGTTTCAGCTCATTGTTTAATACAGTCTTAAAAACAAAGGACATGCCTTTAAAAATGCAGTTATCCCTGGCAAATATTTAAACTACAGCCATCTAAACAATTAAAATTAAATCAGCAAAAACAAAATATAAATATGTTACTCTTTACAGGCTCTGCCTTTGGAATATAGTTCTCAAAGATGTGAGAAATTTTCATCTTGAAAAATTACTCATGCAGCATCCAATTTCCATAAGTTTATTCAGATTCAAAATCAATTTTGTAGTTGCAAAGACTGAAATGCAAAAACAACTGGGGTTCCAGACCATAAGACTGCATTCTCTCATGCATTCCATGTGATCTGCCTTGTGATATTTTAATTAAAAATACAAGAATATGTGCTATTATAGCATTGAAAATAATTGATTTCTCTCTTTAGATTTCTGGTGAAGGTTCAGACAAGTCAACACATATGAAATTTTTGGTCTAAACAACAGTGCAATTTTAAGAACTTAGTGGAGGGAACTGAAGAGTATGGTTGTGAATGTTGTACTTTATTATTTTTGTGAAACCTTTATAGCTATTAATTACTAATTGCAAATAAATTGAATTGGTTGTTTTTAACTTCACAAGTTAACTGAATGCACAGCACAGTTCATACTCTGACGAAGAAGGCATGGTAGAAATCCTACAGATATTTCATTAAGCAAATTACTGTAATTTATTTTAATTATTAGGCTTAGAATATATTCTGCATTGTTCAAACACAAAAATACTGGGTTTGGATCATAAAACATGCAGTAATGTAAATGTATTTTAAATCTTCTTTATTAAAAGGTGGAAATAAAGAATTTCAATGAAATTTCATAATTAACAAATAAAACATTGCTATTAATCTGTGCTCCTAAACTTGCAGTCATTATTTCTCTCCTGCCTAATGTGGAGTAGGTGACTGGTTTAATAATAAATCCACCAATGCCACCATTACACCCCCAACAATCCAATCAATTGTTAAGTCTTATTGTTCACAGAACTGTTTCTTAATTACAGTTTAAGATTCAGATCTGTGGCTCACATCATATTTATTTTCAGATACAGGCTGTGTGCTGCTGAGAGATACATTGCCTAGAAATTGGGTTTCACCTATTTTTGGTGTGCAAACTGTCCTTGTGTTTAGTGTTAACAGCAATTTGGGTCTCCTGCAAAGCATTGCAAAATTGGTCAATAAGATGTCTGAAATGGTGTTGGAATGGATCACACATAGAAAGCAGCCCTGAAATGGGACCTAGACTGTTCCTGGCTGGATCTCACTCAGCTACATGCAATTTCTGCCATTTCAATGCACACTAAACTGAGGTGCACTCAGCCCTTAAAGGTACACTCCCCTCGGCAACCAGACAACTGCAACACATACCATGACTAGCAGGATGGAGAAGGAGGCACTTGGGCAGAGGGAGAGAGGCTCCACATTTGGGGAGAGAGGGAGACATGGACATTCTCATGAATGAGATAAGTGCTTGCGGAGAGTTTCTGTGTGCCGGGGGACCAGGAGATCTGCTAGGGCCAACATAGTTCTGCTGAAGATAACTACTGTTGTCTCCTCCAGTTGTCAGAATCCACGCTCAATGAAGAAATATTATGTTCTCACAAAAAAAGCCGGCACTGAGCTGCGTAGCACTGAGAAACACTGCAGCAAAATTAAATAAGCAAACCATAAAAGGATATGGTCCTCGTGGGGAAAATGGGATTGGTGTAGATGGGCAAAAAGGTTGGAATGGATGTGGTGGGCTCAAGGGCTCATTTCTGTGCTGTATGACTCAAGTTGCAGTTGTAACTCCTTGCTGCACTTCCTCTGGTACCAGTTGCTGGGTTTTGTTTGCAATGTTGTGCATCTTGCAGAACGTGATGATGAGGTTTCCATATTGGTTTGGCTTGTACTAGAAGGCTTCCCCTGAGTGTTGCATGCCATGCAATCATTTTCTACTACAATCTGTGACATTTTGTGGATCTCTTGCATCTGCCCTCACTGGAGAACAAAGTAGTGTGAGCAACCAGTGAGAGGGTTGTCACCAACCTCTGGGATCTGGCTCTCAGAGCAGTGCTGGCCACTGAAAATACCCAACAAGGATGACTCCATCACGATGAAGGAGTCGAGTGTACTGTCGGGAAACGTGGCATGAGGAAATTCTTCCGGCTTTTGTGTCATCGTTCCATGGATTTCTATGTAGTCATCCAATCTACGATGAATTGGTGTGTTAAGTTGGTGATATGGTAGTGTTTTACATGTGGCTGATGTTGCTGCTGATATTCCCTGTATTGTCAGATCTCATGTAGGCTGGAAATGGATTCTGTTCTATCTAATCTGCAGTTCATTTTGTTCTCGGCCTTGCCAACCTTATCGATGACTTTAACTCGGTTCCAGGTTTTCTTGTGTTGTACACATAGTTTGCCCTCAGCAACTTTGGTAGTGATTTGGGATGGTTGTTGAATTGTTGGCTTTTTTCCACTTCTGCATCGGTAGCACTGTTTAGTCTTGAGGATATATTTTGCTCAGCAAAGTCGTCTTGTACTGCTTGCCACTTAGTAGGTATATAAGTATAGCCTGGAATGACAATAGGCTATGTTTGGGTCCTGTGTATCTCTGCATTTGATTAGGATACTCTTGACTGTCTGGACACATCATTCCATGAAACTGTGTTCTTTGGATATTGTGGGAGATGAGCTATGTTGGTGAACCTGTTTTACTTTACAAACTCTTTATTTTCTTTTTGAAAATTGGGTGCATGATTGACAGCGGGGAGGAAATCTTTAGACTGCAGGCAGGTATAGATAATCTGGCTGGTTGGGCAGAAAAATGGCAAATGGAATTTAATCCCAAGAAGTGTGAGGAAATGCATTTGGAGAGGTACTTTGTGGGTGGAGTGGAGGAATAATGGACCTTGAAGGATACATTCACAAATCCTCAAAGTAGCAAGACAATTGAATAAAGTATCTGAAAAGCTATGTAGGTTGCTTTTCTGTATTAACCGAGGCATAGGGTATAGAGGCGGAGATTATGCTGGAACTGTATAAATTCGAGTGAACCATGTACTTGCACTCCTAGGTCCCCCTGTTTCACAATACTCCTCAGGGCCCTACCATTCACTATATAAGCCCTACTCTGGTTTGACTTCCCAAAATCCAACTCCTTGGATTTACCAGAATTGAACGTCATTTGCCAGTCCTTGGCCCAATTACCTAGCTGATCAAGATTCCCCTGTAATTTTTGATAACTTTACTATCTAGGATACCACCTATTTTAGTATCATCCGCAAACTTACTAACCATACCTTATACTTTCATTTCTATAAATAATGAACAACAAAGGTGCCAGCACCAACCCCTGTGGCACACCATTAGTCAAGGCCTCCAGTCTAAGAAACAGCCTTCCACCATTACCATCTGCTTCCTATTATTGAGCCAATTATGAATCCAGTAAGCTGGTTCTCTCTGGATCCCATGTGATTTAACCTTCCAGACTAGCCCACCATGCGGAACCTTGTCAAATTTTTGCATAAGTCCATATAGACAACATCCACAACCCTGCCCTCATCTATCCTCTTAGTTACCTCTTTGAGAAACTCTAACAGATTTGTCAGACATGATTTCCCATGCATAAGGCCTTGCTGACTATTCTTAATCAGACCTTGTCTATCAAAATGCTGGTAGATTCTTTCCCTCAGAATCCCCTCCAGTAACTTACCCACCACTGATGTTTATAGCATTAAAATGACATTTTCCAATAAGATGTCATCTCTGATTAACCAATGATATTTTATTGCTGGCTGTGTTTGCCTCAACTTTTCAGGCCATCCTTGAATCATCTGCTGACAAGGCACTTGTAACTCATTTTTACTGTTGGTTTCTTCTCTGAACTTATTCAGTTTTGTTGGTGTTACATTAACTAAATAGTTGGTGTTACATCCCTTATCTAATAGTTCCCTGACACATGAGAAAATATATCTGCAACTGTCATTTCTTTTGCTGGTTTGTATTTTAAAATGAAATCATAAATCTAAATCCTCAGATGTAATCTTTGCAGCCTTACTTGCACTCTACACGATTTTTTTGTAGATTTGCTCTACTTTCACCGTGAATTTCCTTCCATAGAGATAAGTATGGAGCTTCTCACATCCATATGTGCCTGCTAAGAGCTCTTTTTCTATGTTGCTGTTTCTTGTCTACACCAAGTGTGTGTGCTTTAGCTGCAAATGCTATCAGTTTGCCTTATTGTCCTCGGGCTACTCTGATGCATTTAATATAGCCTTCTACCTTTAGAATAATATTTTCTATTGCAGTTGGACAAATTTTCTTTGTGCACACTACCTCCTTAAGTTTGCTAAAAAATCAGTTCATGGGTATTAGTTCTTTCAGGTTTAATGTGTCTTCTGACATAAGGAGAAGGAAAGAGATTTCTGTTATCGCTGTAGCCTCCTCTGGGGTTTACTTAACTGCATCCAGTGTGTATACCATTCCAAGGAACTGACATTCTTTCTGTTTCATGATACTTTTGTCTTCAGTTAGCTTGAGTCCATCCTTTTTTTTCCATTGCCTTGTAGAGATGACTCTATAGATCCGCAATGCCTAATGATCCTTTGTATCCTCTGTAGGTCTTGTCTATTTTCTGATGAAAACTGTCCCGACTTAAGGTAGATGTTGGAACTTGTCATTGCCCAAATGATGTATTGTGTTGTCGTTGGTGAAGATTCTTCATTAGGTTTCACTTCCTAATATCACCAAGCTTTTGGCCTCTGCCAATGACTCAGTCCAGACAAAGGGTCTCGATGTGAAACATCGACTGTCCATTCCCTCCATAGATACTGTCTGATCCATTGACTTCCTCTAACATTTTGTTTGTTGTTCCAGATTCCAGCATCTGCTGTCTCTTGTGTATGTCTCTTTCTGACATTTTTTTCATCTGGGTATTGGTCCCTCTTGAGTACCTAATTCATGTCCATTCAAAATTGGGTCTATTTGCATAATCAAAGACCCCACCCACCTGGGACATTCTCTCTCCTCTTCTATCGGGTAGAAGATACAGGAGTCTGAGGGCATGTACCACCAGACTTAAGGACAGCTTCTACCCCACTGTGATAAGACTATTGAACAGTTCCCTTATACAATGAGATGGACTATGACCTCATGACCTACCTTGTTGTGACCTTGCACCTTATTGCACTGCACTTTCTCTGTAGCTGTGACACTTTTACTCTGTACTGTTATTGTTTTTACCTGTACTACATCAATGCACTCTGTATTAACGTAACTGCACTATGTAATGAATTGACCTGTAAAATCTGTTTGTAAGACAAGTTTTTCACTGTACCTCGGTACAAGTGACAATAATAAACCCATACCAATACTAAGCATATGCTTAGTCATTATTGTGATCAGAGAGAAGACCAATTAACGTTCACCCATTCATAGGTGGAGCAAGATTAGTAGTTCCTTCTTCCACTCCATCTGTTGGACTCCCTTTTTAAGCTTTCTCTGTAACTTGAATAATACTCTTTTGGGGGGAGGAGAGGAGGATGGATCACTGATTTCATTTGAGGCTCAACAGTGATGAGATGATCAAAATTCTCTAAGCATCCAAGGATTTCCAGAATAACATTCTGGGTGCATTTGGATAGGTCTGTTTAACCATATAGAGCCTTGGTAAGACTACACCCGGAGTATATTGTACAACATTGACCTTTTCAATTAAAATAAAAGAAAATTTGCCAGACTGCTTCCCAACATGGCAGATCTGTCACAAGAGGGGAGATTGAGTATGTTAGGTTTCTATGCTTTAGAGTTTAGAAGACTAAGACATGACAAAATTCTAATGAGTCTTGACAAGATAGATACAGGGAGAACATTTCCTTTGGCTGAGGAGTCTAGAATGAGCTCTTCAACCAAGGGAAATATTCTCCCTGTATCTATCTTGTTTGAGGAGGAATCAGTTTCAAAATAGGGGTAGGCCCATTTAGGACTGAGATATTGTGACATTTCTGCCTCCACCCGTCTGAAGGGCTATGGAGTCTCTGTCATTGATTGCATTTCGAACTGAGATTGTTAGACTTTTAGCTATTAAAGGAATCAAGGGATATGGAGATACAGCAGGCAAATGGTGTTGTAGAAGATCAGCCATGATCTTACTGAATGGTGAATGTGGCTTGAAAGGCCAAATTGCCTAATCTTTCTCCTATTTCTCATGTTATTATGTTCCTCACAGCTTCTCAGACTCAGAATGGCAGGTCCTTCATTGACATTCTACATATAATTACTAATTGTGCTTATTATATCCACGCAATGTAGGTCATTCTGAGCTGTGGAATGTTGACTCCTGCATTTGCCATTAGTACGACATTGGTTTGTTTCAGCATAATCTCCTTTGGAAACCTTTTCTCTTCCAGGATTTTATGGAAGATCTTTTGTTGTAATCTGAGTGGTATGGTGTTACTTTATGTTTCTAATTTTAACTTGATTTTGATGGTTGTGAGTTTATTTCATATCCCTTTTTTTGATCTAGACAGTCATTTGATCTCACTTCTCTGGTAAATGCCAGATCCATTCATTCCATTCTGATGTACGGTTCCAATATTTGTGTGTTCTTAAACTCTCTGCCACTTCCCATGATGCGGATGATTTTGTTGCTTTTCCATTCTCACTCTTTTAGCATTAGCTCCGTATATTTTCCTTTTGATTTTTACATTTTCTCCCAAGGGTTGAGGTTGCCACATAAACTTCAGCTTAGTCATTACACAACACTTTTTTTTCATGAACTCACAGGGTCTTCTACCACTCTTGCACAGACATCTCAGTCTGGTTCTCATTCTTCTGTAATTATTGTCTAACTTGGACCATCTTCTTGTCCCAGGAGTGATCATGAGGTTGGTAGTCTGGTCATTGTGGCTTCTTGTCTTGCTATGGCTTCCTGTGGTCTGGCGGTACTTACAGCCCGTGCCAAGGTGAGCTCTGTTTTCCTGACTCGAGCTTTTAGTGCCTCTGGGTATGCTGAACCCCAGATGAATTGCTCCACAAACCTTTCACCCATTTTCCTGAATTTGCATTAATTGACTGTGTCTCTAAGCCTTGTAAAGAAACTTGTCAACTGGCTCACCTGGTTCCTGCCTCAGGCTTTGGATCTCATATCTGTCATTCTCATGATTCATTTTGGATTCAGGTGTGTGATTTTTTTTTTTGTAGAATTTTTCAAGACTTTTATTCTCTAACTCAATTACTGTATTTCCCTGTTGATCCAGATCTTACTCTCCCATCCACAGGAGCAGGTAACTGAGTTTTCTTTATTCCTCATGTCTTTCAGAATAGTGCTTGAATGTCACTTTACATTTTTGCTTAAAGTTTCCTAAACTGTGTCAGCCTTCAAGGTCATCAAAGGCCAAAACAATACATACAATCACCACAAATGATGATATTTTTTAAGTGTCGAATTCAACATTCACATCATTCAGGTGATGTGGAATTTTATTCCTTAGATTGCTGCCACCATGTTACATCTTGCTATTCCCAGAACATTGTGTGTAAATTATAGTCCAAGGTTTAAATCTGCAGCTTACATCATGTTTATTTTCAGACTGCAGGCCATGTGCTGCTGAGAGATACAAAGTGTGTTTAATACATGGAATATAATGCACTGGTGAGTGATGTATAATAAGCATAAATAATATTCTGGCACTAATGACAATATATATCCTTATTCATGCAATAACTTAACACTGACCAGCCAAAAATAGTATTCATTAGCACTCTTTCAAACACATTTCTGCTTGTTCCTTTCTCAGTATTCATTAGTCAATTCCAGTCATTCTAATAAGCCTTGGTTATGAGTTTCCTCATTGTTGCATTCAGTTACTTTGTACTTTGTGGTTAATGTTTGGTGATCAATCAATACACCATTTATAATTTTACAACTTAAAGTATAGATGCAGTCAGCCGTTGTAATCAATAAATGATAGCTCTTCTATTAATACAACTCTGGCTGTGTCTTCAGTTGGCCGATCTTGTCTTTCAAATTTCTCAAATTAAGTAAGCCAGATATCTGGCATTTGATCAGTTAACTCATTTTTTGCCTTTGGTACTGATGGTATTAATATTATATCAACTCTTGGAACACTTACAACTGGCCAGATTCCTTCTCGTAAACAGCCATTGCCAATGCTTACTATGTTTGTACATGTACATATGCCTAATTTTGCCTTTCTGATACTATGTGGTCGATGCCAATATTAACAGTGTTGTAGCTCTGTGTGTTGTCCATTTTTAACTCCCCTTCCTGCTGACCACTCAATGATAATGGGTATAATACTGTAATTTTGTTGGGGCATGGAAAAAAGCTTCAAAAATCTCCCACAATAATAAATGTACACAGAACAAAATACTGTGGATCTGGAAACCTGAATATATTGTGTAAGGATGGCAAAAACACATTAAGTGTAAACTGTTTGTCAAATTCAGTTGGCAACCAAGGGTTGTTGTGAATGAATGGACTGATACCATTTTAAGATACCATTAAACTTAATCAGTTGACATACATGATGAAATAACTGCAATGAGCCAAGCATGAACAATCAGTAGTACACACATGTCTAGAGGGATTGTAATATTCACGTGAAAATCAAGACAGATATGTGCATAAACAATATTAGCTTCTGGAGTTTTCACTGAAACTAACTTACATAGAATGGTCCTAAATTAGTAGAAGAATACATGAAAAGATTCAATAGACTTTGATCGATCATCGCTTTGGCCAACTGGATCTTTAAAACTTGAAGATGTCAAGAGATGCCGTTTGATTTGTTGTCTTTTTAATCCACACTTTAGGATTTTTATAAAAATGATTGGTCGGAGTTTATTCAGTGCTGGTCGAGACCAGCTGCTGTGCAGTACGCCAATGTTGATTTTGGGTGTAGGGGCCAATTAGAAATTCAAGGCTTCACACTTGCCTGAATGCATGTTATGTGTTCATTTCTGGGAGACATTTGTATTTCATTTATATGCCACTTAATAAATGACTAAATTTCAAAACGTGTGTTCCTGTTACGGACTCTATAAATCCCAGTCCAGTTCAAACTTCAAGGGTTGTAAGTGTCTTACAGGGAGGATGTCCCATTGGGGGACTTCTCGTAACTGGAATGATCTCTTCAGCACATGGAGTGTACAAAGAAATTCAGGTAAGACCAAAGCTGAGGCTGGAGGAGTGGGGCTGTTGTGGGAAAGGAAAGTCCAGAGATGGGGAGGGTTATGTGTTCAAAGAAGGATTGGGGTGAGCATCAGCAAAGCTTATGATTTCTGTTTAGCAGTGTGGGTGCTGCTGAGTTGGAAAGCTGTATTCAGTGATGTGAGTGGTCAATTGATTGGTACTTGGGACCGGGTCTTAAGATAGTCATGTGAGTGTCAGGAGGTTGGTGTGTAGGTGAGTTGGGGGATTGATGGGTGAGTGGAGCAGGTGATCTGTTGTGAGGCTTGTGAGCTTTAAATCTTCACAATTTTGTAGAAGAAAGGACTTCTATTTATAAAACTTTGTATGCCCTCGGGGCATTGAAAGATACTTTAGAACCAAAGAAATAGAAGCAGCTTTGAGGGAAATAAGACATGCAAATTGTCCAAACATCAGTGGTAATAAATGATCAGATGATCTAAGTGATATTAGTCGAGGGTTCAGTGTTAGCAACATCTCGGCTAAAACGTCTCTGCTGAAACAAGAAACTGCAGATGATGAAATCTGGAGCAACAATCTGCTAGAGGGGCTCCACCCAAAACACGGGAGGAACTTAGAAGGTCAGGCAGCACCTATGGAGGGAAATGGACCTCCCCAGATGCTGCCTGACCTGCTGAGTTCCTCCAGCGTTTTGTTGTGTTGCTCCAGATTCCAGCATCTGCTGTCACTTGTGTATCCATTTTGCTGGAAGAACTCAGTGGGTCAAGCAGCATCTGTGGGAGGAGAGTGTGAGACCCTCACTCTCAGTCCTGGTGCTGGGTTGTGAACCAAAACGTCAACAGCTCCTCTCCTCCCCTAGATGCTGCTTGACCCACTAAGTTCCTCCAGCAGATAGTTTGTTGCTCTAGTACAAAGGTTGCTCACTCTGGCCACCTCTGCACACCTCAGTGAGGGCATGTAGAAAAATCAAACCTCTGGTTCTTAATCTATTCCTCTTGCTGTTCCATAGTACAAGATGATAAGAGGCATAGATCGACTGGACAGTCGGAGACTTTTTCCCGGGTCGACAATGGCTAACAAGAGGGGACATAATTTTAAGGTGATTGGAAGAAGGTATAAGGGGGATGTCAGGGGTAAGTTTTTTTTAACATAGAGTGTGGGTGCGTGGAACGCACTGCTGGCAGAGGTTGTGGGGGCAGATATATTAAGGACATTTAAGGGACTCTTAGACACATGAATGATAGAAAAATAGGGGGCTATGTGAGAGGGAAGGGTTAGATAGATCTTAGAGCAGGATAAAATGTCAGCACAACATTGTGGGCCAATGGGTCTGTGTTGTGCTGTAGTGTTCTATGTTCTATAGTGCTTCACTACTTGTAATGTTTTGGGCCAGTGATGGTTATGTGAGCTGTTGCTCAGAAACCACACGCACTTGGCCACCCACTCCACTTGCAAACGGTCAGCAGAAATAGATGACTGGAACTCCGGGTGCTAATGCAGTTGGCCGCGCGTCTCTTCACTTTCTCATTACTTTTCGTTGCTGGGTTTTAGTTGTTGCTGTGACTGACGTGACGTCAGCAGCCCAGAAGAAATTTCCTTCACAACAGTTCTGCACCCAGAGACAGAGGAGAGGAGAGAGATCCAAGCTGCAAGGAACACAGAGAGAAAACACGCTGCTTCTGCAGGAGACAAGCATGTGATAAATTCCATCAATTCATGTATAATTGGGCAAACATGGGAACAGGGGGATTAATCAAATAACAGAAAAAATAAAGAAGGAAGATCTTCCGTCTGGAAGGGAAGAAACTGCAGATCTCTGGAAAAAACAGGTAGGAGATAATGATTGTTATGTATATGCTTAATATGTGTATATTGGTATAAATGCATATATCAGTAGGTAGGTGCATATAACAAGGTATTTGTATGTATATGCTTGTCTGTATACATGTGAATGTATAATTCCTACCACGTGTTTAAAGAAAAATATCTATTACATGTTAACACAACGTGGAATCGTAAAGATCAATGAATGAAATGAGTTTTCACTTTGTGGAACGTGTTGGCAGGATTGCTTCATATTTCAGGGCTATTTGATCGGTCTGAAATCGACCCATTCATTGCACTGGGTGCTGGAGTAAACGCATCCTGCCAGTGGCGGTGATTGTTGTGCTGCGGATTGAAGTGTTACACCGCGAGCGACGGGGTGGCTACCGTGTCACCGCACTGAGCAGCGAGCGAAGGTGGTAGCACGATACTATAATGCGGTTTGTCTTCAGCGTTTAACCCTGTTTAGTGCGTGTCTCTGCAGCCCACCGTAACAGCGACAGGCGCAAAAAATCAGAACCCGAAGGGGGTGGCGAGTGGGAAACAAGTCATCGACGCAGTTTTGTTAAAGTCATGTTTCATTGCGGTCAGATCTGGGATTTTTTGAAAGTTCTGTATTGAACGTATCTGGCTTTATAGTTTGTATATTGCATTGTTTTGGGAAAATCCGGGTTTAGAGACGAATTAAACTGCAGATGTAACCAGTTAAAGCTTTGCATTATTTTCAGATAATTAATTGGGATTAGTTAGAGAGTGATTCATTATCTTTCATTTCTTGTTTTTCTTCTGAGATTTACGAATACAAGCTGATCAAAAAGATGAGGGTTCCACATATAGTTAATATATATTCATGGCATCATGATGCCCGTGATATCATTCAGACCACGTACTGTGCATCAAATCAGGCCTTTAATGCATACGGTGTCCCTTTTGATCGTACCTTCATCACCCCGAAATGCATTGGCCCATTATTGTTCAACCTTAACCTTAAATGTGGCATTTCCATGTGTGTGCATGAATAATGAAACTAATATATTAATATTTTTTTATATTTAATGTATTTGTGTATATACAATGCATGTATCTACATGCATTGTATATACATGTGCATCAATGCATTCAGGTAAACGTACACATGCATGTGTATTTGCATATGGACATGTATGCATGTATATCTTTCTGCATTTATCTGCATGTGCGTGCCATAGAGTCATACAGCACAGAAACCAGCCTTTTGGCCCACCATGCTCATGCCAGCTATGAAATCCCATCTCTACTAATCCGTTCACCAGCACGTGGATTGTATCCTTCTATGCCTTGGTGATGCAAGTGCTCATTTCTGTATGTTTGTCCACCTATCTGGTCATATACACAAAATAATATATTTGTGCATGTGGAAATATTAATGCATGTGTGTATAGATATATGGGTATGTATATGAGCATGTGTTTATATATTGAAATGAGCAGGATATAGGATGTATGTATAAGTGTATTTACACATCTGTATATATGAGTATGTTTGTTTGCATATGCGCACCACATATATTAGATTTTTTGAAATATATGCTGAACAGGCTAATAGAGTCCCCCCCCCCCCCCCCCCCCCCCCCGCAAATTGTACTTTAGTCATGAGATGTAAAAATATGTACCATACATTAATTTGTCACCATTCATTGTACAAGCCATACTATTTTTGCTTGGAAAGATTATATTAAATCAATATAATACCAGTTTTTCTTTCACATATATTTTATGACAGAGTTGGCTGAGAGGTTTACTTTATTGAGGTTCCAGCCCCTCAGTGACAATTTAAATTGTCACTTTTCCCATATCACTTTAGGAGATGCCCGCACCAAGTCTCAGTGTCTCTCAGGACATGGTCCTGGACCTTGGACTTTGGACATAGCATTTGGTTGCAGACAACCCCTTGTACTGGAAAACCAGCATGATTTGCCCCATTGAGTCTATGCCACTTTCCAGAGCGTTCCCACCTGTCCCATTCCCCACCAATTTAACATATTCTCTCACATCCCCATCAATTTTTCCCCACTTGTTCTGCTAGCCACTTAATCCATACGGACAACTCACAGTAGCCATTTAAAGGAGCAGAATGTCTTTGGGATCTGGGAGGGAACTGGGCCATATGGAGAAAGTCCATGCTGAAACAGGGAGAACATGCAAACTCCATTCAGAGGCACCCATGGTCAGGATTGAACCCAGGTCACTGGAGCTACGCAGCGGCAACACTACCTGCTACGCCACTGTTCTGGCCAAGTTGATAACCTTCCGGTAATAGTTTGTTTCAGTTTGTGTCTCTGGGAATGGCCCATTGAGCGTGGAGTGCTGTGTCACTCAGCTGTATGGAGTGAACCGTCACCCTTTCTAGATCTTGGTGATAAACACACATTCCAGAAGGAGATGGATGACAACCTCATCAGCACTGCAGCCAACTTGAGGTCAGTGTAAGGTCGCACTGAGACTCCGGCTGTGCACTTAGGATCTGACAGGAGGGAGCTTCTCACCACCAGCCAAAGAAAGTTGTAGTGCATGTTTGATAGTTGTCATGACGACCCATTCTTTCAGATGACTGACAATCTGCTTAGGAACTGTACAACTTGATCAAGCAGTTGGTCTCACTGCAAGGGCTGGAGGACATTCTGTGCAGATCACTGATTGACTTGTGGTCAAAGGTGCTCTTCTGAATAAACTTTTCTACACAGGACTGGCATGATCTAACTGAGCGGAGCATTCCACGGCAACGTGGCTAGAGATATGCTTTGCAACGCTTGGCATTTGCATATCCAGTGACTATCACAGATGGATGCAGCTATGCCATATGTAGCCTTCAGGATGAGGGCTGTGCTGGATACATTTTTCCTATCTTTCCTGGGAAATTTTTATGTAGTGCCTCTGCAGACATGATTCATTTTCAATCTTCAGCTAAAGTGGGGAGTTATTCCTTCCCCCATTATTGCTCACAAGGTTGCATGCAACCATAGGAATACAAGATGGTCTCAACGTGGTTTAATGATAGCACGGTACAGTTACGTCAGCTTATCTGGGCATCTGAATTCAAATAAGGTTCATTCCCTTCCCCATGCCCTCCCCACATTGTATTCATTTGCAATCTCATATTGCTTTACTGCAGAAAGTGATGTGTCCACAAACATCCCTCCATCTCTTTTGAATTGCATATTGGCAAATGCAATCCCACAGAAAGGTAACAGGAAAAGTTTTTTTTTTCCTTTCTTTGCCGTGCAGGACATTAAGACCAGATAGCCAAGCTGCATCGAGACTGAGTCCTGAACTACCAGTTCAGCAGACCTACCTCAGTTCAAGCAGTGGTATTACAAGTCTTAATTAGTGCATTGATATCGATCAATTGTAGGAAAAATTGGAGTTGAGCCAATAGACTTTCAATGTTATACAATATACTTTTATGCAAAACCATTCAGCGCCTTAAATTAGTCCTAGCACAGCGCAAGTCAGCAACAGTGAACGGTTCATCTAAATTTTCCATTCTGCCTGCTGCTATTCAATATTCTAATTATTGTTATGGGAATTTTCAGATTGCATTGCTACTCAATTTAAAGTAGGGGATAATTTAACTTTTTTAATGAACAGTATTATCTCAAATTACTTCTACCAATTGCAACCCAGTTTGGAAGACCAAGTTGTATAATTGTACTGCAGACTACATGATACAGTTTAAGTGGATCTAAGAAAATTCTTATGCCAACCATTATGAAATTCTGTCAGTCTACTATGATAGCAATTTGCCACATGGGTGCAAATGATATTTTGGTATAAGTCTTATACAAAACAATATTAAAGAAAACAATATTAAATTGGTAGAACAAGTTAATTTGTTAGTTTTATAGATGGTATGTTTGATATAAAATTAAGATCTTTTGGAGCAAAGAATAAGATAATCACTCAGCCATCATATTCATAAACAGGGAATCTACAATTTATAAACAATACTTTTTAAACAATATTCTGATTTTTATCAAGCTATTTCAATGTAGTCAAGGAAAGAAAGACTTGAACTTGTTTAGTTCCTTTCATGACCCTGTTGTATTTTTCTAGCAATTAAGCATTTTTTGAATTGTGGTTATCATTGTAATATGGAAAATACAGCAAACAATTTACATACAGCATGCATCCATAAACGACGTAAATGACCAGATCATCTATTTTATTGATATTGTTGAACATTGACAAAAGTGCCAGGAAGGACTCCCACTTCACCAATTGCAGTGAGACTTATTTTTACAGTACATCCAATAATATGGCATTTCCTCAGTACTTGTCCGGAATATGAGCCTAGATTTTGTGCTTGCTTTTCCAGAGTGGGATTTGTGCCCACAGATTATGACTCAGAAGTGAATGCTATCACTGAACTACAGCTGATGTAATGAATAATAGGGCAGAATTAATGAAGCGATGTACAGCCATATATCATACTTCCAAGTTTACAGGAGCAATGGACAAGTTAAGTGAGTGACTGAGAACATAGCTGATAAAATATAATGTGAGAAAATGTGTAAACATCCAATTTGGTGCACATAACAGAAAAGCAGAGTATTTGTTAAATAGTGAGAGATTGGGTGATGTTGATATTCAAAGGAACTTAGCTGTTTCTGAAGTTGCAGAAGACTAATGTTCAGGTGCAACAAGTGATTAGGAGGGCAATTGTTATGTCAGAATTTTTTAATAGGGTAATGGAATTCTTATTGCAATTCTATAGGGCCTTGTTGAGACCACACCTGATGTATTATGTGCAATTTTGATCTCCTTGCCTAAGAAAGTATATACTTGCTATTGAAGGAATGCAGCAAAGATTGCCACTACTAATAGCTGGACGTCTCTAGAGTTTAAAAGAAGAACAAGAGATCTTGTCAAGAGATACACAATTCTTAAAGAGTTTTGCAGTCAAGCTACAGGAAGGATGCTTCCTCTGGTTGAGGAGTCTAGGACCAGTCTAGAATAAATGGTAGATCATTTAGGATAGGTAATAAGAGAAATTAGAGGGTTGTGAACCTTCAGAATTCTGTACCCTAGACATCTGGAAACTCAGATTTTGTGTTCATTCAAAACTGAGGTGGATAGTTTTCCAGACATTGAGGGAATTAAGGAATATGTGGAGAGCCTTGGAAATTGGTATTGAGGCAGAATTAACTATGATTGTTAATGGCAGCAGTCTCAAAGGACCAGATGGCCTGTAAGTGTTCTTAGGATTCCTGGTGAAGTGGGATGTAAAATCCATCTTGATTCTCAATTTTGCTTGTCAATCAGTGACCTCTTTCTAAAAGAACCTGGGCTAGGTCGGAATTCAGCTGTGATTTAAAAAAAAAATGCGGCTCTCAATTATGTATGGTTAATTATGTAAAATATAGGAGAGCTGCTGTTAGCTGTGGGGCTTTACTGGAGCAGAACTCACTGCTTTTCAGTGGGGATGGTAGAGAAGGAAAGAGAATTGGAAAGGGAGGTTGTGGAGTGCGGGTGGTGAGATGGTGGACTGAAAAGTCAGGAAGCTAACGTCCTTTACTGAACATTAGCTATACATTTAAATAACTTGAATATGACCTCAGAATTTAACCAGAAAACATTTCTGTTTAATATGCCAAGAAGAATGTCGGAAGATGCTCGTGTGAGATGGGGTGGAACTCAAAAGGAAAGTTACTGCTGGCAGCTGACCAAGATAAGCATGCATAATCATAAGTGGTTGTGTAAAATCTTTCTCCTTTGAAATTAAAATATGTTTTACAATATAATTTGGAAATACTTTGCTTTCTACTTAGGGAAAATGGAACATGTGTAAATCTTTGATAGTCTAGGTAAGTCCCTCTGAGGCCAGATTGTATTACTTCAAAGAAATGACATCATTCTGTCTCTCATTGTGAATTTATGGCACATGTGACATTGAAGGGGTTTCACCTGGTGCTCTGAATCTGATGTGAATAGTGTACTGACATCTCTTAGCTGTTTTGCTGGTAGCAATGTTAGATCATTGACGCAATGCTATTGTTACAGGCACTGCGCAAATCAATTAATCCATCGGGAACAACAGTGTCAGGACTGTGTTGTGAGGTGTAAACCTTTGGAGGATTGCGATAACTATCAATTTCATTTCAACCTCAAGATGTGTGACTACCAAAAATTCTTTTTTTTCAGAATATGAAGAAATGCGGGTGTGTTTTGCTTCAGCTCAAATGACTGACTTCAGGGAATGGTGCTGCATTTATGAGGTGGGCAAACAGCACATTAGTAACAGCCCATCATAAGTCTACCTACTTGCTAATTGTAATATTTACTTCAATGTTTTCTGTGATTTACTTGGCATGGTGTCGCAACAATTAAGCAGTCAGCTTCTGCAACAGTTGGCCACAGTTCGAGCCTTATCCAAAATTTGGACATGTAAGCTAGGTCAATACACCAGTGAAGTACTCAGGGAGTCTTGTGTTGTCACGGTTGCTGTCTTTCAGATGTTAACTGAGGCCTGTGTGTCTTTTCAAAAGGAAGTGAGAAATGCCCTAGTAATGTTGAAGGACAGGCAGGATGTTCTCCTTGTGTTCTGCCATCAGTTTTTTGCAAATATTTCATGAATTTAGGGAAGTTGAATTCAGATAGCTCTCATAATGGGGCATGAAAATCACTGTGTGTGATTAACCATTACCGAGTGATTGTTTAGAGTGATAAAGCTAACAAAGATGCCTGTTCATTTGAATGATTTTGTTCTCAGACAGGGTTCACACTGATGTTGATTGGCTGGAAGCATCAGCAGAGGGATGGAATGATGAGCTACCAGTTCTGATTAAAACTACTTTACACAGCTTCAAGCTCACCTGTGCCTCTTATAAAGGACATATATTGTGGTTGGCAGCCATGTAGGAAGTGACTGTGAACTGGTTAAACTGGAAGAATGGCATAAGGGAACAAGCAGGGTCCAAGGTTTTCTGCATTGCACTGCTGATCTTGGAGGAGGGGTTGTAGAGAGCCAGTGTGTCTTCTGGAGGTGTACATAGTAGGCAATGGGAACTAATAGTTATGGAGGTCACTGCGACAGGTCAGTCCCCAAGGTGGAGGTTGCAAGACCACAGAAAGTTTGGTGACCTCACATGATATTCTCAATAAGTGAATTCATCCTCTAATGCCTTATCCTTTTAACTAAACCACTTGCCTTTAACAATTCCCAGAGCCCCATCACACAGACATTAACAGTGTCTATTCAGAAGTAGTCTTACATAATATTCATTTTCCCTATCACACCATCATATACTTGGGACTTACTAACAGCTTCAGACACATTCAGCCACGTTTGAAAACTGGTGGCTATTCAGCCACGTTTGAAAACTGGTGGCTATTCAGCCACGTTTGAAAACTGGTGGCTATTCAGCCACGTTTGAAAACTGGTGGCTATTCAGCCACGTTTGAAAACTGGTGGCTATTCAGCCACGTTTGAAAACTGGTGGCTATTCAGCCACGTTTGAAAACTGGTGGCTATTCAGCCCTGATAACGTCATCCAAAAAGATTGCTCAGCAGTCATGGACACATTTTGTTCATTCTTCCAAGGTGAGGTGATGCACAATATGAGGAAGCAGAAGCTAATAGGAAATCAATAACACTGCTCGCAAATCCTAATCCCAGTGGAGGACATGGTATTGCGTATTAAGAGAATGGCAATTGCTCAGCTCGTAGTCGGTGACAGGATGAAATCAATTGAAGATTAATGGATCCTCAGATCCAATTTTTCTTCTGACATTCCACTTCCTTTTTCCTGTAACCGCCTCTGGTTTACAAGCTGTAGATAGATAGTGTAACCATTTGCCTATTATTTCCTCCCTCACCTCAACCTTCTACTTCTGCCTTTCTCCTTTGAGGTATCCAGGAAGTGTGACCTGGTCTGGCTGTGAAGAAACAGGAAGATAGTCCCACTGACAACTACCTGCTCGATTGCTGTTCCATTGCATAATTTTGAAGCTATTGAAATTTCAATTACTTCCCTTGCTGCAGATTCTGAGATTAGAGGGAAATCTTTCCACAGCAGAAGGTTAAGTGGTTTGGGTTTAATCTGTGATGAAGCAGAGTAATCTGCAGCCAAATAATACTGCATCTGGAGGAAGAACCACAAGAGATTGTGGAAACTGAAGTCATTGGGTTGAGTGCACGTCGCTTTGCAATTTATAAAATGAATGCTCAAGCTAAGAAATATAATTGCAATGTGTATAATGATGCTTTATTTAAATTTCACATTGATTTTCCATTGGAAACGCAGAACATGTCATAAGATTCTGCAAACTACTGCTACAAAGGTCAGCTTCGCTACTTTTCAATAGCATACTGACTTGCATCAGCTTTATGTTATTATGATGAAGTTCAAGTTAATGTTAACAAACCTGTCACAGTCCTTCCCAGTTCTGATGAAGGGTTTTGGACCTGAAATGTTAACTCTGTTTCTCTTCCCACGGATGTGGCCTGACCTGCTGACCGCTATTTTTTGTTTTTATTTTAGTTTTCCAGCATCTGCAGTTTTAAAAAAATGTTTTATGTTAAAGCATATTTCAAGAAAAATGGGTAATATAACAGATTAAAATATTTTCCTTCAAAGAGTGGAAGTGGGATGTGAGAAGAAAAACTGGATACAGGATACGATTGTCTTCAGTTGCCTTTCTGATAATACTCAATACTATCTTCAGGTCCTGCAGTATGATGATATGAATCTGGCCAGCTGACCATGCAGTATCAAGGGTTTCAAAGCCTTTTGAATTGTCCAGGAGAAATAGACATGAATATCCAAGACAATACTGCTGTCAGTCTGGGAGAACTTCAGCCCTTAAATTTCCTCTTGCCTCAGATAGTTTTCTCTGCTTTGTAACTTCACTGACTGCTGTAGAGAAAGATCTCTGACATGAGCAGACTCTACCCCGATTCCCATGGTTATTAGCCAAGCGAGTAATAGTTGGGAGCCTGGATTGAGGGAAATAGTGCAGGGCACTCCAGATATTGAGTTACATGTGTCAATGCTAAGCCCAGCAACCGTGTGATTAAGTACAAGAGTTATGACACCATGTTACAGCTGTACAAGACATTGGCGAGGCCCCACCTGAAATATTGTGTTTGCAATACTATGGGAAGGATGTGGTTAAGATATTGAGGGTGCAGAAAAACTTCATAAGAATGTTGCCAGGACTGGAGGGCTTGAGTTATAAGGAGAGACTGGATAGGCTGGGACTGTTTTCCCTGGAATATAGCAGTCTGATTTTAAAAACCTTTTAGAGGTTTATAAAATCATGAGTGGCATAGATAGGATGGACTGTCACAGTCTTTTCCCCAGGGTATGGGAGTTTAGAACTAGAGGGCATAGCTTAAGGTGAGAGGGGAAAGATTTTAAGAAGACCTGAGAGGCAGAGGGTGGTGGGTATATGGAATAAACTGCCATAGGAAGTGGTAGAGGCAGGTAAAATTACATTGTTCAAATGACATTGGGACAGGTACACAGAAAGGAAAGGTTTGGAAGGATATGGGCCAAATGCAGGCACCTAGGACTAGCTCAGGAAGACTACTTGGTTGGCATGGATGAGTTGGGTTGAAGGGCCTGTTTCCATGCTATATAATTCTATGATGCTATGATTCTAATGTCAGATGGTTGCTAGAGTCGTGGCAGTGAGGTCTGAACTGGATTTTTCCGTGTGACTCCACTGGTTCAAATGGGCAAGGGCTACTCGTTCAGTGAGTCTCAAATTATTTGTCAAATTATGAGTCGCTCTTGAATTTAACATCTTCCATGAACAGTTTCCTGTTCACCTGTTTCTGGGTAGCCGCCTGGCACTCCCTTGTGAATGATTATGGATGCAAAGTCACCAGCAAAGCTTCTCAATGACAGGAGACATAATTACCATTCAGTAAGGGGCAGGCACGGTAGTGTAGCGGTTAGCATAATGCTATTACAGTGCCAGTGACACAAGCTCAATTCCAGCCTCTGTCTTTAAGGAGTTTGTACGTTCTCCCCATGACATACGTTTCCTCCGGGTGCTCCAGTTTCCTCCCACATTCCAAAGACATACGGGTTAGGAAGTTGTCAGCATGCTGTGTTGGCGCCAGAAGTGTGGCGGCACTCATGGGCTGCCCCCCAGAACACTCTACTCAAAAGATGCATTTCACTGTGTTTCGATGCACATGTGGCTAGTAAAGAGATCTTACCTTAAATACAATTAAATTTGCAGGTGTCACATGACTGAGCCTTCAACCAAAGTTAGCAATTTCCCTGCTAACTAGGGCAATGAAGCCTCAGAGTCAAAAAAGATTTTCTCTGGTTAGAGAGGTCAAATGGAAGGTTGTGCAAGAAGTAGACATGTTTTGTTGAAGGTGAATCTGATGAAAGTATGCTGATTAAAGGACGTTGAGCTGGAACATTGACCCGGATTTTGCTGAGTGCATCTTGGCAACAACACTCACCAGTGAGATATGCAGTTGTCCTGCAGTTACCCTCTGAATATCTGTAAAGAATAATTTGCTGGATGAAAGCCACTAGTTCATAATTGGCGAAGCACTGTGTAGCACAAGGGCCTTGCATGATGTAATTGGGTCATGTGGTTGGATCAGAACAAGCTCTGCCTATCAAAGGACTGAGAAAACCTTTGACAGATGGCAGAGCCACACTCCCAGTTTTGCCAACGATCAAATCTGTCAAGCTTTGTTGACAACTTTCTGAATCCCTGACATTCAAAAGGACCCAAAACTGATCAAAACTGAAATTAGCAAGTAAAAAAAAGATAGAATTTTAAAAAATCAATTAAAACTCTCTTAAATAGGTGAAAGCAAATACAGATAATATAAATGGTGTAATTTCTTCTTACCTTCCTGGTTGTTGTAAAATCGGCATTCAAATGAACATGTTGGACATTTGGACAGGTACCTGGACCAGAAAGGTTTAGAGGGACAAAGGCCAAACACAGGCAAATGGGACAAGCTTGGATGGGCATCTTTGTCTGCATGGACGAGTTAGGCTGAAGGGCCTGTTTCTGTGTTGTATGACTCTGGCTCTACAACAAGATTCAAGAGCTTAAATACTGGGAGCTTCCAGCAAGTTCATAGTCCACGCTGAGGGTTGGCAACCGGAATCTGGCAGTAAGTTCAGGACTTTCGTACTCGGATACACATGTACTGATGTCCCATTCTTTCTGGTTGTAAAGTGGGTAAATGATGTCAGTTGCTAATGATCTCTTGGCATTTATCAGCCAGTTAAAGACCGTTAACTTTGTTATTCTTTCTACAGATACTGCTTGACGTGCACAGTCTGGCTTTCTTCTATATTTATTTCAGATTTTCAAGATCTGCATTGCTTTACTTTTTTGAGTGGGTGAGATCATCTAATTGGGAAGGACTGTGGAACATGATCAGATGGAAATAGTTAGAGGTGGGAGAAAACCTTTTCGGAATTCTGTGCAGATTAGTGGGACCAATTGTCATCTTGCACTGTTTTAATGCTAATGCAATCAGTATCTAATCTTGTTCATTATTGTTGAATGAATAGTAAAGTCCAAAATTTGATTACTCGATTTTGGGGCTTTTGTTTTCTTCAATTCAGGTCAAAATATTTGCCTGAGTTTGAGGTAATAGCCCAGTGCTTTTAAATTATTTGGAATCAAAACCAGCTTCTCAAAGTACGATGCTGATAATTGATGTAAATTATTAGCTGCTTTTAATCCCTTCCCCATATCAACAACCTCTGCAGAGCACTGCAGCATTGTGGATGAGCAATCCATGAGTCTGGAGATATGAATTGAAATCCCGCCAGGGCAGATGATGCATTTTAATTTAGTTAATTAAATAAATTCTGCAATCGAAAGGGTAGTATCAACAATGCAACAATTGTTTTAGGTTTGATTATGTTAAACGCTAAGACTACTGATTGTGCAAGCCACCACAAAGATTGAACAAAGTACAACATAAAACATGCAGTTGTCCAGGGCTTGTGATCCTGACTGCAAAACTGTGTAAATTAGACTTTTGGATTTGCTGACTATTAGAATACCAAGTGTATTATCCATGTCGGCTTTTGCTACAGAATACATTTCCCATTTATCAATTGACTGTTGCTTAGTTGGCTTCCAGTCATTGTGTTACATTTGTTAATCTTTTAGGTTAGGCAGAATTTACCATTTAATTGACCTGTTATATCCTAATTAAGGTGCAGAGATGTACTTGAATGAGGGATTTCGGTTACATGGCCAGACCAGGTTAAGTGGAGCAGTTATAACTGAAGATGTTAAAAGTATGATGGGTTTCAATAAACTAAATATATACAAACTGTTTCCACTGCCAGAAGGTCAGTAACCAAAAGCTATAGAATTGAGATAATTGGCAAAAAGAACAAAGAGGTGATAAGATTTCTTTTTAACACAGTGTATTATGACTGAAAATCCACTGTCAGAAACGGTGGTGGAAGCAGATTCAATATTAGCCTTCAAAAGGAAATTATGTACAGTGGAAAATGAGATAAAATTCAGGTCATTGGTGAGTTGAACTAATTGGATGTCTCTTTCATGGAACAAGCACAAGGATGGTGGCTAAGTGACTTATAGCTTAGATCTCAGGACCTGAGTTTGCTGAATGGCTTGATGGTTCAGGGAGCATGGAAAATTCAGGGATGTGTAGATCCTTAAATGAATCTTGCTGTTACTGCAGGCTCTAGGTTGGAGGTTTGTCATGATGGGTGATGGAAGAACAGGTTTCAGCTTTGATCATGAGCCATGCTGCAGTCTAGGCCAAAGATGAGGTGTGTTATTTAACAGAGCTCAGATTGGGCCCCAAAGAAGGTTGAAGAATTCTTTGAGATGTTGAGAACCATTCTGCTTCACCTGGCCCACAGTGATTGACATAAAGAGACCCTGTCTTTTGGAGATAGCAGTCCCAGCTCCATTTCACTGCTGGGTTTCCCAAACCTTACGACAAACTCTTGACAGCAGTTAAATTTTATTCATGTTGCCACTTGCACCATGCAAGCTTGATTTAAACACATTAATGAAAAGTTCCACCTCTCCAAGATAGTAATCTGACAGGTTCTGTTATGTGTGCTGTAAGAATGATGGAAAATGCGAGTTGGCTGCTGTGATGTATATCTTTTGGAGTTAAGCCATGACTTTCTCACAGCTATTGTGTAAGTTAAAATCAATGCTCATGACTTAAAACCAACCTAACTTCTTACAATAAGAATTTATTATGGCTGTAAGTAATTAGCAACGTTCATGAACTTTATTTTGTATGCTTTACCTGTGCTGGCATCCTATGTGCATATTTGTCTATAAGCTTTAGAGGTGGTTTTTGCAGCCACCACAGTCTGTGTTTTAGTCAAGCATATGACAGCTACACTTTTTGGTTTCAGTAGCCTTGTGCTGGAGGAGAGTGACAATTAACTAGGGTTCCTGCTCCTGACTGTTATCTAGTGACCCATGTTGTGAAATACACAACTGAGAACATGCTTGGGCATGGCTTTGATGTTGCGCCAAAGCATTGTAACCTGCCAACTATTCCATTCTTGTACCACATGCCATTTGTATGACGTAACCTTTGGCAATGGCATCTGTGACCATATCCCAGAATGAATTGGCATGGAGAACAAGATTAGTTGAATACTCATTTGCATTTCTATGACCTTGTTTAAAAATGAAGATGCAGTTTTGCTGCAGCATTAAAAGCTTTTTCTATAATGTTAACATTGCCCTGAATATTCCATCTCCAATTTCTCTCCCCTACTTTTACCAGCACTACCTCCAAAAGGTTTACCTTTTCCTGAAGCACACTCTGCAAGCATGTTCAATTTTCTATCTAATAATTAATGAGCACTGAAAAATGTTAATCTGCATATTCTGCTCTAACCGAAGCAGCTGGATTTTATAAATAAGATATGAATGTCTGAATGATGTCACAGGAATATTAAGACAATATTAGGCCATTCAGCCCCTTGATGTTACTCTGCTATTCTGGACACTTATGGCTAATTTATTTGTACATCAAGGCACAGCAGAAATGTTTTATTCAATTGCCTCTGTCACCTGCACTGCAATAGGAGACTTTGTGCAGCGGCTAGGACTCACATCAGAAAAGATGGTTCTGAGTCATTTTGCAAACCTTTTGGGGCTGACTTGAAGTAATATATCTATACATTTTTGAGTAGGTATACCAAAAAAAAAAGAGAATACATCTAAGATGCTCCAGTTCAGACCATTCTGCATTCTGTACTTATGTAAATCTGCACATTGTTCTGATAAATTCGCAGGAGAATTCCCATTTACGTTTGAAACATTGCTGAACTTTATATTTTAATGCCTCATTACTCACAAGCTGGTGTTATACTTAGTGCTGGATTACCTATCAAGAATAAAACAGATTTTCAAAATATTTTTCCATAAATTCATCAAAATTTAAAGTGGAGCTGGAATTGTATAAGTAAAAATGATGGGGTTTCATAATACTCCCCACTTTCCACTCCCTGTTTGAGGAAATCTATAATATCTGCAAATCTGTGATTCAACTTGTATGTTGGTGATGGATATAATATAGAAAGAAATCTTGCATTTAGACACACTTCCTGCATGCATGAGCTGATGTGGTATTGGTTTATTATTGTCACTTGTACCAAGGTGCAGTGAAAAACTTGTCTTGCATACAGATTGTACAAGTCAATTCATTACACAGTGGATTTTGTGCGGTTTCCCATTTAAGTTGCTGTCTCTACATTTATATAAATGCTTTATTCTAATCTACCGATCAAAGTTCTTATAAATCACTTAAGAAAAATGAGAATTTATTTTGTTTCTTTAGAAACTGATATTTCTGACATGCAAAGTTTCAAAAAAGGTACATAGAGTTTTTACAGTCTAAATATTAGATTTAGCAATTTAATTTTTCTTTGAGTTTTAATTACCAATAAAGGCTTTAAAGGTTTTGCTTGGAGGCTCATCCAAAATCCTAAGGTTCAAGTTAGTACTTTTGTTAAGGATTGTGCTTCTGAATTTTTATTGTTCATTCTGATTATGTGCAATGTGAAGAATTTGCCAGGATGCATCACTAATTTTTTTTCAAATGTTTCTTGAAGAAAAGCTAAATGACAATATAAACAATCTGTTTCTTTACATATATAATGAATGTTCATTTAAACAATGATTGTGTGCTTTAGTGAACAAAACATGGCTACAGAACAATTGTAGTTTTTGTGTTCTTTTCTAGAAACTTTAGGAAGTGCAAAAGCCTGAGAAACAGATGATTTCCTTACTGTAATTCATTTTCCAATTGAATTTTGAAACAACAGCCTCCAGTTGTTACACCTGACGATCAATCTCTTACTTTGACAGTGGAAATATTTCTAATTAATAAAATAAGTCTCATAACTAGACACAATGGGTACCTTTCATCATTATTTTTTAAAACCAAATGAGCTGTAATTGTAACCTCTGTTTTGATAGTAATTATTAAGATTGCATTTCTACATTTCCTAGTAGATGCAATTCAGCGGAGTGTGAGAAAGAAGGTGAGGGTGAGTGACAGACATAAAGATATATATCAAGGAAACTTTCATGCAACACTCACCTTAGTATTTAGAGGAATGAATGTCACAACTTGCATCAAAACATACCTGGCAGAGGTGGGGGAGGGGTTGGGATGGGCAGAGATTTATCCATTTCCACAAAATGCCGAATCATGTATTCATCTGAGCGTGACTAAAGTCGTACTGATGTCTTCTTCTTAGGACTGAGGATGATTGCTTCCACTCCAGTATTGTGGGTTCCAAGGTGGTCAATGAAACCATTAGGGGAAATATAAACTCTTCCATATATGCAGGTGTAGGCTGATGTTGCATGGAAGGTAATTTTTGAGGTGTTCTGCTCCTTCTGCTGTTTCTGTAAGGGCCTCTATCTCCTCCTGATCATAGCCTCAAGGTTCTCAATACTTTCCTAAATGCTCCTTCTCCACTTTGACAGTCATGGACCAGATATACCCAGGAGTCAGTGAGAATGTTGTATTTCTTCACGCAGGCTTTGAGCACATCCTGGAAACTTTTCCTCTCTCCACCTGGTAATCTCTTCTTCTGATAAAGCTTCTGGAGTTTAAATTTGGGGCATGTGAATGACATGGCCTGCCCAATGCAGCCAACTAAGTGTAAGTGGGGCTTCAATACCGGGAATGTCAGCCTGGTAGAGGATACAGATATTGGTTTGCTTATCCTTCTGGTGAATTTAAATGATTTTGCAGTGAACGCATTTCTCCATGCCTTGATAAGCCTGCTGTATGTAGTCCAGGTCTCAGAGGCATATAGGAGGACAAGGATCACTGCCATCCTGGTAGACCATGGGTTTTCAGCCAGGTTTAAGACCTTGATCTTCAAATACTCTTCTTCTTGAATCAGCGAATTACCCCAAACTCAGTTGTTGAGCTGCAGTATGGAGTCAGTGCTTCCATTTGCGCATCCTCAGAGGTTGAGCTCCAAGCCATCACTGTAACTTTCACTGAAGTGTTTGATAGGATGGGACTTTCACTCAACATCTACAAGACAAAGGTGCTCCATCAACCTTCCCTGCTTTGCCACATTGTCCTTTAACAATGAAGGTTCATGGCAAAATCCTGGAAAATGTGAACCACTTTTCATACCTTAAGGACCAATTCCCAGCAATGGCAGACATTGATGATGAAATTCACCTCTAGCTTCAAACTGACAAAAGTGTACTTGTTACACAGGTGCATCAATCAGGAAATGCTTGGAGGAATTTTATTAAACAGCAGACGCAAAATGAAAGCTTTGTATATATTTCATTCAATTCTAGGAACTGATAACAGTCAAATTAATATAAACCTACCTTTTCCATTGTAAATGTAGCAGTGAGGGAAATTCTCAAAGGGAGCAGTAATAATGGAATCAGGATTAAAAAAAAAACTTGGTAGTGTTAGTTAAGAGGAACAGCAGCCAGATTGGAATCTGGCATCAGGCCAGCTTCTTAACCTTTGAGCATTGAATTTACACTGAAGCACTCCTAGAACTGCACATCCTCTGCATCTTGCAACACTTGTGAAATATTTTTGTTTCTCTCGATTTGTTCCACTGATACTTAAAGCTGTTACAAAATGTCAGTATTATGAAAGCTTTATTTATTTGCCATACATATGGACGTATATTCGGATCAAAGACTTACTGTAGCTTCTGATTATGCTCTCCTAACCTGTTCAAACTCTATTTTAATTTCATGCACTTATAATCTCTCTTTCTTTCACTCTTTGTCTCTCCATGTTTCTCTTTTTCATGCTGAATCTTCTCCTAATTTCATACTCAAAGAAATGGTGCTTTGAAGAAGTGAAAACTAGTTCCATTATTGTTTCATTGAATAGGTATTTCCAAGCAAATGATTCACTCAGTTGAAGGATTCATAAACCTTTAATGCTCAATATTCAGTTAAGTTAGAGAAAGTCACTAAAGCTGTCTATAAATTGGGCTTCAGAAGAAATTTAACCATCAAGATTAAAATCATTCAAAGAAGTAGCTCAAAACCACCTTTCCCAGGTGTGGTAGAGAGATGGCCAATAAATGCTGGCCATGCCAGCAATGTCTATTGCAGGAATGATTAAAATGTTATATATTCTCTTGGAAATAAGGAAGTTTAATGTTTATTGGGGAGGGTGGGCAGCTCTGTGAAACAGGAGAATGTTTCCTGGAACTAATTACATGTTATTGCTTTTATTTTTTTAATTATTACAACATAAGAAAATGGAAGTAAGGTTATATCAAACACTCTTCAAGGCTGCTCTGTTATTCAATAAGATTTTGATAAATACTTTGTCCCCTTTGTCATTGACCCTCATAACCTCTGATTCCCTGTTGTTTGAATATTTATCGATCTCTGCAATTATTGAAAAGAATAAGATTTCAGAAGCTTACAGCCCTCCGCATTAAGGAATTTCTCATCTCTATTCCATGTCACACTGTCCAATGAAGATCCAAGTTAGAATCTTTGTTAAAGTTACTTGCTCTCAGCTGTCATGACAATGAAATGGACACACTGGGATTAGCATACCTGAGGTACATAAGAAGGGAAGCAAATCAGCATGTTCTGCCTATAGATGGCCTTCCAGCAATTCTTGATGGAAAGTGCACAGGTGTGAACTTTAAGTTAGAACTTGACAAAGCTGGTTATGGTACTCTCAGTTGAAGACACTACACATAATTACTGTCTCATATTGCATATGAAGAGTTGTTGCTAGATGAGAACTGAAAGAGTGCTGGTGGCTGGATGTGAAAGCAGCTCGAACCTTCCATAGAGTTGGTGCCAAATTCAGCCTCTAGCATGCAACAGAATTGTTTTTATGGAGCATGCAAACATAATACACATGAGAAGCATTTATTTTAGATCATGGTACAAGATCAGAAACAAATGCTGTAAACTTTAGAGGATATAGTGGCACACAGTGTTTTGTCTAACCCTGTGGTTTTGGGAGAGGAGTAGCAACTTAGAGTCTTGGAGTTCAAATCCCACAAGACATATTATGTAATTGAATTCAATTAAGCTTCTAATTGTGGGCTAGCACCAGAAAAGTAACAATCAAAGTTGCAATTGTATTGGAAAGATCTGACCCCAATTTGCTTTGGTCTATATGTGACTCAATTTCCATAGAATATGGAACACAAGGGTTGGATTGATAAATTCCCAGCATCTATACATTTCAAGAACAAATTAAAAAAAAATAGTAAAGTAACTATGACACTTGTGAGAATATCAGAAAAACAGTTGATCATTAGTATTCTTCCTTCTGGCTGACATGTCCTCTGTCCCACATGCTTGGTTAATTAGAACATAGAACAGTACAGCACAGGAACAGGCCCTTCAGCCCACAATGTTGTGCTGAACTGATTAAGCTAATGATGCCTGATTACACTAATCCTTTCTGCTTGCACACAGTCCATATATTCATGTGCCTATTGAAGAGCCTCTTAAACACCTCTATTGTATCTGCCTTTCACCACCACCCCTGGCAGTGCATTCTAGGCACCCACCACTCTGTGTAAAACAAAAACTTGCCCTGTACATCTTGTTTGAACTTTCCGCCTCGCACCTTAAATGCATGCCCTCTAGTACGAGACGTTTTGACCCTGGGGAAAAAGATACCGGCTGTCTACTCTGTCTATGCCTCTCATAATTTTATAAACTTATATCAGTAGTTCTTTATACATTGCTGCCTTCCCCTACATTTCAAGAACAAATTAACCTTTACCATAAGATTTGCCTCAATAGCAGTAGATTGGACTTATAAAGAGATGACTTTATTTATGTTGTGCTTCTCACAACTTCAGGATGCTTTGGCACTAGAGATCTGCCAGGCAAATATAAAGGCAAAAGAAACAGAGGTAGGAGTGGATTATTTGGCTTCTTTCAGTCTGCCTGATCATTTAGTAAGATCATAAAGTTCTGATGAAGGGTCATTGATCTAAAACATTGATTCTGTTTCTTTTGTCACAGAAGCTGCCTGACTTTCAGAGGATTTCGGGTATTTTCTGTTTTTATTACAACTTATTGTATCTTGATTTTTTTTAATTCTAATAATCTCAGCCTTCATCTTCAAAAATTGAGCATCAGATCTTCAAGGGTGAGCAACTCAATGAAATGTAGAACACAGAGGCAGCACCCCATGAACGTACAAAGAATGAATTAAAGAGCATGGCAAAAACGTTCAATAATGCCCTTGGTAAAAGGCATTATGTGCGAATGAATCCCCTCGTACAGTTTTGGTTACATGTAGTGAAAAGAACAAGCATGTGAGGGCCCAAGGTTGGGTACAGATGGCTGTGGGTAAGAGAGATCAGTGGTTGGGGGTTGAGTGCAATGAGTTGGGCCACAGTTGGGGGAACTCAAAGAATTAAGGCTTGATTAGGGAGTGAAAGGTTTGATTGGAGAGTTTGGATCTGAGCAGGGAGACTGTTGAGTGTCTGGGGGTGATCGGAAAGTTGGGTCCAAAATCATGATCCGGAACTGGGGTATGATCCAGGAGTTGGGTATAGATGGATAGTAGGATCAGGGAGTTTGCAGGCTGGGTTGGTGTTGGGGAGGGTGGTGTTACTGGACACCAAGTGGGAAGCTTGGAGCACAGTCAGAAGGTGATTGGAATGTCTGGAATCACGAGATATGAGACAGAGTTGGAGGAGATGTCTACCGTAATAAAATTACTTAGATCAGGTAGTGTCTATGGAGAGAGAAAAAAACAAGTTAACACTTCAGATTTATGATCTTTCATCAAAATATGACTTTGTTATAGTTTGTTTTGCTTGTGGGACAGATTTACGTTCCTTATGGAGGCCATTGTTTTGCATTGTTCACATTTTTTGTTACTGGATAAATTGTTCATATGTTCCATTTTTCTTAGTCTGATAATTATCTGATGAAAGTTCAATAACCTGAAATGTTAACTTTCTCTTTCTCTGCATATGTCTGCTGATCTGCTGAGTATTTCCATTCTCTGTTTTTATTACCAATGATAATTTATACCAGTCTAATAAGAGCGAGGCTTCAATTCAGAAAATTCTTATGATGCAAATTGTTGAAAATGCAAATTGTTAGTGGCACAGCTGGCCGCCTTAGATCTTGGGAAACAATGGAAACAACGGCCTGTATCCTTAATTAGAAAAAATAAGCATAGTGGGAAAACGGGGGAAAAAAAACGAGAAGGTAATAGTTGAATGTAAAATTAGATACACAAAAAGAAATAAAATGAGGGAGATATATTAGATTGAGAGAGGGAAGAAAAGGGCAGAGAGAAAATGTAAGAAGAAAATAAAATTGAAAAACCTAGAGGTTCAGTTTGCTCCCTGTAGGATTGAAATATCAACATTTCACTATTTCACTTCTGAGCAGCAAATACCAAAAGTGATTGAGGAACACAAATCACATCATTGCAAGGGTCTTTATGACTTTAAATACCAACTCTAACTTTCTGTTCCAAGAACAGTTTGTTTTAACAGCACAATTGCATCAATTTCTTAGAACTCATGGGAAGTTTTTTTGAGGCTTGTGCAGGAGTGGTGCAAATCATAGCAGTTTGTTGTGCTTAGCAAGTCATGGTGTTTCTCTTCCTCACCTAAAGCTGCTGGATGTTTTACACATTAATTAATGCATTTTTTTATGTACATGTGAATGAATTTGCAGAAAATATCAATAGCAAAAGATTTAAACAAACTATTTTGGTTTTGTGCCACTTTATATTCCACACCTCAATGCTCACTCATGAACTCCATCTTGAGCACTGAATTCTCCTGTCTGCATTTCAACTCCCAAAGCTCATTATCAAACTAATATAATAGAAAAAAAAACTTCAAGTGCTTCACAGATTAATAATGAGTTCATTTTATAACTTTCATTTCTAATTGTTCATGCAAGTTTACAAACTGGCTCTCCAATACACTCAGAAAATCTATTTAGATGAGCCGTACAATTCAACAGATTTCCACATCTGATTATTTTCTGTGCTTGCTATGGCTAGAGGAATTGTGTGTGTTTTTAACTCAAAATTCTCTTCCTCCTTAGGGGAGGGAAATACAATCCTGTGACTCCTATCCAGGGAACAGCACACATGCAGACAAAGCCTAATGATATTCACATGACATTAGCTTTGAAATGCAAACTGTTTCTCTCTTCACAGATGCTGCCTGATCTGATAAGTAGTTCCAGTATTTTTTTGTTTATTCAGGTCAATGACATTCTTGGGCTTGCTTACCTTTTGTGCTACTTGTGTTTGAAAACCCTGTCAGAGACTGGCAAATTGTTGAGCTGCTATGGAGTAGTTCGTTTTCCAACACATAATATCTTTATGGCTGGAGAGGAACAAAAATAAAATTCAAATAATTTTATTTTTAGAACAGTTGTGCAACTTAGATTTTTGTTGAGCATTTTAATCAGTATATGCCCAGCTTTTATTTCTTGTTATCATTTGTTGAAGGCAGCTGGATCCAAAAGTTGATTGGTTTCTGTTTGGTGCATTTGGTGTGGCCTTTCTACTTAAGGCAGGAATAGCACTACATAAATAATTTGTCTGTAGTTCTAAAAGGCCAGGTCATCAATAACTTTAATCCTAACAGTTGTAAGTTACAGTAATGCAATCAGGTTGAAACAGACGTGACATTTATTGCTTTGATTTGATCAAAAAAGTCACTTTTATTCAGGCAATCCACTTAGTTGTTACTTCTCCTTTGGGTTGGACTTAATGTATGTTTTTGCTTTTAAGAACATTAGAATTGGAACATAACAAATAGGAGTTGAAAACAAAAATGTTGGAGATACTCAGAAGGCCAGGCAACATCTGTGAAGAGAGACATAATTAACATTTCAGGTCAATGACCTATCATTGGGTAGTTGGATAGGAAAGATTTCCTTTGAACTTTGCAGAAATGAGGAAGTGACAAGAGTGTAACTACTATGTAATTCCCAACTCTAATGTGCAAATGCAAGTTCATATGTGGCAACTTCGAAGTAATTATCCCCTCATCAGAAGGATCCATTGACTTGAATTGTTAATTCTGTTTCTCTCTCTACAGATGCTGCCTGCTAAAGATTTCCAAAATGTTCTACTTTTATTTCAGATTTTCAGCAGAAATCTTTCTCATCCAACTGGGCAATGCCTTTTGTATAGCTGCAGATGGTCCCTACTCACCATCTACAATTGTGCTCCATTATTCAGTTTTCTTCATGATACATCCATCCCTTCAATCACCAGTATTGCTGTCACTTTCAATAATTTTATTGGTTCTCCTGAACTACAAATGTATCTGCAAAATCACTCCTCCCCCCCCACCCCCCCCCCCCCCCCCCCCCCCCCCATCGCAAAGTATTTTGGGGCAAATGTTCTTATCCTGTACAATAGAACTATAGACTGGTTGCTGATGTCCTTGGTATTATTTTTAACTTACCTTCCTCTGTGTTTATCCCTGATGGCTTCCTGCAGTTGCTAATTTGAGCCTCAAACGAATAGCCCAATACTACTACACCCTGCAGTTGAGCAAAAGAGCAGAGGATGAGTTGTCGCTTGGCTTGGAAACTTTTCTCCATTTGGGATTGTGGTTTTGAAGCTTGTTGCTTCATTGGTTAGGTATATTAAGTAAGGCGAGTGGATCACTCATTTATGACTGGAGTAGAGCTGAAAGCCATCTTGTCATCCAGAGCTCAGAATACCAGCAGTTCATTGGAGTTGAAAATGAGTACATTCCTGCATTTTGAGATCACACCAAAAGTAATTAAAAGTTTATGATTTTCAGGGATGTTCCCTCTAGGGCTGTTCAACCAATAAAACTGGTCAGAGAGCATAAAGTGAACGTCTAAAATCTTTGTAAATGCATAGAACATAGAACATTATAGCACAGGAACAAACCATTTGGCCCACGATGCCCACGCCGAATATGATGCCGAATTAAACTAAATCTCTTCTGCCTGTATAGGATCTTTATCCCTCCATTCTCTGCATATTCATATGTCTATCAAATGCCACTATCGTATCTGCTTCCACCACTACCCCTGGCAGTCTGTTCCAGGCACCTACCACTCTGTGTATAAAAAAAACTTGTCCCACACATCTCCTTTAAACTTCCCCCCTCTTCCCTTAAATGCAAGTCCTCCAGTACTTTCTACCCTGGGAAAAAGACTGACTGTCTACCCTCTTTATGGACCTCAAGATCCCTCTGCATAGAATTAGAATTGATTTATTATTGTCACTTCTACCGAGATACAGTGGAAAAACTTGTCTTGCATACTGTTCATACAGATCAGTTCATTACACAGTGCATTGAGGTAGTACAAGGTTAGATAATACAGGATGCAAAGTGTCACAGCTACAGAGAGAGTGCAGTGCAGGTAGACAATAAGCTGCAAGGTCATAACGAGGTAGATTGTGAGGTCAAGAGTCTATCTTATCGCACTAGGGAACCATTCAATAGTCTTGTAACAGCAGGATAGAAGCTGTCCTTCAGCCTGGTGGTATGTGCTTTCAGGCTTTTGTATCTTCTGCCCGATGGAAGAGGGAGAAGAGAGAATGTCTGGGGTGGGTGGGGTCTTTGATTATGTTGGCTGCTTCACCGAGGCAGTGAGAGATATAGACAGAGACCATGAAGTGGAGGCTGGTTTCCATGATGCGCTGGGCTGTGTCCACAGCTCTGCAGTTTCTCGCGGTCACGGGCAGAGCAGTTGCCGTACCAAGCCGTGATGCATCCAGATAGGATGCCTGCTATGGTGCATCAATAAAAGTTGGTGAGTATCAAGGGGGAAATGCCAAATTTCTTTGGCCTCTTGAGGAAGTAGCGGCGCTTGTGAGATTTCTTGGCCTTGATGTCTATGTGGTTGGACCAGGACAGGCTATTGGTGACATTTACTCCTAGGAACTTGAAGCTCTCAACCCTCTCAACCTCAGCACTGTTAATGTAGACAGGTGCATGTGCACTGCCCCTCTTCCTGAAGTCAATGACCAGCTCTTTTGTTTTGCTGACATTGAGGGAAAGGTTGTTGTCATGACACCATGTCACAAAGCTCTCTATCTCTGTACTCCGATTCATTGTTATTTGAGATATGGTCCACTACAGTGGTATCATCTGCAAACTTGTAGATGGCGTTAGAACAGAATCTGGCCACGCAGTCATAAGTATATAGGGAGTAGTGTAGGGGGCTGAGGATGCAGCCTTGTGAAGCACCAATGTTGAGAATAATCGTGGCGGAGGTGTTGCTGCCTATCCCCACTGATTGTGGTCTGTTGGTCAGGAAGTCAAGGATCCAGTTGCAGAGGGAGGTGTTGGGTTCCAGTTCTCAGAGCTTGGTGATGAGCTTGTTTGGAATTATAGTATTGAAGATGGAGCTGTAGTCAATAAACAATAGTCTAACGTAGGTGTCTTTACTTTCATTTTACAAATTTAAAATGATAGTGTCCAACATTACAGAAGGATGGAGTCGGTACTCTGAAATACCATTTGTGGCAGCAGGAGCCAATTCAGTATTTGGATTGAATATTTAAAGTCTAGTCGAGTTTATTATCATATGCACAAGTATATGTAGAACATAGAACACTACAGCACAGTACGGGCCCTTCGGCCCACAATGTTGTGCTGACATTTTTTCCTGCTCTAAGATCTCTCTAACCCTTCCCTCTCACATAGCCCTCCATTTCTCTATCATTCATGTGTCTATCTAAGAGTTTCTTAAATTTCCCTAATGTATCTGCCCCCACAACCTCTGCCAGCAGTACATTCCAAGCACCCACCACTCTGTGTAAAAAAAAAACTTAGCTCTGATAGGTGCAATGAAAAACTTACTTGCAGCAGCAACACAGGCACATAGTATCAGATAAGCAGCATTCTCAAGAAAAACATAAATTATACACTTTTTTTTACAAGAAAGAACACGATTAGAACAAAAAGTTGTAGTGCAAAGTGATCAAAGTGTTGGTATGCTGATTAGAGTTGTGCAGGTTGATTCAAGAACCGAATGGTTGAAGGGAAGTAGCTGTGCTTGGATCGAGTGGTGTGGGACTTCAGGCTTCTGTACCTCCTGCCCGATGGTAGCTGTGAGAAGATGGCATGGCCCAGATGGTGGGGGTCTTTAATGACTAATGCTGCTTTTTTGAGGCAGCACCTCATGTGGATACTTTCGATGGTGGGGAGGAATATGTCCGTGACGTATCGGGCTGAATCCATTAATCTCTGCAGCTTCTTACGTTCCTGCTCATTCGAATTGCCGTGTGATGCAACCATTCGGGATACTTTCAACAATTCGAAGTTTGTTTGAGTGTTCGGTGACATGCTGCACCACCTCAACTTTCTAAGAAAGTATAGATTCTGGCGTACCTTTGGACAAATTTTCCAATACGTTAACGCCCAGGAATATAAAGCTGCTGACCCTCTCCACCACTGCTCTCCACTGAAGGTACTTTGAATATGAGCACCTTGGGGAAGTGGCTTCTAAAGCAGCGATGGCTCGAGGAATAGGGTGAATAAAATCCAGATAACTCCATCTGAGGCTGTTGGAAATAGTTTCTGCAAGATTAAATCTGCCGGAGTGTGCCATCTCATGCGTATGCCAAATCTGACATCTTCCGATCTGATTTATAACTTTTTATGATCTAATTGCTTTCAAAGAACGTGCTTCTATACATGAGTGATAATTTCAAGAGGCAAGGCAGCTTTCTGCAATGTTAGTCAGTTGGGAAAAATCATTCATCTGTATCCTGATAAAGATGAAGGGAGAAAATGAGGGAATGAATATGTAATGCCACAAGATTGCAGTTTGAAATTGAATTGACCTTATTCTGTTATCATGATACAAAAGGCACAATGGAAGGCATGAGGCTGCAGTCTGGCAATAGCATCCGCTTACTGACACTGCATATGCTTAATTTGTTCCATTTTACCTGTGGAGATGTTCACTGTTAGCAATGTTGCAACACGTCTAAAGGAACACTTAAGAAACAATTGGGTCTGGTGATAATTTAATGATAATTCAGTTAGTGTGCTATATATATAGGTAATCAGTAGGGGAATTGAGATTTTGGATAATTAACTCACTGTTGCACTATAACACATGCAGGTAACCAAATAAGTCATGTCCCAGTGTACCGAGCCAAGCAAATGTCTTTATATACTTTTAGAAGATTATTTTTAGAAATTCTTTAAATATACCTTTTAAATATTCAATCTAAATATTGGGAAGAATAACTTCATTGTCTTTTGCTGCCACAATTAATATTTATGAGAATGAACTCCATCCCTTCTGAAACCAAACTCTTGCAACTTTGGTGTCATATTTGAGTCTCATTTTATCCTCAGGTTGCATGTGCATGCCACCTTCAAGACCAACCGTTTCCACCTCAGTAACAACACCTTCCCAAGCAAAGCTGCGAAGGAACCTTCCTTTGAATCTTGGCAACTTCCAGAAACATTATTCCAATGCACTGCTGGTTGGTATCCCTCATTATCTATCCTCTGGAAACATGAAGCTATCCCGTGCTAATTTGCATGAAGCTCTATCTCCCCACTGTTTGTTGACTTACACGATTCCTGATTCACTAATGTTTCCATTTCATAATTGTCATTCTTCTGAGCAAAGTCCATTCATGTCCTTGCCCTTCCCTTTTCTGTACTCTCCAACAGCATTCCGGTGTGTTGAGGTATCTGCACTCCCTCAGTTCTGCTCTTCCCAAAATTTAATCATTGTTGCTCCTGCCTTCAGCTGCCAAGGCCCTAAGCTCTGGGATTCTCTCCTTAAATATCTTTGCATGTTTATTTCAGCCCTTCTTCAGTTTGAGAAAACGTGGACGAACTTCTCAGCTAAAATGTTAAGCTAGCTCACATATTTGGGTGAAAGTATTTTGTTGCATAGGTTATGTATAATTTATATCAACTTAAGTTTGTATTAACTGACAGAGACACAAGCGACTGCGGATGCTGGAATCTGGAGCAACCCACAAAGCGCTGGAGGAACTCAGCGGGTCAGCCAGCATCTATGGAGGGAAATAGACAGTCAACATTTTGATTCAGTCCAGATAAAGGGTCTCGTCCCTCGACCCATAGGTGCTGCCTGCCCCGATGAGCGTTTCCCACATATTTGGGTGGATGTCTTACATTTTATGTTACCTGTGAAAGAATGTCCTCCCATCATCTGAGCCAGTACTGACCTCTCATCCAGCATCATTTATCTGCTTCCTGGTTCGTGATGTTGCCACTGTGGAATAGAATAGGAGCCTTTATTTTTGCTAAAGTAATGAGAGTCACTGCATTCTAAAAACAAGTGCAAAGAGTAGAACTGTGATAACCAGTTGCTATCTAAGTGCAAGTGCATAATCCTTCCATTATACTATGGCTCCAAGCAATCCTGAGGCTAGTACAATGCTCCTTCTGTTAGCATGTGTTGTTTACATCCTCTAAGTGATCATGAGGTTGTCTAGATTGTTCCGGAAATTCATTTTATCTAAAATCTAAGCTTTGAAGTACTATACTCAATTTATTACTTTTCTGCTTTGATAACCATTATGTTTGACTGATTTGTTGTTTAGTTCACTTTTTACAATTTTCCATTTAGAATTTGGTCAGTTTTTTGCTGAGTGTTGGAGAAAACATAGAAGGATAATGTCAAGGCAATTTGTGCATGTAGTACCCTTACTATTGAGTGAATGGGTAGACTCTTTAAGGGAGACATGGATATATCTGCCAAGGTTAAGACAGAATACAAATCAAATTGTAGCAGCCAAGATGAAAGTGTTATGAGTAAATATGTCAGACGTGCATACAGATTTCACATCTTGGCTTTCAGTGAAATATGTGTTGAATACTGCGGATACAATAGGGTAAATTCAATGATCCTGGGTTTTCTGTTCTGGGAATTCTGTTTAGCTGGAGGAGTCAGCATTGTAGTTAGTATTGCCTCTCCCAAAGATATGATCTCCCTTTGAGTTCAGCTCCCTATTGACATTGCAGCATCAGAGCATTTGCCCTTACATGCAGCTTTTATTTTCTTATCTGTGAACCCAAATGATATACTTGAGCAGACCATTGATTGCTGGTCATCACATTCTGCCTCATCTGTGGACTCGACAGAAGATTAAAAGAGACTGCAGATGCTGGAACCTGGAACAACAAACAGAATACTGGAAGAACTCAGCAGGTCAAACAGCATCCATGGAGGCAAAAGGTGTAAGCTGACGTTTTGGGTCGAGAGGGAAGAGGAAAGGTTGCCAGTGTATAGCAGTATGAAAGTGGGGTGGGATAGAAGTTGGTTGGTGGTAGGTGGAACCAGATGGGGAGGGGTTGATAGGCAGATGGAACCAGGGTGGGCAATGCAGACCGAGTGGCCTGAATGGCCTACTCTCCAGTTCTTTCTTCTCATGGTCCCAAATGAGGATGAGCTTGCACAGGGCATTGAGCTGAAGATGGAATTTGTTTAGGTATATCCAGTATCCTTCATATTCATGTCTGTACTACAGCAGACTTGGATGTTCCTATTGCAATCAGACAGGGTTGCTGGTGTTAAGTAGCAGGCTCCTGACCAGCTCTAAAATATTTTCATTGCTGCATCCATGACTTCCTGTAACCTTGCATGCCATTGCGGAGATGCTTGAGAGAGGCTGTTGATGACATAATTATATGGCATCTCTTTTATTGCTATGGAATAGCACCAGCAGGCTTTCTTCATAGTTCAAAGAAATTGATTGCCATTGAAACCTAATTGCGATCACTGAGGCTGACTGCTGTAGATCGTTTTAAAAATTGCTGCAATGTTATGTTACTTGTAGTTTGATGTGAAATTTATGGAACCAACCACGTATAAAATGATGAAAATCTGTCACTTTTGCTGAGAACAATTTTGCCCTCAGTTCTGCACTCAGAGTTTTGGTAAATTTACCAGTGTACACTTGGCTGATATTGTGCATTTGGGGAAGAATTGATTTAGTAGGTGGAGGAGGAATGCAAAGAGTTTCTGGAGGAAGAGCAAATTAACAACCCTGTAATGGAAGGAAAGGTTGGAATTGGGAGTTAAAGAAGTAGGTTAGGAAGCTACAAAGATGGGAAGTGTAGGGGGAAAATTGACCATTGTCCTCCTATTCTTTTCTTGCATTATTCCATTTCCAGCCTCATTGCCATCCAAATCTGTACATAAGCCATAAACAATTGAAGCAAGAGGCAAATAAAAGACTAAATAGAGAGCAAAGAAGTGTAAAATATTGAAGAGAGAAAAAAAACCCAATAAAGCAAGACTTTTAGAAGGAGAACTGAGAATTAAAAAGAGTAAATAGTGAAAAGAAATGTAAAAGAATGGGAGAATGTAGTTAACAGATAAGGGCATTTTTTTTCTTTAGAAAATAGGGTCTACAAAGATAGTCTTTCATTACTATATTTTTCTCCGTAAATCAGAAGTGACGCGGATGTATGAAGCACTGGTCGCACAGAGTACCTTGTCTTTGCACAAAATGTCCTCCTCTCAGTGATCAATTTTGAACACTGACTGCAGTTAAAAGTAAAGGGAAAACTTAACCAAATGCATTTAGGAGAGAACTTCCAAGTATTGGATTGTCACTGAAAGCATTTTGTGTGCTGAATCATCAGAATCCTTTATGATTCTTGACTCTTTGAACAAAAGGCCAACTATAGAGAGTGAAAAATATCTTAGGCTTTGGTATATCCAAAACCTAAGATATTTTTCCCTCTTAGGTTGAACAGGGCACATCATGTCATACATAAGTGGAGTAAGTGAAATAAAGCAGGGGCTGAATGTGAGCTGAGTTGGTTGTTGCAGCCTGTGAAGGTGAATGGTGAAGACAATCTATATTTAACCCACTCATTTGCTCTTCAACTTGGTTGAATGATCACGGAATAACCTTGTGACTGGATTTACTTTTAGGCCAAAAATGTCAAAGTAATTATTTTAATTACTTTATTAATAAATCGTTTGTAAAGGATCCTAAGATGCTTTTTCCCCTCAATTTCCTTCTCTTTTCTCATTTTAAACACTGGTCAATTAGAGACTTACTACTTTTCTGGTGACTTTAAGCAGTTGTTAGGAATCCATTTTTGTAAAATTGTTATTCCATTAACGTAAGGAAGGAAACCTCAAAAAAAATCCCGGAAGAAATATTCAGAAAGGTCCCAGACAAATTACTGAAGTTCAAACAATTTCTCCTAAATGAACCATTTTGCTTCTGTCTTGAAGCATGCTGTGTATTGTTGCATGGATCATTATTTAGAGCTGCCATTTTGTGCAGAAATGCAGATAGATTTTAAATGTTTTCTTTTCACATTTTTATGGGTTGTATAGTTATGGATCTCAATACTGTTACCAACCTTATGATCTAAGATAAACTTAAATATCCTAATACAGAGAGACTTAAGAAAGCCTAAAATTGATTTTGGCCATGACTTTATAACATTGGACATCATATTAGTATTATGTGCATTAATTGCAGAGCTGATACTATATATTTTCCTAAACCTTATCATCTCCAAATATTTCTTTCCTTGAGGATGCTTTGCCATTGATGGTAGTTTTTTATCCTCTCATTTACACTTCTTTTGTGGCCAGCTGACTTTTTGTATTAGTCTTGCTTTGTTTTGAAGAAGAATCAGGTTTATTATCACTGATTTACATGACATGAAATTTGTTGTTTTGCAGCAGCATTACAGTGCAAAGACATAAACATTACTACGGTTTACAAAATAAGTAAATATTTGAAGGAATAACGAGGTGGTGTTCATGGACTCTGCAGAAATCTAATGGTGGAGGGGAAGAAGCTGTTCCTAAACCATTGAGTGTGGTCCTATACCTCCTCCCCGATGGTAGTAACGAGAGGTCATGTCCTGGATGGTGAGAGTCCTGCTACCACCTTGTCATTTCCAGGCATGTATGCATAAGGCATAGTTTAACATTGGTAAAATAATACTTAAAAAGACAAATTGGTAAAGCCAAGGTTAAGCTGAAGTTTAGGTCGCATTTCATGACAAAACTAGAATTCTTAACTTTTTGTTGCCTGATATTCTATTAACTCTGCTGCTGTAGTCAAAGTTAACAATCTAATTTGCTCCTACTAATTTGCTTAGGGTGTAACTTAATTCAAAATTAAATCTTCTGCAAGATTTTCTCAGTTATGTGCCTGTTGGATTTTTGAATTTTATCTAGTTATGGAAGATCTGAGTGGATTTGTTTACTGGTTCAAATCAATTACTTTGATCTAGACCTTTAGAGAGGTCATTTCACTGGAGTACGTGAGATGCATTTACAAATGCTGTGCAACTTTGCTAGTTTATGAGAAATTATTTAAAAGTAATAATTATATTCATAGTTTTAGAATTACAATTAGTTATTACTGAGATGAGTGGCCAGCATATGTCAGAAGTAACAGCTGACAACATTTGTGCCTCTGAGTCAAAACTCCACAGATTTGAGCAGAAAATGTAAGTTTACCTTCCAGTGTTGTACTGACAAGAGTGAGACACCATTGGATGTACATCTTTCAAATGAAAAATCACAGCAGCTCCCTCAGGTAGACATAAAACATTCCTGGCACTATTTCAAGTTATCCCTAGAGTCCTGACCAATATTTATCTCTCAATTGATATCACCAGAAGGATTATCTGGTCATCATTACACTGGTGTTTTCGAGTGAGCTGTATGTAAATTGGATACTTGGTTTCTGATAATATGAGGTGCTGCAAAAGCACTTAATTGACTGCAAAGTAATTTGGGATATTCTGAAGTTAATGGGTTCCTTTTATGTGGAAATTATGTAGAAATTATGTAGAAGTCTCAAAATCAGCTTTTGATGTGCTTAACCACATTTGGTAACACATTTTACAATCAGGGCCACTAAATATATCATGAAATTGAGACATTTTCCTTTAAGAAATCCTTACTCTGTTTAATTACCTTAAGGAAGCATTGTCATGATTTGCATGATTAAGCAGGCAGTGCTCTCTTATTCGCCCTGCGTCCATCAATCTCTGTTGTTACCTCCTCAGAAACTTCAATCAAATTAGTGAGGTAGAATTTCCCCTGCACAAAGGCAGGCTGAGAATCCCTAATCAGTCCCTGTTTACCCAAATGAATATAAATCCTGTCCCTCAGAATATTCTCCAATAATTTCCCCTCAATCTTCTCCCTTGTTTCACATAACATTCTTGGATAGATGTCATCTGGCCCTGGGGTTTTATCCATCTTATGCATTCCAAGACATCTAACACCCCTAACTTCTTAATAGGTACAACATCCAGATAACCAATGTATCCCTCCTTGAAGTCGCCGTCCTTTGTGCCCTTCTCCTTGGTGAATACAGATGAGAAGCGTTCATTTAGGACTTCAACTGATCCTGTGGAATGGTTAGCCCCAAAGCACTGTAAGAGTGGTACCATTGGCACCACAGAGTGGGCTGAAATTATCAGTGTGTGAATGCTCAATCTGTGCTCAGGTTGCTGACTATAAGATTTTTCACTCATTCGTTTTATGAAATATAAAGGCAATGTTCCAGCAGAGTTACTTTAAGTCACCAGGTTCACTGTGTTCAGCACAAAGTATTCCTTGTTTTATTAAGAGTTTAAAAATGGCTTGTAGGTCATGGCTTGTGAATCAAAATCTGTCACTAATTAATGAGCACTGCTCACTTTGATGATGACATCACGTGTGATACACTACAGGGTAATGACATGTGCATTAAGGTGAATTGCAACAGGAAGTGATTGGTCCAATTCCTTGACAGATGGCAATTCAACAGAAAATACAAGCAAGCACATTAAAACAAACATATACACAATTAAATATTTTTTGTGATTCAGGCATAGAAAACGGGTACTAATGGTCTTTTTCTTATTCAGCTCCTAGACATCCAGTCCATTGGTTAATTAATTTGTTTTCCAGAAAGTAATGTTACTGACATTAAGCAACAAAATTTCTGCTAAAGGAACTCAGTGGTTTGAGCAGCATCTGTGGGGGGGGGGAAGGACATTGTCAGTGTTTTGGGATGAAACCCTGTATCAGGACGACGAGTGGAGAGGGGAGATGGTCAGTATAAAGAAGAGGGGGGAGTGGTGAGACAGAGGCCAGAGGCGATTGGTGGACCGAGGAGGGGTGAACGATGACGGGCAGATCGAGCCAGGTAGGGGAGGGGGAGCGGTGAAGTTGGGAGACAAGAGGCAGGTGGATGATAGATGGAGGCAGACAAAATAAAAAAGAGGCTTATGGAGGCAAGTCAGGGGAGGAGAGGGTGAGGTTGGAGATGGCCAGGAGGATGATAAGCAGGAACACAAAGGCTACCAGTGCTGGAATCTGATAAGGAAGGAAGGTGGTAATAGGAACCATTAGGGGAGAGATGGAGGACAGATGGAACCAGATAGGGTAGGGGTGGAGTCAAAGGGTGAAATCTGTGGGTAGTGGGTGGATAGAATCAGGAGGGGGAGGGGGCAAAAATGAATGATGGGAGCTGGAGGGGGCTAGAGTAATGCTACTAACATCTCTCTGTTTATGTCCAAACGTAAGAAAGGTATAGTATATTTATATAGTTTTTATTAACGAATAACTAGTTTCTAGGATAAATTAAAATTTTACTTAATTATATCACAGGAAAAATATAGACTTAGCAACATTTCTTGTATCTAAAACAACCTCATCCATTTCAGTTGGCCCACCTTTTTGAGTACTTGGAGTACCTCCCTGGAGTGTGAGCGGCGACCTTATCGAGGTTTATAAAGTCATGAGGGGCATAGATAAGGTGAATGGCCACAGTCTTTTTCCCAGGGTCGAGAAGTCTAAAACTAGAGGGCATAGGTGTAAGGTGAGAGGGGAAAGATTTAAAAGGGACCTGAGCGGCAACGTTTTCACACAGAAGGTGGTGGGTAAATGGAACGAGCTGCCAGAGGAAGTGGTAGAGGCAGATAAAATTACACTGTTTAAAAGTACATGGATAGGAAAGGGTTCGAGGGATATGGGCTAAACACAGGGAAATGGGACTAGCTCAAATGGACAGCTTGGTAGGCACGGACGAGTTGGGCCGAAGGGCCTGTTTCCGTGCCATATAACTCTGTGACCCTCTGATTCTACTTGTTCTTCTCTTCATGATGTTGATGTGATGGTCGTCATGGTACTTTGGCCTTCTGCCAAAGTTTGGATTATTTTCACTTTGACCTGAAATCAAGGTTGCAAGATAATTCAGATAAGGATTAAATTCAGCTACAGAAGTCCTTTAACTTTGTCTGGTTTTAAATGATGCCACAAGGTAATGCAAGATAAGGATAGTTCTCCAAGGCACCTTACAGCTTGCCGTCTAATTCAGAAAAGCTTGGCGCTGCCTACATTTGAGAACCAGATGCAACCAGTAAAAGATCTGTTAACCTATCTTATGTGCACATCTTGGGTGTTATATTTCCTGTTTTCCCAGAGTTTGGCACTTGTGAACTATTTTTAGGTTAATTCTACAGAGCACACAAGCCATGGCAGAATGACACTGCTCTCTGAAGGAAGAGAGAGAGAGGAGATTAGGGGCTGTGGAAGATGATAGCAGTATGAAAGGGGGCTGCTGAGGCTATTGCAGTGGTCGATGGGACCCAAGGTGCTGGGAAATGGATGGCTGGGGAGTTGATCAGGTAAGTGCTAGAAGATGCAAGTGGGCTTGTGGAAAAGATTGGAACAGCGGACTTGTATTTATACAGCTCATTTCCTGATCTCAGAACATTGAAAAATTTTATATAGCTTATCAGGTACCTTAGGAGTGCATTTACTTTTGTAATGCCTGAAATGTAGTAACTGGTTTGCACATGGCAAGGTCCCACGAACAGAATTATAATAACAACCAGTGAATCTGTTTGAGTGATGTTAGGTGAGGGATAAATATTGACCAGAATGCCCTTGCTCTATCGTGGAAAGTAAACCAAATCCTTTATGCTCTGCTGAGAGAACTAAACAGCTCTTCCCAAAGATAGTTCCAATAATAGTGCAGCATCCTGTTAGTGTCTTGCTGATGTGACAGTCTGGATTATATGCTTAAGTATTTTTTACTGTGTTGTGACATTGGTTTTGTATCTTCACATAAAACAAAACCTCAATTTGCATGTTGTGATTGATTATATAGAATCAGTGCTGGCCTTGAAATAACATAATACCACTGTGTTTGCTCACTGGGGATATTAAGTTCCTTAACTACAGCATAATTTCCACTGGTAAAACAAGCTCTCCCATCTTGTTTGTTAATTTTCTAGTGTTCTGTTTATTCATTATTTTTCCTAAATCGGTGTGGAATGCTTTACCTCTTTCTCCTTTGTCTTTCAGTCTTCATCTCGCACCATTTGCATGTTTTGTCATTTTATTATCATTTCCTGATCCATTCTATTTTTGGTTATTTTTAAAATTCAGGATATGTGTTGACAAAGGAGAATAATTCATACAAGAGGTATGCACCCATAAAATTATCAGGACAGGAGTGATCTTTACAGTCAGTTTTGACCACCTGAGGGGATTGGAGAGAATTTTCCTCAGTCTTTTTTCCTCCAATAAAATGGTTGTTTTTTTTATCTGATTCTTTACCTCTTAGAGGAAATCAGTGGATTTGGATGGAGCGTTAAGTGTACATGCTATTGCCAATACCTCCAACGAGATACCAAAGACATCTTTGACTTACTTTCCCTTTCAGCATTCCCATTCAGACCATTTATTCATTCCTCCATCTCTATCTCTGTCCACTCTCCTGCTTATGCCACTTTTTCATGTAACCACAGAACATGAAGCACCAGTACTTTTTCCCTCCCACCATTAAGAGCTCCAAATTCTCTGACCCAGACTCTCCAGTTTAAGCAACAATTTTCCTGAGCTTATTTCATTGAGTGTTCAGAATCATTACTTTAATTCTCTATTTTACTACCAGTCTGAATATTCTGCATTTGGCATTGTGCACTGTTTCATTCAAGCTCCATGTAAATTCGAAGAGCAATGCCCCATTTTTTTATTGGATGCATTATATTTAACAATTTCAGTTAATGAATAATCCCAGCACTTTTTTCTCCAGATTTCCTGCATCTACAATATTTTCCTTTTATAATTTTGGATAATGATTCTGTTCCTCCTGAATTTTCACTTGAACAATTGCCACCCTCCTTTTGCCTTACACTATCATTTTTTTTTATCATTTAATCTCTACTTCTTTCCCTTTTGTTCTGTCCTGCCCATCCTCTTTAAACTGCATCTCATAACCTGTTTATCATTTCCAAACCTCATGAAAGGTTGTGATATGAAACCATGGCCCAAATTGTGCTTGCCTTCATTGAACCCCGCCCTCACCCTGTCCTCCCTGTTATCTTCCCTGAAACCAAACCATCTCTGCATTTTGGATCTTCTCCCTCAACTGATCATCTCCCCAGCTAATCAGTTGCCTCACCAGCCCCTTCCAATCCTCTGTCATGATCTTCCCCGGCCTCTGATCTGCCACTCCCAAACTAATGTTAATGGAAGATAAAAAGAAAAGAACTAGGTAACTTAGCCCTGCATTCTTCCACTACCATTCAGTAAGATCATGGTTGATATGATGTTGGCTTTACCTCCAATTCTTTCCAATTTCCCTATAACATCTGATTTTCTTGTAGTCCTAAAATCTATCTCAGATTTGAATACACTCAATGATTCAGCATCCACTAGTCTCTGGGATAGAGAATTCCAAAGAGTTACAATCCACTGGGAGAAGAAATTCCTTCTCTCCATCTTAAAAAGGTGATCCCTTATTCTGAAACAAGATGGGCTTTTGTTCTTCCAAGCTGTAGTAAGCACTGGCACAGTGTGTTCAATTATTCCTTATAAGACAGTCCCCTAAATCCAGGAATCAACCCAGTGAACCTTCTTTGAACTACCTTCAATACAAGTGTATCCCTCCTTAAATAAGGAAATGAAAATGTACACAATATTTCAGGTACTCTGGAGAATTGTTCCATTTGTCTTCCTGATTATTAGCTGAATCTGAATCCTAACTTTCTATGTTTCATCTATAAGGATACCCAGATCCTCCCAGACATTATGTAGTGCTTCTCCATTTCAGAAATATTCCACTTTACTATTCTCCTTAAGGACCCCACCACCTGGGACATGCCCTCTTCACATTACTACCATTGGGGAGGAGGTACAGGAGCCTGAAGACCCAAACTCGAGATTTCAGGAACACATTCTTCCCCTCTACCATCAGATTTCTGAACAGTCTATGAGCCCGTGAAAACTACCTTGTTATTCCTCTTTTGCACTGTTTATTTATTTTTGTAACTTATAGTAATTTTTATGTCTTGCACTGTATTGCTGCCACAAAACAAATTTCATGACACATATCAGTGATAGTAAACCCGATTCTGATTCTGAAAGTAGATAACTTAATATTTTCCCAAATTATACTCCATCTGTCAAAGTTATATTTAATTCCTCAACCTATCCTCTGCAGAGTGCTTGTTCTGCTTTCCAAAAAAATTTGGCTATTATTAAGTTGATAGCTTCCTCTAAATCTTTAACGTCGCTTGTGAGTAGTTGAGGCCCCAACACTGATCCCATTGGTTACAGTTTGCCATTCTGAAGAAGCCCTGGTTTTTCCTCCCTTCTGATATCTGTTAGACAGCCCATCCTCTCTCCATGCTAATTTGTTACCTGCAGCTCCATGAGTTTGTCTTGTGCAGTAACCTTTCATGTGGTTTTTATCGTTTGCTTTTTGAAAATTTTCTGCATTTTGTTTTACCACATTCAATCCTGTCCCTAGTAAGCAACTGTAACCCCATGCATCCTACTCCATACATTCTCTGCTGAGCAATTGAGGATGAATTTTTAGCCCTGAGGATATGTGGAAAATAGCACAGAAAGTTCATGTTTAATGTGAAAATTAATACAGTGAAAATCATTAAGCTTCTGTAGTCCCTGTAGGACACTGCGGACTTTGTCATAATCTGCTGGATATGTCTTTGGAAAGCATCTGGAGGAGGTTCATTTGCAAATATGTTCTGACACAGTGTGACTCACTGTAATTATTGTGGCACTTACTACGGATTCTGAAGACTGGTTAGGATTTTAATGTTGGACTTCCTGCAGTGCAAAACAAGTTTTTGGAAGGAACCACCCACATGTTTGCATTCCAGAAACTATATCAAGATAGGGATTTGAAGTGTTCCTTGAAGGTTGGTGAGGTTGATATTACCTTAAGGGACAATATCACGTGTTCAGCTATTGCAAGCAGACAGCTGAGTTTTGGATGCTATAATAAGCAGGTATGGTTTCCTGATACCACATTTTCTAAAATTCATTTGTTGGAATCTTGGCATTGCTGGCAGGCCAGACCGGGTAAGGATGGCAGATTTTCACCCTTCAAGGATATTAGTGATCCCAATGGATTTTTACATTGTCATCATTATTAAGGCTAGTTGTTTGTTGCAAATTCCAGATTATTAACTGATCTTTAAATTCCACAGCTGCTGTGATTGGTTTTGAACTCAGATTTCTGAATTGTTGTTCAGAACCTCTGTTCAATACAACCCAATAAAATACAGAAAGAGAACAAATTTGGAAGGTGAACTGATATAGGTTATCAAAAATGGAATAATGCATGAGGAGGGTTTATTTTGGTAAGGGAAACCTGTGTGGTAAAGTTCTGAAAATACTGGAGACTATGTAGGGCAGGGGGTCATGTTGGTCAAGACACAGAACCGATTGAACTCAAGCTTCCACATTGTTCATTGAATTCTTGCCAATTCCATCTCTCTGCCCACCCACTGCATTGGGATAAACCAGATAACACAGAATCTAAATATGCCAAGATAATAGTTCACACCCTCAGACAGTTTTGCCAATGAAACTCATATCCTCATTGGCCAACTTCAGTGCTCTACGAGGTCCTTTTGACCTATTCTACAAGAACATTCCCATTCTCTTCCTGTTCTCACTTATCTTAATTTTTCATAACTTAATTTTTATTTGTTGTGTGGATGTGAAACTGTTGTTTAAGCAAATAATTTCTTACTACACATATTACAGGTAAATATTACATTTCTGGAAGGGTACAGAAAAAATGTCCTGATTTGGAAAAAAAAATCCAGTGGAAAAATATAAAATGTGATTTACTTTGAATTCAAGATGCAACAGAAGGTTGTGAGTATTGGAAAAGTTAAACACAAACAGAATCGATCTGGAAGCTTATAGAAAACCGGTTTATCACCACCCAAAATGTAAAAGGCAGGTTAATGTTTCAGGTGAGTATCTTCATCATAACAGCTGCAGGGAGATGGAAGAGGCTGCCCAAAATGGAGGAGAAATCTGTCACTTACTATTATATTAAGTAAGGGACCAACAATTCAGTTTCTTAGTTATTTAAACTGCTGTCAATATTCTAGTTTCGGTAAACATTGTTCATTGATACTGATGTGTTATATCCTTGAAGATGAAAGTATAGAATGGTATAAGGCATACTGAAATATGCTTTGGTAATGCAGACATAGTACAGTTCAGCTGCGTTTTAGCTATAACTTGATAAATTGCTTTACTCTCCAAAATAAACTGTGAACAATGTTTAGAACAAAATTCAATTTACTTTCAGCTGACTGCTTTTCAAATGAGTGGCCTTTTTAAGATTAAGCATTCTTAATGGCAAGAGATCATGTGGCTTTGATCGTAACAAATAAAGTGGCTGGAAGTTCATTTTTTTTAAAGTGGCTCTAATCACAGTAATTGCTATTCTGTGGATGTTTACTTTTGTATAGGAGTGTGTAATGATAATTATATGAAGTTTAAATGTGCCTTTTTGTCAGTTCTATTTTTATGCTAGAGTGTAATACTGCAGACTTTTTGCATAGAGTGTAACCATTTCAAGGAACATGGTGAGGCTGATTTAATGCGAGATGTTGTCTGGATATATGAAATGCAGTAGTGAGACTGATGTTTGCAGTGAATTAGAGGCACCAAGCTAGTTAAGGTGGCATGAATTTTTCTTCTAAGCTTATTGAAAATGCATGTCATGTGCATTTGTCCCCATTGCTGAAAATCAGTGTTTAAGAGAAATAAATTGTACCATCTCTCTATCCTTGGGACCAGGATTAGGAAAGGAACAGTGAATGGGGGAACGTTGTGTACAGTGAGTCAGAGATGAATGGCAAAAGCAGATGAAAATTTATTCTGCTACTTGTTGAGATTATGGAGATATTAAACTTTCCTACTGGAGATTGATGGGTGGAGCATACTATGAAATACATGAAAAGAAGCGGTGCTGTTTTACGGTCTTTTATCCCTCTTATCAATTGCCTTGGTGAAAATGTTGTTTGTGTAATGTGGGATTGTAGATCCTGATAATGACTATCTTAAAAAGCTGCTGGGAGATAAATGAAAGCAACCCAGGAGGAATTTTTGATTGGTTTTTCTTTTTTTTTATGTCACTGTTCAGCTCTCTTTGACAGGACATCTCAAAAGCACAACCAACACAGGCACCATGAACCATATTCTGTTGCTCTATAATGCATGCTGACTCAAAGCAGATGAGTTTGAATTATCAGGTGTCTTTTTTTTTACCCTCGTTAAAAGATTTGACATGGTTAACCTTTCGGAAGTCTGGATAGATTCTCTGTCAGAATGTGGACATGTAAAGGATGGCAAGCAGAGTTTCCACAGTGATACTGAAGGCTCTTGACACTGATGAAACTAAAATATTATTCTTATTGCATAGTATGAATTTCCTCAGATTTGTGTTGGAAAATATGGCAATGATTTTGCCTCTCCATTATTGGTAATGAGCGCCATCTTGCCAACACTTACAACAACATAGAAGTATAGGCCAACACTTCTGTGACCCACTTACTGAGTTTGTCAATCTCTTTATACACAAACATATCTAATTGCCACAAGTTCTGATATATACTCATTATTTCAAAGCGTGTCCACAACCCTATTACACTTTCTATGGAGCAGCTGTACTTGTCTTCTCTTCATACACTTGACTTAACTTTTTATTTCTTTTAGGCTTTGAACTTTTGATCATAATAAAATATTTGTTCAGATCAATGTTGTTAACTATTAACAATACAGATTTTGTATTCAGTTGGTATTTTGAAAACCAAGTGTCGGTTTCTTCACCCTTGTCTCTTGATAATACATTTGAATTCATGAAGCCTTTCACGTTCAGTGTATTGCTTTTGAGATTTAAGATGAAGACATAAATATTTGAAAGATCAAGAATTGAAAGCTATATGAACAGACAAAGAAAGGGAGTTGAGGCCAGAATAGATCAGCCATGATTGTACTGAATGGGAGAACAGGTTTGAGGAGCCTGGTGGCCTATTCCTGTTCCTATTTTTGTGTTCTCGTGTGTTGCTGTTCTTCTGGAGGCAAAAGTAGCAATTTGCTGATTATTAGTGATTAAAAGATCCCATATACAGAAAATGAGATAAATAGTTGTTTTTGGTGATTTAGGTTGAGAAATACTGGCAAAGCTATGCTTTGAAAAGTTTGCTTTGAATATTATTTCACTTGAACAGGTTGATGAGACTTTAATGTAACAACTCTTTAGAGAGGTGCCATCTCATACAATGTTGTATTCTCTCAGTACTAAACTGACATGCTGGCCTAGATTGTATAATGAATGAAGAGCAGGTGCATGGTTTGAACTGGCTGTGTTTATTGACTCACAGGGCTCTCAAATTGACCTTAAGGTTCACGTGATAGTACTCATTCCCCAAAGTGAGTTTAATGAGTTCAAACAGAATGCCAACTCTCTTCTGGCCTGCCTACCTCTAGATCATATAATGGCAGACAAGCTCCCAGGAGGCAGACTTAACCCTTAAACATTATAGTTAGACTAGGAGCCTCGAATTTAACTTCCAGAGTTTAACTCTGGATCGCTGCGCTTGCCATGTTTGGGGAACCTGGCAGCTGAATGGAGGTGAAAATAAGTTTGAGGAAAATGTAAGAGTGCTCACAGCCCTACTGTGGGCCTTAAGGAGTTCGAGTACTTCCTGCTAGCTCAACAAACTAACATGCCCTCAGAATTGTCATATGTGGCCCCACCACCATCCAAAGATTCCCTCACCTTTGACTCAGGCCAAACTTAAACACCATGTTCTGTAATTTTAGCCCTAGTCACACCTGTAATGTAAACTGTTTCACCAAGATCCACCCCCTCTGCTATTACTCAGCACCCGCACCTGATCTGTCCTCATTGTTTCCGCAGCTGTCACCTTCTCCATTCCTTCTAGTGTTCAGTGTTGGAGCTAAGCCTGTTAATCTGACTCTTTGCTTGACACAGAATCTGTTGAAATGGATACACAGCGTGGAATTTAACATCCACTATGTGCATGGAAATTGAGCGCGTGCATCACTGCAATATGGGACCTGGCAATTTCATTTCCACAGCTACTGATAAAGAAGATTTATTACCCAGAATCATTTTGCTTTCTTTCCCTCTGTAGAAGAGTACTCTTGAGATTAGTTAACCAGAATTTCTCACTGTCTTCACTGGTGACTGACTAATGCATTATAGAATGACATTAACCTCATGCCGTTTTATTTATTGGTGTTTTAACAGCATGCCCATGATGATCCATCCAGTACCAACAAATTATTATAGATCATTACTTTTCTTACAAATTACACTTTGTAATTTTGTATTGACATTTATAAATGTTGTAAGTCTGTTGAAGTAGAAACTTTATTCCTTTAAGTTTTAAAATATTGATTTAAGTGTATAAGAAGGCATGAATAAGGAAAAGCTTTGAATTTTTTCATTCATCTAATGTACTGGTCAATTTTCAGGACATAGCTCACAATTTATCTCATGCTCTAGATTTAACATAGGCAATATATTTTTTCACCCTTACTCAGATCTAAGACGCCATCAATTTCTGTAATTAATTCTTCAACCAAATGTACAGTCTTGAAGTGTACATCTTCATGACAGTAACTATGCAGTAGCTATTCATTGAATCTTACCTGGTTTGTTGTTATCTCCTAAGGATATTATGGTGCAGGAATTCTATACTGAAGTACAATATTTTTGTGTGTCATGCCACAGAACGTTACTAAAACTCAATCTTTAAATATGATCAGGCACTTAGGACGTCAACTTGCACCCATTCCCTCTGTGCCTATAGCATACTTGTATACAAAGCCATCCGACATATGCAGTGGTGTTATGTGTATGTTTGGATGCCAGTCACTTAAACTGCACAATCTGTGACCTTGGCACAGGCTGCTTGGATGGAAGTAGGTTTTCACCACAGATGATGTCATTAGCTTTATATATTGTATTTACTGGGTGTATTTATGACTGTATTTCATGATGAGTTCTGTCTGTACATAGTTTTAAATAGCCTCTTCATCCAATAAGGACATGGCTTAGCTTAATACCGAGTATCCAGTATGTGACTACAGTAGTGACTATGATGCTTTATGTGTCCCACCCATCTCCCCTTCACACCCCTGCAACCTTTCCTGATGCTCCATTACGACTCCTGGGTTCCCAATCCTTCACTGATTGAAACTTGATACTTCTTGCCCTAACAGGGTTTCTCCCCACTGAACTACTAAAAACTTAAAAACTTTATTTATACAGCACGGCCCAACGAGCCCGCGCCTCCCAATTACACCCATGTTAACCTACTAACCCGTATATCTTTGGAATGTGGGAGGAAATTGGAGCATCCAGAGGAAACCCACGCAGACACGGGAGAACTTACAAACTCCTTACAGAAAGCGGCGGGAATCGAACCCCGATCGCTGGCGCTGTAATAGTGTTATGCTACCATGCCGCCCATACCATACTATGACCCACAATCTACCTGAATTCTTCTACAAACTTGAGCAGAAGTCCCTTGTATATGTTTAGTTATTACGACCAGCTCTATTGTACACAGTGCATTGCACCTCATGGACAATAGAATATTGCAGCTGGGGGCCCAAGCAGAAAATGTGCATCAGGAAACCCTTGCAAGCTAGCATAATTCACATTTCCCAGTGTGGAACAGTTTCTTGGCCCATATCACCCACATCAGTACCTTATAATTAAAATAACACTTGGCTCATAGGTCTTCTTTGTTTCGCTAAGTTGCTTGATATTAAATTCAACAGTTATTGCTCAGCCATGTTAGCTAACTATATTAAACTAACAACTGCAAAAAAAAAACTTCCAGTAATATTGCTGTATTGTTCGCAGCATCTCTGCCTTTTACGTGTGTCCTAAACAACAGGAGCAGGATTAGGGCCATCCAACTTATTCTGCTGTTCAGTTGGATCATAGCTAACCTGCATCTTAATTCCATCTAATTAGTTTGATAGCCCTTACGCCCCTTGCCATACAACAATCTATTAATCTTAGTTCACAAAGCTGCAGCCTTGCCTTAAGAGAAAGAATGACAGATAGCCGCTGCTCTTTGCCTGAAGAAGTGCTTCCTAACATTAAACCTGAATGGCCTATCTCCAATTTTAAGGATTGTTCTTCTATTAAGCCCCATTGTGTTGTTTGTAAATGTTATGATTACTGTGATTTATGACCACGGGGTAGGGAGCTGAGAATGCTGTTGATAGTTATTATCATTTTAAATGCTGCACCACTTCTGTGCTGCTTAACATAATATTATGTCATTGCTAATTGTAAAGGCACTTTGGAAAAAAATGTCAGGTCCTCTGAGTGCAAGCCTTACAGTGTTGTACTGTCTACCTGTTTTAATTCATCATTTTCTGTCATTTATATTTTTCTGTCTTGCTGAATTATAAATTACATTGCAGGCTGCAATATAAGGAGCATTATGGGATGATGCATAACTGAATGAAATGGGAATGAACAAGCATTGCTTTGGGAATCAGAATCACAGCACTAATGGAATCAATTTTGTCTGGTGACCTCAATGAATAGATCTATAAATGATGCAACTTATTTATGGTTCACCAAATGATTGCAGTGCTTAACTAATAACCTGAGTGATCGAACGAATATTAAGATAAAGCTTCCTTGGTTACAACGTCTTTTCTGCACTAATGGATTTCTTATTTACTTTGTATTTTACTAATTTTCCAAATAACCTTCAATTATTTAACAGCTAATGTTGTTTTGAGAGGAAATGCTGGAAATTCTCTGTGGGTTAGGCAGCATCTGTGTAGGGAGAAGTAAGGTTAATGTTTCGGGTTAATTGAATTTTCATCAAGAACTGGGGAAGATTAGAAACAGGAATGTTTTAAGAGACAGAGCAGGGGAAGGGGTGGAGAGAACGTGTGCTAGGTTGTGATGGCAGTGCTGGCTGAGAGATAGCAGTGAAGGCTTGTTCATCAAACCTGGTCTGTCAGGAGGAGATGAATAAAAACAGGGATGGAGAGAGAAAGAAAAATGTTAAGAGATGTATGTATGTCTGTCACCCTCTCTATAAAATTGGAGAATCATATATCACAGGTTGATAAAGCACAGAAGAATGCCATTCTGGCCTTGTGTCTGTTGGCTCTTTGAAGAACTATCGAATTAGTTTTGCTGCTCTTTCTTGGTAGGCCTGTGACTTTTTTTTTCCTCGAGATATTTTTATTTTCTTCTGAAATTTATTGTTGAATCCTGCTTTCACTACTTTTCTAGGTGGTATGAAGAATTCCTTGCTTTCTTGCCTATCACTTTAAATGTGTGTCTTCTGGTTACTGACCTTTCTGCAACTGGAAACAGCTTCCCCTTATTTACTCAGTCAACTGTGCAGATCTTAATCATCCTTATTAAGAGCTCTCTTAATCCACTCTGCCATAAAAAGTGTAATCCCAGAATCTTTGGTCTTTGTACATGACTAAAGTCCATCACCCTGCTACCATTCCAATAAAACTTCCTCAGCCTTTCCAAGAGGAAGAGAGATACATATTTCTATCACTCTTCAAGTGTCCAGACTTAAGCCACAATCAGTTCTATTTACATTATAATGCTATTCACTGCCCTCTGTGCTTGTGTTTTGGCTGCTTTGTGCATTCATATTTTTGCCATTTATCATTCAATCCTAGCTTAATTTTTTAAAAATTGATGCTGTACCTTTTTGTGAATTGGTCCAATTTTTTGAATTATCTTCTGTGCTGTATAAATATCTTACTTCTTCACAGATCTTTTAGCTTTGGCTATTTATTTTAGGTAAGCCTTTTGGTTTAATAGCAGTTTTGCTAATCCTGTTGTAGCTCATTGGTCTCAAACCTAGCAAAAAATGTATTCCTAACCAGCTTTCTCCAGCCTCCACCATCCTGATTTCTTTTCAAAACAATATCATTGTTCAAAGCCATTTTAACACATACCTACCCTCAGATTCTCCATAACACATTTGGCAATTGACGTGTGCACCTCAACCATATAAAGCTGAAGGTTCAGGACAAATTTCTAGATATGTTGAGTGAGTCAACTCAAGAATAGCACTCTACTCTTTCAGTCCAGATGAAGGGTCTTGACTCAAAATGTCGATTGCCCATTTCCCTCCACAGATACTGCCTCGCCTTCTGAGTTCCTTCAGCAGTTGTTTGTTGCTCCATATTCCAGCATCTGCAGTCTCTTGTGTCTTCAAATGTTTGTCAACTTATTCACTGAAGCATACAAATATAGGAACCTTATACTTAATAACTGCTAAACGAAGGTCCTCCACTGATCTGCCCTGTTGTACAACAATGCCAATGACAATTTAAGTGCATGATGAGATCCCGGAAAATGTGTACTGCTCCCATTGCTTGAACAGAACTTGTCAGAAGGCAGATATCGATGATGATTCACCATCATTTTAAGTGCAGGAGCATAGCCTTTAATCATCCAAGGAAAAAAGTGTTTAAGATTAATACTTCAAAGTTAATAGTTGGCCAGGCAGATGTGATCACTGCCCTCCTGTATATTTCCAAGATGTGGACTACCCACTGCAGGCACGTCAGAACTCTGGAGAGATACTATCAATGCCATCTCCACAAAATCCTTCAAATTCACTGGCTGGAAAAGCAAGTCTATGTCAGTATTCTCTCCCAGGCCAACACTGCTAGCATAGGGAACCTAATTACGGTCATTTGGCTTTGATGGGGAGGCAGTGTTGTACACATGGCCAGCACCAGATTCCAGAAATGCACACTTTATTCCAAAGCCCTTCACACAGGAGATTACCAGATGGGCAGAGGAAATGATTCAAGGATGTTCTCAAAGCTTTCTTGTAACAGTGTAATATCCCCATAGACTTGTGGGAATCCCTGACTCGTGGCTGCAAGAAATGGAGAAGGACTATTAAGAAGTTCCAAGCTATTTGCCTGGAGCACACAGGGGCCCACGGAATGGTGGAAGAAGCAAAATGTAGGAGGCTGAGGGGGTGACCTTACAGAGGTATATAAAATCATGAGGACCGTAGATAGGGTGGATGGTCACAGTCCTTTTCCCAGGGAAGAGGAGTCCAAAATTAGTGACACAGATTTAAGGTGAGAGGGGAAAGATTTAAAAGGGAGCTGAGGGGAAACTTTTCTACACAGAGGGTGGTGGGTATATGGAACGAGCTGCCAGAGAAAGTGGTAGAGGTGGGTACACTTAAAATGTTTAACACACATTTGGGCAGGTACATGGATAGGAAAGATTTAGAGGGTTATGGGTCAAATGCAGGCAAATGGGACGAGCTGAAGTAGGCAACTTGGTCAGTATGGACGAGTTGGGCCGAAGGGCTTGTTTTTGTGCTGTATAACTCTTATGACTCTACACTTATCCTATCAACATCTCCTGCCCCTCCTGTGGCAGAGCCTATGGGTCTCATAGCTGCACCTCAGAAACCTCACAATTGGAGTAGAAGCAAATTATCCTTTCCCTTGAGGGACTGGCTATGAAGAAGAAGGATCTAAATTGAAGCATCACACAGTTAGCATTAACCACCTGGGATAGGGAGGTGAAAATTGGCCACAATTTCTAATCCCAATCACTGTGCAGCCCCCACTGTTGAAATTGAAGCCACGTGAAGTAAAAACCCCTTAGTGTAGAATAACATGTCAGCATTTAGCATCTATGCTGACCCGAACAAAATGACCACATGGATAGGGTCTGGGAGGTGATTATTGCCTTAGAAACTGTACTGCAACGTGAATCAGTGACTTGAGGAGAAGAGGAGTGAAAACTAACAAATGAAGCACTCTCTTAAATCCCATTAGGGGAGGATAGTTTGGCGTCATGGTGATCAAATGACGTGCTTGCTACACAGTGCCTTTCCTGTGATTAGAGTGAGCTTTACTACTGAATATTTTTAGTTATTGAGACATAAAGTCTCTGCAGCAGCTGGAGGAGCAAAATTAAATGCTGCATAATTAAATTATTTATTTCATTCCAATATTTTCTCACAAAGTAAGGCAGCTTCATGCTGAACTGTGGAAGATATTTACAATTAATATCTGTAAGCAGAAAATTGTGTTACAAAATACTTCCCTACTGTGAACTTCACAATATTGTAGTGGCCTGAGTTACTTCCAGCCTTAAGGTCCACTGGGAAAAATGCGTCATTACCTTATTTTCTTTCCACTAGCTCTCTCCCAACCCATCCTAACCTCTCTTCTTCCTTATGGTTATGTGTCTCCATAGCTCTGGAGGGTGAACTGGTTAACAACATTCATTCAGCACGGGCCTTCTCACAACTTGGGACTGGGTTCTTCCTCAAGAAGCATTTATTTACTTAAGTGAACTGGAACTGCAATGTTACTTCTTTTCTGCCCAGAATGAGCAAACTGAAACACTCCTGTATGGATGACTGGTCCACATGATGATGGCTGGTCCTCCTGTTGGGTCATTGCTTGAGGCAAAAAGTCATACAAAATCATAAGGTCAGTAAGAAAACAGGCCTACAGAGGCCATACCAACCATCAAACACTTATTTTCTTTTCACTCATTTTTATTCTTCCCACATTCTCCTGAAATCCCCTAGATTTTACTACTCACCTAAACATTAGGGACAATTTACAGTGGCCTACTAAATTACCACCCCTTTCTCTGGGAAACCAGAGCACCAGGAGGAAACACACTCGCTCACAAGGAGAATGTGCAACCTCCACATAGATAGCACTGGAGGTCAGGATGGAACCTGGGTTGCTGGAGCTGTGAGGCAGTAGCTTTACTGGCCCTATCTGTGGGTTTGGAACAGTTGTGGTATGTCAGCACCCTCTGGACACATATATAATGTACCTGCAAATGTAAGACCTTCCCTGTTCATGGTTGCTTTTAATAAATTGATGTACTTTCAATGCGATAAGCTACTTTATAGCATTGGTTGAATGAGAATTCCACGATATAGCAAAGTAGTGCATCGTAAGCATATGCCAGTACATTGTGCTGAGCCTAACATCATTGCTGATCAATTAAAACCTGACTTAACATTATACTTCAATTAGTTAATTAAAATAATATACCTTCTTTTCAAGCCCACATACTTCATCAGATATTTTATTGAATAACTGAGTGATTGTGTAGTACAAAATGCATGAGTAGCTTTTTTTGTTCAGAGTTTAATGGATTTCTCTGCACTGCATCCCCCACAACCCCCTCCCTCCCCATTCTACCCGACATCCCAATATTGTTTTTTTTCATCTTTTTCTTTCAGGAGAGTGGTAACTTTAAGTCAGGCCACCAGTAAAATATTTGGCTAACTAACACATATTGGACAATCTTTGGAATCTTCAGGAATTAACCAGTGTGCAGTTTTGGTCACCACACTACAGGAATGATGTGACTGCACTGGAGAGGGTGCAGAGGAGATTCACCGACATGATGCTTGGGGTGCTTCAGTTGTGCATGATGAGAGACTGGGTGTACTGGGTTTATTTCCCTTAAAGCAGAGGAGGCTGAGCAGGGACCTGAAAGAGGTAAACAAAATTAAGAGAGCCACAGTTGGGTAGATAATAGGAAACGTTTCCCCATAAGAGGTATCAAAAACTAGAGGGCAAAGGTTTGGGGTAAGGGCTCAGAGGTTTAAAGGGGATCTGAGAAAGAACTCTTTCACCCAGGTGTTTGGAATTTGGAACAAACTTCCTGAGTGCATGGTGGAGGCAGGTACTCAAACATTTTAGAAGCATCTAGATGAACATTTGAATCGAGAACATATAGAGGACTACGAGCCAGGTGTTAGAAAGTTGGTTTAGTTCACTAGATGGTGGGCTTTAGGGCTTGTTTCTGTGCTGTTGGTCTATATAACTTGAATTATGAGCAGGTATCTACTGCTATGATACTTAGTTCTAATCTCTTAACTTTTCAGAAGAGCAGTGTATTCTTCAGTCTTCACTTTAGGCTATGCCTGAAGTGTTTCCTGTGATTGCCTGTTGTTCAGCCTCTCATCAGTTACCTGTGGAGTACACTGTTGAGCAGAGATTCCGTCCTTGCATTTAGACAAAATAGGAAAAATTAGCAAAAAGATGGGAGTGGATAGTGAAGAGCTAACACAAGCCCAGTGGACAGATATTCTCATCAAAATTGAAATCATGCTTACATCATTATTTAGTCTCTGGTTATAATAGTTTGCACCAGAACTTTCGCAGTTTGAAACAATATAGTCAATATTTCTGTGCTGTAATATTTCAGTTTGTTTCGCATGCCAAAGGTAGAATTCAGACTTTGCTTCATATATACATACTGTATCCTTGGAGTCAGTTGTATCTGATCAAGCTGGAGGTCATAGGCCCCATCAGTCCTTTTGATGTGCCTGGAAGGATTAGGATGTGTTAGGACTATCCGCAGTTGCGCTCACATCTACTGTGGTGAAGTGCTTTGAGAGGTTGGTTATGGCTAGAATTGACTCCTGCCTGAGCAAGGACCTGGACCCACTGCAGTTTGCCTACTGCCATAACAGGTCCGCAGCAGATGCAATCTCACTGGCTGTCCACTCTGCTTTGGATCACCCAGACAACCTCAAGACATACTTCAGGCTACTGTTTATCGATTATAGTTTGGCGTTCAACACCATCATCCCCTCAGTACTAATAATCAAGCTTCAAAACCTGGGCCTCTGTACCTCCCTCTGCAACTGGATCCTTGACTTCCTTATAGGGAGACCACAGTCAGTGAGGATTGGCAAAAACATCTCCTCGCTGACTATCAACACAGGCGCACCTCAAGGATGCGTGCTTAGCCCACTGCTCTACTCTCTTTACACTCATGACTGTGTGGCTAAGCACAGTTCAAGCACCATCTATAAATTCACTGATGATACCACTGTTGTTGGTAGAACCTTAGATGGCGATGAGGAAGTTTACAGGAGTGAGACAGATCGGCTGGTTGAGTGGTGTCACAACAACAACCTTGCACTCAATGTCAGCAAGACCAAGGAACTGATTGTGGACTTCAGGAAGAAGTTGGGAGAACACATAGTAGTCCTCATTGAGGGGTCACCGGTGGTGAGCAGCTTCAAGTTCCTGGGCGTCAACATCTCAGAGGACTTAACCTGGGCCCAATACATTGTTGCAATCACAAAGAAGGCACACCAAAGCTCTACTTCACTAGGAGTTTGAGGAGATTTGGTATGTCGCCAAAGGGTCTCACAAATTTCTATATATGTACGATGGAGAGCATTCTGACTGGTTGCATAACAGCCTGGTATGGAGGCTCCAATGCGCAGGATCGCAAGAGGCTGCAGAGGGTTGTAGACTCAGCCAGCTCCATCACGGACACAACCCTCCCCATCATCGAGGACGTCTTCAAGGAGCGGTGCCTCAGGAAGGTGGCATCTATCATTAAGGACTCTCTCCATCTGGGACATGCCCTCTTCTTGTTACTACCATCGGGGAGGAGGTACAGGAACCTGAAGACCCAAACTCAATGATTCAGGAACAGCTTCTTCCCCTCCACCATCAGATTTCTGAATGATCCATGAACACTACTTTTTTTTTGCACTATTTATTTTTGTAATTTATAGATTTTATGTCTTTGCACAGTACTGCTGCTGCAAAACAAAATTTCCCGTAATATGCCAATGACAATAAATCTGATTCTGTTTCCTGCCCTGTTATCTATAACATCAGACTTTGGTTGGTGTGTAATTGTGTATAAACATGAGTGGAGATAATTTATTGTTTATCTATGGGAGTACAGTAGTATAGTGACTAAGTTACTTGACCACTATTGCACACCTTCCTGACTTTTAAATATTTTGCTGGTTCTTTGTTGTCACGGGGTCTAAATCCTGGAACACTAGCCAACAACAATGTAGGAGTACCTTCACGAGAAGGACTGCAGCGGTTCAAGAAGGTGACTCTTCAACTTTTCAGGAGCAATTAGGATGAGCAATAAATGACAGTGATGTCCAGATCCTGAACATGAATGATCCAGGGATGTGAGTTCAAATTCCACCGTGTTGGCTGGGAAATTTAAGCAGCTAAATCATTCTTGGATAATATGCTGGTGTTAGTTACGGTGACCATGAAGCAACTGGATTGTTTTTAAAACCTATCTAGTTCACTGATATCCTTCAGGGAAGTAATGTGATTCCAGATCCATCTCAATAGGATCGACTCTTAACTGAAGTTGCTGAGGAACAGTCAGTGATGAGCAATCAATGTTAGTCAGTCAAGGTACATTCACAACCTTTGAATGATTAAATGGAAAAATAAGATGTATTACTCTGATTTCTATTTGTCTTATGGCAGGCAAAAAGAAATTTAGTTATAAGCATGCAGTGTCTACAATGGTACAGTGGAAATAACATTCCTTAGACTGTTATTTAGGCTGTTTTCTGGTGTTTATACAAAATATACAGTCAGTCTTTTGTGAGAAAAATGAGCAAACAAATTGCCCGGAAGCTATTCAATGTGGAAGCAAAATGGGGAAGACAGAGCACTGTTTGTGAAGAATGTCTTACAAGTAGCTGTAAGCATTGTTTTAAAGCAATTGTTTTTTTTTTGCCTAGCTCTGTGTCCCAAATTACTTGAATGTTAAGCTTTACCTCTCAGAGAATCTGGAATACCAGAGTAAGACAGTCATGATTAATTTTTGTAATGAAAATTTAAAAAAAACAATTGCAGAAGTTGGAAATCTGAACCGGAAACAAAAAACACTGGAAAAACACAGCAGGTCAGCCATCATCTGTGGAAAGAGAAACAGACTGTTTTACTCTCTCTCAACAGATTGTTTCAATTGTGCAAAGTTTGGCTGAACTGCATTTTGAATTTTGGATGCTATATTTCAGAAACTTTATATTATTAACTAAATATTAACTGTAGAGGACTCTTAAAGGGCTTCAACAAAGATTCACCAGAACTCTGCAAGTGCTTAAGGTATTAAATTGTGTTGGTCAAGTGCAGAGACTTGATAAACTCTCCTTTTCCAGAATATCTTATTGACCCTCTCTCTGAGCTTAACCATGTTGAATTGCTACTCCTAGATATCAAAAGGTTCCTGATTCACAAGGAACTGTGTAGTAATTGCATTGTGGCTTTAAGGGGGAGATAAGGGAAGGGGTATTTAACAACCTGATTTATTTAAAACTGATGGCTTGACAGAACATTCAAGGTTCCCAGCAATTCATTCAGTGGGTGGCAGAAGAAAGCAAGCACAGTAGTGTGTTCCAAAGAAAGAAATGGAAACCAGTACACACAATCACTGTGATGAAAAGGTTGGGTATTCATAAATCATAGAAATGTGCAGCACAGAAAAGCACCATTTCAGCCCACCTCATCCATGTCCACTGTAATGCCTATTTACGCTAATCCCACTTGCCTGCATTAGGCCTGTATCCCTCCATGACAAGTACTTGCCCAAATACCTTTTAAATGTTGTAATTGTATCTACCTCTACCACCTCCTCTAGAAGCTCGTTCCAGATATTCATCACCCTCTGTGTGGATAAACCTAACCCTCAGATCTCCTTTCAATTGAACCTGTACCCTCTCGTTCTAGACTCCCCTGTCCTGAGGAAAAAGATTCTGCTGATCTATCCTTTCTATGAGTCTCATAATTTTATAAACCTATGTTTCAGTGAGAATAAGCTCAGCCTATCCAATCTCTCCTTATAGTTACAGCCCTCCATTCCAGGATTGGTTTTCCTTTGTACTATCTCAATGGACTGAGGTCATGGAGTGATCTGTATGGATGGCACGCAAAACAAAGTTTTTCGCTGTACCTTGGTACATGTGTCAATACTAAGCCAATTTACCAATTTACATCCTGGTGAAGTTAGGAATACCTTCATAATGGTTTTTGGTGCACTGAACTTAGAGTCACGGGCTCAATTCTGTATGATGATGTAATTTTTTATTGATTTCTTTTGTTTCCAGGTGATGCGCTGGATAGATCATGTCTGAGGTACAAGGAACTGTTGAGTTCTCAGTCGAGCTGCACAAATTCTACAATGTGGATCTCTTTCAGAGAGGGTGAGATTCTGTACTTTTTTTGTTTATGAATGCTTGTTTAGTATTCAAAAAGGAAATATTGAACTATCTTCTGCTATTTTAAAAATGGCTTAATGAATCAGTTTCTTTATTGGGCCCAGCTTTAACTACCCCAGACTGGCATAAAGTGGGCATGGGGGTAGGAGGTTTAAGGTCAATCCTGTCACTGTGGTCCAACCCCTGTGTCTCCATTGAGTGGATAACTACATAAGAATGTAAGAAATAGGAGCAGGAGTAGGCCAAATGACCCGTTGAGCCTGCTCCACCATTCACTAAATCATGGCTGATCTTTGCTGTCATCTCAGCTCCACCTATCTGCCTTTTCCCCATAACTCGTAATTCCCCTACTATACAAAAATCTATCTAACTGTGTCTTAAATATATTTAGTAAGGTAGCCTCTACTGCTTCCCTGGGCAGAGAATTCCACAGATTCACCACTCTCTGGGACCCACTCACCCGTTCTCCTCACCTGTCTGCTGGATCTTATTGCCCTGGGTCCCTGGATAGTGCCTTCTGCTGCCAGATTTCCATTCCTTCTGCCAGCTAATTGTGGATTAATTTGCTTGGGCAGGAAACTGTGGGAATGCCTGGGCTGAGCCTCCACATTTCTGGATTCCTGGACCATTGCACAATTAAGCCTCATGCACACCATATTCACCCTCTCATTAAAATTGGGCCTTGCTTCAGTCTGGAGTAGACTATGAGCTATGATAACCAGAGACTACTTCATCCAGTTTTAATATGAGCTATGATGAGAAGTGACTCTTAGGAGATGGGAAGAATTGTGAGAAGTCAGTAAGATAGATTCTGTTTCACTTTCCAAGGGTGCTGCCTGACCACTGAGCATTCCAGCACTTCCTGTTTTTATTTCATATTTACGACCTCTGCAGTTTGTTTTTTAGTTTTTAGAATGCCAAAATGGTTGTTTCAGTCTGAGACACAACAAAAGCGGGATTGAATTAGTTACGAAGGAGTTTATGATGAGTCTGAGACAGTGAATTTTTAAAGAGATTTTGGAGCAGTGATTGGAAAAATTAGAAGATAAGATGATATCTTTATTAGTCACATGTACATCGAAACACACAGTGAAATACATCTTTTGCATAGAGTGTTCTGGGGGCAGCCTGCAAGTGTCGCCACTCTTCCGGCGTCAACATAGCATGCCCACAACTTCCTAACCCATACATCTTTGGAATGTGGGAGGAAACTGGAGCACCCGGAGGAAACCCACGCAGAAATGGGGAGAACGTACAAACTCCTTACAGACAGTGGCCGGAATTGAACCCAGGTCGCTGGTGCTGTAAAGCGTTACGTTAATCGCTACGCTACTGTGCAATGAACAAAAAAGCAATAGCAGTCCTGCTCAGTTGGACAGTGGAGCCAAGGTATTTGGGGGGGACGTCAGCAGTAAATGTGTCAAAGGTTGTGGATAGATCAAAAAGGATGAGAAGGGATTGTGAATTACAATCAAGGTCACAGAGAGGGCTGTTTATGACTTCGGTCTGGGGTGCTTTAGAGCTGAGTACAGGGACAGGACCATTTTTGAGGTGCTTTAAACATGTGTGAAAATGGTCTCGAATTTGAGAAAAGATCAAGGACGTTGGAGGGGAAACGTATTTGGGATTTAAGGCAACAGTTTTCAAGAATGGAGAGGTCAAATTTATGTGGAGGGGATGATGTCAGTTTGAAAGTGGTTATATCAGGAGATGAATCTTTAACTTGAAGCTCACAACTCAAGTGGGATCAGCACCTTGTCCTGCAGGAATGGTCAAAGTATCCATCAATGTAACAAACATGTACCTTGTCATTACTTTAAGGTAGTACTTTGGCAAACATACATCAACGATTGAGATTGGACTGAGTATGGTATCAAGATACTGCAGCAAAACTGAAGCCAATCAAAGCGAAAACACTCCCGTGGTTAGGGTCATACCTTACACAAAGGAAGATGGTTGTGATTGTCTGTGGTCTACCATTCCAACTCACTGTGGACGTTTGTGATGACAGTGCCCTAGTCCTAACTATCTTCAGTTGCTTCATCAATAACTTTCCTTCCATCATAAAGTTAGAAGTGGAGATGTTGACTGATGATTGTGCAATTCCATTTGCAACTCCTGAGTAAATGAAGCAGCCCATTTCTCTAGACATTCAGGTATGGGCTGAAGTGCAAGTAAAATTTGTGCCTTCAAAGTGCCAGGCAGCAACCATCTCCATGAGAGAATGTAACTGCCCATCCTTGACATTCCAACACCCCACTTAACTGCATTAACCACATAAAAACCATGGTCACAAGAGCAAATTAGAGGCTGGGTATCCCGTGACAAGTGACTCCTGATACCCCAAGGTCTGCCCACCATTTACAAGGCTAAAGTCAGGAGCATAATGGGATACTCATTACTTGACTGGAGGCATACAGCACCGACAACTTTCAAGAAGTTTGACAGTATCCAAGACAAAGCAGGCTGCTTGGTAGGCACCCCCTCAACCTGCCCTAACCATTCATTCCTTCCATCACAGCAACACTGTGGCTGCATTGCTTATGATTGGCATAATGTCCTGCATTTAATTGTGAAGGCTACTCCAGCAGAACCTCTCAGACCTGTGATTTCTACCAGCAAGGAGGTCGAGAGGAGAAAGTACATTTAAACACCACCAGTGCATCTTCCCCTGACTTGGTAATATATCGCCATTATGTTATCATCACTGATCAAACTCCTTATTTAACAGCACTGTGGATATTTCTTCACCAGAAGGATTTCAACAGTTTGGAGTTGTAGAGTTATACAGCACAGACACAGGCCCTTTGGCCATCGTCCGCACCAACGAACAACTGCCCCTTTACATTAATCGTACATTAATCCCATTTTTATTTTCCCACATTATCATCAACTTCAATTTCCCCTAGATTCTACCAAGTAACCTACTGACCTCATCATCTTTGAGAGGAGACCTGAGCATCTGCAGAAAACCCTCATTATCACAGGGACAACATGCAAACTCCACACAGAGAACACCTGAAGTCAGGACTGAACCCTGGTCCCTGGCGCAGTGACGCATTGGCTCAGCATCACTTTCTCGAGGGCAGTTGGAATAGATGCCAGTGATGCCCAGATCAGAAAATATATATATAAAAAAAGTAAAAAAAAAAGCAGAAGCATAAGAGTTGGTTGTGACTCAGATGATTTTGTTAAAATCATCTGAGTTGAGAGAAAAATGGATTGTTGCAGCCCCACAACTAGTGGGAGGATATAATTACAGCTTAACTGTCGTGAAGTTCAATTGCATTACATCATTTTGGAAATTTTATGTGACTTTTTTTTAATCATCGGTGGAACTTGACAATGTCCATTTCCAACATGCTTCTTATCAAGAAAATAAAACCAGGCACTTCTTGTCATGTGGTCACCCTTGTGATCCTAATGCTAAGATGGCATAAGTGGTGTCATTCCCCAGGCAGTGTTCCCTTTGGGGCATCTCATGGAAACCTGAACCATTGTGTTCTACCCATAAGATTATGTAAGACATAGTCTCACTCCCTGGGAGACCTGCGGGGTAAGTAAAATCAGTTTTATGTATTTTCAGTTTAAATTCCTGTATCAGCATTGCAAACAGAATGCATCAATTCATCCTAATGTAATACATCTTCACATAAGAGTTAATGCTGCCGCAACATCATTGGTGTAATTACAACATAACAAAAAGCCAATTTTGCATATTAAGAGCTGGTATCTTCCAACTTCCCCCTTCAATGGCTGCGTAGTATCCTTGCTTCTGAGTTGGGCAATCATGATTCAAGTCTCAATCCAAGGCCTCAGCTAGAGACCTGACATGACAGGGAAGTACTCCAGGAGTGTTGCATTGACAGGGAGTAAATAAGAACCTAAACCAATGCATTGTTTGCATGTTGAGATGACTATAATAGATCCCATGACTTTTTGAGGAAGGGCAGGGGAATTCTCCCTGCATATGTTTAAATGTCCATCTAACATCAACAAAGCATTTGTTTTATTGCTATGCATGTCTGTGTTGCTGTGTTTCCCTTTATAACAATGACTGCACTTCAAAAGTAATTTATCAGCTGTGAAACACTTTGGGGTCATCTGGGTACTTGGAGAGTGTTTTTTAATGCTTGTTCTTTCTTTTCTGTCTGGAAATCAAAAAAAAGGCTGTAAAATGTATGAGTTACAGTATGTTTCAGTGAATTCCCAAAAATGTGCTTTGAGTTCTTTATCCACCAAACCTATTGTATATTCTGATTACAGGCTAAATTGCATTTCTTATGAATACTCTTCCACTGTGGCTGTTCGGCTGCACATGAAGCAAAGTTGTATTGAAGTGAAATTGTAAGAAATGTGTAAATTTTCTACTCAATTGGAAATACTAATCATCAGTTCCTTGGTGGCTCATTGAGCTCATTCAGTGAGTGAGTTAAGCCAAGAGGGTTCCAGCTTCTGTTGTTGGTTTTCTGAGCAAAATAGTGGAAGAGATTGTTAGATGGCATCAGGATTACAAAGGACCTCGGTTCCAGTTCTGCATTTCCCATTGGTTTCTTTCTTGCAATGAATTCTGGAAACAAAAGCATCTTTTAAACTCACTTATATATGAAAAACTGTGGTGTATGGGATAGAACATGGAACAATACAGCACAGAAACAGGCCCCGCTTCAGCCCAAGATGTCTGCGCCAAACACAATGCCAAATTAAACTAAATCTCTTTTGCCTGAACATGATCCATATCCCTCCATTCCTTGCATGTTCCTATATCTATTTAATGCCACTATCATATCTGCTTCCACCACTCCCCCTGGCAGCCCATTCCAGGCACTTACCACTCTGTGTAAAAACAAAACTTGCCCTGCATATCTCCTTTAAACTCTCCTCCTCTCGTCTTAAATTCATGTCCTCGAGTTCTTTACATTTCTACCCTGGGAAAAGGATTCTGACTGTACCCTATCTATGCCTCTCTTAAATGTTATGGATGTTCTTTTCCATGGCTGAAGTGTATTCAAATGATCAGTTTACTCAAACAAAAAGATTGGACTCTAGCAATTTTTGCTGTGGTAAGTGGCTGATGCCTCAAAGTCCAATATCAAGCTAGAAGTAAAAAAAAAGTGGAATTCTTGATTTAAGAAATTGTTACTGTGATTAACTGGGATTTACTCCCTTTAAGGGATTTTATAAACTGACCAGTGGGTTTCACACACACTTCCACTTGCTGGACAGGAGCCAGCAACGACATTTGTCTGCTGACCCATCAGAAATGGTTCATTGCTATTATAGGGAAAGCTCTGGGGTAGCTTTGGGACAGATCAAAGTCAGAGAAGATGGGGAAATGCAGCAGGAGGGTGGGTACTTGAGTGTTGGGGAGGGGAGAATGGATATATTGATGGGGTGGTGGGAGATTTTTAATGGCATATGGACCCCCTAAACAATGGAGCAGCCTGATGGGACTGTGGGCTGTATAGGTGGCAAGTTCCTCAGTTAGGTTGGGGGGGTGAGGAGGGGGTCACAGTCACACCCCATGCTGAAGGTGGTAGCTATTTTCAATACAATAGAATTCACAGGGGAAACAGTGAGCGGTTTATAAACTGTGGTTATATCCCAGTGATATCCCTTGAAATGATGCAGAATTCACTACCAACATAAATGTTTTATTGTGAGTACAAAGATCATAGATCACAACCTATATATCCAAGAAGCTGAACACTTAAGACATGCAGGAATTGCCAGAGATAAATAAAACATTCATTGGGATGAATGGTGACAGGAAGTGCCTGGTCATTTTCTCACTGGATAGGACTTCCATGGGAAGTGGGCACAAACACATATAAATAGGTGAATTTGGCTACATTTCACTAATTATGTATAAAATACACAACCAAAAATAGGTCTAGTTTCTAGACTTTTTTTTAAGGAACTGACTGACTCACTGGCAGCGTTGTACATACAATATTGAACCCATACTGGAATGACAACTCCACAAGATAGCCATGCATCATATACACATGGTGACATCATTACATTGCTCATCTCATGATCTCATAATAGCCAATTATTGAACTGGATATATTATCCAATTACAAGACTAAACAAAACTGTAAATATATCACATGATCTTTTCACTTTTAAAGGCTTGTTATCCATCCTGCTGCCACCACCCCCCCCCCCCTCCCCCCCCCAAACATCCAGTAACAAATTAATCTTTTGATGGGTTTCTTGAAGATGCTTGAAGTTCTTTTGTACACTCTGGCTTGCAGCACCATGCTTCAACTTGTTCATGGTTGAGTTACAGCTGTCCTTCAGTGCCACATTTGAATACAATAACTGTGATGTTCTTGGTTCGAAATCGTATGCTGATTCAAATAAAGGAGATCTTCTATTGGTCACAAAAGAGGGCATCTTTTGCGACCATCTGAAAATCTCCTATATTTGATTTGGCAGATGAAGAGCAGTAATTGGTGTCCATCCTTGCCATTTTGGGGTCACGTGATCATGGAACTGCTGCATGGATGAGGCTTCCAATAACCCTCTCCCCATCACCACCACCTCTGAGCTGCCAGTGTCTCTAACCAGTGCTAACCAAGCTTCTTTGGCTTTTGCTGTGGTTTTGTTATCATGACCATCAAGTACTCATTGTGTCCAGCATACGACTTGGCGTGTATGTTGACTTTGCGTGAATTATCTTCACATGCTTAGTGGGCAATTCTGAGGTTTTGTTGAGTGGTCACATTCTGTCAAAGTGCTCAGTTTGAATTTCCTCCACTGTAAAGTCATAGAGAGATACAATAGAGAAACAAGCCCTTTGGCCCATTGAGTCCACGCTAACCTTCAAACATCCATTTACACTAGTCCTACATTAATCCATTTTTTATTCTCCTCACACTCTCTTCAACTCCCCCCAGATTCTACCACTCACCTACTCACAAGGGGTGATTTACAGTGGCCAATTAACGTATCAATCACACATCTTTGGGTTGTGGGAGTAAACTGGAGCACCCAGAGGAAACCCATGCGGTCACAAGGAGAACTTGCAAACTTCACACAGACAGCATTTGAGGTCAAGCTTGAACCTGGATCTTTGAAGCTGTGAGGCAGTGGCTGTACTAGCTGCACCGCTGTGGAAATTCTCTTCCCACTGTACAATTGGATAGTAGCCTTGTGCTGAAACAAAATACCTGTGGCTTATTCACAAAACAAAATGACTACTCCCTACTTATGCACTGCTCAGTGCTACTCTCCTGCCGAAGTGTTCTCAGATGCGCACTTTTTTTCCTTGAAATGGATACAACCAACTCAGCCTTGTGTTCTGTGGTCTGCTCTCCTCATTCAACACGCCGTATCTTTGTACACCTGCTCTTTAGTAATGACTGTTGTTTGGGCTGGTTGGAATCTCAAGTGCAGCAGCCCACCTCTTGGATCAGCAATACAGCCTGGTGTCCTTCTGCCTCAGATATATGGCAAATTTGGAAGAGTTGTGTCAGCTTCTTCAGTCTCACGATCACAATTTTCTCTCCTTTGGTAACAGTATCGATTCTTGTCATCACTGTAATGCGTGGGATACTACTTTAATTAGTTGGTGCACATCTGTCAGTTTACCAGGGTTACAAATACAAACCAGCTTGTTTTATTAAGGAACTGACTCACTAATAATTATGTACAGTATGTGCAGGATTAAACCCCTAATTGAATCACCACTCCAAGAGGTAGTTATAAGTTTGAATGTCACATGATCTCATTTTAGGCAATCACAGCACTGGTTATATCATCCAATTAGAAAACTGTACAAATTCCTTAAGTACTGTGGATGCAGCACTTGTGTGTACCAGGATGTGGACTATTGCTGCTGAGAAGTAGATATCTTTTATTATTCAAGCTTTCAAATCTGTTTTGACATGGTGGTGTCTAGAGCAAAGATTTCTCTACCCTGCTCGATATTAACCTAGAAAATAGATCGTAGCACACAATTTTTTTTTAAGCACTGTTAAACTGAAAATCAATTCAACGTGTTTGAATATTTCTGTGTCAAATAACCTCGGGCAGGAATCTTAACTGGGCACTGCCTATCATGAGTCTCTCATTTGTCCGAGACGATTCCCTCTTCAGGATAATGTCATTCCCTGTGCAACGTCCTTTTGGAGAGCATTTCATGGGAATTTGTATGTTTTATTTTTGCCCTGGAGGTCCCCATTGTAAAGTACATGTAGGACAACGGTTCCTTAAAAACACAACACTGATCTGGGACAGAGGTAAAATATTAATTAATACCAATTTTACCCTCCTCCTCCACCCCCCCCCTTACATGCATGTGTATATATACACACACACACACACACACACACACACACACACACACACACACACACACACACACACACACACACACAACTAAAACAACACCTCCCCTCCCTACTGCACCCTGAGCCCCTAATTTATGACCTTCACTGCCAATGCCATCCTGCCCCCTCCAAGCTTCTATTTCAGTGCAGCTCCCAATCCCTCTCCCGGAACATATCAGGCCGACATCCTCCCCAAACCTTGAGCTGCTCTCCAAAGAAACACCTCCCTAGTGCTTTGCTGATCTTCTCTTCCTCTTCCCCAAATGTTGGACTAAACTCCCCATCCTCCATTCTAAATGCCAGTCTGAACTCAGTCCACACCCATGCTCCCACCCACTGTTGGGTCAATCCTCCCTTTGCTACAAGCAACAGTTTCTGCCACTGCAGGCAGTGGTATCTCAAGGACCTTTCTGCTTCCCCAGCCTCACCTCACCCCTACCACAAATACAAGACGGCACTGGAGTACCTCTGATGACCAGTTGCAACGGCATCCACTTCCCCTCTTGCCTCAGGACTGATTGGTGGGGTGGACAGCACATTTTCAAGGATAAATACCTGTTACTTGTGCCAGAGGTGTTGTAATTATGACCGAGTTAGTAGCTGAATATTGGTGCTGAGGGATAACAGTCATAGTTCCATTGCTTTAAGGCCTTTCCAGCGTACCCTTCAGGATGCAGTGGAATTGCTGTGCAAATATATTTCAGCCTGAACTCCAGAAGAGCAGTACCTAGTACACCTGTAGGATAGTTCTCTAATTCTTACATTGTCATCCTAATGGCCCCTTGTGAATCAATTCCAGTCCAATTGATTATCAAATTTGAGATGGTCGTCCCAAACCCTTTGTTCACAGGATGCATACTGCCAGTAGTGAGGGATATTTTTGTTTTCTGCATGCTACAACTGAGCCAAAATCTTAAGACAGTGTCCAATATAATGTAGCATGGAATTTGTTTAGGTCATTTGGATAATGTCCAACACATTGCAATACTAAGACTATTTTAGTTAATTATTGCAGATGAATGGAACCTTTGTTATTTATTTGCAGGTTCTAGATATTGTGTCCTTTCTATTTTAAAAATAACATCATAGAACACATCTAGAACCTTATGTGAGGGGAATTTATTGCTAGCAGGATCTCTGTTGTATCAGGAGAAATGTAATGGCAGTATTTGAAAAGTTGCATTCGGTTTGGGCCACCAATCTTAAAAAAAAATCAGAATATGCTGCAAAATTATAAAATATAATGTACCTCGTTCATCTGGGTACTGTCAATCACACTGTTCTAGACTGCACAGATCAGTTTTAGTTTTACCATAAAAACAACTTGACTGATAGATTTGTGCAAGTAAAAAAACATTCTGTTTGGCCTGTGTTATCACTATTCATATTTAAATGACTGAATCTTATCAAAAGATTCCAGTCATTAAAATTATCATCCTTGACTGATTTTCATTTATAGCTTGACATTTCTGATCTTCCAACAGCAAATCATTAGAGCTCATACATTGATATATTGTCTCCACCTGCTGCTACCCATCACTGGCATGAGATAATGACTGATTGATTTTATGCAGGAAGAGTCCTGAGTATGAAATAGCAATTAGAATGACTGCAGTGGGTCTGATATCATGTTGATTGATTCAAGTTAGTTGGTCCCTGCTCTTTGGAACATGCTGTTTCTTCCAGTGTGCCCTGGGTGCTGTAATCTATTGGGAGAACAGCCTTTAAATGGATGGTGAGGTCCAGTGTACAGTGTTGTATATAGGCTAACCAATAAAAGTGAAACACGTGGCATAAAAGGGGCATTGATGGCATGGATATGAAGTTGGCTAAGTAACATGCAGCACGGTCGTGGTGAATGGTTGTTTCTTGGACTGAAGGTGAAAAGTGCCGTTCCCTAGGAATCAGTGTTAAGGCCAATGCCTTTTTGTTGATCTTTATTAATGACCTGGATTTAGGGGTATAAACCTTAATTTCTAGATTTGCAGATAACACAAAATGGAGTAATTGTGAACTATGAAGAAGGTAGTGATTGCAGCAGATTATAAACAGGCTGCTAGAATGGGCAGATGTGAGGCAGATGCAGATTACAGCTGAGAAGTATTTGTAGGCAGAATTAGCAGAGAATACAGAATAAAACAGTTCTTAAAGGGGTGCAGGAGCAGAGGGATCTGGAGTTAAGAGTGCACATGTTATTGAAAGTGGCAGTGCAGATTGAGAAAGAGGTTAATAAGGCAATAGACAGTTCTGGGATATATCAGTAGAGGCATACATAGAGTAGAAAAGCAGGTAAGTCATGCTGAGCCTTAGGCAGCACAGTGGAGGAGCTAGTAGAGCCACAGCCTCACAACGCCAGAGATTAGAGTTCAATCCTGACCTCGGATTCTACCTTTGTGGAGTTTGCATGTTTTCCGTGTGACCACATTGGTTTCATCTGAGTGCTCCAGTTTCCTCTGACATCCCAAAGACATGCGAGTTGATTGGTTAATTGGCCAGTGTTACTTGCCCTCAATGTGTAGCTGGGTGATAGAATCTGGGGAGAGTTCACGAGCACGTGGGGAGAATAAAACAAATAGTGACTGAATTAATTAAATCAGGTAAGATTATCTGATCATTATCACAATGGTATGATTCTTCCATGGCCTAACCTGGTGCAGGCTCAGCAGACATATTTCTCATCCAAAAAACATGGAGATCAAAGAACATTCACACTGCCCCACTAGACTGAAGTACAGTTGTCCCAGGTTGACACTAAACTGAAGCCAAAGGCTGCTCCTCAGCTAGCACTTGGGAGTTGCCACCCAGTTAAATGGTTAAAAGTTCTGTTGGCTTTCAAGTGGAAGATCTGCCCCATTAAGTTTCAGTCTTTTGAGTTTGGGAAGGCAAAACTACACAAGTCTCGGCAGGATGTTCAGAGTAGGATTCAGTAGGGCAACAAGGGATTCTTAAAGATGCTGGTCTTCTGGCACCAGTTTAGATGAACACACTGCTTACTGACTTATTTGGTAATGCTCACGTTCTTTTGTTCTTGAAGTGTATTTTTATTGCTCTATTTAGATGATTGGCATTCATTACTGAGGTGTCTTTAGCTCATTCCAGATTTTAAAAATAATCTGTTGGGGATTCAGGCAACTAGCTACTCCCAGTGACAGCATTAGAGCATTACTAATTTGTGATTTCAACCTGTTGTTTTTGTTTCTTCCCCGTGATAGTTTTCCAAGGTTCCATTTATTTTTGGAGCTCCATATTTCCGGTATTCTCTGTTATAATTTTAGATTTCACATTTTGGATGTTTTTCTTTTTTGGCTTTCCTCATTCTGATGGTTAACAGTTCCCACCACCTTTCTCCTACATGCCACTGAGTTTAGAACTCATGTCCTTTTTTTGTGTTATACACTATGATACAGGTAGGATTAGACTTTTACCCATCTAAGCCATGAGGGTGAGTAGTTTAAAATTACATTGCACATCAGTGGCATACATCTCAGGTAAAGAATGGCCAGATTTTCAAAGTGCTGGAGAATATTGTAGAAAATGAAGCTGGACAGAAAATAAGAGCTGTGAAAATATATAAACAGCTCATTGCTATGCACCATTATTCCCATCACTCTCGATCATTAGTCATCAGTGCCCATGTGTTTCAATATTTTGCATCAAGCATTAGTTTCCTTCCAGACTTAAGATTCTGATGCAAGCAGCATTTGAAGTAGGGGAGCACAGAGTGAGTGAGTGAGAGAGAGAGAAAAAAACAAAGCCTGTTCTATCCCAGAGCCAGTGATATACGCCAGTGCTATCTCTCTCTCTCTCTGTCCCCCCTCATTCTAACAGAAGATCCCCATAATGAATATGGGCAAAAAGAAATTACAGTACCTTGAAATAAGACCAGAACATGCTGCAAATATTCAGAAGGCCATGTAGCATCTGTGGAGAGGAAAATAGAGGGAAATAGAATTAAAGTTCCAGATCATTAACTTTTCATCTGAATCTTGAAATTGTTTCATTTCCTTAATGCATGACTTACATATTTGTTTTTAGCATTAGTGTTACAGCTTAACTCTTTTGTACTTATCCTTTAAGTCCCAGGCTCTGGGTTCTCTACATAAAATGAAATTCTGTCTGGGGAACAACCAATGACTGCTGTGCTAACTGCTGACCTATTTTGGAAATGCGCAGTTGAACAAGCATATTTGAGGGCAAACAAAATATGGCCACCCCAATTTGGCATCAGGACCAATGCCTGTGAAATTTGGATGCAGGATGTTCCCCTATTAAATCAGTCTGTTCATTTATCTCCTGAAGGAAAAACACCTAGTCATAGAGTCATACAGCATGGAAAACAGGCCCTTTGGCCCTACTGGTCCATGCCAACCAAGATTCTCAAGTAAGCTGGTCCCATTTGCCTGTGTTTGGCCCATCAAAGCCTCTCATAGCCATTTACCTGTCCAAGTGCCTTTTAAATGTTGCAAATATACCTGCCTCAACCACTTCCTCTATCTGCTCATTCATATACTGACCACCCTTTGGGTGAAAAGTTTGCCTTTCAGGTTCCTATTGAATCTCTCCCCTCTTACCTTAAACCTATGCCCTCTAGTTCTTGATTCCCCAACCCTGGGAAAAAGACTGTGTGAATTCACTCTGTCTGTACCCCTCATAATTTTATACACCTCCATAAGATTGCCTTCTATGATCCGATGAAAAAGGTCCCAACCTGCTCAACCTCTCTCTGTAACTCAGTCCCTCGAGTGCTGGTAACATCGTCGTAAATCTCCTCCAGCCTGAGGAGAAGAAAATAATCACTATCAACACTTCCTGACAATACAAAAGTAAAGATTTTAAGTATTAAATGAAAGCTTCTGGAGAAAATAAAATGACATTTCACAGGCAGATCTTAAGATATCAGATTGCAAAATAAAGATTAATTGCTTTTGAACTGCCACACTTTAGCCATAAAGCTTCTTGTCAGTTTCATTTCCTGTGTTCTTAAATACTAAATCGATGTCTCATCTAATTAATTAAATGGTTTATAATTCTGCAGAGCGCACTGAGACTGTTGGCCGCAGCAGCCACAGCAGTGTTTGTGGTGTCAGGTCTGGCCCTAATGTCTTTGATTCAGTAAGAGTGAAGCTTAGACCTTTTTTCATCACCATCCTCTGATCTATTCTGAAAGACGTGATGATTGGTTGAAACCGGGGGGGGGAAGAAAATCACCTGTGATGCCTTAAACTGTGGAATAGCTGGAGAATGTGACTATCAAGGATTGCATGGGAAGAATGGCCAGTTAGGTCTGAAGAACTGTTTATCTCCCTCCTGGATGGTGCAGAATTTCCCATCTTTCTGTTGATTAGGAATCTGTTAACTACTACATAGAACATAGAACAGTACAGCACTGGACAGGCCATTCGGCCCACAATGTTGTGACAGTCTTGATGCCAATTTATACTGAATGTCCTTGTCCTGTGTCTCATCCATATCCCTCTATTCCCTTCATATTCTATCATGCGTCTATCTAAAAGCCTCTTAAACACCAAACTTCCTGCTTCCACGATTACCCCTGGTAACCTACTCCAGGCATCTACCATACCATAAAAAAACTTGCCCCTCATGTTGCCTTTAAACTTCCCCCCTCTGACTGTAAAAGCATGTCCTCTGATGTTTGACATTTCTAACCCGGGGAAAAGATTCTGACTGTCTACCCTATCTTTGCCTCTCATAATTTCAAAGACCTCTATCAGGTCTCCACTCAGCCTCCGATGTTCTAGGGAGAACAACTCAAATTTGTCCAACCTTTCCATGTAGCTCATACCCTCTAATCTAGGCAGAACCCTGGTAAACCTCTTCTGCACCTTCTCCACAGTCTCCACATCCTTCCTATAATGGGGTGACCAGAACTGCACGCAATTCTCCATGTGGTCTGACTAAAGTTTTGTATAGCTGCAGCATGACTTCCTTACTCTTATATTCAACACCCCTACCAATGAAGTCAAGCATTCCATATGCCTTCTTTACCACCTTATCCACTTGCGTAGCCACTTTCAGTGAGCTATGGACCTGGACCCCAAGATCCCTTTGTACTTCAATGTTATTAATGGGCCTACCATTAACTGTGTACTTTCTCCTTTTATTTGACTTCCCAAAGTACAACACCTTGCACTTGCCTGGATTAAACTCCATCTGCCACTTCTCTGCCCATATCTGTAACTATATCCTGCTGTATTCTTTGATAGTCCTTTACACTGCCCACAACAAATCTTGGTGTCATCTGAAAACTTGCTAATCCACTCATCTACATTTTCATCCAAATCATTGATCTATATCACAAACAACAGAGGTCCCAGCACCGATCCTTGCAGAACACCACTGGTCACAGACCTCCAGCCAGAATAACAGTTTTCCACCCCTACTCTCTATGGGAAAGTCAGTTCTGAATCCAGACTTGCAATACACCCTTAATCCCAAGCAACTTTATCTTCTGAATCAACCTACCATGAGGGACCTTATCAAATGCCTACTAATGTCCATGTAGATAACGTCCACTGCCTTACCCTCATCAAACACCTTTGTCACCTCCTTAAAAAACTCAATCAAGTTTGTAAGGCATGACCTGCCCTGCACAAAGCCATGCTCTCTGTCCCTAAGAAGGCGATGCCTTTCCATATGTGCATAAATCCTATTCCTCAGTCTCCTCTCCAATAGCTTCCCTACCACTGAGGTGAGACTCACTGGCCTATAATCACCTGGATTATCCCTTTTTAAACAAAGGCAGATTTGCTACTCTCCAGTCCTCTGGGACCTTGCCTGTTGCTAGTGAGGACACAAAGATCTCTGTCAAAGCCCCAGCAATCTCCTCACTTATTTCTTTCAATATTCTGGGATATATGCCATCAGGCCCTGGGGACTTATCCACCTTAAATGCTTTTTCAGAAGACCCAGCACTACCTCCTCCTGAATCTCAAAATGTCCCAGCACATTAGCATGCCCCACTCTGTTTTCACTATCCTCCAAATGCTTCTCCTTGGTAAATACTGACGCAAAGTACTCATTTAGTGCCTCAGCCACTTACTCTGACTCCAAGCACAAATTCCCTCCTTTATCCTTGAGTGGACCTACCCTCTCCTTAGTTATCCTCTTTTTCTTACTGGAGGTATCAAATGCCTTGGGATTCTCCTTGATCCTGCTCACAAGGGACATTTCATGGCCTCTTTTGGCCTTTCTAATTGCTTCTCAAGCACTTTTTTGCTATCTTTATATTCCACAAGGGCCCAGACTGATTTTAGCTTCCTCAACCTTACATATGCTTCCTTTATTTTCCTGATTAAATTAATGACCTCTCGGGTCATTGAAGGTTCCCTTACCTTACTATCCTTGTCCTTACTCCTTACCAGAATATGCCAATCCTGAAGTCTGATCAGCTGGTCTTTAAACAACTGCCACATGTCAGATGTGGACTTGTCCAACAGCAGCTGCTCCCAATCAACGCCCCTTAGCTCCTGTCTCATCCTGCCATAATTTGCCCTCCCTCAGTTTAGTACCTTCCCACAAGTTCCTATTATATCCTTACTCATAACTACCTTAAAACGTAATGAGTGGTGGCCACTATTCCCAAAATGTTCACCCACTGTGAAAATAGTTGCTGGATTTCAACCTTGTTGATTTTTTTTTATTATTTTCTATCTTTCTTTGTCTTCTTGGGACTATTTGGAAGACGTACTTCAGAAGGCATGTTGTTCAGAACCATATTTTGTCAAAAGCAAGAGCTTTGGATTAAGGGAGAGAGAAAGGGATTCAACAAAATAAACTCTGCTGTCAGATTGTGTTGCAAATCCTACTTACTTTTTCTGTTGACTAACTTCTGACTCAAGTGTCTATTATTTCTTTTTTGCCTGCATCCCTCATTCTGCAAAACCTCCCTTAGTAAGTAAACCAATTCTGGAACTGCAGATTGTCTTTGTGTTAAGGGCAGAGTGCAGTACTTCAAGTCTGTTAAACTG